>NC_140563.1:40595160-41942660 GCF_057381845.1 Rhamphochromis longiceps
GGCCGTGGTCCAGTTGAAAGTGCAGGTGGAAGAGAGAGGTGAGTAGCTTGAATAAAGCGATATCAATTCATTAACGGATTCCACACAAAGACCTAAACACGGAGCGGACCCAACACATCAGAATCAGCTTCGTCTTTCTCGGCTTTCTCACCCGACGGCCTGAACACGGACACGCTGTCGGAGCTTAGCGATTCTTCGGGTCCGCGCTGTGTTTACGTCTTTTTGCGCTGATTCTGAGCTGCAGGTTTTGCCTCTCTCCAACCAAAATTCACCGAGCCTGCAGCAAAAGAAGCAGCAAACTGCGCTTCACATTTGATCAATGTCGTCATGAATTCCCTCTGACTTTTGCTGTTTTGCTTCCACCATGATAAAAATCACACTTCCTGCACAGCTCTCTCTCTCTCTGTACTTCAGGAACAGTTTCCCGTCTCAAATCTGTTTTCTGCATTATTCATTCGCTTATTACCCACCAGTCTAGCGTTGTTTACAGCGCTTTTTCTTTTTTCACTTAAATGACCTCGGACAAGAAAGCCTAATTTCTGCTGTTCAATACTGAAGAAATTTAAATTTCTTAAAATTATGCAAAATTGCAGAATATTTTTAAGGTTATCTGCTATAAAAAGCCAGACCAGGAAAATCTCCTTCATGTTTTCCTGTGTTTTATTCTCAGTTACTTTCACACAAAGGCATCTGCTGTGATTTTCACAATTCTGATGAAGTCTCATGTGTATCAGTACTGATAAATGATCAGAATTATAATATTTCTGACTGTCTGAGGCTAAATTGAATCAAATCAGGACTTTGAGAACCGGAATTGAATGGATTATAGAAATCAGTGATGATACTCAGCCCTAGTGAGCAGCCTAGGCCTGAGAGAAGTGGATGTACTGTAGCTGTGGGTAATAAGAAAAGATGAAAAGAACTATTGATAACTTTTTTGTTAAGTTAAGGCCTGATCTGTCTGAAATTCATAGCCAGTGCTCTGACACGGTGCCATCAATATTTGAATGCTGAAAAAGCACAGTGTATCCAGAAAACACATTATATGCTGCAGTAAATGCACTGCCCAAGTGTCCCCTCTCCCCACGGCCTTTCAGCAGCAGACAGCAGCAAACAGGTCGTCAGAGGAGGCCAAGATGATGATTAAGTTTTTAACATTTTCTACAATATTGACAAAGCACTTTAAGCACAAGTTTGTTAGTTAATAATTTAGAAATTAATATTGTCTGTATGGACTTCCCCCCCCCAAAGAAAGTGCACATGTAAAACTGCGGTGTTAAGCGATGCGGTTGAAAAATTTGAGTGCGCCTAACTTTTGTGCCGGTACGCCTAAATTTTTAAAGTTAGGCGTACCGGTGCGCCCATGTCAAAAAGTTAGTCTAGAGCCCTGATATATATATATATATATATATATATATATATATATATATATATATATATATATATATATATATATATATATATATATATATATATATATATATTTACACACACACACATACATTGGGTGAATGTGCAGTAGTAGCAGCAAGCAGGTGAATTCTGTACATTAATATGAATAGACATCTGGCTTGGTATCCTGCTTTTAGCTAACAGAAGTGGCACCTGGTGTGGTCTTCTGCTGCTTCTAGCTTTGCTTTGTTGCACTTTTAGAGATGCTCTTCGGTATACCTTGGTTGTAACAAGTGGTTATTTGAGAACCTTCACAGAAGTTACTTGAGTTACTGTTGTCTCCTCAAAAGCTCAACACAGTCTGACCATCTTTCTCTGACCTCTGGCTTCAACAAGGAGTTTCTGCTCCCAGAACTAAGATAAGATAAGATAAGATAAGATAAGATAAGATAACCTTTATTAGTCGCACACGTGGGAAATTTGTTTTGTCACAGCAGGAAGTGGACAGTACAAAAGTTATGAGGCAAAAATTAGAATACAGGGGTCAAAAATTGTAATTATTTATATAAATACTTGGAAGTTTAATAAATATTGCAAAGCTATTTATATTTTTTCACTGCTCGTTTTTTCTTACTGACCTCTTATATGACTCCAAAAATATTTTTGACATCTAATTTAAGTTATCAGAAGTAAAGTAAAAAAAATAACATTCTTTAAAGAAAACACAAAAGAGACTAAGAGGTCCTGATTTTGAAAACAAATTTCAAAGCCATTTTTTCTTTAGAGTTAAAAATTTGCTGCTGTATTCCTGAAAAGTTTTGAAACCCTTGTTGTTCATCAAATGGGAACGATAAACACTGAGTCTTGCTCTTTAGTTGTGTATTTCTTTGATGTTCGTGCCAGCAGGAACACAAGTGGGTGATGATTCTCACTGCTGAGATATAGATCCAAAAACTCACAATATTCTCAAACACACACAAACAAATGCAAACACACATTCACAGCAGAGGCAGCTCGACACAATCCAAAACTTGAAATGTATTCCCTGAAAACCAAACAGAGAACTAGATTACAAGCACAACTGCTGAGCATCAGTGCAGCAGAAGCTACAAGAAGGTAAAACTGAACATTTAAGACATGACGAGTACGCATGTGGAACCTCCGTGTGTACGGAGTGGGTAGTCAGAAAGCATAGGCCATTTTCATAAAGAAGCAATCTGAGAGCTATAAGAGTGTGTGTGCATGTATGTGTGTGTACATGGGAGTAAGCGGTAGGTTTCAATAGAGGCAGCTTGATAACACCATCCACTCAGCTGTGTTAATAATAACCCACTCTGATGGCTCCTCAATCATCTGAGTGCGCGCACATGCAGGCACACATACACAAAGGGGCATCTATATTGTGGTGGAGTGTAATAAGAAGGAGAGGTTCAGAAATAGAGCTGTGGAGAGGAAAACAGTGACTGGAACAGGCCTACATACAACACATGACCAAATGGACGCAAATACCTGACCACAGGGCTGGCATTGTCACATAAAATCAATGTCAGGATTAACTGTCTTATGCACTAATGAGTATTTCTCAAATACATATAAATCTTCAAAGTAGACATTTTCTTTCAGTAGTGAAAAAAAAAACATTGTCAAAGCTTTTTTTTTCCCACTCCTTTTATTTGGAACCCAAGAGGAGGGGCCAAAGGGTTCAGTGCAGTGAGGATTGGACCTTGGCAGTCCAATCTCTGGCTGCTGAGGCTAGCTAATTGGACGTGGACAATCCCTTTTCTGGTGGACAGGGAGCCTACTCTAACACACAAATACCTGAACACAGGCCTGGGTCCTGACTGTTTTCTGTCATGGTCCTGGGTCGTTGACCCAGCGTTTTGTGTTTTGTGATTATTTTCCTCTGTTCTAGTTATTCTGTGTCCTCCCCCCTTGTGTCCGGTTCGGGTTCTAGATTTCCTGTTTTGTTCTGAAAGTCTGTGTCAGTTGTCATTGTGTTCAGCTTGTCTCCTCCGGTCCTCATGTGTATTAGGTTCAGCTGTTCTTCCCTCCTGTGTGTGATTACCTGAATACCTTGTGTGTGTGTATATTTAGTGGGTGTCGGTCTGTGTTCGTTGTCGGCTCGTCTGCATTCATCCGTGTATCTCTGCGTTCTATGGTGTTCCTGTCTCTGCGTCTCTCTGCCCCGCACCCCTTTTGTATGGTCTCAGGTTTGTCAGTTAGTTCTCCCAGTTTAGGTTTCTTCATTTGTTTTGTCATGCCTCACTGCCTGTTTCTGCCACTTCCACTTTGTAAATAAACATCACTCGTATCATCAGTCACTGCTGCATTTTGGGTCCTCCTTTTCCTCCACACCACACGGCTCACTCCGCCAGCCGTGACATTTTCAGTATGTTCAAAGTACAGTGTAAAGTACCCAACCTTCTTGGGGGTCCCTGATAAGGGTAATGAAAGATGCCCAATCTGGTGACTCCACTGTCCTACTGAGGGACTTGGAATCTCACGTGGGAAATGACAGTGAGACCGAAAATGTGACTGGGAGGAATGGCCTGTCCAACCTGAACACGACGTTGTGTTCTGTTATTGTTGATGCTTCTGTGCTAATGGCAGTTTGTCCAGAACTAAAACCATGTTTGAACATAAGGGTGTCCATGAACAGGCATGTCACTAGGACACCATAGGCCAGGATGCTTCCCGGGCACCTCCTAAGTGAGGAGTTCCAGACATGTCCGACAGGGAGGAGGCACCAGGGCAGACCCAGGACACGCTGGAGAGATTACATCTCTCAGTTGTGATCGGAATGTGTTTGTGTTAGTGTGTGTGTTAGTGTGTGTGTGTGTCCCGGAACGGGTGGAGGAGGTGGCTGGGGTGAGGGAGATCTGGGCATTTCTGCTTAACTTGCCCCTATTCAGCACATTAAGTGACGTGGCTGTTTGAAGATACTGAAACAAAGCTAATGTGTTTTTTCCCCTCCCTTGTAGTAATTACGTACCTTGTAGCTTAATCCTGCATCACATATAACAAAATTGTGCTCAAAGAACCGACACAGCTTCTTTTTTCCATGCCAGCTCTTCTTTATCCTCGCACCAGACTACTTCTCTTTCTAAAACTGCTAACTATCGGGAGCTCACACACTGAGGGAGATGAGCTGTTTGTTAATGTAGCTAAAGAGCATTACGGATACGCCAATTACCCGTAAGACAGCATTCTGTTTGTGATTGATTAAAGCTTTGACTCTGACCGTAGCCTGTCCACATACTTTTGGGCATAAGGTCTGTTTCTCTTTCTGTCTGTTTGCCTTCCCTCTGTGCGTCTCTTCTCATGTATGTTGTATACAAGCAGAGCTTTTTAATTCTCGAAGAGCCGTCTGCAAATAACATTTATGCTCCAGATCTTTGTTTGTTCGTGGGAGTGTGTGTGTACGCATGTGCGGTTGAAAAGGGAGAGACTGAGAGTCTGTGCCATATCTAATTAAATTGAAATGGAGAACAAGAGGCTGGAGAAGAGAGGAAGACCGAAAGAGACGGCAGTGACTCTTGTTTAATTTTAAAGAGGAGTACCATTATTATCAATCATTAGGACTCTTCCAGGCTCTGTGTAGTGCCCTTTCATTATCTGTGTGAGTGTGATGCTCCCCTCTTGTTTATGATGATAAATGTCAATATTTTATACGTTGAAATATTGCAGATTTTGTTATAAAAGTGCTGGTTAAGTTATGTACGTTTTGCATATCTGCATACTTCAATGAAAAAAATGTGTGTTGTTTTTTCAGAACTTGGGGCAAATGCCTGTGTATATTACAATAATCCTATTTCATGAGAATGGCCTGCATTAATATAGCTCACTGGCAGTGTTTCCAACCATCAGGATACCTTTATGCTACATGCCACGCTTGCTTTTTTACACACATTACATTAAGAATTTGCATCTGTATTATGTAATACCCATTATTTCATTTTCTGCAACTGAGTGTTTTTATTCTGACACTTTCCATCAGGCGACTGTGCTTTGGTTGCTTAAGTGAAAGGATGGGTGACAACTGCAAAAGTTTTTACTATCCCCCAGTTTCAACCAATATCTACAACCAGTAAGTAGAATTCAATCATTTCTGTTAGTCGTACCCCCCATTAAAATACCCTAAGACCATAGTGAGGATGAATCTGCACTGGAGTGCAAATGTATTCCACCTACCCTGCACGAGTGCTTTCAGCCCAGGCAATTAAAGAGCATTACAAATACAGATTAAGTAGAAGAGGTCATTTCAGTATCTGTCTGAACACAATTTTTATTCTCTGGATGAGGCTGCATGTTTCTATACTCATGCTCCATTAAATTTCGGCGTCCCTCAATGATCCGTTGCAGTTGTCCCCTCCATATCCAAAGAATTTCAAATTATACAGTTTTCCCTCTGGGGTCTCACATCCCCAGCAGGCCACCTGCACAGATAATAGCTAGAGGATGCTCTCTCACAATTACGGATACGGGAGTGATGTGATGAATACAAGCTGCAGCTGAGTATCATCAACAACACACCCAAGTACCCATAATTAGAGGAAAGAGCCTCCTCAAGGCTGTTGTAGCATTAATATGACAGTTACCAAAAGTATAGGGTGAAAGGATCTCTTTGGCTCCCTGGTTGTCCCAGCAGTTGCCATAGCAACCAATAATGTACTGTACGTTTTGCATCGGTGACCAATAAATTGCAGATATCTGTTTACTGAAAAAAATATATAACCAGATCACTAAGTTAAGACTCGAAATGTAAAAAAAAAATGCTTTAAAAAAATAAAGGGAATGTACTGATTTTTCTGAATAGCGCTACACACTGAGCATGTTGATGCCTCAAGGGAGAAAAATAGTAACAGCAAGCTGCTATAACATTTCATTGTATGGTGCCATGTTGAGTCCCACTCATGTTTCAACTCTGTGCCTTCAGTCTGCTTATAATCCATCTTCAGTCCCTATCATCACTCATTTAGCACGCACTGCAAAGAAATTCAAACATATGCTGTGTAATCAGAGGACATAGTTGATCGATTTATGGACAATTCTCCATAAATCGATCATTTTGAGGGGAGAATGATCATTTCCTATTAGCCCTACTGTACTAAACTGAGTGCAATTCATATCGAGGACACTCTTATGATAAGGAGTGAATGGACCTAAATAGATTAAAGTAGACCTGTTTGGATTTTCCTCATTTTCTTTTATATATACGGTTACAATATTTGATGTACATGAACATGAGCAAAGTTTCAAATGAGTCTGGCTCTGTATACAGAGCATATCCCTACATATGCCTAATATGGTCATCTCAGGTAAACAGTGTGCACAACAGTAGCAACAACCTACTGCTCATTTTTTGTTTTTTTGAGGGTTGCCAACATAACTGACTTAATGGGAAAGACAGTAGAGACGATAAAATATAACATCGTATAAGCACCAACTACTACATTTCTGGTACTGTTACATCCTTAGATAAAAGCTAATAGTAAAAGAAAATAAAGGATTGAATTCAGTGTAAATTAATAAGAACATGGAGATTGCCACCTGGTTTACCTTGTTTTTGTTTTTGCAGCTATAGATCTAACTTATTTTAATACATTTTACTGTCATGTTTATGGAGATTACAGTAAGAAAACCAAAGAAACCAACAGATAACAGTATTATACTCCACTGCAGTACTTTACATTAAGAAGCTGTTGTTCTTGTTTAAAGGAAAATTGTAAAATAACAGTTAAAACCTTGGTAATCTAGCAGCCAGTACTTTACTGTTATTGAAAACCGTGGCTTGTCACAAGCTGAGCTTCTAACATAATCTGACATACAACAAGCACAAACTTTTGGGTTTAGGGTTTAGTTTAATATGAAAACCTAAACTCTCAGTCTCTTCTCCGCTGAGAAGAATAACAGTTCAGAGTAAAAAACCCAAGAGAGACTCGATAAGGGCTCAAGTGGGACCACAAAACTGTTTGGACACTTGCTGCTGAAAAGTGGAACTGTCTTACTCTGTTCTCAAGGAAAAAACAAGGTTTTATTTCTGTCAGGCTGGAAAACAGTAATGTGCAAGGCCAGAGGGAGTACTTCAACTAAAGCTACAAAAATACAAAACTAGAAGAGTAGTTTGCTTCTCCTTCCAGTTATTCATCCGAGGGACTAATCAGTCATAAGCCAGATGTGCTGCTGCAATGCAGCAGAGCTCAACCTTAGGCTCAGGGCTCCCTGCGGACGCATGCGGTGAGGCTGTAGTCACAAAAGTTTCTCCATTAAGTTAACAGGATATAATACAGCACCTTTCTCTGTAGGGCTGTGTACTTTTGGTGTTGTACCTGGCATTTCATTTAGCGTGGCTGGCATTCTTTCAAGTTCTAAGTTCTCACTTTATCCTCTGCAAGCTAATGAGATCAGAATTAACTTCAAACTGCAACCTTAGCTGACTGCTACAGTCTCATCTCACTTTTATTATTATTATTATTATGCAACTGTAGCATTATTCAACTAAGTAAAAGGTCTAATTATAATTAGGGTTTCCGAAAGTTTACTTTAGACCATTATGAATGTTATTGAAGTCCTAATTCACATCTATAGTTGTAAGAAAGGGAAAATGGAGTCCCAAAGAGGCTTGAAGAGTAAACAAATGAATTTGTCTAGTCACAATTGGTCGGCATGGTTTAACTCATTAGCCCTACTAGGAGTATATTGAAGCTCTTTTCCAAACTGAGTAGTTTCTGTAATAATGTCTTATCTTTATGGGGGAAAGAGTTAAAGCAGTTGACATCTATCAGCTCTGTTTTTCTTTGACTGGTGTTAAGCCATCATGTCCCAAGTCCAGAACATCCCTGATCTTCCTGTTAGTGTTCAAACATTGTCCCCAAAGAAAGATATAAGAGTTAAAATTGTTGCTACAGAGTGAGTTATACATGGGTTGCACTTGGTAATGGTCCTAATGTAAATATAGAACATTATTGGGCGATGGGAAACATCGGCGGCATCTTTTGTCCACTTCAAGTCTTTCTGACTTGTTGACAGTAACTCTGTTTCTTTTTTTTTTTTTTGCAAAAGTTTGCAAACTGGGTTTTTCCAACTGTTCTTGTTGAATGCTCTCATAACAAGAAGATTTTTAACTTCTACTTTTTTAATCCTTTTTTTGATCGAAAGTTGCTATTTTTGTTTTATGGGAGGAGATATTGAGCCAGCCCACACACCAGATTCTGACACAAAAACTACAGCAGGTTCTGACTAAGCCACGCAACTTTTATTCGTCGTTATTGCATCCATATTGCTATTTTTGTTTTAGTGTAATCATTACAATAACATTTAAAAGACTGAATGTGCAATCAACTCTCTACAACATTAGCTTCCAAAATTCAATACATTTTTATGACCCGTCAAATGAGACATTTTAAAGGCTTAAACTTTAGATGATTGATAGCATTTTAGACTCAATTTTAGGACCCTAAGGAACTCTGCAATATACCCTCCATATGACCATTATGGGAAAAGTTGTAAACTGTGCTTCCAATTCACTAAGCAGCTTTCAGTATGTTGAGCTTTGCATCTGACAGTACTGGAAATGAGCCCACACTTGGGTGCCTCCTAATTAACCGGGCTTTCCTTTACTTTCCTATGGACATGTTCGGAGAACTGTTCCAAGATGACCATTAATTTAAATCAAAGCTAATTTCACAAATTTAATTTAATGTCTCTAAAATGTCTTTAAAAGGAGGGACTCTATTCATCCCTTCACATGACTTGCATTTTAGACTCAAGCTACTGTACCTACAGTGTCTTACAAACTGGGCATCTCATCAAGGGCTTGACAACATGACAACGGACAGATTTGCTTGTTGCCTCTGCCAACAAGGTTATATGACTGGTTCAGTTTGTCTGTTTGTTAGAATGATTACTGAAGGTTACAAAGAGACCGGAGTGAAAATCTTACCAGAGATGGTGCCTTGGCCAAACAAGTGATTTTTCGAGTCGATCTGGATGTAGATGTGGATTCAGGAATACAGAAACTACAAGAAAACAACTTGACCATGGTTGTGTGTTGCTTAAGCATGAAGGTTGTGAAGAGATTGCAAAGCTCTGCCAAGGCTGAACAATCTTAGTCACCTTATATTTCTGAGTGAAGAGTACTCAAAAGTTCTGCCAAGGTTTGACCACTTATAGATATTTTATGTGAAAGATTTCTGTCTGGGCATCTCTCACTGGTTTCAAGTTCTCACAAATTTCTCCACAGCCAGTCAGAATTATCAATGTTATTATCAAAAAGGCTGCTCAGAGGTCGTTCAAGCATGTTGCTAGCCATTCTGTCAATCACACTACATCTTTACAGGCCTTATGGAGCAGATAAGCTGGGTTTTTAAGCCTATAACTCTTAATAAATCATACCTGCAACTTTAGCTTTACTATTTTATCTTTTATATAAATACCTTCGTGTTAAAGGTTACCCTTAACTGTGTGTCCTTCAAAGCCTCGGCTCATTTTGCACAAAATAATTTGCTTTGAATGAGGAATAGGATGGGAACTGTGTCATTTTCATTACTATCAATGAACACACCTGAATCCATTCTTCACTCTTCTTACTATTCAAAGCTAATCCATGTACATGCAACTGCAGTAGTGCAGACATTCAAATACAAGTATGCTATTGGGGGGGTAACTTCACAATTTGCATATACTTCAATCAGCTGTAAAAGAAGGAAAAAAAACAAAAACTGTACCTTTGTTTCAGAGACCGTATCCCTGAGTGTGACAGTACCGTGCGTCCTGCCATCCTCTGCTATTGTTCAGCACGGGTACTAATTTATTCACGGAAGGTTTTGTGTCTTCATCTATTCATTTTATTGACTGACAGCCGAGAAAGGCTAAGCCTGCTGGTGAGTGCTAGGATTATTTCATAAAGCCAAGGCCCACAGCAGCCAATACCAGCATTTGTTTAACTTTTCTGGGCGAAATAATAAAATAAAACCACCAGTTGGTTGGTTTTGTACCCCTAAAACCCCTCCGAGTTGCTCAGTCACTCAGGAAATGAGTGATGAGCTTATTATTGCTCGACTCTGTGTGGGTGGATACGCTTTTGTGCATACACGCTTTACTCTTACCTTGCGGCCGTCGCTCGCATGGCAGTTGACGTTGAGCGGCGTAAGCAAGGCCATTAGCTTCTCCTCGTTTCCACTCCTGCAAATGCACACACACATACATAAACACACAAACGTTAGACAGAAAACAATCACTGCCACCACCGAGGATTAGCACCGTTGCTCTGCAGCAGTATGGAGGAGAGAAAATGAGGGAAAATTAGATAAGAAGCTTGAGATTGAGGCAAAAAGCCTGAGAAATTTGATCTGCAAAAATGTACTGGCAGAGGAAATGTTTGGAGGATGGACCGATGCTGGATGGACTAGTGTTTTCCTGCACAATTGAGTGCAATATGCCATGAAAATCAATTAGAGATGCCTCTTTGGCCACCTAGCTAAAGAGGAATTAAGATTTTGTCTGTACTGCTGATCTGTGTTTCCTGGTTCTTGGACTGACTGGCCTGACATTGGATGACCACCAGGAAGTGATGCCAAGGCAGCAGCCAATCCAACTACCATCCACCCCGACAGCCATAAAATAAGAAGCTGTCAGTTGGTTTAAAAAAAGGATTACTGTCCCATTCTTCCATGTTCCTCTTTAATTCTTTTATCCCTTCTTTGATTGGACCTCTCCTTCCTTCTCTTTGTGTCTATATTTTTCATACTCTATTTTTAAAAAAAAACCAAACAAAAAAAAAAAACATTCACATCCAGTCCTTCTCCCAGAGTGAAGTTTCCATGTTTCCTCACTCTCGTAGCTGCTTTTCACCCCATTCCAACCACCATTACCTCCCATCTCTTAGTTCTCCCCTCCTCATAGTTATCTCCTCTATTTTCCTCCTGCTCTCTTCTTCTGCAATTTTTCCTGTCCACCTCTAGTTCCAGTATGCAGTGGCTTCCCCTTTTTCCTTCTATTTCTTTTCCAAGGACTGTTAGCAAATACAAGAGAGACTTCCTTTTTGATGCATGATGTGTTGGATATTTGTTTACACTGTGGCCATGAATATTATCTGAAATTAGTCAAAAATTGAAGGAATATCTCACTATTTTCTGAAATATGTTACGCTGCTTTCTTGCCACTATCAGGAAGTTACACCGAGCAGCTGACTGCAAAAATAAAAAAAGAATAAGCCAATAAATTTCTCAAACCATTTAAGTTGATTAATGGACCAGCTTCTGGCTATGTCTCTTAATGTTTTCAGAAATGCAGTTCTTTTACACTCACAGCCCTGACTAAAGCAACAGCCCACCTGCAACTTACATCCAACTTTCATCCTGTTAAAAAGGTTCCAATGCACTTAATCTGTATGTTTAAAGCACGTAAGCTCCACCATTAAAACCTTATAGTAGTACAGTTGTTGCCTATTAGCTACAAGAAGCTAGCAGGGTTACAAACAGTTTATCGTTGTGGTTGTTTTTGCAATATGGTGTGTGCCAAAGTAACATCACAGTTGCTGGTTGTTTTGGCAACTAGTACACCTCCTGATTTTTCTAACGTGGCATGCTACATGTAATGCAGCTGATCGGTGGGTATGATTGAGCTATTGATCAGTGAAAATAAGATTTTGGCACAACTGCTGAAAAGGAGAATTTCCTGTTTTGCCTGTAGTGCCAACGAGGTGAGGAGTGACACTTATTGTTTCCCTCCAAGTAGCATCACCATCATCATCAGATACCATTTTACAGATCACCACAGAGTTTCTTGTCAGCTGACTGACGGCCTTAAAGGGACAGATTTGCCTCACTGGGCAGACATCTTTCTGCATCAGCTGCCTTGTCTAATATTTGCTGTCACATACATTAAGAATATATTGAGCCACTGCACTCCTCAAGAAAGCTATCCGGCCCATAAATGAAAAGGTTAAAAACAAAAGAAGAGAAATTTTAAAAAAAAATTTCTTTTGCTCGCACACGCGCACACACGCGCGCGCGCACATACACACACACACCAAGAAAAAATAAAAACATTCTGGAAAATTACATGTGTGATAAGCCAGTCAGTGGCTCAGCTGTGAGAGCGCCACAGTGGGATCACAGTTCACACTTAAACAGCCTACTGACCCCATAATACAGTGGTAATGCTATACTGGGCCAGCTGCTGCCTTACGATTGTGTGTGTGTGTGCATGTGCGCGTGCATCTGTGCATGGCTGGAAGAGCGGGAGACAGGAGGGGGTCTACTGGAGCGATCAGCCACCCACACGCAATCCTAAATTAAAGCTTTTCCACTTCCACATGCCCAGAGATGGAAACAGGCAGACACACACAAGTGCACACACACACACACTCACAGCCCACATGCACTGCCTGCAACCATAACATGCCTCCAAAATGCACAAGTGTCACTGGCTCAAAAGTACTGAGCTTTCTATATCTGAAAAACCTGTCTAGTGTGGGAGCTGAGTGTGTGTGCAAAAAAAAAAAAAGAGGCTCAAGTGATAAACGGTTTGACAAATAGGAAGCAAAGAAAAGAAAAAAAATCAGGAGGCAAGTAAACAGAAGAGAAGAGAAGAGCATGAGTGACAGGAACATGCAGGAAATCAGAAATAAGAGAACTCTGATGGGAAACAACAAACGAGTGTGGAGGATGAAAAAACAACAACAACAACAGAGAAATAAAATAAAGGGTATCAGACGTGGAGGGCGAAAGGAGATACATGAAGAGTAGAAATGGGTACGGGAAACCACAGCAGCGAGTCAAGCTGAGAAGAAAGTAAGCAGGGGAACAAGAGATGAGAGGGAGGCTTAAAGAGGCAAGAAAGCAGGAGAGGGAGCATGACAAAAATGAAAACAAAGAAGAGCATGCAGACTCTGGTACTCACCTTGCCGCCTCCAGCAGCTCATCCTTCTTGTATTCACCTAGATGGTTACAGAAGATCATGGTGTCAGACAACTGGCCAGTAACACACATCAACCACACACAGACACACATGATCAAGCGCAGAGAGGAGCCATGTAAAAACTCGCACATTGACTATTGGGGGAAGACACCATCTTTCTTTCTATCCCTCTCCACCCCCCACACCCCCTTCTCCACCTCCTCCTCTTTCTCTCCTCTCTGCTATTCTCACTCAGCGCGCACCCCTCTGGCTCCGGTTGCCGTGACGATGTGTTGCCGGCAGCGACCACAGCACGTTCATTGTTTGGGCGACGAGCGGAGGACCGACACACGCTCTGCCTCTATCCGCCCGTGCATCTCTCCATCCTTCTCTCCTTCGCCGCGTTTGTCTCCGGTGTCTCGGCCGCTGCTCATATTGCTAACGAGCGTCCCACGTTCTCCATCATTCCTGTTCCTCTCTCAGTCACCCTCTCTCTCCTCTTTTTCTATCTCTGTCTTCCTGCCTCCCCCCCCCCCCATGGGCTCAGGAGGCGCAGTTACCATTTAAAAAAAAAAAAAAGAAAAAAAACTGAAATAAACAAACCCCTCCCCCTGCTTCCTCACCCTCTTGCGCTCCCTCTCGCATAGCCCTGCCTCCCTCATACACTATAGTCAAAACACTCACAACTTCCTCTATGTGTCTTTTCTGCCACTGAAACAGATGTTCTTGGGTGGGGGAGGAACACATCTGTAATACTCCTGGACTGACTTCCATATTTATTTATGCCTGTTTGGCATTACTGGCCCTACTTCAGGGTTTGTGGTTATAGATAACTGGGGACTAAAAATAAAATCACCAATTTTACAGTAATATTAAAATAAAATCATGGATAATAAAACCCCCTCTATAAAATCTTACCTACACATGAGTAAATACAAAAAACAATTTTATTCTTTCTTTTTTTAGCACAACAATGGGGAACGTCGATGGTATACCTGCTGCAGGTGTATGCCTTTTTGTCAGACTTTTTGTGCACCCATTTACTCCGTTGCTGTTTGTTTGTTTGTTTTTTTTAAATGGCGGTTTTGAAGGAGTAAAGGAGTCAATCTCATGACTCATTGAGTGACTGGCCAAGTGATGGCATGCAGTCTGTAGACATCACATTTTTGTACTTACTCAGGTCACTTGGAAGCCCTAGCAAAGCAAGAACTAAAAAAAAAACAAAAAAAACACCTGGTACCAGGTACTACCTGCTAATGAAAACACCCACAAGAACCAAATTGAGTTGAGTCGAGCTGAACTTATGGGGACCATGCAGGAGCGCTGACCAAGCATGGGGAGCACGGGCTTGGTCAGCGCTCCTGCATGGTTTCGGCTCATCTTCGGTTAACCCCCATCAACATATTCCATGAGGTCAGCCCAGCTAATTGAAGCCAGGGGCCTAGACTTAGAGAGGAGAGGGTAGTGCGTGCGACAGTTGTCCGTCCCAGCACTTTTTCCACAAACTTCACCTGTCTTTCCAGGGTCAAGCGACAGAGCTGGCGACAAAACACACAGGCTTAGCTCCTAGCGTGAGCAATCCCCAGGCAGACATGCAATGCATTGCGCTGATCGCTGTAGTGCAAAGGAGCTAATTAGCAACAGCTATCTAGCCCAGCAGAGCAGAAGTATTCGTAGTGAGGTAAAAATCATAAGAACTGAGGGATGACTGTGATGACCAAGGTACATATGTGCAGGTGGGGCCCTGTGCATGTCATCACAGGTCATCTGCCTGAAGGTGTGAATAGAGGGGGCATCATATCCCATACTTATGTGTCGTAAAGAGTGAATCGACTGAAAGGGAACAGGAAACTGAAGCTAAAACCAAAATAGGCTCAAAAAAATTAGGATATTAACATATTAAGCACATACTCTGACAGAGAATGCTTAAGTTACTGTATCATGAGATAAAGTATGCAGCTTGAAAGTTTTTGGGTTCATTTTTTTTTTTCCACTGGCTTGGTTTGGTCTGTTGCTGCAGCATGTTAAAAGGAGTCCACTTTTAATCTTTATTCTATAAAAAGCTTTGGTAGATAAAACGCAGAAGCTTATTAGCAGTTCAGTTTCGTTAGTAAAATGTGGTAAAAAAGAGAAAATGAACATGTTCCACTTGGTTAACTCTAAATATTGGAGAAAGGCAGGATTGTAAACAAGATCATCTATAGAAAATTGACATTGCTAAGTAGAGCCTGCCCAGTAAAACACCAAAGTCTTTGTGACTTCTAATGAAAAGTGACATGGGAACTTATTCAAACATGAGACGATATTCACACGAATGTACCCAACAAAGTTCCTCTCTGAGTGAGACTACAGAGAAAGGAAAAGTGTATAAAATTTAAATGGGAAATTAATAAATAATCAAAAGAAGATGGAGAGGTAACTGTGATAGAGATAACCGGAAAAAGGATGAGGAGGATTTGCTGTGTGTACATGGAGCAGACGGAGGGGTGGGGTATAGGCCGAGGAGCAAAGAAGAAAGGTTACAGAGAAGGGAAAAGAGGGAGGAGGGAGGAACAAAGGATTTGCAGATGAAAGAGAGAAGGGATGATTAGGGATCTGGAAACTGACATGTATGGATTTGACACAGTATAATTGGTGTTAGGGGGGCTAAGGCAGAACAGTGAGAGGAAGAAGAAGCGGGTGGTGGGGGAGGCAGAGAGGGGCACAGACAGGAAGGACAATAGAAAAATATGAATACAAAGAGAAAGGAGACACATGTAGAGAGAGATCGGGAAACCAAATTAGAAGATGTAGTACAGAACCAATTTATGTTCGGAGACAGATTCATTCTTCCATTACACACCTGACAGTCACAATCCCTGAACCCAGGTGCATAATGTTGTTCTAATCATCATTTTTATTACTATTATTTACATTATTGAACTTTTAGTTTAACCTCCTGAGACCCGAACTCTTTCATGGCATTCATGTTTAATTTCTCTTTGATATTTCGACATATTGGGACCTGATGAATGTAAAAAACAAAGAATTACCAGATTTTATTTTTTTTTTACCCGATTTCTGTTTCTAAGAAAAATGAGATCCACATATGAGGATATTTGTTTAAAATTTCGATAGAAGAGTGGCAGTATAATGTCCTCGTAAGTGGATGTCAGGCCCTTGTAGAGCAAAATTTTGTATTTTGGTCTGGACAACCTAAAATGTGATGTCCACATATGTGGACGGCAGGTCCTAGGAGGTTAAAGTTGATTAGTGATAAACATCACACACAACTTTTGTATTTTTTTTCTTATTAGACTCCATTAACGGATAGAGTTTTTTCGGTAGGGGACTTGTCTTCTACACATTTGCCGATCTCCTTCACATTCAATCGTCATCTTTCTTGCAGATTAAGGTGAAGTACACTGTCCCGAACAAAAGCAAAAGTACCTGGGGTGATCGAACCTTTCAGACTGTGTTATATGACCTTTGAATTTCTCTGTCTGCTTCCCTCAGATCTGCCCATGTGGATTTTCTTAAAAGTCAGCTTAACTTTTAATTTTGGGCAATGGGTGTACCAGATTTGATTTGATTTTTTAACATTTGTAATTCTTCATTACTGCTATATTTTCATGGTCAAGATGACCTGCTGAAGTTCAAACCAGGGATCACAATGAGCAAGAAAGACTGACGTGGCATGCTGGTACTAATACTAGGATATACCAGGATTTTCCTGCATCGACCTGAATGGAAGGCAAAGGTAACTCAAATAACAACTTGTTACAATCAAGTTATGAAGACCACAACCACTACATCTTACAGCAGCTGAAGATCACATCATGTGCCACTGCTGTTGGCTAAAACAGGAAACTGACATTACAAGTTACACAGCTTCACCAAAACTAAACTGCAGCAATGCATGGCTGGGTCAGAATTTGGTGTAAACGCAAAAGCTTGGATCAGTCCTGCATTATAGCAGTTCACGCTGCTACTGGTCTCCTGATGCCTGCTTAAATTATCTCAGATTGGTTGAACATGACAATGATTCAAATGGCCTCCACAGTCACAAGATCTATGTGGTGAAACAGATCGTCTTCCATATGAAATCTGCAGAAGCTGTGTGACACCACCGTCTCTGAGAAATGTTTCCAGCAGCTTGTTGAAACTAGGCCAAGAAGAATTTAGGCATTTCTGGAGGCAAAAACACTAGCAAGGTGGACCTAATAAAGTGGCAGATGAGTGTATATCCTGTTGTTATTGCAGTTCTCATCCAATAAATTCTCCCCTGCTTTGATATTCCAGTGTTCTCGCTTTTCTAGCTGTTAATTTTGTATTGTTTCCATCCATTACTCCATTATTTCATTGCCTTTGTAACACTTGTCTGTGAATACATAAATGCATTTTGCTTTTGCTTTTCTTTTGCTTGTCATATAAATTTGTCACATTTTAAACTTCTTTCAGAGTTCAAAGGGTTATGGCACTTTGAACTTTACTGAGTTAAAATCAAGCTTTTAAGCCTCAAGGCTTTTTGATATTCATGAGTGGGTGTCAGTG
The DNA here is from genome assembly GCF_057381845.1 of Rhamphochromis longiceps. Lineage (NCBI taxonomy): Eukaryota > Metazoa > Chordata > Actinopteri > Cichliformes > Cichlidae > Rhamphochromis > Rhamphochromis longiceps. The sequence continues at coordinate 40,612,987 of NC_140563.1, forward strand.
GATGAGGTCACCAGTGACATTAACCTCTCTGTGTTGCAGTGGGGTTTTTTTAAGCAAATAATAATAATTTAAAAAAAATCTTAACTGATTCAACTCCCACTATTTTCACCTCTGAGGCTTGCATTTTGCATTAAAACGCTCGGCTCTTTTCACTTAAAAGTCTCAAATAAAAACAACATTTGGAGTTATGACTAGTGGCAGGAAGGGAGTGACTCAGCCTCCTAATTCAATTTAAGCCAAACTGACACCTGAATGCAAACATATTCAGTGTTGTTATGTTTAGCTGAGCGTGCTGTCACACACAGTGCAGAAATAAAGCAGCTGAAATGCAGACAAAATGAGATATACTTCCTCGTTCAACCACAGGATGATTCAAGGATGCTTTGAAAGCTATAGTGATTTAAACTAACTGCGGCTCAGCAGTTTTAATTAGTATCTCTCACACACAGATATCAAGTAAGGACAACAAAAGGTTAGGTGTTAGTTCTGCTCCCTTTTTGCTTCTAGGCTTCAGGCACCACTTCAAAACATGACTAATGACACATACTCCTTTTTGATAGTGGTCAGCTTTCATATCATTCTTCCATGGAAAGAAGTGGGCAAGAAAGTCCACCTATTTTAAACTTGGAGGTCCTCGGGAAGTTTCGTGGTTTTAAAATCATTTAAAATAAAATTACATTTTTAAAAAATTATAGAATAAGAAAGCCATGTTTTGCAGTACTTTGTGGTCAGCATGTGAATTTAAGACAATTTGGGAGAGTGACAAATGGTAAGTCCTTTGAACAAGAGGTCAGACTTCCTTTAGCTGTTTCCTTCCACTGAAGCAGCATTCAGATGGCACTCAAGTGGAATTTATTCAGATTTCAGAAGCTTGTTCAAGTAAAATGTGGAAAATAGCTTAATTTTAGCACTGTGATAGATAATGGAAAAGAAAACAAACAATTAAAGGGTATTGAGGGCTTTTCTCAGCATTAAACTGTTGCTGGACTGAATATTTTTATAGGGGACAGTGTGTGGCACTTTAAAACGCTTTGGATACAATCTGTACACAAAGCGGGATCTGGCAGAACAAAAGTCAGTGCACCAGAAAATCAATAATTCAAGCTTTGTCCAACGACAGACAGTAAAGCAAATTCAATACAGATAAGGACTCTGCTGAATAAAGAGCACAACCTGAAAAACACCTGTCCATTAATGCTGCCTGGTAGTGGTCTCAGAGGGACCACTTCACAGGAGTGGTAAACAAGGTCAGATACTTGAGGTATTTTAAGTTCTGCCACAGCTAATAAAAGGAAAGATATCCTAGACATTAAAATTTGATGTTAATGAAGTTCATATAAGACCAGAAAAGTATATTACAGTGGCTCAAAACACTCAATCAAATCACTCATCAATAAAACACAAATTTTACTACAAGCAAAGCTACTGGAATGCTTCTCTAATCAATTATAAAGATGCAAACATGTTGAGCGATTGAACATCCCCTTTCTGCGAGGGTAAAATAACATGACTGAGAGGAGAAAAAAAACAAAGAGCAGCATAGGACGTGAACAGATGGCTGCTTTTAAAATGGATCGCGTCAGACCACGACTGCTCACTCATGGTAAGTGATAGTGAGTCAGTGGGACAGCAAAATACTTAAAATGTCACATATTAATAGGAGAGTAGTCTTTCAGATTACAGCGTGGTGTTTGGATGCTTCGACGTATTTTCCAGTAATAACAGACAGGCAACTATGTGATATAAGAGGAGGATGTGCTTTAGTATGTATGAAAACATCTGAGAGAGAGAGAGAGCGAGAGAGAGAGCGAGAGAGAGTGTGTGTGTGTGTGTGTGTGTGTGTGTGTGTGTGTGTGTGTGTGGGGGGGGGGGGGGGGACAATCCTGCTGACTCCAAACAGAAGAGACAAGGACATGTTAAAGCTCAGGACAGGCTAGCTGCCTCCTGAATGATGATATTATGTGTGTGTGTGTGTGTGTGTGCCAGACAGTGCCTTAGCAGAGTGCAGTAGACACCAGCGATCACCATTTGAATTCCAATTGTTGTGTGCTTGAAAGCAGGCTCTCTTTTTTTGCATATGTGCATTTGTGTGAATGTCTGTATATGCACGTATGTGTGTGTGTGTGTGTGTGTGTGTGTGTGTGTGTGTGTGTGTGTGTGTGTGTGTGTGTGTGTGTCCGTCTGTCCGTCCAGGGTCATACAAGTCAATGTCAAACAGTCACAATACTATATATAATGCATATATATATATATATATATCTTGCCCATCTAGCAAAGACCCTGTATGCTAGGTGTGTATGTGTAAAGTAAAAGGCTGTATGAGCACAGACTATGCTGACTGGACCATGAGTCGCTTCAGCGCCCAGCTGTCTGCTTGTGTGTGTCAGTGTGCTCAAATCAAATATCATTTACTGTAGAAGCATTTATCTGCTGCCCCACAACAACACAGGATTGAGTGAGGAGCCGAGCGATCCACTTATATCCTCGGCAAGGTCGCACTTGCTGAGGTTGTAAGTGGATCTGTGTACGCTGAGACCAATCACAAAACAAAAAGAATGAACGGAAATTTATAAGAGTGGCTTTTTTGCCACTTCGCTGGCTGCCTTGGCTTTCTTCATACACACTCGCCTCTTACACTGTGTGATTAATCGCTTCGCGTGGTGCACCAAAGAGAGCTGCTCTGGATTAATTGTGTTTTTTGGCCGCCAACTTCGCCATCTTTTATTTCGCTGAGTTTTGTAAAAGTAAAAATCTCGATGTATTAGCCGGTGTACACCTCTATAAACCCGGGCGTAATTCATCTTGACAGAAAATCGCCATGCGTATGCCTGTGACCTTGAGTGGGCAACGCCAGATCATCTTATATAAACTGTGCTTTTAACTGAGGTTATTCTGGGATTATTGCAATCACTCTGGTGAACAAAGGTGTGTTCATTTTGGTTTTCACATAACTGTTCCTACAACAGCAGGAAATGTTCTGTAGCAGTTTTAAAAACCCACCGATCAGCCACTGAATGAGAGTCCTGGCATTCTCAACTGTTATGTCTGGCAACAAACATCATTGTTAAACAACTAGGGAGACCTCCCAGCAGTCTTTTGTTCATGCCACAGCAGGTCAGAGCTATTGTGTAAGTACAAGGGGGACAGACAAAAGTAGGACATTATTTGTGGTTTTAATGTTGTGGGTGATCCGTGTGTGTTTATATTTATTTGGTTAGGTATGTTTTATGATACATAGATAGTAACACGTTAGAAAGAAGACAAAGAAAGCAGCAGACTAAAAATAATCACAAGTATTAGCAAGTGTGTGCTGCATCGGTTCCATTTGTTCCACAAGTGGTCAATTAAACATTAATGATAGGTCACACCACCCTGCATTGTCTTCATATATATATAGAGTGTGGTTTGATGCATAACACGTACTCATGTGGCAACTATAACTGCAGAACTGCTCAAAAAATAAAACCATAGAAAAGAACGGCCTACAGAAGAGTCTACACAGGAAAAATGTACATCAAGTTTATCAAAGGACACTTCCATTCTTAAATCATTTATTAAATAATAACATGTCCTTAATCAGCAAGTTCCTTGTGACTAGATAGTGAGCTATATATTCAGCTACCTCTCTAGAGAGCTGCCTTTTTTCTGCCCTATAATCTTCTTTTTAAACATAACATACAAAAAGGTGGAAAGCATGTCAGTGGAGTATTGCTCAAGGACCCCTCCGCTGAATGACGATTATACACTTTTTCTAACTTATTTTCAGAGGCAGCAAAATTTGGATCGTATTGGTAAATATAAGCCTGTCTAAAAAAGCCGCAACACCTCAGCATGGACTCTCTCCACCTCCTTTTGAAAAGATATAAAAGAACAAGAACGAGGCCCAAGCATGGACTATCCTCCTGCACAGGCACACAACTGTAAAAACAAAGTTTGCTTGTGACGAATGAATATAGATAGATTGGATCATAATGCAGATTCCGTGAATGAGGCACACAAACAAGAGTCGCGCAACAACCCAGAGGAAACGCAGCAGAATGCCGTCAGCTCATTCTTCTGCATCTGATCCTTATCAGTCTGACATCACACGCTGGCCCAGACTGCTCAGCACTGTTCATTACTAAAATATATTACTGCCATGTTTAACAGATGTAGTTGTAATTTTAATTAGTAATTTTTTTCTCCAGACAACCTTTCTACAAAATATTTCAACAGGTTCTTTCCTGAAGTTAACCCCCCCACATTTTTTTAATTAGCGTTCCTAAATTATTAAAAGAAATTACTTGTAAACTTGTGAAAAAATACAACTCCTGGAGGATAAAACAGGCTATAATCAGTTAAACTGCAAAGAGATATTGAGATCTTGTCTAAGTAGCAACACTTGTTTGATTTCACATATCCATGTAGGGCTTATGGGAAAGATTGATAATTCAAGGAGAAACAGATTGGTGTGAACACACTTTTCTTATTTTATTTATTTTTTTAATTCATTAACCAAATTCTGTCAGTCTACTCTTGCTGAGTGGCCGGCTGCATTCCACTAACTTACTCAGTGTTATGGAGCTGTGCAGCCATGTGGAAAACAAGGCAATTTCAGTGTAGGAAAATGGCCCAAATGGGGTGACTGAACCTTGAATGCGCATCTCTCCCTATCTCTCTCTCACACACACACACACACACACACACACACACACACACACACACACACACACACACACACACACACACACACACACACACACACACACAAAGGCATAAAAATACTGTTACTTTGCTTTTCCTCTTTTATGAGGTAATTTTATTGTTTTTTTTTAATCTTCTTAAGGTTTGAAGACAGCAAAAAGGAATCATGTTGTGCTCCTAAAGTGTGCAGACTTTCTGTCTGAGGGTAAATAAGGTCGAGGCACATCATTGGAATCAATGAGCATGCCACTGATAACGGGGGTAGGAAAGCAAGACACTTTGCCCTCATGCCACAGGAATTCTTTCTTTCTTTCTCACGTACACACTCAGAAGGTGCACACAGGTGCAAGCTTGGCTTTGCTCGTTTGTGCATTAGAAGGACAAAGCTTTCAGAGCAGCCACAGCAGTTCTTTGTCTTCATGATTAGGCCGTTAACGCAACACACACTTCTCCAGTCCCTCTGCATTCACTTAAGTCACATCAATTCATCTCTCTGTTCGTCTGTCACCCTCACCCGGAAAAGCATCTTCATCTTTTTCTTTTCTTCTCTCTTGTGCTTTACTCATATCTGTTTCCCCTTTCTACATTTATCCACTGCTTTTCTATCTACAATATATAGTGTGTTTTTCTCCCCTTCATTCACTGCCATTCTCTCCATCTCACAGCCCAACTCCTTTGCTTTCTCATCATTTTCCGCCAGCCCTGGTGAGAGCGCTTTGGATAATTTTCTGCTATGTTAGTGCTGCCTATCCACCGTGGACCATTCCTCGGTTTCTTTTTAACTTTATTTACAACAGAGTATAAATGTTTGCTGACAGCACACCCTCAGCTCACAGCAAGACACGTACACAGCTTCTGTTGAAATACACAATGCATTTTCTTCCGCAGTCACACAGTAACAGCAGGAGTAGGGACGAATGCTTCCCCAAAGCTTCTGCTGAGCACTGCAAGCAGGGCAGGATGGACACAAGCTCTAATTGATTCCAAGGGATAAAAACTGGTCTTGCAGCGAAACAAATTAGATTAGTACCAGTTCCAGCTCTGACACGACGACAGGGATACCGTGCAAAAATGACTCAAAGCCATTTTATTCTCGGTGGATTCGTTTTTTTTCTGTCCTTCTCATATATCCTGCATAGCCTTGCAGCCAATTTCTTTGTCAGTGGCAGGCTTTTACCGTGGCCTGTAACCCCTTCCCAGGGATGAAAAGCCACCTATGACAAGTTTTTTTTTTCCTGACCAAAAGAAACTTCAAAATTATTTGATTCTCCATTTGTTCAATCCAAGAAGGCCTTGGAGTCTTTGCATTGTATCAGAACCAAGCCTCAGCCACACTGGCTTAAAGTATAATAATAATGTAGGAATATGTAGAGCTGGATGATATGGACCCGAAATCATATTTCTATACTTTCTGGCTGAATGGTCAAACACAAACTTAACTGCTGGTTTCTCACTAAGGGGCCAATGGACTCTTCAGGAAACTTTAGACAATTTTGCAGATTTCATTCAGATGTTGGATGATTTCACTGGGTTAAACGTTTTCACTCAGTTGGGGACATTTCAGTTTCTTTAAATTGCAATTTCATGAGACACAATACAATTGCAGTTGACAGCATTGGACATACTGTCAGGAGCTAAGAAACATGGTGATGTAAACAGTAGAAAGCCACGTCTCTTAAAAGTACATGGCAGCACAACTTAGGTTTAAAAAGTTATATCTGCGCAAACAACCACACCTCTGGAACAATGTCCTTTGGACTGGTTAGACCGAAGTTGAAAACCAAAACACAACTTACACCAACTGTCAAGCACGTTGGTGTAGGAGGTGATGATTTGTGCTTGTTTTGCACCCACAGGACCTGTGTATCTATCAAGAACTCTTCTGGACACCAAAGTATTATAGAGTCAAATCTATCTGGCCATCTATCTGATAGCTAAAGCTCAGCCCAAATTAGGTCATGAAACAGGACAATGATCACAAGCACACCTGCAAATATAACAGACCAATTCTTTTCTATTTCAATCAGTCGTTGTTGATCAATGGTCACGAGAATTTGAACAATTAAGATTAAAGAACTGACCTCTCAGACCATTCTTCCTTCAGTTAGCTGGTTTCAGTCATTATGCAAATGCACTGTTTATAAGATTGGGGAAACCTGCAGTCAGCTGAGACTGAAGACGTCACTTGGATGAGTGACGAAATGTTTTTCCCACAAAACGCTACGTCCAAATGAACAGAATCAACTTTTGGAGATTTACTTACCTGGATGATTGAGCATGCATCAAGACATTACTTCAGGTTATGATTGCCAAAGGTGGTTCTAGAAGCTACGGAATCATGTTGTGTAGTATGTAGTTCTTTGAAAACTTTCTTTTTCAGGACTCTGTACTGCCATGGATAGGAAGTCACTATCAAAACATAATTTAGCAGTTAGCAAACATAAAGCGTATGGTGTATTTAGAGCTGCTTTGCCTGTCTTCCCTCAGCTCTTTGCAACAACTCACCACAGTTTTGTCACATCAACGAGACTACTTAAAAAATTGTTATTTTTACCTCAAACTACACAGCGGTTACTTGGCTACAAATGCCTCAATTACTTACTGTGTGACTTTTGTACTATAAAGAGTTGGTATGACCTGACGAGTTCAAATTGACAGTGATAGACCAGCAATTTGAGTTTGAAAAGAGCAATTTCTTCTTGTTGCCATCTTGCTTCCACAACTGAACAGACTTGGTCGACTGTTGCTACACATGCAATGGTTACGTTCTGTTTTATTGCACAGTTCAAACAGTACTGTGTCTCTTTCAACACTACAGGAGAACTTTGTGGATCAGAGATGAATAGGGAGAGGTAAAGTAGGGGCGGGGTTGTGCTCGTAGAGAGTGCAGTGACAGATGATGCAAACACTGGTACAGCTTTACCGAAGGAAGACTTAATGTCACTCAACATCAAACTATTTCTATAAAAAGGTAAAGTATCGATATATCTTGCGAATATGATATGACAATAAAAATCCGGTCTTGAACTCGTTCAGGGGAAAAAGTTAAGTTCATGTTAGCTTGAGTCCTCAGATTCAACTTCAACTGCGAGCCCAACTTTAAATACTCAAGTTACTAAAGTAAGACTGATGCTTTGTTTATCTGACTTGGTAAAATCAAGCTGAAAAATATTCAAAATCGCTTCAGAGAACTTGCTGTGGAGAAACTGGGTCATGGCTCAAGTAAAAGTAATACGATTCATCGCAGAAAGATAATGGAAAAAAATGAGGCACATTTATCAATTTACTTTCGTTGGCCACTTTGAAATGTTTTCTTCTGGTCTCTGCCAGTAAATGGATTTAATAAAAATAAACTTCAAGTTCAGGCCTCTTATTCAAAGGCTGTCTAACCAACTCCTGTTCCTCCTGAATCTTTACTCCTGTCTACTGGCAGCAGTGCAGTAAAGTAAAAGGTCACATTGACATTGTCTTGGATTTTCTGACCCATACTGAGCAACAGGAAGTGCGTATGTTGCCTATTTAGACGTTTGCATCAAAGAGAAAAAAACAAAGAAATCCGTCGCTGTTATTTAAAGTCTATTCCTCCTGATCAAATCCATGAAAAGACCAAAAAGCTACATGTTTGAAGTTACAATCACACATTTTTAAAGGCATCATACTTGCTACACTAATGCTCACATTGAAATGTTCCTGCACTGATGTGACAGCAACGAGAAAGCTGTCATGTTTTATTCAGCGTGAATGTAGCTTTACCATGAAAGTCAGCAAGATGGAAACTAATGCCCACTTGTTCACATTCCTTCAGATTACCTGCAGTAATTTCATTCATTTAACACTTTAGTTTTTTCCATTACACCCACACTTAATATGTAAATATGAAACACGTCTGATCATGCCGGGCACATCCCAGACAAGGTCATGAGCGCAGAAAGGCAATTAAAAGGAGGGGATTCAATATTTTCCTATGAATAAGGAAAGAAAATAAATAAATAAAACACTTTGTAAAAACAAGGACAGCTTGTATAATCTGAAACCTAATTTTCCCCAAACTGGCTATTCTGCTGTCTGGGCACTTAACCTGAAGCACACAGCAAAGTGACAATGCAGCGTAAAAAACAGAAAGCGCACATCTGTTCTTTAACATAGGGGGGGGGAAATCATATTAGAGTTAAAATAAGAGAGGTCAAAGGAACAGGCAAGTGTGTTTTTACTTGTTCTTACTTGTGTGTGCTGACTGAGGTCCAGAGTGGAGAATTGATCTCTTGGAGGCTCAGAAGTAGTAAGTCTGTGAATACCAATCAGCGGTAATTAATAGCAGCTAATGGACTCTCTCTGTTCTCGTCTCTCTTCAGTCTCCATTTATTCCTTCCAACGTTTCTCTCTCCTTTTTATTATGCAGCCATAATGCACGCAAAGGGGAATAATTATTATTTTCTCTGTAGCTGTCCTTGCTATATGCTCCCAGACTGACATTTCAAACTTCTACATCACAAGTGGCTTTTTAAGACGTGGAAGTGTTTTGCGACAGCCTAATAAAGCACTTTTAATGAGAAAGGTTATTTAACTCCAGAGATCCAGACAAAAGTAGAGAAACAGTCTTCGTTGGAGGGAAAAAAGGACAAATCAAAAAGCACATCACTTAAAGCCCTCTGTACCCCCACATTATCACTTTTAGATGGCAGGGTTTGATGCAAAGCATATTGTGGAAACCTGAAATTACGAATCCAACCTTTCAAGTACAAATGACAAATGGTAAATGGCCTGCATTTGTATAGCGCTTTTCTAGTCCATAGGACCCCAAAGACAAGACAATCTCGTTGCTCTGAAAATTCTAATTATTTCAAAAATATACAGTTGTGAAAAATAAAACTGAGTACACCCCAAGATACAGAAGCTTGTAGAACCACCTTTACAAAGTATACATTATTTATATCACTTTCAGTTTTTTGAGATTTGTAGGCATCCATTCACACACGGCTCTCTTAAGGTCCTGGTATCCTTGTTTGGTTTTCACCAACTTTGCAAACCAGAGCCATGCTTCATGTTTTTGCTTTCCATTTGAAATCTGCCCAAACAAGTCATACCTTTTCAGCACTTTTCTGATGGTATTTTCATAAACGTTAACTTGCAAACTGAGGCTTGTTAAATCTGAGATGCATCTCTTCATTTTCTCTAAGCATTTACGATTTTACCTTGTGGTGAACTGCTATGTCCACTGTGATGTCATAAATTTTTTTCACTTGTGAATAATATTTCTACACTGTATGATTACAGATTTTAAATTGTTTAAATAGCCCTATAACCTTTGAGATTGATGGGTGGCTTGACACCAGAAAACTGCCAAAAAATATATTGTTTTGCAGAAGTTGTCACAGTTGCTGACGATTGCTTCATCCCGAGCACTTAGGTCTTCAGGTCAGAGGCTACGGGTGGTCCCACGTACTAGATTTAAAACACGTGGGGATCGGGCTTTTCAGGCACTGGCACCTAGGCTGTGGAACTCTCTGCCGTTGTCTTTACGCTGTCTAGACTCTACTGACTCCTTTAAAAAGCAGCTGAAGACATTTTTATACAAACGGGCTTTTAACTAATTTAATTAATTTTAACTTGTATGTCTGATCTTATTGTAAAGCACTTTGTGATTTTTATCTGTGAAATGTGCTATATAAATAAATTTTACTTACTTACTTACTTAATCAAACACGGCAATTGGTGAATATTAGCCTTACTGACAGTGACGTTGACGTGACGATTAACAATGGCAGAAGCTGATATTTATCAATTGTCAGATCAATTTCATATTTACTAAATTGTCAAAGATGGAATCGTAACAAGTTGAAATCTATTGTACTGTTAAACCTATTGTAACAGTAAATATTTTGACATAATCATCTGCAATTTTATTTATTTATTTACTAGCATTGGCACAAATGGGGGAATAAATAAGGTACATTTTTCAGTTACCATGCTGTGTTGTTACTTCTATTAAATTTCTCAATACTAACAAATGCAATGTTTCTCATGTTCTCCTTCGCCTCAGTGGCTCAAAGTTCAACCCACATACCTGTCACTCATCTATCACCTAGCCTAAATAAAAGTATCTACAATATAAAGCTTCTCTTTTTAAATACGTGTTTTGTTTTCCTTTTTAAATCAATATTTCACTGTATGGCAAACATAAGTAAACATATTAGAACAGTTTCTTTCCTACTTCAAGACGTGAGAGCTGATCACAAAGGTGCAGAAAAAAAAAAATCAAAAGCATAATCCCAACAACAAAACGGAGCTAAAGCAGGATGGAAATTACCTGAACCAACTGTATGCCTTTATCAGTCTCCTTGTCGGTAAAGGATATGTCAGATAGTGAGCAAACAGCCTCACTACTGATGATTAGTTCATGTTCATGTTTTGTCAATGAGGACCTGAACTGAAGTGCTATTTGGGGAGGGCTGGTCGAGGTCTGTGATGCAGCAGCAGCTGATCTCATGGTTCACTCACATTAGAGTAAAAATAGGACTGCAGAGGTTGAGTGTGCAACACCCTCAACCTTTGGGTGACCACTTTTGATCGCAAAGCAACTGCCTCGCACCTGCTCCCAAACAATCATGGGCCATCTCAGACTGACTACAACCAAATGATCAGCAAAGGCTTGCAAATAACTGCCGTCTAATTTGGAAATTCAGACAGTTAATCATTTTAGTATCACTTGGGATGGGAGTTGAGAACCGGTTCTTGGAGAGAACCAGTTCTCAATTAGTTCCCAGTAGTTCAATTCCTTGCAATTCCTATCGATCCCACTCATCTGTTCCCTTTACACCTTTGCTACAATTAGCCAATTAGCAATTTCATTTCGTGTCCCAAAGGAGAAAAATAGCTGTCTGGATATGGAAATTACTTTTATTATTATTATTGCACAAAGAGACGAGAGCACAATGACAAAGTGCAATCTCCGTCCAGAACAGATAAAACTGTAAAACTGTTTATATTCTTAAAAGGTAATTGTGAGACAATGCTTTCCACATAATTTCACAGAGACATGCAAACGTAATGTAATAAGTAGTGCAACAAATTACTTTCTCCTCGGAGTAATTTAACAACATACTGCATTACTTTTAAGAAAAGTGTTCTGTTATACTTGTAATTCATCAATTTTTTTGAGTAATGACCCCAACGCTGATCACAACAACGAGGTGACATGCACAAACATTTGAAAACACAGCATGCAATTAATTTTCTGCATGTTTTATCTTTAATATGCTTTCTTGGAGATACGGGTGACTCCCAAAGCAGAGCTAGTGAGACCCCAATGAGACTCAATAAGGACATTGATAAGGAATCGAATCAGTAAGTGATAACGATAATGGAATCAGAATCACTAAATTCTTATAAATTCCCGTCCTTAAGTATCACAAACCCAATAGATGTGATTTCTAAAATTACCCCCAACCGTTCAGATGCATCAACATCACTTTGAAGTCAGTAGCTGACTGTGAGTGGTCACTTGTGCACAAGAGCACAAGATCACTAGAGATGGTTGGAACGATTCTGATCCATGCTACCGTCTCCAATCACTACCTTCCCCAGTGTGGCGTTAAGTGTGTGGCACACTGTCACCTACGAAGGACAGGCTACTGTCAGAGATTTAAAGAGGATGAGGTGGAGTCAGCTAATTCAAGTAAAGAGGAGGAAGAGAATAAAAGACAAATGTCAGAAAAAGAAAAATGAAGAGGCCAACTGGTGTACAACCCGAGAAGGACGAGACATAACAGGGGGCACAGGGACAAAGATGACATGTCAAAGAGAAAGAGCGACACGGAGGGCTGATGTACAGATGAGAGGTGGATGGAGTACAGGCTGTACTTGCAAGCTCATTAAACAATGCAGTATCTGATGGGTAAAGAAGGAAAGCAATGGAGAGAAACTGTCCCAATCACTACTGCCTGGCCAGAAAAAGATCAATCATCAATGACAAGGAAGATGGATGTAAAGAATAAGCCTCCTGGTGATCCCAAGTTACCCACAAAGTAATGATGTGAAACGTCTCAGCGGGGGTATTTGTCAATTGCTCATTTGCAGTATGCTCAAGGAAAAGTTTGGGAGTTTGATCACATGGCTGTTGGTGGGACGATCTGGCAGGGTGGGTATCAGACCCTAACTCAGGTACTGGATAATCAACAGATCATTTTATTGGTTTTAATTGAAGAAATAATATCTGCAGTCATTCTGAATATAAGCAGAACAGCCCCCTGCTAGTCTTTTTTCTTTCTCATGACGCTAATTACTTCTGCAAGTGATCATAGGATTAAATTGGGACTAGTCAAGGTAACATGCTTATACCTTAACCAAAAGTAACAATTTCCTCTTATTTCTAGACAGTGCGCTTTTTTCAATCAATAAAGCAACTGTAGTGATTTTCTTTAAGGAGAAGGGAAATACCTCAACGGGGGCAGAAACACTGTGTATGGAGGGGAAGAAGAAAGCTGCAATAGTCCCATTTCGACTTCAACATGTCAGTTCTAACAGCAAACACTATCTTAAAAAAGCCTAATATGGGCTAGGCTGATGTATTTTACTGAATATATTTTAAAGCAACTTTTTTGTCTTTGTCTGAAAAGTTAATTACAAGTCAACACACAAATGAACTGAAGTAGAAAAGTCAGTCCCTTTTCTAGTGAGCGCAGAGTAGATCTAAAGTAGCTTATTGGAGAGGTACTGAAAACACTTGAGTTATTTTTATAATGAAGACAGGTAGAGTAACAGTAAAGCCAAAAGGTTTTAATGATCTTGGGAACTTGTGGACAAGCGATGGTAAAATGAAGCGTGAGATGGACAGGCAGAAAGGTGCAGCATCAGCAGTAATGTAAGCACTGCGCTGGGCCGTTGCGGAGCTTTTGATTTACAAAGTCAATCTACGTTCCAACCCTCACATATGGTCATGAGCTCTGGGTAGAGACTAGAAGAATGAGCTCTGTGGCCTGCCTCAGCCTTAGAGATCGGGTGAAGAGGTTGGCTCCTTTGTATTAAAAGGAGTTCAGCTGGTTTAACCCTCTGGGGTCCAGGGTATAATTGGCCGTTTTTGACTACTTTTGATTTTACCTCTATATTTCACCTTTAAAATATGTTTTTCTTGCCTTTTTTGGTATTATTATTTTCAGCACAACCTCAAATATCTGAAATTTGAGTTATTTTTTCATTTTGGTATACTATATTAGCACAGTTGATCTAAATTCAGACAAAAAATTCAAAATCCGAGTAGAAAAAAGTTATATTTTTTACTGTAAAACCCACAAACATGTTTAACGAATCATTTTCATAACTTGAAATGCAAATAGAAATTGTACATTTCTAAAAATTATGCACAAGTTTTGCAAACAACAAAGTTATATGGTACTATTTAACTAAAAATGCAGCCAAGGCCTCAGGTGTTTTTTATATAACCATTTAAATCTATTTACTGAACAATCAGGTAGAATAGCCTTTATTGTCATTGTACAGAGTACAACGAAATTGGAGTGCCACTCCCTTGGTGCAAGATAAATAATAAATATAAATGTAAAATATAAAAAGTACAATAAAATAATCGCAAGTACTCAAACAATAGTAAGTACGATATATACAGGATAGCAGCATTAATATAATGACAGTATGAATAGCAGCATAATATAATGGCAGTGACGGTATGGTATAGCTAAGCAGGTTCAATTGTTTTTGTGCTTATTTACTACGGTGGTAGCTCTGGGAAAGAAGCCATCCCTGAATCTGTTTGTCCTGGTTTTATGTGACCTGTACCGTCGGCCTGACGGTAATAGTTCAAACAGTTGGTTGCTGGGGTGAGAGTGGTCCTTAATGATATTGCCAGCTCTGCTGAGGTACCGAGAGTTTGCAGTGACCTCCAGGCTGGGCAGAGAGCAGCCAGTGATCTTCTGGGCTGTGTTGATGACCCTCTGCAGTACTTTCCTGTCCGCAGCTGAGCACCCTGCATACCATGTTGTTATGCCGTACGTTAGGATGCTCTCTATGGTGGCTCTGTAAAATGTCACCAGCAGCCTCTCCTCCAGGTTGTTCCTCCTGAGCACTCTCAGAAAGTGGAGACGCTGCTGGGCCTTTTTTTACCACCGCCGTGGTATTTGCAGTCCAGGAGAGGTCATCAGAGATCTGCACGCCCAGAAACCTCATGGAGTGTACCCTCTCCACACAGCTCCCGTGGATGTAGAGTGGGGCCGGGTCTGCTCTGCCCTTCCTGAAGTCCAAGATAAGTTCTTTAGTTTTCGTGGTGTTCAGTTGGAGTTTGTTAACTGAACACCACTCAGTCAGTCTGTTGACCTCATCTCTGTAGTCCGACTCATCCCCCCTTGAGATGAGTCCAACCACTGTGGTGTCATCCGCGAACTTTATGATGGTGTTTGAGAGATGGGTAGGGGAGCAGTCGGATGTGTAGAGCGTAAACAGGAGGGGACTCAAAACACATCCTTGTGGAGACCCGGTGCTGAGTGTGATGGTGCTGGACAGGTGGGGGCCGAGTCTGACAGACTGTGGTCTATTTGTCAGGAAGTCCTTGATCCAGAGGCAGATGGGGGTGGAGAGTCCCAGGTGAGACAGTTTCTGGACCAGGATCTCCGGGATGATATGATTGAATGCTGAGCTGAAGTCCAGAAAGAGCATTCTCACATAGCTTCCTCGGTGCTCCAGGTGACTCAGCGCAGTGTGGAGCGCTATGGTGATGGCGTCCTCGGTGGATCGATTTGTCCTGTAGGCAAATTGGTGGGGGTCCAGAGTGGGAGGCAGACCGGCCCTGATGTGCTGACAGACCAGTCTCTCAAAGCACTTCATCACTACAGGCGTAAGTGCAACAGGCCTGTAGTCATTTGGGCTGGCCACAGCTGACTTCTTGGCGATGGGGATGATGGTGGAGGTTTTGAGGCAAGGCGGGACGGTGTTTGATGACAAGGAAAGGTTGAAGATTTTAGTGAAGACTCCGGTCAGTTCGTCAGCACATGCTCTGAGAACCTTTCCATGTATTCCATCAGGACCTGCCGCCTTCCTGGGATTCACTGACCTTAGAACACACCTCACTTGATGCTCCCTGAGTGTTAGTGTGCCAGTGCTGGGGGCGGGTGGAAGTGGTGTGACAGCTGAGGGCCTGGTCGTCTCAAAGCGGGCGAAGAAACGGTTTAGATCCTCAGCCAGCGAGGCATCAGTCCTAGATGTCGCCTGGTTATTGCTTCTGTGGTTGGTAATGTGATTGATCCCCTGCCACATTTTTCTGGGGTCGTTGTCAGCAAAGTGATCTTCAATCCTCCTCCTATAGGCAGCCTTAGCTTTCCTGATGCCTCTACTCAGGTCTGCCCTGGCCGCCCTATACGCAGCCCTGTCCCCTGACTTGAAGGCAGTGTTGCGGCTTTTTAGGAGGGATTGCACTTCACTATTCATCCAGGGTTTTTGATTTGGAAACACCCTGACCCTTTTGTTGATGGTGACACTGTCAACACAGTTCCTGATGTACGAGAGTACAGTGTCCGTGTACTCCTGGAGGTTGTGGCTGGAGAATAAATCCCATACAGTTGTTGAGAAGCAGTCCTGCAGTTGAGAGAGGGCTCCTTCAGGCCAGGTTTTTATTGTCTTTGTCTGGGGCTTTGTTTTTCTCAGCAGGGGGGTGTAGGTGGGGGTGAAGGACATGCAGAGGTGGTCAGATCCAGCCAGGTGGGGGAGGGGTGTCGCTCTGAAAGCATGCCTGATGTTTGAATAGACATGGTCCAAAGTGTGCTCTCCTCTCGTAGCAAAGTCCACAAACTGGACAAATTTAGGAAGCACAGTCTTTAGGCACGCTTTGTTAAAGTCGCCGGCGACAATAAAAACCCCATCGGGGTGGGCAAGCTGTTGTTTGTTTATGGTGTTGAGCAAGAGGCTGAGAGCCATGCCAACGTTAGCATCCGGCGGTATATAAACAGCTATCACAATAACTACTGTAAACTCCCTCGGGATGTAAAAAGGTCTGCACGAGACTGCCAGAACCTCCAAATCAGGAGAACAGTGCGTGTGAATGATCCTGCTGTTACAACACCACTCGTTATGCACGTAAACACATAGCCCCCCTCCTCTGCTTTTACCTGAGTTGCTGTTTGGTTGGTGTTCTGCATCAAAGAAGAAGGCACACAAATGATTTGTGCCAGTCCAAAAAAATGTAGTTTGTGTTCAGTATAAGACAAAGGAGAACACCACAGGCCTAAACCCTGCAGGTCTGACAGCAGGAGGTGCATCAGTCCAGTTTTCCATGTGGGAACAGCTTTTACACTGGAATCTGCCTTTGACGGCTTTTTTAGAGCAAATATGAAATTCAGCGGTCTAACTGACACACAATACAAGACAATAACTACACAACACACTAACTACAGCCTCCAAACACGCTAAACGTCACTAATGTCTCACATATGAAAACTCGCTCTCTCTCTGTCTTTCGCTCGCCCGCTTTCCGTCGCGGGTATCACTCCTAAAAACTTCCCCTTCTCCCTAAACAACCAAATGTCACATGTTGCCTTATCATTTTTTTGATTGGCTGACATGGTAAACTCTAACACCAATAGGGAAAGAGTGTTTTTTCTTTTTCTTTTTTCACTCGCAAGCGGAGAGTGTTTGCTAGCGCTGTCTGTAGAAAATGCAGTTTTACCGTTCTTCCCGCTGTAAACGCCACTGTTTTGTTCAGAAAAAAAAACATCGCGTGCATTTTTTATCACAACTCTGGTTTTACGTGGCCCATCGACACAATTCAAAAACTGGTATATAGTTTGAAGTCCGCACTTTCGACCCAAGTTGAAGTGGAGACTCTGACGTGCTGCATCTCATAGATGTGTCGTCTTAAATTGGTCATGTGATTTTGACGCGCCGGCGCGTCCAGCAACCCCAGAGGGTTAAGCTAGAGTGCCTCCTTTGGAGATTGTTCACACTCAGAGGAGACTTCAGGGTAGAACCAGAACCTGCTAGAAGGATTATATATATCATCTAGCTTGGGGCCCACCTCAGGATCCTCCAGAATAAGAGGAAACTTTGCTGAGGACATGTGGAATACCCTGCTTAGGCTGGGATCACCATGACAGGATCTTGAATAACCAGAGGGAGGATTTAAATGCTAAAACCTCATGTTTTAGCATTCACCACATCCTGTTATTTGACACCTGTGATACACAGTCCACCGTGAATCATCAAAGGTTCATCCTGGTTAATCTTGAAGTCCACAGCTCACTTTCAAAAGGATTTCAACGTGAAATACTCTGTCCATCAGAACTTGTGCATAATTGATTTAATAGGCTGCCCAAAAGTCACATTCTCATTCACCTTGTGGTAGAGAGCAGTGCCTCAAGGTTGTACTAAAAATTACTTTGCTTGATCATAAAATGCTAATCCATCTGGTGTTTCTCAGGATGTCTCAAAATGACGCAGGACTTTGAATCAGGCCTAACAAGTCAGCCGAACCAAGCAACAAACACAGTTTAAAACCAACTTCAGGAGCCACTGACCATTTAGCAACAGGCTAATCTCACAGCAAACCTGTGCGCACTCTCCCTTGTAACCTGATAAGGAATGTAATTAACTTGCTACTCTCTAAGCTTTCATACTACAAAAGCATCTTAGAGTAATGACAGATTTACCTCCAGCTTTTTTCTTTCCTTTGAAGAATTTACATTTCTATCAGAACTAATTCCTTATTTCTGTGCAACTGATACTGTTAAAGCAGATTCTGACAGGCTGTGCATACCAATCAGAGCATGCTTTAACAGATGAAACATGTCATGTGGTCGAGCACAAGAGTCTAACACAACTGAACTTCTGCAACCAACAAGAAGCACAACACCAGGGCTTTATTCATCAAATACTTGTCAGAAACGTAGGAAGTGAAGCTGTCCATGTGAGTCTACCCCCTAGTGTGACGTGAGTAGTTGTGTCTGATGCTTGCAACAGACTGAAACAGCAATCTGCAGATTTCCCTGGCTGTGTGTGTGTAAAAAGAGCATCTGGGGAGCGCCTGAGTAAATTAACAGAACAAAAAGCTGGCAGTCCACACGGGTCTGTCTTGTTGTGATGTTCATCCTGATCAGGAAACCAAACTGCGAGATGAACTTCACAAAAGATAAACAAAAAAAACCCCAAAACTAATTCGCAGATGTCATCTGACAGAGTTGCTTTTTAAAATTACAACACAGTGTGAGGGGTTTGAACCCACATTAAAATAAATATATCAACAGAATTTTTTTGCCTTTCCGTTTCACATCCCCAGCTAACAGGGGACAGACTTTCCTAAGAGCACCCTATTGGATGTGGCAGAGCAGTATAGCTAATTTATGGGTCAATATAAACTTCCATCACTGCAGACTGAAAGCTGTGCTGGCCTGCGGCAGAGAAGTGGAATAGAGCAGAACCTTTAAATCTAAGACACACAATACATAGGACGAGGGAAAAAGGTCCATACCGTCACGTAGAGCACGGCACAGGCTACAAATAAAAAACACAAGTACATACGTTCACAATAACGCTCCCTGCTCATTTTTTTCCTGCAGCCTTTACCAAACCCAGACCATATATTCAATACTAAAACTGTCAGTCAGTGCATCCCATTAAACGCATCACTTCCTACAGTAATTACAACAGCGCAATCCTTCCAGAATGGCGTGACGTGCAGAGACAATGTAACGGGATGATAGCGTGGGTAATTAGTGTCTACTATTAAAAACATAATTCACGGTACAAACAAGATGTGGTGATTTGTTTGAGCCGAGCCACAAACAAAACCACCGCAGGATGAAGGGAACTCGCAGTGGCGTGGAGACTCAGACTGCCGGTGATCAACTATTTTCACCGGTAGCTATATTTTTTCGCCTGAATGCGTCAGCAGATTATTTTTGAAAATGACACATTTTCAAACTGACAGGTTTAGCTGTCCTTGTAAATACTTTACTATTGACTTTTTCACAGAAATGTCACAACACACATCTGCCTCTCCTGAAAAGAGTCACAAGCAGTCCATCATCATTTATGTTTTCAGCTCTATGCTAGATCTGTATCTGTTTAGCAACTTCCTAATTGGAGTTTTACCTTCCGATATGTCATGTCACACAAATATCTAATCAGACAATCATGGCAGGAACTTCATGTATTTAGCCATGTAGACATGGTCAAGACGACCTGCTTCACTTTCAACCAAGCATCCGACTGGAGCAGAACATGACATGGTTGTTGGTGCCACATTGGCTGGTATGAGTATTTCTCTGAGTCTACTGATCTACTGGGATTTTCCCACACAACCATCCCCATGGTTTACAGAGAATGGTCCAAAAAAGAAAAAATATCTAATGGGTGGCATTTGTCTAGTTGAAAATATCTTTTTGATACCAGAGCTGAATGGCCAGACTGCTTTCAGCTTTAAGCTAAAAAAAGATTGGAAAAAGAAAAGTTGCATGGTCTGTTGAGGCTTAGTTTCGGCTGCCCCTTTTGGACGATAGGGTCAGAATTTGCTATAAACAACAGCATGGATCCTTCCTGCCTGGAGGTTTAGTATGCTGGTGTTGGTGCAATGCTGTGGTAGTTTCTTGGCACACTTAAGGCCCCTTAGTACCAACTAATCATTATTCAATATGCCACAGCCTAATTGAGTATTGCTGTGAAGTGTACCCATGTCCTGATGGCTGCTTCCAGCCAGATAACGCATCATGCCACAAAGCTTAAATCATCTCAAACTCTTTTCCTAAAACATGATTATAAGTTCACTGAGTCAAATGAGAAAGTAAGTTAAAAATAAATCATGGGTATTACTGTTCTGCGTCTATTTCAGGTGGCTCTCCATTGAGTTTTTTGTCAGCTCCAGGTGTTGCTCTGTCAGGAGGCGTGCAGCGTTTTTTGTTCGTGCTCCAGTTTTTGCCTTGCACAGATGTTCTGATTTTGGTGGAATACTGTCCTGTTCCATCGACACATTGGATGCAGACCGAGTGTCCTCAAACAGTGAGTTGAATCAGTGTATGCGATAAAAAAGGAATTTGATGATGGGCAATTGGTGTCGATTAAACCTCAAGCATCGCGATAACTCTGGCAAATTAACTTTGAGCAGTTTCTGTTTGCAGTTCTTCCAGTTATTACATGGAAGCGTAAATCACACTTGAGCCTAAAAAAATTAAATTAAATTAAAATGTGTTCAGACTTGACTGAGTTATGACTTTGGGCAGAAGTAGCTTAAATGCCTTAATTACCTTCATGAGCCCCGTGTCACAGCCACTGCTGCAACTGCTGACTGTGCTGGCGAACGGGCCAAATCAGCATGTATAACCACACAATAACGACATTCATGTTGCTTGTAAATACCACATGCAAGATCTTTGCTTGACATCCCTTGTTCTAAGCAACTCACATCCTTGTTATTCTAATTAAAGGAGTTCACAGAGAAGAACATTTAAAAAAAAACAAAAAACCTTTTCCTGTGAGCTTCTGTGCGAGTGCGCAGTGTAAGCTGCACTACTATACTCCCAATTTGGAAGCAGGTCTCAGTCGGTTAGTTGTTTACATTATTAGCCTCCTCGAGTCATTACATAAAGTATAAGCACACTTAATTAAGTCTGCAATGTTCGGTAAACATTTTCTATCAAATATACTGTGGAGCGCCTTGTTTTGACACCGCACTGCTCCTCGCTGTAGTATCTCCAGGTTCATCT
Organism: Rhamphochromis longiceps; assembly: GCF_057381845.1. NCBI lineage: Eukaryota > Metazoa > Chordata > Actinopteri > Cichliformes > Cichlidae > Rhamphochromis > Rhamphochromis longiceps. Next base: position 40,634,361 of record NC_140563.1, read on the forward strand.
CATTTACCAGCGAGGACCAGCACGGTGATGAAATTCAGCGTAAACACAGAAGCGGGTGCTGATTTAGAGTCAACATCAATACCCAGAGAGAGCGAAAGTAAGAGAATATAAAAGTCTACTTACTTAAGACTACAGCGAACCAAAACATTCGGATCCATACGAACCCACAGTCTTTCAACCTTTGCGATCTGAGTGATCGCTGTGAAACAAGCGCTCTGATCGTCAAAATAACACATATGCAATGCCAACAAGTGATGATAATGAAAGGAAAGATGTAAAAAAAAAAAAAGAAAAAGAAAAAAATTGAGATAAAATAATAAAAAGGGGGTTTTAACTATTTATTAAAAATATATATTTTTCAAAAGCTCCTCATTAAAAAGCTGTAACTATGTCCCAGTGGTTCCTCTACCACTGAATAGGTGTAATGAGTCCTGCTGCTTTTATGAGCTTATAACAATGAAAGAACCAATAATTAGCTTGAGTTTCACAGCAAAGTTTTTTTTGGTCACTAATGCGCTGCAAGCTTTTTTCCCCCCTTCTTTTGCTTGGAGGACGTCAAAACCTGTTTCTACTGCCTTACCGTAAGGAAATGATTTAATACATAAAAAAGGGAAAAGTCAAAACGATTTGAATGTTAGCTATTAGTTTCTTGTGATTTCAGTCTAAAAATCTAAATCTCACATCAAGCCGTGTAGGAAATGATGATTAGGGTGTTGCAGCGGCTAATACATGTGGACCTGCAGTGCAAAGTTCTTATCAATTTGCTGCTGTTCATGATATAATTCTGTGAATAAAGGCAAGGAAAGAAGGAAAAATAAAGGACTACAGAGAGAAAGGCAAGCGAGCAAAAAAAAAAAATTCAACACAATTCAACAATGGTTTATTGAGTGACTGATCGATGAGTGCAGCTTCAGCCAAAAAGACTCAACGGAGAAAATAAAAAAGAGAGAACAAAAAAGACAGCAGAGACACGACCTCGCTAACCACAAACTCCAGCCTTGGAGAGAAGCAAAACAAAGAAAATGGGATGTAGTAACCAATGGGTGTGCAGTCCACACTGAACACAAGAGCAGCGCAGCCTTGTAAAATGAGAGCGTGACAGATAAGGCAGAAAAAAGGTGATGCTGCCTGAAACCTTGGGAGAGAGAGGAAATGAAAGTTGTGGGCACACTTAGCGTGAAGACAGGAGTAGAAGAGCGCTGGGAAGGCACACAAGAAACTATGAGCAGTACACACAAGCAGCCTGCACAAGAACACACACCGTGACAGAAAGAAACACATATTTGCTGTTCTGAGTGTACGCAGCGTTTAAAGGACAGACAGGAAACTGACCTGTGAGCACGGCCTTGGCGGAGGGTTCAGCCAGGTCCAGGGCGGACTTGCCGTCCGTGTTGCGGATGTTGGGGTCGGCTCCATGCTGCAGTAACACTGTACAACAACAGGGCAGACAGAGACAGTAGCTAAGCTCCTGGACTGACACACAAACTCCCCGACACACACTTCCTCCCAGTCCACCTCCTGCTCCTCCCGCTGCTACTGTTGAACCACATCCTTCTCCATACACTGCTCGTCCTGGACCTCCTCCTTTCTCTACCACTTGATCCTCAGCTATCCCTCCCGTTCCACCTCCCGCGGTTGTGTCTCCTGGCAGTGCTCCTGCCAGTCCCATTTCACATTTCTCTCCTCCTTCTCCAGCTGCTCCTCCTCTGTTGCTAGTGCTGCTCCCTCGGCTGCCCCTGGCTGCCCCTGCCCTGCGACCCATGCTGCTGATGTAAACAGACATGCCACAACAAAAGCAAGCAAAAGCTACACTACAACACACCGCCAGAGAGAAACAGCGGACTTAACAGCTACGTGACCGGCCGCAAAACACATCACACTTCCAAGAATGAGGAAGGGAAGGCTGTGATTAAGCTGAGAATATAAGTTTAAAAAATGAAATGAAAGGGAAGAGAAGAGAGGCTACGGCTAATCGAGGCAGCAGCAGCAACAGCGACGAGGCGGGCAGGCAGTGCGAGTGGAGAGACTCTTGCCTCTCCAACTGACTGAGCGATGCAGCGGAGAACAAGATGAGAGAGGAGAGGCGAAGAGAGGAGGGGACATGAGAGACGAGGAGAGGGAACCATGGGATGGGGGGGGGCTTAGAGTTGGAGTGGATGGGAGAGGTAGAGGACGAAAAGAGGGGAGGAAGAGCAAAACAAAACAAGAGAGCTGGAAATGTGGGGAAAGGAAAGGAAAGGAACAAAGCAAGGTGAGGCTAGAGGCATGAGACTACCGAACAGGTATGAGCTGAATAACAAACTGCTTGCGCTTTTTAAATGAGCCATTTTGAGGGTGCTAATGTCAATACTCTTACTGACTTCCTTTCCACAACACTTCCCACTATTGTGAGTGTTGAGCAGTTCCCAGCGCACATGCCCTTTGTACACTTGTGTACACTTGAAACCACCCAGCTTACAGCCGACACAGAAGAAGAGGAGAGAAGCAGGCATCTTGGTACATACGTGCACGTGCTCTCTCTCTCTTTCGGCCCCGGCACTGACGCAGACCTTATTCACCCACTCACCCCTCAACAAAAACATGATTTAACTCTGCGCCAATCCCAATCCAACAGTGAGAGTATAAAGATGTGCCCATACTCTGCCAGAGAGAGAAACGACAGTCTGATGCACAACCATACAGCAACACAATCTCACATTCACAGCCTGAAATGCTCATGCATCTTGCAATACGGTCTGTGCTGCTTGTAATTCATTCACAACTGTCAGCATCTAATTTTGAGTTCAGTCTCCAGAGGACGTAGTTGTGCTGTAACACCTGCAAAAGCCCACTCTGAACGACCCAAATCCTTTTTTTAAATGCTAGATTAGTTGTCAGGACAATGTTACATTTGCAACAGTTACGAATGCCTCCGATACCTGTGACCATTCAGCAAACAACTTTTACAAAAAATGAGCACAGAGATATCTCCTTCTCAGCCCGTCTCAACTAAAGTGGTTTTAAGATGTGTAAATGTAAGTAATGCAAGTGGGAGGTTCTACTTAAAACACTTGCTATTTAGCTTCCAAGACGATAATAGGGTAATGCCATTTTGCAATCATTCTCTTGTCATTTTGTGCTATAAATCCAGTGTACTCCGTTCCCTTCAAGTGTGGCACCTTCATCCCTCCCTAAAGGTCTCGCCCCCTACAAAGCTGTTTGCAGGCTCAAAACAGCTTGAGTCAAAAACAGAAAGGTCAAACCAATTCAGCTGTTTGAAAACCTTTGGGTCCAAGGAGTCGGATGACGAACAAGAAATACGATGCATGATTAACCCAAAGCCAAGAAGCAGTCCTGTTTAATGATTTTGGTGTCAATATTAGTTAATCTAATGATTCAGAGTTTTGCTATAATCCAGCAGCCTTTTGTTGCACAGAGTTCTCTTGGAAACACTTCACAGTGAAAGCCTTTCTTTAAGAAAATCTTTTGCTTTTATCTGCTCAAAATGCACATCATACAGTAAAGATAAGGAGGTCTTTCTTCTGCTCCGTCACGGCAGGCCACACAGTGATAACTGGGAAGTTGAACAATATGATCTGAATAAATGCATGGAGCACCAAATTACGTGAGGACTGTTGTTCTGAAAATATTAATTAAGAGGGAGGAGAAAAAAAAAAAATAAACTGCAATTTCTAAGTCATTTATCTAGACAAAAATACCAATTATTTTCTCAAAAACAAGAATTGTTCAAATAGATAAAAGTAAAAAACAGTCTCTTTAAAGATGCCACTTCAGTGGAATTGTGACGGCAACGTTCGCTTTTTTGACATTTCCTAAACTAAATGATTTTCTATTACCTTCAAATAATAGAAAAATAAATTGACATCAGCCTTAGCTGGATGGTTAAGAGACATTTTAACCAGAAAAGCTGTCTCCACCCATCAGGCTCCATGGATTCCATAAAATAAAATGCATGGATAAGGATCCTCACAACTCCATGCATGCATGGATACAATCACATTGTTTTTATCAAATAGATCATTGTGGTTCATTAATGCAGCACCCAGAGGTGGATGGCCCTGTAGTGGTTTATACTCATGGTGTTGTGGTTAACACATTCAGCTAACACATGAACAAGTCCCATTTCGAGACCGGGAAGAGACACAAATCCCTGGGAGATTTCCGTCAGGAAGGGCATGAGGCGTAAGAAAAACCTGTGCCAAATCAAACATGCGGCTCCATCCGCCGTGGCGTCCCCTCGCGAACAAAGAAGTAGTGGAAAGAATAAAAATAATCCACATACGGAACTGTCATTGGAATCACTGGAAGCTATCGTCTTCAGCATGGCTGCCTCAGGATCTGAAATATCCTCATGTCAATGTGATTTTCTCTTAACCTTGAACCTGAAAATATGCAAGTCGAGTAATGAGAGATTAATTTCTTACTTCTTACTTACAGCGTCCATCACGCTGAGCTGAATTTACAGTCAAATCAGAGCTGCTAAATCTTTAGCCTGGCAGGATGACAGGCTACTAAAACGCTGTCCAACAAGCAAGAAAGCAAGACCATGTGATTTTTGTTTACATGCCTCGGTTTGGTTGTAACTTTGCAGTTTGGGCTGCAAACCAAATCTTCTCTGTCCCTTTTCTGGTCCACATCTGACAATATAGATGCAGTTTTACTGCATGTGGTGGGCTGGTGGGTTTATCCAAAAACATGTTCTGGTCTTGACTTGTAACAGTTCAAAAAGGAACCTCTGTGCATAATCATTTGGTAAGCTTATATAAAACTAATCCCTGTAAATTAAAAGCTCAGGCTTCAGGCATCTCTCTTGATTTACAATATATTTTCAAGTCCTGTGCCAAAACTGACATCAGATCAGGACATATTTCCTCATACGGTAATCTCATGCAGTGCCAAAGTATAAAAGCCCTGGGTTCTGTTTATGGAAGCCAGGCAAGGGGCAACGAATGAGAACTTTTGGGGAAGAAGACCTTTGATAAGTACAGAACACAGAGGTCATTTCAAAATTGTGACTTGTTCAAAACATACTTGATTAGAGTCTTGGAACAAGAATGTGGAGCTAGAAATGAGCATAATTGTTTTTATTCAAAGACATGGAGTAAAAAGCGCTTGAAGCAAAGGTTATGTCGCTTTGATAACAAAATTTAATCTAAATTACCTTTGCAGCTTTATTAGATCTATGAAAGCACTGTTTAAAAATATATTTAAAATTAACAGACATCAGATCATCTGTATTTTAATTTGAATTCTTACTATGAAATCTTGCAGAAAATCTATTCAGCTTTGCAAATTGTGCAGTCAGGGACACACACATCCAGGAGAAGAATGGTGAGTGGAAATGCGGATTGCATTTTTCCTTTGTGCCAAAGGCAAGAGAAAGAAATGCTTTTGAGGATGGCAGCCAGATTTTTAAATTACCTCACCACTTGATTATGTGACCTGGAAATATTTGCCTTCTGAACTGGCAGCAAACAACATATTTATCAGGTTCTTGGTTCAAAACAATTATTAGGCCGTGTTTTCTCAAAATGAAGGCACTAATATTTACTAAAGCGCCTTTCGGTGCACTGTATAACAGTGTATAAGGACACAAACAACTAAGGCTGCTTGTGTCCTTGAAATAATCCCCAAAAAGTCTGCATAGCATTAAGCCTGATCTAAACAGATTTAGCCTGTAAACATTTTCCAACTGCTGTCTTAAAAGCTTGCTTACTTGCTTCATGAGGTCTTCTTGTATATATACACTATGTCAGAGTCAGAAAACTCTGACTGTACAAACTTTATAAATCTATCATTTCACCCTGAAGAATAAAATCTGAGAAGTGATTATTGGTATAGCAAGTGTGCCAAACTTTTCATATTAGGCTGCAAGTTTCAGTTGCTGTTGCAAATGAGCAAATGGCATGTTCAATCAAATTCAAACAACATATTGCTTAAAAAAAAAAAACATATTTGCATTTTGCTTGAATAGCATATTACAAAATATTCTCTGTTTAGCTCCATCTACTACAGCAGGAGTCGGCAACCTGCGGCTCTTTAGTCCTTATAGTGCGGCTCCACGCAGTTTGGGAAAATAAATTAGAAGTATTTAGCTGCAGTGTATTTTATTTATGTTAGTTCTTTTTTTTAACTTGTAATTCTAAATTGGAAGATTATTGTAATTTTGAAATATAAAAATAAAATTATATTTTATTATTTTTTCATCGCTCAAAATAAGCGTCACACTTGCGGAAGCCGGTGTACCGGGCGAAACGCCGTGCATTTATCGAGACTTTCAACCCCAGGTAGGCCAGTTATGGATCTTCGGATCCACATTATGTCGGCAGCTGTTCTCCACCGTGAACTTTGTTAAAAACAAACACCGCTCACGCCTCACAGACGACAGCTTACAGTCCTGCGTAAAGATGAAAGTGACTTTTACAGCCCCAATTTGCAGACGCTGTGCGCAGAGGTTCAGGAGCAGAAGTCCCATTGTAAACATATCACGGCAGACCCGACGATGTTTGCGTGAACACGCTTTTCAGCATCTCTTTATTGACCACTTTTCACACACGGTTGCTGACGCATACAGCCGGCTGTAGCTTTTCAGCTCACAGCCAACACATACCAACAACAGCATAGACGGCACAGACGTTAAGGCGGCGAGGCGTGATTGCGGGTGCCGCTCAGGTGCGTCCTCCTCCCCTGCAGCGGCGCTGCAGACCACGCCCCCCCACACACATTAACCAGGTAAAATACATATTTAGGCAGAAGTTTGCAAATATCTATTTTTCATTTTTCAGCAGCATAGTGCTTTTTTTCGAATTATTTTTTAAAAGTCATGTCAAGGCTCCAAAAGCCCAAAGGCGACATAAGGGTGGCGGCTCACAACAGTTTATGTTTGCTGGATCATTTTGGTTCAGCTGGGTGTCTTTCCTTTTGTTATATTTCTTTAAGAGTTCAAAATGTGCTAATTACATAAATAAAATGTAATTTTCTCTGTAGCACTTCATGGATTTCATAAGCAACACACCTTAGTTGTTCACACAAAGCATAAAGGTAAAAAACAATATATACAGTGTTATCTTTATTTTAGATGTCAAAAACTATTTGCGGCTCCCAGTGTTTTCTTTTGCATGGAAACCGGGTCCAAATGGCTCTTTGGGTCTTAAAGGTTGCAGACCCCGGCTACTCTCACTGCGATATTTGATCGAATGCAAACAACGTCAAATTTGATTAAGTACAGTACGGGGACAAACAAAAGATTGTGTAGTAAAGACGGGCACTTAAACACATCTCTAGAAAGCAACGTGGGAGGAGGTCAAGGTTATAAGACAGTCACTGAAAAAGAGAGGGTCACACAGCTGGTACTGTCAGCTGTTTTAGGACCTTAAATCAAACAGTCTAAACAAACTGTTGTACAGACCCTAAAGCGAAACGGATGTTGGGGAACCCTAAACCGGGTGCTGTGGACACTCAAAACTGGCTGTTACAGAAACCCTAAACCAGCTGTTACAAAGATGCAACACCGACAAAGAATCTTTTGGCTGTTATAAATGCACATATCAATTCATCAACAAATAGCAAATATTAGCCAATACATCAGTGCGGCTCTGTAAAGACCTTAAATGAGCCATTGTAAAACAAAGCCAGCTGCTATAAAGAGCTACCACAGAGAATTTCACTTGCAACTGATGCTGTGCTTAAAATGTCATGTCAATATAATTAAACAATAAAACACAAAGTGTGTCGTTCATAAATTCATTAAAAGTCCGACTGCAGGATGCCAAACTGAACCTGGAAATGTGAAGTCTTTATTTCCTGGTATGATTCAGCTTGAAATTTCTGAATTCATCTCATTTCTAAAGTTTTTCAGAAAGTTTTAAAATCAAGCACTGCTTAGACTGAAAACCAACACTAAACATGACTGAGTGAAGAGAAAGTCAACAGCAGATTTAACCCTTTTTACCTCAATTTCAGTCTCATTCATAATTATTGATAAATCGATAAAACCTCTGAGAGCAGAGTGAAGTTGGTTCTCAGGGATCATCACAGCACCACAAAGCCCATTGCTGCTATGCAGTCTCTCAGAGCCCTGGCATCCTGCAGAAACTATGAAAAAAAGAAAAAAGACTGGCACAACTTTTCCTCCTTGTTGCTCTCAGCACTCCAGGCGAGGTGTCACTGAGTGTTCATGCAGTCATTGTTTCTCCCGGTGCAGATATGCTGCGAGAGCATCCATAATAAATGATTACAAGCACCCGTGAGGCTAGAACCTGCAAGTTTCACCATAGTTAAGACTCTGCCTACCCACAACAAAAGGGCAGGGAACTAAAAATCAATGAATCAATAAATAAATGCAATGTTGTTTTCTTCAAAACCATCGCGCAGCCTACTCAGACTCTATTTTTGCTCAGCAAGTCGCTGTTATCGGTCAGCCCGGTATAGACCGTCTTGAAAGGTACTTTCCTTTCTGCTGCTGACAGGCAGACAACGAGTCGTGATGACAGAGACGGCCAAACAGAGGTCGTTGTGGACTGAAGGGATCAAACACTTTAGTATCGCTTTGCACCATCTCAACAGGAATGTGAACTCACAAGTAAGACGAAAAAAAATCAATGCTCCTTTTGTCCCCTGTGTGGGGTGGGGTGGGTGGGGGACTAACAATAGGCAGTAACACAGTTTACAGATTAGTTGCTGCTTTAAGCTAACTGGGAAATAAAAGCATAGCAGTATAGAGCATGGGCTGGGGTCGTTAAAGTTTCTAATATAATGTCTATATAATGATTACACATTTCAAACTCCAGCTTGTGAGCTGCTGCACAAACACACCTCTTCAATTCAAACTTTAATTTTTAGGAAAAAAAATTTCCCAAAGCATTATCAACGAAGATGAGAAAATATATTTAAATGACTGTAAAAAATAAACATTGGCTTTTACTGCACCCAAAGGAGCAATGCAGCAAACTAGAATACTATTATGGCAACCAGTTCGAGCACTGACTGTTTTCTGTTTTGCTTCTGTTCACACGACCGGTTAATTCAATCTTACTGGGCCAACAGACACAAGAAAAATAGCAATACCGAGACCTTCAAATGCCACTAAACACATTTTTGAATGTACTGATGGTTGCTGTGCAATGCATACTTTTTGAGTGAGAGTCATTAATGCAAACCCCTTTGTACAGGTCATGGCCTGGCATTTTTACCATGTGTGTTTTGTGTGCTCACCTATGCAGACGTCTATCTTGCCCTTGATGGCGGCTTCGTGCAGCGGAGTGTAGTTCCAGTTGTCTCGAGCGTTTGGGTCAGCCCCCTGACACAGCAGCAAGGACACCACCTACGATAAAAAGGTTGTGGCATATGGGTGTTCAGATCGTTCTTTTTTTTTTTTAACTTTATAACATGTAATAATTGCATGTGTGACACAGACAGAGCAACAGTTTGAAAATAAAAAGTCAAACTACAAACTGCTTTGCTTTGAAGTTTGAGTTGTTTTTTTCCTGCAAAACAAATGTGAAAATCTAACAACATACTCTTAAAATTAATGTTGTATTGGTGACAACATCGCACAACCACACCTAATCTGGCTGTACAGCACTTTTGCAGCAACAGCAAAACACGCAAGGTTACAAAAATCGAGGAGCGCACGACTGACCGAAACGTCACCAAAGCGCGGCTTGCAGCAGTGGATGTGATGTGTCAACAGAGGTGGGACTGAAAGAGATTGAGAGAATGTGTTCACACTTTTGTCGTACGAGCATAATGGCCACAGAACACTTTACCTTTGCACTGCTGACAAGCAGTGCAAAGCAGAATGCTGAACATCCATCCATCCATCTTCATCCGTTTTATCCGAGGCCGGGTCGCGGGGGCAGCAGCCTAAGCAAAGAGGCCCAGACCTCCCTCTCCCCAGCCACCTCCTCCAGCTTATCCGGGGGAATACCAAGGCGTTCCCAGGCCAGCCGAGAGATATAATCTCTCCAGCCTGTCCTGGGTCTGCCCCGGGGACATGCCTGGAAAACCTCACCCAGAATGCTGAACAATGAAGACAAATAGATGGTCCAAGACTGCAGCTCCTCTAATGGCCTAAAGTAATCGCTCAGATTCTAGTTCTACATATCCACATTTTTTAGCAGAAGTAAGCATGTTTGCATGTTGCTAATCTGCAATCTAGCCGCAGCTATCATTAACCCTCTCTCTCTCTGATTTTTTAAACAGCCAGATAATTACGTTTCGAAAGATTTCATAAATCAGTAGGTGATGTCACAGAGGCTACATCAATCTTTTTTTATAATTGCTACACTTTAAAAAAACAATAAAAGATAGGAATGCCAAGGCCTCCACCTCTGACCACCACTCAATCCAAAGGCAAGCAAAGCAAGAAGGGAGTGGGAGACTGACAGAGTGAACTCTGAGGTCATTCAGATGCTGTAACGGTCAGCTGTGGTAATGAGAGAGGTGAGCGTGGAAGTGGAACTGCTGATTTACTAGTTAATTCACGTCCCTATCCTCACCTATGGTTACAAGCAGTGGATATGACCGAAAGAATAAGACTGCAGATACAAGCCATGGAAATCAGCTTCCCAAGGGTGTCTAGGCTCTCCCTTACAGAAAGTTGCTTAGTCGGAGCTTAGTCATTCTGGAGCTATGACTCTTTCACACTGAAAACAACTAGTCAAGGTTGTTCAGGCATACTACCTGGGATACCTCCTAGGTGGGGTGTTTTGGCCATGTCCAACTGGGAGGAGACCCCAGGACAGAAGCAGGACACAGTGAAGAGACAATTCCCGTGAGGCAACTTGGGAACACCTCAGCGTCCACTCTCTCCCTTTCCCAGCTGAGAGAGGAAAGTCTGGACTGCCATCATGATCCAGACTAGGGCTGAGCCATAATCATACCGTTCACGGTAATACCAGTAGAATATGGGCAAAACGCGCATGCGCAGTGCCTTTGTTTTCATACGCACATGGCGGAAAAAGCATGGCGGCGACAGAGAATGAGGAGGGCGAAAGCGGATTGTTGAATGAAACAAATGAACCAGAATTGATTTGTAAAAATGCTCCAACTTCAGTGCTGTGGAACTGGTTTTGGCTTTTATCTGTCAGATACACAACAAAGCACAATTTCTGGTAGCGCATGCTAGCGGGCCGTCGTTATTACTGTTTTTCGGAAAATACGGCACACTTAAAATCATTCCTTTGATTTTCTGAACAATCGACAGTGCCCCTTATAATCCCGTGTGCCTTATGTATGAATTCTGGTTGTGCTGACCTCGATCCGAGTTTATGTCGTACACGGCGCTCGAAAATCTGTCAAAAAATGTTTTAGTACAAAGCTGCACCACTTGATGGATTGTCGGAGAATTATGGCTATTGTAGGCAGGAGCCTCGCGGAGTGATACGTGCTGTGCTTCAACATAATATTACCGCATTGTGTGTGTATAACCTCTTTTTAAGTTTTGTGAATATTATACATGGTTATGCTGAGGACATGTCGGCCAATTTCCACTGGAAATGCCTTTTGGTTAAACTGTCAGCAAGGAATTAGCTTTAATGCACATAAAAAAAACAGCTGCTTGTTTAAGTGAAAATACATTGATGGGGTTTGTTTTTTGTTTGGTTTTTTTGCACTAATAAAGTTGTGGAGTTTTGTCTTGCGTCAGTTATACCGTCAGTTATATCATTATCGCAAATTTTCAAATATATATCATGATAAATATTTTGGGCCATATCGCCCCGCCATAATCCAGACACAGATAAATTGATTTAAAAAAAAAACAAGGCAGTTGTCCACTTTCAATGTTTTAGCTGTGTGTGAGTGATCAATTTTAGTTTCCAAGTATCTGTCATCAAAATGTTAACCACTGCTGTGATAATACATTTGCATTACTGCTCCAATTTTCTGTGCTCTCCAACAAAGCTCCAAAAAGCTCTCTAACATTTGAAACCGTGAATGCTGGATTGATTACTGTAGTAAAAAGCCAGGAAGACAAAAAGGATTAGCACATCTGTCAGAGATAATCCAAAACATCTGCATGCTCACTCATGAGCAGAATAAGAATGGGGGAATGAGAGTCATTTTCCAGATATGCTCAGTGTAATCTGTATAGCTGGAACCTTCATTAGGAGCTCGTTTTAACTTCTTCTTTGGCGACATATAAAAAACTTTGTGTGTGACTCGATATAAATCCAGTTAAAGTTGGATTAAAAACTTGAATGAATGTCAGGCATGGCTAGATGGATGAAGATAAATCGCAGCAAAAAAAAATTTTCTGGCACAACTTCACTTGCTTCCAAGGTGCATGGAGAGGATAAAAGAATTCACAAAGCAGGAACTCCAGCAACACTTGAGGGAAGTTGAACAACTTTAATAATTGACCTACGCGTTTCGGCTTGTGGCCTTCATCAGGGTCATAGTAAAACATTGTAAAAATTGCTTAAATACAAGACAGGAAACAGAAAAAAAGAGGTGGCAATATAAATTTTATCCGGAAAAAAAGAGAAGCATCTTGGATATTCCGTTTTAAGAGTCTGCACCCCAGAGGTATGAATGAGGATTCTTCTATCAGTGAGTTTTTATGAACTACACCTTTTTTCTTTTTTTACCAGTTAAATTACTCTCACATGAGTAATGTTTATTTAATTAATCTTATTATTTTAGCCAAAGAAGTAACGATTTAGACATCTCATCTTAAGTCTACAATTTAAGTCTAAATTTTAGATATTTTACATTTTAGAGACATAAATAAGGATCTGTTAACAAATGTGCTTTTACCATTAAAGACCCCCCCCCCCCTTTTTTTTTAACCTGTGTGTATATTTATAGCATCCTCCTTATGCATTTCATGCATGTGTTATTTTCAGACATATGGGGGTTGTGTCACCCCCCCTCCTCCTCATCAGTAATGATCTAGTCCGGTATTTACTTGGGCGTGACTCAGCCAATTAACCAATACCTACCTATTATATGTCAGCTGACCTATCTATGAAGTTTAGATGGATGAAGAACCAGGTGGATTTCTGGTTGTGGAGAGCATCGAGGGGAGAGCACTGCTGAACCAAGCAGAACTTGACTCTCTGACCCGTCCAGGGTGTACACTGCCGCTTAACCTAAGACAGCTGGGATAGCCTCCAGCGGAAGAAGATAGATGGATGTTCTACTTGTACAATAATTTTTCAATTAAAATCCATTTCATAATTTGTTGTACAAAAGAGTGCCTTGACATCCTGTATGATCAATTTCGGTCAGTAAAATCTTAGCATCTTCATCTCTGCCTCAAGAAATGCTTCTGTCTTTCCCTCAGTGCTGCAATCTACAAACCACACATCATAGCAGCACTCACCACCATCTTGTAAACCCTCCCTTTCACTCTTGCTGCCATCGTTCTGTCACAAATCACCCCTGACACTCATCTCCACCCACTCCACCCTGGCAGTCCTCTCTTCTACACTTCTCTTGTGAGGTGAAGAAGAGAGTGTGGTGTTTAAAACTCATCTAGGAAGCATCTACTTACGTCACTACAAGGTAAACCCTCCTGAATGCAAACATGACAGAAGTCTTCTGATGAGTACATTAACATGGTATGAAGCCTCACCTCAGAGTGACCAAATGAGCAGGCGTTGTGCAGCGGGATGAGACCTCCGTCATCTCGTGCATGCACATTAGCACCCGTCTGAAGCAGATGGTCCACCACATCTTTCCGCCCAAAACCTAAAAGAGAGGCAGAAAGGGAGACGAGTGCTGAAAATAAAAGCAGAAGATCAACTATGAAGCCAGAGCACTAAAAACAAGTTACTGCAACAGCCTTGTCTGGCAGGTCTGGACTTAGTTTTACTGTTTAATCACGTAAATTTTTCATGTTCATCTACAATAAATAAGTCATTTAATTATGTTTTTTTTTCCTATTTACATTCCAGTTTTGTCTCAAACTCACTTTGTAACTCAAGAGAATCTGTTAATTTGGCTCAGGCTACTGAGGATTAGAAAGGCTTGTGATGTAAAACAGCTGTGCATGTTTTTCTTTTTTGTTTCTGGCCTGCCAAAAGCATTTTTAGAAAAAGCATTCATGCTCTTCTTCCTCAAGGAAAAACGAACAGTCCATTGTGACAGAGGCGTTCATTAAATGAAGCTAAACTAAGGTCGATGTTCTGTCACAGTGATGACTGTTTACCTGCTGCAGACTTTAATGTCAATGCATATATAAATGATTTCCACACATGCACTGCACAAAAGGTAAGTTTGAAGATTCAAACGTCCAACACAGCTGGACAACCAGTGGATTATATTACATCTGCTCAACCACTTAAACCTTATATTTTCTGTTTTACTGGAACATGTAAATAATGTACATGCACCTTTCTGAGTCTTTAGATATAAAATCACTCTAGTTTCTTCAATTATTTGTTTCTGTTTTCCATTTAAATGTCACATGCCCTTTTTAAGCCAGCTTGCAAACATTTAACATATTAAAAATGCAAATTACCATATGCCTCTATCTACAAATGCCACACACACACACACACACCGCACCATTACTCAACCACGATGTTATTTAATGCGCTCATTATTTAATTTGTGTCCTCTCTCCACACATTTGGCACGTAAAATTTGCTTCTCCTTTGGAAATCAATTATTAATGGCATTTTGGGTGTGACTGGGTGTAGTGTAACAACGCAGTAACACAGGAAGATGTTTCTCTGTTTTCTCTGTAGGAAAGTACAAGGAGTCGGAGGCAGCTCTACATTAAGCAAAACGTACTCCGCGGTAAGTTATGGTGAACACGGTTACATTATACTGGAATGCAATCCAATTTTACAGACTAAATTGATCGTTAATTTAAGGAGCGCAGCAAATTAATGGATCATGAGCTGGTTTTATGGTTTAATGAGGCTGAAAAGTGGTTTTGACTAAAAATTAAATATTAGATATTTAATTTTAATGTTTCGGACATTAGCTGAGTGTTTTGTTTCTTCTTTAGAAGTGTATGTCAGATCTTTGCTCCTTAAAAACTTGATGAGTAATCTACTGCTAAAGCATGTGCTTGCTTCTCACTCGTGGATTTTAATATTACTTTCTCCCTGGTCACTCCCACACCTTAAACGCACCTTACAGCTAGACAGCCTGTAAAGAAGCCTGATTCAATTAAAAGGAAAAAAAGTGGTTTTCGTTGTCTTTACCTGCAGCAAAATGCAGGGGTGTCGATTTGCGTCCAGCCATGTCTTTGGCGCTCACATTCACCGCATCCACGAGTTTCTTCACCCTGGAAACATCACCATTTCTGCAGGCTTCAAACAACTCCCTGAAAGAACCGTTTGCACCGCTGCTTCCCGGGTTCCCGCTGCTCGAGTCGGGCGTAGAACCGGGACTGGTGCCGCTACCTTCGGTGGTGGTCGGGGAGCTAGCACTGCTGCTAGTGGTGGTGCTGCTGCTGCTGCTGCTGCTGGTGGTGCTGCTGCTGCTACTGGTAGTGAGGGCCAAAGCAGGGGAGGTTGTGGTGGGAGAGGCTGGTGTTACCTCACCGTCACCGGTGTTCTCCATCGCGGCTCCGTGGGGAAGGGAGCTGGCATCATCAATGGATGCTAGCAGAGAGCTGGACGGGGTGACAGGGTGAGAGGAGCAACGGGGCGGGGAGGACAGGAGGGAGTTTGGCGGCTGCTGCTGCTGAGAGGAACGACGAGATGTCGCCATTTTCACAACACAACAGTCCCCACTAGCAACAATAACACTGCTGACAACTTCCTGTCAGGAAAGCCAAACTTCCGCTCGGTTTTGCGTGGATTTATGGATTTAGGGTCAAAAATATCTTTAATTCAAATACAGGAATATCAGCATGTCTTCACTGGTAAGATTTCAAATTAAGACACGAGTACACACAAAATCTGGAAATGTTTTTTTATGAAGTTGCATTTGTTTTGGAGAGAAAATATATATTTTTTATTCAAGTGGAAATAGAAATAAAATTAAAAAAGACATATATTTATGCATATGTTTTCTATTCTATTTTGCCTCCATGTTCACGTTAATATTTCCACGATTCTCAGCTGAATACATGAAAATGTTTAATGTCGTTAAAAGACTGCAAAATAAAATTAATATTAATGAGTCTGGGTGTTACTAGTTTTCTTTTCTTTTTTTAAGTTTAACCCCTAATTTCATTATAATTTGATAGGTAAGAAAGAAAGACGTGTAGCAAATAATGTGCACGCATACATGGAAGATGCAGGTTTGTTTTTTGTTTTTTAGATGAAAGCAGAGTTTGCATGATGCAGACACTCATTGTTGTACCTCTGTCCTGATCTCCACGAATATACGGACAACAATTTGATGGTCAGGTAAATTGGTTGGACTGAAAATGAGTGAAAAATCAGACATTATCCAAAGAAAACCTTTGAAAGACCTTCAGAAAGCCTGGAGAGCTATTACTCAAGACTTTCTGAAAGGTCTGGCTCCTTGCAAGAAAAATATAAAGAGTGCTGTATGTTGTGGCTGAGATTGCAGCGTGGGGCCCCCCTAGTGGCTGTGGGAGCTCCGTGCATCTACATAGTCTCCAAATAACAAGACTGTTCTGTATGCAGTCTTCTCAGTCCACTGCTTTGCGCTTAAAAACGTCAGGTGTTCTGTTCTGGCTCAACACTGCCACCTGATGGAGACATTTGGTAATAGTTGGAGATGCTGAAAAGAACATTTAGCTTCTCATATTGTATTATTTCAAACTGTTGATGAGATTTAAATAAAGATCAAGTCAGCCATCAGTCCACAAAATTTGTGTCAATAAAGAATCTACACATTTCCCTTCAGATGTTAAAGGGTTGTCTTACTTTTAACATCATCGAAAGTTAATAGCTATTTTTTTTATTCTTTACTTTTTTCACTTTTTCACTGCATGTGTTTGAAGTTTGACAAGCCAAATGACAGTCTCCTCTAACACCATGAAAACTCTGGCAGATTTGAGCTAAGGCCCTTTTTGCTGTAAAGCAATGCTGTGAGAAATGATTGGCAAGTGAACCACACATCAAAGGCAGAGTCTGGGTGCATGCAGAGTTTTATAAAACGTGAACAGTTTACTTAAGAATATTCTAGTGGTTTCATTAATTGGCCACTAGAGAGTGGCAGATAGTCTCTGAGAAAACTGGAAGCTTTTGCTGTAGTTCTTTATAATCTTGCTCCTAAATTTAGTACTATATGTAACCTATTTTTTCACATATTGTCAGTTGCCTATAGTTTATACTTAAGATTCTTTTGTTTTAGTCAAGCTCACAAGTTCAGGTTTTAAACACTTTAGCAATATAAAGTTTCAAAAGCATAAAGGTCCTAGTGTTTCTTAAATGAATGAGGATTCTGACAAATTTTGACTAATATTTGTCCTTACTGATGTCAAATAAATTAATTTATTCTATTTTCTAACACAGTTATCTTTTTGATAAGTATTAGTCAAAACACTTACCTACTTTTTTTGCATAAACAAGAAACCCAAACAAAACTATTTCTCTCACAAAAATCTAGTAAATGCAATTAAATTCATGAAAAAATAGGCATATTTTCAAAACGTATGCACTCTCTGTATCCGTTTGAAATTTATGACACATATAACATTGGTATGTGCAATATTTCTTCAATAGGATCAGGAAGTGCAGGTTATGTCTGACTTTGTGTGAGTTGTTATTTTTTAAGGTCTCTAGAGTTCCTGTCATTCCTTGTTTGCATCAGACTTGTACCTGGTGAACCTTTTCCTTTGTTTTCTAGTTAAAGCGATAAAGGGTTGCTGAAAACTCCTTAGCCAAAAATGTTGCATTTTCTGGAATTAAATGCATGTGTAAATTATTAATTATCTCTGATTGTCAACAAATAGCTTTTTGCTATTTGTATTTGTGATGCTAGTCATTAACATAAAATGCACAGTGAAGAAAGGTTAGAAATGTGACGTCAAAATTTCAGCGTATGTTTGCACACATCATTGTTCCTGAGGGCTCACAACCTGGAAAATGAAAACTACTTCACATGAACAAACTGTTACATTGCATGAGTGGTATGTATTTGGCAACCAAAACTTGCTGTCATCCAAATCATTTGCTCCAGTTTCACCTTATAAAGATCTGTGATGTGTGGCATGATACAAATGCTGTGAAGTTATGTAGCTTACATACAACCGGTGGTGGAAGACTGACATTAATATATGAAACTTTGAATGAAAACAGCTAAAGGTTGGGGTTTTTTTTCAGATTGTGGTTTATTTTTTATGACTTACCTAGAAAGAAAGAAAGAAAGAAAGAAAGAAAGAAAGAAAGAAAGAAAGAAAGAAAGAAAGAAAGAAAGAAAGAAAGAAAGAAAGAAAGAAAGAAAGAAAGAAAGAAAGAAAGAAAGAAAAGTTGACATAACTACAGAGGGATAAAGTTGATGAGTCATACTATGATGATAAGGGAAAGAGGCATTGTGTACAAATGATGTGGCAAAAGGATTGGTTCACAAAGTCTGCCTGGTTTGTTCACATACCTGTCGTACCTGGTTTATTTGTCCTCTGTGTGTCAAAGAACACAAACAATTCTGAGGAAAAATAAAGATACAGATGGCTTCAAGAACACATGACTTTGTATTTTATTGTGTATATTTCAGATATTTCTTGCAAAGTAATCTTACTTTAAAAATGTCGCATTTTGTATTAATTTGGTAAACAGCTGCTCTTGAAGGCAGTAGGAAAATACAGCTGCTCTTATCAGTGCACTGAAATAAAATAAAATACTTAAATGTTGAGCTTCCTTTGGTGACTTGAGCAATCACAGTTAATCGCTCAAAGGAGATGTTGATGGACAAATACCATCGTAGCTGAAACGGGGTCGGCCTAAACAATGTAGGGTCTGGCTGTGACATCTGCCTCTCATAGGTCATTGACTTTCTCAGAAACTGATTCACTTTCCTTAAAGAGATCAGTAAAGCTGCTAGCTCTGTGAAATAGTCACCCTCATCTCAGCTCTTTGACAAGGTGTTTACAGCACTGAGAATCATGAATGATCCCCCCTACCTATGGAGAGACCTTATTAGCATTCGTTAATAATCGGGTTTCTTTTGATGCTCTGGCAGAATCTCACATCAAGCACAACCAGAAAGACGGAAGAAGCTAGAAAAACCAGGATATAAAAAAAATAGAAACAAACACGTGTGGACAGAATATTGAAAGAGAGGCACGGGAGAGAGAAAAACAAAGAGAGTGAGGCAGAAAGGTATTCAAGCTGCTCTCAATAGATTCCTGCAGAACTACATTCTTGCCAATTATGATTCCCAACACACGGAACCCACATGCCATGCAAATCAAAGTCATGATGACTCCAGGTCTCACATATATATTTCTATAAACCTGGCCAGTCAGTTCAGTGTGAATTTTGTAATGAAGTAAAATACTGGCTCAGTCTCCAGCAGTAGCAGCTAAAGCATTATTTGGATTTTTCACTGTAGAAAAGTCCAAAATCTCAAAAGTCAGAAAATTTCTGAAAATCTTCTTCAGAAATTTTACAGTTTTTCCTCCTGACATTGCCATTCATACTACACCAAAATAAAACATTGAAATAATTAAAATAATTTGTGATAGTTCACAGAAAAATACTAAATAAATAAAATGTAAAATAAGCAAAAACTTAGTTTTATTATTACAGGACTGTTAGGGCAACAAGAACTTTATCTGTAGTTTTGCACTTCCATTTCTTAAAATGTAATCCCACAGCAGAATTTCTTTGTCCTGCAGAAAAACTGAAACATACTGTTGAAAATGCACTCCTTTTATTCTTCCTTTTATTTTGTTTCTGTCTGCCCTAAAGCTTTGCAGTAAATTGGGATAAAATAGCAATGAAATTAGCAACTTCTTCCTCCTGGAATCTGCTGCACAATCAGCAAGTTGTGGAGGCCAGCAGGTGGATGAGGGAAAGGTGAGCCGGAGGAGGAGAGATCCTAGGCGGCCGCTGGTATTCGGTGAACTGAACTTCAGGTGAGAAGTTATCCCCTGCAGTCTATCTGGGTCAAAGGTCAAATAAATTGACTGACTTTTTACAGTCAGTTACAATAACTGCATACTAGCTAGTGTCTATACAGCTGGGTGGGTGTTATGATGTTACTAATAGTGAACTTTATTTTATTCAAAAGGTTAGTTAGTAGAGTTGCCAACCGTCCTGTAAAAATGGAATTGTCTCGTATTCAGAGAAAATATTACGTGTTTTGTATTGAGCTGAAAAGGAACACAGTTTGTCCCCTACTTCAGCTAGAATTAAAAAAAGACCCAAAGCTGGAGTTATTCTGTGTCTTTACGCTGTCAGCGGCATCTTCTTCTCTCATTCTCTTCCCCTCCCTCTCCTGTTGCTACTTCAATCATGAAACTGATCAATGATCAGCTGATCGGTGTTTCTGACGCAAGTCCCGTCTCTCTTGTTTATCGCCCACTTTGCGCCAGAAAGAGGAAACCAGTGAATGTCGCGCTAAACAACAGCAGCACGTTTAAGCTGATCAGCTGTTGAATTTATTTAATGTTAATTTCTAGTATCAGCTGATGTTTGCTGGAGCCACAGCTGTAAAACTGCTGGTCATGATATTGGTTTGGCTATCTGGTGAGAGGGAAACATGAAGATGAAACCAGGAGATGTCCTTACTGAATCATCAGAGCTGAACAGGTGATGGAGAAACAGGTTTACCTTTTAGGTGACATGAATGAGTTGAAGGGAAGTTATGAGCTGTTTCTGAGAGACAAATAACACCAGGATCACTTTTTACGTAGCTGACAGCTGGTAACTGTGCAGGGGCGGGTCTAGCAAAGTTTTGCCAGGGGGCCAGGTAGCAGTAGTGGTTTTTGATATGGGCGACATGGGCGGTTGCCCCCTCGTACTCATGCTGCCCCGATTTCAGCCAGTGCATATTGGGAATGGCATAGGCACCGATCGGCTTTCTGTCGGCCATTTGCTGGGAGTAAGGGCGCCCTCCGTTTGCGAGGTGCGCCTGCTGCTTGTGGCACAGGGAGGAGAGGGCGGGGCGGCGGGGGATTCTCTGGCTGGCTGGAGCTCGCAAAATAAAATAAAATTTAAAAAAAAACCCAACAAACATGAAAACACCAGACATTATAATACAGACTTATAATTTGCACCGATGCTTTTTTGAAATTCTATACGCGAAAAGTGAGCGCGAGAGCCCTCGGTGCGCCTGCTCGCTGCTGAAGTCAAAGTAAACTTTATTGTCATCTCCGCTACATACAGTCCAGTATATAGAGAGACGAGACGACGAGGCTCCAGTTACAGCAGTGCAAGTAAACAAACTATAAATATAAGAAGAGTAAGAAAATAAATATACACTTTAGGACCAGGGGTAAAGGGATGAATAACAATTTAAAATTTATAATTTACAGTTTGATGATTTAGAGTCTCACATACAACCCGTCGAAAGCGGAGGGGGGCCCTGCTGCTTCCAAATAGAGCACATTTCATTCATAATGATGTAAATCCAAGCCCATTATGTATTCATGATTTGAATCCTGGGTTGTGCGAAATCCCAGAAATAAACCCTAGACAAAGTGAATCTGTGAACTAAGGTGTAGGTCTATTAGGTCATGTTGTGGCGATCCTTGTGTTCATACTGGAGTGCAAAATGAAAACCAATGGAAGATGGACAAGAAAAGTTCAAAGCCATCAGGTCCTCAGTTTAGAAAAAAGAGAAAAGAAGAGGAGGAGAAACGAGCAAAAGATACAGGTAAGCAGATGTGTGATTGGATAATGGCAGGTCATCCTGAAACAATCAGAATCAGAAGACTTTAATATTAATTCCTAAGGAAATAATGTGGATTACAGTTGCTCCAAAAAGAAATGGTAAAAATAGTAACAGTGACAGACTAAACTCCAAACAATACATTATGTTACAGATTTTAATATTAATTAGTCATCGTCAATTGTTGATTTGTTCTGTTCTCATTGTATGACGTATTATGATGGCTGTTTGGTAGCCGTTTGCATGTAATGCATACTCTCTCTCTCTCTTCATGTGTGTGTGTGTGTTTCTCTGGTGAAATTAACAGTTTTATGTTGATGTACAATCCTTAATATATTTTATGTAGGTGCCAAACAGGCTAGGACCGCCACTGCCAGGTAGGGCATTAACAGGGAAAAGGGGACACGAAGAAATGCTTTTCTTTTGTTAATCTCATTTAAAATGTCTCACTTTTAACAAATAATTATCTGAATCTTACAACCAACGTTTTCATCTGATGTAAAATGCATAGAAATCCATTATTGTACATAGTAATTTTTTTTCAGGGTTCCATCATAATTTCTTCAGAAGTAGCTAAGTACTGTATATGATGTCAGTATTTTCCCACATTTTCTAGATTCTGTACCAGTACTGTGTGTAAAATGCCATCAAAAAGTCAATTAAGTTTTATTCTTTCTCACCTGTGTTTCTGTCTCCTTTCACTTTTTAAAGGTTGCCATGTTACAAAAAATATTTTGCCCTGCCATGCTGTTCATTGATGTGGTAAATAAATAGTTTATGAAAATATCACTAAATCTGTCATTTATTATTTTTAATATTCAGTAATGATCATGTCTCACCTCTAGTCTTCTCTGTCTTAATTTCAGGTTTCCACCATATGTTGTAGATAGTTCAGGAGGTTAACTCGACTTTGGGTTTTGGCTAAGCACTGTTTAGAATACCAGAATAGGGAGGGTGGTGTAGGTTTAAGTTTATTAGAATGAGACATATATAACAACATGACAGTATACATCACTGTCACAACAGAGTTAGTTTTTATTCAAAGGCTTTATGGTTTTTTGTATAATACCTCTAGTCAAAATGCCCGGACCGATTTTTCGTCCAAGTCCAGCCCTGGGTCCTGGTACGCAACTCTACTAAATACACTACTCGCTTTCTTAATCAGAACACTTTAAAAAAAATCCCAAGAACCCTTTTTTCTGATGAAACAAGAGTTAAAATAAATAAATAAAACGTTTTAGTTATTTAACCTCCTAAAATTCTTCCACAGCATGCATTTTTAATTTCTCTTTGATATTTGAGCATATTGGGACCCGATGAATGTAAAAACAAAGAATTACCAGATCCTTTTTTAATTTTTTTTTTTTTACCTGATTTCTGTTTCTAAGAAAAATGAGAGCCACATATTCATTTAAAATTTTGATAGAACAGAAGCTGTATAATGTCCTCGTAAGTGGATATCAGGCCCTTGTAGAGCAAAATTGAGTATTATAGTCTAAATAACCCAAAATATGATGTTCACATATGTCGACGCCAGGTCCTAGGAGGTTAATGCAACCGGAGATCCGAAAAATCATATCTTGCCTAAGTTTTTAAGTCTGGGTAGCTTTCACTATTAGAAGCTTTAAATACCTCCTAAAAGCGGAAGACACGTTTGCACCACGCTTCAAACAGCTACTCTGAAAAGAAAAACCTCTATCTTTCTTATCCTTTATCACTTATCACACTTTGGCACGACAAAAAGCCTAATCGAAACTACCCCCGTCCCCCACCGCTCGCGCACTCTGCTTTTTGCAGTTACAGGTGAAGATGTAGGCGCACCCCGCCCATACGCACACAGCGCCACACCTGTCCTATTTGGGGACAGAGGCAGGCAAGACGGGCAAGGGAAGATGAAGGCCCGCCCACTGCTGAGTTTCAGTCGGACTTGTTTTTTAGGACGACGCCGTCAAAGCTGATCGCCCCAGTAGAAATTAGTCACTGCAACGTGTTTAGGAGTAAGAAGAGGCACATCAGCAGCAGCAGCAGCAACCACCACAACAACCGCGATCATGCCGAGGGAATCAACGCAGGAGTGGATGCGGCTCTCTTTGCGCACTCCGGGCATCCTGATCTTCGGGATGGTCATGGCTCCCTGCGGCTGGGTGCTGGACTTGGTCGCGACCGTGGCCCCAAACTGGAGGACTCTGAACGGTATTAGCAATCTTCCTTCCGATAACTTCATTGAACAAGGAATCTGGGATATTTGTATTGCATCCACAATAAGCTCCGGTGCTCGGTGCGGCCAAGCGGACACCCAGTACTTCAGTAACAAGATCATACAGCCCGCACAGGGTATGATGGTGGCCTCTCTCATCGTGACTCTAATCGGGTTGGCTGTTGCCATCCCGGGGGTCCGCTGTTGGAAAGACAGGCCTAACTGGGTAGTTGCCGGTCTGGGTGGACTGCTGATCTTTTGCTCAGGCGTCTTGACCATCATACCGATCTCTTGGTACACGCACAGCCCCCCAAACATCACAACGCCCAGTGTCAATACAGCATTGATAACTCCGCGAGTCGGCTACTGCATCATTCTGGGCTACATCGGCGGGATATTTGAAGTCTTGGGCGGTTTCGTTATGTTCATCGGGATCTGCCGCTGCTGCGGAGGGAAGAACCGAGGAGAGGTCCGGGTTGAAGAGGTCATGCGTCGCAGAGAACCGAAGACCCCGACCAGGCGCGTTGAAGTGCCGAATCTCAGTCGGGCCAGGAGCGCTGCCAGCAACAGTAGCGTCCCGTACTCCAGGGACTCAATGGAGGACGATGTGTCCTTCCCACGGGCCAAGAGCCCCCCTGCCCGCTCAGTGAACACCGTCAACAGCAGACCCTTTGATGCGGACCTCTGAGAAGCCAACAGTACCCTCCACAACTGACCATCAACACAGCAAAAGAAAACTTTGAAAACTGGACTAAGATGAAAAATCTTTTAGCAGATTACTGCAATAGCACAAGAACGTCAGAACACACTACTAGAGATATTTTAGGGCCATAAAGGAATTTTTCAGTGGTAAGAGATCCAATAACCTACTTTAGATTCTCTGTTGCAGTGTTTTATCGTTAAAAGTTGAAGGAAATGGAACATAAAAGTTTGGTTAATGTATGTGTGACATGGTCATGGCTGCTTATTAATGTGACTGTGGGTGGACCAGACCCCCTGACTGTAGTTAAATTATCATTGTAATAGATTATAGTCAAGTGGTGTCCAGTGTATATAGTCCAGTGTATAATGGATAATGTAAAAATGGAAGGAGCCAGCCTGGAATGGAGGGCTCTAGAGTATTAAAAAAGAAAAGTAAATAACATTAAAATTGATTCATGGAGAAAAAAAATATATTTCTTGATGATAATCTGTGTAAATTCTAAATATGATTCTACGCTGTAAATATCCCTCATCCTGAAGGGCGCTTGGGCATTTTATTTTCTGTGTAGCTGTGTGGCTACATTAAACATTCCAGCCTTTTTTCTCTTTCATGTAAATGCTCTATAGTGATGAACTTTAAGTCCCTTCATCTTGAACCCTGAAATGATTACTGCTGTACTCATTGATCTGTGATACATATGCTGGTAATTAAATTTGCTCTCCATTTCCTAACAAGATGTGACTGTCAATTCTTTACAAACTTTTCTGACATTATGATGGAATGTAACGAAAGTAGTAAAGCAACAATTTCAACAAAGAAAACTCCATAACAGAATGAACATTGATGCTGATTTATAACAGGACTATAGAAGAGTCATAACTTTGGCAATATGTTCTTTGATCAGCAGGCACGTTATGTGATCCATTGCTTTGCCATACTTAGTCAAATGTATAAAATGTGGTACATTGCACAATGATATATATTTTTTCTCTCACCCTGTTTGCTGTCTTAACCTCACCAGTATTCAGACAATGCAGTCTGACCGGTCTGAGAGGTTGGTTTCTTTGTTTATCTTGTCCAACTACATTATCTCTTTTGTTTCAGATGCCTTAGCATTTGAAACGAGGTGAAAATGTAATGAACGTTTGTCTTTCTATAGTCTCCATTAAGTCTTTTGTGAATAAACAGGCTTGCAAAATGGCATGGTTTTTCCTGCAGGACCTGTTGCATGTTACAACAATGGAACGGACATAGATGATGAATAAGAATGTTTTTATTACAGTTCTTTGTGTGCTGACACTGCCCCGAAGAACAGATCAACTCTCAGCGGTTAAACTGAAGAATAAAGACAGAAAATAAATTGAATGGTTCTAAATTGTTTATAGATGTGAATAGTTGGCTGTGTCTCTGTCATGGCTGCCAGCTGGGATACAGTTCCTGCAACTCTGAAGTGGACAAATGGTTAAGAAAATGAATGGATGCATGGATGAAAACTTAGTAATGTCACAGTTCTTCAGTTCCACCTGAAAAATGGCAAAAATATAGCACAGATTTGAGGAGGGACTGTGTTTCTTCACACTGCTATGGATTAGAATGCCTTGAACAACTTACTAAACAAGATTGGTGTAAGTGCTATTATTTCTACATTTGTCCTTACATCATTTCCCCATTTTAATTATTTTTTTTAAAAATTATTTTTAGGTTAAATGTTGAGGATGGTCAAGACAAGCCACATCACATGTTGTGATTATAATATGATGCATTTAACTATCATACAAGCTATATCATGTGACATAGTCTGGTCAGTCTGAGAGGTTGAGTTTTTGCATATCATCCAACAACATTATCTCTTTAATTTCAACTGTATTAGCATTTGAAATGAGGGAAAAAAGGGGAAAAAAGCAATTTTCTCAGTTAACTTTTTTTTAACTAGTGCTTGATCACAGGAAATCATGTGTTTGGTTTGGTCAAGTATCCATCGTAAATAAGTAAGAGTAACATTTATTACTCTTACTTATTACTCAAGTAAAAGTAAAAAGTTTAAAAAAAATTAAAAAAATTAACTCAAGTAATCTGGTGAGCTTGTTTCTAGTACTGTACAGTCTTTATATTACAGTATAAAGAAACTTGAGACAACTGCTCCTGTGTTTTGGAGCATTATAAATAACATCCAATTTAATTGAAATAAATACTCCAAAATTGAAAAACATATGCTTTGTGTGTCAGGGTTAGTACAAAACCCAGTGTTGGGCAATGTATTTGTCCAACACTAGGTTATAAAGGAACCTTCCACTTTACACGAAAGCAGTTTTGCGTTATGCTGCCTGGACAGCAGTAATTGTCAATGAAGTTTCTCCCCTCTTATCTTGATCCATTCATCCTTGACCTCTCCACTTTTGCTATTGATGTCACGTGACTTTTATCTAAGAAAACCCCCTCTTCGTAATGTAACAGCATCTAATGGACTTAATGGTCAGATAATTGTGTTGCAGTGACGCTTACAACAATTATTTTTACATGCAGCGGGACCAAAGGTCAGAGTTCAAAAGTAAAAATGTTCCGGATTTGTTAGATAATGTTTAATCTGAAATGTTATTATCGTGTACAACCCTATTCCCTACACTCTGTGGGGACATCCACACACACTTCAGAGGGTCAGCAAGCCCCAGGCCCAGTGCTCTGCTGGGTGTCAGGTGGTTCTTGGCCACCTGGAGCCTTGCTATTGGCTTGTGGCAGCATGGCTGTCCTCTGGAAAGGTAGGCACCTTGTTTCCTCTGGTTCTTTGGCTGTGGCCCATGAGGGCTAAATTTGGGGCCTACCACCACCACCTGTTTTGGCTTGGTTCGGAACACAGTTGCCACTAAGAAGTGTGGCATTGGGTCTTCACTGGTTGGGGGGCTGCAGATGACGTGGGTCTCCTATGGCCTTTCTCTCTCTGCCTCTGGCTCCTGGAGGGCACTATTGTGGCTTCTCATTCTCATCGAGTATATTTCGTGACAAAGACGCACGCACCGTCTTCATAAAAATATTTAAAGATGCTGATCTCCTTGACCATTACCAGATGATGTTCCTTTCTGAAAACGAGAGTAGAGGTTTAAGGCAAACTTCAACTTGTTCCTATACTTGTACAGAGGTGCACAGAGAAGAGAATAAGATCTGCAGAAATGAAAGCTCCAGTAACATACAGTATAAAAAAAACAAAAGGAAGGCCACAAGCCAAAGTATGGTGGGCAAGCACTTTATTTTTTTTAATATTAAGTGTTTAATATTAATATTAAGACATATTTGAGATTAAATTTACTGTTTGAAGCCTTGTTAGTTAATAACTAAGAAAGCTGCTTTTGTATTTCTCTATTTAAAAAACAATCCACTGACACTGTGGTAACTTAAATCTTTTTTATCCTCTTGAATACAGAGAAATCTGACCCATCGTATAGAAATTGTTATATTTTTCAATCCCCTGAAACATTTTAAAATCCCAGTTTCAAACCTTTAGATCTCAGCATACACAGAGCACAATGTTTCTTTATAGATTTCCAATTTTGCTTATATTCTGACAACCAGGCTTATTTTTTTTTAATGTTATAATAAGAATATATATTTTAAGAGAGTCTAGAGGGTCAGTGTAGTATTCTTTTTTGGACTAAAAAGTGTCCTGAGACATCTGTGGGTGGAGACTATGGGCCAGTAAGGACTCGCAGATGCGCTTGGAAGATGGGTGTGACAGTCTTTCTGTCAAAAGTCTTTTTATTAGACAAAGGTACCAGTACAACACAAAATACAAAGTACTTCAGAATTTTCGGGTGTGACAGTCAAACAATCATAAGTCAAACTTCAATGTCTTTCCTCCACTTTTTATTTTTTTTATTAAATCCATTTGAATTAAATGTAAAATTCAGGAACTTCCCTGTAAAAAGACAAATTTTCTCCCACAAAACGCTACATCCCGATAAACAGAACTTTTGGAGACAAATTTTCAAAGTGCAGCAGAGATGGCAAAAGTACACACTCACATTACTTGAGTTGAAATACTTGTGTTGAAAAGTACTCTGGCAAAAGTGGAAGTGGCGATTTAACTGCTTTACTTAAAAGTTGAAAAAGCACAGTCTCTGAAATGTACTCAAAGCACAGAAGTAAAAACGAGCCCCCCCCATGTTAACTTAACCTTTTGAACTAATATAATGACAAAATAACGTTAACAGGAGGGACTGAAGTTTATTCTAACTGAAATGCTACTTTTAAATAATTCCCACAGCTTGAGCATCCGTGATATAGAGCACACGCAGAGAACAACAAAGGAAATTTTTTTAAAAATTGCTCTGTCAGGTACAGATGGGTGAGCTTGCCCCTCCACAATTAAACAGGAAAATTCATGCAAGCACATATGCTGTGCTTGCATGAATACAAAAAACAAAAAAACAAAAACAAAGGATGCAAGCACATGTTACATGCCTGATTTCCCACCGATAGACAGTATAAAGCTGGTTAAAAGGTAGAATTTGATCAATCAGCTTAAATTTCATTTGATGTGAAGCACCCTTCATGTAGCCTAACATTAACTCATGAAAACCTCACTGCACTAGACCCATATAGCGATTTAAACTTTACCAAAGCCCTTTAAACTCAGTGTGGCCTGCACTAAATGTCCCAGTATTTTTATACAACCTTTAAATAACAGTTGAATAAAAGTTCCTGTTCATAGATCCAATATCTGATCAAATAACTCTAAAAAGAATTGGGATGTTATAAGCTGAACTGTCCTTACTCCTTCCTTGTTTGTCCTGGCTTTCTTATATCCTCTCTCTCTCTCAGTGAAGCCATCTCTCATTTCTATCTTTCACTGAAGTACAGCAGCTGTATGTTTGGCTTGCAGGCATAGTGTGACAAACTGCACAGAAACAGGCTGTGTTTGCTCATGTTTGGTGAAACGTTGCATTTGCAACATTTAAAAGTGTTACGCTTGCTCCTCTTCTATGAGCTAGATGTTGAACTACCCTGACAGCTTATTAACACCACCAAGTGATGGATACAGTAATAGTACCGTCTTGTGTTACTGCTCCCAGCATTTAGGTTCAAATCAGTCTGATAAACAATATCCTCATTTCCTGCATACAGTGGCTGACCATACAGCCAAAAGCCGACTCATGAGGAATTTGTGTAATCTTGAGTAGTTATACTTGTGGGATGTACTTCTAATTGCCATGATACAAGTAGCTCCTCCTTCTGCAAACAAGCATGCAAAGTCTGTCCCTTATTAGGACAGCAAGTGTTGACCTAGTTATACCCTGAAGGCAGATGCTTCCACTTTTTTGTTGTTACACATCTTATTATATGGCAAAACTGGTTAGGTTCTCAGCCTGTGAGGATTGAATGTTCACAGCCATCATGTCTGAGTTTAGTAAACACCGAACCTGATATTATCATGTCACTGGATGCCAGAAAAAGAGGTTTACTGTAACAGGGGCTCAAAGACAGCCTACCCTGAGTGATAAAACACTGTGACGCCCTGCAATATAAGCAGACTGTCCAGTTAATCCCGCCCCCCCAAAACAAAACCCACAGAGTGAGATGTTCTCTTCTGTCTATATAATTCAAAGGGTTTACAAGCTAGTGGAAGACACTTGAGAATGCATACATTGAGAAACCCTGCTCATCAACAATAGTCATATTCATATAAAAATTCAACACATGTACACACAAAAACATGATAATCTTAACAATATTGAGTGTTGTATATGGGAGCTCTGAAAATCTACAGTAACATTAACATTTTGCAGTTTTACCCTGTTGTCAGAGAAGCAGACATTTGCAAAACATTACTGAGTTGTTGATGATTAGTTTACATTTGTGATTATCAGTATTCACCAGGTGAAACATGACAACTGTGAACATGTGAAAGAATTAATACAGTAGGCACTTAACACTGGCTACAAGCTTGAGGAACTTGACTAATTATTCAGCACCAAGATGCTATGTAGTTTTCATGTTTACAGGACCGGAAGTGTACTGAGTGGTAATCAGTTTGTAGGCTGAAATTCAAAGAGCACACGAACTCATTTAAAAGCACATGTACTGTCAAGTTTTAAACATGCCAAGATTGAAATCTGCTCTGACCACTCTCCTATCATCTGTACAATATGCGCATGTTGTTGACAGCTCTGCAGGATTGTGTCTGCACAGATTTACATGCATTATTTTCATAAGCATAGCCGTATATGAGAGTAAAAGCAGGCCAGTGATGTACTGGTGCTTTTTTGTTACAACAGCATCAAAGACAGGGCACTTAGAAATAGGTAGAAATACTTCCCGAAAAACCTGAAGTGTTAAAAGGCGCGCACACACGCTTAGAAGAAAGAAATTCCAGGGGAACAATACAAAACAGGCAGCAACTGCACACGGTACAAAAGTATGTACTGAATGAAATGAAATAAACCCACGCGAGTGGAAAAAAAGTGCATATTTTCTACATAAATTTTTATAAAAACTGTATGGCATCAAATCAGCTTCTGACTTAGCCCGTTAAACAATCTAGAGTTATCTTAAGTGTTATCTCTGTTAGAAGCCTTCACTAGAAAAATAACAACCACTTGCTTTACTTAAACTAAACTGCAGCTCCCTCACAGAGGATGAACATTTACATTAATTTACTAACAAGTGTCAGAGTTTAAACTAATTGCAGAAGCATGCCTTAGCATCCAAGAAATGTGATCAAGGAAGCTGCTGCTGATTAGAATACAGACATTTTCACTCCAAGTTTAAAATTAGGTCAACAGAATTATCCAGTCTTGTTGTTTTCCGAGATGAGGCACAAGTTTAATAAGCATGAGGCTTGCGATACGACGCAGCTGGAGATGGATACATTTATATAAATGGAAAAATACTATATAGGAAGCGACTCTCCCATATGCCTTGGCACTCAGTTTGTGAAGTTGGTGCTAGAGTCTCCAGGATGCTGCAGAATAATTCTTATAGTAGCCACAATTTGATCATCAAAGTAGGTCAAACGTTCTGTTCGACAGTTATCCACGTTAAGCAGCACTGTTTTAGGCTTTTTGTTCCAGTAGTTTCCTGTTGAAGAAAAAAGAAAAAAAAAAGTTCATTTTGTTGTGAATTTTCCTCATCATGGATACGAAGTTAGTGACTTAATTCGTTTAGCAAAGACACTAGGGGAAAAAGTGAGAATAACCATAACCAAGTAAAAAATTAAATAAAATTTAAAAAAAAAAAAAAACCCAAGAAAACAAAAAACAAAACATTACATACACAGCTCTGCTGTGATGGAAAGGCACTAATGTGATGGAAAAAAAAAATTGTTTCAATTGTTTGAAAATCTAAATTAAGCAAAATACTGCTTTTCATTTCTGTTATTTTAACTCCTCCTCCTGCTCATGTTTCAGCAGGAGGACCTTAATCTTTTATTTAACTCAACAATGGCTAAAAACAACAACCTTCTTGGTTGTATAGTCACTCTGAGGTAATATTACAGTCCATTTTTACTGTGCACACACACTCATATCCCATGTAGACTGTACATAAGAGGATATATCCTACAGATATAATATAACAGTATAAAAGATGGGCTAGCCACCATGAGTTCACCACTTGGTTAGTGAAGCCCTGCTATAATGTCTTTATCTTTTTTGCAGTCACCGTCTTTGCGTTTTGAAACCAGATGACTAAAACTAGACTATTGGCTAGCAATTTACATCATTTGCCATTGAACAAACATTACATAATCCCTTTGACTATTAGAATGACCAAATATTGCATCCAATATGACCTGAAAGTAGTAATTGAACATATAAAATCCATCAAGAAAGTGCTTATTAGAGGGGGCCGGTTTGGCTTGGTGGGTGAGCAGGAGACCATGTGTCGCATGGCTGGAGGATAGCGGCCCGGGTTCGGGTCCAATCGCCCCCCCCCCACACTCTCCAGCAAAGGCTAAAGCATAGCATAGACCAAA
This sequence comes from Rhamphochromis longiceps, assembly GCF_057381845.1. Lineage (NCBI taxonomy): Eukaryota > Metazoa > Chordata > Actinopteri > Cichliformes > Cichlidae > Rhamphochromis > Rhamphochromis longiceps. The sequence goes on from NC_140563.1 coordinate 40,666,938, forward strand.
ATGCTCAGCTTTAGGCTTCAAACCAGTCAACTGGTGTCATACTGGATACATCCACCTTCAATCTACAGATTATATTCTCTCCTGGTTAAATAAAAATTTGAGAAGTTGTCAGTTGGAAACAAATTTGTATAGCTGTGTGCTGTAGTACTAGAAAGGCATACATTAAAATTATCAAAAGTTAGTTTGATATGAATTTGGGAAAAGTTCAGTTTTTGTACTATCCAAGGCAAGTAATCAAAAGACGATGTTGTGTATAGTTCTATTTAACACACCCCAATGTAAGGTCACTTCTATAACCCCACTCTTCAGACTGGCAAGAAATCAAGTACACATGTTCATAAATCGGGGAAAATGCTGAAAATAAGCTTTTCTAGATACATGCGTTTTTACAGAATCATGTGCAATATGTCAGTACCTTCGCTGCTTCCGTTTTCTCTGCTGGTACTTGGCAAGGACGAATGCCAGGATTGCGAGGCCAATGAGGACGGCTAACACGCTGAGGGTCAAAGGTAAACCTAACGCTCCATTGACCGTTTCCCCGCAGGAGTCACCCTTGTAGCCCAGATCACAGTTGCATAGTAGATCTGTACCACCACCAGGAGGAGTCACACAGTTACCATGGTTGTTACACTGAGACTCTCGACAGGCGGACAGGTTGGGGCTGATGCCTCTCCCTTCGGGAGGAAGGGAAGTGGTGGTCATCTTAAACGAAGGACTAGCTGGAGGCACACTAATAAGAGATGGAGAGAAAATGGGGAAAATGGGATGAATGGTTAGAAACCCGCCCAAAAATTAATCTAACCTCTGCTACCATAACATTTGCTGACCAAACAAAAGGAGAATAATCTTGAAATGTGATGATTTTCTTTGTTTGTTTTTTTAAATGCAACATTTAAAAAAGTAGTACTAGTATTATCGGAAATGACAAATATTCATTTTTATACTTTTCTGTTTTTATACACGTGGGAAAACCCCCCAAACTGTGTGTGTAAGAGTGTAGGAAGGAAGACCTGTTGTATACAGAATATTTTACTTTCAAATCACAAACAAATGACCAAAGGGGGAAAAAAAAAAACGTTTCATGCAGTACGTACCACTGCATGAAACGTTGTGAAGGCTGCACATCTATTCTTACGGCAAATACAGTTTCTTCTCAGGTAGCCTACACATCAAATCAACAGAATAAGTAACTCTTTCTCAGCCATGCGTTCCAAGTATGTTCAACTGTTTTTAGATTCTGAACACATCATTTTAAGCTAAGCTGTCCGAGGACGGTGACCTAACTGCTCAAGTAAGCTACAATAAATGCGCTTAAGAGACCAACATCTACAAACCAGCTTTTTTGTGATCAATAAGTGCCGATGTGGACGTTATTGTACTTACAAACAAGAATCTTGTTATTCTGGTTTCCCAGCAGCATTGTGCTCCTCTCTAGCTCCAAGGCAGGCGCAGGAGTAACACGACAGAGGAACACACTGTACAAGAAAATGAACTTGCCATATACTCACAGAAGCAAAAAGGAGTCAGCCACGAAGTCCTAAAACGCTGCCAGTGGAATTTTAGTCGCAGGATTGTCCAGGTGTCTGTTTGAATGATGACGTTGGTCAATTTTTTTCAAGTTCCCTTTTTGTTACACGCTCCCTCACTGAAAGAGAAGGCGGGAAGAGGAAGAAAGCTGTGAATACCTGCTTGTGTTTTTATGCACACACTCCTCCCTCAGTCTTATCTTTAAAATCGACACACACACACACACACACACACACGTCCGTTTAGCTATCTTAGTGAGGACCTTCATTGACATAATGGTTTCCCTTGCCCCTTACCCTAACCATTAAAAATGAATGCCTAAACCTCACAAAGATAGCTAGACAGGAACACACACACACACCTCTCTGACACGGATGTAGAACCTTTAAATTTCATGGGGATTGTATGGAAACTTGACATCTCAAAGTTTGAGTCACAGCGTTTCACAAAAATTCATTTTTCTGGCATCCGTGGGAACTACCAATTTTTATTTGTGTGATGTATTTCAGACAATAAACCATTACACAGGAAGGCTGAAAAATTATGTGACATAGAAAAAGCCAGGCAAGAGGTCTGCGCACCCTTTTCTGTACTGAAATGCAGTTGGTGTGCTTGTTAGCCTAGTGGGTGGATGGAAGGATTAGAAAGCAAGTAAGAACAGGACTCGGGTAGCAAGACCTGACATGACTGACATGTCTGCGTAACATGCAGACATTCATGCACATGTTATATAAATACTGTTGACACGTGTAAGAGGCTGGGGGCCACGCAACTAAAACTGCTTGCAGGCATTTCAGGTTCACTTGAATATAAATGAACTTTCTTGCAATATTCTAAGAAAGTTCATTTATATTCAAGACATGTTTTTTGTCATGTTATTTTCAGCAGAAGCCTCTTAAATTCCATGTTCACATGTGGAGCCGTGTTATTGTAACCGTTCATCAACTGGCTCTTAACAAACATAAATTAGTCGGCACAAATCACAGTCATTATCTCATGGCTATTGCAGCACAGCACCTCAGTGGACTACTATTTTGCTGTCTCGTCTGATATGAAAAAGGTTAAGGGCTTTGTGCCATCTCTGCTCTCAGACTGTCAAACTTGACTCATTATCATGTACATGATGAATTGCAGTTAGACTCTGAATAGTTTGAATATTTTAATATGAACACTCATAAGATGACTGCTCAAAACAAACTGCATGGACTTCCAAGCTGTTTGTTCAACCACTGGTACTTTCCAAACCATAAGTCGGTGCAGGGTAAATTAATACAAACAACCTGCAGTCAACAGAAGGTGTCACCCCAATATTTACATTACCTTCATTGCTTGTCATCACCAAGTGAGGTAAACAGGTGAATGCAACTACCTTTATCGTTAAAGACACACCCAAAGTTACACGACTAAAACCCAATGAAGAACACGCACACAAACCGTCTGCAAGCATTTTGAACAGTTAAGTGAGAGGTTAAGTTTGAGAACAAATGAAATTCAAGCCAAACAAGGGATATCTACTGTCAGGTTAACAATACCAGCTAATCTCTCAACATCAGGATGAAAAAGGGAGAAAACAGCTAGATGCTACTCCTGTCTAAAACGAGTGTTTCTGTAGTACAGCAGCCACAGTTTTATTTAAAGCTTTCCTCCAACCCTCAAGGTATCCAAGGCATCACAAAATACTTCAAGTGGAGGGAAATGTTGAGTGTCGGTATGCTGCAATTTGATGGCTGACCAGACAATTATTGGTCATAGAAAGCTCCGTTTCAAAATTCAACTCAAGTGTTTAATCTTTCAGCTCAAGAAGAGATGGATTTGAAGATAAAATGGCTAGGAGTCCACAGAGCATGGAGGGTGAATTCATTTTGCAAATGTGTTCATTCCTAGTGTCAAAGAATGTTATGCCACTCCAGGAGAACATCCCAAAACTCAGCAACAAAGAAACCCTTAAAGCTAAGAGTTTGGAAACAGTCTTTGAAAGATACCCATCAATTCTTGCTGTCTCCCAGAGTTGTCATATTTGGAATAAGCTAGAGGAAAGCCCACTGTGGAGAAGCTCACAGTTTGCAGGACAAATGGATTCCAGTGGGACTCAAAGAATATGTATGCATCTATGTAATTGACAAGTAACAAACGACCCCAGCTTTGGTTTTACTCACGATAATCTGAGCTTGAAATCTTGACTACTCACTGCTTCTTACCTGCCAAGACAGTGGAAAGCCCTGGAAAGCAATGCTTGATACATAAAAAGTATCATCCTCTAAAGTAGAGGTTTTAGAGCAAAGCCTATTGAGGAACACAAGTTATTTCCGAAGGAAATTCATATTTCTTTCAGGTGTGGCAGATCGGCTCAACATGTAGCCAGACACTGCAGATTGGCAATTAAATGCATGGACCGAGGAAGTGAAAAACACTTGTTGGCGCTACATCTAAGACATCTACTTGAATTGAAGAGTAGAACACAGAGTAGGCATAAAATTGCAGAGTCATAAAGATACTTTCAAAATAGCCAGTTTCTAAATTGATATATTAGTAGATTCATAAATCATGTAGCAGGCCATCTACCAAGTTAAGCAAAGAGATTACTTACAAAAACCAAAACATGTTTAATCCCTTTTTTGGCACCCACCACCCATGCTCACCCTACCTTTATTGCTCGTCAAAACCAGGTGAGGTAAACAGATGAATGCGTCTACCTTTAACCCTGGAGACACACCCAAAGTGACACACCTCCATAACCTAAACCCAATGAAGTGCAAGGACCTAAACTAATCCCTGAACTGACACACATTTTTAAGGAATGTTCTGGTGTATTTGAACCCAAGCCATCACAATTTCCTAAAAATAACCAAGTATTTCTGTGGTCTGAAGCTAAACATAAATTAATTGCCAGCTTAACCGCCCTGAAAATCAACATTTGAGTAGTAGCAATAAAAGGAATTGAAATGTCAAGGCATACCATTTTGAACCTGGCAATTTGAAACCAGTTTTTCCTCTTTACTAGAACTGGGAGTGTATTGGGTTGAAATTCAGATACTTGCCCTACTAGGAATTTGAGTGAGTAAAGTTTATTTGTAGAGCGCTTTTCTCACACAAGTCACAAAGCACTGTGTAACAAATGTAATGGAGAGAACCATGTTGAAACTAAATTAAAAAAAAAAAAAAAGTTTAAGAAAAAAAAAGAAAAATAATGTCTGCAGAAAAGCGCATCAGTTTATGAATAGAATTTATTTAAAAAAAAAAAAAAAAGGAAGTAGTGTCAACCACTGACACCATTTGATATGTCATGTTTGCTTTCCCAGGCCCCAGTATGAGGCAGAGTGAAGGTAATGCATGACACTTGCCAAACACCACACCTCATTTGAATTAGGTCATTTGATTACAAAGCCTCTGAACAGTTTCTCACATTTCAGTTTTTCATACTCCCAGCTGTGTCCATGTTTCAATACCAAGGATATTGAGATAGTAATTACCAACAAGTTATTTTATTGAAAATTCTCTTCCTCCAACTTACAGTATTAAGGCAACAAGCAATACTGTCAAATTAAAAACCATGCATGCTCATAGTTTCAGGATAAAACAGCTTTTAATCAGATTGAATGACAGAAAACAAACAGCAACAAATGTTCCAGGGAGAAACCGAGTGGAAACCAGGAACAAAAGTGAAACAAGTAAGCTTTTGTTTAAAACTGGTATCAGAATAACTGATGAATGGATAAGAACTCACCTTGAAAAGGGGGGGAAAAAAAAAAAAAAAAAAAAAAAAAAAAAAAAAAAAAAAAAAAAAGTGTGGCAGACATTCAGTGTTGGCAGGAACAGAATGTAATCTTAAGTAGATACGCCCCATTGTGAGAACTCTCCCAGGAGTGTAAGATGTAAAACATACTGTGTACACAAATGGTTAAAGAGAGAAATGTCAGAGATCGAGACACTGAGCACATTGCAAATAAAGAAAATCTGGTTCAAGTGATTTAACGTCTTTATTTTTATTATTGTATTTCAACTCTTATCGATTCAGCTCAGCTCGTCTCTCCTGACTCACTTATATGACACAGCAAATTTACCAAACCACTCCCAGCAATCAAATCAGCCTGTGGAAAATTTTTATAAATTTGAGAGCAGCCGCTAATAGTGAGAACTTTCATTCTATAAAATTGCACTTTTTTTCAGCATTTTCATAGCCACTGAAATGCATCCTCACAAATTACACATGAGGCCTGAGAATTTCCAGGTTGCTATAAAGCTAGCACAACAGCTAGTGCAGAGTAGAGTAGTCTAATCGAGCTGTGCCAGAGGGTTTACGTCAGCTGGGGAGTCCACCTCCTGAAGGAGGAGACAAACAATTAATAAATCATGTATTTTGGCTTTTAATTCAAATGCAACAGTTCTCACAGGAATAACAGTTTACCTCAGAGTCAGACTCTACATCACTCGATAGACCCATGTTGGCCATGAGATTTTCCTTGTCTGCGGATCTGCTTCTGGTGAGCTCCCATCCTCTCCTGTTGAAATTGGAAGCCACATTTTAATTTTCTACTGGACGTTACTCACCAAGTTACGAATCCAAAAATGTTTTTCAAACACTAATCACTGCAGGAGCCGACTTTTCAGTTCAGTTTCTTTCAAGACAAAGACAATCTGGGTAAGCAAGTAGTTGGTCTCTCCCTCTACTGCAATTAGTACCTTTTAGTGAAAATGAATCCGGCGACTATCAGCACTGCAATGAGGCAGAAGACACCCAGGATCACCCCGACATGGCTTTGCCTTTCTTCCTCTTGACAGAACTCTCCTTTGTAACCAGACAGACACTGGCAGCGAGTGAATTTACCCTCCACAATGCAGTTCCCATGACTACTGCAGCGTTGCAGATCACAGGAGGCAGAGTCTTGAAATGAGACAGAGTTCTTGTCTGTGTTGGATGTAGATGATGACGAATCCAGAGGGTGGCCATCAGTGTCTTCAGTTCCAAATGAGGCAGTGTTTGAAGTTGGACCTAAAGAGAAAGTCACCGTCAGTGACTGAAATGAGCTGCTTGGTAAACATAGGTGCATGTGTAGCTTCATTGTTTTTTTTGGCATTTGGACAGATCTAGACTAGCAGTTTCCTCATTTCAAACATTTACACTAACCGGAGCCAACAGGCTGCTGGCGATTTATTCCCATTGACTATAGACATGTGATAGTGGCTTCAATCTTTCCTTCAAAACTTAAGATGAGTTTTCCCAGTGCTGTGCTGATCCTTTAAGACACATTATATTAGCTTTTGATTTTAACCTGTTGGAGCTAAATGTGACTCGTGTCAATGTGGCTCAGGTTGGACATTAGTGAGCCTTTAAGCTGTCTACTAAATAGTACAAAGCCTTTGTAAATGTTCTCCTGCAGGAACACCGTAGATAGACTGGAACATTTTGAGCAACTGACTCATGCATGTTGCCTCCTTCAAGATGTACTCAGGCAATACCTCGTCTCAACCAAATTAATTGGCAGGCGCGAGAAAAGCATGTGCCCATTTGTAAAAGGTAACTTGGCAAATTGTGTAGACCTAATTTATTCTGGAGTTCTGTTAAATATCTGGAGGATAGTGTTACACTTTTTACTCAGGTTAATTCAAATAAGACTGTCATACCATCTTACCATAGCCCCCCATTACTTTCCGAAACAAGGCAGTTTAACGTGGAATTAATATTTGTATTCAGGGCATGACAAACTAAGTTCACTTAATACTGCTTCTTTATTCTGGTCGAAAACTCACAGTCCTGTTCGTCCGACTGGTCCAGGCAGTCAACCTGTCCATCACAGAACTTGCTCCTGCTGATACACTGGCTGCGGTCAAAGCAGGATTCTTCTCCAGGGGCACAGGAGGCAATTGGGGCACAAGAAGTGACATTTAAGGTGTAAAAGCCACGCCCACATTTACACATCCTACCTCCGGGATAGGCCAGGCACAGATGGACACACCCTCCATTGTTTTTGGAGCAGCTATTGCTTCCTGGAGGAAACGAGTAAGCAGTATTTACAGCATGCAGGCTCAAATTTATCTGAAGCACTTTTCTTTAAAAATATCTCAGGAGTCATGGTAACACCACATTTACGTATAAAATAGCATCTTCCTTAGCTTCCAGAACTACTGGCTTTTCGGGAATTTGCCTAATACAAAAAAAATCCTGTAAAGTACCCAACACAAATAACTTTATATAACCTTGATTATTCATTAGACATCACTACATGTTACTCATCTTGTAGCCACGTTTCTGACATTGATGGATTCTGCACAGAAAAGTGCTATTTACCATTTATACAGACTTTCATAAAGTACATTATTTCTGTTAGTAATTAGAGTTTCATTGTATGTATGGGCTAAAGAATACTCAAAACCTCCAGTTTATGTATGATATATGTATTACATGTGCATATTATGAAAAAGGGTTATGGGTGAAGAGAATAAGTGTACAATGCATACCACAGCCCCAGTATCATTACCCTTTCCCGCTGCAGCACACAGCCAGACACCCCCCCCGCAGGTATCACATCACCCTGCCATCAATTCGGCTCCAACTCTGCCTAAGTGAGACTATTCATTCTGCCTACACTGTACTGTGACACACTTTGCCAGATTCCTCCATTTTGAAATGGAGAGGAACAAGAAAAATAATGAAGGCAAAAAAAAGTGTGCAGTTATTACAATTCCTGTTTTGCAAGTAGCTGGTTTTGCCTTGTTCTTTAAAAAAAGAAGAAAAAAAAAAAAGAGGCAACAGTGAGTTAGAATTGTCTAACTGCCAAAGAATAGATATAAATGCTTCCTGATGGCAGCGTCTCAGCAGTTGAGTAAATGCCTTAATGATGGTTTGAAAACATGTAGTGTGATTAACATAGTTTTTATGATTTGTCTACTTGGATTTGGCACAAAGCTGTTTCACTAACTAGGCTTCAGATAATACACACCCTAAAATCTACTGGTTGCTTGTTTATTAGTCTGAAATTAATTTTGATTACATATCATTATCCAATTATCCAAAATAGTAATCCTGATGCAAGCGTCCTCTTTATCCAGGCTTGGGACTGGGATTGGGAGCACACGAAAACAACAACAACAACAAAACAAAAAACAAGTCTCTGGTAATACTAATTTGTATAGGTGAAGTGAAGTACGACACATCAACCATCTACATGTCGTTCTTCACTACATCTGTGAACCTCCTTAGTAGTCTTGCTCATTTCTTCTCTCTTGGCTCTTGACCGAGAAGGCCACATCTTTCTCCCTCCCTTATCTTTCCTTGCTTGGCTTCATGTCTTCTGTCTAGTCTCATTTAAAACTCTAACTCCCAGAAGAATCTCTCAGTCCTGTTCACTAAAACCTAAAGAAGAATTATGCATTTGATCAACTGATCCCTAAATGCAATTGACACTCTTCTTGATTAGAAGCCGGGGTTTGGAAAAGCCCGACTGTCCTGGAGGGATATTCTCTGCCGGATACACGATGGATGGGTGGTGGAATTGGCGCATTGCATGCCTGGCAGAACTATCGATTGAAGACATTTACCTATTCTGAACCATGATAACAAGCTTCTTGCTGATCAGAGCTGGTTTGACCCTGGCTTATCGAAGATTAAAGAAAGCAGTTGCAGCTGTTCAAAACCCCACAAGGCTAGCTGCTATGACTGAAGCGATGGGGATGGCTGTGAGTACTTAGGCTGTACTCATTGAACATAATATGGATAAGATCTTGGAAGAGAAGCTCACGGCTCTTCAACAGGAAATTGATAGATCTGGCGACCAGTGATGGACATCAAAAACGACTGTAAAATCAGATGCAGTCTGTTCGCACTAACCCAAACAACCACCTTCATTTAATGCGGCTAAACATGTATCACAAACCTGTTCTCAAACTGCTCTCCTCTAGGAGTTCAGTCTTCGGAGGAGCTCTTCATCATTGCCCTGCCCATCGCCATTCAAAATAAGAAGAGGCTCAGAGCCCTGATGCAATCCCACCCCCACTTTGAACCCATCTGTCATTCCACCACAAACCTCACCTCAGTCTCACTGCTCTCTCAAATGCCCTGCACCACTCTTATACTTCTGCTAGACCCACTTTTCTCATGCAGTACTGCAGTTTTTTTCCTCAGCACTCCATCACGCGTTTTCTCTAGATCCATGAAGAGTGTGCAGGTCCTTCTGTAATTCTCCATCAGTCTCAAAGCATCTATAGAGCTCTTTAAGATTATGAAGCCACACTGTTTCTCACCAATTGTCTAGTCTCTTTAACTTCGCCTCAACAACTCTTTCCCATATCTTCATTGTAAAGCTCAATTTTATCCCTCTGTAGTTATGACAGCTCTGTGCATCTCCCTCCTTGGAAATCGTACCAGTTCACTTCTTTGTTTGTCAGGCAAGATTATCGAGCCTCAAATAAAACTGAAGATGAGCCTTTTCCTTTGCCGTACACCTAGCCTCAGAGCACTCCTGCCCACTTTCTTCATCTCCCTGACTATCGCACTCTTTGCCAATCTGTTCCATTTGAATACTTATCATAAAGAAGCTAAATGCACATGGCTTTAGTTTTCAACACATTACACACACACACACACACACAGATTGCTTTCATTGAAATTATGTGATCAATACCTCTCGCCTTCTATGAGACTGACTGAAACCAAAAATGTAATTTTTTGGTGTCATACTGCAACCAGTTTTGACTTTGGAAATGGCGTCAGCTATTGTAACATCTCTTCTCGGTTTCCTGTAACAGTGCTTTATTCAGATTCTTCTCATGCCCGTCATACCTCACCTTCTCTCATAGTGGCATTACATAGCGTCCACTCAGTAGTCCTAACTGTTCTACCTACTTATTCTGCAATCTACCCACTTTTCCCCACAGTGCACCATAGTATATGGTTTGTAAAGAGAAGGATGTACTAAACCTCTAATTGGGCATACTGATACTTTTTTGGCAGAAGCTTAATCTAGGCTTTCATGCATACCATCATACAGCTGGGAGATAATTTCTGTTGACAGAAGTGTAAAAATATTCATGTCCCATATTTTGTCAACTGCTTTCTGTCAACTTATTTTTCCACCTACCTGACTGGGTGTCATTGCTGTGAGCTCTGATTTCCACCACGCTGGTCTTTGTCTCAAACCACAACTGTTTAGGCTGGAGGCCATCACTGAACCACAGCTTGGTCACATCTACACAAGTTGAAAAGTACAATTTAAAAAAACCAAAAAAAAAAAAATACTACAGAAATCAGCAAATCTGTTCTGGGGGGAGGGGGACTCATTTCTTGATGTGTTTGAATGGTGGAGACTGCAGAGAAAAAGATCAAACTATTCACATTTAAATTAGTTTGTTATGCCAACTGTTGCCTTAATGGGAAAAAGAAAGATGAAGCAAAGGTGATAGAAGGCTATGAAGTGATTAGAGTGAAATGGTAGGAAAACCCCATTGACTTAATCCCAAAGTAACGAAATTTTTCACATCAATTGCCAGTAAAACAACATCCAAAAATTTTTCAAACCTTTATATAAATGCAAATATCTTAACATTTCAAATTGAAATAAAATACTAAAGATACATTTCAACAAAACATTAATATACAAATTCAAATAAGAAAAAGACCCCAAACAAACAAAAACACCCCCCCTCCAAAAAATAAAATAAAAAATTAATCTCTACACTAGCCTTTGTACAAATAAATATCTTAGCACTTCAGCCATTTGCTAGTATCACTGAATATGATGTCATGTCAACTAAACAAGGTGTTTGAAAACACATCAAAGCAAAAAGTATCTTACCCTTTCCCTGTGTGACCCAGAACAGGATGTTCTCAGTAATTGTCAAGGACATAATCAGATCAGGTCCTGCCTTAAACTGTTTATATCCCAAACCATCCACTCCAATGGAGCTGATCACTCCATCTGAAGAAAGAAATGAGGCAAACACAGAAACAGGATTATCAAAGAAAAATACTCTCATCTCATATATGTCATTACTATACAGTTTTTTCCACTTCTTTATTAGGATCCTGTGTTGAGTTACTGCTCAGAGGAATTGAATGCAAATTTGTCCCGGTCTTTATGAGTGTGTGGGAGGTTTTTTGTTTTATTGTGCGTTTAACTGTTCACCAATGTCAGCCCAGTAGATTCTGGTCCCATTATTAACGAACACCAGGGAGTTGGGGACTCTCGACTTTCCCCACAGCACTGCTTTGTTCCGGCCATCCATCCAGGCACAGACCACCTCCGTCAGGCTCTTCCCACCTGCCATGACCACTGCTGTGTAGCAAAGTCGACCTGAGGAGGGATGTAACGCGATGGATGTGGCAAGCTGAAAAGACAATTGTTAAACATTAAACGTTTAACATGAGAAGGTCATTGGGTTGGCAAGGAAGGGAGCATAAAGCAAGGTGTGTGTTAGCAGTCTCTTTTCCTATGTGGATTATTTTTAGGACTGGTAATACAATAAAGATGTAGCTAAAAGTACATTTTTATTATATATGAACCAATACTTGCAAATGTGAAAACTTCACTGACAACAATTTAGAAGTCTGTTTACACCAAAGAAAAAGCGAGTAAATAAACTTTGATCGAGAACATTTATAAAAACAAATGGCAAATATCACAGCAGACTGAGAAGACCCATGAAAACATCAGATGTAAGCGCTCACGTCTGAGCAGAAATATGATAAGTACTGCCTTCACCGTCAGTGATCCTTGCAGGAGAGACGTGGTGTAGCCACCATTGCGGGATGTCACATGGATGTTGGGCCTTGAGCTGCTGCTCCAGTAGAGGTTAGAGGTCACCCAGTCAATTGCCAGAGCCGTGACCGAATCATCCTTATAAGACAGAGAGGGATAGCTTCCAGACTTAAAGTTTCGCCAGAAAGTGACACTTATTGGAGAGCTGAGGCTGATGTAATCACCAACTAAAGCCATTATGTAGAGTTAGATTATTAACTTTAAATTAAATGTCAGATGGTTACATCTTCAGGGTTTAACATCCTACTGTTTTCCCATTAAATACAAGACTTTCGCCCTAAGCATACCTTCAGCTTTAGGACTTGTCCAGCAGGTGTGAGTCCTTGTCTTGACCTGTAGCTTCCCATTTTCAGAACATCCACAGATCCCGCATAAGCCACATACAACTCCTGGGTGGAGATATCTAGCCCCATGGCTTCGTTTATATCCGGGAGGGCCAAGACTCTGCTGTTTGGCATTTTTTTCAGGGCGATACCATCCCTTCGCAAGGAGCGCAAGTAAATCTGCCAGTAGCAGGGAGGTGCGATTTAAAGTGGAACAAAGCAGAAGACCTAATTTCTTAAATGTGTTGTCTAGAAGGGTTTTGCAGGATGGAAGGCCTTAACATCACTACAAAACATGTCACCTGGTAAATTGTGTTTTGAGACAGGAGCAGGATGAAAGATGAATCCCTGGGCTGAGAGCAGGTGATGTTGTCCTTGGAAAGCAGCAGACCCTTCGGGCATCGACATACTGCTGATCTGCCCGTCACCGGGGGGGCCAGAAGGCAAATATGGGAGCAGCGCAGATGGTCACAAGAACTGGGCACAGCTGGCTGCGAAAGGGCATGCATCAGCTAGGGAGAGAAGAAGATTTAACATTAAGACTCATAAGCGGTGACAGTCTTTGATCAAACGTGACTTCATTTTACTGTCGGAGTTCACCTTTAGCCCAAATGGCTGTCCCGGTCTCTTCAGAACAACCTTTTGGTCTTTCCCAGTGTTCTTGTCAGCTGAGCGTATGACTCTTCTCTTTGTGTCAGACCAGAAAACACGATCATTGAAGACCACCACTGAGAAAGGGTTTGGCGTTTCAGCCAACTGAATGATCTAGTAAAAGAAAGCCATTACTACATTATATCACAACACATGTGTTGTGATATTGCATAACTGCTGGGATACTATCCATAATCATAAACTTTAAGACAGATTATTAGTAACATGGCCTATTAAAGGCATCTCAGACACCACATCTGTTTTGCCTTTCTTATGTCTCTGGGTTCTACTTGTTTTGCGGTTTGACATTCAAATACCTTGATGTTGCCTCCATCCAGAGAGGCTGAGCCAATGCAGCGCAGTTTCTCATCTGCCCAGTACACTCTGTTATCTAGGAGGTCATAGGCCAAACTGACTGGCCAACTCAAACTGTGGCTCACAACCACCTTCCTCTCTGAACCATCCATCCCAGACTGCTTAATCTGAGGCGTGCTGCCGATCTCAGACCACAGCATCAGCCTAAGAACATTAATTATACAATACATGTCTGTGATGTCGAAGCTGGAGTGCTTTCGTATTACAAAATAAATGCACAAAGCAGAGAAACTCACCCTTTATGTGGCAGCAGAACCAAGGAGCTTGGCTGCTCCAAATCTTCTCCCAGGACCACAGTGCAGTCCTGAGACCTCACTGTGGCGTTGCTGAGTTTCACTGCCAGAATTTGACCAACCAGGCCATCCACCCAGTATAAATTCTTACCCACCCAGTCCACTGCGATAAAATCAGACTTCACACCTGTGAGATTTAATAACAGCATCTCAGATTCTGATGGTTCACCATCTGAATCTATCTATATTTTTAAGTGAGGTCCAGTGAGGTCCTAAATTAAGTAGATTCACTACATTTCCAATTTTTAAATTCACACACACAGGCCCAGATTACGAAATTTTACCTTTGACCAAGTTTCCTCTTTTGTCTGGGTTTCTCATGTCGACCCAGCGGATGCTCTGGTAGTCAGTGCTCAGCCAGTAAATCCTTTGTTGAACCCAGTGATAATCCAGTGAGAAGGCGGGTCGACTGGTAGAGGTGAGGAGACGCAGCGTGCCACTATGGACTCCCAGCAGGAACAAGTCTGACTGCACTGATGCCAGAAGCAAGGGCTCATCTAGGAGGAAACATGACAAAGTTACTTTTGTGTGTCTTCTGTAGAAGAAGTGATACAACCACACACAAAAACTAAAGGCCAAAGACTGTCCAAGTCTGTACTTTCTAAACATAAGTCACTACTAAATACATTTTATTAATGTGTTGATTACTTTCTCATCTAAAAACTATGGAAGCTTATAGTTTGAAGCTCAATTCTTCATGGCATAGACTCAACAAGGTGCTGAAACATTCCTGGTCCGTGTTGAGATGCTGGCATCACGTAGTTACTGCAGATTTGCTGGCTGCACATCCATGATGCAAACCTTCTGCTACACCACATCCCAAAGGTGCTCTATAGCAGTCTTTCTCAAACTGTGGTACGTGTACCACCAGTGGTACTTGGGCTCTCTCTGGTGGTACGCAGGAAATCTGCAATTTTTGTTTAAGATTAAATTATATACAATTGTAGAGGTATGCAAAGATGACACGAGAGTACCAGAAGCTCTTCTGGGAGCCGAAGTCAATCAGAAAATGTCTCAGAGCGCGAGTCCTCTATGAAGAGCAGCCTTTCCTTATCATCACAGCCGCTACAGAGCGCTGAAGGGCTTGTTTCCCTGGGCCTTAAAACTGCAAAGGCAGCACGGCTCTGTCACTCTGATGGTAAAAAACACAGGCCTTTTTCCGCAGTGCCGCAATCCCAGCCACCATCGATGAGTTGAAGACCCCTGGGAGAATTGGTGGGGGCGCGGGAGATGCCGTCGGTGAGTCGGGAACTATTGCGTGGATGCCGAAGCACCTGATGCTTGTGAGAATGCGATCCACTTCTATTATGTGGCAGCAGCAGCACCTTGAGAGTGGTGTATTTCCCTTGGGTGGGTGGGGAGGTCCCGGACGAGGGTCATCAAATGGCAAGTGGACAGCGGATCCAGTGAGGCTACCACACGATGGCATTTTGTGTTGTTGGCTGAAATGCCATGCAGAGCAAACTGGGCTTCAACGTGCACGAACCACGAAGCCAAAAATCCAGCGTCTTAACCACCACAGCAAAAATTAAAACATACAGCTCTGCTATCGCTTCTGAATGAAGACCGAAAACGAAACAGCAGTGGCGTTTGTAGGGTTACTGAAGTTGGGCTAGCTGGTATATAATGATGTGCTGTGTGGTGGCTAGCTACACAGCTATAGTTAGCATAATATAAACACAGTGACGCTGGAGGATGAATACTAACGTTTTCCACTCCATAAAGGTTAACGTGAGGGTTCGCGGTGGTTAGGGACAAATTCAATCGCATGGCAGGATGCTCTAAACGGACCAAACTTCAGTCAGGAGAACAACTGAGATATAAGGTTAGTCATTAACATACTGCTGCATGGGCTGGGCTGTAGTTACATCGTAAGGTTTTAAAAACGGAGCTTTAAAATGAATAGTGGTAATAAAAACAGAGAGAGGCCGACAGTGATCCCTGACTTTTTTCAGGAGCTTGTTCAGATTAAATAGAAGATTCAAAGCATTAAAACATGTAAAAAAACACAACATCCTTAATAGACTCAGAGTAGTTTGGACCCGGGAGCAGGGTTCATCAGGTCATCACTTAAAGATTGGATATCCCACCTGCTGTGAATGTTTTAATGCAGTACAGGTGTTATTTTTATCATTATGTCACATCCTGTTTATGACAGTTACAATAAATAACACTCATATAAGAAATAAAATTGTCTGTGTAAACTGTATGTGGTGTTAAATAGGCCTATACTACTAAAGTTTGAGAACCACTGCTCTATAGGATTGAAATCTGGTGACCATGGAGGGTTTTTGTGAACAGTGTTTTTTCCAATCTTCTGTTGTCCAGTTTTGGTGAGCCTGTGTGAACTGTAGCTTAAATTGTAGTTTCCTATATTTAGCTGACAGGAGTGGCACCTAGTGTGGTCTTCTGCTACTGTAGTCCATCTGCTTCAAGGTTCGACATGTGTGCTCAGAGATGCTCTTCTGCATAGCTTGGTTGCACCAAGCGGTTATTTGAGTTATTAGTTTAAAGTAGTCTGGCCATTGTTCTCTGACATCAACAAGGCATTTTCACCCAGAGAGCTGCTTGTCACTGGATAGTTTCTCTTTTGTGACCCTTCTCTGTATACCCTAGAAATTGTCATGGCATTTTCTTAATACACAGACTAACCTGCCTGGTTATTAAAATCACTTTTCTTCCACAATCTGATGCCCAGTTTGAACGTAGCTTGTCTTGATCCTGTCTACAATGCATAAATACATAGAGTTGCTGCCGTTTGCAAGTTAGGAGTAGCTCAGTGCAGTGGGACTTTGATGTAATATACAGTAGTTTGTTCCATGGCCTCAGTCTGTTTTTCCCCCGTGTTCTCTGATAAATATAGTTTAATTTTGCTTTTCTGACATTCAGCAATCATACTGTCACATTTCAAATAAATCATGTACATCTCCTTTTGTGTATGAACAATACTTGAAGTGACTGACTTTGTATGTTTTGACACAATAGGTTTTGACTGTTAGTGCCTTTTGCTCAGATGAGCCTATGTTATGAAAAATATAACTGATTTTAGTGGGGGAAAAAAGTGACAGTGATGTTCCTGATGTGGTAATAGTGACAAAATGATGGAGAAAGAGTCATTTAGAGACAGAATGCATCCAGACCAACTGCACCTTTCGTCTTGCAGCTTTTGTTATCAGGTTCCAGGTAGAAGCCAGGGTGGCAATGACAGCTGTAGGATCCACGGGTGTTCCGACAAATGTGGTTGCATACGGCATGAGGTGTTGTTGTACACTCATCGATGTCCACACAGTGTGTGGCTCTGGACATCAGTCTGAAACCCGCAGCACAGTAGCACTTCTGGAAAAATACGGGAAGATGACATTTCCAGGATAAGTTCAGCAGAGATGTGATGATACATATAGTTACCATTTATGAGAAATTGCCAGATAACCAAATACACATTGTTCTGCACTGACCGGACCATACGGTGTGCTGACACAGCTGTGGTCGCATAAGGGAGCCGATGGACTGGAGCAGCTGTGCTGCACACAATTCACACCCTCATCTGACCCATCAGCACAGTTAGTGACGCCATTACACACCAGGTTAGTGTCCACACACTCTCCACTGCCACACTGGTAAAGATGAGAAGGGCATATTTTCTGGCTACCTGTGAAGATTAATAGATGAAAAATACAATTAAAATTAATGGTGAATGTGTGTAATTTGTTTTCTAACTACACAGCTTCCCAACAGTGAATAAAACCGAGGATTTCCTCTAGTTTAAAAACATCCAGAAACAGAAAAGAGGTTTTTAGGATAGAAATTCTCTCATTTTAATGGGCAAAAATGTGGGTCATTTGAAGCACCACAGGCATACTCTTACTCATTAAAAATAAAAATGCACAAATTAGGGATTCAAATTACAGTCACTTTGAAAATGATGAGTTCCCCTTCTAACTAATCAAATGTGTGTGAATCCGTCCAATGAACTATGACATCAACAGTGAACATGCTTACATTTTTCCTCGTCGATGCCATTGTAACAGTCCTTCCTCCCATCACACCTCCATGACAGAGGAACGCACTGAATGCTGTCTCCACACTGCCACTGGAACTTTAAGCACTTTGCTGGAGGAGCATTGCAGTTCTGGACAGAAATGATAATGATTACACGCTTTGCTCTGTTTTTCTAAGCATTCCCTTTCTTCTTAGCTCGACAAATCAAGATGTACTTGACTTTCATTCCCCACCTTCTCGTCTGAACCATCCTGGCAGTCGTCCTCGCCATCGCAGAGCCACTCTTTCTGCAAACACTCATGAGTGTGTGGGCATCGGAGTTGTGTGAGGCAGCGTGGGGGCCTCGAGCAGTGCAGCTCATCAGAGCCGTCACTGCAGTCGGCATATCCGTCACATCTCAGTGCCTCAGACACGCACTGACCGCTAACGCATCGATACTGATGATCCGCACAGGACACCAAACCTGGAAAGAGGAAAATAAACGTGGATGTAATTTCACGTTTGCATGCTTTGCTTTTCTGAAATTTCTGAAAGGCACCCACCACAGTTTTCCTCATCTGACCCATCAGCACAATCTCTCTCTCCATCACACAGGAAGCTCTTTGGTATGCAGCGAGTATTATTATCACAGCGCTGATGGCAGCCCTCAATCATAACTGAGCAGTCAGTTTCATCAGATCGGTCCAGACAGTCATTTTGCCCGTCACACACTCGCTCTTGTGGGAGGCATTTTTTCCCATGGGAACACTGGAACTCACCTGGGAAAGAGAAAGACCATTTTCCTTCAAGATAATCAGACATGTTTCCTGCCATTAAAACCTTAGATCAGTATTTTTCCAACTCAAAAGGGAAAAAAAAAGAAAAAAAAAATATATATAAGGCACCTGCTTTACACTGAATAGCACATCCCTCTTCATCTGACCCGTCCTTGCAGTCCTTTTCTCCATCACATAAGTGGCTGTACATGACGCACTCCAGGCCGTCGTCGCACAGCTTAAAACCATTGCGGCACTTCAGAGGAGTCGATCTGGTGCTGAGCTCGTCAGAGGCTTGGCAAAGAGAAAAATAACAAATCAAAAGAAACTAGCTTAGATTGAAAGGTGAGCAAAGTAACAGCAAATTAGGAGATTTTCTAGTTTTGTTTTCAGTTGTTGGTTTAGCAGTGTATGTTTTAGTTAGTATGATGTTTCAAACTATGGTTGCTATTGGGTGTAGAAAGTGCATCAGCTGTGAGTTGGGGTTTTTGTTTAGCTAGAACTACAAGTGGAGGGAGAAGGATCAATATAATATTCCTGTAATTTCCCAGTTGCATGTGCTGGTCTGCTTTCTGTCTCGACTTACAGGTGGCAGTGGGATTTGGTGACTGACAGTGCTTCTCATCAGAGCCGTCGGGACACTGGGCTTGGCCGTCGCACACTTGCATTTCAGGGATACACTGTTTGTGGTCACTGCACAAGAAGTCATCTGATATGCAGGAACAAAAAAGGTTATTTAGGATTTCAAAGCTCACAACCAAGCACTTCATTTTAAAAAAAAACTCCCCTAGAGTGAATTCTGGTAGCTTTCTCCATAGTAACTTCTACTCTTACTTGAGTTTTCGCAATGAACCATACAGCCGTTTTCATCAGATCCATCAGGGCAGTCTCTTTGTCCATCACACAGCTGATGTTTAGCAATGCACAGTGACGATCGAGGGCAGAGAACTGAAGGAGGAGTGCACGGTGAAGCAAAAGGAAAAGCAGGAGCCTTGGTTGTTGCAGTGTTGTAGTCTGCAAAGAAAGGAAACTATTAAACTGGTGTTTCATTTTGTAACCTGGGACAACATCAAATAAACCTTATTGAAACATTCAGTTACTCTGCTTTGCTATTCCAGTTTTAGTTTTCAGTACTTACTGCAGCCCACTTCATCTGAGCCATCCACACAGTCTTTTTCTCCATCACACAGGAACTTCTTTGGGATGCAGCGCTTCCCGTCAGCACAACGATGCTCACAGCTCTTGATTGGTTTCTGGCAGTCAGATTCATCTGAATGGTCCTGACACTGCCACCTCCCATCACACACCTGAGCCTCGGGAATGCACATTTTCCCATGGGCACACTGAAACTCACCTGGGGTAGAAAGAAGACAATCATGGACGAAGCCATTTGCATCTGCAACCTCACATGTACAGGTTTAAACAAGGCAACATTAAGCTCATATCATCATCATCAAAAAACAAAGCTCAGACATTTAAAAGATGAACTAAATGAAGTTTAAATTGGAAAAATAAAGAAATAAACCAAAAAACCAAACCTCTTTTGCAAGTATTTTGACATCCTTCTTCATCAGATCCATCCATGCAGTCTTTCTCTCCATCACATACGTGGCTGAGTAAAACACACTCTGTGCCATCACTACACATCTTTGCGTTCCTATGGCACTGCAGCACATCATCTTGAGCTGCAGGAGCGGCTGCACTAGGACAGTTCAGTTCATCCGATCTATCTTGACAATGAGAGAGTCCATCACAGACCAGACTCTTGGAGACACAGCCCCTTCGGTCCTTGCAGAGAAAGTCTCTGTCATCAGGACACTTCTTCATGCACTTCTCATCGGAGCCATCGGGGCAGTCTTGTTTTCCATCACATATATGTGCTGGTTCTATGCACAAAGTGGAATCTGGACACAGAATTGAAGGACTGATGCAAGGCTGCTCTGTGCGAAAGTTGACGGAAGGAGATACAGTTGAGCCGAGTGTTCCTGTGTCAGTAGCCATACTGGCACCGTCTACAAAAATATTAAATGAAATGAATCAGCAGTGCTGTAGACTTCAAGATACCATTTCTGCATTATAAATTAATATAGTTGCTTTAACTAAAGGGCACATGGAAGTACTTTATAGTGTTCCATCTATTACTAGCTCACTACAATCAGTCTTTAAAATAATTCAACAGATGAATACAAGAAATGATACAAATAATATGAAAATTATACACTTAGAAATTACCAGCCACACATCCCTCTTCATCTGAGCCGTCACTGCAATCCTTCTCCCCATCACACACATGGCTGTACATAACGCACTCATGGCCATTTTTACATCGTTTGAAACCAATGCGGCATCTGAGAGGAGTTTGTCTGGTGCCGAAGCCACTCATGGAGGCTTGACAGAGAGAACATTATGCGTTAAAGGGCAGACTGTTTGGGCAAGCAAACGATCAAGTCACACATTTTCTTTGATTAACCGCATCTTACAGGTGGCAGTAGGATTTGGTGATTGACAGAGCTTCTCGTCAGAGCCATCGGGACACTGGGCTCGGCCGTCGCACACTTGCATTCCAGGGACACATTTTTTCTGGTTGCTGCACAAGAAGTCATCTGATGTGCAGGAACAAAAAGGTGCAAGTTTGAGAAGCACAGAGGTGGCTATATAACACTGGAGACAACACTTGAAGGATTTAATGTAAGCTGCTTCTACAAGATATCAGAGCGCCTATGATGCTTGATGAAAATACAAACATGATTCAAAATAAAGAACTTCACCTTCTCTTTGAATCTTTCAAACAGCAAGTGCACATCCAAGTTTGGATGTGGCTGCATGAATGATGCTACCTTTCTTTATGGTAATTTAACCACTTACTTGGGTTTTCACACTGGACAGCACAGCCGTTTTCGTCAAAACCATCAGGGCAGTCTCTTTGTCCATCACAGAGCTGATTTTGAGAGATACACAGTGATGATCCAGGGCAGAGAACTGAAGGAGCAACGCAAGGTGATGCAGTAAAGACAGGAGACTTTGATGGAGCAGCAGCCTGATCTGGAAAGAACAAACTGTTAGCTTTAGCATGTAATGTCTATTAATCTATTAGCAAGAGTTAAGACAATAGAAAAATCAAAAAAAAAATTTATAGTAAATTTGCTTTGTTAGATTCATTTGCTATTGCAGCTTCTCAGTACTTACTGCAGCCCACTTCATCTGAGCCATCCACACAGTCTTTTTCTCCATCACACAGGAACTTCTTTGGGATGCAGCGCTTCCCGTCAGCACAACGATGCTCACAGCTCTTGATTGGTTTCTGGCAGTCAGCTTCATCTGAATGGTCCTGACACTGCCACCTCCCATCACACACCTGAACCTCGGGGATGCACATTTTCCCATGGGCACACTGAAACTCACCTGGGGTAGAAAGAAGACAATCAAGGATGAAGTCGCTTGCATTTGCACCCTCACATGTACAAGTTTTAAAGTAAAACAGATGTTATCATTTTCAATAACATTAAGTTCACTCTGTCAGGGTCAAAAAGCTATTTTCAGACACAGAAAGATTACATGTAAAGTGAAACAACCTTTTTTGCAAATTCCTGGACATCCTTCTTCATCAGATCCATCCATGCAGTCTTTCTCTCCGTCACATACGTGGCTGAGTAAAACACACTCTGTGCCATCACTACACATCTTTGCATTTCTATGGCACTGCAGCACATCATCTTTAGCTGCAGGAGCGGCCACACTCGGACAGTTCAGTTCATCCGATCTATCTTGACAATGAGAGAGTCCATCACAGACCAGACTCTTGGAGACACAGCCCATATGGTCCTTGCAGAGGAAGTCAGCTATGGAGAGGGGAAAAAACAAAAATCAAAAAACAAAACAAAGATACCAAGCTGAAGATATATATTAAAAAAAAAAAAAAGAAAAAAAAAAAAAAAAAAAAAAAAAAAAAAACTGCCTCCAAACTACTTATGCTTATACAGAACAGCTATGAGACTGAATAAATATTCAAAATGATTATTATTTTTAAAACTGTCTGACAATTAAAATCACATCTTAAATAATTAGCTAGATTCTGTAGACCAAGCCTTTTTTCATAGCAATTCAAGCACTTACTTGGGTTTACACACTGGACCGCACAGTCATTCTCATCAGATCCATCCATGCAGTCTTTCTCTCCATCACATACGTGGCTGAGTAAAACACACTCTGTGCCATCACTACACATCTTTGCGTTCCTGCGGCACTGCAGCACATCTTGAGCTGCAGGAGCGGTCACACTAGGACAGTTCAGCTCATCTGATCCATCCTGGCAATGACGGCGTCCATCACAGACCAGACTCTTGGAGACACAGCCCATATGGTCCTTACAGAGAAAGTCAGCTATGGAGAAAAAAAAACAAGCATAACAATCTACCTTACAGATCAAAATATAACTTTTTCAAAACTCATGTCTTTATTTCTTGGCTAAATGTGTAGACTAAGCCTTTTCTTCATGGCACATTCAAGCACTTACTTGGGTTTACACAATGGACCGCACAGTCATTTTCATCAGATCCATCAGGGCAGTCTCTTTGTCCATCACACAGCTGATTTTGAGAGATGCACAGTGACGATCGAGGGCAGAGAACTGAAGGAGGAGTGCACGGTGAAGCAAAAGGAAAAGCAGGAGCCTTGGTTGTTGCAGTGTTGTAGTCTGCAAAGAAAGGAAACTATTAAACTGGTGTTTCATTTTGTAACCTGGGACAACATCAAATAAACCTTATTGAAACATTCAGTTACTCTGCTTTGCTATTCCAGTTTTAGTTTTCAGTACTTACTGCAGCCCACTTCATCTGAGCCATCCACACAGTCTTTTTCTCCATCACACAGGAACTTCTTTGGGATGCAGCGCTTCCCGTCAGCACAACGATGCTCACAGCTCTTGATTGGTTTCTGGCAGTCAGCTTCATCTGAATGGTCCTGACACTGCCACCTCCCATCACACACCTGAACCTCAGGGATGCACATTTTCCCATGGGCACACTGAAACTCACCTGGGATGGAAAGAAAGTAATGACAATCAGCTGATCTCACAACTCCACTTGAAAGTACACGTGTTGATGTGACTTTAAATACAATTTCTTTTAAGCAATAAAATAAAAGTTTAAACAATAAACAGTTAAATAAATGACATTTAAAGTGGGGGAAAAAAAACCCAAACCTTTTTTGCAAATTCCTGGACATCCTTCTTCATCAGATCCATCCATGCAGTCTTTCTCTCCATCACATACGTGGCTGAGTAAAACACACTCTGTGCCATCACTACACATCTTTGCGTTCCTGCGGCACTGCAGCACATCTTTAGCTGCAGGAGCGATCTCAGTCGGACAGTTCAGTTCATCCGATCCATCCTGGCAATGACGGCGTCCATCACAGACCAGACTCTTGGAGACACAGCCCATATGATCTTTGCAGAGAAAGTCAGCTATGGAGGGAAAAAACAATCTACCTTACAGATCAGAAAAAAATATAACTTTTTCAAAACTCATGTCTTTATTTCTTGGCTAAATGTGTAGACTAAGCCTTTTTTTTCCATGGCACATTCAAGCACTTACTTGGGTTTACACAATGGACCGCACAGTCATTTTCATCAGATCCATCAGGGCAGTCTCTTTGTCCATCACACAGCTGATTTTGAGAGATGCACAGTGATGATCCAGGGCAGAGAACTGAAGGAGCAACGCAAGGTGATGCAGTGAAGACAGGAGACTCTGATGATGGAGCAGCAGCCTGATCTGGAAAGAAAAACCTGTGTTAGGTTCAGCATGCAGCAGCAATGTGAAACTTATAAAAACTAGGTTTGGTTCATTTGAATCTTCTGGTTTCCTTCGTGCAGCTTCTCAGTACTTACTGCAGCCCACTTCATCTGAGCCATCCACACAGTCTTTTTCTCCATCACACAGGAACTTCTTTGGGATGCAGCGCTTCCCGTCAGCACAACGATGCTCACAGCTCTTGATTGGTTTCTGGCAGTCAGCTTCATCTGAATGGTCCTGACACTGGAACCTCCCATCACACACCTGAACCTCAGGGATGCACATTTTCCCATGGGCACACTGAAACTCACCTGGGGTAGAAAGAAGACAATCATGGACGAAGCCATTTGCATCTGCAACCTCACATGTACAGGTTTAAAGAATAAAAGTTCTGATCAGTTTCAATAATATTAAGTTCATTACATCACGGAAAGATTAAATATAAAGTTTAAAGTGAAACAACCTTTTTTGCAAATTCCTGGACATCCTTCTTCATCAGATCCATCCATGCAGTCTTTCTCTCCATCACATACGTGGCTGAGTAAAACACACTCTGTGCCATCACTACACATCTTTGCGTTCCTGTGGCACTGCAGCACATTTTGAGCTGCAGGAGCGGTCACAGTCGGACAGTTCAGTTCATCTGATCCATCCTGGCACTGAAACAGTCCATCACAGACCAGACTCTTGGAGACACAGCTCCTTCGGTCCTTGCAGAGAAAGTCCTCAAAAGGACACCCTTTCACACAGTTCTCATCAGATCCATCATGGCAGTCTTTTCTTCCATCACATATCTGTGCTGGTTTAATGCACAAAGAGGAATCTGGACACAGAATTGAAGGACTGCTGCAAGGTAGCCTGTAGTGAGGTTTAATGGATGGTGTGAGGAGTACAGGAGAATCATTTGAGGGCCGTCTCTCTGTTTGCATTGTAGAATCTCTCTCTGCAACATCTAGAAAAATGACACCAAGAAGCAGAAATTTAAAATTATTTTAACGGCAATATATAAAACTTGAAAAGAAACTTGGCATAGATACTAACTGCATCGTTCTTCATCTGATCCATCTTGACAGTCTTTCTCTCCATCACAGACGCTGATATTGAGGACACACTGATTCCCATCTTTGCAGACTGTGAACCCCAAACGGCATTTCAGAATGTTTCTCCCAGGAGCAGCCGTGGCTGCACTCGAACAGTCGACCTCATCAGAGCCGTCGTAGCAATGAAATTCACCGTCACAAACCAGGCTTTTAGATACGCAGCCGCGATGATCTTTGCAAAGAAAGTCATCTGGAATAAAATTATTAAACAGGACATACAGTGTCAAACTTTTGAAGACATAAAATGCTAAATATTTTTAAACTGAGAAAATGAAATACTGATTTGGTGCTTACTTTTTGAGGGGCAACTTTTTATGCAGTTCTTTTCATCAAAGCCGTCAGGGCAGTCACTATGTCCATTGCAGAACTGGTCTGGAGATATGCAGAGGTAAGCAGAAGAAGGACAGAGGACAGAGGGACTGGTGCAGGCCAGGAGAGCTCGAGGAGAAAGAGTGGTAGGACCTGGAGTTTTGTTTGATTGGTCCATATTAGTTCTTGTGGTAGTCATGTTCTGTTGCAGGGCATCTTTAAAAGACAAATAAGGTGTCATACGTTAAACACAGTGACAAGAATACTAACGAAATAATAAAATGCATTACAAAGCCAAAAACTAAACGTACACCAAAACATCACATCGCTAATCAAAAAACGGTTGATTTTGTTTTAGGAAACTCACCGCAGCCCAGTTCATCTGATCCATCCGCACAGTCGTCCTCTCCATCACACACG
The DNA here is from genome assembly GCF_057381845.1 of Rhamphochromis longiceps. Lineage (NCBI taxonomy): Eukaryota > Metazoa > Chordata > Actinopteri > Cichliformes > Cichlidae > Rhamphochromis > Rhamphochromis longiceps. The sequence continues at coordinate 40,693,236 of NC_140563.1, forward strand.
TGACTATATAAAACACAGTCTTTGCCATCTTCACATGGCTTTGAGCCTATGCGACATTTCATCACATTTGACCGACTTGTACGAGGAGCTGCAGTTGGACAATCAGCCTCATCCGAGCCATCGGTACAATCAGACCGACCATCACACACAAGACGTCTGGAAAGGCAACTGCTCCGGTCCTGGCATTCGAACTCCTCTGAAATCGAAAAACCTATCAGTAAGTCTCAATATGTTTTTGAGCTGCGTCGCCAGTTATAACAAGAATGTCAGCTTGGGCATTTACCTATAGACAGACAAGCCCCAGGACAAAACTCGTCATCTCCTTCCGGGCAGTCCTTTTTCCCGTCACACAGCTGAGCTTCTGAGAGGCAGACTGATGAGTGTCTGCACAAAAACGATGGTTTCCTGCAGGCTTGAGAATGTAAAGACAATGCAATGGAATTAATGAGATGATCATGCATACCAGAAAAATGTCAAAGTGCTATATAAATCTGTTTCTGCTGTGACAGATGATCTTACTCTGAACTGTCTGAATATCTATGGGAGCAGTGATTACTCTGATCACATGACCCGTCACAGCTGCATCTTGAATGGGGCTCCCATCACGCTGATCCCACAGAGTCATTACGTTGTCTGAAACTGACAAGAGAAAAGGCTCGAGGGCAGCTACAACTGAGCCCGAAATCTTCCATCTTCTTCCAGCTTGGTGGCTTCTCTCTCGCAGCAAACTTAATGTTGTTAAGCCTGTCATAAAAAAAATAAGTCTTAATTAAAGGCAACATTAAAGTCTGTGAGGTGACAAGTTCATCATTTTTATGTGGTTTGCAAATCCTGAGATTTGCAAGTATGCAAAACAAATCTGAATGAGTGTGGTTTGGAAATTTTAAAGTTATTTTCTCCAAAGTTTGAGTTCATAAGCTGAAATTTTGATATAACTAACCCCCCAAAAATGTATTTATTATCCCCAGGGATCATAACAAGCTTCCACACACCAATCCAGCGATAAAACTAACCTGCCATTTTTGAGTTCCACAGCAGGCTATTAGCCCTGAGGTCAAAAGCGATGCCCCCACTCACTCCTCCAGCTATGTGCAGCAGCTCTTTAGCGTCACCTCCCAACATGCTCATGCTGAGAATTCGATCTTCTTCTAGCCAGATGATGGTACCCCGCAGCCAGTCCAGATACAAGTTTTTAATCTCCTTTGTCGTGTAGTAAAGCTGCTTTGGGTGGTAGCTGTCAGCTGTGATTGTTCCGATGGTGTTTCGATGACATGACACCCAATAAAGGCTTCCGCTCCTCTGGTCCACATTTATCAGACAAACTAAAAAGAAATAGAAATAAGTTGAAAGAAGGTATGTTGACAGCCATTTAAGGTAGAAACTAATTAAGTCTTAACATTTTTTTTAAACTGTTGAACCACCACTCTTAATATGATTTTTGTCACTGCACATCAGTAATAAGCAACATATGTGAACAAATCCGTGCTAACCTGGCAAAGGTGTTGGGACCAGCTCAGCGGTGGCCGCTGTTAAACTGATGCGTTGAATGTGGCCAGTTTGGTTTGCCCAGTAAAGCCAGTCTCTGTCCCAGTCAATCTCAAAAGAGAGGATCCCCTCATTGGTGGTGAAAAGCTGGCTTTCAATGAACCCTTTATCTTCCAACTCCAACAAGATGATTTCCGTATTTGTAGCATAGAGAAACCGTGGATCTGTGACAGTGAATAATATTACAGATCATCTTTTGTGTTTTCTTGTAAAGTGTAAATGCATTTTTATTTAACCACAACTGATTTAATAAGTTTGGACCAGAATTAAAAGTTATGTCTTTTTTTACACTAACAAAAGGTGAAAAGAAAGTTTTAGGAAACCTACTTTCACATGTCTCATCCAGCAACAGCAATTTGAGGTTTGGACAAGAGCAGGTGAATCCAAGAGGGTTGCTTTTAGTTAGCTGGCAGAGGTGACAGGGTGTTTTTACACATGCAGAATAACCTGATGAAGACAATGAGAGGACTATTAGGTGCAACACAATCCACTATGAAGACCAAGAAAGCTCTATTAACAACTTTTAAATACATTTAACAACTTCAACCTTGTTTTGTATCCAATTTAAAACAGCTTAAATTGCATATAAATTTAAAAACAGATCTTCAGATAGGAAAACTGATCAACGACCATGTTTGAGAATAACATAAGATTTACCTTGAGGCTGTTGTAGCTCATGGTAAACCGCTAATACTGGCAGTGTGGGTTCCCATATAAATTTTCTCTGGCTCAGTTGAGTCTGTGGAGCCTGCCAGAGTCCTTTGTTATCAACCCAATAAAACGAACTTTCAAACACAGCAAGGCTCTGCGGTGCTCTCCTGCTGAACAGTCCTGTGTAGGAGTAACGGCCACTCCCATCCACCTTCACAGTCTCTATGGACTGAACGGGGAGACAAAAAAAAAAAAAAGTCATCATGACCGAGTGTGAGTATTTTAGCCAACGTTATTTTATTAAGAACAGCAAAGAGCTCAAACTATGACTCCCTCACCCTCGTCAGGTTACATAGAAGAGATTGTTGTGATGTATAGAAAGGAAAAATGTGAGAATATGACACATCTGTGATGGAGAGGTAAAATATCTGCTGAGTGAAATACAATCACGTGAGCATTTGTTCCTCACAACTCTGTAGTGACTTATGGAAAATTAAATATATTCTTATGGCTTGCAAAGTTTTAAGCAGAAAGCCATTTCTTTCTAAAAAGAACATGGTGTCATTTCAGCATGACAGATTTGCAAAGATGCAAATCAAGCCACAAGACCTCTGTAGCCAAATTTCTCCACTGTGGTCTCATCTGTCTGAAGGACATTGTTCCAATGGCTAAACATTATGGTTAGGACCACCACAAACACCACATAGCAACTGTCAAACACAGCGGTGGAGAGGTGGTTTGGGTTTGTTTTGCAGCCACGGGACTTGCAGTGGTTGAGTCAACTATAAAACCTTTGGATATCAAAATATTCTAGAGTCAAACGCGAGGCCACCTGTCGGATGGCTAAGGCATGGGACAAGTAACAGGACTATGATCCCAAACACAGCAGCAAATCTACAACAGGGCGGCTGAAAGGGCTGCAACAGTCCAGTCAAAGTCTAGACCTCAACTAGATTGAAATTCTGTGCTGGGGCCTTAAGAGAGCTGCACATCAACAACCTTAATGAATTAAAGCAATGCTGTAAAGAAGAGTGAGCCAGAGACTAAAAATCAAACAAATGTGTTGCTGACAAGGTTTAAAAGCTACTGAATCATGCTTTTGAATCCTGTAAAAAAACTATGAACTACTTCACGAAATCAAAGTTAACGCTTTTCAAATTCTCCTACCATCTCACATGTGTAATACAGAGAAAAACGTATCTGAGAGCTTCAGGATAAAAAGACTTTGTTGGGGTAAAAATAACAGTGCCATGTGGTGAGAAAAAAAAAAAAGTAGGGCACACAGACAAACTTTTTTAGATTACGCTCTTTAAAGTTAATAATAAAGTAAATGCTTTTTGATTTCAAGTGTATCCCACAGGGGTGGCATTTGCATTTATTTATAATAAATAAAATCAATACATGCCCAGGAGTGACCGAACTAGTCCCAGATATGTAAACTTTTTCTTTTTTTAATTATTTTAATTATTTCTAATAATGAGAAAAAAAAAATCTGAGCACTTCTGATCAGGAACAAAGCAGCAAATAAAAATAGTTTCTATGCAACAGGCCCCGTGTGTGATGAACTGTGATGGAGAACATTTGGGCTTTTGATCCAAATCTCACCCTCTTAAAATCACTGATCCAGTACAGCCGTCTGGCAGCTACATCAGCAGTGAGGCTGTGGGCAGACTGAGCAGTGATGACTGCCAGAGAGCTTCTTTCTGAGGCATCCATCCAAGACTTTTCTATTGTTGCTCTGTCACCTGGACCTGTATTGATCCAGAACATCAAGCTGGGAGGCAGAAAGCAGCGAATATGAATAAGCAGCACTAAGCAGTGCATCATCGATTTTCATCAACGTGTAAAATAGTAACTGCATATCCTGTATTTGACATACCCTAAAATGTTGACCTTTATCCACCATTATGCCCGAATGAAATATCAAATTTGATCACTTTAAAATTCAGTCACATGTAGCCATACAGACCTTTCTACAGGCATAACGACCAGCTCTGAGGGCCTGATGTTTTTGCTGAGCAGAGCAGTGTAACTTTTTCCATCAGAACTCTGCAGGTAGATTGACTCAGTCTTCTTGTTGGTCCAGAACAGATTCCCACTGAGCCAGTCACAAGCTAAACCTTTGATACCAGGCTCTCCTGTTTAAGAACAATAAACAAATAAATTAATGGTTGGCAAGTAGAATATAACTACGAAAAAAATAAAAATATGCAAGAAACAATTTAATGTGAGGATACGTTCTTGAATTAAAGAGTAAACCAACCAGTATAGGCTGTCCAGCTTTGCTGTCCATCACTTTTGTAAATGTTGCCACGGCTGTCAGCCCAGTAGTACCACCCCCGCGCAACATCAAACGCCAAGGCCACAGAGTCAAATGTTGAACTCTGAATAATTTCAAACTGTTGAGATTTCACATTCAATAATCCTAAAGCTGTCCCCCCAACCAGCAGCAATCGGACAGGATTAGCTGTAAATGCAGATTCATACAGGACACCGTTAGTGACGCTTATCCAATAATTCATGTGATTCATTTAATCATCAAGGCCTCACTTGATAAATTTGCATTTACAGGAAAAGTCTTTGATTACCTAACTGCTCTTTGTCCTTGATCAAACAGAGTTTATAGCTTTTGTCACCACCTTACCGACATCAAAGTCACCTATTAGCATATCATTAATCAGACATCATAAGTGCACTTTGATGTTGGTGTTGATCGTTTAAGAGGACAAAACCAAATCCAGAATGGATTCTGACAGCATAACAAAGGCCTTACACCCATTAGCTTTGTCCTAGCAAAGTCCTTGACTCAAGTTGGTACCAAACAAATTGGTGGAACATTATATCGACAGAATGTAGCGTCAATTTTATAAACAGGAAAAACACTTTCACTTCACCTGAAGCCACACATGTTGAGTTTTCATTTAGTTTGAATCCCGCTCTGCAGTAGCAATAGTAAGAACCGATGGTGTTACTGCAGTGATGAGCACAGGGGTCGAAAGGTGGAGCACATTCATCCAAATCTGTAAGAAATTAAGAGTAAACATGTGCCAGCATGCATTTTAAAAAATGTATCTGGAAAATTACAAAGTCGCAGATATCAATTACTCCTGGAGTTGCATGAAAACAGGATCAGGGATTAAGGAATCATCTGCTCCTTTAGAAGGACACGGACACCTCGTACTTCAAAACCTTTATTCTTTCTTTAATTTAGCATTATTTTGGTTTCTGCTATAAAACCTAGTATTGAAGGTAAACTGTCATCATCTTGTCCCACACACCTTCACAGTCTGTTCCATTAGGAGACAGCTTATATCCAGCAGGACAAGAACACAGAACTCCCCTGGGTTCGTCAGTGCACACATGGCTACATCCACCATTGTCCATAACGCAGGCACGCCCTGCAGGAGGCGGAATTTTAAGCATCAGCGTCACAGAAGACGACTTAATAGACAAAAACCATTGTATATTAGTGTTTTTTGTGATAATGAGTTGCTTTAAGCGTACCGCAGGTTATGGGCTCATCGCTTTCATCAGAACAGTGAAACGTGCCATCGCACTGCTCGTCAGCAGATAGACATGTCCCCTCAGGACACCGTATGCTGCCCTCACTGCACAAATCTGGGAGAAAAATATATACATTAACCTTTTTAAGAATCAGGATAAAGATTTAAATGTTCATTTTTAGTTGCATGATGCATCAGTGCATGAAAAGGTGTATTCACACTTTAACTCAAACGTTTTTGATTCCATCCAAAAATATGCCATTTTACCTCTGGTCATCTGGATTTACCTCTGCTGATAGCCTTGATTTGTATTTCAGTACATTTAACATGATTATGTCCCCATTTAACTTTAATTAATATATATATATATATATATATATATATATATATATATATATATATATATATATATATATATATCTCTATCTATCTCAGAACAAATGAGTCTATAAATATGTCTTAGTGGATGATAAAAATCCAAAATATTTAAAGAATTGTTACAGCATAGCTGGATCTGTAATGGAAAAATGTGACTTTTGGTAGTTTTGTTTAGAAAGTGTCACAAATACACAGAATGATATTTAGTTTCTTGTTAGGGCATTTTCCTCACCACAGTCCTTTTCATCAGAGTTGTCCATGCAGTCATCTATTCCATTGCACCTCAGCTCTTTAGGGATGCAGATGTGATTTTGACATGTCCAGTCAGAGTCCAGGCAGCCCTCTGTGACTGGACAGTTCTCCTCATCGGAGCCAGTGGGACACTGCTTTTGTCCATCGCAGCGGGCCGATGCTTTAACACAGCCAACAGAGTCCACACAAGCAAACTGACCTGGCGGACAATCAGAGCCTCGGAGTCCTGAAGGAAAGAAAACAAAAACATTAAAAGGTTCCATTTATTTACCCCTGAACCAACAACCTACACTTGCAGCTCAGGGGAGAAAAAAAATGTCCTTTGCCTTTTGTGCTTCATTTAAAAGTTGTTTTGTTCAACATCACTTAAAGAGTCTCAAACTACAGGAAAACAAAAATAGATAATACTGTAATGTGTAAAGTTATGAGTTTTTTTCCCCCCCCACAGGTTTGGGGGGGGGGGGGGGGGGGGAGCCCACCAGTGCAGTCCACTTCATCTGATCCATCCAGACAATCTCCATCTCCATCACATCTCCACACAGCAGGAATACACCCGCCATCGTCACACTGCCACTGGTCATGACTGCACTCCGAGATTTGTCCTACAAAATGTGAAGAGTATGAACAAGAAATAAATGTGGTCAGACAAATTAAAACAATAACTTCCTCACTGGTTGTAATTGTATTAACAAAAAGTTGTACAATCATATGACATGTGAGTGGGAAAAGATGCAAAGCAGTCAGAAATAGATGTTTAATATTCTATTTAAAATTTCTAATTAGAAAGACGACTTTCATACGGTTAAATGAATATCAAATGAAGTACATATCAGCTCATGATTCTCGGCGTACCTTTGCATGATTTGATCTAAATAAGTACTTCAGTGCTAAATAGGATCCAATGAACGGCGACTTTCGCTTATTTTAAACGTCCTGAAACTCTAATGTTGCTAGTTTCATACTAACTTGTCTCGTTGTTACAATCATTCTGATTAGGCAAACTCCATGAAGCACAGATTATTTGAAATATAGCTCGTAACCCTGAACATCCCTCTGCCGCACACAAGCAAAACCCTGACATATAGCGAACCCTAAAATCCACCCCGCAGAAACAGGTTTGCCTATTTTTGTGAAACTGAAAGTGTCTACCCTTGGATAGTCAAAGAAAAAAAAAATACCTCTCAAAACTCTCAAATGCGCCAGAAAAATCAAACAAACCAACAGGCGCCAATCCATGTCGACCTGCGCGGCTCATCTGGATAAACAGCAGCAGCTGAGAGGAAACGCTTTTATCCGGTAGCTGCGGCGGATAGAGTCACTTCCGATCAAGTTAAAAACAAGAAATAAAATTTGATTTATTCCGCTGTGTTTAAACTTAAACTCGACGTTTTCTTAAAAAGTGCCAAATAAAACATACTTACATTATTTTTAATAATAGCAACCGCACCCTTGAATTAAGTTAATTTAAAGTTGCATTTGGAGAGCTTTCTTTTTTTTAATTAGCTGGTGATGAAGTTCTACCACCAAGTCAGGCTGATGAATTATTGCCCATTGCGAAAGGTTTTGTGGTTTTACGCACGGAAGAACAGTTACGATGTGTGTGCATGCAGTGATATTTTTGCACTGTCTTTCTAGATAATGATGTTAGTATTTCAGGCTCAACATGGTACCGTGTTACTGTGTGTGCAGTGCACTTTAAGGTTTTCATCTGGTTGTGTTACGTGCGCGCTGTTACATGAAAACATGAATTATATCCAATATGAAATTCTTTCGTTATGTCAATTAATGAAACAATTTGACAGTAGGCTACTGCTTTTCATTCGTCCAACTAATTGAAACGAATTAGTTAAAGTTTTACATAAAACTAGCTAGTTTGAATAAATTTGTTTGATGTTGTCACAATGACTTAAAGGAATAAAACGACACCTTTGAACAGTTTCACCTTTTGTTAAATGTTTTCATCAGAAGCACGGCAGCTTTGTACATGGGCTCTTTCTTCTTTTAACTGAGGTCCCGAAGCTGTTTAGTTTATGAATGGAAACGATTAGCGGGCAGTTATCACTCTGGGTGTGTTAGCTTTTAATGGCTTTAGCGTCCGATGAAAGTCGTGTGCCTTTGGAAACGCAATATTACGCAAGGAATGACTTACAGTTCCTAAAACAGTGGCCCAAATTAATTATACTGTCTTTGAACTTTCCCTTGATTTTAATTGTTTTTCTATATGTATTGATATTATATTATATTATATTATATTATATTATATTATATTATATTATATTATATTATTCTGATAATATGCCGGAACACACGCATTGCAGGTTTCTTTTAAAACAGTAAATTAAGGAGATCACCGGTTTGCTTCCGCATATTTTCATATTGTTTATTAATATTTTGCTGATTAGGCTTCCTGATATTTATTGAAAATGTTCAGTTCGTTTTATTCATTTCTGAGCACTGACATCCCTTTAAGATTAACAATACATTAAAATTAAATTTAATTAATTAAAAAAATAACAAACAAAAATCGTATTTATTTTGGTCTAAAATAACCTGTTATATTTTCCGCTTGTGTCCTGGACAGAAATAGGACACAAGGGGTTGCGCAGTTTGTTAATGATGTCATACAAAAAAAAGCAGTTTTTTTGATTAACTCTCTTGTTTCTCCCAATTAATCAAGGCGCAATTGTGTAGCTCATAATCTCTTTAGCTAAAAATATTATCATGCCTTTTAATCTGAGGGATCGCCAGTATACAAAACATCAATCAGAGTGGGGGACTCCACTTCAAAGAGCACTCTGTTTCGATAGCCCATAGGAGGTCCCTGTTATACCGCTTAGATCACAGGCGTCCTTCAGCCATTAGAGGCCTGACAGCTGTCTTCAAAGAACTTCAGAGAGACACGCGTGATTATAAATCCGGTTCTGGGACTACACCTGATCATTCTGGATCTGCCTACCGAAGAGACAACACGACAAATTATGAAGAGCCGAGCTGTGGATTTCGCTTTTGCGCTTCTTCTTCTAGTGGATTTGGTTCAGGCTCTCGCCATCCCTAAGATGCACCCTGATAAACTGCTCCGTGGGAGGAAAGCTCGGGACGGTGGGGCCAGACACGCTGCACAGAGGCACCGCTTTAACAGTCTGCCGCACTACATGATCCATCTCTACCGGGTCATGCTGATCGAAGACCAGATCAGTACTCAGGCTGACAGCGTGCCCCACAGTTGGAACGAAGAAAATCTTCACAGCTCCGATTCTGTGATCAGCCTGGTCGCTAAGAGTGAGTATTTAACATCAGGGAAATTACGAAAACGGGCTTAGGTATTTTGAAAGCCATTTGAAAGCCACGTAGCCCAACTTTTCTTTTAGAAAATATGGATGAAAAAGAATAATTTACAAACAGAAGAACTTCATAAATACATTTAGCAGCAAAATGTACTTTAGTTTGACACACTACTACAAAATGTGTTTTTTTTTCTCTATTCCCCTTTAATAGTTTGCATGTCTATTGTTAAACAAGTCATAGCTTTACCCTGTGGTATAATTCTAAAAATGTCTTTTATCGTATCTGTTTCAGGCTGCCAGCAGATTGGCAGGAGATGGTCCCTCACTTTTGACATGTCCTCCATGTCTGCAAGCGACATTGTCCAGCTGGCTGAGCTTCGCATCCGCCTGCCAGCTTTTAAAGAATCTTCCAGCGCTTCAATAGACATCTACCATTCCCACAGTGAGCGGTGCATGCACTGCCCCGAGAATAGGCTGCTTCTTGGCCACCTTAGAGTTCATCCCAGTTCACTGATGTCGCCGTCCTCCTGGAAAGTGTTCAACATGACGCACATAGTCCATCGCTGGTTGCAGCATCGGGGGCATTTCGCAAAGAGGATGGGGGAAGAGAAGCCAGAGGAGAGAGAGCAGGAGCATGAATTATTTCAGCACCTTACAGCTGACAGGGTCATCATGGTGGTCTTCTTAAAGCATGAAGCAAAGGACCAGCGAGTACCAATGCTCATCCGCACAGCAAAGCACTCCAAGTACGCTGGTCTGGGCAGGGAGCACGTACCCTCCAGGATGAGGAGTAGCAGAGAAAAGAGGGACCAGCAGACCCAGCAGCAGAGAGAGGAGGGTGGGAGAGATGCTCCCAGCGACAAGGCAACACAAGAGGAGAAAAAGGATCATCTGTGCAGGAAGGTGGACATGTGGGTGGACTTTGAGAAACTCGGCTGGAGTGAGTGGATTGTCTATCCCAAACGATACAACGCTTATCGCTGCAAAGGGACCTGTCCCACACCAGTAGATGAGACCTACACCCCTACTAACCACGCATACATACAGGTAAGACTGAAACACCTCATCATATGCAACAGTACTGATAATGCCCCAACAGCATGAATAGATGTTCTCTAATCAATTATTTTCTTCTTCTCCGCTCTCCAGAGCCTGTTGAATTATCATCATCCAGACAAGGCACCCTGTCTGTCTTGTGTGCCCACACACCTGGCACCAATCTCCATGCTGTACTTCGAAGATGGAAAGATGGTCATGAGGCATCAAGACGACATGGTGGTGGAGGAGTGTGGCTGCCAATGAGGGAAACGCCTGCAGAAGGGAAATCATATAACCCTTCAACTTGTGAACCACGGGACCAAAGGGGTCTACAGCGAGAGTACTGGGATCTCAGAGCGGCAAAGTGGGTGCGTGTCTGCTGGCACAGAGCTGTCCAGGACAGAGACTGCTGATGTGATGCAGGAAGCTTCTAGTATATATCCTGGACGATTCTCTCTAAATTACAGAGCTAAACAGTTATGAAACAGCTTCTGTTTATAGGAAATTATGTGGGACTATAAGCTGTGCCTTTTAATAGCCATGTCTCAAAAGGCACGACATGATCACAGACTTAAGCACTATATTGTCACAGAAACTATGTTGTTTTTATGCTTCAAGACTGAACCTCTAATACCATTGAAATTACAGAATGGTTTACTGTAAGCGCTTTAATTATTATCATTATCATTATTATTAATATTCTTTATTGAGACGTTTGGGTCACATTGACCTATTTGTATATTTGCTATATAGGCCATAATAGAGCAATAAATTGTTTTTTTTTCTCTTAAGCAACTTGACCAAATTGTGTTTTCATTTTGAAATGTTGGTGGTAAAGAAATATTCTTACCTGTTAACAGAAAAACCACACACTAGAATTAAAAGCACAGGAGTTGTTGGGTTTTGGTGTCCAAGGCTGTAGATGGAAATGTCTCACAAACAGCCCCTGACTGTACAAAGGTAACAAACAAACAAACAAACAAACAAACAAACAAACAAACAAACAAACAAACAAACAAACAAACAAACAAACAAACAAACAAACAAACAAACAAACAACCCAGGATCTAGATACTGCTGAACAAAACACTAGAAGGCACTTAGGTCTATTGGGTCTGTGTCATTTGGATTAGAGAAGGCTAATAGTATAAATTCACACCCAATTCACACCCAAAATTATACATACACCCCCACTAATATTTGGTTGAATGTTCCTTAGTAAGTTCAAAACCAACAAGTTGTTTTTGGTAGCCATATCAAGCACCTGGCATAATTCTGGCTGGATATCTGACCACTCCTCTTGGCAAAATTGGTAGAGTTCATTTGGTTTCCTGGCAAGTACATGGCTTTTAACCGTAGTCTGCAAACTTTCAATTGTGATGATGTTGGGGTTTCAAAAAGGTCACATCAGGAGCTTAATGTCTGCTTTGTTCCAAAATGAGAGATCATGTCCTGTGGAACAGCCAACTATTGACACTATGTCCAAATTTCAACCATCTAACTGCTGATTTGAGGTGAAGTTGAATAATTATGAGATTATTCCATTCACTTTGTGCAATGTAACAGTACCACCAGCAAAACTGCCCAAGGGCATGATGCCAACAGTTGGGACAGTGTTCATAGGTTTGAAAGCCACCTTTACCCTTCCTTAACATAGCTTTTGTTATTGTGACCAAATACCTCAATATTTGTGTTATCTAACTGCAAATTGCAGTCAAACTCGAAGGTGATGATTTTGGAGCAGGGGCTTCTTTCTTGGTCGACACCCTCTCAGTCAATGTTGATATAAAGCTCACGTCACTTTGGACACTGACGCTAATATTTCAGCAGTTTCCACTTCGTGGCAGGCTTGAACTCTGGTGGTTCCTGAGTTTTTCTTGAACATCCTAAACAATTTCCTCTCATCCTGTATTTACATATAATTGTCAGATGGCTGTGGAGTTGGCAGTTGTCTAGAAATGGCTTCAAGAAACCTTCCTAACTTGTGTAGATCTCTTTATTGAGTTCCTCGGACTTCCCCGTTGTTCTGAGTGTCGTTGTTTCCAATGAGCACTGTTAAACAAACGAAAAGAGAAACTACCAGGAGTTAATCAATAATCACCCAAATAATTTCAAACTTGTGCAGATAAAAAAAACTACACCTTGAAAAAAGAACAGTTCAAAAAAATAATTAAAAGTCCCAAATTACCAGGGTATTCATGCTGATGAGAACTGTGTGCAAACATCTGACCGTATCCAATATCTTTTATCACATTGCTGCATGTTGTGAGTCTCATTAAAAGCAGCCCTAAAATATAAAACATAAGCACCTTTACATCTGAGGTCATAAAATACAGCAGTCATCTATTTACCAGTTTTATTAGACAACTATTTATGATGCAGTTAAACATCATATTTCATTGACACTGCTTGAAATTAACAACCCCGAGGTAAGGATGCCCAATAAGTTTAAATGCCTGTTTTCATCTTTCCCCTCCGTCTCCTCATCGCTTCCTCTTCTCACACCTCTGATGGGAGGCACTAAGATCTGAAGAGAGGAGTTACCGATAGATAAAATGAAGGGACCAAAAATGCAGATAAGGTCAGGAGAGGTGAATGAAGAAAACATCTCATCTTACTGCATGTAAATATGTTTATCATTATATTGTAACCCTTCCAAAAAATGGAGATTTAAAATAAATATGAACTTGTCCTCACAATAGTTTCACAAAATATTCTTTAGATTTTACACCAGAAAGTTATTTGGGTCATTGTCACTCACCAAACCACCTAAGCTGAGGCTGCAGCTACCCGCAACACTACAGGATGCACTGTGGGTATATTTTAGCTTAGTTTTAGTGTTATAGCTTCTGTTGTTAGAGCTTTGGGTCACTTTGGTTTTTCCACAAACAAAGCCTTCTTATTCTCTAGCCAACAATAGCACGAAAAAGAAAGTTTCCCTCAGTAGTTGCTGATGATCAGACCAAAACTTAAAGATAACAAATACATTCATCAGACTTCCAGAAAGATGGTCGCAAATGATTTCTAAAGTTGAACTTCAGTTAACAGTTTGTCTGCTGACACCAAATGGTCAGAGTCACTTACTGCAAGGTGTGAAATAAGACTTCACTATAAACAGATCGGTCTCTCTCTTTTTTTATTGGTAAAAACAAATTAAAGACAAGTCATCAAAGTTGAGAAATGAATGAAATTACATAAAATTTTAATTATTTAATTGTAACAAAACCTTGACTTATTTGTCAAATATTTCACAAATCATACAAAGAAAAGAAACTGTTCATGCACACTTGAACAGGAGAGGCATTACAAAACGTTTTCAGAGCAATTCTGAACACAGATTACACAGAAAAAAGGCTCATCGTTTTAAAAGATATGCTTTTTTAATACCGGTAAACAAAAACTATAAACTATGTTGCTTTAATCCTTAAAGCTGACCCGCTTTAGATGTCCATCTCAAACTGGGCATCTTCACCTATAAAAGAAAAAACAACAACAACAAAAAATGGACAATTAATAGAAATAAGAGTTTAATGAAGTTTCCTATGTAACGTCGTGTGCACATTGCTCATATTGAAGGTGATACAATCACATTCAATCGGTTGCTATGAAACAACGTGTAATCCCCGACTGGTTGGCAGTGGTTCCTAGACACTGTTGGCTGTTGCTGAATAAAATTAGTTGCACGCAAGGTGCTGCATCAAAAACCTTCTAGTGATTGATTTGGTCGCTAGCAGATCACCACAGCTACCTGCAGTTTTCCATGTTTGTCGTCAACAAAAGAAAGTGGACATGAAGAATGTTTGCCTGCAAAGTTTCATAATGTGTAAAGTTTACTTTGAAATGATTGGCCCTTAAGAAATTGTTTTCCCACCTGCTGCCATCAACAACCACTCAATCAGTCAAGGAATCCTTATTTTTGCCAAATGGTCACAGACTGGTCTCCACTGCAAAGCTTTACAAGCTCATGTGCATTTTCCCATCTTTATTATGCACACGTTTACCTGCGCTCTCTGCATGCACGCTGTGGTCCGTGTTGTTGCTGAGCGACTGATCGGGCTGGTTTGTGTCGCTGGAGGCATCGGGCTTGAGTGGCCGAGTGACGCCTGGGATGTCAGGCAGGTTGGGCGGCGTGCGAGTCAGGGGAGATGTCCGACACTGCAGGAGGAACTTCCTGTCGTAGATGATTCTGGTACCTGCGGGTTAGCATTTTCTTAAAGTGATGACTATTTGGGAAAATTCCAGTACAGCAGATAATCCTTGTACACACTAAAACAGATTTCAAAATAAAAATAACATGGAATAAATCAAATGTAAACAATGATGAAATAAAATAAAGATTAAAACTACTACTATTAATCTAAACTTTAAACATGTTGGTGCGCAAATAGCTTGCCTGCTTTTCTCTGCTAGTGTGACCCAACAATGCACAGGTCCATACACGCCCATGACATTTAGCCCAATTTTGCAGCCCATATCAGCTATGTTGGTACATATTCAGTGACTCACTTGTGTTTTATCTGTGTCCCACCTGCTAATGTTACAGGACACAGTATCAGTTGTAGTGGGCATGTGCTTCTGAATCAGGTTTCTCATGACCGCTGAGGGAAAACATTTTCTTTTTTAACTTTTATCTCTGCAGTTGAAGCTTCCCAAGGCCCCAGCTTGTCAATGTTTAAAATAAAACAATGGCAGCCCCCAAAATGAGAAAAAAAAAAAAAAGGTCAAAACTGAGCTTACTGCTGGTCCAGGTCCTGAGTACGGCCTCAGATGATCTCTGTTGTGTGTAGCTTGACCAATTCAGTTTAGATTAAAATATTTTCTTTTGGCTACAGCTTTAAAGTTTTCTGAAATGTTCACATTAGCAGTTGGCATTTTATGTTGGTTGGTGAGTAAGCTTTTGGATTTTTTTTTGTGATCTCTCACAATCATTAGTCCCACTTGTTCATGATTAATACAACCAGTGTGTCCATGTTTAGTAAACATGTTGCTATTGCAGCTCAAAAACAGGCTGCTGTAATACCAGGACTATAAATAGGATGTGACTGAGCACAGGCCAACATTTGACCTTACAGTCGTAAACTGTATATGCAAGTAAACATAGGCTGCACACTGCCCATACTCTTGGATAATGACACTGAAGCTGCCATTCATAAGTGACGACTTCCACATTAGATTAAAGCTTATGCACATAAAAACCTCATGCAGAGGGGGCAAAATGCTAGATTTTGTAACCAGAGCCATCAGACACATGCAGTTATAAGTCTCCAATCAGCATAAATGGGAAAATAATTAAGGGCGGAGGAATAAAGCCATGTAAAATACACTGAAATAATCTCTGGTTTTGTTAAACAACTGCAGTACGTGGATCCATAAAGTACTGCTTCTGCTAGTTGTTATACTTCGGGACACACCAACGCTGTCAAACATTAACAAGACAACATGACAGGACCTCAGTTACCTCCATTACCACGAACTGTTTTTGGAGCTGGATTTCAAACATAACTCCAAATATCTCTCTCTTTTTGTTTTTGTCAGGCACAAGTATACAGCACTTTTTGGATATCTTTTAAAAAAATTATCCCACTCGGCTGCACATTTATTAAATTTGAGTATACTATTTTTAATAGCTGTACAGTATTTTTTTTAATGTTGTAAATTTGTTGTAAAAGATCTTATTTCTTGTTTTTTATTTTATATTCTTTACTTTTATGTGAATCTCCATGCCCCGTCTGCCTGCCACGTTACTGCTGGAATACGTGGATTTCCGCAGTGGGGGACTATAAAGGATATTTCTATTCTATTTCTCTGTCTCTAAGTCATATGGATAAGCTAATCATGATTTTGGGATACTAAGTAAACTGCAGTGTTGGAACTTTTGTTTAAAATTCTGAGGTATATAAAAGCAAATAAACTGTCTTTATAATTTTTTTTCCGATTAGCATCTGAAGAGGAAAATAATTCACATGTGAGCAAACCTTTTGGCTTTTGAGACCAAAACAAAAGTTGGTGCTGCTGCTTTCTAAACTCCTTAACCCTCTGCATACCCCTGACATGTACAAACTGTTCAAACTGCTGCTTTCAGGTAGGTGCTACAGAGAGCTGTTTACTCAACCAGCCGCTCAGGCTGTCACCCACTGTTGTGTCATTCAGGTCATATGCACATATGCATTACTGAGTTTTGCAAGTACAGTTTGTATAGTTTCTTAAGACTTTCTGTAATAGGCGTGTACTGCCTATTTAAAAAAAAAAAAAAAAGCAAATAAAGAGTAAAAATAAATACGGATTATTCTGAATCCCTCTCTTTCCTCATTCTGGACATCAGTACCTCCAGGCGTGGTGCTGAACAGAGTTCCTCCCGGGGTCGTGGAGTAGTCGTTTGGCAAATGCGCAGCGTCGTGGATAGCGACCCGCCTGACGGCGGGGATATCCCGGTTCCTGGTGGCCTGGCCTCCCGCTGACATCTCTCAACTCTATGCGCTAATGACACTCCACAGATGAGGAGAGCTGCATGTACGCCCGCAGACTGAGCATGGAAAGCTACACTATGCCTCCACGTGCTCTGAGAAAACCCAAAACAACATCCCAGGAACTTCCTACAAAACGACACGTGGGGCGGTGGGCTATGATTGGCTGAAACTAGGGGGCGTCACTTGATGTTGACAGTGGATGTTGTAGTTTTTTCCTCCCTCCTAATCTGCAGCAATCAAATACATGCAATGGTACATTTCTGCAAGAACACTTTACAGCAACAGCAACAATAAAAATATACAGCAAACACATTTTATAAGACATTTGTCGTGCGATTAAAATGCACAACTGTTCAAAATGTACAAAAGATTTTCAAAACCAACACAGAGGTAGGCTACAATCATGCAAATTTCTACAACGGGATGGAAATGTAGTGATTTCAATGACAAAGAAGTTCAGTTTGTATACTTACAGTGGATGATAGCGTAAATGGCATTCTTAAGCACATTCCACAAATCAGTATATGATCAACTACAGTAAAAACATATTTATGAAGAGAAAACACTGTGACAGTTAAAAATATTAATCATGCTCTTTTTGAGTTTCTTTCTTCAGCCTTTTAACCATACATGACAGTACAATAAATTAGCAGTCTGTGCATATTTGTACATTTGGCAGACCAAAAGGATCTTTCTTCTTCCTTCTTCTTTCTTAACTGCTTAACACTAAAAACTGACGATTCAAAGAAGCTGAAGCCAATCCCGTTTATTCAATCACCACTTTGTGGGGAAAAGAACAATTAGACGTGAGATATCTGAAGTTCTCGTGTATGTATGTATTGTGTATGTGCAACTGCTTTGTACGGAAGCGTAGAGCTGCCACCCAGGCAAAAGAAAAATACAAGTGTAGCACGGTATAACGTGAAAGGTTTATTGTTCTAACAAGATACTTTTCCTGTTTGTACAATATAATATTTATATTGTACGAACGTGATAATTATGTATATTGTAATAACGTGATATTATGTTGTTCAAACGTGAAAAGTATATTGTACAAACAGGAAAAGTATCTTGTTAGAACAATAAACCTTTCACGTTATAACGTGATACACTTGTATTTTTCTTTTGCCTGGGTGGCAGCTCTACGCTTCCGTAGCTTTGGGACATTTTCCTCGAAAATAAGGTTTCAGATGCATAAGAAGGGAATAAATATTGCATAAAATTATTGGATCTGTCGAATAAAACATTAAGAAGATGCATGTTTGTAACTTCTCAGACATCCAGGACACACGTCTGTGTCTTGAGGTGTGAGACGGTACCAATTCAGTGATACATCCACAGAGTAAAAAGACGGCACTTAAATGCACTTGCTGCGAAAACAACACACCACATTTATGTCACATCTTTGTTTATTAATTCTTGTAAATGGTTTGAGCTGGTGTACAGGGTAAGATGATCTATACATATCTTCATGTCAGAATGACTCTGATTGAAAGGCTTGTATACATATTCACGTTGGTTTATCCTCTCTCCGGGACAATACAAAAGAAAAGAAAACAAGTGGTCATAGCTACAAAGCCTCTACATTCCCCATGACGTGGACGTCGGCCTAGTCTAGATAATGCTTAAAGAACATCCATAATAACTCTATGAGGGTGCATAGCATTCTAATTAAATATATTTTGTCATATATTTATACATATATTTTCATAAAAACATCTTTTTTTTGTGCATGTGCGCAGTTGCATTTCTTAGGATAGAGTAATATGATATTGCGTTTACATTGTCATGTATCCATTCTAAAGGAGTATAGGTGATCTTTATTCTTTGCAACAGTTAAAATTTTACAATACTCTTTAAAATACATTGCTGTAGGTTACACGTCCTCTCAGATCACATGCCTGGGAAATTGCGGTCTCTCTTCTTCCCGCTGATCCAACCAGAATTGGAACCAAACATCATGATCATTATCATCATCATCATACACACACACACACTCACAAACACTCGCATACTGTACATACAAACACTGGGGAAGTGCACAGGATCACAGACAAGTTTAATTCAGACGGCAAATCCAAATGATCTATGTATGGAAACATAATTAAACTACTTCATACATCATTTTGCTTTGTGGAGACTTTTTTTTTTCAGGATTTCAAATGTGACTAAGCAGGAAGTTAAGCAGGAAGACAGCTCCTTAAAGTCAAAGTTATGATCCTTAAGATTTTAGTCTTGGCTGATGCCTCTGGGGGAAGTAAGCATGTTTTAAGAGTACTGACTACACTCAAAAAAATCTGTTGTGGGATGAACACATTTTAATCATGGCACCTATTTCCATGTGATTTAACCAAGTACAATAACCCATTTTTGACCATGTCAAACCAACACATTTGGCATTTGGTGGTTTAATGTAATCAGATTACGTTGGATCAATGTAGTATACTTACATTGACTTGAAGTGATTTATTTAAATTTGTAGAGTGAAATTTGTTTTAATTCATGCTACACAAGTTAAAAACTTTAGGAAAACACAATGAAATCTTGTTGTTTGAACAACTACTTTGTTAGTGAAGGCAATTACTGCTAGTCTTGCTTAATGAACCAATATGGGGGTTGATGATTTCATAGAGACAAACAATCATTTGCACTTACAGTCATGGGTAATTTAGAATCACCAATTAACCTAACTCTAATTACACACTGCAAACCAGACAGATTGTGGATAAATAAATAAACGATAACGTGTGCAGTGTCCCTTGGTTTTTCCTGCCAGATCCAAACCTTGCTTGTGCCATCTGGTTCCAAGGAAACACAAATTAACAACCAAAATGCTGAAATTGAAGCTTCAAAGTGGGTCTCTACAAATCAGTGGGTGAGACATACTGTGAGATTATGGGAGCTATGGCCAATTTCTTTTATAAAATGTCAGTGACCAGATTTGCAGTCACTTCAAAAATATAGTATATCAATTAAGTGCAAACATTTTTCCAAAGTTTCTTCACATACAAAAGAAAAGCAACAGTTCAATCAGAGCTCCAACAAAATCATGGGATTAGCACTAAACTTTAGGACTGTTGCATGCATCCACCATTTTACATCCACTACGGTCACACAGTTTTTTCATGAACCAGTTTCTTGCTGCTGATAATAAAACTAATCTACTAAGGGATGCAAATTGAAAAACCTCTGACCTTTAACAGCATCAAAATACATTTTTTAGAGTATTAATCTTAAGGATTAAAACCTCAACACAGAAATAAAACATCTGGATCCAACCCCCATTCTTGTGCTGATACAGTAAAAGTCTTAAAGACTAACAGAGTGATTGTGGGAGCTGTGAAGTCGAGTGGGCGTCTTGTTTGTCATTTGTTGACTTTATCTTCAGCATAATGGCCGATTAGGTAAGATTACACAATAACGTGCATCGACAATTGAAGGTATACATATGAGAAGATAATTGTTTTATATTTATCTGGTGAAAGGAAAATCTTTTGCCTGTGCTTCAACAAAATTTATTTGGCTTTTTTTTTTTTCCAATCTGTGACAAAAAAACAACCACCCAACAAACAAAAAATGAGTAAAGACAAAAATAACCAACAGTGGTGTCACAGCAGGAGCAGCACACCAGCGAGGTTAAGTAGACATGCTGGCACTGACCACACACTCAGTGTTTTTTGGTCTAATGTGAATCACACAACTAAACTACACACACACTTGCACCAAACCACCCTGCTCCACCAAGAAAAAGTAAAAACCCAAACCAAAAAAAGCCCACGCATCACCATCCCACCTCAAACAGCCCCAACAGAAAACTCTAAATCGCTCACTTGTGTCCCACATTTGTCTTTGAGAGGATGACTCAGAACTTAGAAACAAACATCTTTTGTTCTTTCTGATAGAGCAGAACTGAAAACCTGAGTGAAGTAACAGTGGAAAACGTGCTATTATCCCATGAGGTTCTCGTGCATGGACTGGGCGTGGAAAGTAAGTGCATTTGCGTGATGTATAACCAATGTGTTCATTCATCCGGTCTCACTCATTCAGGCTACAGTAGCATTTACAGTACTTATGGGAGATATAGGTGATTTTAAGGAAATGCGTGCTACTATGATGTAACTCCTTCATGCTGCTGCCAACCAGTTTCTGCATAAAGTGTTTCAGAGGTGATGAGCTGATGATTTACAGAAACACAAGTTGAATTATCCAGGGAAAAAAAGAAGGAAAACAGAGTTCGGTGGATTCCGCCTCATGGCAGCAGCAAGCTTCTTAACAGATATTAAATGAAGATATCCTGGTTTATATTTTGCTACGTTAAGTGCTGAAACACAAACACTCTCCGGCCTCCAAGGTCTCGCACTGCTACAGCTGAGTCATCTCATCTTGCATCAGTACGTCCTGACTCACTCACTTCAAGGGCGAGCTTCAATGCCAAATGCTGTTCATCCAGATACAGTTTGTGTCTTCTCTGAGGAAACCAGTCTTTTACAGTTGCCGTTCCATCTTCATGTTTTTTTTTGTTTCTGTGTATTATTGCTGTGGCAAACTCCAAAGAAAACAAGAAAAAAACAACAACAACAACACTGACCAGGCAATAATTATTTAACCGTGTGATCTATGTTTGTGTGTTTCTGGAAATGTGTTCATATATGTTTCTGTGCTTTTGCCTGTGCTATATATGAATGTGGGTCTTGACAGTTCACGAGTCTGGGGTCAGTGTTAATAAGACGATCACAGTGCTACCTGTCTGCCATTTCACTCTCGCTTAGAAATCCTCAAATCACGGCATCGTCACACGAATGAGATCCTTCATGTTTTCTTCACCACAATTTGAAATATTGACTCAAAAATTCAACAGTGATGCGCTACAGCCACTGCAAGCAGATAAAAGAGGGAGCACAGAGGGTTTGGAGGACCTTTAGATGCTGATGGGAGAGGACTGTGATTTGACTGCATATAGACTGAGGCTACTGATAGATTATGGGTGAAGGTAAAGTACGCTACTGGGGAAAAAAAAGAAAACAAAAAAAGCAATGGAAGAGCACAGAAAAGCTTGAGGGAATAGAAAGTCAAGCTTTGTGCCCTCAGAGCTGCTGTACAATGCAATCGAGCACCCACGCTTTTTCCAAAGAAAACATTCCCGCTGTCTGAAAACATTCCCCCTGAAAACACGAGGGGAGCTAGAGGTTAATTTCTCATCCGCAGTCAAACAAAGCTGAAACCCAAAGTGGACGAGTCCCAAAGAAACAATGAGGAGCGATCTTCATCCACAAAGGAAAAAAAATTAAAAATGTAAAAAAACGCACGCGGACAAGAAGTCACGAGCAGGGCAGCACGGCGGCTTTCTCATTCCAGCGCTGAGCACGCCGTGACATTACAGGGACAACAAGCCAATCATGGGGAAGGGCTCAGCGCCAAGCCGGAAGCAAGAAACACATGCGGTAGAGAAAAATACACGCACACACACATACACACACTGACACATGTCCACGTAGCATAGAGTGCATATATCACATTTAGAATAACAGGGCAAAGGGTCCAGTGAAAGAAGCGTTGGGAGGCTCAGCAGAGGCTTAGCTGTATAGAGAACCATCCATTGAGGGACTTCTTTTTTTGGCTGTAGTGTTATTAGACTCAACTTGCTGAAACAAACCACTCCAGTTGGGGGAAAGAAGGCCCTTAAAAAAAGCCTGTAACCCTTATGTGGGTCCGCCCCCGTACCTTGTACCCCTTCAGTTTGTAGATAATGACAGTTCAAAAGGGCATGCACCAGCAGTCATCATGCGATTACAGTTCACAGGAAGCACTTTGTTGCTTTTTTTTTTCTTAGTTGTTTAACTAACATTTATGTTTTTTTGTATAAAAAAGAAAAAGAAACGGTATCGTCATGCCTTAGTCTAGTTGATTTTTTTTTTTACAAATATTATAAAACTACAAGTTTAATTCCTGTTTTTTTTTCTCCTCTTCTATTTTGTTTTGTGGTGCTCCATGGTCACAGGTTGAGGATGATTCTGTTTGTTTTTTTGTTTTTTTAAATAGTCTGCACTTCCTCCATGCTCATTTTCCTCTGCGGTCCGGTCGTGTTTTCGTGGAGGATGGTTTGGCAGTGGCTTTCCGGTCCTACAAAACAGAGACAAGGAGTACACCAGTAGATATGCATCACATGGGCTAAATTAGTCTTAGCTTCTATAAAATCACTGCCAAAGTTTAACAAATGAGACAAAACGACGTATGAGAGATGATTAGGCTCTAACAGGCTCCAACAGGGTGCCGTAGAAGGCATCTATCCAAGCACTGGGATGCACTAGTGCTTGTGTCCCATACCTGAAGGGATGGGCAGAAAGTGTATTTCAGTGTTTAACTCTCCGCAGACTGCTGCGCTGCACTGACTGAGCGCCCTTTCTCACATCCACCGCCACCTGGAGCAAGGAGGCAGGGAGGAAGGAAGGAAGGAAGGAAGGAAACAACACTTGGACCAGTTAACGGCTGAAGCCTCCATGTGAAACCAGAGCAGGAAACTAACTTGTCTGCCCACCTGGCCGCTGTGGCTCACAAATTTACCATCATTTCACAGTTAATCAGCCAATCAGTCACAAAAGATTTCATGCCATACAAATGCCCGTTTTTATAATGTCATTTTTAAAAAGCTTTTTTTTAATGATGATCTCTGAATCATAATTGGTTTAAGTTCATATCTGCTGTCAACATTTGCCTTGTGGCTGCTGTTAATTTCCCACCCTGTTGGCCAGGCTTTGTGAATAACTCACAGTAAAAAGCACGGGGTTTGCAGTGCTTGGGTGTGACAAAAGGTTATCAGTGTTAACTAAAACTGAAAGTAGGTGTGAAGAAGGTTTCAACTAAAGTTCAAATTAAAACTAAAACAAGTGAGAATTTTTACCAAATGAACTAGAACTGAAAATATACAGAAAATAAATAAATTCAATTAAAAAAAAAAAAAATAGAATAGAGCGATGATTGTCCTATTCCAATGGTCTGAATGGCCAGAGTCCTTCAAACTTATATAAGGGGGAAAGGTGGCTCATTACAGCCAAAGTATGCAGAAGTGCTGAATGTATAGCATATTGAATCTTTAAGCAGACTGATTACATCAGTAGAAGACCGCACCAGCAGCTAACTGACGCTACTGTCTTTGCAGGCTCATCAAAACTGGATGAAAGAACATTGGAAAAATGTCTGGTCTCATAAGTCTTTCGAACACAAGATAAAATGGCAGGGACCACATTTTATGCAAATAACGTGAAAGCATGGCTCCATCCTGCCATACATCAGTGGTTCAGGTTTGAGTCGATGGTGTAATGGTGCAGGGATATTTTCTTGGGACACCTTCAGCCGGTGAATACTGACTGACCAACAGCCTACTTAGTGTAGTTGATGACCACCTCCATCCCTTTATGTCCAACTTCATTTGCTGCTTTTCTGATCTTTCACTATACTTCCCCAATTCTTCCTGTTCATAGTGAACTCCATTGCAACTTCCCTGTGCAACTTTTCAGAAAGTCCGGCAGGCTATGTGCTGTTGAATTTTGGAGCTTTGCAGGCAAGCACATCTGCACTGGTTGCAGAGTCACAATCCTTCCCTTTGTGCAGCCAAAGACCTTTGGCAAATGTTTTAGTATTTGTCAGTTTGGTCAAATATGTCAACGCAATATGCACAAAGACATTTCACTGCTGTGAGTCAAGGTTTTGCATTGTAATGTCTCTTGGAATTACTTACATTTTGCCCATGACAAGCACCCAAATGTCACCATGAAAAATAGGTAAACTCAAAAAAAGCAACTGAACAATCAAAACTAGACTGAAATGAGCAAATCCACCATGAAAGCTGAACTCAAAATAAGTGAATAAATAAAATTACACAAAACTCATAACAAATAAACAACAATTATAATGTTGGTATGACCATGATTCACTGCAAATGAAAAATACCCACAAAGTGACTCACCTTTCTAGCAAGTGCATTTCCACGTTCTTCAACAAACTGTGCCTCAGCAACATACTCCTCCTTCTCCTCTCTCTGTTAAGAAAAAAAAGGCCACAATTTATATATATTTATAAAATCCATTTCTAATTCTTAACAAGGTGTTCTCAATCACAAATGTTAAATCATATTAATGGGCAGCTTTTCATTAGATGTGTTGAGCTGTGCAACACATCATTCTGCTCTGGTTCTGTGACTGATTGTGGTCAATCATCTGTTCTGATGATCGTTCAGTGAGATTAAGCTGTTGATGATTTTTTAAAAAAAAAATCAAACTGAATGACGATCTTCCCGGTTGATCATTAAAAAAAGAAAACATGGAAAAGATGTTCCCCCTCCAGGCGCAGGGAGCGGCAGGTGGTCGGCGTTGCAACCTGACCTGTCCCCGCCTCTGCTCCTGTTCCCAAGCTCGCTGGCCTGCCTCCTGATGAGAGAAGCCCAGCCCCTTGTCAAAGGGCTGCGTGCCCTGCAGGAGGCGCCCACGCAGCACATGAGAGTAACCAGTGTCACACACCGGAGTCAGCAGAGCCTCCTGGGCCACGTGCAAGCCTGGCACGTTGCCGTCACGCGTTGATGACACCGAGCCCACCCAGCCTTGTAGGGAGTCCTTGTCTGGCATGTAGGGTTGAAATGCTCCTCCTCCCACCATCCTGAAAAGCAGAATGTGAATAGACCAGAGGGAAGGGAAACAAAGAAAGCACATATGTTAATTCTGAGTACAGGCAGTGGAAAAGAAACAAATATAGAGTGATGGCGATCACACACAGTTGACTTACCGGTTGTCTCCGTTGTGCTCTGTAGCTCGACCCAGCCCCGTTATCTCACACCTCTGGGAGTACACCTGTTGGCCTGAAACAACAGAAATCCCTTCCACTGAGCCCAGCCCTACCATTCCACCTCCTCCTTTTGTTCCTCCTCCTACAGCCACACTCTCCACTCTCCTCACGTCCGACCTCTGACCTCCCAGCTGGCCATTTAGATTGACCTTGGGAACGGCACCACTGGCTCTCACCCTGTCCCTTTCCGCCAGTGCACTTGCTGGCTCCTGTGGTGCCTCCTCCTCCTCAACCTCCCCTTCCTCCTCCTCCTCCTCCTCTTCCTCCAGCTCCATGATGGAGCCGCTGGCCCCGCTGGCTCCACTGCTTGGGCGACCCAAGCTGCAGGGTAAGGAGAGTGTGGCGCCCTCTGAGTCGTCAGCCCGACTGCTTCCCTCTAGTGATGAGTCCTCCACTGTAACCAGAGAGGGGCTGACCCCTGCTGGCCACACCTGAACGTCCGACATCTCCATTAATGTATCTTCCTCTGTGGTGGCAATGGGGGCGCACTCGAGGCTGGAGACCTCTTGCCAGTAGGGCTCCACGCCCAGTGGAGATGGCAAGCTGTACTGCATGGAGGCCGGGGACAGAAGCTCCTCCTGCACCAGCCCATAACCTGGAGGGAAAACAGGAGCGAGACAAGAGATAGACTAACACCAAGCAGGCACAGCCACTGAGAGGATGGGGAGGTGGTGGGACAACTGTTTCTCCAACCTACCAGGGAAACAGTGGGGCTCAGCTCTGTCCCAATATACCAAGACAAAAGACTTTCTCTTAATCAATTACTTATCAATCACAATTTAGAATTCTAATTTAGGATTAAGATGCCTTGATGCTAAGCCAGTAATTCTGACTTGACTCTCAGTTAATCCCAGCCAACATGTTGCTTTCACGCTTTCGATCTAAAAGGCAGAACACAATGATATTACTCAAAAACTGTTACTTTGGCTAATCGAATAAAAAAAAATTTCTTTTCAAGTTTGCAGAGCTATTCAGGTAACTGTCATTGGGACACAGCAATTTGTGAGGTGAGAGATAAAAGAATTTGGTGAGTCATCCATTGTTTGTGAGGTGAGTGATGCTGGGCTCTAGCTTGCTCCCACTTTCGGAAAGTGAATCTGCAGAACAGAAACTGTTTCTCGATAAGAGAAAAGAAAGATGAGTGTAGGGTTCTTTAATTGATTGTGGGGTTGGCACGATATTCTTTTTTAATAATTTAAGGCTTTACTCTCTTTAGTATAAATTTTCATCCTTTTTTGCTTTACATCAACATTTTATTATAATTTTTTTTTCAAGGTAGGTTTAATTGGGGTAAAGCCTGGATTTTCCACATAGAGGATTGCACAAATTTTGTTTCCGGTGCTAAAGTAGCAGCTGTGATACAATTGCCAAACATGTAATGAAACATCGCTTATCGTTCCAACCCTTGTCACAAGTCTCTGCGGGGGAATCAGCAGCATCTTGCAAATTCTGGAAAAGAAAATGCAAGTTACTGCCGCATTCTCCCCGACTGCAGCTGCAACTCAGAGTCATGCATTCATGTGTCTGTACGCAAAAGATCCCCTGCCCAGCACCCACTCAGAAAAATAAACAAATAAAACAAGTCACATGCACACACACACACACACACACACACACACACACACACACACACACACGCGCGCACACACACACACACACAGACACACACACGCGCACACACACACACACACACACACACAGACACACACACGCGCGCACACACACACACGCACACACAAAGACACACACAACTTTTAATCTAAGGGTAACTAAAAAAAATAGAATCACTGCATGATGTGTTGTTTAATCTTATCCTGCTAAATCATAAGTCGTTGACTAAGTCGTTGATTATATTAGATCCAATTAGATTGGTTTACACATTTCTATTATTAGTTCCAGGATGACACTTATTATGCAGCTTGTTGGACTACTTGACAAAAAGACGCACAAAAGCACACAGTCAAATTCACAATCACACACTGTAGTTGGTTCTAATTTATATCATACATATTTTAAAAAGAAAATTCAAATTTTTGTTAGAATCTTTATGTAATCTCATTGAGATTTGACATGATCTGAGATTTTCGTTTCAAAGCTTGTTTTATTTTCTTTGATAAATAATTAAAAATTATTAAATATACATTTAAAAATATATTTTGAGGAAGTGGCATTTTAATGTCTTTTTTCATTGTTTATTTTTTAAGACTATTTTTACATTTACTTTATATTACTACTACTAATAATATCTAATAATAATAATGATAATAATAATAATAATAATAATAAAACATTCTGAATGTAAAATTTTTCATATTTTTCACATTTCATTTAACTCGAAGCTTATAACCCATATGTTGATCTTTGGTGATACTTGAACATGGTAACACTTATATTTTGACACAAATCTGGATTAGTTAATTCCGTTAACAAAATATTTTTAATAAACTAGTGTGTCAGTGAGTTCAGATGAATAGAGACTTAACAGTAAAGTTGTATTTCACCCATATGAAACAAAGAACGGCACACTGACAGATCACAATGATAAACCACTGTAAAGCACAAAGTAGAGGCTGTGCTGTAATGTGAGGTTGCAGGCCGAATAGACAACCCACAGAATGAGTATAGTATGAGGTTAAACTCAAAATAATACTTTTAGTTCAAATGTCTTTGTGCAATGAAACATGTTAATTCCTGATCCTCACTATATCCTGGCATCAGGGACAGTACACATGAACTAAATACAAAAAAAGTGTGTAAACCCTATTAGCATTTAATGTGTAATATCTTTTTAAATACACTTTTAACAGAATCAGTCATGAATTTATGCCCACCAAGAAGGCATCCTGATATCTCTTTGTACTAAATGGAAAATGCTCTGACGTTCATCTGTGGAAACAAAACACAGTTTAAAGTGAGACGTATCTGAAAGTTACCACAGAAAGTTTCTTAGACCTTCATGCACCGCTACTTTTGTTCATTTAACCATAATTTAATGTAGTAATGAGGCTATGGGCAAAAAACGACTGAGTAAAGCAACATAGCAATTCTACCTTGTTGTACTATCAGTAAATCTACTTCTGTATATTTCAATGACACACTAATACTAATTATCACAGTACGCACATCTATGGAGCTAAAAATCTAAACCTTTTCTGATGTGATCCACAACACTGTAATGGGTAAAATACACCTTTACTGTGTAAAGTAATTGTCTCTCAGAGTTTATGCAACAATGGTCCATTGTGTGGGTACACATGTGTGTGTTTCTGGGATGGTACAGGGCCAGAATGATCAGAGGTGGCATCAGAATGAGGTGAGCAAGGAGGGAATGAATCAAAATTAGAATGAGAGTTAGAATGAGTTAGATGAATGTGGGTTAGCCCTTCCCTTCACTCCTGCTGCTGAAACACAGACACACTCACACAGGTGTCAAAGGCACAAAATGTAGTGAAGCACAAATAAACTCCACGGAGAATCTCATGGTACAAGAAACAGAAGAGAAGAGCACTACACAGCACACTTTACCACAGCAAACACACACTCACACGCACACATACATGTATAAACGCACAACACTGCATTCATTTAAAAACACACAAGGAGGACACACACTTTTAGCTCACAGGTGACGCTCGGATGTACAAAAAAACCATACACACCAGAATCAACACACACCTCACAGTAAAATCCCTGCTGACAAATAACGTTCACACAATGTTAGCAGCAAGGCCATCACCAGACTTGGGCAAAAAAATACTGCATAGAAAATTTAGTTATAGATAATTCATGGCATTTTTTTTCATTGGTTACTGGATTTAGCTCTTTTAATTTTACATATAGTAACTGCCAAACCAACTACACAATGGTTAAGTGTTAAACCACTCAAATTGTAACTTACCAAACATGTGATTATTTTGCCCATGAATGAAGACCACCACAGCAACATTGTATGTTGAGCATTATGTGCTATGCAGCTGACCATGTGTTATAGCGTAGCATTAAAAAACACACACCATTTATTTTACAGGAAAAAGAAAAAGAAAACATTTGTTTGTTAATATAGCGTTAAATAAAAGACTGAAATACATCCATGAACAGAGAAAATATTTTACACTGTGAAGAAAACGTCATACATTGAAAGCATGCCATGCACATAAAAGATGTCACAAACAGCAAACGTTATTCTGTTCAAGAAACTCTGTGCTCAAACGCACAAACACACACACCCACGCACACCTTTACAAATGGCCATCTTGTGTTGGGGTTAAAATGAATTTTAAAATATTTTTGTGTAACTAAAATATTGAACTTACTCTCTATAATCTTGGAAGAAAACTAGAAAAAGTATGAATAAATTTCAAGCTCGGCTATATGATGTCATTTTTACTTGACTTACTTTGAATAAATAAGTCTGAAACACACACACACACACGTGCACACATGCACAGACACACACAGATATTGGAACAGCAAAGCATGCAGCATGCACATGCACAAACTGTAGTACACACACAGAGCTGTTTTAAAGAGGAGGAGAGGGTCCCCACTCGACTGAACGAGGGAGGAGCGCGGGAAAATAAGATGACAAGAGAAGAGGAGGCCCAGAGGTCAACATGAGGTCATATGAGGTCAGAGGTCGGACAGGAAGAGCTGTGAGGAGGAAGAAGAGCAAGAGAAGGGAGGAGGACGAGGAGGAGCGGGGCAGCTGGGGAGCAGATATGACATGTTACAGGTTCAGAGAAAAAAAAAGACAGAAAGTAGGACAGGATCCCGAGGAAAAGACAAAATTTCAAGACTGCAAGAAGACATTGTCGCTGGGGACCAATGTCTGCTGTCGATCAAGCACAACGTGACAGGTGAAATTTTATCTTGTTCTCAGACAGAAGAAAGAGAAAGAAAGAGGCAGGGACAGAAACAAGGTATGGAGGCCCAGAGCACACTGTCATCTGTGCACCAGCGCCACTTTTGACTAGTGTATCCATCCCAGACAGGACACATAAGGGCGTGTATGCACACACACGTGCATGTATGTGTACACACACGCGCGCAGAGCCACACATACACCCACATGTAATCTATAAAATCTCGAACGTTACCCATACGTTAACTGTTGGCTGTTTTGCAGACGACTTAAACCCCTGTCAGAAAAAGTGACTTATCCTCGTTTCTCATATTGAGTCAGAAGAATAAATGGCATCATGTTTAGGGCTCAAGTATGAGGTGTGAAAAAGTGTAACGTAAAAAGAAAAAGTAAAAAATAAATTAAAAAAATGAAAATAAAATGATGTGTGCCCCAGTGAGGAGAGGCGGTGTTACTGCATGCTGCAAAAAGCTTGCTTCATGGTGGAAGAATGACACCATTCCTGAGACCTCAAAAATGGTATTTGAGAATCATTATCATTGGTTTCATCATCATCATCATCATCATCATCATGTGCACTACAGGTCATGAGCAGCAAACCACCATGCAACCCAAGTTCCCTTCAACTTACCCCTTCTGAAAAACGGGGGTCTAATAACGCGTGGCTTGTGCACTAGGCGCGATGGCCTTGTGTCCGTGATCTCTTGTGGGGCAACAGAGACAAGGTAAAGTGGCTGTTACCCAGACTCAGAGAAGGCAAGGAGGGGTTTTCAGAGGTGGAAAGTAAATGAGAATAAAAGCCTCACCTTCTTGGGCTGAAGAATTTAGTCTCTGATTTTTGGCAGTGAAGACTTTTTTTTAGGAAATAATTTCCGCTCTATGCTTTCTGCAACTTTTTGTGGGGTCCCACCGTGTTTTTTCCATTTACATCTGCATTTCCTGATATTTTGTGGATGTATCTATTTGGAAATGACCAAGTACACCAGATACTGCACTTGCACAGTAAATTGAGCCTCTCATTATTGTTGCCTCTAAAGTCTTCTTGAACAGGAAATTCCTGAAAACTTTCCATTTCTGACGGTTACAAACCATCATGAGAACATCAGTCTTGCAATAAACATAAAAAGTATTGAACCCTTTGTTTTCTGTAATTACAACACATGTAGCTAGAGAAGTCAATCTATTTAACAATACAAAATACAAAATTAAGGCACAGCATATCTTTGCTAATTAACCGTAAAGAGGTAATTTGTTAAAAAAAATGTTGAACTGACCCTTCTTATATGTCCTGTGTGTAGGATGTTTAATGTGTTCCTGTATCTTACCATTAATGACACTGGGGGACAACAGAGTGGAGTCGCGGTCACCAAGCCGACAGGCGCCCTCCTCTGAAGAACCAGGTGCTGGTTGCGGAGCCTGACCCTCCAAAGAGGTTACAATATCTGCACGATCGATGTTCTTCAGAGCAAAGTAGAGGCTCTCCACTGAGAGGCAAAGGTTCCACGATTTATCACTCAACTTTTCTTTTTAAATATCTGTCACATGCACAGATAAGGATGCCCCGACACAGAAATATTTGCACTAGTCAAAGTTTTAATCGTTTGGTCTGAATTTTAAAGGGATATAGTGCTAACTTACTCTTGGCCCTTTTGCCCTCTCTGCTGGCCCACAGGTTGAGCAGGGCAGAGCTCTGGTCCAGCAAGGAGTTTGGATTCTCCACACGGATCCTATTGATGTCGTCCACACCAAACTGAAGCTCTCGTGCTAACTCTAATGGACACAGTTAAGAATAGAAAGAAACATAAAGCACATATTTATACAACTAAGTCCAAAATACTACTGTATAACCACTCACAGATGAAGTGAATAATCTAAGTATAATGGCACACCTGCAGATTTGTGATATATTAGTAAAAGCTGTTGCTCGTTCTTAGTCACCAACTTGGATGGGAGACTTTGATAATGAGAAACTTGCTAAATCCAAATAATTGGGTTGGAGCATAACACAAAACAGCAAGACGTGGGCTCCTGCTGGTCATCGGTGGTGTGGTCTACGGGAAGGACAAACATAAGTAGGATCTCTGATCTGGACGAATAACAACTGGCAGGGGTTTCCTTAATATTCGGTTTAGTGGTCTACATCATAGACCGGATCTAAAAGATGTACCTAGCCAGGACTCATTAACCCACTGGTTAATAACTGTTCTTTTCTCAGTTGCCATCTTGATGTTTTCAAACAGTATGTGATAAGCGACTCTTTGATCCGTCTGAGAAACCGAGGAACTCTGTACACTAATACAGTAGTGATGTGTCTGTTACAACATAATCCTGCCCTTATACGTGTTTTTCCTAATTTTCTAAACTAACAGGAACCATTGATAGCCTCATATGTGATTCATATACATATAATAATAATGGATTGGATTTATATAGCGCTTTTCAAGGCACACAAAGCGCTTTACAATGCCACTATTCATTCACTCTCGCATTCACACACTGGTGTGAATATATATATATATATATATATATATATATATATATATATATATATATATATATATATATATATATATATATAGGCATATAGGCATATAGGCATATAGAGGAGTTATAACAGCTGCTATAAGGTGTTAGTGCTGATCTGTTGTGGTCGGTTTCAACCAAACGTAGCTTTGTACATTACGGTCAAATGTCTCCATTTTGGTTTCGTTTGTCTAAAGGACATTTATTCAAATGTAACTTTGCAAACCTGAGCCCGTTAGTGTTTTTCTAATTGTGTTATTATGAACTTTAACATTTAACAACTGCCAACTGAGGCCTGTAGAGTTTGAGATGGTGCTCTTGGGTTTTTTTTTTTTGCAGTTTTTATAAGCATTGCATGGTCCAACTTTGTAGCTATTTTCTATTGAAGCAATCAGGGTGCATTTAGTTTTTCACAATGTGGCTTTGAATTTCTTTTTCAAATGGCTATATATCCATTTTATATACAGATTGTACAGTATCCAGTGTGACTAACCTGCCCAGCTTAAACCCAGCTGTTCGGATATGATGTTGATTTTGAGCTCAGTCCTCTCCATGGCATTCACTGTGGCTAATGAGAAAAAAAACACACAGACAGTTTAGAAACATGTAATACAGCACACAAGTAAAAGATGTTTCAATGACCTAATAGTATACTGTTTTACACAAAAACGTATTTGGGAAGTCAAACAGATATTGATGTGTGGAAAAAAATATTTTTTTTAATTGGGATGAATTTTTTAGACTTTTTATGACTTTTTTAAGACTCTTTTTAGACTTGATAGTGTTGAAGCAAATGTTATTAAGAGGTGGCTAGTATTGACTCATTTTCTTCTTGTTATTCCAATTCATCATCTGTACCTAAAAGACAGTTAAGTTTCAATACGTACCTTGACAAAAGCACTGCTCTGTTGGAGGAAATAAGCAATACCAACAACAGTGTTTTTTTACCCATATAATTCTCAGGGTTAGGACATCATTTGACAAGGAAAGGTCATAATTTGGGGTTCATTCAGGTGCTATTCCTGCTAACCACAGTAGCATTCAGTAACCATTAAATAGAGACTGAGGTGCAATATAGCAGCGCTGTGTATTTGATAGACAGAAAAGGCCTTTATCCATTCACCCTCACTCGCCATCAGCACCATTTAAACCAATCAGAATGGTCATCTTGACTCTCTTTAGTTACCACAGGCCAGTATAAGGGCTCATCTGTCTTGCTCCACTGCGAGGTCCTGCCCATTCTCAGTGCTAAGCTATAGTGCTAATGCTAACAGTATCTGCTGCCATGCCATTGGAAATCGCAGTGGAGACACCAGCGCCATGCAAAACCAACCACAGAAGTCATTCATTGATTGTCACAGCTACCAGGACACTCAGGACAGAAAAAGGCTAAATTGCCATGTGCCATGGAGCCATTTCAGGTCATGTTGGGGGCGACTGCTCATCTTGTGGCTGCACATTCAATATGTTTCCACTAACTGCACTGCAAAAAACTTAGTGGGATACTGTAGAGCAGTACATTGCATCCAAGGCTCAGTTGTTGTGCCATGCGTGCACACGAGACAGGAAAATAGAGAGGGCAGAGTAAGAAGCAGGGTTGTGGGTAAAGTGGCAGTGCAACATTCAGTGCCCATCTCCACTGTGTGTATATTCGGAGAGGGCTGACGGTCAAGCATTGAAGGACTTACCCACGCTGGGCTCGTTCAGTGCACTGTAGCGTTCTCTCAAAGCAAGAGGGGTTAAAGTTCGTCTGCGCTCCTCACTTCCAACAACCTAAAAAATTGAAAGAATTACAATAATTAATCGCCTTACACAGAACTTTTGAACTTTTAACAAACACCCATGTCACCATGTTTGACCCATGTAACATTAGACAGATGTAGCACTTCAGACAGACTCCTGGCAAAGTAATGGTTGATATTAAAATAGTAATCCAGGTAAAATGCAGTAGACTAGATTAAAACACTTTAAACCTTTAAAATAAGGAGTCTCCATACCTTTAAGGTAGCCTGTCAGTCCAAGAGTAAACCCTTTGTCAAAAGGATTAACTGATACTGTGTAATGTTATACTGCTTCAGTTGTATTATTGTACATTTATTTTTTTAATGGAATCTCTTTTTGTCTATACAAAATTAATAAGCGCAAATATTACATATAATACATAATAATATATGTAACACACACATATATTTTGGACAAGCCCCAGTCTGATAGAACAACCTGAAAAAAATGACCATCTATCGAGATAAGGTCACAGTGCGTGATCTTTCTTTTTATCATCTCTATTTATTATGTGTGCATGTTTGCTACCAAATTCTTACCTTGACACAAGGTGGCATGGTTATATTAAGGTTACACAGTACGTGTTGTGTGTCCTCATACTTGGTGCATTTCCGCAGAAAAGACAAAAACCCGGAGGCATCCTTGTTACTGTCTCTGACCTAAACATAGACAGAAAACAGGTAGACAGAGACGAAGAAAGAAAAATAGAATAGAATAATGTGGAGTGAGGGAAAGGAGGAGAATGGAAAGACAGAAAAGGATGAGCAGAGAAGAGCGGGAAGAGAAATTGAGCAGAAAAGATAGAATAGAGGAAGATAAGATGGGCAAGAAGAAGAAAAAAAAATCAAAAAGAGCACTAGATCCCTTAACAGTTGTCCTGAGCATGTGGCGCAGTAACATGGGACGAGAAGCAGGGGGAAACAGGGATGGAAGCAGTCCACAGGCAGGCAAGAGGGAGAGATTTACCTGCACATTTTACCTGGACATCTGTCAGACCAGACAGTTACAGAGTGACCGTGAGAGAGAGAAAGAGAGACAGTGAGACAGACACATACAGACAGGCAAGGCCGCAAGATAGGAAGGCAGGCAAAGAAAGTGAAGGAGTCACAGGACATGCAAACAATTACCCAAGAGAGTTGACAGCTAGACAGGTAAGTTGTTTGTTGCTTGGCTACCAGTATTCATCAAGCTGATTCTGAACAATACTTGACTTATCACATCGACAGACACAGATGAACGGAAAAACAGTGATATGGAAATTACATAAATATGGTCACGGGACAGGCATGGAACGGCTCGTACACACAATATATAACATATACGATCAATAGAAGAACAAATACACAAGTCATCAATGTAATGTGGAATAAAAAGAGATGAAATTATGATGCATTTGATAAAGAACTTAAACACAAAACAAAAACACCCTATCAAATCAGATTGCTGGTTTTTATTACCTTTACATTTCAAACAAACAAAGCACAATGAAAATGAAAAAAGAACAAAAGGACTCACAATGACACACCATGCCAAAAGCTAACTGAAGAAACTGAGAATCCCGAGATCCGATGAACAACCTGACATTCCAATATTTCTAATGTTTATCTTAACTTTACTGCCTGGAATATCTCTCAACTCTATGAAAAAAGGTAGCATATTGCAATTATAGTGCACCAATTATACTGCTGTGTTTAATATGCAATGATTGCAGAGTGAGCACAGGACTGTACTATTACCTACGTGTTTACATCACTGATATGAGAGTGAAAAGCAAACACAAAAACCACCATATGAACGCAGTGTTTGAGTCATCGGCAGGTGCTCATGAGTGTAAATAACTGGTGAGAAAGTCCTTGACATACTGTATCCAAAAACTAAACAACACACACTTTTGCACATGTATACACACACACACAAACAAACACACAATACTGTAGCAACACGTAGCAAGTGATAAAGAAGCAGGCATATGAACAAGCAGCTAGGGACAGACCTTGACAGAGACAGGCAGTCTGTTATCTCGGAAGGCCTGGAAGCTGAAGCTACGAGGCTGCTGAGTGGCCTTCCGAATGGGCACCAAGTTCCCGGAACACTCCAGGTAGAGAGGCATGCCCTCCATTAGCTGTGGAAAATATAACATAAAAGGGAAAAATGGAATTGCTTTTTTTCTAATAACATTTCACAAGCACTCGTTCATAGGGAATTTATGCAGATTTCTCATGATACAATACGCTGTACCCAAAAAACCCAAACAAAAGAATGATCCATTGTCTTTCTAGGTGCAGCAAATGCAATCTATAACAAAAATGGCAAAAACAAGGGCAAGAAGCAGGTGTTGTGCCAAAAAGTGATTGTCTGCCAAAAACTGATTTCTGGTATTTGCCAAAAACTGATTGCTCGTATTTAAACTGCTTTAAGTAACTTGTTGGGCTATAATATGTGAAACATACAGTATGTCAAATGCATCCCTCATGGATGACCACAAACAACATTCGTGTAACAAGGTAGAAGCCGCAATCAGTTTTTGGCAGCGACTTTTATAGAACCTTTATTTATGCAGTTAAAAAAAATCTCATTAACATTAAAAATGTATTTTGTAAGATTAAGTTGGACAGCAGAAATGGCAGCAAATATTACAATAGTTCTGTAAAAATACTTTAAGTGGGGATAAAGGACCGGATTGGTTATAATGTAAGTACAATAACACAGAGTTATAAAGATACTTGAAAAAACAGATAATTTTTTAATTCTATATATAACCCCTTTGTAGTCTATTTACCAACATGCGTAAAGATATTACACATTAAAAATACACGGAAACATTGGAAATCAGTTTTTGGCAGGCAATCACTTTTTGGAACAACACAGGTATACCCTGGACAGGTCACCGATCCATCTCAGGGCTAACACACAGAGACAGACACCCATACTTTAGGACAATTCAACATATTCATGTCTTCAGACCGTGGGAGGAAGAACATGCAAACTTTACACCAGGGGTCTCCATCCCCCGGTCTCCAGACCCAAACCGGACCCCGAGAGGGTTTTCCCCCAGACCGCAAAGCATTTCCTCATTTACTATGTAGCTAGATATTTTATTCCTGCCGGCTGCCATGGCTGACTTTTGAACAGGCGTGATGGGCAGCTATGTGGATCAGTGACTTTCTAGTCCACACTCCAAGCCAGCTGGTGGCGGTATTGCACCACCAACCACCAAAAAAAACGCTAAAGAAGAACAACCAATGCGGGCCCTTCAACACAGGTTGCTAAGTTACAGCTTGGGAGCTTGCACTTGCCGACAGTAGAATGATGACTTGGCGGTGCACAGTTGAATGAGTAAAAAAAGATGGCTTTATCAAAAGCATGTATAGTGGACTATCTGACATTTAAAGATGAATGGACAAAATTCGCTCACAGCTGACTAATGAACATTTGCATGCATGCTTAAGAACTGCATTGACCCCATTTCACCCAAATTTTAAAATGCTAGCTGCAAATGTACATGCAAATTTCTCTCACTGAAGTGAGAGCCAGCACTGTTTTGCAGTATGTTTTAAGTTACATGGTGTTGAGTTTGTCAAACATATTTACTGCACCGTTTTAAAGCACTTCTTAATTTTCCTGAAAATTGAGGGTTTTTTTAGGTGAATTGTTTGCACCTTAATGTTGTCCCAAAAAGTTTATTCTGTTCATCTGGATGTAGTGTTTTCAGTCATCCAACTGATTTTTTTAGTGTCAGCTGACTGCAGGTTTCCCCAACGTTACAAACAGTACCTTTGCACAATGACTAGCCCACTGAATGAACAATGGGCTGTGAGGTCAGTTTCTTAATCATTAAAATCCAAATTGTCATGACCATTGATTAACAACCACTGATCAAAGCCCATTGATCAAAGACCATTGATCAATGGCCATGAGTACCATTCACAGAGAGTTGGGGAATGGCTGCAATCACAGCGTTGTAAGATAGCGAAAGA
Organism: Rhamphochromis longiceps; assembly: GCF_057381845.1. Lineage (NCBI taxonomy): Eukaryota > Metazoa > Chordata > Actinopteri > Cichliformes > Cichlidae > Rhamphochromis > Rhamphochromis longiceps. Next base: position 40,732,332 of record NC_140563.1, read on the forward strand.
TGTACCCTTAGGCTCGCTCATCGATTCAAAGGTGGTCTTTCCCTTTTCCCATTCTTCTTCAAAAGTCACTTGGATGAGTAATGAAATGTTTCTCCCACTGAAAACGGTTCGTCCAGATGAACAGAAACAACTTTTTTGATTTGGATTTACCTGGATGATTGAGCATGCATCAAGACACCTTAATGTTGGGTTATGTGCAATAGATGTGGTAAAGATTATTGCATGATTTTATTGTTAAATAGTTTTTTGTTTAATATTAGTACTTGAACTGGATTACACTTTTCGGTTCAGCAGATGATTTAATGGCATATGAATAATTGATCAGTAGTTACAAGGCAAAAGTCTATATTGTTAATTAAATGTTAAATAGAAATGAAAGAAAATAATTTTGTTGGGTCATTTAAAGTGTTCGGAACCCAGATTGATTGGATGATGGAGGTAGTGAACCTCCTGTTATTTTAGTTGGGGACCCCTGCTTTACACAGCATCATTCAAACCCAGGACCTTCTTGGTCTGAGGAACCAGTGCTAACCACCACACCACGATGCCGCCACTTTTTAGAGAACTTAAAACGAATCACATGTTCAACTGCGCTCCTTAATAAGCTGGCTTTCTGTGGCCTTGCCCCTGTGCGCACCTCAATGTCTCGACTACGGGCCACCTCGGTGAAGTTTTCGTGCAGCTCCAGAGTTTTGTCCATCTTGTCATCTGTCATGCAGTAACAACGCAGGCGTCCCTCACGTGCCTCATTCATCTTTGCAAAAATAACAAACTTGGCCATATATGGGACTGCCATTAGCTCCCTGTACAGCAGGTTGGCAAAGGTGACCACCTCCGCCGTACGTGGACAGTCTGCCAGCCAGAATCTGGATATAGCAGGAGAACAGATAAGAATTAAACAAACCAGCTGGATCTAAATCCAGACGTGTGCAAGAGTGCAGGAAAAAAAGTTGACTGGGAACATGCTTGCACAGGTGTTTACTGAGCTCACCTTGCAGACACATTGGTGGTAAAATTGGCACAGTTGTTGGCGTACATCAGCTTGGTGGTTCCAGTGATGTCCTCCCACTGAGCTGGTGCTGTTCCACCTGGATTGATGTGCAAGTGTTGGAAAAACTGTCCCATTATGTTGTCTAAGTTGGACCTTCATCAGTTTTATTTCCTTTCTTTGTTAGGTCTCCCACCTATTATCGATTATCTAGTGACTGTCTTTTTGAATATATACATCCAGTATCCTGGCTTCTCCTTTTTGCATCATTTGTTTAGCGTCCCTTTTGTATGACTTCCAGGCAGTTTTGTTGGTCATTTTTTCACTACTCCCTGTAATGACTCCCACACACTGAAGTCCACACTATATGACATTGATCTGATAAACTTGAGAAATATTTCTAGTCTGCTGCATGAAAATTTAATTGTCTTACAATGATAAAAGCAACTGAATCAAGGCTAAGACAGACAGCTGTTGTTCCTCTGCTGTTTGTCTGCTTCCTGTGTCCTCCTTGGCTCAGCTTTAACAGATGGAGGACACAACTTACACAGAGACATGATTGGAATCTCAATCATTTTGTTAATGTGCATGTTTATTTCCGTCTGACAAGATTCTTTGCACGTAATTTTATGCTGCTTTTGCTTTTACTTGATTACCAGTTGAGTACTCAGAAATATCCTTTTATGTTGGTCGTCTTTCTCCAGAGACGGCTCAAACTCACATAATGTAAATACAGTTTAAGTCGAATTTAGACTGGTATGGTATTTTTTCGACTTTCCTCTTTTGCTGCCATGTTTGTTTTGAGAAGTGCATCTCCATGTATGACCCCTGCTTTGCATATTAAAACAGGAGATTAGAGCCTTTTATATTGTGATGTTTGAGTCAGAAGTACACCCACGTGTCCACTGCCATCAATCAGTTTTGTTAGGGTCCATTTTAGTGAATTGGTGCTCTGATTTTCTTTGCCCCAGTATTTCAAATTTTCCCCTTCACCACCATAAAGAGTCATTTTAAGGTTACTCTAAAAAGTCAAATTGGTAAATAAAACTGCTTAACACAAAAAAATATATAATCTGGTGGCAGATCATTTTGTTTGTACCCTAATGAGAAAGGTAATAATTCCTGAATACAATCCTAGGTATCTCATGTTTGTTACAAGAAAAAACAAAATATAAAAAGGGATTACTCTGTAAAGTTATTCCTACCAATGACACTGCAGAGAAGACGCAAGCTGGTGGTATCACCCTCGCCAGCATCACGAGGGCTCTCCCTCCACGACGGTGGTAAAGGAATCCGCAATCCGATTGGACGGTGAAATTTGCGTCGCCGAGGTTCGATGGTAACCACTGGGCTGAAGGTGGCCTGGTTACCAAGCTGCCTGGTCAGCAGTTCATCAGGGATTGGTTGTGCCTGATGTTAAAGTGTTAATGGCAAAAAAGGGACACTGAGGACATGACGAAAAGACAGGAGGAGAAGGCTGCATACATGGAGAATGGAAAAGATAAACTCAAGCACAAATAAAACATAACAGAAACTCCACAAGGATCAACAAACAATTAAAACAAAATGTTTAAAAAAGGAAAACAAACCATAAACCATAAAAGCAAATGTGCAATAGGCTAAAACTTCAAATTCCCAATCATACTCACACATGCAACAAATTCATAAACTCAGATCAGTGCATCAGCTTGGTCACTGTGGCTCACAACTTAAATCGGGGAACTGAGGAGTGACGAATGGCTGGATAAAAAGGAAAACAGACGAGCGTAGCCAAAGTAAAACTCATGCAATCTTCTTACGTACATAACATTAGTGCCATGACAAAGAACGTAAACGATGTACACTCAAGTGACCAAGCAACAGAAATGAAGAAGCCATAATCCTTCATAATCTTTCTGCTGTGGAAAACAAAGCCAAATGTAGGTGTAGTGTGAAAAGAGATCAGTCAGCATGAGTGTGTGCCAAGTTCCCAGACGGGTGTCTGCAGAGGTCTGGATGAGTAACAGCCAGTCATACATTTGCCAGAAGCTCCTGTTTGGCAGGGCAGACACCACGTGTTGCAAACACCAGAGATGCTTCTTAAAGGTCAGGCAAATTTTGAAAATGTTCTAATAAAGTATATAATTTTTCTATATTAACCTATTCTATCAATGAAATTCTTATTGACAGTGTTTAAAAACTGAGAAAATCTTCTTCCTATCGGTTTGATATCACTGTTTGTTACAGCTCTATTTTGTGAAGTAGATGTATTTTTTTTACATTTTCATTGAATAAACCAAAGCAAATTTATCACAATGAAGTGCAAGGCAAGAGAAATTTACTTTAAAAAATGTACATGATTTACAGTAATACCAATAATAACTGATGCTACATCACAAAACACTGAATGAAATATAGATTTACTATTTGATGGGATATCTCAAATGACAAGTGATGACCTTTCTTCTAGCATTAAGGTATATAGTACTGAAATAAATCAGTCTGCCTCTTCACGTCTCGCATCAGGTCTCCATGACTGATAGCAAAACTCAAGCATTTTCAGACTCATTGGTCAAACACACATAACATCAACTTCATGGCATGAAATCTGTCAAATCTGAACTCGTAGACTGAAAGCAGCACAAACAGAAAATGAGGCCAGAGGTAAACATGTTGGCACAGTCTTGGTTGTTTTCTCATTTGAACATCTGTTTTTGTGTTGAACAATCAAGCAATTATGAAAAGTGTACATGTGCAAAGCCTCTTTTCAATTCATATTCTCACCTGCAGTCCCAGCCTCACTCTTTTGGTGACAGCAGTCTCAGGGAAGATGGCTTCAACTTGGGGGACCAGCTTACTGGTCAGCCGACCGCCCTCTGGACCAATGAGATCACTCTCCTGCTGTATGCGAGACACTACTGCAAAGTAGAGGGGGAAGTCAGTGGAGATCATTCGACGGATTCTCTTCTTCTCCAGCTCCTCTTGGCTCTCCAAGTCTATATTAGGTGAAATAGTGGAGATAAGCAGAGAAAAGAGATAAAGAGGAAAGAAAAAGAGGGTAATGGTAGGTGTTAGGATACATGTCTAGCTGAAAATTTCAGTCTTAAATGAACACTTTGTGGGAATAAAGCCTGTCTGATGCTGCGGAGGCAGCTTCTGTGTTTAAAAAAAACCTTCCTATGCTTGTCTTCTGTAACTCCAGGGACATACATCAAGATTAATACAACCCCTCAAGGTTTCCCTGACAGGCGACATCCATTACAATCCCACTAACCTTCATCCATGCCATTCAGAATAGTTTCCAGTACTTCGTCGCCATAGCGATTACGATGTTCCTTCCAGACCGAGCCGTTCTCACTGCGGAGCACCACAAGCTCTCTGTCTCCTCGTCCCAGTGAGGCAAAGTGAGGGATTTCTACTATCACTGGTCTGTGAATGAAATGTCAGAAAGGTTTTTAGAAAAAGGTAGGAGAGGTGCATATTTTATCTTCTTTTTCTTCGTCTTTTAATGACAATCTATAGGTTTTGGGGAACAGAGAAGACTAAATGCTGTAGTTTTGAAAGTCAAATGCATTTCCCTACTTGCCTGGTTTGGTACTCATCAGACTGAGGTCTGCTCTGCGGTATTATTTTATTTCACAGTGTGCCAAAACATTCTAATTGATGACTCTGAACTACAGGCCAGCTGGTTCAGAGCCCAGACTAACATTAACAGTACAAGTTATCAATGCCATTTGCACTAATACACAGCCTTTTGAAGTGCATGTTCACAGCTTAGAAGATGCAACATGTGTGACTTCTAAAAAACCTCTGCCACTTGATTGGTCAGACCTGGTCCTCTTTAAATGAGCTGATGTCCAGAGACGACATGTTTATGAATGCTTTTTATGTTTCTCCTTGCATGGTTAGAATTTTAATATTGTACAATAAAAATGACCAGTGCTCACGCACAATGGTTTTCAGAAGTGCTTGATACATCATCCCAGCATGACTCTGGACCTTTCAGCATTGGTTTTCAACCTAGTCCTTTGTGTACAATACTTTCTGAAGATTTTTAAAAATATTTTTAAGATAATTTGTACCGTAGATGATCCCCATATTCTCTGTAATTTTACACTGTGATAGGTTAGTTTTAAACTGCTTAAATGACTATTTTCCTATAAATACCCCATCATGATCTAGTCTTGTCCATTAAATGGCACAATCACTGAACTTGTCTTGGACATGTCATGTCTATTAAGAGCCACGCAAATACATGCACATATAGGCACTCAAATACACACAAAAGTATTTTGCTTTGACTGTAAATGCACAGTCAAATACGATCAAATACAGTTAATAAACCAAAGAAAGGTCTGATTTACCCAAGGAACTGCATACTGGACGGCCCCAGGGAGATGATCCGGCTAGCGAGGCCCTCGCCCTCCACTAGTGGAGGAGGCGTGGTCAGTTTCTGGGGTTTAACGAGACGGCAAGTGATGCGCGTCGGTGCAGCGCAGGTTCGGGGAGGGATGATCACTCGTAGTCCATGGTGCCTGCTGCCTCGCATGGAGCCCCCTCGAGCATCCACCATGAAACTCACCAGGAAGCTGAGTTACATGGTGCCATAAATTAAGAACATGTAAACTTTACTTTATCAACACACATTTAAACATTAATAAAACACGACAGAAAGAAAAAAAACACAAAGACTGGACTTTCGTCAGGGAAATCCTCCAGCTCTACGAGATGGGAACAGATTATTCATGTGCTGTTTGTTCAGCAGTGTTTTGAATTGATCTGGTTTGCCCGCTCATGGTTTATGCTATTCATAAAGAAGACATCAATTGACTGTGTAGGCGCTCTTTTCATTTGCTTGTCTGGATATGACAGGAGAGAACGAGTGATCTGCAGCAATGCTCAGCAAGAATGATGTGAAAAGATTTGAAAGAGATCCCGATTCTGCTTCTCCTGCATTATACCGGTGGCTTAATACAGGTGTCTCTATGTCTGAGGTCATCTTTTCATACTCACTATTTCAAAAGCTGACTCATGGAGGTACAGTTACAGTAAATTATGACTTTGCATAATTGATAAATTAAAGTGTTTATTGCTGGAATACAGTTCCTTTAAATATAAGATATCTGTAAATTTGGATTGTGATCATCGTGATCATCACTGATAATCATTACAACCACCATTTATCTTTTGGTATCATACCTCTATGCAATAACATTAAAACATAAATGGACTGCATTTACCTAGGCCCTTTTTCGTAGCAGTTTACAGAGCACTTTAGATTGTATATAAGTAAAGGATGCTATTGTCACATAAACTATCACCTCAGTAGATGAATTAATGGAATCGGTTGCCAGTTTTAAATGTTAATGACATTAGAGTTTAAACAATTTTGTTAATTATAATCAGGTTAAGAGAAAAATAGATGATAAATATAATATGCTTTTGACTATCATCATAGGCTTTTAACAAGTCTGCACTATCTGCACTTTTTTTTTCTATTTACTTTTTTGTAAAGCCAGAAATTTCACAGTCTGCCAAAACACTATAATAAGAATCCTGACAAGAAGCATCGACGACTGATACTGTTTAACATAAAAGCAATTTTAAAAATTTGGTTTAACGGGGAAGAAAAACATTTTAATAACTCACCCAGTGTGAATAGGGCTGGCTACAGGGCTGACATTGTCTGAAGTCTCAGTAGCTGGACTGCTTGGGATAAGAGAATCTTCATCATATTCTTTTGGCAAAGGGACGGGGGTGTGCTGAGGTCAGAGAGGGAGAAATGAAAATGGAAAACGGTGAGAAATTGAGGCTGTAAAACAGCTATGACTGAGAAGATTAAACCAGAGAAAAGTAGGAGGGAAAGACTGATATGAAAAGAGAAAGAGGTGATATAAAACATGAAGCAGAGAGAAGACCATAATAAAGGAAGAGGTATGAATAAAAGTCAGAATCTGGTTCAATAATATAAGTTAGTGATATTTCCATTTGAATATCTGTCTTCTATAGCCTCTTTTTTGCACCTTAAAAACTTCATTCTGCACAAGAAAGTGATTGTCAAGCAATGTTAACTTAAATTAAGTGTCCCTTTACGAGTACATACAAGTATGTAACAACTACGTAACAAATCAATGGCTTCCTATTCAAAGAGGAAGCTTAGTTTATATACTTATCAGATCCAACTAATCCCAAATAGCTAGAAGAAATTAGAAAAGTATTCAAATGGGAGCTCAGGTCTCAGGAGGATAAGATAAAGTAACAAATGCTTACAAAGCCACTCTTAGTCACGAGCTAAGCATACCTGATCCAGCATAACTGTCTCTGGTGACACACAGGGGATCCTGGGAATAGCAGGAGAATATGGACTGTCGAAGAGGAGGTAGGAATAAGGTAAGACAAGAAACCATCGCTGAATATGACACCGCTATCAAAATTCTAATAAAATCATATGAGCTCACTCTGCTGCTTCTCATAATCTAAGGTAAGGATAAATGAGCTATGTCAGTAATTTAATCGCCAGCTCAAATTTCATTTTCAATTATATCATATTAGGCATTCTTCACATAAAGACTCCTCGTCACACCACCTCACACTGACTTACGTGGTGCCCATGCCGCCCTCAAAGTCTCTGAGGGTCTTCTTTGGGGAGAGAAAGTCATCATCCTGGTCCTTAAAATCATCAAGCTTCAAATAGCGAGCTCCGTCCATCCCCAGCAACTCGTCTCCTGTGGTAAAAATGTAAAAGAAATGTTTAGAAAGAACATGGAAAATGAACACAGAGAAAAATAAGTGGTAAGGAACAGGTTGCAAGGAACACATAAGGAAGTAAGAGAGAAAAGGATGACACCAGGGGGATACGGAGTAAACTTTAAATTAAGGACAAGTTCTCCCAATAAATATCAGTTTATCTCAATACATTTCAAGTTGTTTCAAAATGTATTTTATGAGAAATGCTCTCAAAACCTTGAACTCTCTTCAAATTCGAGTAAAATCAATTTTGATATAATCCCCAGATGAAATCTGTAATTACTACTCCACCATCCTTCCCATCCCTTCACCAAACCACAGAAAAAAATGGCCACAAAGCAGTTCCAAACATTTTAGTCCAAGCAATGGAGTCAAACCAACAACAACCAGAGCCGATGGAAACCAAAGTAGTGAAAGAAGAGGATTGGTAAGACAGTGAATATCAACACAGTTTAGGACACTGCATGGACAGCAAACTGCAAGGCACCTGGTGACAGCTTTTTTAGTGAGCATGCCCATTAAAGATGAAATCACATGTGGTGATGGTTGTTTCTGTGTAGGAGAAAACACCTTAATTATTAAATAGGAATGATACTAAAATAATAATTATAACAACAACTTTAAACCGCTTCACAAGACAGACACTTTAGCACCCATTCGTATAAGCTGTTCAGGAAAACAAAGCAAAAAAATGTTAAAGAAGTAAAAAGTGAGAAAATTAAACAAGTATAAAAACAAGAAAACACATTGCAAAAGGAAAAAATGCTTCCAAAACGTGTTGAAAAGATTCGAATTTGGTTTATTTTTTCTAGATTTTTAAGGCAAGCCGATTACTGTATAAACTGGAGCTGTTTGCTGGAAAGTGTCACAGCTTTGCCACAGTATGTGTTTTATCCATTTATGGATCAATTACACTGTAAAAATCAGGAGGAACAGCAACGCTGCACTGCAAGGGAGCCATTTAAATTTAAATACAGAAATATTGGAGTTCTGTCAATGATAGATCCATGACCAGATATGTGCTGGTAAAAGGAAAATGTTGTGACTACATGCTGATGACAAACAGACTTTTTAAAGAAAAAGCAAATCTCTGAACAAGAGGGAGAACAGGAGAGATCAAAGATAAGACAGAGAAAATAGAGGATAACAAACAGGGCTGGAGTCGAAAGTAGAACTGATTAGAAAGACATTTAGTGACACACAGAGAAAATGAGAAAGTGCAACTGCAATGAAGGCACAAGTTTACGAGTCACCGGACCGGACAAGGCAGAGATACAGACACAGTCCTACCTAACGTTAGCTGGGCAACCCCTACAAGACAAATGGAAAAGGGTGTTATAAACAGTCGCACATATACAGTCAAATTCATGCTGGTACTTCGACATGTCAGTGTACTTCCCATGCGCTCGTCTTCTACCAAAATCAGAGCTGAAAGTTAATTATCAAAGCTGCACAGTTGATGCTTTTAACATAATCAAATAAGACAGCCTACCTTCATCCTCTGAAACATCCAAAATCTCATCTACAGTTTCGGGGAAACTCATCCGATGCTTCTCTGTCGTGATCTGTGGAGAACCAGGGTGGGAGTTAATTTGCAAGCAGTGAGGGAGCTGAATGTAATTAGGAAAACAGAGTTTGCTCAGTGAACATCTGATCATGGTGGGTCAACGTTTCTTCTTCATGTACTGGTGTAACTAGGTGAACCATGCTCACCGCAGAAACGGACTCCTCGGTTACCAGCTTGAGCACATCGATGACAGAGATGTAACCCAGCCTCTTAGCAATGCCCAGGGGAGACGTGCCGTTCTACACGGAGACAGATAATTAAAATTACTAAAATCATTTCCACAGATTTTAAGAACTTTATTCTTTCCTGTAGAAAACATATACTCTTGGGGAAAAGAAGTATTTTAGTGTCCTGTGAAAAACAAAAGTAGAAGATCTCAAAGCATTCAGGTGTTTGTAGACAAAATACCACAATCTTGCCAGGAGTCAACATCCCAACAGATTCTCTACAATTCTCAGAAAGTGCAAAAAACCCAAGAGCTACAGCTCTGATTCTACAGGTCTCTGCTAGCATGTTGACTATTAAAATCAACTTCAACAAGTATGGTTTATTTGATGGGGTTTCCGGGAAGAAGCCTCTTCTCCTTCAAAAGAACAGGACAGTATGGCTGAAGTTTGCCAAGTTGCATCTGAAGAAACCACAAGAGGTTTTTGGACAAACAAGGCCAAAGAGGAGATGTTTGGCCATACTGCTCAGCACCATGTTTGGCAAAAACAAATACCTCATGTCAACTGCCAAGCATGCTGGTACTGGACGGGTGATGATTTGGGTTTGTTTTGCAGCTTGGGCGCCTTGTATTCATTGAGTTGACCATGAAATCTGTCACATTTGAGGCCATCTGTCCAAGAGCTAAAGGTTGGCTGGTATACAACAGCATGGCCGCAAAAGAAAGGAATCAAGGTGTCACAGTGTCAAAGTGCAGACCTCAGCCTGACTGTAATGCTGTGATGGGACCATAAGAGATCTGTATATAAATGAATGCCTGCAAACCTCCATAAACTAATGCAATGTTGTAAATTATAAAGTCATACAGCAAATCATTATTTCAAGTTGTTGCAGCTAAAGGTTGTTTTACAAGCTACAAGGTATACTTAGTTTATCATGACTGCATGGAGTCCTGTAAGAAATATAGTTTTTAGAATTACGGTACACATCTACAACATAAATAAAAAAATATGAAAAATGAAGGCAAAAGGTGAACTGATATATCCTACAGGCTGCAACAAACATATACTGGACAGTATCCACCATAGTTATACACATGTCCAAACTTCTAATATATCAAAACTAGTGAATGGAAAGACAAAAAAAAGCTATTAAATTTTGCGGTTTAATTACTAGGTCTTAAACTGCATCTTTCAGGCCTTTCATAAATTGTGCCTGTCAAAATCTTAATTTAAAATCTAACTAACCAATTAGGGCTGTCAGGTGTATGTAGTGATGTAAAAATAATCTCTGAACAAAGTATCAAAAATTAAAAATACTGATGTAAAATAAATGGATAGACAAAATAGGATGCAACATCAATTTTAGTTGGGGAACTCTAGCTCCAGAGTACACACTGAAAAAAAAAAGTTTCATTGCAACGTAGTCACAGCAACTAAAAAAGTAAATAATAGTCCTGACAGTGAACACACATACATTGTGCATGTGGAAAAACGTTTACAGAGAAATATTTAACAGGATAGGAATGTTTATCAGTCAAGAGAGCGATGATGATGATGATGATGATCTGTGATCTGAATCTAATCTAGTGCTAACTATTCTACTGAAGGCAATTTCTTTATTTGTTATCACATGTTTGTTCCTTCAGAAAAACTGCTGCACAAGGAAGGGTTTAGTAAAGGTTTCTCACCGAGGTGATCTCATTGGGTTGGGCTCCATGTTTCAGCAAGAGTGTGACAATATCTGTGTGGCCCTGCTGGGCTGCCTGGTGCAGAGGGGTGTAGCCCATCTGCAGCAAAAAAGAAAGCGATAAAAAAGTTTTGACGGACAAAAGAAGAAACTAAATATGATTAAAAAAAAAGGGGGGGTGCTGACAAGGAATTTTACCCTTGTCTTGGCGTTCACATGAGCTTGCTGCTGCAGAAGGAACTTCACCATCTTGATGTTGCCATAATGACAGGCCACGTGAAGGGGTGTGTAGCCCATCTGAGCCAAAGAGAGAAAGACAGCAAGCTGTTGTTTAGTTGCTTTAGTGATACCCATTAATTGTCAGTCTAAATATCGGGCAAATATGTGCTTAGTCATTTGGCGCACAAGACTGTATAAAGACAAAAGATGCCATCTCTTCAGTTCATCACACACACATGGTATTTTATGTCTATGTGTATTCAGTGGAATCGATGTAGCTTACACGTGAAGCAGCATAAACAGATGCCCCCTGTTTGACCAAAGTGTCTGCGATGCCCACATGACCCTCCTGGGCCACAAGATGCAGAGGAGTCAGTCCATTCTACAAAGAACGACCAGAGGAATGAGCATCATAGTTTATCTATTGTATAGACAGTATATTAATCTAATAATAATTTTAAAAAAGCACATATAAAACTACAGGAATTAAACTTTACTCTTTAGAACATGATCAATTCTCTCCATTCTAATATTATACCTTGTTTCCAAGATTTACGTTGGCCTGTTTGGAAATGAGCAGAGCCACCATGTCAGGCCGTCCCTCCTGTGAAGCCAGGTGTAGGGGCGTGATGCCTTGGAGGGACTCAGAATTGGGCGATGCCCCATTCTGAAGAAGACAGCTGGCCACCTCCATCTGGTTCTGCTTGGCTGCTATGTGAAGGGGAGTGTATCCATTCTGCAGAAAGAAACAAGGACAAAACAGAAATAAAAAAGTGGACATTGCTATTCTTCCAGCATATAACTTAAACGCTGCTGTGAGAGAGCACTTGCCAGTACAAAGTTTGCTATGCAAGTCAATGTATGCTTGAGAATCACTCTAATTTAGCCTGTTTTGTATGATTGTCAGTCATGGATTGGCAGGTTATGCTGGCCTGCCTCTAATGTGCACACACATATGTGTGAACATCTTACTCGGGCAGTGCTGTGTGCAGATCCTCCCTTGCTGACCAGGAGTCTAACAACATCCAGGTTGTTGTGATGGACGGCCACATGAAGGGGTGTCAGACCATTCTGTTAACCACAAACACACACGCACACACACACATACGCATGAACATATATATAACCCACAGATGCACACACATATGCAAAAAAACCACACAGAAACATGTATATATGAAACACATACCATGGTAATCAATCAATTAGCTGAAAACAAAATTATCTCGGGGTGGGGTCAAACTTGCAGAATGAACTGCTCCTCACTGCCTGTCAACAAAAGTACAGACTGGCTCACCTTCCCAGCTGCATTTGGGTTTGCTCCTCTTTCCAGAAGGAGTTCAGCCACATCTACCTTTCCATATTTGGAGGCCACGTGGAGGGGAGTGAAACCTTTCTACTCAAATGAAGAAGAAGAAGAAAAGACTAAGATGTTTGTCAAAGATTCAGTTGCATCTGTACACCACAATGTTTCTGAATATGGGGTTTTACTATATGTAACTATTTGTGGCTATCTGTGCTTATATTTAGCTGATAAAATTATTTTAAATTATTTAATTTAGCATAAGACAGACTCAAATAACCTCAACGGTCATTTTTTGCCAGAAGCGGTTCAGTTAGCAATAAAACGCGGTCTGCACTAACTGAGCATTTAATCTTAATTCTGATTTTACCTTTGTCATCTTTATTTGCTCCGCTCCAGCATCCAATAATATTCGAATAGTCTGGACATGTCCTTCACGTGCTGCAATGTGTAAAGGTGTGTGACCTGCAGTTGTAGCTGAGTCAGGGCTGGCCTTGTGCTCAAGGAGCAGCTTGACAAGCTCCTTGTGGCCCATACGGGCTGCACAGTGTAAAGGTGTCTGGTCATCCTGGACACAGAGGACAATGAGTTTAGTTCAAGTTGGAAAACAGATACAGCTGAGCATCGGGAAATTAAACATCATGCCTAATAAAACCTGCCACTGTGTACATGAAACAGCCTTTATGCATTGTTTGTGACAACTTAAAAAGATCAGTGATTGACTGATAATTGCTGCACGATCATTTGTAAGTTTGTTTTGGGTGCTGAATAAGGTACTATTACTAGTAATAATAATAATAATAATAATTTTATTTATAAAGCGCTTTCAAACAAAGTGCTGTACAGCTATTTGAAACTGAAAAGATAAATAAATAAAAGCGATACACAGCAATAATAATAATAATAAGTTAAAACAGTAAGAATTCAAAAACGAAAAGCCGTAGAATTAAGACATGTAAGATAGGGTGAACAAATGTGTCTTCAGCTTAGTTTTTAAAACCTCCAAAGAGCATGCCTGCCTAATATCTCGAGGGAGGTTGTTCCACAGAAACGGGGCATGGAAAGAAAAAGCACGCTCTCCAATTGTCTTTTTTCTGGCTCTAGGAACCTTTAGAAGGCCAGAGTCCTGAGTCCTGAGCACGGGATGGGACATAATGGTGTAAAAGGTCAGAGAGGTATGAAGGTGCCAGTCCGTTTAAAGCCTTGTAGGTGAGCAGCAGGACCTTAAAATCTGCTCGAACCTGACAAGGTAGCCAATGAAGAGAGTTCAGTACAGGGCTAATGTGCTCAACTTTCCCAGTTCTTGTTAAAATGCGAGCAGCTACATTTTGCACCATCTGTAGACCTCTAAAACTTTTCTTTGGTAGCCCAGAAAGAAGAGCATTACAATAATCAATACGTGAAGACACAAATGCATGGACAAGAACCTCTGCAGTGTCGCTTGACAAAACTTGTCTGATTCTGGCTATATTCCTCAAATGATAAAAGGCGGTCTTTGCACCCAGAGGAGCTTGTAGAAATATTTGTTTTGTGTTTTGTTTTGTTTATTTAGTGGCATGGACAGGCTGACCCTCCGTGTTCTGCTTGGAAGCATTGGTAGTACTACTAGTACTACTACTCAGCTCATACCTTAGCCTTGGCATCCACTTGTGCTGAGTTCTGGAGCAGGAACTGAGCAACTTCACAGTGTCCTGCTCTGGAGGCCATATGAAGAGGAGTCTCCACTTTCTGATGTAGATAAATACAGGTAGTTACTCAAATGACAAAATAGCACCCCAAATGTGTATATAAGGGTCCATATGTATACTGACATTTGCAGTTCATCCATCTGTAACAACCTACAATGAAAAGTTTCTATATTTATTTATTTTGAGTTTTAAAACTTTCTGATAAAGTTCAAACACACATATTTTTTAAAATTTAGAGTAAATCTTGTTTTAATCCTCTATCGTAGTATTAAAGGCCATGGTTCAGATTGGCCTTTTAATTTCAGTAATCCAGTAGTTAATTATTATTTAATATGCATTCCACAAAACAGATCTCCAAAGGAGTGACTTTATTCCCCTTTCAGTCAGATTCAATTTGTTCTGTTCTGGGATGAGAAAAGCAGTGCTCACCACATTGGAAGCATTGGGTGAAGCCCCTCTTTGGAGCAGGTTTTTCACTATGTTCAGATGCCCCATGAAAGCTGCTACATGAAGAGGAGTGAGACCAGACTGTGAACAAAAAACAGAAAAGAAAAGCACATCAAACTCATGCATTATAAATAGGCTAAATTACATTTAACCTCATTAGCCACGTCTGTCTGGCCTATGTGGATTACTATCAATGATGGTGGCAGCGATTTAGAGAGCTGTGATTAGCTCTGTCAAGTACCATACAACTGTCAGGGTGAGGGCTTGCACATCGGGATAAGGATTTGTTAATTTTTAGACCCTTTTCCTCGTGGTCACACCATCCTACCTCTGTGACAGCCTCTAAGGAAGCAGAGTGCTTAAGCAGCAGGTCCATAGACCGCATGTGGTTCTTCTTGCAAGCAATATGCAAAGGTGTGAAGCCATTCTGCAAACATAAAAAAATAGTAAAAAAACAGCTCAGAAATAAATCACAGTGCTGAAGATTTTTGACTTTTCAGTTTAAAAATGGGTTGTACATTTTCAACTCAAAATTACAGAAAACGTTATTTTTAAAGGACTTAATATAAAGATTTTTTTTTTTTTACTAATTTAGAAGTTTGCTGAACTGAACACAACTATAACTCATTTAAGGGCAGAAGACAAAGCAATGTGAGCTGAGTTTATGCCAACTTTGAGAAACGGAGAATATCAAATTACTGCTACAGTTAGTTCCTCATTAACACAAGATCCTAGAATGTATGAATGCCATAGAGATCACATTCATTGCCTAAAACTTTCCACAGTAACTTAATAGAAATTATCTCAAAAGAAAACGGTTACTCACCAGAGCCCGTGCATTGGCTTTGGCCCCCTTGTCCAGGAGAACTTTGGCCATGCGATGGTGACCGCAGTGGGCTGCTACATGAAGAGGAGTTAAATGGTCGAGTGTGATATCATCAATCTCAGCATTGTACTGGAGTAGCTGCCTGACACAGTCCATGTGATCCCCCTGAGCTGCCATGTGGATGGGGGATAGACCGTTCTGTAGGAAAGAACAATACGATAGGGACTCCAGCGATCAACTGTAGGCTATATGGAGGCAGAGCAGGTTGGAGAGTTGACACTGACTGAGTCATCATGGGATTTTCTCAGTAGCTAAATGTGGAAAAGACTCCACATTAATGAAACATGCAGCCATGGTGATTGCTTCTCCTTCTGTCAGGAATCTCACCCTATTTGTAGTATGCTCATCTGTCACACCAAACTTCTCCTTCACTTCATCCATGAACTTCCTCTGGAGTGTTCCTCTTGTCATCCTGTCTGGCAGCTCTATATTTAACCTATGTCCAACATCGTCCAATATATCCACTATACCTCCTCTTCACATGGCCAAATCACCTCAGGCTTGCCTCTCTAACTGTGTCTCCAAACTGTTGAACCTGAGCTGTCACTCTAATAGACAAACTTTTGTTATGGACAATGAAAATCTAAGCATCTTCAACTCTGCCGCCTCCGTATCTGCCTCCAGTCTTTTTGTCACTTACCCTTTTCTCCAAACAAACATCATGGCTGGTCTCACAACTTTAAAACCTTCCCTTTCACTCTTGCTGCTATTCTTCTGTCCACCCTGTTTGCACTCTGTTCTTCACATCTCTTGTTCACTGTCTGTTACTTTGGATGGTTTGGATGGTTGACTCCAGGTATTAGAACTCATCTAACTTCACCACTTCTGGTTCTTGCAGCTTGTAGTTCGTCTTGCTTCTAACGACTTTCAGTCCTCTTTTCCACAGAGCATACCTCCATAGATCAGCCATAGTGCAATATTTCACAAAATCCACCTACCTTGGTTTTAGCCTGGATGGGAGCACCGTGTTCTAGCAGGATCTCAATAATGCGAACATGACCATTCCTAGCTGCACAGTGGAGAGGAGTCAGCTCATCCTACAAAGAGAGAAGTGAAGCAAATTAGACAAGAAATAAACACCATGAAGTGCAGACTAACAAACTCCAAAATCAGGCTGGGAAATGTAGAAGATGTTAAATTGCAGCTTAGTACCTTAGTTTTGGCATCAATCTGTGCTCCTCTGTCCAGCAATAGTCTGACCATCATTACGTTGCCCCTCCTAGAGGCTATATGAAGGGGTGTGATGCCATTCTAAACAATCAAAGTCAATAAATCAAGTCAATTTTATGCTTATAGTATAATTTATATCCCAGCTATATTTACATTAAAAGCTTCTGCATGTAGATATATATGTAGAAAAGCAAATCGTTATGTTTTATAATATTAAACTGACCTTGGGGGTAAAGTTTACATTCGCTCCTCTGTTCAGCAGCAGCTGGGCTACACTCATATTTTCATAGTGAGCTGCAATATGCAGAGGTGTGAAACCAGTCTAAAGAGAAAGAGAGAGACAGACACACAATGGGCATTAGCAAGCAACAGTTTAAAAATATTTACTAAATAAGGACAATGTGAAAGGTTTACAGATAAAAGAAGGAAGGAGATTACAGAATTTTCCTTAAATGTGTATAATTAATTGAAAGAACTTCCTTATCAGCTGCATTTTTGTGCTCATGCAACATCTTTTCTTTTTGACTGACTTATTGACAGTTTAGTTTACCCATACTCAGTGAATGCATACCTTGCTAAGAACATCAGGGTTGGGGTCGTTCTGCAGGAGAACTGCAGCAGTGCGCGTGTCATCGTTTCTTGCAGCAATGTGCAGGGCAGGGAGGCGGACTTTGCCCTTGGTGCCATAGTTGATGAGCAGTGCCACTACGTTTTCGTGGCCCTGCTGTAGGGCCACTGCAAGGGGAGTGAAGCCATCCTGAGGGAGGGGACAATAAGCAGAAGAGAAACAGAGAGGAGAGAAGAAGAAGAGGAGGTTAATTAAAGGACGAACCACTTTTTTGTCACTAAAAATAGACTGCAACTATTTTTTTTTTTGTAGGACTCTTACAATGAAAACTGTGCAACACACCAATTCAAGTATGTACATTGATAGGTGACAGAAAAGGTAGGCCAAAACAAAATGGAATGAGAGCAGGCATAATAAAGGGAGATGTTAGATGTTAGCATGTTAGAGACAATGTGATTTCAAATTATATCCTCTTGCCCGACAATTTCTGTTTGTTCTATCAATTAAAACCACTAAATATGTTCCTATTTATTTTCTATTGTTAATTGTATTTACATGATCCCGCAATGTTTGTTGACAATTAAAGTTTTGTTGTTGTTAATTAAGGAAATTTCCATTTGGTAAACCCTCTCGCATTGACACAATTGTTGACTACTTTACACATCCTACAGTTTCTTATAATAAAGACCCATCATCAGTGTGGTTTGTCAGGAAACACCCAACAATAAACAGGCTGTTGAAAGACAAATACCTCAGTTGGGAGACTTTGATTGGCACCATTTTCAAGCAGAAATTTGACCACTTCTAAATGGTTCTCCTGTGCTGCCATGTAGAGAGGACTGAACCCTTTCTGTTGGGACATAAATACATTTTGTAGAAAAAACACACAAGAAATGGACATCCACCTATACTGCAAGTGGTGATGTCAGAAAACAAACACACATATGCATACACATGTATACTACTATGCAAAAGTTAGAGCAGTTATGAACAACAATCCAAAGGTAAAGCCTGAGTCATGAAGAACTATTTTCAAAGCACCCATATTTTCATAGAGGCCTAATCCAAACATTATGCAGTTAGCCTTAGATTACATGAATGGACAGAGGACACTGATACAGCTAAAGTTTGGTAACAAACTTTGCCCCAAACAATCCTGCCTATTAATTATTAACTGCATCCAGCAGAATTGGTTCTGTCTTTAAAGCAAAGAGGCGTCAGAAAATTTTGTACTGCACTTTTTTAAAAGGTTAATGATGAATAAAAATTGCAAAAATAAAAAATTGTATCAGTTTTTAAAAGCATCCTACCTTTACCTTTATGGGTAAAGTACTGGATACAAAACAGGTGCTTATCTTTCCGAGGACACAGACGCACACATGTTTATGAGTACAGATACTATATATAAATATGCAGAGAAATGATTTATCAGCTGCTGTGACACATATTCAACAGGAACAAAACACGCACAAATGCACATACACACTCGACACACTTGGCTCATACGTTCAACCCTTCTACGCAGCTTGGGGCGACTCACATGTGACTGGGCATTAACATTGGCACCATAGTTGACGAGCTCAGCCACCACCTTCTCCTGCCCTGCCAGCGCTGCGATATGGAGAGCAGTGTTCCCTTTCTTGAGGTCACATAAAAAAACCCCAGAGAAGGCGAGAAAAGAAAATTAAAGTGAGTGAGAGGGCAATTATTACAGCCTAATGGCCTAGATCGCTACACTGAGAACTCAACAGTGAAATCTAGTCTGTGTAGTGTGTATAAGATTAAAAAAGCTATACCGACTAAAAGCAGGAAAACTTTGTTTTAGTTTATTTAGTTGTTCATCAATAAATACCTTTGGTATAAATGAGAAACACTTAAACTGTCTATTTAAACTGTGTTTAAATACAAAAGTATTACATTAAAAAAATGTTGTGTATCTGTATTGTAAGTGTAGTTTTCCATTGGTCCCAGTATTTACAACTCAACTCAACTAAACAAACCCTGAGTTAAAATAGTAAAATAAGACAAGTTTTGGGAAAGTGTGGCAGTTACCACGGTTCACTCACTTCAAGTTGGAAACATAGAAACAGAGAGAACAGAAAAAAATGTACCTTTGTAGTTGCTTCCAGCTCAATGCCAGAATGGAGTAATTCCAAGACCATTTTGACGTGGCCTTCTTTAGAGGCGAGGTGTAACCCGTTAAGACCATTCTTAAGGAGGAAATGGAGAGATTTAGTTACACAAACAACTCCCACCAAAGCTATAATAGTAAAGCTTAGACATGAAAGCATTTTATGACCTTTGAGAAAAGGAAACAATATGCTATCCATGCTGTGGTTTGAGTATAATGTGTAGGACTTGCTGCTGAACATAATCAGACTCCAAAGCTTATACAGTTCTCCATCGGTTCTAACTCCACCCACTTCATTGACAGGTAATTAGGAAGCCACAAGAGGAGAGGATAGAAATGGTATTCTTCACTCCTATACCCCTGTGAGTGCAGCAACATATGCTCACTTTCTCTAGCTGTGCAGAACATCACTTGTCTAGTTAGAGTGTCTCTAAAAATAACGGATAAACCCACTGTGACAGCACGAGGGCTCAGTTCTGAAAAAATGAACTTTCTGATGAGACAGCTGTTTTATCTCAGCATGGTTTGTCTCTCTTTGTGATTATCTGTCTTTTTTGTGGCAGCTTAGTTGCACAGTGAATTACTGATGTTTGTAGAAGATGCAGTCTGCCTGTAGTAAACAATCTGGCCACCAGGAGTCTCAGTGATCCACAAACTCTCAGACTTCTGATCATACTGCAGTGTCACTCAATTCAAATGGGTAACAGAGCATCTCTGCGAGCATGCGCTCTGATGGGAAACACACTTTGTATCAAAGGCAATTACACACACTGTAACGTGTGAATGTCTGCTGTGTGTAGATGTGATTGAAGCAGCTACAGGGTGAGATTTCTTTTCTTTTTTCATCATAACACACGAATAATGGAATAGCTATGGAAATTAGTTAGGTAGGTACAGGTAAACCAAGAACAGCCTGTATTTCTGTAGCAAGGCCAGATCATTGCTGCAGAATCACATATAATATATATCATATATAAATATACCATGTCTGCCCTTGCTTTCATCATGAGCAAAAAGACATCAATGTAACAGTAAACAAATAAACATAAGATAAAAACAATATTTAATAACTTAAAAATGATCAGAATTGTGGGTATTAAATCCAAGTTTTTTAGATTCTATTAACAATAGTAACTACTGAGAAACCAAGGCTTCCAGGTCAAATCCTGCTCTCTGGTGTGGCTGTAGGTCTGCATAGAGATTTCTGCCCATGAAATCACCAAGTGCTCCTCTACCACACCTGCAAGCTAACCAGCCAATAACGATGAAATGCAAATATTCTAAATACTGAAGACTGACAATTTCACACTGGCCCGAGTATGCATCTTTTATTGACATATTCTTTGTTTTCAAAGAATATAAAGGGAAAAAAGTGATGCCATTGTATAGGGCCAATTTTATGGCAGAATTCTAGGCAATATGGTACCAGGAAACCATCATAATCAAAGACATCTAACTTTTCTTTTACTTTTTTTTACTTAACTCTTCCAATCCTGTGAAATAAATCTGAGTTTATTAAATGCCCCACACTACCAAACCAAAGCAAACCAAATGGGCTTTCTGAGCTTCCTGCTTGAAAATGACATGCCCAAAATGAATGGAGTTGTCTCTGCAATTACAAACTCTGTGTAATGTAATGTGTAATATGTACTGATGCAATTCTCATTTTGAAGTGTGACCCACAGTGATTAGTGAAATCCACTGCACATCCACTGCTATTTTATTTGTGTGTTACTCTTCCTTCCCTCACCCCAAATGGTCACGACAGATGGCCACCAGTCCCTAAGGCTGGTTCTGTTTGCGGTATCTTCCTGGTAAAAGTGAGTTTTTCCTTCCCACTGTCACCAAAGCACTTGACCATAGGAGGTCTTATAATTGTTGGGTTTTTCTGTCTCTTTTGTATTATTGTCTTTACCTTATATAAAGCACCTTGAGGCAGCTGTTGTTGTGATTTGGTGCTATATAAAATACAATTGAATTGCATTACTTCCATCAGTAGTGCATCACATACTGAGAGTAAACATTAACTGTCAAAAATGACTTACATTTCAGTAGCGGTGTTTTATCCATGTATAAAAGCATTCGTCAGTCACTAAAAATCCTCCCATGCCACAGCCAGCCTAAACAAACTTTTATGTACTATGTTTTTTTCCTGGATTTTTGGTTGGTATTCTCTCTCTCTCCAGTAAAACAAAACTACCATAAAATTAGATACTGTTCATTTCTTTGTAATTGATCAAACTTACAAATTTAGCAGGGGTTCAAATAATTATTTCCCCAACTGTAAATTAACCCCACCAACCCCATCTTCCAAGTAGAGTGGTCAAATATCCAGCCAGGCTTATGCTGATGGCTATCTAAAGTGGGAAATGTAACCAAATATTAGTTGGGGTGTATATTTATATATATCTGACTGTGTGTGGATTATAACCACCCGCCCCAAAATTCAACCTTGTGCATCCAATTCGTATTTTCTAGTCATTAAAGATGTGTTATGTAGTCATTCCACCCCGGAAAAAGAACAGTTCAACAAAATCATTAAAAATCCCAAATTATCATGGCATTCATGACCATGATGAGCATATGTAAACTTTTGACCACAACTGTACTTAAATATTAATATACCCTACTTTACAAAATGAAAGAAACCCAGGGGGGTCTAGGAGTCATGAATAGTTAATTTTCTTTTTGGTTTATATTTAAATCCTTTGCTGATTTTGCAAAATAGCACTCTACTGATAACACTGAAATAATGGTATGGCATTAAGTATTCCTCTAATGACAAAAATCTATGCAGTTTGTTTAATGGCAAAATAGAATGAAAATAAACTGCAATTATCTATTTAGCTTGTTTTTTAATCCTGATATTCTTAGCAAGGGAAAACCTTTCTTTCCTACAGTTTAGTGCTAAAGAGCTACAGTACTATATATGTTGTAGGGAAATCAATCTTTCCACTTTTTTATTTATAATTTAATTCTTTAAGCTAGTGAAACATTAATCATCAAGGCAAAGTACTTACAGTACAGATTTGAGTACATATACTCACTGGCTACTTGATTAAGTATGCCTGTTCAACTGCTTGTTAATGTAAATATAAAATCAGCAAATCACAAGGCAGTAGCTCAGTGCATTTAGACATGGTCAAGATGACCTGCTGAAGTTCAGAGGCTCAGAATCGGGAAGAAAATTAACTGAAGTGACTTTGAATGTTGCATGGTTGTTGGTGCCAGACTGGCTGATTTAAGTATTACAGAAACTGCTGATTCATTGCGTTTCAGCCCATCCTGCGTTCCTCAGGTGACCTTAGTAGCTCAAAATGTTTTGCAGAGGTTTCAGACCTTGGCCCCTGCGATGCTAATGTTCGATGCTTTTTTTCACAGCTTGCCTCATGTGACGACTTACGAGGATAATAGTGGGCCAATGACCTTCAACACCATTTTCAAGGGGGGTTGCATACCTCGGACTCTTTATCCGTAGTTTAGAACTGAAGAAACCTCTTGGATGACACGTGAAAGCACTCAACATTAGCTGGATGACTGAAAAGCTACCAAGACACATGATCTATTGGGACTTTCCCACACAACCA
The DNA here is from genome assembly GCF_057381845.1 of Rhamphochromis longiceps. Taxonomy (NCBI): domain Eukaryota; kingdom Metazoa; phylum Chordata; class Actinopteri; order Cichliformes; family Cichlidae; genus Rhamphochromis; species Rhamphochromis longiceps. The sequence continues at coordinate 40,755,466 of NC_140563.1, forward strand.
ACTTTAGGGTTCGCAGAAAATGATCAGAAAAAGAGAAAATCCAGTCGTTGATGTCAAAGGTAAGGGGAGAATGGACAGTATGCTTTGATTTTATAAGATGGCAACAGCAACTCAAATAGCCCCTCATTACAGCCAGTGTGTGCTGAGAACCATGTATGAAGTTACAACACATCAAACTTTGAAGCAGATGGGGTATAGTGGCAAAAGACCACACTCAGTGCCGCTCTTGTTAGCTACCGTGCACAGGCACGTGCAAGAATATTGGAAAAACATTGGCTGGTCTGATGAGTTTCATTTTCTGCTGAGATATTCAGATGGCAGGGTCAAAATTTGGAGTAAACGGTGTAAAAAATGCGATCGTCCCGTTTTTCAGTAGTGTGATGGTGTTAAGGATATTTTCTTGTCACACTTTGGGCTTCATAAGAAATAACTTAGGAATGATTATATACCACAGCCTGCCTGAGTATTATTGCTGATCATGTCTGTCCCCTTATGACCGTCTTGTGATGGCTGCATCCAGCATGATAACTCACAGTCGCAGAAAGCTCAAAACTGTGTGATGCTCATCATGTCAATATGGACTAAACGCTCTGAGGAATCTTTCCAGCAATGTTTTGAATCTCTAACATTAAGGTTCTGCAGGCAAAAGGGAGTCCAACCTACTACCAGCATAGCATACCTGCGACAGTAGTTAGTGAGTATATTTTACTAGTAGGATTTGCCCTGGTGTAAAAACTTCACCATTCACTCATGTGTATATATTCTACTTTTATCCATAATCTTGCTGAGAATACTTTAATGATGGTTTAAAGATTTTTTTTAAATGAGTTATCAGGGTTTTATCATATCAAGGATGGATCTTCCTAAAGGTTTGGCTCAATGGTGTAATTACAGGTCCCATTTATCCCAAAAATAGTATAATGGTGTGATATTTTATAAAAGGTATCTTGCAAGAAGTGATTAAAGGAAACAGTACAAGCAGACAAAACTCGTTCCCAACATGCTGCCCTAGAGCAAGTAATAAATGAACAGGAGGGCAAGAGATGTGCAAGGGCACATTAAGTGTCACAAATTTCTTTACTGCACTGGTAGAAATTTCTCCTGAGAAACATTAAGAGACCAAACAATAAAGCTTGGTCTGCTCCTATTATGTGCTCTTGTTCAGTGGTACTCTTTCACTTTTAACAGTGCACTGAAATGTTTATTACTCCAATACTAACTCCATGGTGGATTTGGAAAAAGAAAGGTATGATTGTTAGATCAGTCAAAGCTAATTCACTTGTACCGATAATAGATTGCTATAGGTTGTCCATTTTTCCAGAATGCATGATGACTGATCTAGGGAAGATCTCACTGAGAAAAAGGCTTGGCACTGAGACCTTGTTATACACCCTCCTCTTTTATTTGCTTTTTCTCGCCTCCTTTTCTCTTTCCTGCTCCCCTGTCTCCTCTGTTCCTCATTTTCACCTAGGTACACCACGTGGAGTAATGGATGAGCTAGTAGTCTGTTTTTTGTGGCTTTACTTGTTATTTTAGCCTTCTTACTTCATTAGTTTAGTAAGGAAAGTTCTGGGTCCTACAGCCCATTGCATGACTGGCCCAGCACCCTTTCTTGTTTTTGTTTCTTTAGGCCCAGTTTTCAGATGTTTATTTTATTTTGTTTTTCTTCCAATCAAATCACTTGTGTTGGTATATTTATACATTTATATATTTATATACGGTGCGGTCACCAAGATAAGTTGAGCCATTATGTATTTCTGGCTAATTTTTAATTTCTTTACATTTCAAAAAGCAAAACCAAATAGAGTAATGCTGCAATGTAACCATTTTTGTACCACAATTCTTATTTAAATGTTGTAACAGATTTTGATATGAGCCCTGTTTTGCCTTTTTTGTTTATAGAAACCAGTGGCTGCCATTTTTTCTTAAACACACACACACAGGCACAAACGTAAGCAGATTTTTGATGGCTGTTCCAGTGAATTGACTGAAACTGTCTTACTTGATTAGCTGTGTTGATGTCGATTCCATTCTTGATGTGATCGAGCGCCTTGTCCAGGTTCCCTGAACGAGCTGCGCGCAGAAAGCTGGTGGCTGCATCGGCCTGCAGAAGGTGGAGGAGAGGAGGAAGCGAGCACGCAGGTGAATACAAATCACTGTGTTTCTGTGCATTTAAAAACTTTCACATAACAGCGATGACTGATGACAAAATTGCTTATTTGTGAAATTGTAAAAAGAGCAACAATATGCAAAGATCCTTCAATATTAACTGTTCCTCCAACATTATCCTTGCTATCAAGTTGTAGTTACACTAAGAGCCTCAGTCAGGTTACACATCTTAATCCATTATAATAACATAACTACCCTTCAAGGCAAGACACAGGGCAATATGCAGGAATATGATACTACTGCACATTCACTGCTTCTCTGCCCTCTGTAAGAGGCTTAAAATGTCAGACTCCTTCCATTCGTGTTTCGCCCACACTCTGCATTGGGCTGGCATTCATAGCACGCTTCATCACAAGCTCCGCTGTCTGCCTGTCTGATCTCAGGCAGGAAAGCTCCTGTGGTTTGTATCTCATTGTGTGTCAGTGTTTGTACGCCCACCCCGATTTCATTTATCAGCAAATAATGTAATACAACTGACCTGCACAATGAAATGATTCAACGCTGTGAAAGAGAAATGTTATGCAGTGTACTGCACTCTTGACCCTCTCTCCACCCTTGTCACCACCAGTTTGAGCTGTTATTCCCAAGTACTTTAATTAGGCTGAACTGCTTAAAGATATGCTTGCCCTTTTCAAGTCACTGAGTCATCTTTTCTTCTCTCCTCACAGCTCATGTGAAAAATAACACTTTTACAGGATTCCATGCAGTCCTGTGAAAAGGTACACCTTGACTGCTTCCATAAGAATTAAGAGGGAATGTGGCAGCCAGGTGCTGCTAATTGAATGCGCTTCATTGACTGATCATCAGCAAATAAGTGGGTAAAAAAGCAGATGTTTTGTCAGTTTGCAGGTCTGGAGCATTCAGGTGCGTTTTAACATAATACCAAGGAGGAAAGACATCAACTCTTAGAGGAGCTCGATTTGTTCATGTTACTCTAAGTGCCCTTTCCTGAAGTCAGCACAGGCATCTATCTTGGCACCAATCTATTGTTTAACTGGTACGTGATTTGTGTAAATACATTTGACGATACTATAAATATCATACATGTTACCTGTTACTCTTATCTTCCTGCGTGCGTATTTGAAGGATAATATTGTATTATCTATTCAGCATCTGGTCTCTTTACTTTGAACATAAGAGCTAGACAGCAGTTGTGCACAGCAGAGATGAGAGACAGGACCTCAAAGACTCACTATCAGTGACAGGAGCCTTCCTACTTAACAATCCAGTGTGCTGCTACTGTGTACATTGTAGGTGTCTGTCACATTATGGAGAGTCTCTTATGAATATTCTATCTTTAGGAACTGGCAAGTGAGCAGAGAAGATATTTTAAACAGTACATGATAATTACTCTGTCTTTACAGAATGTGGTAACCTGTTTTTCCAGATGAGTTTTTTTTCTAATACAAACAATTACAGTTGCTCTTTTCAACTCCACACTGCAGCTTGTGAAGCTTGTGAGGCAATTTATGCATGCTGAATTTTGGTTCTGTAGCTTTGCTGTTTTTCCTTTACATGTCTTCAGGGAGAAGTTCAGCTTTTCAAGCAGCAGTGTAGGGCCCAGCTATTTAAATCTTGATTATTTTACTGTGCCAGCATAGATAATATCTGAGCAATGCAAATATCCTGTGAGAACAGGGGACGGTGGTTAACCTGCATCAAGTTTGAAAAGGCGTGGCTGTTATTAATAATAAAAATAATAATAATGGATTGCATTTATATCGCGCTTTCCTAGACATCCAAAGCGCTTTACAATTCCACTATTCATTCACTCTCACATTCACACACTGATGCAGGCAAACTACAGTTGTAGCCACAGCTGCCCTGGGGCAGACTGACAGAAGCGAGGCTGCCATATCGCGCCATTGGCCCCTCTGGCCAACACCAGTAGGCGGTAGGATGAAGTGTCTTGCCCAAAGATACAACGACCAGGACAGAGAGAGCTGGGGTATTGAACCGGCAACCTTCCGGTTAAAGATGAACTTTTCAACCACCTGAACCACGGTCGCAAATTATACACCAAAACTGGTGTATAATCCTCCAGTTTTATAACCTCATAATACCTGCTTATCAAGCTGATCAAGGTCGCTTGTCACATTATTTTACACAATTGCTGTCACGATCAAATGGGTTCTAGCAAAGACTCATCACAAAAAAATGTGGTCCTGAACCCTGCTGGTGTTCAGCTAAATTTATTTATCATGCGTATATTACGCTATGATTTATTCTACAACCAAAAGCCATTTCAGATCTCGGTCCTTTGCCTCATTTATCTCGGTGTCATAATATTACTGATCACAGTCTACACCTGCATCCCCTCTCTTCTTCCCAATGACTCTGCACCATTGTTAAATGAAGCCATTTTCTATGTGCATTTTTCATGTGGCAAATTATTTTGTTAATGAGTGTTGGTCAGGTGAATAGACCCAGCCACAATATGAGGCATGAGCTGACCACATTTAGCTGAAAATGAAAAATCCAGAAACCCATTCTGCACCACTTCGCTTCTGCTTCCCTCCTCACATTCTACAGTATTTTCCCCATATTCATGTGTTCCCCATTGTGTTTTATGCTGTTTGTGTTGCTGTTGCTCTGCAACACATTTACTAGTGCCAGTTATTCTTCTTTGTTATTGTTTTGTTAGCTTTTTTAATTTCACACTTTATCCTGCACATCCTTCTAGATAAACAGTAGATGTAGAAGTAGACACAGTAGAAGTGACAGTTAAAAAGGTACTGAACTCCATGATGTACTTAAGAAGAGACATGGTGATAGCTGCACTACTGCTTAAAAGTTTGCAGTTACTGACAAATGTCACTGTTTCAGGTTCATTCAATATATTCAAGGTTCAATTCCATATATTCAAGTTTTAATCAAAATGTAGTGATATGTAGTGTGATATGTAGTAAGCTAATTATCACCCAGTAAATGAATATAATTTGATGCTATGCAAGTGATTTCAGATTTATATTTCAGACATAATTTGTATTGTCAAGGTCAAGAAATATTAATATCAGAAAACTGTCTCTTACAGTAAGTTTGCTTGTTCACCTCTTAGTTTTCAGCTTTATCAAGCTAAACATCTGGAGATAAGTTTGTCAGGAGGAAACAATCATTTGTGGGAGGCTTCTTCTTCTTCAATTTTTGAAGGTCATAAAATACACAATTTTTTACTAATTTATATATAAAAACAAATAGTTATGCGACTAATTATTTTCTAAATTATACATTTTCATTGTTTTTAAAGCTCGCAGTTTAAAGTAAGAATGTAGCCACTGTGACATCACCAAGTGATATTATGAAGCCTCAAGGTCCACCCCTCGAAAAGGAGGATTGCAAATGCTTTATTTACTTTTATACTTATAAATGCTGCTGCCTGCAAGCTGCAAAAATTAATAAAACATTGAGTATTTTTTTTTATCTGTCATTAGAAATATAATAATCACAAATATTCTAGAAAAATGATAAAATAGGAGCCTTTATCTCCCACTCCACTGTCTATGCATGTCGCAAGTCTACGACAAGTATGTGCAGGCATTTGACGGCAGTTTTAAATTCATTACAAAAGGCACAATAACACACAGTCATTGCACAATATACTACAAAACAATAAATCCAATTAGTTTGTCTTAAAATCTGAATTTTGAATGAACTTAAATACTACAATATTCCTCGGGCGCTGATATGCTGAAATTTCAATATCTTCACCTGAAATACTAACTGGTGACTTAGGGGAGGCAGAAAGATGATCTTTGCAAAACCTCAAGGAATCCCACAACAACTTATGGACAAACACATACAAAGTATGAAAGAAACAAGTGTACTTTGAATACAACTTTCTTATTTACTCCCCAGGGTTTGGCTAACCTCTCAGAAGCCAAAACAGGACCTGATACAGAGGTCAATGCTGAGCAAAGTTCTTGGTAGGATGCAACGTGTGAAAAGCTCTTCTGTCAGGGTTCTTAAACACACCAAATCTTGCCATCACATCAAACCTACTTTCATCAACCTACGCTCCCAAAAAAGTACTGTAGCCAAATTTTGCATGACAAAAGCTATGAAAGCAAAGACTTCAGAAAGAAAATACAGAAGCAGAGAAAACTGAAGCTAAAGTCCCATGACTTCACACACATGGAAATGAAAGCAAGAAGGCACCCATGCAAGATAAATATATGCATACACACTAATGCAAATATGCAGGAATAGTCTATTAGAAGGGACAGGAACTGCATGAGTAACACCTCATTTCCTACAAGATGAGAAATGTTAAGACACGTATGGCAATGAGTCATGGAGCATGGGGAGAGAAAAATATAATCTGCTAAATAAGCTGTTGCTGGTCTTAGTTTGACATCTATGTGACTAAATTAATGTTCTGAGACAGCGGTGTAAATGCCAAATAAAGTTTTACAGTATCAAGTGCACAATTCTAGCATTTAGCTTTTCCCCAGGTGATTTTGAGAGGGAAGATATAGATCATGAAACTTTAAATATCACAAAGTCTGTACTGGAAGCGTTTTGTTGACTTTCTGTGCTGTGGGTATTTGACATTAGTCACTGGCAGAACACTGGATGTCTGTACTTATCGTAGTGACAGCGCCTGTCACATCTAATTTTGAAATGAGTTCTTGTGTCACTTAAAGTTGAGACTTCTTCCAACAGTTAAACATGCATCTCGTCTCTTCCACACTGGAACTTTTGCATGTGCATGGATGTGTTAGATACATATTTTTTTTTTTAGAAAATTAAGCATTTGGGATTGAATTTCAGACTTTCAGCAGTTATTTGACCGTAATTTGATGAAATTACTGCATTAAGTCCTCAGGAATTACAGCTATTTTTAGATGTGCAAAATTAATTGGACAAACTAACATTTTTTTTTAATAATATTTTTTTGTATGAAAATCCTTTGCAGTCAGTGCCTGCCTGAAGACTAGAACTCCAAATGGACATTCAAATGCTGTTTTTCCAAACCTTGAGACGCCCTGCTAAGCCTTGGCTACAATCATCTTCAGTTGCTGCTTGTTTGTGGATCTTTCTGGTTTCAGTTTTGCCTGCAGAAACTGAACGACATGTTCTGTTGGGTTGAGATCAGGTCACTGACTTTGTTATTGAAAAATATGTTTTCTTTGCCTTGAAAACCTCTTGGGTTGCATTTATGCTTTGTATTACTATTTATTTGCACTTTGAAGCTCTTTGTGATCCATTTTGCAGCATTCGTCTCAGAGTATAGGCCCATACACTTCAGAATTCATCCTGTTACCTTTCAGGATTCACATCACCAATAACCACTAGCAACCCGGTTCACCGGGCTGCCTTACATGCTCATGCCATAGCATTGCCTTCATCCTGTTAGTCAGATAATGTGATCTGCTTTGGATCATGAGGCATCCCTTTCCTAGTTCATACCCTTCTTTTCCCATCATTCTAGTAAAGCTAATTTGGCTTTCATCTATCCAAAGACATTTTTCCAGGACTGAGCAGGTTCTTTTAGATGTTTTCTTGTAAAGTCTAATCTGGTCTTCTTATTCTTGAGCATAACCAATGGTTTGTACTTTCTGGTATTTCAATTTTTGATGGTATTTCTTAAATGTAGATCTTGATAATGAAGTATCTACCTCCTTGAAAGTGTTCTTGACTTGGTTAGATGTTGTGAAGTTAGTGGTTCGATAGCAGTTCGATACTAAGATACTAACCCCACACTGCTCTCCGATGTGTCCATCGGAGTATGAATGTGTATGAATTCATACTTGAGTAGTTAGGCAGCACTAAGAAACTTAGAAGACAGTGCTTGTGTGAATGGGCGCAATTGGGTGAATGTGGCATGTTGTATAGAGCGCTTTGAGTAGAAAAGTGCTATATAAGAATCAGTCCATTTACCATGTCAGTTGACCACTTACATTAGACACCTTAAAAATTAAAACTGAAGTTCTGCACTTCAATCACTTCGTCTTTACAGGCTGAAAAGTACAGTGGCCCTGAGAGGCCAAACGGACTGCAACCTAAGAAAACACCAGCAATAAGAAAAACACGGCAAAAGCACACAAAACACAACGGAAATAGGAAAAAACAGATTTCCAAAAGCACAAGGGAAGTGTTTCTGGGGAGACAATAACCCGACGGACCAGTTGCAGGGCCACCGTATAAAAGCCACTGTATCACTGTAACCTAAACAAAACATTCTCAAACAGTAAAGAACTAAACTGAAGCTAGCAAATCTGTTCTGGAAAGTAACTGAACCTAGACAAAATTGAAAACAAAATCAAATAAGAACAAAAATGTAAAACTATGGTCCTTTAATAAGAGCAAGACAACATAATTTAAACATAATACAACAAGCCCTAATTTCTGTGCAAATATGGAGAGATAAAAATTAAGATGGAAAGAAACAAAGGCATAGGAGGGTAGGTGTAGAAGCTCAATAATCAAGAAAAATATTCAAAACCAATCATGGATGATCTTAAGCAGCATATTTGGGGTCTATTGTGATAAATACTGGACACAAATATCTGTTGTAGATGGAATAATAGTGAGCACGAACAAGACGTTCATTCATATAATGATAAAAAAAGCATACCAAGACAAATTACCTTCAAACACACAAACCAAAACTAAAAATAGCTGCACAGACGCCACAGTATGTTAGTGTTAGCACCAACAGGGAGGGAGATAGATCACAGTAATGAATCCTCTTGGGTTTAAACAAAGACCCACTTCTACCACAGAAGACAGATTCCCAGGCAAACTTACACACACATAAAATAGGAACAGAAAAGAAATATAAAAAACCACAGAGACACGACTGAGTGTAGATTAACACACAAAGGTATGGTTACACATGGTTTTCATGCACTGACAGCAGGACAAAAACAGATCAAGCCCTGCAGACTCCAGCTGTCAAGTGCATCTCACAGTCATGAGTACAACATACTGTAAATACCATAAACAGATGTATCTATCAGGGCATTAGCTTCTGCTTATCCAAAGTTGAGTCGTGACAGCAACACACCAAGCAGGGAACTCTAAACATCTGTCTCGCCAGCAAAGCGTTCAAGTTCCTCCTGATGGATCTCAAAGCATTCCTAGGCTGGAGATGTGTAATCTATCCAGCAGGTCTCCAAGTTGGACATGCCTAGAAAACCTCCAAAGGACGGTGGCCAGGAGGTATCCTAATAAGATGCAATAAGCATCTCAACTGGCTCCTTTTGACACAAAGGAGCAGCAGATGTCCAAGCTCCTCACACTAAGGCTGAGCCAATCCATCCTAACAGAAAGAAACCCCCACACATGGCAGTATCACTGGTGAGAGGTATGCTGCACAGTACAGGTACATAAAACAGGTCACCTAGCTTATCATTTATATTATTACTGGCACAGTTTCTTATTTTCCATGTTTCCACAGTTTTCAAGTCCCTGTAGGTCTGATAGCATAAAATATTTTCACGAGAATACGCACAAGCTCATAAAAGCAATGATTGGAATAATCACATTAAAAAAGTCTAATCTGAAGATATATTTTCTATTGCTTTACATACTCATGACATCTACATCTGTGTAAATAAGAACAGATACATAAATTATCCTCTCATCTCATATTATGTCAATATTAAATCAAATAAACTGGAATATATTTGAATAAAAATTTCAATTTGTTAATTGTTATTTTGTGACATACAAGTGAGACGGGCTAAAACACAAAAAATAAGATAGATTTTAAAATAAATACATGAAAGTTGTTTTTAGTTATTTAGTTAAGTTGTATTTGTCAGGTAAGTAGATACAGATGCTATCCATCATCTTAAAGCTGCTATATTTGTAGTCTTTATGTCACTCCAAAAGATTTTACATCAGCTAAGAAGTATCTAAATAAAATGCTTAACATGTAAACAATTTAACATACTAATGATATTGAAAGCATTAACTCATAATTAGGCTGCCATAATTTAACATTTTCGCCAAGGAAAATGGACATCACTTCAAGCGTGTGCTTATGGTTGGCAAGATGAAGTCACAGCCCCGAGAATTAAAAATCGATTGAGTCCTGCAGGCTCTACGGTGTGTGAGCTGATCTATTACTGATGGATGGAGAGTTTCAGAGTATGAGATGGTGTCGTGCAACATATAGGCTTTGATCTGAACACTAATACAATGGATGTGAGCATGAAAGTGACTCATCCTGGATCTAAATGTAGGTAAAAGCACAAAGACTGAGACTTCAGATTAAGAAAGATTGAGAAAGGTTCATGCTATTCACAGTAATGACTGCAAAATAAGAGACTGGCAAGAATAGTGGGAACACTAGTATTGGGAGGTGGCTGTAGTTCAGGAAGTAGGAAGTAGATGATTTTTGGCTGCCTTCTCTCTGCATGCCAAAGTATCCTCGGGCAAGATAGTGAACCCCAAGTAGCTCTCAGTTGTGTTCACTGGAATAGGAATGCATGTTAACGTTAGACAGAAAGCACTTGGGTATAGAAAAAAGTGCTATAGTGTGAATGAACATAACCAAGTGAATGACACATTGTATAAAGTGCACTATATAAGAATCAGCCCATTTACCATTTACTGACTGTACCTACTAAAGTCATGTTGTTAGCACATTGCTAAGTTCATTTCAAGGTACCACATTTTGTGGTGATGATTAACAAATCTAAAGCGGACCCATCCTTTTCATTTCCAGACGCATATTTTTTTTCTTGAAATCTATTAGGAGCTTTGAATTATTGACAATTCAAAATCATTTTTATTTATAACTGTGCTATATATACTGTGCTAATGGTGCAGTCTCTCAGTTCTTAGTGTCTGTATTTTGTGTTATTTCCCTCTTCATGGCCTCCCTACTGACCTCATACTTCAAACTTTGGACATGTTTAATATATGAATATGCTGAATTGTAACATTACATATATGACAGAAAGTAAGGAAACAGAAAAAAATAAAATAGCTCCAGTTAAGGACTGACCTCCATCAACTTGAGCAAACAGCTCCACAACCACAACTACACAGCTCCATGTTCATATGCTCATCTGAAGCTTAGCTGACATGTATCTTTAAAAATAAAGACAGCAGTTAACGACTGAATAAATGATTAGATGGTTTGTTGAGATTAATAACTTTAGCTGTGCACCAAATTCTTCCTTCCTCCAAAATGAAGAGCCACATCAAAACCAGGATATTCCTGTTGTCTTCTCTATCTCTGTGCTAAAACAGAGCTTCTGAAATATTTATAGCTTCTGTCAGGCCACTGCTTCTGCAGCCCATTACAATCAAAGCATGCTTCTTCTTATTTTTTATATATCTATCTTGATGTCTAAATGCATGCACATCACATGTGCATGTAGCGCATGTAGGTAGTGGGGCTAGCATATAAATGCACACAACACAAAAGCACAGACAAGGAAAAAGAAAATGTGGCAAAGATGGCTTATGGTTTATAAACTATACACAGACATTTTTTGTCCAGGCCATGATTAATATTTCAACCTTATGCAACCTGCTTACATTTGTGAAAATGCTAATAAGGGATACAGCCATACAGAAATGAAAGAAAAACCTTGACCTTTGACTCATACATTGAGGGGATCTATCCGTTGTGACAGGGGGCTTTTTGTATCAGCAAGGTTCTGGTCCATTCCTCTTTTTTTATATCAAGAATTCATTACAAAGAAACAAACAATAAAATACATTTTATTATTTTGCAAGGACATGTATAACAACATTGGAGCTACCAGCACAGAAAACGTGTCTCTATAGCTCTTCTACTATCATCAAAGAAAGGCAAAAATGCACTAAAATAAAGAAGAAACACTGTTACCACGTCTTCTAAGTTAAATAATTTATTGTTCTTCATTTCAGTCTGCACTCTATATTCATAATCTACTACCTCTTGAGAATAATCCTTTGCGTGGCTGTGTTGCATGTGCACACTGTAAGAATTCAGCTACTGTACTGTGTTTTACTGGACATTTCAAGAAAGATCTGTTCAGGTGACAGACGTATTAGTGATTTTTTTTCCCTTTTAACTTGCATTTCTACCTGCCACTGGATGATTTCTGCTTTCATTTGACTACCCCATTAGGCATTTCTGCCTACAGCACAGAAAAGAAGACAGACAGAAAGAGACAATAAAGTGACATGGCAAGGAGGCCCCGAACTCCTGAATTCACAAGCACTTCTTCATTTGCTCAGCTATCCGTCATTTCCACTCATTTCTTGTCATCGCTCCTTTAACCTCTCTCTCCCCATCCCAGGCTCTCTCAGCTTTGTGAAGACTATCTCCACCCTCAATGTGCCTCCTCTCTCTCTCTCTTTTCATAACCTTTTAATATTTATGAGGACTGCAGAAATGCTAGGAGCAAAGCATGCTGGGTACAGCTGTCCCTCAGAGTCTCTTCCTGACGTCATCACTGGCATTCTGGGCTCCCCACCAGTATCAAAGTCAAGTTCCAAGTTCTCTGCCAGCAAAACTGAATCTGAAAATGTATTTTACTGGCACACAGAAAATACAGAGTCATAGAAACTGTTTAAAAACAGCACCTTGAGGCAACGGTTGTTGTCATTTGGTGCCATATAGATAAAATATCATTGAAATGAAGAGAAATGGCTTAACCACCATAGGAACAAGACTTTTGTTGACAGGACCGCTAATGAAAAGCTTATATATATGATTTGAGCCTATATAATTGTTAAGACTAAATAATGCATGTTTTATATATAAGCTTCATATCCACAGAACCAACATTACTAAATTAGAAAACAGACCACTAAATAAATGGGGAAAAAATATAACTTTGAATGTTTAGACATTCTTGTATTTCTACTCACATCTAATTGGCCAAATTGACATTAACTTTCCTCAGTGCAAAGCAATCTGTGACTGCCAAGCTTTGAGAGGCTGATGCTTTAAAATAAGCACAGCATGATTTAGAAGTTGATTACAGCTGTATTTGATTACCTCAAGTGACCAATCTTAAATCTGACACAAGGAAGCAGTGTGCCTTTAACTCAGTACTCCCTCACACAGAAGCCCATGCTGAGCTTATTGCTGCTTAATTGCTGCTCTGTTTAATTTGCTTCACTAGTGCCACTACCTTGAACATCTAAATCACTCATTTAAATAAAAGTTTGATATCTTGGGACATGCACCTGTTTTCCTTCGTGCAGAGATTTAAGTGAAAAGAACACTCTCTCTGTCACTCTCTTATCTCTCCATGAATATTAAGTTACTCCTTGCAGTATATAGTAAAAATGAAATGCATGTACTTAAGGTCCAAAAGGGTTTATCTTGTAGCATGAAAGCACTCAGTCAAAGTACCTGTAGCAGTCCATTTACCATTTATTTTATCTTAGCACAAGTCTTTATTTTAAACTAAGCTAAATATTAGCTGCAGGTTGTCAACTAATAATTAGCAAACATCCGATCAATCAGTCTTCCAAACAAATTCTGCTCCACAAAACAATTAAACATATATCCCAAGCACAGTGGTCGGGCAGTGATGGACCAGGGTGCTTCGCAGTTACTGAGCAAACCACAAAATCTTCTGTATACCAGAGCTTTGTAGAATCAAATGTGAGGCCAGCTTTCCCACAGCCAAAACTGACAACACACATGAACTTGAAAAGGGAAAAGTAGAAGAAAAAACTATGAGGAAAAGGGGGGGGGGGGGGGGGGGAACACACACACACACACACACACACAGAGAAGCTGGGAGCCATTATGTCTGAAAATCATGTGCACATAACTAATGCAAAGCACTCAGCTGCAGACGACCAGTGACTCCCGTAAGGGCACTATGCAATCACGATGACAGGAAGAAGCAGTCGGCAAAGGGAGGAGAAGTTACAAATGACAGGAAGGAGGAGGAGGAAAGAAAGTACACATGGTACAAAAACGAGGACTATGCCTCTGATAAACGATGGTATAAAGGATATAAAATAGTCATGGCAGAATGAATAAGTGAAGGAAAAAAATGGATATAGAAAAATGGTAGCGAGGAGCATGAAGGAGGAAGAATGACAACCATGGACACTGGCGACATTAGAGATCACACAGCATATTAGATGATACTCCCAGACTCTTACAAATTCTGAGCTTCAATAGCAAAGTTAAAAAATGTCAAAATAGAAATAAATATGCTGTGTCTTGTAGACAAGAAATGAGATTGAGGAGAATTGAAGCAGGAAAGAAAGAAGGAAAGAAGAGTGTAAGAAAAGAGTCACGAGTTAAAGAAACATATCCATTTTAGGGTCATTGATGAATCACCACTGTGAATTTTCTCAGAAATAGAGAAATCAGAGGTCACGGTCACATACAGAGCAGCACCTCTGGTGCTTATGGGATGCAGTGTCAGTGAGTGTCAGTGAGTCACTGACAAAGAAAAGAAGGCGGATTTGCATAATCGTTACACCTCACTGATGCACTGGTTAAACTAAAAAATCTGAGAATTACATCAATTACATTAAGTACAGCTGTATCTGTTTGTCTGTCTACCCATGTATGGTCCATCTATCTACTTGTGCATCAGTTGATATCAGTCTATCCTCTGCCCACTACATTTTGATCATCATTACTGTGCAATATTTAATACGAGCATAAAATCATTATTTATTCTTAAATATATATATAGCACCACAGAACTGTGCACCTAAAATACTTTTAGTCTCAGAGTTGTTAGTTTATCACTCCAACCTCCCTGATCCATCTGTCATTTGCTCATTTTGAGGTTATCTTAGGCAAAGGCCGAGGTTGCTGCCACAGCCCTTGAACTTTTTTACAAGTATTTTATTGTATGACAGCATTTTTGCATTTTCACAGGAGCACAGATGTCTTATCCGTACCCTACCTCGCTTATAAACCTTAGATGGTTTTATTAATAAAACTAGCAAAATTGCAGTAAAAAGTAAAAGGTATGTTTTTTGTGACCATCTCAGTGTATTCAGTTTATTTTATTTACACTGATTCATGGACTCACATGTGTATATATTCCAGTACACGCATAAACCTCAATGAATGCAAAGTTTAGTGTTTATCCGCATTAGATGCTCTCTAAATTGGGAGTCAGTATTTTAAATCAAGTGCAGGGCAAAATATAATAAAAGAGGATTATTCAGGCATACCTCTGTAAACATATGTGAAACTCTTGAACTGTGAAGCAGCACGGAAAGGCTGCTTTAACTGAGCTGCTAGAAAACACTCACCTTCATCTATTCATAAATATCTGTATGTGAGCATCAGTGCGCCACAAGCAAGTCTGGAAACTAAGAGGAATGGCAGAACAACTGACAAGTGAGACATGAAAAACTTTAACAATTTTACAATATCTTAACATAAAGATGGAAATTATTGTTATCCAATATTCTCTTCAATCCTGAGTCATAATGACATGTTATGACAGAAGTGACTGGCATTAATGGTATTTAGAGCAAAGGATATATAATATATATATGAACAAAACCACCAAACTCAACAGTCACTGTGCAGTCACTGCTTTATGACTCAGTTGTCTGAAGGCACAGTTGGATGTTACATGTCAGAGTATCATGGCTGTGGCCTGGGAGGGAGAGATAGATGAGAAGAGGGGTGGGGGGCAGGTTCTCCCGCCTCCAACGCGACGTTGACAGACTGACTATCAAATTACCAATGTCAGGAATCAGTTCTGTAGAGGGCTCTGGAGGTGACACATACTAAGACACACAAGCGTCCTGACAGGCACAAGATACATATTCACAGTTCACATGTATGTGGATGCATGTGAAATCCTAATAATCTGGATCCTCAGGTTGACACACACACACACACACACACACACGCACGCACGCACACACACACACACACACACACACACACACACACACACACACACGTAATGTAGACACACAAATGCAGCGATGTGCGCTCAATTTTATGTGCACACATGTCAGTATATACACAGAGTGCAACATGCTGCATCATTGTCAGCCCTGCTGTCAGCAACCAGTCACAGTAGCTGACATATGTTCCTCACTGCAGGATGTAGAGAGTCCAACACATACGAGCCCGCACGTGTCAGCTGAATGTTTGCAATATGCATCTAAGCTGACAAAAATCACGTCACAAGAGCAGTGGCCAAAAGCTGTTCAGCGCCCTGACCACCTCCTAGCCTAGACAGTTTATTCAAAATGTTCCACACTCGTATTCATCTTCATAAATGTCTTTCTTCCACTGCAATGTCTCCAGAGCAAGCTGCACCCAACACTAAAAGCTAATCTCCTGCACACTTTTGCAGGACCACTGGGGATAGAAATCTCTTTGATATCATTTCCCTCCTTTGTCAGGTTGGCATACATACACACACATGCAATGGATGGATGGAGATTGATGGACCTGAGAATTAGAGTAGGCTTTCACAAAAGACAGCACAAATCAAATACACTGAACATAATATAAGAAAATGTATCTGTGTATTCCATACACCCTACTCAATCTGACCAAACTATATTTGTGACCATGTTCCTACAGTACAAAGAATGGCATGGAGCAATTTAAACACAAATGTTTGGCTGTCTAAGCACTCACTACAATAACATAGTGCAGGGGTCCCCAATCCCAGTCCACGAGGGCCGGTGTCCCTGCAGGTTTTAGATCTCACCCTGGGTCAACACACCTGGATCACATGATTAGTTCATTACCAGGCCTCTGGAGAACTTCAAGACATGTTGAGGAGGTAATTTCTCCATTTAAATCAGCTGCGATGGATCAAGGACACATCTAAAACCTGCAGGGACACCGGCCCTCGTGGACTGGGATTGGGGACCCCTGACATAGTGTCTACCTACTGTAAGTAGTTTTATTACAATGTGAAAAAATAGTGTGAAAGACTTGACATAGTATGTAAAAGAAAAAAGAGAGATTACAGGGTTAATGAGATAATGAGTAATGTCTTGTAATATCTTGTTGATCAAAATCCAAAGTGACATGTTTATGCTTATGTGTTTGCATACCTGTGCACAGATGTGGCAACTGTAAGCTCTAACCTAGGGGTGTCAAACTCATTTTGATTTACAGTTCATACAAACAGCTCCACTTGATCTCAAGTGGGCTGAGCCACTAAAACAGTTGCATAATGAGCTACTTTCAGCTGCCCCCTTCTTCACACGGGCTCACCCCAGTGGGCAGCTCAGCATGTTTCATTTGGCAGATTTTTACACCAGATGCCCTTCCTGATCCAACCCCAAATTACACTCAAAATTCCCCTTCGTTACTGTACAAACACATGTTGATGTCTTGAGAAAAATGAGCACATTTTCAAAACCACATTTACAAAGCCAAAAAACCTTAAACCGTAGTGTTTTGGAGAACAAAAAACACAATATTTTATTCATATTAATATATTAATGTAAGAATATGTATGTGTTTTAATTAAAAATCTGTAATTATCAATAAATGTTCTGCAATTTTTCACTCTGCAAAGCTATATAGTGCTGCTCTGGACACTTTGTTGGGCCTTTTTTTGGGCTGCAAACCATATGTTTGACACCTCTGTACTCGCCCTCTACTCTGAGCACACTGAGGTGTCCCTACTGTGCAGTCTGTGTTAGTGACAGCGGGTCACTGCTAATCACCCAGTGGGTATAGAGTCATCATACCAGTGAGCAACATGCTGAAAGAGTGATGTAGGCACAGAGGGGCGGATGGAGGATAAAGAAAGAAAAGTCATGGAGGACAAACACAAGATACATTAGAGGACGAGATCACAGGAGGGCATGGTTACCTTCAGCTGTGAGGTAGCAACCACCTCTATGACTACGAGGACCACTGCTGCTTCTAAAAATAGCAGTCATACAGCAATACCATTAATGACTACAGTGCCACGCTCTGAGTTGATTATCTATTATGAGACAAAGGAAATTAGCGTTTTAACCCAAAAGATTAAATCTGGTATTCTAATAATTTAAAGCTTACACTCATAAGGAAACACAGATGAGATGAAATATACTGAAAATGTATTGGAAAAGAGGCTCACAGTAGTGGCAAATCATTTTAGCATCCCACTGTTAAGAAAAAAAGGGCATTATTCTCAGCCACAAATTGCTACTGGTGCGATGGAGGGACTGTGACTGCTCCCCGAGGCCAGTCGATAAAGCCTTCACCTCATGATTCAGCATTCTGTGCAGGATCACAAGGGGCATTTCAACACATAAGGAGCTATTCATCAATGAGGCACACTCCTGATATCAGGGTCAGGCCTGAAGCACAAGGTCTGCTAGGGGTTAAAGCACCGCTAAAGTAGCACTGAAATCAAATGTCTTGTCTCCCAAGATGATAGCCAAATGCAGTTTTCCATAAAGTATACATCAGGAAAGAGAGTCACAGGGTGAGATACACTGAGTAAGAAAATCAAAGAAAGTAAGTAAATCTTAAAAAAAGCAGACATTAAGGTGACCACTGTAACATAAACTACGGGATTACCCAAATGCCTGGATTAGTCTAGCACTCAAGGCAGCTCAGCTAGACAGCTAAATGGCACAAAATCTGCAGCCGTATAGCAAACGTTTGCTGTTTGCACCTCCAAATCTGCAGCTTTTCATCTTCACTTACATCAAACTCCTAATATAACCAAAAGACAACATACTGCATCCCAACTAAAAATGCAAGCTTTATCCAAATTCAAAAGCTGGCGAACAATGATGCAAATTGGGTAGCAGCATGACTATGTCACATGATCTCAGAATGAGAAGTCACTGAGCTCCTTCCAAACCTCGTGCTATAATAAACCTTATGCACCAGGGAAGGCTAAAAATATGGGCTAGACAAGCTGACACACTGCATTTGCAGAAAGCTGCACTTCATTCAGAGCACCATCAATCACCCTTCAACAGTTGCTGATGCTTGTTGTCTGTGCTCTCTATGACATGTCCATGCACACTGGCATTCCTAAAAACGTTTACACATGCCCCAGAATGTGAGGTTTTCACTAGGGAAAAAAGAAACTAAATTCAATTACGTGATAAGCTATTCCCCGATAGATGCTGGAAAAATGAATAATCTTACATCTTAAGATTAGCCGTTCATGTTGGTGTTAAAAGTATGAAAAGCAAAGTCTTCCCAAGCTTTATTATTGGGTCAAGATATAAGTTACCGCTTTCATTATTTCAGAAGGTAAACTAACAGAGTAGGTTTGTCTGCACTTGTTTCTAAACCAGAAATATATCCAGTTTACACTAACATATACAGCAGCCACAGGGAGATGTGTAAACTGATATAAGTATTATAATGCTTTATTTACAGTAGCAAGGGTTGTTTTGTCTTTATTGCCAGTGGGTGATGCAAATTACAGTGTAATCAATCACTTTAGACTTTTTGCACGCTCCCATGTGAGTGCCCTCTGAATGGCATTGGCGAAGAAGAAGCCTCAGATAAACTGTAATTTTAATGTATGTTATGTGCATATTTAAAGGCCTGTGAGTTTTTCCTCTCACCTTGGCCTTCCCCATGGGATTGCTGATGTAGAGCCAGCAACACACACCCTGTCACCCTGTCCATCCGTCACACAGGCTTAAAACCGCTGAGTCAGTCTTGCTGCTTCATTACAATCAGGCCACGATCCACAAATATTTTAGCCTGTGCGCATTTTTGTGAGTCATAGATGCAAGATGGCACAACAGTGTCAAAAGTGTGTGTTTGAGGGAGGGAGGAAATCAATAATTTAAGTGTACTATTGCTGCATCATAAAGAGTAATATTCGGTTGTTTGGTGTGCTACTAAACCCTCCAGAGGAAGTTCAGAAAGAAGGGGGCAAATTCCAATATCCAGATCTTCCATTCATCATTATAGGGTCATACACACGGAGGCAGTGAGAGAGGCAACATAACTGCTAAAGGCACAAACCACCCAAAACAATCAAGCAGGTCATTCATAATAAGAGCTAATTAGAAACAGAAGGAAACAAGAAATGCACAAGGGAAAATATTAAAGCGAAAGAACATGTGCAGAGAACACTGGGAAAAAGCTGGAATCCTTGACTAATGGGAATAGCAAGACAGCCTGGCAGGGATCAAGGGAATTGCATGTATACACACAAACATGCACACCCAGTTGAGTAATTAGTCGATTGGACACAGGTGTGGCAGAAAGTGGAAGAAATTAAGCAAAAACAGGAAGTAGCGCAAAATAAAGTGAGACAAAGAATGTGATTAAAAAGAAAATGACAATCAATCAATTCAGAGCATCTTGCAAAGTCACAGGTGCCCACTTAACACCTTAACAGCTCAAAAACACAAAACATATGCTAGTGCATTGTGTAACATCTGATTAAATATGAATTTATGAAGTTGGATGTGATGCATCGTTTCCGAGGAGAGTGCTTCAGAATTATAATGTTATATTCAAATAGATAAGCAGAAGCAACTATATGAAGTATATTTAGATTATACATTTCTGTGTAATTTATTTATTTATGTATTTATTTAAGCTGAGCATTAAGGGAGTAAAAAAAAACCTCACTGTCAATATACTGCATATAGGCTAATATTATTCTTTATGTGCATGCATATAAAGAGAGTATGCTCAAGGTATGCTGAAGGGGAAAGGGGTGGAGTTATTGTTTTTTTTACACCTTCCAGCAATGTAAATTAAGAACCAGTTAGCAAATTATCATGAAAATGCTGCCTTACTCTACATCACCATCCCCTTAAACAGTCTCAAGAGTACTGTAAATAGTGGAGTCAGAGCTGCTATGATCTAGATATGTGATGGCACAATACGTGACTTATTTAAAGCCTCTTTTGCTGAAGTTTTAATATTAGCACATATGTATATCAACACATTTGTTATCTATTACAGTTGTCATTTTGGTCAGGCTTCACAATGAGTTCTTCTTTGGCTTTGCGGTTATTTTGTAAACAGTAAAAGCGAAAGGTTGAAGGATTGAAATAGACAAAATAATAACCACTGCAGTGCCTTCATAGAGATTTCTGTCTATTCATCCGTTCCTGCTCACTCGATGCTAGGAAATCATATTTAATGACTCACAGGCTGTTCTGGCACAGGACCGTGTTAACATTTATTTATTTAGTGTTCTCATCCTCGATCCCAGACTGCTAATGGATACTTTTCTTATGGATGCGCAACCTTGTTGTTCACTAGAGTTGCCATAACAGGCAGCACAGATGTCAATGATAAATAAATTATAAGGTTGACTATTTGTATTGTAAGCAGTAATTATGGCATTTTCTAGCATTTGATTTTGCTGGACTTTTTTATGGGAGCATTGGTTGAGACACAAAATATTACAAACACAAAATATATAAATGACATGAGGAGAGTCTGTTTAGTTGACAGCAGCATGCAGGGGATTCCAGAGAGAGAGCTGTTTCTGAATTTTAGATATACAAACATTTGCCAGACTTTTGGGGAGGAAGACTGCAGGAAGTTGATGAACTCTGTTTTACAAAGACATCTTGCTTTCACTGCCATGTGTGTGCACTTTACTTTGATACACACTATATTCTTTACTGACTTGAGTAATATTTCCAAGGAGCACACAATTATTTTTTAAAGTGGTCTTGAGCCATTGTTCACAATCATGAAACACAATCAGTCATGGACTGGACTCCACAGAGCCCGAGCCTGAAAGCAGTATAGTATCATCTTGACAGAGATCAGAATCAAAGGCAGCCAACATCCAAAGAAGAGTTTTGAATGTCCTTCAAGAGGTCTGGAGAACGATTCCTGAAAACTACTTAGAGAAATTACAAGAAAACTGCCCAGGAGAGTTCAGGCTGTGCTGAAGAATAACAGTGCTCATACCAGACTTTCAATCTTGTCAGAATTGTACAAACTCTGTTTTGGCCTTACCATGTTTGGACCTTTCAATAAATCACTGAACCCATTTCCCATTTACCCAACAAAATATAAAGAAATGAGATGTGGCTCAAGATTGTTGTACTGTATTGGGGTTGTTTCTCTGTTAGCTTTAGATTTTGAAATGGAGCAATAAATGTCTGGAATTTAAGATTAGAGGCACAACAAAATCGAATCACACAGCTGAGAGGATAAAAGGTGCAATATTATCAGCCTTGTTTTTTGTTGTCTCTAGTGACTTCTGTAGTCAAGTTATGCAACAAAAATTTGTCTACTTAGCTTTACAGTTAAAGTCATTCATTTCACTGTATATTCTTATTTTCAATCATTGAAAACTACAGAAAAAAAATCAGGAGTAAGCCTTCTAAAAAACAACCAAGAGCGCAGCTATGAGACAGGATGGAAGAGGGTGGGGAAGTCATAGATGGAGAGAGAGGTAGAGGAGAAGGTGAACAGGATAAGATGGGAAGTTGTAGAGAAACAGATGCAACATAAAGCAAACAAGAATAAGCAGAGAAACCGAAAGATATCTAACGCAGGAAAGCACTGATGAACAGATGGATGAACGAACAGTTGCTACAGTTCCCCTCCTCCCATCTAGAGTTTAAAATTGAATTAGCAATGAAGTATTTATACAAATGTGGTGTGGGTTTTCCAACTCAATGCCTTTGTACAGCAGACAGCGGAGGATAGTGCAGGGAAACAGAGCAGTGTTGATAAGTGTCCTACGTCCATATTAGGGATTTGATGATATGTTTAAAGTCAGAAATACAGGATTCCTCACTGGGGGAGAGGAAGAAAAAAAGAATTATAGCTCTAGAGGGGGAAATGGCTGAGGGCTGACAAGGATTTAAAGCTGACTGAGGAGAACCACTCTCAGTTTGCTTCTAGCTCTCTCCCCCAGCTATCTCCTTCCCAGTCCAGCTGCCATCAGTGGGTGCTGATGCAAGCGCTCTGATCAGAGAGTGTGAAGTGATATCAGTGAATGAATGGCAGCTGGTTCTGTCAGGGATGCACTGGAAACTGCTGATGTAATATTTCAGCTCTTTTTCTGGTAGTTTCACACCTTGAAAACCAATAGTGTTTACAGTAAGTAAACTTGTTTTTAATGTGTTCAAGAGTGCTGCCCACCAGCCACGGTTGGCTGTTGACTGATGAGGCTGAAGAGAGAGGGGAGCCATACCACCTGACATCAGACAGCAATCCCAGAGACACATGACACCCCTTCTCATCATGCACACACACACCACACGAACACACAAAGCAATTACGTCACCACCACCACAAATTCCCCCTTAAATTGATGTGAAAAAAGCATTTGTTCATTCCATTTGGAATGATGTGTTTTTAACCATACTACACGAAATACAGCTGGTGCCCCAAAACAGCATGACATGTTTTGGTTACTTCAAGGATCTACTTCAAAGAAAATAATATGACCATAGACAGCAAGAAGTCTTGAAAAGCTTTGGCAATGACCTAAAATCTTCTGTTTTTATAACAGGCGCAGTTAAAACATGGTAGATTAACACTTGGCTACTTTTAATAGCTATGTTATTGGTTGTGTACATCAGTTGTTTCTTATTAGATTCATTATTTATCAGTTCTAGCTTTGCTCATTGCCTTAATCCCATCCACATAAAACCCACTACTTTATTTCACCACCTTTCAAATGTCAAGCAGTTTCGTTCCACTTTGGTAGCTGCTTCAATCACTCACGACAAAGTTGAGGAACATTTAACTGGTGCTTTGCATCACTAAGGCTTTTTTCATCTTTACACTGCTATAAGTGTCCACCTTGTCCACCATGAACCATTCTCCGTGGTAGTCTGTTCTTGTGTTCAAACCTTAAAATCATTCTCACAACAGTTTGGAGCTTGTGAGAAATGTACATTTGCACAAGAATTTTAAATATATAAGAAATACTGAAAATATCTCCACCATCATCACTATATACAGTTCTTTCTTTCTGATCAAGCATTACGTGCATTAGCTAGCACGTGCACTGTAAAGTGTCTTTAGGTCAGCGAAGGAAAGTGACGGAGTCAGGGCGTGCCTGAGAGTGGCTGCTTCAGTGCATTAGTGGGCTCCTGCGAGCCACATGATCCACGCAGACCTTCAGGAGCAGTAATTCCATTACATAATGCCCAGCTACAGCTCTAAGTGTGTGTGAATGTGCATGTGTGTGTGGCATTGTGCCACTCTGCATCACTTTCACTTTTCCTCTAATTATTCTTTGTAATTGGCTGTCCTCACACAATTTCACTAATGAACTATGATGATGTAAATGCTTGCTTGCTTGCTTGTTTACATTATTGTATTTTGCACAACTCTGTTGCTTGTGAAGCTCGCACACAAGAATTTCACTCACATGTGCTGTACCAATGTACCTGCACATGTGATGTGACAATAAAAGTGATTTGATTTGATTTGATTTGATAAATGTATCATGAGCATTAGGTATGCATGTAGGTAGGTCAGCTGTAACAATTAGATGTTGTGTTGTATATTTTAGATGTAACTTTTGATTTAAACTAGAAGTTAGTGGAATGCAAGTCTTGTTTCATAAAAAAATCTAGACGCCAACAGCTCTCTAACTCATGTTATTGATTTAGTTTAGTGAGTTCAGTTGTGCTGTGAGAAATTATAATCATCACACATCCTAATGGAGCCAGGACCAAATACAGCCAGTTTGGGAGTAAAAATCAATCAACAAGGTTTTTCCCCCTGGGATTTTGTGCCTAGGGCATAAGTTAGAATTCCCATCACCAGCCAAAGCATATCCTCGTCCATCAACTCATCTCTTCATCATCCCACCACATGCAGTGTCAAACCTTAATCACTATGGCAACATCCATCACTTCTGACCGCTGGTAGGATGACCTCAGGGTCACATTAAATTTTGCCAAAAGATTTACAGCTGTTACCCCTCGCACTGCATACTTCACATTGAGTGGCCTTGCTAACTATGATGATGGATGCGCTGATTAACAGATTCAGGCCGGCAGATGAGCTGTGACACTTGAGGGATTCACACAAAATCAGACTACAGATTGATCAATACAATGTCAAAATGCAACTGGCCATACCTTTAACTGCAATGTGGCAACTGTGTTATGATACTTTTTTTTCCTATTCATGCGCTAAAGCATTAAATCCATAAATCCAAGTACCTGAATTCAAGGTAAACAGCCACTGAAGATTCACAATACTTGAGCAAAATGATTCTGATATTTATCAAAGGTGTCTGACAAGGAGTACTCATCTAAAGTCAGTTTGATCTCCAGATCAAAATACGTGCCAGTCAAACTGAGTACAAGATAAGCCCTCAGAGAGATCCGATAAATATCGGCCATCATGCTTCTGTTCTGGAATCACGTTTGAGCAGGTATGCATCTGGGGTAACATCAGACACAGTACTGAGCACGGAGCAGGTGCTCAGTTAGAACACGGTAGAGGTTTGTAGATAGATGGGTAGCTGGTCTCAGATGCAGTGTAATCCTAGGCTGCCTGGTAAGTATAGCCTGCGGATGCTTAGGGCTGGGCAAAGTGCTGCTTTGCTCTGCTCTGCTTGACCTTGGCTTATCCTGCCTTCCCATTTCTCAAAGGGGATGGAAAGGCATCAGACCACTAGGGATAGGACAAAATATTGATACAACAATCCATAGCATCAGTTCGCTGACACCAGATATCTATATTTTTATTAAAATATGCAAGCACTGCAAATTTTCCTGTCGGGAGCAGTTTTACTGTAAGTCGTCTGGCCTGAAGTAAATCCATATAAATCAATATGTTCATAGAGTTCAAAGTGGAGTAATGGCTAAGGCCTTTGTGAATGATTTGGTGTGATTAGGTTGCTTTCTTGCAGACTGGATAAAAGCACTTCTCCTGTTCACTGCATTCATCCAACTTTTTGGCGGGCAAAAAACAGCCAGACAAGGATACATTTTCCCCATCTAAAATATTTGGATGAAATTATTTTTGCAGATGTAAAACTTCTAATTACCAAAATTAGGCATCACTAAGAAGAATTTCTAGTGTTATTATCCCATGGGGCATCTTGTAAAAATGGAAGAGTGGCCAAGAAAGTGAGTAGAGAGATGGAAGACAGCTTTGGCTAATTAGTGTTGGGTGTCCATAAGGTTACATAAAAGTGAAATGATATAACCCGAAGGCCTGACATGTAACACACACACACACACACACACACACACACACACACACACACACACACACACACACACACACACACACACACACACACACACACACACACACACACACACACACACACACTGTATGTCCTCACATGTGCACAAATAAAGCTCTTTTGGAAAACAGGAGTAAAAGGCAAACAAAAGACACACAGTATCCATTAAAAGGTCTCTAGATTCATTGTATTAAGTGCAGGCCCGAAGGAAGCAGGGACATGCACGGACCTGAGGAGCTTTGTGTTGAGCTACTAGAGTAAAAGGGTTTCACATAACAGGTTGGTTACAGAAAATGAGCAAAAAGTGCAATTTGAAGAAGGACAAGCATTACCATGTACTTCCTAAATCGCATTACTCCACTCTTAGCATTTGTTGTGCTAATAATAAAGGCATATAATTATGTACCCTATTAAAGAATAGGTATATATCATGCACTAAAACTATTAGACACGTACTAAGCAGGACTTCAAATGTTTGATACTGCAATTCATGAGCTATCCTTTTACCAGTGGCCAGAAATGACTGTATCTTTGCCAAGCTTTACTGTGTAATGTGTTCTCCACTTTTGCATGCTTGTACCTCTTTTCCACAGCAAGGGCTTAATGTGAAAAATGCCACCCTATATTCAAGTGTAGAATTTGAGCAACAGTGAGTTAGAAGCCCAGAATTTAGAGAAACAATTTTAAAAAGTAATAAAGAAAATATAAACAACACAAAGCAAAACGCAAAAGAACTAACCTCACAAGTGTGTAATGATCGTGGAAATGCAGTCATCTTGTTGATGGCATGATTTAAAGAAAAATCTAATAGGGCACATTTAATGTCTAGATGTAAGATTTCAAGAGGTTAAAACTGAATTTTCTGCAAGCAATCATTTATGTCATAAGAAGATCTACCTTGTAAAACATTCATTTATAATTTAAGATGCTCACGTAATGCAGTTTGGTTGTATTGAGTCTGTCACACATAATTCAATCATTATTTTTGCTGACATATTTTGGAATCACTCACTTGGTAATTAGGATGTGCAGAAATCATTAACAGTCATGCGAGTATTATGAATAGTAAAGAGCACACGATTATTTCAGCTAGGTTAATGTTTTTCCAATCTAATCTGATAAAAGTGCTTTGCATGAACATGTCAACACTTTTCCAATACAATCAAACTAAAATCTGTATTTAGAACATAAAAGCATATTCAGTGATTCAAAGACATTTCTACACTTAGTGTTTAGTTATTTAGTTTCCCGAAATGTACATGGCAGAAGTCTGTTCAAAAACTACTTGGCAGTTGTAACGCATGTACCTTAGCCAGCACGGCTACTTCCTTTGCAGACTCCCTAACTGGATTGCTGTCCAGTCTGTCCATAGCTGTGATAGGATCTCTGTTGGCACTGGAGTGGATAACCTTTGTGCGAGGGGAGGAATAGGGAGGAGAGATGCCATCCTGCCGAGTTTGATTTACATCGAATGGGGCCAATTAAAATCCCAAGAACATTAAGGCCTGCCTGTGCCTGATCTTCCTTCCTTCATGTCTTCAGAGATTATAGCAAAAGAGGAAATAAGACAGATACAGATAGTGACATATATTGATGTGGCATGGGTGATTGTTGAGGTGAAGGTGAGAGGGAAAGGTCAAACGGCCTATGAAATCCAGCAGACTACGGTAACACTTATGTTGTACATAGTCTAAAAGAACAGTCAATTCAACCATTTTTGTTCTCTACAAATAATTAAATGCAAATAATGATTCTAAATACTTTTCAACATCTTTCATTTTTAGTTTTAAACAAATTGAAGCACTGTTTTTATACAACTCCTGTAGAAAAGTATTCATAAGAACAGTATTGTAAAGGACCAGGTTTCACTTTTTTGGGGAGCAGGGGGGTTGGCACATCTCCACTATACTACACAATCCTTTGCACACTCTGATTTCCATATTAGGTTTTCACTCACAATGTATGAAACAGTAGAAGTTGTCTTATATTTGACAATAATTATGAATATATTATAGCATTAATAAGGAGGACATTGCACAAACCTGGAAGGGTTTGTCTGATGTGTTTTTATTAAAAACAATATATAAATGACAACTAAAAGTCTTTGAATTAGGCTTATTCTGCAGAATATACACAAAAGCATTGGGCCACACCTATTAATTCAGGTTTTTTTCTGTCCCATTGCTACATTGTGACAATGAAGCACTTAGCCGTGAATTCTATCTTTACAAATATTTTTAAAAGAGCTCACTGAATTTGAGTGTGGAACTATAATAGGATGCCACCAATGCAACAAGTTGATTTATGAGATTTATTCCCTCCTAGATATTCAGTGATTAAATGTGAACAGTATAATCACAAAGTGGAAGTGTTTAGGGTGTTCAGATGGCAGACCACATAAAACTACAGAGTGGGGTTGTCAACATCACACATCACAATCATTCCTCAGTTCTAACACTCCTCACATCACTAAGAACACCTCTATTGAGTCGGGCGAGCTAGCTACTGCTAGTTAGCTCTTTTGCCTGCCGACTCGAAAAGAGTTTACGATTCAGCTCATCTATGTGTCAGTGGATCTCCAACTTCCTAACTGGCAGACCACAGGCAGTAAGGATGGGCGGACATGTCTCAGCCTCCACCACTCTCAGCACTGGAGCCCCCCAGGGGTGTGTTCTGAGCCCCCTGCTGTACTCTCTGTACACATATGACTGTGTGGCCACTACCAGCTCCACCACCATCATCAAGTTTGCTGACGACACCGTCGTGGTGGGCCTGATCTCTGATAACAACGAGACGGCCTACCTGAAGGAGATTAGGAATCTGGAGAACTGGTGCCAGAGGAACAACCTCCTTCTAAACGTCAGTAAGACAAAGGAGCTGATAGTGGACTTCAGCACTAAGCAGGAGAGGAACTACCAGACCCCCGTCATCAACGAGTGCCCAGTGGAGAGAGTGGACAGCTTCAAATACCTCGGAGTTCACATCACGCAGGACCTGTCATGGTCCTGTCACATCAACACCGTGGTGAAAAAGGCCCGTCAGCGTCTCTACCACCTCAGACGCTTGAGAGACTTCCAACTGCCCTCCAAGGTGCTCAGGAACTTTTACTCGTGCACCAGGGAGAGCATCCTGACGGGAAACATCTTAACCTGGTTCGGAAACAGCACCATGCAGGACAGACGAGCTCTACAGAGGGTTGTGCGATCAGCTGAGCGCACCATCCGCTCCGAGCTCCCTGACCTGCACTCAATCTACAGCAGGCGGTGCTGGACCAAGGCCAGGAAGATCGTGAAGGACCTCAGCCATCCCAACAACAGACTGTTCTCTCTGCTGAGGTCAGGAAAGCGATTCCGCTCCCTGAAGACCAACACAGAGAGACTGAGGAGGAGCTTCTTCCCGCAGGCGATACGGTCTCTCAATCACACCACCACACAGTACTGACCCACACATATAGTTCTTACACACACACTGGACATTCTGGACTTTGTTTTCACTTCATCACTTAAATCACTTTAAGCATATTTGCACTGCACAAGACATAATGTGGATTGCACAACACTGGACATTATATTCTTCATTTCCAGTTAATACTTGTACAGCTGCTGTTATTGTGTATATATTTATTTAGATTTCTTCATACATTCTTATATAGTTCTATATTGTGTATTTTGTTGTACAGTTATTTTATTTTCAACTTTAATTTATATATTTTATCTTATTCTTTCCCAGTTAAATTTACCCTTCATTCTAATTTGTGTTGTACAGTTATTTCATTTTTAACCTTAATTTATATTTTATTCCTTCCTAGTTAAATTTACCCTTTTTAATTTTTCATATTTATTTCCTATCTTATTCATAGCCTTTTCCTTTTTTGTTTTCTTTAGGTCACGAGCAGTTGTCCAAGCATTTCACTACATATCGTACTGTGTATGACTGTGTACGTGACAAATAAAATTTGAATTTGAATTTGAATTTGATTACCAGTGGTGTAGTCCTCATGTGGACTAATTTCCATGTTTCCAAGCATTTTTTTATTTGCATTTAGATATGAGTACCAAACCAAAGCAAGTGAAGAAGAAATCTTCTATTCACCCATGTCCTTATGGAAGTGGTTTCTCTTTGCATGATGAAGACCAGCACAAAGCATGTCCGATCTGCTTGGGGACTGTCCATGCTAGGAGAGCACTGACTAAGCCAGAAACATGTGTTTTCTTGCCAGCATTCAACACTAGAAAAACAAGTGATGTTTGTGGAAAAGGACCAGAAAAGACTGATGTTGAACAGCATGACCTTCTCCTAGTAAGGAGTGTCCATTCAATGAACCCAAGACTAGTTGGGCTTACCAACTGGAGTATGTTGATGCTCGTTCTTGAGGTTGTGAAGTCACTGGCTAGCTACAGCTTGAGCTGTTTCACCATACAGGCAAGAAGCTGCGGCTAGGATCCTGTACTGGCTCAGAAAAAAAACACCTGCCCATATTCCCTGATTTTGTCTGTGAGCTAACAGCTTCATGAAGCTAACCACTGTCTACCTGCATTACTGTGAACAGCTACGGACCATTTCTGGAGCTGGGCAATGCAGAGAAAGCTGGCTTAGATAATTCACTATCTAAACCTTTCCGGGAACCACACTTGGCTGCTCATCTGGCCCCATCTCACAACCATGGTGTAATAGGCCTCTTAATTATTCTAAGCACAGCAGATTCGCTGTATCTCAGCTTTATGGATATCAGATTTATCGGGCTCAACTTTGTCACCTTGCAATGCACCTGCTGGAGTTCAAGTCACTGGTTCACATTGACAGCCCCCTGGCACCTCTCCTTAATGACATCAGAGGAACCATGCATTGCATTCTCTGTGGGCCCTGCTGTACAGCAGTACCCCTATGCCCTTTGAGGGCCTTAAGAGTAGGACAACAGCAGCATCTGGCTGAACCTCTCTCATGTCCTGGATAGAAAAGGGACCATCCACTTGGATCAATCGGTGTCTGCTGAGGGTTTATGTGTGCCATCACTTGTTGCCATTCTGTTATCTATCCCCAAGAGAGCATGGCAGGTGAGAGCCCAGTCTCAAAGTTGAGTTCCGCACCAACTGGTCTGGAGCAAAGAGCAAAGAAATGAGATTCCTAGTAGGAAGCCTCAGTCCTTCTAGCTGTGGAGCTGGGACACATCTCTCATCTGTTACCAACCAAGACGCACCACCTAAGTTCTGTTCAGGTTGTCAGTCCAAGCAGGTGCAGCACTTTCCATACGCAGTCTGGTCCAAACACAGTGTGATTGTCTAAAGTCCTAGGGCTTCATGCAGCAGAAAACTGCATGGTCATAAATAGTAAACCTTTTAGCAATGTTACCAGAACCGACATGTTCTCCTATTCCAGTCCTCTATTGCAGATCTTTTTGACATTCCCTGGGAGCTGTTATATCTTCTTTCTTCTTTAATAATTAAAGTATATTTGGTCAGTCATATCGACTTTGACAGGTTGATGCCAGGTGTAAATCCTCCGGCCACGAATTCTTTTGAAAGGGGTCCCACCCGAGATCTGTAGTTAGGCATCACCAGCATTTTGAGATTTGGCTGTGGTGTTGCAGACCCTTTGTGCACCCCCCCCCCCCCAAAGGAAAAAAAAAATAGATATGATGCTTCTTTCATATAAGACTATTGTTTCTCAGGTTAGCTTCTACAAAATGAGTGAGTGACCTTCATACATTGTGAATCCTTTTGCAGACAGTTCTCTTGTGTTGGCTTCATGGTCAGTATGCTCAAATGAGGGATTTTTATTCCTTCAGATTATTACTACAATTCATGGTTACAGTTTTTGCTTCCCCCTCCTTTTGCATCTGAGGAGCTGCATTCCCTGTGCCTGGAGCGTGTACTATGTACCCAAATTCACCGCACTCAGAATGTGTGTTTATGTGACCAGTTGCTTGTGTGCCTTGCTAATCCCACCAAAGGTAAAGCTCTCTGTCTGAACAGAGGGTCTCCCACAGGCTAGTGGAGGCTATGTTCCTAGCTTACAGCAACAAAGCTCTCTCTTTGCCTCAGAGTGTAAGAACACATTTCATCAGGGGAATGAGAACCTCATGGGTACTATTTAAAGGGGTGTCTGTAAATGATATATGCTTTGGCTAGCTGATCATCGCCACACACTCTGGTGGCTCATTATGTCCTTCCTGCTGGGTCTTCTATGGACTAGGGTGCCGGTGGACCAGCCCCAGTTTGGTGGCTGTTCTGTAGGGTGTGTATATGTATGTCCTATACTGTATGTGTATTACTATATGTAGAATAGAATAATCCTTTAATTGTCCCACAAGGGGAAATGTGTGAAACCGAACAAAGTATTATGACGTTAACTTGTATTCCCTGAAGGAGAGGCCTGAGGTAAAACACCAAGCCGGGGTGTCATTTTGCAGAACAATCCATATGTTTATCCTATGTAAGTACATTTATATAGGTTGTCAGTGTCACTATATCACATAAATTGACACCTCAACACATCACCATGTTTATGCCATTTACCCATTCCAATATTCTTCCAATACCATTAAGAAAAACTAAACCAGCAAAATAAGCCGATCATAAAATTAAAATATTTTGTACAGCTTCAGAAACTACACATATTTCCATTCAGAAGAATCAGTTTCATACTTAAAATAATATTAAATAATTGTATTATAATTGTTTCTGTCTGTCTGACAAATCTATTTTCCCTGCTTCACACTCTGTCTCTCACATACACACACACAACACACAGCTCTTGTGCAGTGAATACGCAAAGACCTTTACATTATCCAGGAACTTTACATTACAGAAATATTGAAAGAGGGAGAGAAAACTTGCATACTGCATAATATTAAATACAAAGGCTATGATCATGGAATAATGTTATCAGATGTAGAAATGGATAAAAATATATTTTTTTAATCATTCAATAAACATCTCTAAAATGTAATATGTGTTTCCATAAATCATTTCACCGCTGCCAAGCATGAGTGCAAGGAGGCACAACCCCAATAAAATCTGCACCCAGTGGCACAGCGAGAGCGGAAGAGTCCAGGAGAGAAGTGAAAGGGGGTGAATGAGTGCTCTCGTGCCTAAAGGATGATATTCTGTGTGCACACTTTGTCACACAAAAAATATTCATTTTCTAAACCAAAAATATTACGTGCTGAAAATCTTTACAAATAATCATCCCCATCAATCTCTCCTTCGAACATTACACGGAGCACAAACATGCCCCAAAAGATACACAGATGCATTAAAATTGCATCTATTATTAGAGTGTACCTCCATTTTCCCCCTCCATTTTACATTTCCTCCAATGAAAAAACAAAACAAAAAAACTGTAATATGGGGGAAGACACCAAATATAAAGGAGAGAGTAGAGCATGCAAACCATGTAAGTGGTGACAAAAATCTGCATTGAAATATAAGCTTGGGCAGTACCTCTAACTTGCATTTCCTTCAAATACATATAGTGCACACACTGTAAGGCTGAAATCCCCTAAAACGCATGTCGTGAAAGAAAAACAAAAAGACAGCTCGTGTTATTTGACCGGCAGCGCATATTATTCACACCTCTAGTGGCATAACAGTCATCGTAAGCCTAATTTTCTTTCCCCATGGTTAAATATCTGACAGAGCTGACACAACCTGTACCAGAGCAAATGTGCTTGACTGGCTAGCCTACACTCACACACACACACACACACACACACACACACACACACACACACACACACACACACACACACACACACACACACACACACACAGGCACACGTACCAGCTGAGGCCATAAGACCAACTGTGTAATTATACATGTGTAATTGCACCCTAACCAATCAAGCACAGTGAGAGAGAAAGACTGCTGGAGATAGAGAAAGGCAGGTGGATGTAAGAATAACTGCCATTTCCCCTGTCTCTTGAGATAATCAGCCATACCTTGCGCCTGCGGTCCCTGGATCGATTCCTCTTTTTTATCTTTTCCTCCTCCTTCTCCCTCTGCTCCTGGGCGGCGGCCTCCGCAAGGTCCTTGGTCTTGCGGAGCTGCTTGGCGGCTTGCGCCATGGTGCCGCTGCTACTGTTGCTGCTGCTCCAGTCACGGTCGCTCCAGCCCTCCTCCTGTTTGCACTACCACCAGTCGTCCCGGTTTCCTCTTCCTGTGTCCCTCTGTCCCCCGAGCCCCGTCACTTACTACCTCTTCTCTGGTGGCCACCACGACATGTGTGTGTATGATGCAAGCACGAGGAGCGTCTGTGTCCAATTATTTTTGTGTG
Organism: Rhamphochromis longiceps; assembly: GCF_057381845.1. Taxonomy (NCBI): domain Eukaryota; kingdom Metazoa; phylum Chordata; class Actinopteri; order Cichliformes; family Cichlidae; genus Rhamphochromis; species Rhamphochromis longiceps. The sequence continues at coordinate 40,789,957 of NC_140563.1, forward strand.
TGTGTGTGTGTATGTCTTGTGGCTGTTGATGGTAGAGCAGCCACAAGACAGCCTCCAGCAGCCACAAAGAAAGATGCTACAGCTAGTGGTGCTGATGTTGCTTCTTATGCCGCGGCTGCTACTCATCCAGTCTGCTAGCACTGCACTGAATTGCCTCCCCTCCCCCTTTCTTTCTCTCCTACCTTCCTCCCTTCTCTCCTCTCTCCTCCCTCTGCTTGCAGAGACCAGTGTGTACAGCACTGTAGGGATCCTGCTGCAGAGCTCCCTCGTTTTATCTGTCAGATGCCCTCCTCTTCCTGCTGCTCTGCATCTTTCTCCAGTTTTCTTCTTTGTTAAAGGCTTTTTTTTTCAGAATAGCTGTTTTTGCATAAGTGAGGTACAAAAGATGAGGGCGCTAAAGCTGCTGAATGCCTTCAAATAATTTTTTTCTCACGTCTTTTTTCCCTCTCTCTGCCAATAGCTTTTCTATGGCACCTCCCTCCTGGAAACAGACAGAGAAGAAGAACAGAAGTGAGAAAAATGGGAGCTTGTGAAACAGAAACGGGTTTCTAATATGCAGCATCATGCTTTTACGATGAGTCTTTGCACAGCTTGGCCAAAAGTCGATTTTAAGGTGGCATGGAAACAGTATGCCGTGTGATAAGTATTAGACCTGCCTGTTTCTCTCATGTTTTGTCAGAAGCAGAACAGAAGAAAAGCATCAACGATGTGAACGCCTCATAAAAACTGCATGCTCCTCTCCCTTCCCCTTCATTCCACCACTTTTCCTTTTTCCATCAAATCAAGAGGGTATGCACAGATGTTTGGTGCAACAAAAAACAACATTACCATTCATTTTTGAAAAACTACTAACAGTTTTTGCAGGTAATCTCCAACTGATTTTGACTGTGTCACCATCTAATGGAAAATTGACTTGCTGTGCCTTCATATGATTATAAAATTTGTTTTATTTGGTTCTAATAAGCTAACATCCAGGTTTAACTTAAAATCCTTCTTATTTTCCTATTGTGAGTCAAATCCGGAAACCAATTTTCAAACTATAAAATCCATTATATTCAACAGACATGACAATATCTGTTTGTTTATTTGTTTGTTGTCTTATCAACAGTTGCATCTTATTTCCAAAATGAATTATTTCTTTAGCTATTATTAATTCATTAATATAACACATTTGCATTCTGTACACACTGTTCATCACCAGAGTGTAGGTCTACCAACCCCCCCCCCCCCCCCACCTCTCTCTCTTTCTTTCTTTCTTTCTTTCTTTCTTTCTTTCTTTCTTTCTTTCTTTCTTTCTTTCTTTCTTTCTTTCTTCCTCTCATTTATTCCCCCATCCGCCCCTGCAACATCATCTTTCTGCAGAATGATGTAGCAACGTAAAGTGCAGCATAGGAATGCATAGGAATGCATACATTTTATATTCATAGATGCCTTCTGTGTTTGTGTGACTCTATGCAACTTCTTGCTTCTTTGTATGCATCACATCTGAGTGACATTTTATACGGATACTAATGGATCTATTAAGCTAGATCCATTAGTATCAGGCTAATGGATCTAGCTTAATAGATCTAGCAACAAAATGTATGCCAGAGCTTGCCTTGGACTCACCATCAAAGCAACCAGACTAATTGTTGCAAATCCTGCATAAAAACTCCCCTCAGAGTGATCCATGTGCCCTCTGAAAGCCATGTGCATAAAATACAGACTAAATAGGTAATAGTTTATGCAACAGTGTGGCTATAGGACTCTAGTGCAAATATCTCAGATGAGCAGCTATTTAGACTTTCTAGTAAATAAAGCACAACGGGAACATTAGTCCAGTTTGTGCCTGTCTTTACCTCTTTATGGCGTCATTTATTCACCTGTGGGAAGGAAAGCATTGTTGTTGCTGTTGCTCTTTTCATGCATTAACTTTATGTAATTTTTTTTTAATTAACAGAACTTTCATTACTGAAAACTGAAGCCAAAGTGGAAGCGCCTCTAACCCGCATTCTTTCTAAATGGCAGCAGGGGGCGATTCCTCTTGTTGCAAAAAGACTTAGTTGAACTGAAGGACAAATGTAAATGACTGTGAGCTTCCTTGCTCTATGACCTCAGTAAACACTTTTCTGATTGGTTTATAGCCTCAATCTCTAGTTTCAAGTTAGTGAACAAAGGCATAGTTATTTCTGAAAATGTTGACCTGTGCTCTGGACTCTTTCCAAAGGCTTAGATAGCAACAGCCAAAACACTCTACTTCAGCCTGAGCAGGGTGAAGCACAGGAGCAGGTTTAGGCAATTGTAGGTTACTGTTGTATTCACACTTTTGCAATTTACTACAAAAACGGTCTTTGACAGCTTTCAGCACACAAAACCAATATGTAATGAACAGAACTCTAAACAACTTTAAGATCAACGTAAAAAATATCCATTGACCTTTTTTCTTTAGACACAGGATTGTCATCAGCAGGAACATTTTGATGGTTAGAATACAGTATTGTAAAAGTTTTATGCCACCCCCAATTTCTTTATGTTTTCATGGAGCCAGTCCTATTCTTACTGTCTTTCTTTCTTCTCTGGACACTGACTACACATCACAAATAACACAGAACCAATTTTAAATTGTATCTTTGTGACAGAGAATAGAACAAAAGAGAGCGCTGAATGCTCTTCAAGAAGCCTGAAGAACTATTCCTGAAGACTTCTTAAAGAATTTATAAGAAAGCTTTAGAGAGTTCAGACTGTGTTGAAAAATAAAGGTCAAATAGTTGTACCAAATACTGACTTTCAAGCTCATTGTAACAGCTGTTTTTGCCATATATAATGTTTGTTTACACCTGTTTCCAATATTTACTAGGAGTCTCTAAAGAAATCAGGAGCAGCTAGAAATGTATTCTATTAGATAATAACTTAAATGACAAGATAAAAATAGATCATAACCTGCAGATTTCTCTCTATTACATTGTGGTAGTGTGTATTTGAAGTTAAAGCCATTACTACTCCCATAATGTATGTTTCTGATATTTTATAATTTGGTTACAGATAACTTAAGAAAACCCAGGGTAGCTAGTTTACAGGGCTTCTACTGGCCAGCAGAACTAGGTTGGTATCCCAGTAGTTAGCCAGCTAGCAATACAACCACTATATTAACTAAGATATATGAGGCTATGATATATGATAGCCCTTGATACCTACTCATAACATTTCTGTTGCAATATACTTTTAAGAAAAAACAAAAAAATCTTGGCCTAGCTAAAGTTGGGCTAACATTTACAGGCATAGTCCAATATTTGCTACTGATTAAAAAAAAAAAAAAAAAAAGAATGCCGATGCAGTCGCTGTTTTTTCCCCCCATAACTATAATAACATTTTTATAAGTCGACATTTTTCAGGAAAGGGTATACTGCTAGCTATTGTGCCAACCGCCAAAGTACAGACTTCATGAATTAACTCATAAACGTAGCTCATGTATTGCATTGTATTTTATTTGTTTGTTTTTCTACTTAATGTACTGTTCTTAAATACAAACTCACTGTTGCCGAAGTTGCGCTCTCCTGCTGTGTTCTATGAAGCCCACTGCGTACATGCCAGCTGCCACCCATGAAAGATAGCTTAGTTAACCTACAAGTGTGTATCACATTAGCTGGATCTTGCACCTATAAGCTATACACTAAGCTATACACTATATACTATACAACTAGAATTTAATATAAAAACATATATTGATCCATAAAATGAATAAATGGTGTGTTTTAATTTGCTTGCATGGTCTGAGATGTATTTGCGTTAGAAAGAGCATATTGTGCATGAATCCATCACTGATGAAAAAAAATAAAAATACATTTGCTGGGTCCATTAGCTCCTGAGCCAGTATGGTGTGTGCTAAATATAGAAAATGATGAAGCTGCATATTTTGTTACCTGAAGATCTGGCACTGCAATTTTCTAGCTTAATGAGATCAGTCACTTAATCAGTGTAAGTAATCAGTGTAGCTGTGGAGAAAAGAAACAAGCCAAAGCCATGGTAAACTAGTCTTTCCCAGCGTTTAATGCAATTTTGGGGAAAGTCAGCTCTAAACTTATTTCAGTGACAGTTGCACACATAATTCAGACATGAAGCAGACACAGGGATGTCTGCTGCTAATAAAATCTACACTTTTAATTTCTGGGCATATAAAGAGAATGGGCAGTTGATGAAGACGAGCAGGGGTACAGTTTTTCATATACCTGAACATGAACATAACAGATCACTGACTTTTTGTTTTCTTTAAGACATCAAAAAGATATGCATCATGTAGCCACTGGTCACTTCATTAGTTACATCTTACTCATATTAGCTTGGATCCCCTTTGGCCTTGAGAGCTGTTTTTTCAAATCAAATCAAATCAAATCACTTTTATTGTCACATCACATGTGCAGGCACACTGGCACAGCACATGCGAGTGAAATTCTTGTGTGCGAGCCCCACAAGCAACAGAGATGTGCAAACACTACAACACAAACGAGCAAAATACAAGAATGGCCAACCTGAAACTAATAAATATATGTACAATATATAATAGTGTATGCATTTCTGGATGTGTATACTAAATATTTTCCTACGTGTGTGTGTGTGTGTGTGTGTGTGTGTGTGTGTGTGTGTGTGTGTATACACATTTTTACAAATTAAATAGTAAAAAAAAAAAAAAAAAAAAAAAAAAAATAATAATAATAATAATAAAATATATAAAATATACAGAGTTGAATATGTGCAAAACAAGTGGCATTTATATACAGTGTGGAGTGCATAATGTTGACGTTCCAGTAGTGAAGCTGAGGTGTCTATGACGTGTTCATCAGTCTGATGGCCTGGTGGAAGAAGCTGTCTCTCAGTCTGCTGGTACGGGACCGGATGCTGCAGAACCTCCTTCCTGATGGAAGCAGTCTGAACAGTTTATGGCTGGGGTGACTGGAGTCCTTGATGATCCTCCCCGCTTTCCTCAGGCAGCGCTTCCTGTAGATGTCTTGGAGGGAGGGAAGCTCACCTCCAATTATCCGTTCAGAGCACCGCACTACTCGCTGGAGAGCTTTCGTGGCATAGATTCAACAAGGTGCTGGAACCATTCAGAGATTTTGGTCCATACTGACATTACAGCATCACACAGTTGATGCAGATATGTTTATTGTTGTAAATCTTCTGTTCCACCGAATCCCAAAGAGGCCAGGTGAGGTCTTCTGCTCCCATAGGCCATTTACTTCAATGAGATGCTCTTCTGCATACCTTGGTTGTAACAAGTTGGTATTTGTCTTACTGTTGCCTTCCTATCAGCTCAATGTGACTATAGGCCTCTGTGCTTTGGGCAATATTTTGCCTGCAGTATAAGATTCCCAAGGTCAGTGCACGACCGCGATTAAACAGTTTAACACTTTTTCAGTAAATTAAGTAGTGGAGCGCTGGCGAGGAGGATGAGTTATGGATCGTTGTAATTTGTAGTTGCAAAAGTGAAGTCTTGGTTCAACAGTCAGCATATGGTGTAGCGAGAAAGTGTGATTTAATGTCAGCATGTCACGCTCTACATTCCCGAGTAGATTGGATGGTTTCCAGTGAATGGTGATTCATGATTCTGCATTGCTGAGAGATTTCCATCACTACTATTTAAAGTCTCACATATCACTGCAGCGTCTTTGGTCATCTGGCTTTCACTGTGTTGTTGCACCATCAGGTGGCAAGTGGATGTTATTGCTACCAAACGCCTTATCGCCATCTGTTTCTACTCTTTAAAAGTATTCTTTCAATCCGTATTTGAAGTTTTTCTAATTGTTTTTCTTACGCACAAATAATAATAAATATGACTCATGTGTTTTGGGTAATGCCCCTGAAATGCCCTAATGTTTCACTGTCTTTCCAGCTCTGCCACATGCCATCTGGCTTTATTCCAATGTAGAATGTGCATCCACCAGTCCTTTGCCCTTGGCGAGGACTTGCACTTCCCTCAGCAAAAAAAGCATTTTGGGACTCAGCCAGTGCTGCTGTGTCCATTACAAACTACATCCACCTCAGAAATAAGAAGAGGCAGGGAACGCTGAAACAAAGGACATGTCTTTGTTTTCACCTTGATGTAATGAATCCATATTGTTCTTAGTACGGACACCTTCATCCTGCTTCATCATATGATTTTATGTATTATCTTTCTTAAAGGGTTTAACAATTACCACTTGAGTTAAAAATCTTGTGCAAGTCTCTTTTGCTTTATGTTAAAGTATTTCTGTTCCTGTTAACATCAATAGTAACTCTTTCACAATAACAATTAATATGTGTTATTACTGTTATGGCATTACAGTTTAAACCACACAGTATACTAACAGGACAATTTAATTTATAAAGGGATTAACAGAAAAGTGTTATGTCTTCAGTTAAGAAGACTTTTATCTTCTCTCCTTTTTGATGAAGCTACTGTTACCTCTACTACTGATTTTACCATCTTCCACTGCAGTAATACCAGAAATGGCACATAACATATTTTCACACTTGAAACACTAGATGTCAGCAAACTTCAAAGTTTCAGCAAGAAAAAGCCAAACAGGATATTAAGAAACCATTTAATTGCTGAAGAGGTACACACTATAAAAGACCACATACAAATCTGCTGTTATCACACACAAAATATGATATGGTCATTTGTATGATATGTACAAAGTGTAATATCTCAGTTTTTCTTAATCTCGTTCTTGTCTTTCCTCACTTTCTGTACTGTGGTGTGTTCCTTAATCGAAACTGCAGCATAGAAAAGACCAAATATTAAGATACATAAAATAATTAATTAAGTAATCTCTGCAATAGAGCAAAGAGTATCAATGCTTTTTGCTGTGCTGGCTCTGATATATAATGCTCACCAGGGTAGAAACAGCATGCAGATACATGGTGCAACAAAACCCAGAATTATAGCCTGCTCAGCAGTTCAGTTACTTCGTCAGAGAACAATGGGATGGTGTGTTAACCACGACTTGAAAGGAAGAATCCTATAGGAACAAAAGACTTTGCAAATGACTTTTTTTTTTTTATTAACCAGAATTCAAATATAAGGCTTATGTGAACCCTTTTTGTTGCATGCATACATCAAGTTCAGGACACTCTTTGAAGCATCTTATGCTGCAGTAAACTGGTTTATGTCAACACATATGAACAATTAAAGCCACGAAAAGTACTTTTGGAGTTGGTATATATAAACTTTTTTAGGGAGCACGTTTTTGTTTTTGCACAATGTTAGATTGGAAGGTCAGTACTGCCTTTATAATTTGTTAGATATTAAGCTACTGCTAGGACACAGAATAGTAGAAATATGCCATGTTATTTAAGTGGTGACTTTAGCTTACATTTGGCTTCACAGTAAGGGATTTATCAGGTCAGTAAGAGTACAATAGTGCTATACAAATGTCACTTCATTTCCATATTAGCGTTCAGCCATGACAATGACAGACAACAAAATGTCAAACTTTTCCTTTGAAGAATAAAGTACAGTCAGAGTTTCAAAAGCTCGACAACATATTCTTGGGATGATGATGGATCATCAAAATTAGATTGGTACAATTCATTTATGCTGCCATAATGAGAATGGCTTTGGGGGAAAAAAGGTATAAGAGCTAAATGTTCTTTTTAAATTTCATGCTGTCCACGACCGTGCCTCCATTAGGAACCATTGATCATTGGAGCTGGGTATGCTGGAAACACTCTGAGAATCAAAGTGGTCGGGGGTGAAAAGCACTTGGCAGACATCCAGAAATTATCTCAGAGTCACCCCTGTTGAAGCCAAGATCCCACAGTACTGCAGACCAGCTTCCTGTCCAGGAGAAGAATTATGCAGACTTTCTGTCTTTGCATTTGAAATGCTGATGAGTAGACTTGCACACATGGCTGATCTGCATTGGTTATAATGTCTCCTTTTTCCATTGTCAAAGCCTTTTCAGCAAGCAACTGATGATGGTGCAGGTTCCATATTTACAACATTTTCCATGAAATATCCATGCCTTCCCAAAAGGTTTCTGTTGTTAGTTTTTGGGAAAGAAAATATGAGATGTATTGAAACATATATATTGCTTTTTTGAAAAAAAAGAAGACAGACCAGATCAGTGACAGATTATGTTGTCTCTCGTTTACTCTAGAGCTGCAGCCTCAACCTGCCGGGAATTTTGCTGACCTCCGAGGCTTGGATTACAGTGCCTGAGAGAGCAGTCCAAGCACTAGAGCTGAGGACGTGCACAGATCACAATCAATACTTATTGATCCTGGCTTCTTCTTTTTTTTTAACAAGAGTTACATTACAGTAAATGTGTTTGCTTTGCAGTGGTTCTGCAAATTGCAATGGCAAATAGCTTGTTCCATAGATTAGGAGGTACAAGCTAGATATAGAAGTCTGATCCTTGTCCAGTGGCAAAGTACAGCAAAGTGTGGGTTTGTCTTTCTTGCAGCTCTAAAAGCTGCATATAATGTCATGCATGCTGTGACGTGGCACAAAGTGATAGGAATGGATGTGGTTTGATGGAGTGGGGTATGATAGGACATGACAAGAAAAGGCAGGGCAAGTTGTGACTTAATTGAAAGCCACATGACAAAATGTGCACAAGCTACAAAAACAATGGGGCCGTTAACTCTACAAGAGATTTATATGATATGCTGGAAAAAGAATGCATTTCTTAAACCAAACCCAAGCAATGAAACAGTCAATAACAAGAATGCACATATGAATAGATACATGTACAGTCTGTTTCAAAGTTACTAAAATTACAAAGACATGATAATAATAATAATAATACTACTACTACTACTACTAATAATAATAATACAATTTATTCATATAGCACCTTTACAAAGTGCTTCACAAGATAAGATAGGAAATAAACAGCAAATAAAAGATTTAAGAGGAGGTAAATACTGTCAGCACAAGGAGATTAAAAGCAAGAAATAAAGAAAATTATAATAAAAACAGGTTAAACAGGTAAATTAAGAAAATTAAAAGCAAAATATAAGCAGCTATAAAATGATCACTAGGAGAAGGTGTTAAAACAATTAGGACAGGAAGGGCAATATAGAAATAACTTAAAACAAATGAACAGAAAAAAGCCTGCTTATGAAAATATGTCTTTAAGAGGGATTTAAAAGATAAAATTGAGTTTGCTTATCTGATCTCCTCAGGGAGATTACTCCAAAGAAGGTGCCCTGACAGAAAAAGCTTGATCACTCCCAAGTTCTTAGTCAGGATTGTACGAGCAGAGCCTTGGCTGAGGACCTCAGGGTAGAATTAAGGGTGTACGGTGTCAGGTGATCTGAAATATGCTTTGGTCTTAAAAGTTGAAAAAAAAATGTCTTAAAATCAATTCCAAAATTAGTAGATAGCCAATGAAGAAAACCTCAAATGGGAGTGATGTGCTCTATTTTTCAGGTTTTAATAAAAAGTATGGTTTCTATATTGTGGATCAGCTATAGCTTTGCTAGCTCAGGCAAATGCGTAATGAATTGCAGTAATCTAATCTAGAATTGATATAAGCATGTATCACAGTCTTCTATCACATTATATCTCTTTTCGATAAAACTAAGCTGACGTTACTAAGTCTGCTTAGCTATATATATGACATTTAGAATATACATGCTCCTAAGTAGGATATGTTGTGCCAGTTATAAAATATGAAATTATCATGGCTTCATAAATGCATACAATACTTTAGAATATTGTTAGAGCTAAGGGAAAGAGTTCCTCTGTGTTATGTTTCTATATTTTTCTTTTCCAGAATTAATTGCGCGAACTTTTAATCAGTCTTTCCGATGGCCCCATTCATTGTAGAGGATGCAGTCTAAGCCATATGTCTTATGTTTCTCAATTACTCCCAAAGGTTCAGTAGTGGCACTCCAATAACACAGCTTTATGACTTTATCAGCAGTGCTTCTGCGATAACAACATTCAAAGTGGTTTAAAGTTAGTCATTAAAGTTATTTAAGTCCCAAATCATTTTGAACTTTTAACAGATTAAGTAGACATCGGGTGATCTGATGAGTCTGTTTGGGTCATTAAGTTTACCAAGGGTAGAGGAAATGAAGGCCGGGAGGAAGGATCAATGTAAGTGAAATTTGTGTCTGCTGCAGTGTTTGGAGATAAATAAAACTCCACATCCCCCCCCCCCCTTTTTTTTTTAAATTTTGTGTTAGATATTAATGGGGAAAACAAATCTATACAATAGTTCATGTACATTACACAATATCCAAGGAGCAATCAAACATCCTTCAAATAAACTTATTGAGAATTTCTTGAAAATAAACCGAGTCACCATTTATGCAAAATGTAGATGTGCACAAATTTTTACTTTTGCTCGTAGGATAGTGCAATTCTAAGCTGATTAGTCGTACAAAAAACACTTTTTTGTACTGTCAGTTTGTGTTGCTCGCTGCCTCACTGCAGAGAGACACAGGCAAAGATGTAGAGTGAGGGAGAGATCAGGAGAGGGAGGGGGGAGAGTTTTTTGAAATGGGAAAGTGAGCTGCACTGCAGCAACTGGGCGTTGGCTCAGCCCACGGGAGGAGACAGAAAAAGGCAGAAGAGAGATGAGAGGTCTGGAGGAGGTGTATTGCATTGCTATGTGCAGCAGCAAGACGTAGTCTTTATCCAGACAGAATTTCCTTCAACGTGTGAACGTTTTTCTTAGATAACTTTGTTAAACTCTCCAGCTCCACTTGCCAGCTAAACTTCGTGGCTACTCTTTGGTTTCAGATTTTTCATGCAAAACATTAAAAAAGCTAATAAACGAGGATCCATCATCACATAAAACTTGGAAATAATGCAAATAATATCAATACTTATTAATGGAGTCAGAGCTATGGGCTATTAAGCATACAGCACGTACACACGGTGTAGGACTGGACTCTCCCAAACACGTCACTATAAGACTGGACTCTCACACACGTCACCACACGCACCACCACACATTTCCTATAATCCTATAATTCCTATAATTTATAATCCTTATCTTTATAATCTCTTCTGCTATTTGCACATTCTTTACTGTAAATTCCTAAGTTAATTTGTAAATTTTTGTAGTAAATTGTAAATATTGTAAAACTTTTCTTCTGTCATTTAATGGTCGGGCATTGTACAGCTACAAGCATTTCACCCCCATGTCATACTGTGTATGGTTGTGTGTGTGTGACAAATAAAATTTGAATTTGAATTTGAATTACACAGCACACGTTTTGTTTTAGTACCTTTTTCAGTGTGTCATTTCTACTCTTAATAGTTTTAAACTATTTTATACTGTTACTAAAATATATAACAATTACTATTTTCTCCCCATGACTACCCTGAATTATTTTCCTACAATGGCTAAATGTACAAGCCCAGTTCCAAAAAAGTTAGGATCCTGTGTTAAATGTAAATGAAAACAGAATGCAAATAAGGGGAAATAAAAGGCTGGGAAAGTATGTGGTAATAACAAGTCAGTAACAAGACTGGGAATAAAAAGAGGCTCTTAGAAAAGCAGAGTTTCTCAGAAGTAAATATGGGCGGATGTTCACCAATCTGCATATTGTGTTTCTCAAAATAAAACTGCAAAGATTTTTGAGTATCTCATCATCTAAAGATTCAGATAATCTAGAGAAATCTTTTTGCTTAGTGGACAAAGCCAAAAATCAATACTGGCTGCTTGGTATTTGTATGTGATCAGCTAGAACTGCACTAAAAGCAGGAATGATTCATCATGGAAATCACTGCATGGGCTCAGGAACACTTCCAGAAATTATTGTGAACCATGCCATCTACTAACGCAGCTTTCTACATGATCTAGAAATGCAGATGTCTTCTTTGGGCCAATGCTCATTTAAAATGGACTTAAGCTAAGTGGAAAACTGTTCTGTGGATATGGAGGCCATATCCTCTGGACTAAAGAGTAGAGGAACCATCCAGCCTGTTATCATTTCTAAATTCAAAAGCCTGCATCTGATATGGGAGTGCATTGGTAGTTTGCACATCTGGAAAGGCCCCATCAGTGATAAATTGTATATACAGGTTTGAGAGCAACATATGCTCCAATCCAGATGTCTTTTTCAGGGAAAGCCTTGTATTTGTCAGCAAGACCATGTTAAACTACATACGGCATCTATTACAACAGCATGGCTTCATAGTAGAAGAATCCGGGTGCTGAACCTGCCTGCCTTTCCAGACTTTCACTAATTAAAAACATTTGAAGATGAAAGCAGACCCTGGACTGTTGAGCAGCTAGAATCCTATATCGGAAAAGAATGGGACATTACTCTTTTAATTTGCACTTGGGTATGTCAGGTGATGCAGTTAGTGGGATTGTCGCAAAGCAAACAATTCCAGTATATGTTACTGTCGATGTTTATTATTTTTTATTTACTCTGCAGTGTTTTGATTTCTATGCCAATATTATTGCTTAGAAACCTGCATATCCTGATATCCTGCTGCTATCTTCTTTCATACTGTGTATCTTTGAGTGTACTAGCTACACAGGTCATATTAGGCCATCCAACACACACACACGTACACACAGCAGGCTGTCATGATATATTAAGCCATAAGGTGCAAGTGCTCCCTTCATCTCCCAGCCTACCATAATCTTCGAATGTTTTGTGCTGTCCAGATCATTTTTACCCCTTCACGGTATGTGCCCACCTACCTCCTCTTTTCCCCTGTGCTCCTTCTCTTTTTACTCAGTCTCTCTGTCTCTTAACTTTGCCCCTCTTTTTTTTCAACTCCTCCTCCCACTTTCATTCTCTCTCTAGGCCAGGGAAATGTGCTGTGTCTGCAGAGAGGTTTTTGCTGCAGGAGACGGGGAGTAATTGATAACGGTGCTGCTTTTGCCATCAGGAGAGCTGTGTTTGCATTCAAAGGAAATAAGACTGAAGAAGGAAAGTGTAAAAAAACAGGGAAAAATAATGCTGAAAAAAATGAGGAAAAAGACAGAGATTTAGAAAAGTTAGAGAAGAAGGCAGTGAGGTTACGAATAAAAGAAGATACAGACAGTTTTTCTAAATTTGATTTTGGTATTTCCATGTTTGCAACTTGTTTTTTGTCCCATTGTTTTTGTGTTTGTTTGTTTGTTTGTTTGTTTTTATAACCAGAAGCTCTAATTAGTTACCTTACTACTTTGCCTTCCTGAGTTAAGCGATGCAAATGTGTCTTTGTTACAGCCACAATAAATGTTGGATGAAGTCTGTCACCCACCCATAAAGTCACCCACAGAATTCAAGGTAACTGTCATGGTCCCTGTCTCTGCTTTGGATTACAAGCGTGTTGGTGTGTGGATTCATGTGGTGGAGTTCAAGTGTGTGAGAGGACCTTTCCCGAATCACCCCTGGACTCCCTGGACCCCTGGATCTTTCCCCCCACACAGTAGCGGGGCGGCATCACGCCATGCTGCCCCGATGTCATGACAGCGCATATTGGGAATGGCATAGGCACCAATCGGTTTTCTGCCGCCCATTTGCTGGGAGTAAGGGCGCCCTCCGTTTGCGAGGTGCGCCTGCTGCTTGCGGCACAGGGAGGAGAGGGCGGGGCGGGATTCTCTGGCTGGCTGGAGCAGCGTCTAATAACCAACTTGCAAAATAAAACAAAATAAAAACAAACTAACAAACATGAAAACACCAGACATCATGATACAGACTTATAATTTGCACTGATGTTTTTTTCAAAATTCTATACGCGAAAAGTGAGCGCGAGAGCCCTCGGTGCGCCTGCTCGCGGCTGAAGTCAAAGTAAACTTTATTGTCATCTCCGCTACATACAGTAGAGCAGGGCTGCCCAATCCCAGTCCTCAAGAGCTACTATCCTGCAGCTTTTAGATGCATCCCTACTCCAACACAGCTGAATCAAATGGTTTGATTACCTCTTCAGCATGCCATCATGTTTGGCAAAGGCCTGATAACAAGCCATTCATTTGATTCGGGTGTGTGGGAACAAGGATGCATCTAAAAGCTGCAGGACGGTAGCTCTCGAGGACCGGGATTGGGCACCCCTGCAGTAGAGTATATAGAGAGACGAGACGACGAGGCTCCAGTTACAGCAGTGCAATTAAACAAACAATATATATAAGAAGAGTAAGAAAATAAATATACACTTTAGGACCAGGGGTACAGGGATCAATAACAATTTAAAATTCCTAATTTACAGTTTGATGATTTAAAGTCTCACACACAAACCATCGAAAGGGGAGGAGAGCCCTGCTGCTTCCAAGTAGACCACATTTCATTCATAATGTTGTAAATCCAAGCCCATTATGTATTCATGATTTGAATCCTGGGTTGTGCGAAATCCTCGAAATAAACCCTAGACAAAGTGAACCAGGGGCGATTCTAGGATCAGAGCTTTGGGGGTGCTGAGCACCCAGAGAGCTGCCCAGCCAGGCAAGATAAACCTGTCTCTGTCAGTCCCTGCATCCTTAAATGTTGTCCCGAGTTCTCTCTGACTGTCACTTTGGTGCATTTAACCCCCTGTTCCTCCCTGTCCTCATCGTCTGTTGTCTTAAATGCTGCAAAAGAAGAATGGATTGGAATAGAAAAAATACATATACTAACCTTAATTACTGCGGGAGAATAATGAGTGATGCTCATAGTGAGTAAAAAGTAAACTGAGTGCATTTTTTGGACAGAGATTCACTTTTAAAGTGTATGTATAATATAATACAGATACATAAAAAACACTCCCAAAACAGAATAAATTATTACAAATAAATTATTACAAAATATTAATAAAAACTATAAAAATGGAGGCAACTTTGCCTGTGGTAGAATGTATACAATGTATGAAAAAACCTTTATTGCAGATACTAATTTTACTAATTTAATAATAATAATTTTGCATTGTAAGATTTATGACTTTCATGCATTCATAGTGGTGCTTAGGAGAGCTTGACATTTTTATCAGATGGTACACACTGTAAAAAGTTTAAGAAACACTGATAAGTAGTATGTGTGCTATTGGAAAACATTTAAAGCTGCTGTACAGAATCTTTGAAACAAGCTTAAAACATTTTTAGAATATAAACAGAGAACTCTGCTTCTCTTTACAGCTCCTCACTCCACCAGGGCTGTTTAGCACTTTCTGATAGTGTGCAAATGTGATGTACGTCCTGCGACTGAGGTTTTAGTACAGTTGTGGCTGAACCACATAAAAATATATCAGTAATTTTAATCTCCGCGATCCATTATAATGGTATGTTGGAATGTTGTTAAAGAGGGTCAAAAATGTTTCAACCCAGTTTGTTTAGCAGATTCTGTATAGCAGCATTAATATAGGGAGAACACAACTTCCAGATTGTGTGAGTAAAATCAGGGTTTTTTTCTCTTTGTCAGTTTAACAGTTTCTGTTTTGCCTGTCACTGTTCCCTCTCTGTTTTCTTACCTGGTTCTTCCTGACCTTGTACTTTCTCCTCACGTTCCCCTCTTTCCTCTCTCCCTCTTTAGACTGACAATCATACACAAATAGATTATAAGGTTAATGGGCATTCAGTCAGTTAGCTAGTTAGTATCCATTTCAAACAGGACAGTGGTAACAGCAGCGGGCTACGGACAATTTTAAGTTTTAGATTTTAAATAGGCTGTATACATTTCAATGGGAGCAACAGGACGGTCAAATGTCGCTGAATTTACTACAGAGCAGGACGGATTGTAGGGTAGCAAACATTGTCGGAAAACACGTTTTTAACACTGCAGGTTACCTGGTGTAATGCTTTTCAGCTAAAAAGAAACATGGTATGACTCCTACCTAACTATATAAGAGTAACTGAAGGTTAAATGCAGCTAATATGTCCTGTTTTAAGTCAGGCACTTACACCTCCGCTCTGCTGCGTCTCAGCCACCATCGCTCTGGCAGCAAGAGCGCTAGAGCCAGAGCAGGGGAGAGGCGAGCTGGAACAAACCATTTTGGGAAGGGGGGAGGTTATCTATAATTTTGTTGTTAAAATGTTACGTCTCAAACAAGTACAGTACTGTATGGTTTTTATATTTTTAGTAGTGTGTCACACAAACAGCAAATATTGTCAAAAAAAAAGTAAGAAATCTTTGGGGGTGCTTTGATTCATTTTTGCTTAAGCACCCCCAAAAATGGGCTAAAATCGCCCCTGAAGTGAACTAAGGTGTAGGTTTATTAGGTTATGTTGTGGTGATCCCTGAGTTAGGGGATCACCACTGCCCCCACATGTATATATCATGCACTTGGTGTTGTGTAAATAAACTGTGGTATTTAACTTTGAATTCCAGTCTGCGCCTGAGTCCTCTCCCTACCCGTGACAGAAACCATTTCATTTTGTTGTTTTAACTGGTAAACTGTAATCCTGCTTAATGACTCTTGCATTCTTCTCATGTAGATGTCTGCATAAAACAACACATAAAAAAACAGCACGTAGTGAAGTATTTAAGAGGCACTTTTTGGATGTCATTCTTTGGCATATTATAACTTCGGTGTAGGTAAGTCTACTTTAGATGAAGTCAGCCCACTTCTTGTCTGTCTCACTGCCCATTTTAAGTGACTATATCAGACAAGCCCTTTGAAAAAAAATCATGTGGTCAGTATATATATTATATAAAATACCCACACTGTATGCCCCCATTTCCCTCCCCGATTCTGGGGTTATGCAGACTTGAATAGCCTTCAGAACACTTGCACACAGTGTGTTACAGTAATACTGACACTGTTCCCATGACTGTTGCATTTCAGATGTAAAACAGGAAAAAAAATCAATGCAGCAATGGCAAACAAAAGGAAGTCTGATATATGACACTAAATCTGATCCAGCAGTGAAAAAGAGCACAGATTCATTTGTACATCTTGCCAGTTATTTTTAACTTTATATCGATAAAAGCCGGCAGTGTCAGACACATTAAATAAGACTTTTAAATTCAGCATGTTTTTTATTTATTTATTTTTTAAACAACCTTATTAAAGGTGTGGCACTGCCGTAGCTGGCAGCGTCATTTGCAATTCAGGATTTGTAGCTCGAGTGAATGACTGTCAGACCTGCTTTACTACACTGAACGTGCTTATTAATTATTAATGACATCTTCTTGGCTACTCTCGTGAACTCAGTGGCCTCAGGTTAGAATTATAACAAAAATGTCAGTGCATGTGTGTGAATGTACACACCTGTGCCTACATATTGTCAGAGTACATAAAACATACACAATCACATACGTTTGTTCCTAGAGAAACATAATGAAGGAAAAGGCTTTTGGTTTCATGTTTCAACCTTTTTGGTTATATATATTAATACAAATTATTTTTGAGCATCCTATTCTAGTTGAAGCTTCTGTTTGAATTTAAAGAGTTATTTCAAAGAAAACACCAATTTGAGGATTTGAGGATGGAACAGAGTTAACAAAGATGCAAAAAAAGAAGAAAGAGTTTCGGGTACTCTGCAGAGAAGAGACTTGCTTGTCAGGCACAAGGGAAAACTTGCTACATTCAAAATTCAAAACATCCAACAACGCGCACAACACAACATCCTATCGTTCCTCTCTTCTTGTTCAGAGGGAATGAAATATGCTGATGAAGGGTCTCTCATGGCTAAGACAAAGCATTTTAGCACTTCAGAGCCATCAGAGTGAGTCAGCCTGCCCCGGGATTTGGGGGAAGAGGGGTCTAAGATCTCTAATCTTTGTCAGTCTTCTTGTTGCGCTCTTTCTTGCAGTGCATCCTCTTAAAAATCTTGTGATGTATCTCTTAATGGCTTGTCTAAATCTTTTGTCTCTGAGCCTACATAATACTTTTTAAGATGCCCATTCCCTGAGTTTTTCCGTATAAGCATTGTTTTTGATGAATTAGTGTAACTATAATTATTGTGTCTGCATAATTTTTACTGTAAATATTACAGCAGACATCAGTGTTATCAAATTAATTTTAGCTACTAAATGTATTGCTTAAAGCCAAAATGATTTGTGAGACTGCATTAGGCAAATAACTAATTGGACAAGAAGTGAATCAAAGACCTTTTTGGAAAGAAAACACATTTGAAAACGTTCCTAGAATAAATATGGGATATTTGACCTGGGAAGAATTTATTTATTTTTGGCATAGATGTGCTACACATCAACAAACACTCACATTTTGCTGATGTGCACTGGTTTTCTGCAGCCTAAGTCTCATGAAATATGCAGAGTTAAGCCATTCACCAGTTAGGGTTGCGTGACTCTGAGTTCCATGATCCAAACCAAAGAGACGGCTTACTCAGCCATGATACTACTCTTACTGTGAATAGAGTGCTTGTGTCACAGACTAGTAGGTAGTACTATAACAGGCATATTACATTTTCTGCCAAACTGTATATAATATTTCTGCACCTACAGTAAAGTAGAAGATCTGCTTTGATTATGCAAACAAGTTAGGGCCAATCTGACAATCATTTAAACATTTAAGAGTAAATGTAAATTACACATGCAATGCTTAGTTCACATTGTAAAGAGGAACTGCTGAAGAAGAAGAAAGCAGCAGAGTCAATGATTTTGATGTAAAAGCAAAGCTGAGGCATAAAGCTGATGTATGACTCTTAAAGTGTGTAAAAAGTGTAAAGTGAGCTTGTTAGTCCCCATAGGGAAATAGTTCCTCTGCATTTAACCCATTCACCCAGTGAAGCAGTGGGCAGCCACCAGTGCAGCGCCCGGGGAGCAGTGTGTAGGGACGGTACCTTGCTCAGGGGTACCTCAGGGTAGCCGTTCAGTGGAGTCGAACCCCCGACCTTCCGATCATGGGGCCACCACTCTACCTACTGAGCTATCCCTGCCCCCTACTCTTACAGCCATGAGTCATCACGATTAAAAGGAAGAAGCCTCCACCTCCTCTGTCTCCCATCTATCCACCATCTCTACTCTGCACCTGACAATAGATTGTATTAGGTTATCATCCTTATGGGCAGTTCTCTAGTATATCGAGACTATGTCTCCACACCGTTACATATTCCATATGTACGGGGTACGACCCCCCTTGGTCGTGGCGCGTGGATACTTCTTTAAGACACTCAGGCACGCCCGGCTACGCCCCACAGCTCACGTATAAAACAGCTGTGCAGGCGTGACACTGGTGATCGTTTGATCTCCACTTGGGTTGTGTGTGTGTTTACCTTGAGAGTTCTGTGTGTGTGTGTTGCATCTGTTGGAGCCTGTTTCGGCAGCCTCCATGGGCACTGCCTCTCCCCTGGTATTCCCCTGGTATGCTCTGGTATCCCTTAGCTTGGTCTCCCTTAGCTGGTTTTCCTCAGCCCCGGTTCCCCTTAGCTTGGTTCCCCTTAGCTTTCCCTCGGCCCCGGTCTCCCGTGGCCCGGTTCCCTCGCCGATCGAGCTAGAGTCTGTGTGTATCGGGCTGTGTTCCCTCGGCGTCTTGCCCGCTTTGCAGGCTTCACGCCGCTGGGACTTTGCTGTGCCACGGCCGGCGAGTGATCATTCTCCGGTCTGTTAGCCTGTCTGGCGTTTGTCTAGGCCCAACTGACATCCTTTAAGTTGGACCTAGTGGCCAGCACTGCTGCAGGCTGTGTTCCCCTGGCATATTGCCCGCGCTTCGACCGTTTAAACCCCAGTTGGGCTTCGCTGCATCTGGTGCCTGGGCCAGCAGTTGAGAGTTCTCCAGCCTGTGGCACTGGCTCTCTGTCTGGCAGATTGCCCACATGTTGTGGCTTACGTGGCCAGCAGGGCCCGTTCAGTGAGCTGACACCCCCGGCAAGTCACATCCCTTTCCTTTTTTTTTTTTTTTTTTTTGCCTGTCCCGTTTGGCTCTTTTGCCATCAGAATTGTTGTCTAAAGGCAAAGAAAGATGCCCAACGGATTTACTTTACCAAATTGACCATCCCAGCCTTGCCGTAATGGTCCATTTGATTCACCTTTTATTGTTTATTTTATTTTCACTTGCTGAATACGGGACAGACTTGACTGGGGGAAAGAAGGGGAGAAAGAAAGAGGGAAAGAGAAACAGCTGAGAAGAGGGACGGGGGAGAAGGGCAAAAGACAAAAACCAACAGAATGAGCAGAAAAAGAAAAAAAAGAAGAAAAAAAGAAAAAAAAATGCATATATCAATCACCTGGGTCACCTGCTGAGAAAGAAAAAAGAAAACAAGCAGAAGAGAACAAGAGTAATAGAATAAACAACATCACAATGATATATGGGAATATGACAGTAAATACTAAATATTAAACATTATTGTGCAGCACATAAGATCAACAGAACACAGTGTGCTTTGAGGTAGGAGCCAAAAAGGGTGTAGTTTGTGGGTGTGATCATCCGTGTGTACACCTGTGAGCATGGACGCGCTTGTATTTAAAAGGTTCCTTCATGTAATAATCTGCTAGAGGGTGTGGGGGGGCCACTGCCCCGTCCTCCAGGGCATGAAGCAGGTATGGAGGAGATCAAAACTCCAGACATCCAGAGGCCCGCAGAACACAAGAGACCAAGGAAGACCAACAGAGGGGCAGCCGCGCCACTGTCCCAGAAAGAGCTGAGGAGAGTCCCAGATGAGGGCTCACTCAGCAGCCGCGGAGCAGAAGCCAGGGGGAGTTGCAGTGACGCGCCCGTGAGCTCCGCCGGCAGCCAGCTGTGCCTGAGTGACCGAGCCCCAGGCCGAGAGGCTGAGGGCACCCCACCTCCAAAGTGGCCCAAGCGAGCCCCAGGCTCCAGGCCCCGATAAGCAGTCGCCACAGGAAAGGGCTGCTCACATCCCTTTCCTGGCGTGTTGCCCGCATTTCACCAGCTTACAGGCCAGTTGGACCTCGCTGCGGCGAGTAAGCATTCTCCAGCCTATTTTAGCCGTGTTCCCCTGGCGTACTGCCCACATTCGCCGATTTATGCGCCAGCTGGACCTCGCTGTGTCTGATTCTCCAGCCTGCAGCGCTGTGCACGAGTGTCTCCTTCTCGAGTTCACTTTTGCTGCCCCCCTGTATGCAGACAGCGATAGCGACTGCTTGGCCCTGGGGCAGACCTTCGGGTTAAGTCCCCACTTGGCTTTCAGTGGCCTAGACTGCCAGTGCCCCCCCATCTGCGGATGGCTGGGCGGCTTCACGGCTGTGGGGATGGACCCTTCAGGTCGCATCCCTGCCTTGGCCCTTCGTCTTCGCAGTTGTACTACTGCTGCGGACTGTGTTCCCCTGGCGTATTGCCCGCGGTTCGCTGTGTATGATTCGTCAGCCAGCGAGTGAGTGTTCTCCAGCACACAGCGCTGGCTCTCTGTCTAGTGCATTGCCCCTGTGTTACGGGTCACATGGCCAGCAGGTGCCCGCTCAGTGTGCTGACACTTTCCGACTGTCTGCAAGTGTCTCGTTGGGCCCACTATTGCTGGCCTACGTACGGACGGGGCAAAGTGGCTGCTATGCCCTGGGTTTCTGTCATGGCGATAGCCAGCTGCTGTGCTCGAGTGGCTTGGTGGCTACGCTCCCCTGGCGTATTGCCCGCGTTCGCTGGCTCATACGCCAGTTGGACCTCGCTGCACGGAGTGCAAATTCTTCAGGCTAGTGTAGCCAGTTTTCTTTCTGGCATGTTGCCCGCCGTGCGCGGTTCACACGACCAGCGGGGTTCCTGTCATTGCTTGAACGGGGAGGCTTCTCGGCTCTGACTGCAGCTTGAGCTGCTGCTGCTACTGTTGCTACTGCAGCTGCGGCGTCTTGCCCAAGCTTCGCCAGTTCCGGATACGTCAGCCAGTGAGTGAGTGTTCTCCAGCCTGCAGCGCCAACTGTGCACAAGTAGCAAGTTCGCCCTTGTGGCTCCCCTGCTGTGACAGCACTTAGTGGCCGACTGGCGTTGGGGCACACCTTCCGGTTGTGTCCCCACTTAGCCTTTCAGCTCGCTGGACCCCCAGCACCCTTGCCAGTCTGTGGATGGCGCGGGGTGGTGTTGCGGCCTCGGTCCTCCGCTTTCAGCGGCCGTGCTGACATTGCAGGCTGTTCTCCACTGGCGTATTTTCTGAGCTTCGCTGGCTTACATGCCAGTCGGACCTCACTGTGTCTGGTACCTCGGCCAGCGAATGAGTGTTCTCCAGCCCGCAGCGCTGGCTCCCTGCCTGGCGTTGCCCGCTTCTTGCAGGGTTGCGCGGCCAATAGGGTCCCCACTCAGCAGCTCGGCGAGCTACCCTTCTTCTCCTCCTCTTCACGCATTCCGCGGGTTTACACGCTTGTCAGACCTCGCTGTGTCTGGCTCTTCAGCCAGTGAGTGAGAGCTCTCCAGTCTGCAACGCTGGCTCCCTGTCTCGTGCATTGGCTGTGTGTCACGGGCTTACAAGGCCAGCACAGGCCCGCTCAGTGAGCCGGGACTTTATGACTGACCTCAAGTGTCTCATTCGATTTCACTCTTGAGGCTCATCTGTCTGTGGACAGCACGTAGTGATGGTGCTGGGGGTGGACCTTCGGGTCGTCGCCTTGCTCAGCCCTCCACTTTAGTAGGTTAAGCTGCCAGTCCCCCTCCCTGTCTGTCGACAGCATGGGGCAGCTTCGGCTCTGTGGATAGACAGGTCTCATCCCTAGCTTGACCTGCTACTGTAGGCTGTGCTCCCCTGGCATACTGCCTGCTTCGCTAGCTTACACACCATTTGGACCTCGCTGTGGTGAGTGAGAGTTCTCCAGCCTGTAGTGCCGACTCTCTGTCTGGCATTGCCCGCATGTCATAGGCCTATGCGACCAGCGGGATACTACTTAGCAGCTCGGTGTGCTGCACTCCTTGGTGGTCTGTCTCGCGGTTCCTGGGCTGACCTTGAGCGGCCGATCACTTGCGGTCCTGCATGACCGGTTCGGGCCAGTCTGGCATCTGCAGACTGCTGCCTCCACCCCCCCGGCTTGGCCTTCGCGTCTGGTGAAGCCCTGACCGGGGTGGTCTACTTATGTGTACTTCAATGGTCAATGGTTCATTGGCACCTTCACTCTTGGTGGTTCAGTTGCATTGTCTCCTCGTGGGGTGTCTTACAGAGTTACCCGTACATATTGAATATATAACGGTGTGGAGAGATAGCCTCGATATGCTAGAGAATGTACGGTTACTGTGTAACCTTGGTTCTCTTACTGAGAGACTATCTCTCAACCGTCAGGCCGCTCAGAGATGCTTTCCAATCAAACTATCACCGGTGTCATGTCTGCACAGCTGTTTTATACGTGAGCTGTAGGGCGTGCCTGAGTGTCTTAAAGAAGTATCCACGCGCCACGACAAAGGGGGGTCGTACCCCGTACATATGGAATATGTAACGGTGTGGAGAGATAGTCTCAATATAAGAGACTAAGAGAACCAAGGTTACACAGTAACCGTACATTCTTTTTCGACACATCTTTTTAGTGTTACTGGTGTTGCTTGCTTAGCTGACTAAGTCATATGTTTTTATGAGTTGTCTTGGTAGTTTGAAGTATTTAGTTAATAATCTTGAGCTCTTTAGGTTTTGCAAACTTGCCCTAGCTTCAGATTAGTATAAGTCTTGATCTGTTTCGGATCAGTGTGCAGATGGCCCAGTCAAATGGGCCATCCGATCTGGCCCAGTCAAAGTCCAGATCTAAATCCAATCGAGAATCTGTGGCAAGATCTGAAAACTGCTGTTCACAAACACTGTCCATCTAATCTGACTGAGCTGGAGCTGTTTTGCAAAGAATAATGGGCAAGAATTTCAGTCGCTATATGTGCAAAGCTGGTAGAGACATACCCTAAAAGACTGGCAGCTGTAATTGCAGCAAAAGGAGGTTCTACAAAGTATTGACTCAGGGGGCTGAATAATTACGCACACCCCACTTTGCAGTTATTTATTTGTAAAAAATGTTTGGAATCATGTATGATTTTCGTTCCACTTCTCACGTGTACACCACTTTGTGTTGGTCTTTCACGTGGAATTCCAATAAAATTGATTCATGTTTGTGGCTGTAATGTGACAAAATGTGGAAAGGTTCAAGCGGGCCGAATACTTTTGCAAGCCAATATATTTTTCAATTACTAAATTCTCAAAATTCAGTGGTATTTGATTTTTTTTTTAGGTATGTAGCATATGTACCAAGGCTGCAAATTGTGTGGAAATGAGGGTAACAGCATACAACTGTAAGTGTTCTAGTCTATCTGCTGAAGAAGAAAGACAAAATTACAGAAAACTACACATGGAAGACGGTGACCAGTTCAGCTGATGCAATAACTCTGTCACAACTCATCATAAGGAAGGCAGTCCAATTTACTGAAGTGCCTAAAAGACCGGGCTCAAGATCTATTAACAAAATTTAAATTGAGTAAGTCTCAGTTAATATTATCAACATCCAAAGTGTCAGCCTTCTTATGTCATCCTCAAATACACGCTATTTTGAAATAAACCATGTTCTGTAGGCTAAACTGTTAGCAAGCTAACATAATCTAACTAACGTTATACCTTGTAGTAATAATAAATATAATTTATATATTTATTGGATATACTTTAGATAATATGATATTAATGTATGAATTTTTTGACTTTTGCCATTGACTGTGATTGTGATGTGCCTGTGATTTTTCTAATATTCTTTGTTCTGATAAATTTATATTCAAGTAGATAAGATAATCAATTAGATTTTTATTGTGGTGTCATATTCACAATCATTTTATTTTTACTAATGTTGATATTAGCTACTACATTATTTTTTGCATTTGGTTGCTGAGATTTTTCCAGAATTATCACAGTTAATGGCTGTATTACCAAAGACAGATTGCATTTAATTGTCAACTTGATCCCATTCAGTCACAAACTGATAACGAACTGGCAGCAAACTGACTCTGTCTTATTGGAGCTTTATTTCCATCTTGATGCACCAAAGTCACTTTGAAGACAAGACCTGGTCCCTTGCTGAAGTAGCCATTTCAAAGGCAACAAGATTGCAAGTTCATGTCACATTTATGCTCATTGTTTTCTCTAGTATCACAGGGGACAAGCTAATTTATGACTCTCAGTGTTGACCTTGAGCTTTCTCTAACTCTGGTAAACTAGTTTTAACTGCCAAATTCAGCTATCATTATCTAGGGAGGTGGCAGAAGAAAAAAATGGTCTTATGAGTTTTTAACAAGGCTGTGACAAATGTCGCCATTTAGAGAAGCGAGCTTGTTGAATGCAACAGCTCAACAGTGTAGACAGGTCCTCTCCACTGCAACAGTGTTCTGCTCTGCTGCAGCAACAGATACAGTTACGTAATGAGTTTCAAAGCAATAGTTAACATTCCTAACACACACACACACACTCGAGCGCACACACACGCACACAAAGACACCAAATCCGACTTTGTTAAACCTCAGCACCTCGGTTATCACTCCCCCCCACCCCTTCCTTGCACCCGCCCCTTCTCCCTCCTCCCTCATTCAGCTGTATCATGATTCTGCAGCTCAACCTCTGCAGCATGACTCCACTTTCCTCTCTGCACCTCAGCCCCCCTCTATTTGTTGACGAGTCCAGGAGAAACAGAAATGGCTTAAAATAACTGGAGGTAGAACTATAGTACTTTCACACTTACACACAAATATCACTGTCCTCTCTTTGTCGTACATACAAGCACTCATACTGCAGACTTGCAGCATGACCACAAATTCTTGTATACACACAAACATCACAGATAGCACACGTCATACTGAGTGTTACTTTAAGCTTCACAGACACTTTAATCTTTCCTAATGTGGTTATCGGCAGACTGAGATATAACAATACATAGCTATGTAATGTAGGTCTATAATGTACTTATAATGTAGACCTTATAATAATAATCCTTCAACACTACATAAAGAGCTCCATCCTCCCTGCAGCTCTTATTTAGAGGAGAAAAACCTCCACCTTTGTCTGTATTCTTTACACAGAGACAAACCCCTTATGACACAAAAGCTGAATTCTATTCATTTTTGGCATGAAAGCAAAGGAAAAAGTACAGATTTGAACAGTTTTTTAATACAGTTAAAGCATTAAAAAGTTTTTGAACACATTTTTAAACCATTATTTCCTAAAAATAAAAAACTTTGTTTTTATTTGTTTGTAAGAAATCTTCAGGTATCTGCAGTTTTCTATTTTTTTCCCTAATCTTATAGTTGCAAAATTTTCAGAAAATGTAATTTTATATCTGACATCAAGTGTTTGTAATGCGATATCACAGGAAGTGTGACATATTTTAAACATTTTGTCTCTAGAAGTTTTAAGAGTTTTGGTTCCCCATCTGTAAACAGGACAGGAACTCCCATAATCTTGTGATTTGTAAAGATGTGGTTGACTGTTCTGCGTGAACTCAAATCTGCATATATTTTCCCAAATCAACTTTTTGAGGGGATTTTTCAGACAAATAATTTGACTGGCCATGTTAATTTGTACTAAAAATGTTTGTCTTACTGGGTTATAGCATGTCATCGGAATATCTAATTATCTTGTGTTGTTGTCGTTCATCATAATTTATGGTGATTTTTTTTGTTTGTTTGTTTTTAAAGCAATACAACAAATAAGGTTTGTAAGGTTGGATTTGCTGTTAGCTATTTTTGTTTGCTTGTGATAGTTTTTGATAACATTAGGTACAGTAACTTCTTGGCTAATGCTAACTGAATACTCAAATAACGTAACTGGTCAGTTGCAATGTTGACCATTCACTGACACGGGGATATCAGATTGCGCTTATGTTATTACTATGTTACTTTGCACTTATTTGTGGGTACATGCTTTTGTGCATACAACCCATGCAATAAGTTTGCATGTTATTCAAACATACTTGCATTAGCTGATACCTTGGGACTTATTTCTTATTGCCTTATTGTCCCACTGTACTCGCAAAGAAAACATGACTGCAGCTAAAATGCTAACTATGAAGTTTCAAAACAGAGCCTCTCAAACCAATCTGTGAAGTCACTGTGGCTATGTTCATCTTTTATGTACAGTTTGTGGATTTGACAGTGCCTTCTAGCACCCTGTTAGCACCTGTCAACACACCCTCAAGTCTTTTTTTTTGCTTACAAATGAGAGCCACAAACCCACTTTAAGACAACCAACAGTGTCTACAGTCCTCAGCACCTCAGGGCAATCTCGTCCCAACCTGATCTGCCTGTTTTGCTGCCAGGTGCGGACATGGATACAATCTGATGGGTATGAGTGAAGTCACGCCTTCATACACAGTGCACATTTGAGTTGACCAGAAAAATGTACCAGAAAACACATTATACAATCCCCCATGCTGTGTACATTTCATAAAGAATATATTATGCATCGTCATGATGCTGTTGAGATGCTATTTGCACAGTTATATCCAGTTAGTTCATGAGCATCAGCTATACTAAGTACTATAACCTAATTATAAAAAGCTAAAGAGCTATAACATTATTTTATAGGAGAAAATGGCATTGAAAGTTCATCACAGCAAAAAACATTAAAGCAAAAACATTAAAGACATTTACCCCCAAGAAACCTTTAAGTCTCATTACCTTTTATGTCTAATATTTCTGACCGTTTAATTCAGCGTGGTCATGTGTGGGCGTCATTTTCATTTCCATTATTGTGAGTACACATACTGTAATCTATTCTCAAGTCTTCCTTTCAAAAGAGAACTTCAATGTGAGTTAATTAACAACTACATTGTCTTTTTTTTTTTTTTACTTTTCTGGTTTCTTCATTTGCCGCAACAGAAAATACGCACTGAGGTAATTTCCTCATCCATGGGTACTGAATAGACAATCCACAGAGGGCATAACACTAAAATGTCTCAAAAATGATGGAGGTGGAGGATGGAGACATAAAAAGAGAGACAGTGAATCTGCTACTGTGTAGGTGGAGACAACAGAGGAGGGAGGAGGGCTGCAGTGAAGGAGGCTGATGAGTGACTCTGCAGATTAAAACCATAATGTCAGAGCACTACAGATGATCCAGGATATTGGAGGTAGATTGCTAGAACTGCATGGAGCCATGCTGTTTGCAAGCAACTGACATTTTTAGAAAATAATATCTGCTTGCTTTGCTGAGAGCCCTGAACAGAGAAAAAAAATTAACGGGAATGCACTTTAAGACAAACACAATTAACTTTTGTAGATTAAAATAGAAAAGAATGGAATAAAAACATCAACACAGATTAACGGGATTGATAATATCAGTGACTTTACACAGAGAAGGAAGTATTAACATTTTCCTCTTTCATCTTGTGCACTGGTATTTTTATAGCCTCTGCAGATCGTGAGCATGAGTCAGGTCTTTGGGACCTTAGGGACGCACCTGGTTACTAGATTGTTCTTTTGGATGAATGTTTCTTCTTTGTTTATAACTGCTAAAAAGCTGTCAGATCAAAGGCATTTCAGAATGAAGCCTAATGTATTATGAATGTAAGAGGCTGATTTTGTGACAAGATAAGAGAAGGAGAGAAGGGAAGGAAAAACTGACACTGATGAAATAATTAAGTAAGGGTCTCAGAGCATTTTCCCTCAGTGGGGTAATTGGGTTTAGTCTGCTCTGCTTCAGCTGATCGTTCACTTCCTCCTCTAGACATCCAAAGCTGCTGACTTCAGCTTTAAATACCTTTAAAGACTCAATATGAGGCATTGCCCCATCAGCGTGTGTGATGCATCGAGGCAGGAAAAGACGTGCTCTCCGTGACTGCCTTGACCCTGAAGAATGGCATCCTCTACAGACATCGGGTCTGTGGGGGACTCTGTGGACCTATTAGCAAACTGCAACATGTGTAAACGAATTTGTCTCAATGACATTGGTGCCGGGACACATCGACAACTGGCACAGCCAGTACATGCTGACACACATGGTTCAGGGACAACAAGGGCTCACATATCCAGGAGCAACACTGCTGAAGGCAGAGGAAAGATCTTCAGCAATAAATGTTCTATACATCCTGAAGGTAGTTTTTATGCATAGACCTTTTAGCTTATCAAGGTCCACATTAAGTTTAGCAGTGCAGCAGCTATTCTTCCTGGGGTCACAATGCTATCATACAATAAAATGAAAGAACAATTGTTACAAACATATGAAATATTAATCAAATTAGTTATTTTGACAGTATTATAGTAAGATAGTAATTGATTTAAATATTGTAACAAGCATAGCTCATTTTGGGTCAATGCACACTGATCCCAGCTGTCATAGCTGTAATGTTGCTGTGTGGCAGGCAGGATGAGGGCCCAAATGCAGGACTCGTTTGGGCATGGGAGTTTAACTGAAAATGGCAGCTTTATTGCTGGGAAATCCACAATAACATTACCTTACAAAAAAAACCAAATAAACAACACGGGAACGTGGGAACTAAGGCCTGAAACACCGGAAAACTGGAACTTAAGCAGGAGCACAAGAAAACAAACCTGGAACTGAGAAGCTAAGAAACTAAACAGGCGCACAAGGACAAGGGAAACACACAGCTGTGAGGGTGCACGACATGACAAAGGGCAAAGGTAAACACAGGGCTTAAATAGACATAACAAGACAAAGGAAGCAAAGCAGAATACGCTGACATAAGACAAGGACTATCAAAGTAAAACAGGAAGCACGAGACATTTGCAAAGATGAAGACTCAGAAACAGACTTGACACTGAGACATGACTGACTGGATATGCAACATGGAACACAGGGAAGACATGAAGTGACTGAAACTAGGAGCTAGAACTACAGATATAATATAAACAGAAAACCAAAGCCATGAATAACAAACAATCAAGGGATATAAGTTAAAGAAACACAAGACTGGGTCACGGACCCAGTACCGTGACATAAGAGTCAGGATCAATATTAAATTAATAAAATTCAAAAATCTGATTTAATTTAATTTGATTGAAATTTATTTAGCTATCTGTGAAGTTTATTAGATGAATATGACATTTTAGTTTAATTCTACTTTGCTTGTGACTTCAAATGGCAGTTCATAAGTAACTGAGATCACGCTATTCCTGCTATGGTATATTTAGAATATTTTAATGGATTTTACTAAAATACTGTGGTAGTAAGCAAAGCTTCTGATACTTTAAATAGTTCTCAGAAATATGGTTGTGAATAGGTTTGTTCTGTCAGTCAAAGAATTTGTTGAAATAACCACCCTAAAATACTATTTAGTACAATAAAGTAACACTTTATTGTACTAAAGTACTTTTTTATCATATGACATTTTGTAATACAAAGCTGAATTTGTATGTATTGTCATCATCATCATCATCATCTTTTATTATTATCATTATTATTATTATTTATTTATTTATTTATTTATTTTACCACTAATCTAACTTGATTTCTTGTTTCTTTTCTTTTTCTTTTTCTGTTTTTTTTTTTTTTTTTTTAATAAAGCCCCAGACTGTGACAAAGTCTCCACCATGTTTTCCAGATGCCTGTAGAGACTCACCGTTGTACCTCTGTCCTGGACTCCTCCAGATAATCATAATTTAAACCAAAATTTCACATTCGTCAGTCAGAGTTGTTCGTTCTGTGTAGACACAACACTGGTTCATCCCTTGATTTAGCTCCAATTTTTTTTGTCAATTTTTCATGTCAGTGTTAAATAAAAGAAAACATTCAAAAGCCTGGAGAACTGTTACTGGAGACCACATTAAAAAAATTCCAAGAAATTGTGATTCCTTGGGAGCAAAATATAAAGAAATCAGGAGTGGCCTCATAGACATAGGCTGTCTTCACAGCATAAACTTTTGATTTGTCATTGCTGGAGTGGAATTAATCGCAGTATCAATGGCTTTGTTCTAATCAAGTGTCCTTTGAGGATGACGGTGTGATAGTGAGTCAGCAGCACAATAATTGATTTCTTGTTTCACAAACACGTTCGGGTATTGACCAAAGACTGTAAAAAACAAAAAGAAACTGGATTAATGTTAATGAATAAAAGACTCATGTAGAATAATTAGTTTTTTACTTATAATTAAACACACAAACACAATTGCAACAATTACAAATAAACATAACAATTAGTTCTGAATACTTTTCAAATACTTTGTTTTACTTGTAATTTAATTTTTTATTTGCTGTTTTTCTTATTTTGCTCTTCTTTATTTTTTTATGTTTCCTTTCTTCCCTTTTCCCTTTTATAATGAAGGTGAATGTGAGTACTGATTTTTCCCAGCACAATCATTATTGTATCCCTATGCCTAAAAAAAAGTAATGAATCATTTAAAGCACACAACCCAGTATGACACCATCACATGCTGAGTGGTTGTTGTACACCATAAGTTGCATGGCTCTTTGTACTTCTAATACTGGAAGACAAGTAATAGTGACACTTCTATCAGCAACAGCAAATAATTATTCAGCGTTGTTTTCTCATAGTAATTGTAAGGTTTTCACTTTCACTAATCATACTGCTTGCTGTAGTGCGAGTATTAAGAGTGTAATATCTGGATATTATCTGAGGCCGCCTACAGGGAGAAGGTGGATTATCTGGCTGAGTGGTGCGACACAAACAACCTGCTGCTTAACACCGAGAAGACTAAGGAGCTCATCGTGGACTACAGGAGGAATGCTGACCCACATCCACCCATCCATATTAAGGGGACGGCTGTGGAGCGTGTGAGCAGCTTCAAGTTCCTGGGAGTCCACATCTCCGAGGATCTCACCTGGACGACCAACTGCTCCAAGCTGGTCAAGAAGGCTCACCAGCGCCTCTTCTTCTTGAGGACTCTGAGGAAGAACCACCTGTCCTCAGACATCCTGGTGAACTTCTATCGTTGCACCATCGAGAGCATCCTGACCAACTGTATAACAGTCTGGTACGGGAACTGCTCTGCCTCGGACCGGAAGGCGTTGCAGAGGGTCGTGAAAACTGCCCAGCGCATCGCCGGAGCACCACTTCCTGCCATGAAAGACATCTACAGGAAGCGGTGTCTGAAAAGGGCTGGGAAAATCATCAAAGACCCCAGTCACCCATCACATGGACTCTTCACCCTCCTGCCCTCTGGGAGGCGCTACAGGAGCCTCCGGACTAAGACCACCAGGTACCGGAACAGCTTCTTCCCCACAGCTGTCAGACTCCTGAACTCTGCCTCCTTACATCTGACCCACGTTAACACATGGACTGAACATACACACACCCACAATGGACAACTGTACC
Organism: Rhamphochromis longiceps; assembly: GCF_057381845.1. Lineage (NCBI taxonomy): Eukaryota > Metazoa > Chordata > Actinopteri > Cichliformes > Cichlidae > Rhamphochromis > Rhamphochromis longiceps. The sequence continues at coordinate 40,821,919 of NC_140563.1, forward strand.
CTCAAACACACAATAATAACATGGACTGAACCACCACTCACAACCACTAGCACTTTATATAGCCTCTGTAGGAATTATATCTCACTTATCTTAACTGCACTACTGTATAGTTCTGTGTAAATAATCATTCTGTACATTTGATAATTTTTAATCCTACAACTGTTTACAACTTGCATAGTTCCCATTTCTGTATAACTGTATATCTCAGATTTCTGTAAAGTTATTTATTTCATATTCTGTAGAGTTTTTCATATTTATATCCTGTTCATAGCCTGGGGCGATCGTGGCTCAAGAGTTGGGAGTTCGCCTTGTAATCGGAAGGTTGCCAGTTCGAGCCCCGGCTCGGACAGTCTCGGTCATTGTGTCCTTGGGCAAGACACTTCACCCGTTGCCTACTGGTGGTGGTCAGAGGGCCCGGTGGCGCCAGTGCCCGGCAGCCTCGCCTCTGTCAGTGCGCCCCAGGGTGGCTGTGGCTACAATGTAGCTTGCCATCACCAGTGTGGGAATGTGTGGATGACTGGATATGTAAAGCACTTTGGGGTCCTTAGGGACTAGTAAAGCGCTATATAAATACAGGCCATTTACCATTTACATAGCTTGTACTCACTACAGCCAGTTACTGTACATAGTTATAGAATATTCATAACATACTTCATACCGTGTACATTATAACATACCATAATAGACCCATTTCTGTAATATACTCACATATCTATATTATTGCTAATATATATTGTAATATATCTATATCACTAAAGCACTTCTGGATGGATGCAAACTGCATTTCGTTGCCCTGTACCTGTGCATGTGCAATGACAATAAAGCTGAATTCTATTCTATTCTATTCTATTCTATTCTATTCTATATCTGGAGTCCAACACTTTCAGTGACTAATGGTGGTCTGACAGGAGGTCTAGGCAAATATTATCATAATATATAGCATAAATAGGCAATCTCATCATTAGTCTGAGCTCTAAATAATTTATCTGGAGCACCAAATGCTACAGATAAATGGCAACAACAAAATAAATCACTGCCTAGGCAACACTGTGAATTTCCCTTCATCACAGGGAAACGAGAAAACATGCTTAGTGGGATATAACGTGTTTGTATGTGTGTATTTATGCTTCAGATTAGTTTTGCAATTTTCTCAGCGAGCTGACAGATTGATACAACACTCCCCAGTTTGTTTGTCATATATTTTGTTATGTAACTTTAGGTGAGTGATTGAATCTCATGTTGAATTTATTAAAGGTTTGATGGCTTCCCTGCTGAAGAAGTATGTTGAAGGGAATCACTTTTTTCAGGTTGCTTTTCAAACATTTTCTAGTGGAACAAGTGATTTGCGTATTTGTGCATTTCACATATACCCGTTTTCCCCTACTGATTTGTGGAAAAAATCAAACTGATTTAGAAACTCGAAGGACTGAATATTAGCATTTTCCTTGCTGATGCCTGCTCCATACGATCGGTGTGTGTGTGTGTGTGTGTGTGTGTGTGTGTGTGTGTGTGTGTGTGTGTGTGAAGTGACAGGCCTGTCTTGGGCTTTTGCCAATCCTTTTCCCTGTGTGAGGAAGATGTGGAACAGTTTTATTTCTGTCTGTGGCTACTTAGCCATCCACAGAGGATCGCCTATGAGAAAAAAAACTCTGCTCGATGTTAACATGGACATACACACACACAGAGAGAGAGAGAGAGAGAGAGAGAGAGAGAGAGAGAGAGAGAGAGAGAGAGAGCTACTGATGCATTGCAGATAAACTGCAGATCCTTGTGTCACCCCTCCCTTTCTGTTCTCCTTTGCAAACCCCTTCTACTGTTGTTCATCTTTCTTTTTTTTTTTTTGCCCTCGCAGTATCCATGACATCACTTGCTCCCCACCTCCCACCAGCACCACCCAGTACAGCTATCTACAAGCTGTCACACCCTGCTTACCTCCCCACAAGATGCTCTTACCCTTCCACCTCTCAACCATCCATCTCAGGAGGCGTACAGCCAATCTTTGACCTTTGCAGAACACTGAAGACGAAAGTTTTCAGATCCACTACAACATAAGATTGTTTAACAAATCATTATTGATTTGGCCTTGAGCCAAAAATCCATGGTTATGCAGACTCTGGCTCTTGTTATTTTAAAAGTGAATTGTTACCCCACCTAAGAAATCTGTGGACAAATAAAATGTTCTGGAAGTGTAATTAAGGTGTTCATTTATATGAAAATTGACGATTTGTCGCCGCCACCACCAGGACAGTGAAGTCTGGTAAGTTATAGGAGTGGATTCAAATGATTTTAGTTGCAGAATATCATCAAAACCCTAAAAAATTTACACAGAACTGAAATTGTTTTGTATTTTTCTCAATTATTTTCACTCAACCTAAAAGACAATGTACAAATAGATTTTCTTCCCTGGTGCGTGCATCAGAGCAGCTTTGAAACCCACCGGGGAAAAAATATGTTAATCAATGTACAGGGCACCTCGAAGGGGAGCTGATGAAGCAATAATGTAAATTCATCACTGACAGACCATGTGCCTGTGAAGTGCAATGTATGCACACACGTACACAAATTCAAATGAAGAAAACAAGTGATACGGTCAAATATTTTGACATTGTTATAGAAATTATGTTATTCATTTTAAACCAAAGGTTTAAAATAAAATAACTGTAACACAGTCTTTAATGCATCACTTCAGAAAAACAAGCACGCATATATATGCATCAGTACAGAGTTTTAACCTATGTATGACATTTTTACAGTCTGGTGCTTTGAAGGACACCAGTGTTACAACTGCTAGTACTGTAGATGAATTTGACAAGGTTACCAAGGTGGATGAAAGTGTCATGTGTGGCTGTGTGCAGGCAGGAGTGGTGGACCCAAAGCGCAGACACAAGGAGCAAAAAGATAAACTCAAATGCAACTTTACTGGTGGATGGCTGACTGGAAATACAGGAAACTTATACTGGCAAGCAGATGGACAGACTACACAGCAGAGGTGGGACCAAGTCATTGTTTTGCAAGTCTCAAGTAAGTCTCAAGTCTTTATCCTCAAGTCTCAAGTCAAGTCTCAAGTAATGTCAGGCAAGTCAGAGTCGAGTCTCAAGTCACTGGTGTAAAAGTCCGAGTCAAGTCACAAGTCTGAAACTTTGAATTTCAAGTCCTTTCGAGTCTTTAAAAAAAAAAAAAAAAACGAAAAAAGAATGTTGCAGTTATGCTAAATGTAAATATTAGACCATGTAATTTTAAAATCTGTGTTTTTCTCAACACATGACAAAATAGTGAACTTAGAAAATATACACAAATTGTGAAATTGCACCTCTTTAAAATGCAGCTCAATTAAACCTAGCTCCTAGAATAATTTTCACCAACGGTTCTGAGATAAGCTGCATGTTATTCTTGGATGCGGTTGTAGGACCGGCTTTAAAATCGCATGACAAAAATATCATACACATTAAAAAAAAACTGTATCACCAACGTAGCCTGGAAAACATTTGCTAGTTAGATGAAGTCAGCTATCTCATCTTAGCATATTTATATGCATATTTATAATCATACGGTTCTTGGAGTGAGTGCATACACTCATGAAGTTTAGTAACTTCAGGTCACTGCAACAAGCCCAGGTACAGTTTACCGACGGATGGGTGCAGGACCTTGAAATGCACCGTGTAGAAAGTAAAGACCATCGTACGTATCATAAGTTTACCAGTCTCACAAATCGTCGTCATAAATACACATTCCTTAACCGTTTATTAATAGGACCTTTGAGCTCAACGGTAATTAATTAGTAGTGGAAATAATCTCTGGTACCCATCACAGAAATGTAGCAGTGACAATAATATTGTATGCTGTAATCGTACTGGGCAATTAGTGATACAAAAAACCTGTTTTATCCTGTGAATAAAAGTATATGTTTTTGTCAATGTACCATAATAACAGAAGCGAAACGCAATATTGTGTCAGGACAATTCACTATTTATGCACAATAAACAAAGGAGCATAGCGCGACAATTTCTGTTCAGCGCCAGACTTGCTTTTAACCTATATCACCAATTATGTTATGAAAATGACGTATTAAGTACTAAAAAACACTGACCTTCGTGTAAATGCTTGGAGCAGACTAACCTGTGAGCTGGAGTGTTCTGGGACGTTATATTTGGTCTTTGAATGGCTGCAATCCAGGCCATCCGTCGCGTCTTTGTTACTTCGGAAACATGGCTCGAACAATTTCTCTTCAACGACGTAATCCGATAACAACCGATCTCTTTACCCGTCGGCTTCCCGTGGCTGTCATGCGACCGGCTATTGCAGTTAATAATACAACAGCTTCTTGACATTTTTGTGTTTCTTTTTATCGCTGTGTGACTGATTTCAATTGAAAGCCTGCGTGCGCTAGTACCGCTTGCCACGAGTTCCCAGAATCCTTTGCGGTTCTACCCGTGAATGACGTCACATTTTCAATCTCTATATAATATGCATGTTAAATTTTATATTTGGGGTAAAATATCAAGTCTTTTCAAGTAAACCGGTTCAAGTCCAATTCAAGTCCCAAGTCATTGGTGTAAAAGTCCAAGTCAAGTCACAAGTCTTAGAACATTTTTTCAAGTCAAGTCTAAAGTCATAAAATTAATGACTCGAGTCCACACCTCTGCTACACAGCATGGGACGATGGCGATCAGACAAAGGAAAACACAGAGCTTAAATACACAGAGGAGCAATCAGTGAATGAGAGACAGAAGGGAAACACAGCTGGGGCAAATCAGGGCTAACGAGACAGGGGAAGCAAAACTTGATACAATAACCTGAGACACAGACTTCAAAGTAAAACAGGAAACATAACACAGGGGATACTGCAACTAAGAAACACAGACAGAAACCAGAAAGTAGAACACGAACAAAGAAACCAAAACACTAGAAATGATAAATTAAGGCAAAATCAAAGTACAATAATAATGAAAACCCAAAACTCTGGGTTGATGACCGAGGTCTCCTAACAGAAAGAAGACAGTCAAAGATGTGACATTTGATCATTGACCCTTTCACACATAGTGGTCACTACAGTGAACAGCTATTCAAAGGCCGTTTTCTTGTATTTGTGTCAGTGTTGATGGTATACTTGCACATAAACCACTGATGTGTCACTCCATACACATCAGTTGTCCACCTAAGTGGACATGTAAACAATTCTTTGAAAAGTGCATGCTTAAAAAGAAAATGAAGTTCAAAAATCTTTTTTTTCATGCCTAAAGATGAATAAAAATACTTTTAAAAAAGTCCTGATTGAAGTTGTCATAATCAGAGATGGGCAGTAACGCGTTACTTGTAACGCGTTACTGTAATCTGATTACTTTTTTCAAGTAACGAGTAAAGTAAGGGATTACTATTGCAAAAACGGTAATTAGATTACTGTTACTTTCACGTAGGAACGCTGCGTTACTGCGTTACTAAAACCGTGATTTTTTTGCAAGAATGTCTCATGACAGTGACGTAAGCGAGTGCGCCGTTAGTGACAACAGCTGTGTGCAGATCAACAATGGATCACATATCGAGTGCAGGAGAGAGTATGAGCGTGCAGCATTTAAAGCGTGGAAGTACTGACCTTACTTTGAGTTTGATTCCATAAAAAGTGACAAAAACATTAGTGTCCGTTGTGCGTGGGAAGAAAACTTCTTTTTACAGCGAAAAAAAACCCCTAAACTTCCAAGCAAGCACCGAGTGCGCTACGACGTAATGGGAAATTCACAGAGAAACTCGCGGATTCTTCCACTGACCGCAGCACACCTGCACCAGGGTAAACCTCCGCCTACCGCAGTCCTGCTTTACAGGTGAAAATAGAGCAACAGGACCGCTGAGTCTTTGACTTTATTTATTTTCTGCTGTGTTTTACTTGCATCTATTTGAAAGACTGAGTGTAAACACAAAAAATATTTTATTTTATGTGCTGGAATGTGTAGAAAATAGGTTTAAATGTTAAACTAATTTATTCAAGTCAGAGAATGTTGCTTATAGTTTAATTTTTGCTTGATGCATAAAGTTAAAAGAATAAAACTAATAAAACAAGTTAAAAAAAGAGACTTTTCCATTTGATTACATTTTGTATGATGGATTATGCAGAAAAAGTAGAATTGGGCTGAAAGATCTATCGCTTTATTACCTCTTCAGGTTGTAAATTGTGTTTTTAAAAAGTAACTAAGTGACTAAGTAATTAATTACTTTTGAAAATAAGTAATCAATAAAGTAACGGGATTACTTTTTTGGGGAAGTAATCAGTAATTAGTTACTGATTACTTTTTTCAAGTAACTTGACCAACACTGGTCATAATTCATGCATGAAAGGGTTAATCAAATGTCCTATTTTCATATATGGACCTACAATGTAATATAAGTGTACCTGTGAAGTCTCTCTGTACTGAGGAGCTGAGAATTATCAGCAGACGTCTTAATTAATCTCCTTGTGTTTATGTCTGTCTGTTTATGTCTCAGTGTCATTCTTTCTCTCCTCTGGCTCATGACATACTGCTTCACCTCATGAATAAATAAGTGACAGAAAGGCAACAGGCAGCCTTGTTAATTGCATGAAAGATCGAAGCATCATTGTGGTAAGTATTACAATTATTTAGTTAAGCTATAGATTCCCAGTCCTCTTGAATACTATTACAAGAAGGCTACATTAAAACCTTTAGGTGTTAGGTGACGGCTGTGTGCGGACAGGGATAGGACCCAAGATGCAGACTCCAGAGACAAACTTAAACCAAAACAGCTTTAATGCTGAACGCAAACATAACACAACTGGAAAAAACTCAAAATAAACTAACACCGGTGGACTGGCAAAACACACAGCAAAATAAACAGTAGATCGCGACATGGACACAGAGAAACACAGGGCTTAAATACACAGAGGGAGCAATCAGGGAATGAGTAACAGGAGGGAAAAACAGCTGGGGCAAATCAGGCCTAACGAGACCAGGGGAAGCAAAACCAGACACATTAACATCAGACATAGACTTCCAAAGTAAAACAGGAAACATAACACAGACTCACAGGCAAGCACTAAAACAAAGGGAACAGAGACGTGGGACCAGGGCAGACACAGACACTGACTGGACGTGGAAATACAGCAGACAGGGAAGACAGCAACAAAGGAACACAGACAGAAAACCAAAACACTAAAACTCTAACCAAACCCCACCCAGAGGACCTTAACTTAAGAAAAACCCGTAAAGCAAAGCTAGAATATAAAGAAATAACAAAATCAAATAACCAAAAACACAAAACACTGGGTCACCGACCCAGGAACCCTAACATTAGGTAGGGTAAGCTCTAAATATAATACTACAATTAGAGATGACTAAACTTGGTGACTACACCAACTAACACTCGTAAAGTCTCACTTTGAATCAAAATAAATGTATTTTGTAAAAAGCAGTCTTAACTCCTGCTAATTGATGGTTACCTATTTTCAACCAGAAACTGGGCTTTAGTTTGACAAATGTACTAATAAATTGTAAATTTTAATACTATGCCATGGTTGAATCTGGAAGTAGTCTGACTTATTGACTTCACAAACACGAAGCATTTGTCATTATCCAGTTATTTAATTCAATTCAGTTTTATTTGTATAGCAACAAATCACAAAACACAGTTGCCTCAAGGAGCTTTATGTTGTAGATAATCCTAAAATAATACAGAGAAAAAAGACAAAACCCCAAGAATCAGATGACCACCTATGAGCAAGCGACAGTGGGAAGGAGAAACTCCATTTTACAGTTTTTCTCCATTGGTTTGGCTCATTTCTTGAAACAGAAATTACATTCTCAAAATAACATGGACAAACCTCCAAACCTCTTGGCAAATGTTCACAACAGAATGGCATTTCTCATTCATTTTATCAAATGGAAAATGCCTTAGTACATGTCTCAATTGTCTCAGTGCATCTTTGCAAATGATTAAGTACAAGTAGCCTACAGTTATACAGTTAGCCCACATTTAGCACATTTTCCAAATGAATAGATCTTGTAGATCTAAACTGATTAGTTGATTCTCAGTCTAATGATCATTCCCTCCAAAACATGTCAGCATGATTTCATTGTATAAGTACTTGCATGCACAACTGTCTGTTCAATTGTCAAAATTGGTCAAGAACATAATACCATGAATACCATATATGAACTTCTTTGAATATTTGATAAATTGATGACAGTCATTGACAGTCAGGTGAAACTAGACTAACGAAGGGGTAGTGTCACACACAGGTGTGTTCCATGATTGTGTGCTGCCAAACACAGATATATGGAGCTTGACCAGAGCCAGTCCGATCTTTGAACATGGATAGACAAGGCCAAGCAAACGGACAAGGGGAAGTTCTTCCTCAAGGAAGAGGAGGAAGAAGAAGAGGAGGAGGACTGAGAATGCGTGGTGGAGGAATAGGGGAAAGAGGCCGCAAATAATGCCATCACAATGAGACAGATCCGTGATGCCTTCAGGACAATCATATTCCAGAATATAAACACATTAAGCATCTCCACAATAGACTGGGTTTTCAAGAAGCATCAGATGACAATGAAACAAATCTACAGGGTACCATTTGAGAGGAACTCTGACCGAGTGAAGGATCTGCGCTACCAGTATGTAAATGTAAGTCAGTTACTGGTTGTCTCTCATTATAACCTTACCTGTAATCACAGTAAGCAGTAGTTCACTTATTTGGTTTCAATACCTCCTTTACCTGATTTCAGAATCAGTATTTTCTTCATCTGACTTTAAGAATTTCAACAGAAACCTGCAGTTTACTGTATGATACGATTCTCATTATAATCCTTATTTTGTTGTCTCCCAATCAAATCTATCTAATACTGTAGGTTTTACTGTAACATCTCAGTAAGTCATCAGTATTTCCCACTCCCCTTTCTATCAAATACCCCTGCAGTACTTCCTCATAGGCCTATCACTAGTTTAGAACCACTGGAGCAGTGGCCTGTAGTATATTGAACCTGTGGGGGAGAACATGTAATTGTCTAACTGTAGTATATGACTCTTCTGTATGACTGATTTTATGTTCTTTACTCTATTTTAGAGAATAATGGCATTGGAAGGACATGAGACCCCTCACATCCTGGTGTTCGTGGATGAAGCTGGCTTCAACCTGGCCAAGGGCCGAAGACGTGGCCGTAATATTATTGGCCACCGGGCCACAGTGGATGTCCCAGGTCAGCGAGGGGGCAATATAACTATGTGTGCTGCCATTTCTGAGAATGGTGTGGCCACTCACATCCCCAGTCTTGGCCCATACAACACACACAAGCTCCTCATCTTCTTGGATCGCCTTTATACCGATTTTATCCCTGAAAATGAGAGAGGTCTCATAGGGCCTCACCTACCCATTCATGTAATTGTGTGGGACAATGTCAATTTCCACCATAGCCCACTCATTAGGAGCTGGTTTGCAACGCATCCAAGGATGGTCATGGGGTTCCTACCACCTTACTCTCCTTTCCTCAATCCGATAGAGGAGTTTTTCTCTGCTTGGAGCTGGAGAGTGTATGAGCATCATGCTCAGGATCAGCCGTTCCTGCTCCATGCTATGGATGCAGCGTGTGACGACATTACAGGAGATCAATGCAGGGGATGGTTGCGGCATGCACGCCGTGTCTTCCCTCGTTGCATTGCTAGAGAAAGTATCCGCTGTGATGTGGACGAGAATCTGTGGCCAGACGGACAACAGCGTGTAAATAATCAGGAGGGTGAAGACAGTGGACAAGAGCGGGAGAATGAGTACAGCGACCACTGAATAAGTCCTTGTTTTTTGATTTTGTGTTCATACAATTTACTACTGTAATGTACATTTTCTTTTTACATATGTATGAAACTTTCTTTGCGTGTGAATAAAAAATGGTTATAACTTCCTTGGTAGTGTGAGTGCAATCTGTGATGTCAAACCTTGGAGGCTACTCTTTTCTGTCGTATATTGTTGGTCCTCTGCCATAGTGACAAAACATCTAAACATTTTGTATGGCAGTACTCACACAATGCCAAAGGGATGATGCATTTTGGGGGCACTGACTATTCAGATTAGAAAGAAATGTAGTTTTGACACATGAGTGAACAGTTTTAGGAGAGATATGAGCTTTTGCAGGTGGACCATGTTGTTGTGATCAACCATCCAGGTTTATTTTGACAAAAGCACCAAGAATGATGAGAATGTCCCATCTGTGTCGAGAAATGAGCCAAAGCTATTGAGAAGGATCTTTGCCATTTTGGAGACACTGACTGTTTAAATGCGAAAGGGATTTAGATTGAAGCCTGTGTGAACAGTTTTGGAAGAGATATGAGCTTTTGCGGGTGAGCTATAGTGTTGTGCTAAACTGTAAGAGTGTTTTGCCAAATGATCTTAGAGTTTTGAGAATGTAATTTCTGTTTCAAGAAATGAGCCAAACCAATGGAGAAAAACTGTAACAGGAAGAAACCTCTGGGAGAACCAGGTTTAGATTTGACAATTAAACGGTTGTTTGGACTTTGGTATATGTGCTCTGTGCTTGAAGCTATTGACTCTCTCATTTTTTATTCAGTGTAGTTGTACCAAAGTACAAAACTGATATATACATATATATATAGATATGCATACGTATGTATAGATATGCATATAGATAGATAGATAGATAGATAGATAGATTTTATTTTAAAGGTAAAGGCAATATTTCTATTAGTGAAATGTATGTATAACTTTGAAAGTCTATAGCTATAACTACATGGAAGTCTACAGAGTCATCATTAGTGCAAATATATCATTTTCAATACACACTTAGCGTGTAGAATATGGAGTATGAAATTATTTCATAGGACATTTTTAAGCATAAAATATCACTCAACTGAATGTAATGCAGAAAGTGAGCGTGTGTTCACCAATCATATAAACCATAAACACATAAATAAATAATAAATAAATAATTATGACCCACTACCCATGGGAAAGATGAAACTTTCGTCTTAGTTTTGTATTTCATGACACTTTTAGATGGGAGTATTGAAGAAAGTAAGATTATTCAGGTAACCTCTGATACAGGATGCAGCAACATCTGTTGATATTTGTTGATCAACAGTAATACACCTTTAAGCACAATTTTTTTTTCATTAGTGAACTACTTTTGCAAATGACCACCTCTGGCTCTACACAAAATGGCAAAACAAATGAACTGCATGTATGTTCATGTGTATATAGTTTACACATGAATGTGAAGCAAACACAGTCAAGGTATTATAAACTGTAGTTGAACGACTAGTTTCATTATTAGTCAGTTGATGCAAGGATGTTTATGTGTTAAGTTTACAGGTGAATGTCTTACATATGTTTGTGTTATTCTGTTATTACAAAAGATTGCTATGCTGCTGCTCATTTTTATGATCCACTCGTATCGGTTTAATAAAAGGTCACGCTGACCTTGCAGCTTACTGTGAATATGTAACAGTACACCTCTACACTATGCAACTTAAGGTTGTCCACACCTTGACCCCACGCGGGTACACTTCAATACTGTGGAGGGCTCACTGCAGGTTGCAGGCTGGGACAGACTGAGGCTGACTGGGATGGGCTTGTCTCCTTGTTAGAGCCTGTTTCTACTGCAGTGCTATTTGAAAACACTCCAACCCTTCTGCAGTGCGCTGGAGCCCAAAACTGATGTTGAATGACTCCCCTTTTTCTGCCCAACCCACCCACACTCACTCTAAGTTGTACATCACACCACCACCGCCCTCATAGGGCATCTAAAAGCACCTCAAGGTTCTGAGTCGACAGCCCTACAGCAAATATATCTGTCTGAAATCCTGCAGCCAGTATCAGGGCCCGAAGAGAACGTCATGGGACAGTGATCAAGGGCACAGTAAAGTCTGCAAACAGAGAGACTGGGGTGTGGCTCCTGGAGTATAATTACTTACAATACACGATGGCGCTTAGAATAGGCAGACATGCATAAACAGGGCGAGAAAGTCATTGTGACTTTCTCTGTATCCCTCTCTGTCTTCCTCTCTCTCTTCTTCTCTCGCTGTCTGCCTTTCTGTCTCTGGAGCAATCTAAAATTGGCCAAGCTTGATGCATTTGTACTGCCTGACTAAACCTTTCAGCAGAAGGAAATGAGGGGGGGGACATAAACTGTAGATCAAGGTGATAATTATTATTATTATTATTTGAAAAGCTTTAAATTTAAAGTGCAATCTCCAGATGTGCAATAAAGTATCTGTCTTGGTCCTTATGTCCGCACTGGCTTTGCAGGATTTTAAATATGGTTGCACTTGCAGAGGAGAGGTTTGAGAATTTTGACAGAATTAAATAAGCAGTGGAGGGGAAAAAAGGCGGATGCAGCTGTTTGTGGTGCATTACCTTCAACAATCATTTTCACATTGATCAAAGTCACACGATATTTGAGTGAAGCTTCAAGATTGACAGAAGATCAATACCCTGATGGCCCAAGCCACAATGCAGCCAACCTACACAGTGAGGCTTCATTTGTTGAGGGTGAAATGTCCTTATCAAATGCTTCGATAACTCACAAATCCCATGCAAAAATCCTACTAACTTGGAAGAAAGTTTACGTGCAGCATGTACAAATATAAACACTGACTATTACAGTGTTGTAGCTAAAACACATTTCCGTGTAGGTTGTACAGACTAATTTCTAAACAGTTCTGTAAATTAACAAAGATTATATTTTGTCATGATGGAGATTAAAAAGAAAACAAAAGTCGGTTAACCAAGTTATTGAATGAATACCTGATGTTTAGACATTCAATTGTAAGAACAGACTGTGTCAGGAGTTGGAAAATTCAGTGTACTTTGTAGCTGTGCCTTAACCTAAACAGACTTCTCTTCATGAAAATTAATCCAGCTTCTTTATGATGATATTTTTCTTTTCACGGAAGTTTGGAAATCAATTAATGGTTAGAAGTGTTGGTAAACAGAAAAAACACTCAACTTTAAAGTTTGAATTATCTGTATGTGTGGCCATAGATGTTTGATAAGGTAAGCTATTTATTTGGGATGGAGTGCCACTATAACTCACTTGGTTGAGCAGGTTGCCTATATGCCAAAAGGCTTCTAAGGAAGGCACAGGCTTTATTCCACCCTGGGCCATTTCCTGCAAGTCATTCCACCTTGATCTCCTCCTACTTTAATATAAGCTCTTTACTGCTCTGTCCAACAAAGACTAAAAATCCCACCCCCTCAAAAAATGGCTTGTTTTTGACTACCCTGTGCAGCAGTGATCCAAAAAGACAAACTATGGACAATATTAATGTAAACACAAAAATACAGCATGCAGACAGGAACGCACACACACACACACACACACACACACACACACACACACACACACACACACACACACACACACACACACACACACACACACACACACACACGCTGTGGATCACTGGGTGGGCACTCCCTTTTACCTTCTTTATACCGTATTATTGACAAGAAGGATAAGAATGTTTATTTTTTCAACCGAGAATAAATGCAACTGATACTGCTGTTGAACTGCATGTTGCTGTCCATGGTGCTGAACTAAGAGGGGGCTACATCTATCTATCTATCTATCTATCTATCTATCTATCTATCTATCTATCTATCTATCTATCTATCTATCTATCTATCTATCTATCTATCTATCTATCTATCTATCTACTTTGTCAGGTTACTTTAAGCCGGACACCCACGTAACCCGTATAGCCCACGTGGTTCAGGCTGAACGGGACCCCGGACCATTAGCAGACGGCCCGAGGGGGATGCGCCCTCCCCTCCCCCTATTTCAGTGGATGGAATAAAATTGCCTCATACTTGCTTTGGCAACTGCAGAGCCTCGGATATATAAGGAGCACGCAGAGGAGGTCTCAGTCGCTGTGAGAGCCACACACCCCTCACCTGCACGCACACATACACCCACATAAACGTTCGCCACACTCCTGCACGTCCTGCACCGTCCTCCTTCATTCTTGCGCACATCCCCTTCTGTGGTCTAACCGGATGAGTTACCCGGTGGACACTGTAGGGAGTCCCTTCAGAAGAACTATGGATACCAGAACGACCAGCTATGGCTACAGCCGCTCCAGCGGCACCCCCTCCAGCGGCTTTCGGTCCCAGTCCTGGTCCCGGGCCAGTCCCGGCTCCACCGTGACCACGTCTTACAAGAGGAGCGTGAATATGCCGGCAACCCGGGCATACAGCTCAGCTGTGCTGAGCTCCGCCGACAGCGTTGATTATAGTCAAACCTCTATCCTGAACGGAGACTACAAGCGTTCTAACGAGAAAGAGCAACTTCAAGGGCTCAATGACCGGTTTGTTGTTTACATTGACAAGGTGCACTACCTGGAGCAGCAGAACAAGCAGATCGAGGCGGAGATCCAGGCACTGCGGCACAAACAGGTGTCGCGCTCCCAGATGGACGACCTCTATGACCAGGAGCTGCGGGAGCTACGGGAGCTGCTGGAGCAAATCCACCATGACAAGGCACAAATTCAGCTCGACACGGACCACATCGACGAGGACATCCAGCGGATCAGAGACCGCTTTGAAGAAGAAGCTCGCATCCGAGAGGAGACAGAGGCCATAATCCGTGTCCTGAAGAAGGACATGAGCGACTCGGAGTTGGTAAAGTCTGAGTTGGAGAAGAAAGTTCAGTCGCTGCAGGATGAAATCGCCTTCATCCGCAACAATCACGAGGAAGAAGTCAGCGACCTCATCGCCCAGATTCAGGCGTCTCAGGTGACAGTGGAAAGGAAAGACCTCCAGAAGGCTGACATCACCGAGGCTCTCCGGGAGATTCGAAGCGAACTGGAGGGCCACTCCAACCAGAACCTGCAGCAGGTGGAAAACTGGTTCATGTGCCGCTACGTCAAGCTGACCGAGGCTGCAGAGCAAAACAAGGACGCCATAAAGTCCGCCCGTGACGAGATAGCCGACTATCGCCGTCAGCTGCAGTCCAAGACGGTGGAGCTGGAGTCCGTCCGCGGTACAAGAGACTCACTGGAGAGACAGCTCAATGACATCGAGGACCGCCACAACAGCGACCTGGCCAGCCTGCAGGTAAGAAGGCAGCCCGGTAAGAGCGGTGAGTGGGCTGAGAACAGACGTTCAACTCTAAAACAAGGCAATTCTGTTTTGAAATGTCATAGATTATTCTTAAAGAATTGTGTAGCCTGTTTTTAAAACTTGATAAAAGAGTTGATGTTCTTAATAGGACACATTTATGTTTTACTGACGCAGCATTTAAGCGTGAGCCTTTAAAATCAAATAAAAAAAAGATTCACAAATATAAAATATTAGTTTCTATTATCTTTGACAGGTTCTGTAACATTTGTCCCCTTCTGCCTAACTGTGACTGTTCAGCACAAACACTTTTCTCTTAAGCAGGCTGATTGTATTCACAAGCTGGAGAGATTTCCAAGAGTCACGAAATGGTTAAAAGGGAATCGCTGCAGCAGACTCTCTCTCTCCCGCTCTCTCTCTCTCTCTTGCTGAGTCAGAGGCAATGGGTCGATGCCTTGATTGGCTCTGTCCTTGCATCACACCACTGAGATTTTAGGGCGAGGGTGGGGGTGTATTGAAAGAGTGCGGAGGCTGCCCTTGAAACAGAGGCATTCAACATCTCTAGAATACTGTATTGCGTCAGAATGTATTAAAAAGCAAGCAGCCTTGTTGCGCAGAGTCTGCAGAGTTTACAGAAAGACATGGGCAGCACTGCAACAGATAATTTGGAAAAACTATTAAGGCTTCAAAAAAAATTTGCATAATACATGAAGACTGGTTTTGAGCACTGGACCTCGTATTGCATTTAAATTATTCAACATATTCAACCCTATAACAACAGCTGATTTTTGTGTATTTCACTCAGGAAACAATTCACCAGCTGGATAATGAGCTCAAGAGCACCAAATGGGAGATGGCTCGTCACCTGCGCGAGTACCAGGACCTGCTCAATGTCAAGATGGCCTTAGACATTGAAATAGCTGCATACAGGTACAGGATACACTCATGCACAATTGAAATTTAATTTTGAAACAATATTTGCAGTCCTTTTCATATAGAAGCATACTTTAAATATCTGATTTATGCATTTGTTACACTAGGAAACTCCTAGAGGGTGAGGAGACCCACTTCAGCACTTTTCCTTACCGCCAGACTGTCACCACCACTAAAATCTCTAAGCCTAAGTCGGAGCCCACAAAGCTTAAGGTGCAGCACAAGTTTGTGGAGGAGATCATTGAGGAGACAAGGGTTGAGGATGAGAAGGCTGAAATGGATGAGGCCCTGGCAGAGCTAGCGCAAGAGCTCTCTGCCACACAGGAAGGAGAGGAGGGTGAAGAGGAAGAAGGGGAGGAGAAGGCAGAGGGAGAGGAAGCAGAGGGTGAGGTGGAAGAGGGAGAAGGAGAGGAGGGAGGAGAAGCAGAAGAAGAAGTCGTAGCTGTCACTGAAGCCAAAGTTAGCTCAAGTGCGCCCAGCAAGGAGGAAGAGGAGGATGAAAAAGGTGGTGATGAGGGAGAAGAGGGAGAGGGAGAAGGTGGTGAGGATGAGAAGGAAGAAGAAGCAGAGGGAGAAGGTGGTGAGGGTGAGGATGAGGGAGAAAAGGGGGATGATGCAGAGGGAGGTGATGAAGAAGGAGAGGGAGGAGGAGAGGAGGAAGAAGTTGAGGAGACAATGTTGTGCACCAAAGCTCCAGAGTCTAAAGCCTCTCCTGACAAAGAGAAGGCTGGAGACAAAGAGGGCAGTGGAGAAGAGGAGGGAGCAGGTGCTGAAGAAGAGAGTGGAGATCAGGATGAAGATGCAGGTAGTGACAAAGCATCCAAAAGTGGAGATGAGAAGGAGGAAAAAGAGGATGCAGGCAAAAAGGGAGATGAGAAGAAGGGAAAAGATGAGCCAGACTCAGAACCAGCTGTAACCCAGACAGAGGCTCCAAAAACTGAAGCTACAAAGGCCGAGGCCAAGAAAGAAGATGCTCCTAAATCTGAGGAAACAAAACCTGAATTTCCAAAGAAAGAAGAAGCTCCCAAAACAGAGGGATCAAAACCTGACTCTCCAAAGTCAGATTCCCCAAAGCCTGCGTCTCCCAAATCTGAATCCCCTAGGCCTGCCTCCCCCAAGTCTGAATCCCCTAAGCCTGCCTCCCCCAAGTCTGAATCTCCTAGACCTGCCTCCCCCAAGTCTGAATCTCCTAGACCTGCCTCCCCCAAGTCTGAATCCCCTAAGCCTGCCTCCCCCAAGTCTGAATCACCAAAACCAGAGTCTCCTAAATCTGAATCTCCCAAGCCTGCTTCTCCTAAAGCAGAGTCTCCAAAAGAAGCATCCCCAAAATCTAGCTCCCCAAAAGCTGAATCCCCAAAGACCGAGACCGCAAAGCCTGAGGCTCCTAAAAGCACTGAAGACAAGACTGAGAAAAAGAGCGAGCCAACAGAAGAGAAGAAAGTTGAAAAGAAAGATGTTGCCATGAACGGTGACATAGACAAGAGTAGCCCTGAGGAGAAAGAGAAGAAGGATGAAGGAAAAGAAGCTGATGTGATCACCAACGGCGTAGACGAGAGTCCTGTCAAGGAAGACGGCAGCCAGAAGGTTGTGATCACCAAGACCGTGGAGACAATCACCACCGGAGAGGATGGGTCAAAGCATGTCATCAAGTCCGTCACTGTGACCGAAACAGTGAAGGAGGCGGAAGAGATGCTGCAGGAGAAACTGGTCTCTACTAAGAAGACCGAGAAACACTCCACTCAGTCCATCAAGCAGGTGACGGAGAGTGAGTGAGCGAGCAGAGAAGGAGGGGAGGAAGGGGAGAGAACAACACAAGCAATCAATCCAGAACTAACATAACAAAGAAAATCATACAGCTAGAGCGATGTAATAAAGATAACCACTCTCAAACATACAAAACAAGTCAGAGCGAGAAGACAAAAGTTAAACGCTACAAATTTCAAAAATGCATGTTGAGTGAAAGCTTCAAACGGGCTTCACAGCAGACGCGGACAGGAGCAAGTGACTGAGATATTTTATTCTTCCTTATATTTTTTTCCTTTCTGCAGTTAGTGGGTGAGCTCACGAATGGGTGGGTGCTTGGGTGGGTGGGGTGTCTCTGCATGTTAGCTCAGGGGAGCGGAATACTTTCCTCTCTGTATGGTAGAAATACACCTTAAAAAGAGTAAATACTAGAAAGCAATCAATAAACAATATTACTGCGGAGAGGGTTTTGGAGTTGAAGCAAAAGTGGGGGACTGGCGGATGGAGGGTCCTCGATGCAGACATATGTATTCTACTGACGAAGCCTTACTTGACACGTGAAGATACCAACTGAGCCAAAAAGAAACTAACAACAACAAATACACAGCCAACAGTGACGGAAGAAATGGACGGTGATATGATAAACACAATACCATATACATCCATTTACCGAAGCAGATAAAGCTTAAGAAACCTAAAGAAACTCCTAGCCTTAAACATGCTTTTTATCAGTGTCTGTTATGTTTACCTGACTGCAACTGAAAAAAATATATACTGTAAATGATAGAAACATGCATTCCTGTATGCATAGGATGGACTTGAATTTAAATACAGAATTTAATGAGGTGCTACTGTTTGCAATCCCATGACTTTACTCATCATGAACAATTTCCCAGCAGCATTTGCTCAATAAATGTCATAAAGATCTTCAAAACGCCAACTGTCTGTTGTCACTTTATTATTCTTTTAATCATATTTTTTGCAACTGTATACAGCACTGCAGCAATACAGCATTACAGCTACGGAATATTACATAGTTTATTAGCAATTGAATGTAGTTACTGTGGTTTGTTTCCTGTCAACAGCAACATAAACCCAGCAGTGACGACAGATGTGATCACTAACAGGCTGGGTGCAGAAAATCAGTATTAAATAGCATCAGTGTCTTTTTAAAAACCCACCACAAGGGTTCCAAAAGCCTAATTTAATGACGTGGACCAGTGTGTGTTTGTGTGTAAATGGCATTTTTAAACAACAACAACAACAAAAAAAAAATCACATTAGGAGAGATAACAGAATATTAACTACAGGGAGCTATTTGAGATAATTGGGAAAACAATGCCATGGGCGATCTTGGTTGGGTGTCACTGGTTAATCATTAGTATCAGCATGAATTTCATTTAAAAATAAATGCATGGAAATAAAGTATCTCGTAGTGTACTCGCACTTCTCCGCATTGCACCAGTTTAGAAACATTAAGTCCTGGACAAGCGAGTTTGGTTCTTGTTGCTACTTTTCTTTTTAAAGAAACCAAACGAACTTGGCAGTCATGGAAGCTCGTTTCTCTGGCCTCCATTCCTCTCTTTCTTTATCCGTAAACTTTGGCTGTGTGGTGTTTAAATTAAAATAAAAGTATGTCTTAAAAGTGAGAAGCGTCACTTTTAAGCATCTATCCCTTTACTGGCACCGAGCCCAAGGCTGCTGCGCTTTAGTGATGTGCGATACCACTGATTTCCTTTCCGATCCCATACCAAGTAAAATTCAGGGTGGTATTGACGATACTG
The DNA here is from genome assembly GCF_057381845.1 of Rhamphochromis longiceps. Classification (NCBI taxonomy): domain Eukaryota; kingdom Metazoa; phylum Chordata; class Actinopteri; order Cichliformes; family Cichlidae; genus Rhamphochromis; species Rhamphochromis longiceps. Next base: position 40,841,443 of record NC_140563.1, read on the forward strand.
ATCCGATACCGATACTTTGTACAAAAACGTATTTTATTTATTGTATCTTTTATTGTATCTCAAATTATAGCGTCAACATGATTACAGGATATCAGAGTACTCGTTCTTATCACTTAATAATGCAGAATTCATAGAAATAAAAAAACTGAAGTTGTGCGCTATTTGAACACGCTGCCTGCCTGCAGCACTAAAGGACTCCGCGAGAGACGTCATATTCTGTGATATGATTTACTCTGAGGTGTTTGACGAGGTTAGTGGTGTGGCCACAACACCTCACTTTCTTGCCACATGTATCACAAGTCTCGGCTGTTTGTGGAGGTAAAATACGGCCACACATGACTCCATTTACGCTCAGCCATTGTTGTGAGTGCGCACGCCAAGGGGCTGCAACACATTTATACAGCCATATTTCGCATATGACTATGAAAGGCGGAAGAGGAAGTAGTTCCTTCGAATGTAGACAATCCGAATGTTATAGTTTCTTTCCACTGTGTTCCTGTTAATGATAAACTACAAATTTACCCTAAATTACTAAAATATCAATATTTTAATATGCGAATCGATTCAAGAACATGAATGACTGGTATCGGAGGAATCGATATTTCAGTATCGATCCGCATATCACTACTGCGCTTATAGACTATAGTATGGCTATAGACTGTAAATAAAAGATGGATGCATACTTACAATACCTTGCTAATCAGAGGTGGGAAGTAACTACGTACAAATACTTCTTTACTGTGCTTAAGTAGAATTTTCAGGTATCTGAACTTTTACATGAGTATTTATTTTTCTGACAACTTTCAACTACATTTCCCCTTCATTTTTAAACAAATATCTGCACTTTCTTGTAGTGTTTTTATTATATTATATTTATATTAAATTGTGTTTGCAGTACTTCAGAATGTGACTAGCACTACAGAAGAGGAGGAAGCCTGAAGGGATGTTACATCAAGCGAAGCAAAGATGAATTTTGCATTTAAGCTGATGATGTTTAGATTCATTCACTGACTTCCAACTTTATACAGTCTAGTGTAAAGACAGTATAAACAAAGTAGTGTCACTGTAGGGGATGGACATCAGCCAGTTCAGTTGCATAAATCCACAAAGAGCAACAGGTCAGCTGTTCACATCATGTACACCAAGAATATCTACTGAAGCTTATATTAGAAATTATTGTGAGTTGTGATTATTTTCCCCATGCTGATCCAGTACACAGATCACTACACGGGGTTTCCCGACCTGCTGAATCCCACCCACTTTAACCCCTGCCTTGTTTTACTGTTTAGGTGTGGAGGGAAAGTCCTCGTCTGCAACGTAGGTGACAGAAAATAGCATTTTTGTTTTAAATTTTCTTTCACTGCATGTGCCCTGTATAATAGATTCAAACACAGCAGTTTGATTGAAATTAGAACGTTAAAATGTTAATAATTTCTATATTCTCATATACTAATATTTAATTATTATTATATTAATATAGCACAAGGTTCAGTTACATTTGTACAAAAATGGCTAGTAGAATTGTGTAGCTACTTTTTCCATTGTTAGTAAATTCAGAGCCTGTACTTTTTTTTGCTTTTACTTGAGTAAAAAAGTCACTTCAGTACTACAACTTTTACTGGAGTAAAGGCATCTGTACTTCTACTTAAATAAAGAAAGTCAGTACTTTTGTCACTCCTGCTGCTAATCAATGGTAGTAATCAATGCTAATAAACCTAAAATGCCCTACAAGGCACTCACATCACAAACATTGGCGACATTTCCAGTTCAGTGACTCCCAGTCTACCAACAACAGCAGCCTGTGTCAGCAAACTCCACCCCTTAAATCACAATTCAAATGATTCAGCAGGTGAAGGTGGTAACTATCCATAAACACCAAAAATATCTCTGTTATAGTCTGAAAACATGCCTTTTAATGCTCTGAACTTCACTACTCTCAATTCCTTCTGTAGGGAATTCAATTAGATCACAATGCTTTAATGTAATTGGTGACATGAGGAACACGTTTTTGATGTTATTGGGATGATTTTCTTTTCAGTTCTTCATTGCTGTTAAACAGTTGTAATGTGGTAAATGAAATTTAGCTATGTGTAAATGCCAGCATATATTTCTGTGATATTTCTGATACATACATAACATACTGAGCATATTACCTTAGCTTAATAAAGATGAATACTTCGCACCCGTTGATGCTTCTTTTCTTCCTCATATTCATTTGTCATTTCCCCTTCATTCCAATGCATAATGATCTCAGATCTTTGAAGGACTAGGCTAGTGACTATCATTGGATGTTATTCTTAAAGAGGCAATATGTGATACTTTGAGTAAACTACACAGTGAGTTTAGATACTCACTATAAATCCTGGCAACATTCAAAAGTTACAAACTTGCTCTGTAACCCAGTATATGGTGAGCAGCAAGTGATCTCAGACAGTATAGAAGATGAAAGTTTTAATCTGATTTTACTACTAAACAGTTTTTTATTTGTAAGATGAAGATTATGGTTTTTAAGCCACATTCTTTGATGTTCAAAATCAATCTTGAACTACAGCAGGATCTTTTGTGACAGTGTTTATAACACAGCAGGATAGCAATTATCTTAGAGGCAATGTTGTGACTCTAAATGTCTGCATTTGTCAGTGTGAGTGTGGTAAGTGATTGGGCTGCTCACCTCTCTGCCTGTTAAGGAAATAATAAATCAACACATGTCTCTACATTTCCAAGTGCCTATGAGGACTATATCATAAATCTGTATGCATGTCAGCATAATCTTTAAATCAGGGCTCAAAATCAGTGAGATGCACGGCTTTAAGAATAATTTATTTACCCACCAGAACTCTCACACACATACACTATTACATTCACTCAGAACTGTGCAACAAGACCTTTATGGGCTATTCGGAACATTGGTAAGCATTTAACCTTGATTTGTTGCTTTAAATGGCTGTTGGACTGTGTTATTGAGCACCATGTTAACAAGCAGATCTAAGAGGACAGCACTGTTGCCTCTACCTGTCTTTAAGCTGCAGTTTTTTTGTGGACAGTCTTGACCATAACGGTTTACTTTTTATCCTTTGTGCTCTTCTCTTCAGCTGGCTCAGGTTGGGCAGCTTTCTCTTCAACTTTCTCCTTTTTTGCTTCGGCTTTGTCATCTTTTTTTGGAACAGCTTTCACGTCTTTGTCATCAGCTTTATCTTCTTTCTCCTCACTCTTTTGAACTTCCTCCTGCTCTTGTGCTTCATCTTTTGTATCATCTTCTTTGTCATCAGCTCCTTCTGCTTTTGCCTCCTCTTGTGCTTCAGTTTCCTCCCCTTCATCTTTTCCCTCTTTCTCTCCTTCATCTTCGGCAGCTTCTGCTGCATCTTCCTTTTGCTCCTCTTCATCACCACCTGAATCAAGAGATGACAATTTAGTTACCATGACACTAATAATTGATATTTATTTGACTGATAGAACATGACTGAGCAAGTTAAACCAACCCTCGCCTTCTTCCTTATCCTCTTCCTCTACTTCCTTAGCTTCATCTTCTTTCTCACCCTCCTCCTCACCTTCCTCTTCCTCTTCATCCTTTTTCTCCTCTGTTTCTTCTCCCACCTCTTCTTCATTAGCTTCCTCTTCCTCCTTTTCCTCCTCTTCCACCTCCTCCTCACCAGGTGGGCTGGCCTCTGCTTGCTGGGCGTGGCTGGCAGAGATGATGCCTTCAGTGGTGCTGACACTGGAGCTGAGCAGGCGTGAGGTCATCAGGTAGGAGGTGCCAGAGCTCAGGCTGGAGAAGACGGGCCTAGCGAAAGAGGGTGCTGACAAACTGTGGCTGTACAACGGAGACACTCCCCCAGCCATACCTACACTGAAGCGAGACTCCTCCCCTTCCAGGAGCTTCCTGCGTCAAACAATGAAAAGAAAGGATGGGAGATCAGTTAAAAGCATGGGTCTTAAATGTAACAGTAAGTGGTCATTTATTTACTCTTAGAATTATATTGTCAGGATCTCTGTCTAAATAAATAAATAAATCTGGGCAAATTCTGAGATGATTAAACTATTTTGCTGGTAATAACTGAAATGAGTAAAGAAAATCAACAGCCTATTTATGCAAGACAATTCATAATTTTATTGGGAGGGGTTTTTGGTTGGGTCTGATTATTGGGGGGTCATAACCCCCCTGGAAATTACGCCCCTGCATGTCTCAGACATTAAATGTAAAAAAAACCTTCACTGACTCTGATACAAATCCAAAAGCATCAGTTTCCTAGGTGCCTCTAAATAGGAGTTTCTATATAATTTTGCAACGCTAAAAATAAACCCTTTATCATTTATCAGACTCACTCCCTGTTTCACCCATTACCTGTATGCAGCAATCTCGATGTCCAGAGCCATCTTGACATTCAGAAGGTCCTGGTACTCCTTCAGGTAGCGGGCCATTTCCTGTTTAGTGCCCCTCAGCTCACTCTCCAGTTCTGCAATGGTATCCTAAAGAAAAATCAAAGTTAAGTGTTATTTTATACAATGAGACAAAGGGAAATAACATACTGCAGGATCAAATGAAAACCATAAGTAACATACTTCAAAGATCTGGACGACATTTACAGACCTGCATAGCTGCTATCTCTGCACTCTGTTTCTCCTCCATGTCATGCAGCTGTTTTTCCAGGGATCCATTGAGGCCTCTGCATGCATCGATTTCCAGTATGCGGGCTTGTAGCTGGCGTCGGTACTCTCCTGCTTCGTCCTTGGAATTTCTCACAGCATCAGTGTGCTGGGCCACAGTTTCAGTCAGGGAGCCTACCTTGCTTCTGAACCACTCCTCAGCTGCCTGCATGTTCCTGGCAGCCAGCCTTTCATACTGGGACCGGATATCCCTGAGAGCCCCAGAGAGGTCTGGAGCGGCAGCCTCAGATTCCACAGCCACCTGCACACCCAGCTGGACTTGGGCCTGAAGTTCAACCACTTCACCCTCATGAATCCTCTTGAGGAAGGCCAGCTCGTCCAGCAGGATTTCCACACTTTTCTCCAGCTCAGCCTTTGCTAAGGTAACCTCGTCGGCCTCCCGACGAGCCTCCATCAGCTTGCCCTCAGCTTCTTCACGAGCCAACACCTCCTGCTCATATCGACCCTGCAGAGCACTCAGGGTTTGCTCCAGCCTCTCTCTCTGACTTAGGACAGCCTGTTGTTCTGCCCTAGCTTCATCCACAGCTGCTCTCAGGGACCGGGCCTCTTGCTCATACAGAGCTCTCAGGCGGGACGGCTCAGAGTGCCTTTGCCTCAGCAGCAGCAGTTCTGCCTCCAAGGCACGGTTCTGCTGCTCCAGCTCACGCACTCTCTCGATGAAACCGGCAAAACGGTCATTAAGGTCCTGCAGCTGGCTGCGCTCTTGTGTGCGTACAGCCCGAAACTCGGAGCTGATCTGGGCCGCTTGGCTGAGTTCCAGCTCCAGGGAAGAAGCTGGTGAGGAAGAAGAGTAGAGCACACGGCCAGGGGAGGAGTACTGCAGACGGGAGGAAGACAGTGGGGATGCATGAGTAGAGAAGCCAGAGAGGGTCCTCCCTCTAGTCACCACCACACGTGCAGGAGGCTCGGCAAAATAGCGTCTGTATGATGAGGTGGAGTAGTAAGGGTCATATCCGATGCTACTCATGGTTGAGTGTTGGGAGGAAAAGTTGCTCTTCCTCTCCTCTTGCTGTATGTGTGCGTGTGGAGGAGTGCGAAGGGCTTGGGTTTAAGTCTTGACTGCTTGCTGCTGCAGCAGCCTGCGCTTTTATAGCTGGAAGGTGGGGGCTGACGCAAGCACTTTCTGCACCCTCTGACAATGAAGGCTTGATAGGTTTACACTGCAATGGCAAGAAATGAGAAAGATATGAGCCATGGGAATACACGGAGGAGGGAAATGAGCAAGGGTTAAAAGCAGAGAGGAAGAAAAACAGTTTCTAAATAAACTAGAATATAAAAACAGCTTTTTACAGTAATTTTTAAGACTACAGCAAAACTTTAAAAAAGTCTATCACATGGCCAGTTTTAAACACATAACCTGATCTTTTTAAGAAACTGTACAGTTTTTACAGTAATTTTATGTTGTAAAAATGACAAAATATCACTCAAACACATTTTCTGTCTCCTCACTCACTGCAGAAAAAAGGGTGAGGGTGGGGCCGGGGTGTCCTCATTTTACAATCATGACACAGCATCTCTGTGTGTGGTGGGGAGCAGAACTACAGCCATGGCCTCAACACCTGCAATGAGCAAAATCCCACCCAAACAGATGGCATAACACTATTAAAGGCATGACTTAGAGTGGGTTAATGTGCAGCTAAAACAATGTCTGAACTATAAATAAATACAACATGTATCAATGGTATTAACAGGTATAGCAAAGCTTGCAAAAATACCATAATTGATTTTCATTTTTCTCAACAGGTTTCTCAACTGTCTGCTGTTAAAGGTTATTAACTTTTACATGCAGGGTGTGTTTAATACTCTTCTTTGATCCTTTAGTTAAAGAATATTTACTGTGATTTCATTTTCTGCAGAAGTTGAAAATTGTGTGTTCACCCAAATACCCCTTCTGCTATATATATATAGAACAAATATTCTCAAGAGCATCATATTGCCCATAACAGCGACACAAGATATTTAAAATATTCAGTGACTAGTTACATATTGTGTTGCCCTCATGATTTGAAACAGGAGAAAACATATCCATACTGCTATATATGGCGTGTGTGTGTGTGTGCGTGCGTGTGTGTGTGTGTGTGTGTGTGTGTGTGTGTGTGTATGTGTGTGTGTGCGTGTGAAGTAAAGAGTTTCCGTTCAAAGATTCATTTTTCTTTCCAGCTTTATGAATAAGTGAAGTGCATTGCAGTGTTTTGCAGCATGAATTGTGCAGTTTTGTGTAGTTGTCTATTGTCGTATATGGGAAAGCTCTACAGCATGTATGGCTGGTGTTCTTTGCCTTTGCAGCAAATGCCCCTGGTGCCTATAGGCAGTGCTGTGCCCAAATAAAAAGGAGGTAGGTGGTGGGAGGTGGGGGGGCTTCTGTGGGAGCTGCATAGGCTGCGCTGCTGGCTGAGTCATCGTAACAGTTGTGATCACATAAACTCCCTTGTGTACACTTTTTTTTCCCACCGTAACAGCAGTATGACAATCTGCATCGGGGCGATTTCTGGCAGACAAGGCGCTTACAGGACCTGGGGAAATAAAACAGAGAAAGTAGATCATTAACTTCTCTTCCCAAGCACATTAGATCACTTACAGCGCTAATTTCCAGGTTGGTACTTCTTGCCTTCACGATGCTGACTAACATAAAAGCTCGGCCTACATGTGAAGACGACAGTATTATCGCACTCAACATTGCTAGCATTTTACAAAAAACGATGCCAGCATCATACTTCTGATTAGAGCAACAATTTTGTGATCCATGATAGCATCTGCTGTCTTGGTGAAATAAACTAATAAGATGCATTAGTCCAGCTTGACCACCAGAGGGCCAAAAATACCATCCATTCATCTATCCAGCCACCACCAGACACAACTTAAATTAACATAATAACCAATTGTGTATTTGTTAAATGCAAGTATTTATATTATATTTATTTTCCAACTTAACTTTTCCCATTCTGCAAGACTTGTCAGACAGTTTTTTGATGGTAGGCAGCACACAGAGAATTTTTCGTTGAAAGACTACTCATCATTCTCTGTTAAACATCTTGTACTAGCCATAAAAATGAAAAAAAAAAAATAGTGACTTTTCTTCTTCCTTGTCACAGTCCTTCTCATTAGTTTATATTCTGTATAGAAGAAAATCTCAATGTCATGATCACATGATGCAGGTTGGCTTCATGCCTGGAGTTCCATTAATATTCTATTTTTGGATTATTGTATTTCCTCTGGATCATAAATTTGATTGTTCAGGACACAAGGCATCTACTTTTCCTGTTAGCTCTGCAGCTCAATGCCCCTGCTTTGTCAGCTCTTTGTCTGTCAGTGTATTTTCTCTTCCCAGCATTAAATTTAATGAAAAATACTAAAAATGTTGTCTCAGTAGCATATGTCATAGGTTCACTTTGGTGGAGCGCCAGGCCTTTTTCTATTTAAGACTAAGGATACAAAGTGATTAAGTTTTAATCAAAGCATGCAGCAGAGATGGTGACAATTTTCTATCATATGGAGAAAAGTGGATTATTGGATTTGTAACTCATTCTGTTTTCAACATACCCCTAAAATATTCTAACTGTAATTCACAAAGTTTTTTATGTGGTGTTTTTATCTCATAAAAACAAGTTTCATGTAATACAATGGTAAACATAATCGACATGATATTAGAGCAGCTCCTAGAGGTGATTAATTGAAATAACACCTTATATATTACCCTGATTTCAGATTTTACACTGACTTGATAATGTCTTTATGTTGCACCAAGATAGGCACTTCTGACAGACTTTTACACACTCCTTTTATTGTTTATGAACCTTTATCTTGTTCTTTATGATAATACATAATTGTTGTTTATAGAAGTAAGAGTAAATCTAGCACCAGTAGTCAGCCGCATATATATATATATATATATATATATATATATATATATATATATATATATATATATATATATATATATATATATATGTATTTTTTTTTATTAATTTATTAATTTATTAATTTTTTCTGCTGGCACTGGCAGCTACTGTATGCAGCTGTTTAGTGACACACTGAAAATGGAATTTCTCCAGCCATAGTGGAACACAGAGGACCTACATGAGTCATATAGTCACTGTTATGCCTACACAACAAATGCCCTGTGGACAAATATTTACTAAACATACAAAATCTTCACTGTGCAGTGAGTTGAAGAGTGAGGAAATGCTTCATCTGAGCATGAGGTTCCAACTCTGATCTTTACACTTTTCTTGCACAGATGTCAGTTTAAAAGTCATGTTGCTATTCTGGATCAGTATCTGACCTCTGGCCTTCCCAGACACCACATGTCCCAGGATAGAGGCCTGGTTCTATTGGTCCTCCCAGTGTGTCCATCAGAGTATGAAGGCCTCTCACAGGGGGAAAGTAAAGAAGGCCTGTCTGCTAGGCATTGCCATGATCCAGGTTGCTATAAAAAGGGTGTGGTATGCTGCCTTGGGCTTACTGTTGGTCAGCCAGAGTGTGTGTGAGTGTCCACAACTTAGGAGGGCTGAGGGCTCTGTGTCTGGTTTAAGTAAAAATCTAGGGAAATAGTATTAAGCATGGCTGCCGCCCATCGTTTGGTTATTGTCCGCCACGGCGAGAGCGCCTGGAACCAAGAGAACCGCTTCTGTGGCTGGTTTGATGCTGACCTCAGTGAAAAGGGAGTGGAGGAGGCCAAGCGTGGTGCCCAGGCTATCAAGAAGGCAGGCATGAAGTTTGATGTGTGCTACACCTCTGTCCTGAAACGTGCCATCAAGACCCTGTGGACCATCATGGAGGGCACAGACCAGATGTGGCTGCCTGTGATTCGTACCTGGCGTCTGAATGAGCGCCACTACGGAGGCCTCACTGGGCTCAACAAGGCCGAGACGGCTGAAAAGCACGGTGAAGAGCAGGTGAAGATCTGGCGTCGTTCCTTTGACATCCCACCTCCCCCCATGGATAAGGACCACCCTTATCACAAAATCATCAGCGAGGTGAGACAAATGCAAAGTAGCTTAGCTTTAAGCTAAGCTACTTTGCTCCAGAATTTGCTTGAGAGTGCTGTCAGTTATTAAGCTTTTGTACTTTGCGGTGTTGTTTTTGCCTCCAGTCTCGGCGCTACAAAGGCTTGAAGCCTGGTGAGCTGCCCACATGTGAGTCACTTAAAGATACCATTGCCCGCGCTCTGCCTTTCTGGAATGAAGTCATTGTTCCTGAAATCAAAGCTGGGAAGAATGTCATCATTGCTGCCCATGGGAACAGCCTCCGTGGCATTGTCAAGCACTTAGAGGGTAAGCACTGTGGACAAAGTTTACAAAAAGAAAAGAATGAGAAGGTCGGACACAGTAGATAGAGTGACTTAAAAAATGACACTGCAGAACACTTAACAGTGAAATTCTTTCATGATAGCCAAAGAGTTCTGCAGAAAGTTGACCTGAATAGCCAGTGTCACACACTTACACAGACTTTACACACATACAGACAAGAGTTGTGGATTGTCTATAAATAGCAGCAGAGGCTCACACCAGATCTCAGGGACAGGGTAGAGGGTCATGAGCTTGGTTCCCATTACAGTCACGACCTTTATGTAGAAAGGTTGTACTTTTTCAAGGAGCAGCCCAGAGACGGATAAGGGTTTTAAAGAGCTTCAAGGGCAATAGTAAATGTCAGATAGGAGTGGCAGGTCCAGTGTTGAAAGACAGAGGCAGATCTGAGGGAACTTAAAATACACTGAGATATAAAGAAAACATGCTTTACTTTTTTTTTTTTTTCTGTTGTCCATCTGTTGTCCTGTCTATGTTGCTGGGATTCTAACAGACTTACAGTACAGTGTATTGTACCCTCTGATGCTGATCTCCGCATGTCTTCATCTACTCTGTCTGCTTGCATCACCAGGTATGTCTGATGCAGCCATCATGGAGCTGAACCTTCCCACGGGAATCCCAATTGTGTATGAGTTGGATGCCAACCTGAAGCCCATTAAGCCCATGTCTTTCCTCGGTGATGAGGAAACTGTAAAGAAGGCCATGGAGGCTGTAGCTGCCCAGGGCAAAGCGAAGAAATAAGCCAGACTCCTTGTAGAGGCAGAAAAAGAGACTGTTACCCACCTTCAACCTTTTCCTCTAATCTATTAGTAGATCCTTGTTGTCCATTCCAACTGGGGAAACGTTTAATGGTTCTTTTGGAGACAGGCCACTTTCAGCCCATTAGTTTACTGTTTGCTTAAATGACAAACACAGGGATAACCTTTCAAAGCAAAACTGCAGGGCCTAACATTTGATGTCATCACACACCACTCAGTCCTTTGTGGCCAAGCCCTATTTTGTGGGCCCTCGCCAACCTGGCGCAACCAATAAAGAAACCATCTTTTTATGTAGTGCTGTATCAGTTTCATTGTCTTCCTTATCTTCTTGCACCTCTTTTCTCTTTTTGTGTCTTTAAATTACATCGTCATCCTTATCTCCCATCCTTCTTCCCTCCCTGTTTGAAAATCCGAGCTTTCAGCAAAGTGCTAAAGGTGCTGTGAAATCTTATCCAGGAGCTGTAGCGAGGGGAGGAGGGGGGAAGAGAGCGAGAAACGCAGCCTAATGGATAAGTCAATGGGTTCAACCTGGCAGCACTCCCATAATGCAGGAATATGCTTGCTCATCCTCCACTCCAGTCAGATCTCACTGAAAAACGAACACACGCAATAATTTTAAACAGGTACCTATTGAACTTAAGGCCCAGGTAAGAGTCAGTACAGACAAGTGACTGCAGTCATTGGGAGAAACATAAATGCAGACATTTCCAGATTTTTCTTGAAGGTTTTGGGTGGACTTGTCCCTTTTGACAAAGTGTTATTGAAAATTAATGCAAATTTATTCCCCAACCAAGACAACCTTTGGAAGAATGGTTCATCCCTGTACAAGTTGTTTTCATGGCTTAATAGCACAAGACGCTTTGTCATCTTCCTGCAAGTACATCCAGACTGTTTAGTTGTCCCCTTGAAGTGATTTTATGTGAGGAGAAATTCTTCAGGCCTGCGACAGCATTCTAATGCAAGCCTTTGTTTTTTTTCACAAAGTTACACCACAGTAACATTCTTTTTGATTGTCGCACATTCTCATCTTGTTAGCAAACTGAGGTCAGAGTATGGAGTGCTGCTAAAGAGAAGGCTGAGTGCTTAACATTACGGTACAGGGAAGCTTGAAATCCTAACCTTCTAATCAGTCATCCAAATGTTTCTGAATGAATGTTTCTGCTACTATTGCCCATAATATGGATCGCCACTGTGCGCACTAAAAACAACATATAGCTTTTTAGCTGAACCAAATCAACTTAAAGTTGACCTTCACTTACATTATAAATATGATTTTGCCTGTGTTCTGCCTTCAATCATCAAAGCAATCCCTTCTCCTCTTTCATTTGTGCTATCATAATACAAGACCCATGAATTAAGTACCGCACCATTCCTCACAGGTTTATTTTGAGATCGGCGTGGTCAGTTTACAGACATTTTTTCTCACTTTAACACAGTGTTATATTAAACCATTAAAAAACAAACATTAAAAAAACAAAACAACACAATATGCAGCACCATAGTTTTAAAGGGCAGCAAATAGAGAAGGAACACTGTAGTGTTGTCATGACACCTACTGGCTAAATAAGAGACTGAAGGAAAACATAAAAGGGGCTGTTTTGCCATTTCTAAAACCTAAACCCTGAGGACTAGGAATCTAAATACACTGACTGAAGGTGGTGTTAGGAAGCTGCTGCCTTGTCCACAGAATCGTTTTACTATTATCAAATGAATTCTTTTCATTAAAACAACAGCGTCATCAAAATCCTTTAGAAAGGAGCCTGAGGGGCACACAGGCAACATAAATCAGATAAAACTGACTTCAATGCACACCAGGACATTTGGTGTAGTCACTGTTCACACAGGATCAGGGGCACTATTTTTCTTGAGGGACTTCATGAAGTTCGGCAGAAATGTTATCTTATAAGGATTCTTCTTGTAGTCAACAGCTCTGCTTGTTTCTTCCTTTGATCTGTCTACATACTCTGCAGCAGTTGTGACATTTCTTTCTATGTTGTTGATTAACTCGCCCTGGGAGAAGAAAAAAAACATGAATGTCATTCACAAATATGTTACATTAATCTTCATTAAACATTCCCACGCGAGGTAGCTTGTTTTACCTGGAGTTCCAGCATCATGGCAGTGTCAACAAATATCTCGTGCAGATCTTTAATGCTGGACTCGAGGCAGAGGATTTCCTGATGGCGAAGTTCAATCTCAGTCAAAGCCTGGCTGGAAATCTGACTGTCAGAGGTGATCTGCGAAAGAGAAAATGCTCAAGCTGTGTTTGAATTATCATATAAATGGCTTCAAACCTACAAAAACTGCTTATCTGAGTAACCCCCCCAAAAAAGATGTTGGATTCCACTCACATCAGATATGAAGATGGCAAGATTGTCACGTTCCAACATCTCCTCCAACTCTTTACCTGTAGTGCTTTTATTCACTGAAAGTAACAAAAGATACTAAATAAGTTTCATCATGTTTGTGGAACTTAATTTATTGAACAACAACTAAATAAATAACAGACAAAGACCAAAACTTATTTTGTGCTGCCAAGGATGCCAGTTACTGTAGATAGTCACCACAGGATGGTGCAATTACACCTCAACTTCTACTTACTGCTATAATGATTTACATTAGTCTGTTTACTAAACGTACTACTGCACATTTAAATTACAGTGTATCGTACTGTGGAGCAGCTTAAGTACTACACTTAAAAGCAGTTTTCACAGATACACTGCACCCTGTAACTATTCTAGATGTCATCATGGGGAACCGCGTGTATGAGTGCTTATTAAACAGAGGTTCACCCTGCCAGCTGCTTAGTACAATATTAATTGCAGATTTGAAGGAAAAAAAATCTAATTTAATGGCATTAACATACTGGCAATTACCATAGCATACCTGCCACCTTTATAGGTACACCTATTCAACATCTTTTTAACATAACTCTTTATTCAGCCAATCACATGGCAACGCAGTGCATGCATTTAGACATGCAGACATGGACAAGGTGACCTGTGTTTGAGCATCAGAATGTGGAAAAAGGTGATTTAAGTGACTTTGAATGTAACATGTTTGTTGGTGTCACACTGGCTAGTCTGAAACTGTTGATCTACTGAGATTTTCCCACACAGCCATCTCTAGGGTTTTTTTAGGGAATAGGCCAAAAAAATACCCCATGAGTTTTCTGGGCAAAAATGCCTTGTTGATGCCTGAGGACAGAGGCAATGGCCAGACTGCTTCAAGCTGATAGGAACGCAACAGTAACTCAAATTATCATTCTCATTACAACATGCAGAAAAACATCTCTGAATGTAGAACACGTAGAACCTTGAATGTGATGGGCTGGCAGCCATGAAGAATTAAGGTGAAAGTTAGTCCAGTCTCTTTATTAGATAATAATAAAGTGTATCTAATAAAGTAGTTTGTGAGTGCATGTAAACTGTAAGGCAGCACTGTTTTTAACAGGAATTGAAAGGACAGTTTGCTTTACTGTTTAAATGTACAAAATAACTTCAGACTACAAAAGGAGAAAAAGAAAACTGTGAACATGACGTATAATAGAAAGCTGGTTATAATACTGTGAAGTAGTGAGTCATGAGAAAGAACAATGAACCTGACACTTATTTACAATAGAGCGCTGACCATAAACTGTAGACTGTAAATTGCTGCTCCAAAATGACACCAGCTTATTATCCAAAGTGCTATTACTATGCAAACACCCTCACAGTGACTTACACTAGTGTAGGTTTTCCTGCTAGTAAAGCATTGGCAGAAGCGCCCTCCATTCAATGCAGTATGGACTGGTGTATGAAATAAAATCCATTTACACAACCTGACGTGAGGGTGAGGAGGGACAAGTGCTCCCTTTTAGATTTGGCAACTTACCAATCTCCAGCTGTCTCTGAATTTTTGCCTTGCATTTTTCTCTGAAGGAAATTTGTGCCTCATGGTAACCCTTCATGACTTCAGCAAACCACCGAGTCAAGTACGAGTGCTGTTGAAAGAGAGCCAGAGAACGAAGTGAATCAATTCAAATGTCAATAAAGAGACCTCTGTCAGGAGTAATTTTGTCGGGCGTGTTTGAAACTGCAAAGGAGTGTCAGACAATCATCTTGCACCTGGTTTGTGACAGGAAATAAAACTACTTGCACACCTGGTTATTCCTAATACGTTGGGCTACTGTAGCTCCGGTCTCATCCCCAGGCTTCTGCATTGCTGAAAAACAATCCGATCTAACATGAATACAGGACCAAGTGAAAACTAAACAAAGTCTGCTATGTCACAGTCCTTTTCTGCAGTTACAGTAAAGAGCTCAGTGTTGTTGTCAGCTTGTTTACAAAAGGCATGTTGAGTGGGCTACACCACACTTCCTTTTTACACATTTACAAGTCAAATCCTGTGTTACAAACTATTCCCACTGTATGAGGAACTCAGCTGCACTGATCCTCCCCATTTCATTATATTAAACAATAACAACACAGCTAAATATGCATTATTCATATAAAAAAAAATGATAAATTTTATCTAACTGCACTGAAGCATGCCAAAAACTTACACTGCATAAAAGCTAATTTTGCAGTGCTTTACAAAAAAATGTGTCCACCTACATTTTAGTCTTGCTTTGATTAACTTAGCATTCTTCTTGGTCTCATTGTTCAGCAACTCCAGCTCATCTTTGTTTCCTGGGAAGAACAAAACAAGTTCAGTCCACAGAGGAAATAACTACTGTGTGTGGTGAATATCACCACAGACAGACACCACGGGTGTCAAAAAGGATTAAGTTTTATATATAGTGCTTTTCTGATGTTCATATTATATCTGCAATTTTAAAAACAGTTGGTATGTTGTACAAAATGTGAATAAAAACAGAATGCATTGATCAGCAAATCTGATAAACATATTTTATTTATAATAGAAAATGTACAATTTAAAATAAACATTACTCATTTTATGTCTCAAATGTCTCAAAATTGGGATAGGACAAGAAAATGTTAAAAAAAAGTTAAATAAAAGGTAAGTGGTACTAAGAAGAAAGAGCTGGGGAACTGACACTGGGTCAGTAACATGAGTAGGAATAAAAAGAGCATCTTAGAGAGGCCAGTGAAATTGCATTTTTGAGTATTAATATTGTCTACTCAAAAATAAACTACAAAATGCACCGCTGCTATAAGCACAACAAGTCATTTCTTAATAACGGTGTGTAAAGAATACCACCACAAGCTGGAGACGGTTTAATTTGAGGTACCTAGTGACCTTTTGCACGCTACACTGTTATTATCTCCA
The DNA here is from genome assembly GCF_057381845.1 of Rhamphochromis longiceps. NCBI lineage: Eukaryota > Metazoa > Chordata > Actinopteri > Cichliformes > Cichlidae > Rhamphochromis > Rhamphochromis longiceps. The sequence continues at coordinate 40,857,443 of NC_140563.1, forward strand.
TCTGTGGGTGTATATGTGTGTGAGTATATGCAGATTTTGAAGCTATATCTAAACTTCCTAAGCATGTTGATCTGTGTAACATTTACCAAGTCTGTTGCTGTACAAACAGCTTCAGGTGTGTTTGTCAAAGGCTGTTTAGACTCTTTGTTGTGTGTGTTTCTTGTTGCTGTTGTGTGACAAGGAGAATTTGAGACCGTTTGAATGCTTCAGCATAACAACAAAGAATTCACTTTTGTCCTTGCTTCTTTTTGAAAATAAAAATAAAAATCAGCACTTACTCTTGTCTTGACTCGGAAACGCAAGGATGGCAGCTTGTCTTCTCCCCACATCCTCTGCTTGACAGGAGATTTTTTCAATGAGGCCTCTCACCTCCCCCACCTACACATGCATGGATGCAAACACTACTGTTACACAGCTTGGAACACACAACATGAAAATATTATATGGGGTATGGTGGTGGGAACTGGTCTGACAGCACACATGGTACTTTGCTTTTGTGAGGCTAACACATTTCTAGCACAATGAACACACGTTTATCAGACAACCCCTGCCAGAAATTACACATTTAAATGTAATTACACAGTCTATGACAGTTAACCTATGTATTAAGTATTGCCTTTAAAATATTGTACATATGAAATTTGAGCTATTTCAGAAAGAACAGCGTAGCTCAAAGCTGTGTCATGTTTACCGTTTTGAAAAAATCCTCCATGTCTTTCGTGGCCGTCATTTCGTCCTTTTACAGGTGAGGAAAAATGACATTAGTCCGTTAAAGAGATCTGAAAAACACCACCTTTACAGGGAAAATCCCTTGAATGTTTTAGCATTAATATCTAATACTAAAAAACAAAACACAAAGCGCGCTGCTGGTATAAGCGAGACAAACTGGATGTAGGCTTTTTTCCGAGAAAGTCTTTTCACTTTAAAAATCTTTTAAAAACCTACCAAACGGCTAACACACGGTCGGCATTACGGTGACTACAACGACAAAAAGAAGAATCCCTCGTAATACTGTTACTTTCGGTATTGGCGATAAGGCTCGGCCTCACCTGCTCTCTGCCCTTCCTCTTGTTAGCACAGCTCGATGAGCTCACCTGTGTAATAAAGTGCGCTGGTACGCAGGCGCGTTACCGTCACAACAAAGCAAACAAAGAGCCTGTCCTGCGGCTAAAGGTACTGTACTTACGGAGCAGGTGTGGGAGTGATGCACCTGCCGTCTGTTTACTGTAGTTCACCGAGACTTAGCATTAGAACTATACCAGGGAGTGAGATTTAGGGGATTGAAAGGCTTTTCCTACACGGGAGTTAACCAGTACGAATCCCAGTGCTAACATACTGTATGCTGTGCGGTTAACTGCAGCCAGGGCATAGCTTGTAATTGCCCAATACCCACAAACACCTCTACAAATGTTTGGTAACAAGCCCTAGCTAACTGGTTTTAATGGGCAGGTCTTTTTTTTCCTTCAACAATTACTCAAATCACACCGGAATGTGTACATACTGTACACAGAATAGTTTCAGCTATCAGAATAAAATTCAGCTAATGTCATCTGATTAGGACTCTGAGGCTTTACTTGTTCCAGACTCAGGTCTCCAACCATATTCAATGGAATTCAGACTACTATCAAATTACCAATATGCCAATTAAACCTCAGTTTTTGTTAGTGTGCTGTGTTGTACAGCATCTACTCATCTGAAGGTCGCTGGATTGAGCCCTGAATCTTCCAGTCTGCGTGCCAAAGTATCCTTGGCATCCTGAGCTGCCCCCAATGCATCCATCAGAGTGTGGGTGTGTGTGTGAATGTTAGAAAGCACTTAAGCATAGATAAAAGCATTGCATGAATGTGTGTCTGATTGGGTGAACCAGGCTTGTAGAAAGTGCTTTGAGTGCTCGACTCAGTAGAACGGGACTATGTAAGTGCCAGTCCATTTACCATTTAGTCTACAGGTGCTTCTACTGTGAATATTAGTAGCTTTCTAAAAATGATTCATTCTCATAAATATGAAAATATATGAAACAATCTGCTTAAATTTATAAGTGGGAAATCTCAGGTAATGTAGCTATAAGGCACAGGGCACAAGTATGCCTTTGTATCTGATCAAGGCCTTTTAACTCTTCCCCAATCTTTTACATACATAAAAAAATACAAAACTCTTTTGAGGTTCCAGCTTCTTCAGTTTTATATAGTCTTTACATGTTTTTGTTATCCTGCTCATGTATCCTCTGATTTCAACCGTGGTTTTAGCACTTGGATGCAAGGACATATTTTTTGATGTACGTGTTTATGCAGTAAGCTATTTGACTCTAATTTAATAATTTAAATCCCCCAAATCAATGTTTAGGTCTTCTTCATGCTTGTGCTAAGGAGAAAAAGCAGGTAAAATCACTACTATAGTTTAGATATTGTCAAACAACCACTTAATTGACATGTGGTGTTTTTTCCCTAGCCGCATGTTGGTCACCAATTTGTGGGGATTTGAACTGATTAGTATTTCTAGAAAACAAGTTGTTTTCAGGATTACATTATTAAACTCAAGTACTGTGTAGATGTTTCCTTTCCTGCAAATAAGTGAAAAAAACAATGAAATATTTTCAATTCAGTGTATATCTTGAGTAGTTCCACTGAAAAACTTCATAGCAGATACTACATCATGCATGTAGAACAGCTTTTCTACATCCTAGATTTGAAAGATCTTCTGTGACTTGTTTCAGTTGGGCTCATAATTTATTCATGATGCCTGGCTGATTAGAAATTATTATGTTAGCGCACTTTTTTTTCTGTATAAGGAAATGATGCAGATTTCTCCTGGTTTATTTTTCTCCACTCCCTTTTTGTGTAGGTGAGCAAAAAGGGATTCTAAGTATTCCATCCATGCCTCCACCCCTGCCATGTTGTAAACAGAGGTGCTGTTGATGTTGCACTCATCAGTGCCTGCTACTCCATGGAAGATTAGAGGGAAACCCTGGGACCTCGAAAGAGAAAGAATTGCATAGTCCACGTGCGTGTCTCTAGATTACCGTCTTGAGAAATAGTTTACATTTACATTTCCTTATCAAAAGCTTTTCTTTTGTTAAGTTCTCTCCATCATAAAAGATTGCATTAGAAATGCAGGATTGGACCTAACATTGATTGGAGAGGAAAATTAAAGGAGGCCGGGAGGAGGAGCTGGTCATCTGGTTGGGGTCTGAGCTGGTGGGCTGCTCTGCTGCTGCGGTGGCCAGGACGGTCTGCTTGTCTCCACCACAGAGTGAAGGGAACCATCTCCTGGGTATGGGGGCTGATTGCCTCTCTGGACGTATTGGTGCCTGGACCTGGGAGTATAGAGTGTGTATGGGAAGTGAGTATGTGTACGGCGTCTATTTCTTTGTCTCCATGTTGGGTGTGCGTGCGCGAGGGAGGGAATGCATGCTTGTGTCTCTGTGTGTCTCTTCTTCAAACCTGGTCCAAGAGTGTGTGCATGATAACATTTCTATAAAAGTCTTTGATGGTGTAAATGTTCTTTAGAAGGTCAGAAGGTAGGAAATTGAAACAGACTACTGTGTCAGAGTTCTTCAGAGTGGCATGACTGTCAGTATCAGTAGGGCAAGTTCATGTCCACATATATAAAAATACCATCACATACTCATTCATGGAGCTATGAAAACAAACTTGGTATGTAAAAAATTTGTGAATCTGTCACAGTGACTATTTACATAAACGTGAGTTAAGATAGTGGTTTAAAATAACTACCCAAATAAATGTAAGCACAGCTGCCGAGTGGCGAGACTTCCTAAACAGATCATTTTCCTGTATTCAAATCAGTTGATTTTGATTTAATTCAACTTTATTGTCATTACACATGTATAAATACAGGGTAATGAAATACCCTGTATGCATCTAATCAGAAGTACAAAGAGCAGAAAGCGCAATAAGAGAAGATTATATACAGATGGTGGGAATAGTTATGTACAAATAAGTGAAGCATACAGATGTTTATATTTTTCAATACAGATGTGCTACAGATGTACTACGGACAAATGTAGAGGTGTACTGATGTATTCATATGTAGAGATATACAGATGAACTGTATGGCATAGAGATGTTCTATATTGCTATCCAGATGAGCAGATATACATATGTGCTATGAACAAATATACAGATGTGCTACATATATACAGATGTACCGATGTGTGGTAAACAGATCTACAGAGTGCTATGAATATATCTACAGTAGTGGCAGAGTAGCACTCTGAACATACTATAATAGTAAATAGTGTAAGTTTGTACTAGAACAGAGACTATGTTATGTCAGTGTCCTAAACTATAGCAGTACCCAATGTGAGCATACAGTGAATGTTGAGAATGAATGACAGTCACAATCATGGTAATTGGGAGGGATAAGGGGGAGGAGGAGTGTAGCAGGTTAAGTGAGTGTGGATAGAAAGGTTCAGCTTGGGACTGAGTTCAGTAGGATGACAGCTGTGGGGAAAAAGCTGTTCCTAAACCTGCTGGTTTTAGTCTGAAGGGTCTTGTAGCACCTTCTGGAGGGGAGGAGCTGGAAGAGTTTATTGGCAGGATGAGAGGAGTCCCTGAGAACGATGCTTGCCCGGTGTAGAAGTCTCTTCTTGTGGACATAATCAATGGCAGAAAGTGGAGTCCCTGTGATGCGTTGCGCGTTTTTCACAACCTTGCGGTCAGCAACAGAGCAATTCCCATACCAGACTGTGACACAGTTGGTCAGGATGCTCTCTATCGCACAGCGGTAGAAGTTACCGAGTATGTCAGCAGACAGGTGGTTCTTCTTCAGTGTTCTCAAGAAAGAGAGGTGCAGGGCCTTCTTGACCAGCGTGGAGATGTTGGTTGAGGACAGATTTTCAGAGATGTGGGTCCGCAGGAACTAGCTGGAAACCCGGTCAACAGCAGTGCCATTTATGTAGATGGGGACATGGGTGTATCTCTTATCCTTCCTGAAGTCCACAATGAGCTCCATTGTTTTGCTGGTATTCAGGATCAGGTTATTGTCAGCACACCATACAGGTAGGTGCTTTACCTCTTCCCTGTAGTCAGACTCATCATTGTCACTGATGAGACAAATCACCGTGGTGTCATCCACAAACTTGATGATGGAGTTGGATCCATACATAGGCCTGCAGTCATAGGTGAAGAGGGAGTAGAGGAAGGGGCTCAGCACACAGCCCTGTAGAGTGCCAGTGTTGAGTGTGATGGTGGTAGAGCAGTTATGGCCTGACCTAACATGGTGGGGTCAGTTGGTCAGAAAGTCCATAATCCAGTTACAGATAGAGTTGCTGATTCCAAGATCCACAAGTTTAGTGACCAGCTTAGACAGAATAACTGTATTGAATGCTGAGCTGAATTCAACAAACAGCATTCTTGCATAAGCATTCTTGTTGTCCAGGTGTGAGAGTACACAGTGAAGCGCTGTGCATACAGCATCCTCTGTACGCCTATTGCTTCGATAGGCAAATTGGTGAGTATCCAGTGTGGGGGGGGCAAGCATGTTTTGCGTTGTGCCAGGACCAGTCGCTCAAAGCACTTCATAACTATGGGCGTGAGGCTACAGGGCGATAGTCGTTCAGGCACATTGGTGATGAGTGTTTCGGCACTGTCACAATAGAGGTGGTCTTGGAGCACATTGGTACTACTGTCTCGGCAAGCGACAAGTTAAAGATGTTGGTAAAGACCCCTACAAGTTACTCAGCACATGTTCGAAGCACACATCAAGGAATGCCGTCAGGGCCAGCAGCCTTGCGAACATTGATGCTGCTCAATGCGTTATGGACATCTATGGTGGTAAGAGTGATGGTATGGCAGTCATCAGAGGGTAGGGTTTTGGAAGACTTTTTCTTGTTGTCAAAACCAGCGTAGGAGTTATTTAGCTCATTGAGGGAGGACACATTCATGGCTGTCTGTGTGGAATTGCTGGGCTTATAGTCAGAGATGGCCTAAATGCCCAGCCACATGTGTCGTGGGTCAGAGTTGACAACGTTCTTTTAAAGCTGGTGCCCCGCCTTTGTTTGCACTTCTTCGAGCACTTCCTGTCAGCCGAGTAGCCTGCAAAGCGTTCGGTGTTCTTCTTATTTCATGGATGAGTCGAAGGTTACTGATAAAACAATTGAAATTATGTAATCCTGTATCCAAAAGCTCTCGTCAGGTGTCAGATGTAAAAGCGAGGATGTTCTGAACGAACAGACCCGAAATGAGCAGGAATAACACTGCTAACTTGCAAAATCTGAAGAGACGCAGGGCCTCACGTGGTATACGCGCCGCCATCATCATAATCTCACAGTTTTATTGCTATAAGTATGACTTACTCTTGTTTTTGTGCAGAGTGGCAGATCTTTTTTCTGCTGAGCCCAATGTTGTTGAAAAAGAAAGGCAAGATATTAAAGCTTGTTTGAAATTAGATCCCACTGCCAAACATATCAGTTACTTCAGTTACAAAGCTGTGATCACACTGAATTTACTGTCTATAGCCACTGTCGCTCCTGCCAAACTCACCAATAAAACAGACTGCAGATACACAATAATGCCTACAGGGCACAAAATGACACTTGTCCTTAATAAGTGTGTCACTTACAATGAAACATAAGAGAACAGAAAAAACAAAACAAGAACTAATCCACACTTGGACACTGACAACACAAAATCTAGCGAAGATCAGAAAATAATTAAATGCACTAAGTATAAATGAAAAGTAAAATGAGATTTTAAGTCTTATGCTATAGTTTTTATGCACACTTTACAATCTTTTTCTATCCAAATAATATTTAAAACTGTCAGCTACCGTTACAGCTGCTGTCTCATCTTTGTTTGTGTCAATGTGTCATGTATTTTTGAGTCTCACATGCTGCCTCTTGTTTACTGGAGCCAATGAAAATGTGGGTCATTGCCTCGGTGTCTGGGTCCCAGGACAAAGGTTAAAACAAAGTGGGACACCTGGTCACCGTCTGCACACATTTGACAGGTTTGAATTTTGCACAGCAGGATGATGCATCGCAGTGCTACAGGCACAGGTGTAAATAATTAACTGGATGACATTTGAATGACAGTCATTTAGCTGCTTAGATTCAGTGGCCTGTTATGTATGCTGGCTCATGGTCACCACTAGTCTTCCTTAATGAAACATTTGTAGCACCTGGGCCTGTGTCTGGGGCTTTCATTTTATATCAGAATGTGCTCAGCTGTTTGTGGATTAACTATAATTCTTGACTCATTTGGTCTTTTAGTAGCTCAGTGGTAGCATCCCTGAAAAATATAAACATGCTCAAACTAAACCAAAAGGGTTGTGTTTTAAAATGTCCCACAGTACATCAAACTTGCTATTGTCAGATGAAGAGTTCTCACAGCCTTCATTCATACTGTTTGTGGTTAATAGTAAACATCCAAGTCAACAGCCACTTTGGACAAAATAACAAGATGAGCAACTGGATAAAGTCTTACAAGTAAAGGGTTCGTAAGAAGATGGGGTTCCTACAGCGGGGAACCATCTGAGTCTTCTGTCTTTCTAAGGGATCAGAATCTGGAAACAAGCCAACCTGAGGAGAAGAGGAAAAAAAAAAAAAACAGTACTAACTACTGTCTTAGAGTTTCCACAATGGCTTTTTTCATCATTCTCTTCTGTAGCACATACCTTAACATAAGAGTCACATGGCTCCTGGTGTCACGGCGGGGTGCGCCGAGGTGTGATGAAACAGGACCCAAAAGCAGATGAGGACGATGAGTTGTAAGTTTGAACAGAAAAGTGATCCTTTAATGATAACGGCAAGGGAAAACCAGGAAACCAAAGCAAACTGTCAAAACACTAAGAAACAAAACACTAAGAGGTACTAAGACCAAAAACTATAACTATAACTGTGGTGGAAAATAACAGGCAAAGACTATGACTAATGTAGAACTGACAGACAAAAACCATGACTATGGGTGAGGAAAACTAACTAAGACTAAGGTCAAAATAAACAGACGACCCAACAATGGCATGCAGAAAACAAAGGGCTTAAATACATACATGAGGTGATCAGGGGAAGTGGAGACACATGGGGGAACAGCTGACTGACATAAACCTAATGACAGGACCAGGAGAGGAAAGCTAAATACAATGAACAAAGAACACATGACACTGTCAGAATAAAACAGGAAACACTAAAACTAGACATGACAACACAAACTTAACAAACCTAATGCGTGATGAATAATACAAGAACCCAAAACATAGAAAACCAGAGGAACAATAAACAATAACTGCCCAAACTAAAGACAGATAGGAAATGACACAAAAACTAATCACATAACAAAATGAGACAAATACAAACATGAACTCAGAGCGCTGGGTCAGAGACCCAGCCTGTGACACCTGGCTCTCATTCAGCACGTCTCTCGCCTCCAAAACTGTGAATAAGTACAAATACCACATAATACATTTTAATGACTTTCTGGTCACATTAATAAAGAACATCAATGCTCTGTTCATGTTCCAAATGTACAAAAAAAAAGGTTTGTTCACATTTAGCACGTGTGTGCGTGTGCTTCTGCACCACAGGGTAGAAAATATAAAAGCATATGTACCAGGCAAGCTCTTTTTGTCACGGTCCTGGGTCTCCTGACCCAGCGTTTTTAGTTCTTTGTGGTTTTTGTATTCTTGTACTTAGGTGTGTGATTTATTCTGTGGTTTCTAGTTTCGATCCCTTGCCCTTCATGTTTCTCTGTGTCCCCTCTGTTCTGTGTAAGTCTGTGTCTGCATGTTTGAGTTCCCCTCTGTGTCCCCTCTGTTCTTAGAGTCCTCTGCCTTATGGTTTATGTCTCTGTGTTTCTTAGTTGCTGTCTCCACTGTGTCAAGTTCGCGTCTCTGTGTGATCCTTCCTGTTTTACTTTGAAGGTCCGTGTCTTATGTGAATGTGTCCTGCTTTGCTTGTCTCGTCAGTCCTGATTTCTCCCAGCTGTGCCCTCCTTCTGTGTCTCATTCCCCTCGTTACTTCCCAGTGTATTTAAACCCTGTGTTTCTCTGAGTCAGTGTCGTGTCGTCCCTCATGCTGCGTGTGATGTTCCCCTTGTCTTCTGGTATGTGTTACAATTAGCGCTTCCCAGTTTTGTATCTCTGTTATCATTTGTCACCTGTCAGCAATAAAGCTGCATTTTGAGTTCAGTTCTGTTTTCCCGTGAGTTTGCGTTTGGGTCCTATTTCCTGCCTGCCACACACCGATACATGACACTTTTTGTCTTTGTAACAAAGGGCTGCCATGTTTAGCTTGTCGGATTCTTATTAACTCACCCTCAAGTTTTTGCTTCTCATTGGAGCATGTGAAAAACGAATAACAGGCTGTCTGACGTGTGAAATAACAAGCTGTGAAAATGATTTGCAGGAAACCATAAAGTATTTCCAGTGGCTGAAAACTGAAAAAGGAAATCGGCATGCTTTCTAGAAACAGCTGTAATTCCTGTGAGTAAATCACACTTTAATGAACTGTTCTCAGACCTTACCATTTCCAGCAAAGGCATTTTATTGTCGTGGTACAACACTAAATCAGAATTCATTCTTGTGTGTTTGCCTGGCTAAAAAAAGTAGCTTCTCTGTGGCTCAAACTCAGGATTTACCTGCAGTCATCATATAATCTAAAAGTGTACACTTTTTGCTAGTTATATTACTAGTCATATCAACTAATATATCATGGTGTGTGAAGAACAGGTTACAATTTCCAGCAAAGAAATGTTAAATGAGCAGCCATTGTGTTGTAAATGAATGGATATTTTGTTGATAAGAACAATGACTTGTACTTAAGTAAACATGAGTCAATGACTTAAAAATTTAAGACAGTACATTCTTCCATCCGTTTTCTAAACCTTGCACAGGTTCAGGTTGCAGAGGCAGCAGCTTGAGCAGAGAAGCCCAGACTTCCCTCATCCTGGTCACCTCTTCCAGCTCATCAAGGTCCTGGGTCTGCCCTGGGGCTTTCTCCTGGTAGGACATTCCCAGAATATATTCCCTGGGAGTCATCCAAGGGGCACAGTCAGATGCCCGAAACACCCCAACCAGCTCCTTTTAATGTTGAGGAGCAACATTAAAGCTCCCTCTCGAATGACCAAGCTCCTCACCCCAGAGATGGGGTTCCTCACTCGATCTCTAAAGGAGAGCCCAGCAAGAAATCGTATTTCTGCTGCTTGTATCCACAACCTTATTCTTTCGGTCACTACCCACAGCTTGTGACCATGGGTAAGGGTAGGAATGTAGACTGACGGTAAATTCCGCTCAACTCTCTCTTCATCACAACAGATCTCGAACCGCCACCTTATGAAGGTTGAGGTGTTTGTGCGCTCCAGTGATCCTGGGAACTAAGTTGTCAGGAGCAATCTGCCCCTGGTAGGGTCACCCGTGCAGATCCTGGGTGAGGGGCCAGACAAAGTGATTCAGGCAACCTCTATGCAGCATAATAAATTACAGGTCCAGCGTACCACGCCTGGGGCATGGTTAATTGGGTCCTACTCTGAAGTCAGGCTGGGTAGTACAGTTGGTGGCTGAACCTTAACCCATGGGGTCCATATTGTTCAGTGGTCTGTGGATCAGGTACCAGTCAGAGCTGGCGGTCCTGGTGCTCCGATCTAAAACTGCTTAAGTAATATAATAATAATAATAATAATAATAATAATAATAATAATAATAATACAAATCTATAAAACACTAAATATATTTAGTATAAATCTAAAGTGGCCTGCATCTGGGTGCATGTAGTAACATTTTTTTGATGACCTTCAACTCTTCTTAAGCAACACTTTATTTGTGCAGTGCAAAACCAAAAGATCATATCAAGTCTCAATCCTATACTGCATGACCAAATATAGATGACATAGAGACATAACAGGGATGCAAAATATGTCTGGAAGGCTGCTTGGGTTTGGTTGGTATGACTCCAAAATAAACAACTTCCCCAAATGGCTGCTTTAAGTGTTAACTGTTACCTCCTTTGTCTCATCAATTGGCGATTGGCTTCAGCCCTGTCTCATTTTCTTGAGTTGTCTCCACTCCTCTAATCATTCTTCTGTGTATATTTAGTCGCTGCCTCTCCTTAGTTTTGTGCCAGTCTTCCTTCTGTGTTTTTGGTCGTCCTCTCTACAACATACATGACGGTTTATTTGGGTCGGTTATCTCAGTTTGATGCCATGTTTACATCCATGTAGCATGCCCTTGTCATTCTACCACAATCAAATAACTTTACTTCACAGAAATACGAAATGCAGAAGAAAGAGAAGCACTGTTTAATATAGATATAAAAATCCATTTTTATAACACATGTTCTGATTGGCCTGTCTGTGTCCTTCCTTCTTACACCAACCTCAAACAGCTCCTGTGGTTTTGACTGAATGTTTATATTTCCCGTCCTTTTCAAAAACAACAGCTTGTTTCTTGTGTTGTGTTGTTATCTTTATCTATAGATGTGCAAAGTTGTTCTGTTTCTTCAAGCGGACATATTTCGCCAAGTCATAATTTTCACCATTTTCTTCTTTAAAAACTCTTATGTTATTTTATTTTTTTTTAAATATATCATTATCTTGCAAAGAGCTGCATCATCTTATCAAAAGCACCTTGTGCAACAGAACTCAACTGGAACAGGATCTTGGGTGAAGTGAAACAGGTTATAGGAGACTTCAGCAGCTACTTTACTAAAATCATGGCTGAATATGTGATAAAAGTTGGCAAGAGAACTGTGGACTTACAAATTGGATCTGTGTTATTTGCCGCTCTGTGCTCATCTGTACCATGTGGATTAAAATTTTCAGAAGGAATTGGACTATTATGTTGGATATATATAACTGATGTGATTTGATGATTATTTTGTGGTGATTAGTTTTGAATCTGCTTTTGTTTTACTCCTGTTAAATTGCTTTAATAAAATTTCATGCAAATAGTAAGAGGAAAACTGCAAAATATAATAATTGAATGGGTTTTCCACGTGTCTGCATGGCCCCTCTCCAGGTACTCCAGCTCCATCCCACAGTCCAGAGACCTGCATGTTAGGTTAACTTGTGATTCTAGTGGTCGTAGGTGTGACTGTGAGCCTGAATGTTTGTGTGTCTCTGTGAGTTAGTCATGTGACACAATGGTGAACTGTCCCAGTGTGTTACAGCTGGGAGAGGCTCCTGTGATTCTGAATTAATAAGTGGAAGAACATGGGTTGATAATTCCTTTTTACATGATGTAGATTTTTAAACTCAAATAGTAAAAGTATTTGTTGGTGTCCACACCAGCACTTCGTAAGAAACTCAGCAACGACTTAAAGTCAGCAATCAGCTACAAAAATCACAGGCTTCAAACTTTTATCTCACTGCTGTTGGAACAGGATACATTCAAAGTTTTATACAAAAGTTCAACAGTGAATATAAAAAAAAAAAAATCAGCTGAATATAAAGAGCCTGGATCTGAAACAGGACACACCCTTGTGTGTGTTATGTGTTAAGGTTCACAATTGAGGAAGGAGAGTACAAACCACCCATGGTCCAGAGGATCTTGGTCCAACAATGATTTTAATGAACACACGTGTGGGAAGACACTCTGTACGCAGACAGCCAGTAGTCCTCGACTTAATCAAAGCATGAACAGATATTTTATAGCATCAGGGTTTGATTTACTGACGCCCCTTCATGCGTCACAGATACATTTTATACATAGATCAGATCAACACCAGAATGACTTTTCACCTAGAAGATCATCTTCTATTTTCATGACTTGGTACTTTCCGTTCTTATCTTAAAATGAATTGTTCCTCTTTCTTGTCGAGACATAACTGATCTCTCCTCTAAATAAATCTAACTAATATGTGTGTATGTGTTGACCTCACATGCTCTTTGTGTCACCTCTTAACTGTCTGTGTCTCGTCCTCAAATGCTCCTCAAAATAACCTGCACTTAGACTCTGCTTTCGGTTTCAGTTCTGCAAAAGGCACACTCTGCAAACCTGCAACTTCCTGTCAGCCTGCAACTTAGTCTTTCTGAAAGACACACACTGTTTCAACATCTGAATGCAATATAAACTCCAGATTATATTATTAATGCAATGGTACTGATGACAATTATTCAACAATAGCAGTAAAATAATTTCCCTGCTCCACACTCCCTCTCTCGACCTCTGGAACACCAGAGGTCGCAATACATTGTGTCCTCGCTCAGACCCTCTCTGGTGGTGTCGGACCTCGAGATCTCCAGGATCCTCGCCCCTCCTGTGGTCGCCGAGATCTTCTGTAAAGGAAACAAAACACCTTTTCCTGCACCTCCCTAACTTATCCTATCTGGGACTCTTTAATCAAAAGCCTGATCCTAATTATCTTCTTAACTTATTGACTTGTATTTATATATATTCTTCAACGTTACTCATCACCTTAAAACTCTTTAAGCCCTGCTTTTACGTCCGGTTGCTCGCTCTATTTTCCCTTATCTGATCATCAACATCCTGTGCACAAATTGTCGCTGCTGCAAGTTCCTCTACTCTAAAAGATCCAAAAGAAAACAACCATTCTAATCGATTAAGTTTAAGCATATAAGCAATTACTCCTGTATACATTTCATCATAGCTAAATGCTGCCTTGAAACAACTCCTATGTGTTAACTTCATTTTAACCTCACATTTCCTATGTTATAACCTGTTTTGGTATAGCCTTTTTATTTCATTTTGCTCCTTTTAATGTAACCATACCTTCTAATTCTAGTTTATCAGACTTAACCAAAATATATGCTTTCCTTCCTCTTTGGTCCTTCTTTTAAGTTCAGTTAAAAGCTAAATGAATTTGAGGCCTTTTGCCTGGAATCAATACTGTCATGTGTGTTTCTGGACTCTGTGTCTGTAAGCGTGTGCAATCCTTCATGAACTCATATTATCCTCACAGTAGATTGGCTAATCATAGCGCTAGCCAAAGGCTCGTGACCCTCCAGAGACAAATTTGAGCCACAACTCCTTTAAAAGCACAAAATGCAATATGTATAAAAATCATTTCTATTTATAAGCTCTCCCCTTTATCCTAAAAATACCTCCTATGTAATATCTGTATGTGTAAGCCTACATTATAGAATAGAATAGAATAGAATAGAATAGAATTCAACTTTATTGTCATTGCACATGCACAGGTATAGGGCAACGAAATGCAGTTTGCATCCATCCAGAAGTGCTTTAGTGATATAGATATATTACAATATATATTAGCAATAATATAGATATGTGAGTATATTACAGAAATGGGTCTATTATGGTATGTTATAATGTACACGGTATGAAGTATGTTGTGAATATTCTATAACTATAAGTATGTACAGGCTGTAGTGAGTACAAGCTATGTACAGGATATGAACAGGATATAAATATGAAAAACTATACAGAATATGAAATAAATAACTTTACAGAATCTGAGATATACAGCTATACAGAAATGGGAACTATGCAAGTTGTAAACAGTTGTAGGATTAAAGATTATCGAATGTACAGAATGATTATTTACACAGAGCTATACAGTAGTGCAGTTAAGATAAGTGAGGGTGTAGATAGTTTCTACAGAGGCTATATAAAGTGCTAGTGGTTGTGAGTGGTGGTTCAGTCCATGTTATTATTGTGTTTGAGGGTACAGTTGTCCATTGTGGGTGTGTGTATGTTCAGTCCATGAGTTTAACGTGGGTCAGATGTCAGGAGGCAGAGTTCAGGAGTCTGACAGCTGTGGGGAAGAAGCTGTTCCGGTACCTGGTGGTCTTAGTCCGGAGGCTCCTGTGGCGCCTCCCAGAGGGCAGGAGGGTGAAGAGTCCATGTGATGGGTGACTGGGGTCTTTGATGATTTTCCCAGCCCTTTTCAGACACCGCTTCCTGTAGATGTCTTTTATGGCAGGAAGTGGTGCTCCGGCGATGCGCTGGGCAGTTTTCACGACCCTCTGCAACGCCTTCCGGTCCGAGGCAGAGCAGTTCCCGTACCAGACTGTTATACAGTTGGTCAGGATGCTCTCGATGGTGCAGCGATAGAAGTTCACCAGGGTGTCTGAGGACAGGTGGTTCTTCCTCAGAGTCCTCAAGAAGAAGAGGCGCTGGTGAGCCTTCTTGACCAGCTTGGAGCAGTTGGTCGTCCAGGTGAGATCCTCGGAGATGTGGACTCCCAGGAACTTGAAGCTGCTCACACGCTCCACAGCCGTCCCCTTAATGTGGATGGGTGGATGTGGGTCAGCATTCCTCCTGTAGTCCACGATGAGCTCCTTGGTCTTCTCGGTGTTAAGCAGCAGGTTGTTTCTGTCGCACCACTCAGCCAGACGATCCACCTCCTCCCTGTAGGCGGCCTCATCGTTGTCACTGATGAGGCCAATCACCGTGGTGTCATCTGCAAACTTAATGATGGTGTTGGAACCATCAGCAGGTCTGCAGTCGTGGGTGAAGAGGGAGTAGAGGAAAGGGCTCATCACACAGCCTTGTGGTACACCGGTGTTCATTGTGATGGTAGATGAGCAGCGGTTGTCCAGCCGGACATGTTGGGGGCGGTTGGTCAGGAAGTCCAGTAACCATTTGCAGATGAGGGAACTGATACCCAGGTCTGTCAGTTTCCTGATGAGTTGTGAGGGGTGGATTGTATTGAATGCTGAACTGAAGTCTATAAACAGCATTCTGGCGTAGGTGTTGTTGTTGTCCAGGTGTGAGAGGACAGAGTGCATTGCGATGGAGACTGCATCCTCTGTGCTCCTGTTCCGGCGGTATGCGAATTGGTGGGGGTCCAGGGTGGGGGGGAGACAGGATTTGAAGTGTGCTAGGACCAGTCGCTCTAAGCACTTAGTGATGATGGGGGTGAGTGCTACTGGGCGGTAATCATTGAGGCAAGATGGGTTGGAGTTTTTGGGTATCGGGACGATGGAGGTGGATTTGAAGCAGGCCGGTACCACAGCGTGGGCCAAGGACAGATTGAATATGTCTGTGAGCACTCCTGCAAGCTCCCCAGAACACGCTCTGAGAACACGCCCGGGGATGCCATCAGGGCCTGCAGCCTTGTGGACATTGATCCTGCTCAGCACCGCTCCTACATCGGTGGGGGAGAGAGTCATAGGTTGGTGGTCTGGCGTCATGTCTGCTTTGGTTGTGGTTGTGGGGTTCCCTCGCTCAAAACGAGCATAAAAGTTGTTGAGCTCGTTGAGGAAGGAGACATCAGAGGATGCGGGGGAGGGTTTGGTGGTCCTGTAGTCTGTGATGGTCTGGAGTCCTTGCCACATGCGTCGGGGGTTGGAGTTGGAGAAGTGTTCTTCTACCTTCTTTTTGTAATGGTGTTTGGCTTTTTTGATGCCCTTCTTTAGATTAGCCCTGGCTGTACTGTAGGCGTGTGCATCTCCTGACCTAAAGGCAGTGTTGCGGGCCTTCAGGAGGAGACGAACATCCCGGTTCATCCAAGGCTTCTGGTTGGGGTACATGGTGATCCGTTTCTGGGTGGTGACACTGTCTGTGGTTTTGGAGATGTAATCCAGTACAGATGAGGCGTACTGGTCCAGGTCTGTGTGGGTGAACATATTCCAGTCTGTGTTTTTAAATCTGTCCTGGAGCACTGCGTCTGTCCCCTCTGGCCACACTTTAATTGTCCTCACAGCAGGTTTCACACGTTGGATGAGTGGTGAATACCGAGGTGTGAGGAACAGGGAGAGATGGTCCGATTGTCCAATGTGGGGGAGGGGTGTGGCTTTGTAGGCTCCAGCCAGGTTGGAATACACATGGTCTAAAGTCTTGTCTCCTCTGGTGTGGCAGGAGACATGTTGGTGGAATCTGGGGAGGACTGTCTTTAAGTTGGTGTGGTTGAAGTCGCCAGCAACAATAAAAGCAGCCTCGGGGTGTTTATTCTGGTGTTTGTTAATGGCTGCAGAAAGTTCTTTCATGGCCAACCTAGCATTAGCGTCGGGGGGTATATACACGGCAGTGAGTATGATCGAAGTGAATTCTCTGGGGAGATAATAAGGTCTGCATTTGACCATTAAAAACTCCGCATTAGGTGAGCAGTGACTCTCAGTAGTAGTGGAGTTCATGCACCAAGCATTGTTAATATAAATGCACAAACCTCCACCTCTGGTCTTGCCGGAGTCATCTGCTAGCCTGTCGGCTCGGTGTGTGTGGCGTCCTGCTAACTCGATAGCATTGTCCGGGCAGCTGTTGTTCAGCCATGTTTCGGTGAAAAACATGACATTTGAGTCCATAATCCGTCTGTTGTTAGTGATGGAGAGCCGTATCTCATCCATTTTGTTTGCCAGAGAACGGACATTGGCGAGAAAAATACTGGGTAAAGGCAGCCGGTGTGGTGTTAGCTTTAGCTTAGCCCACTACTTCTAGAAATCAAAAAGAAATCAAAGCTGTTCTACTCCTTCAACCCTCACTAATTTTCCCTCTAAGACTTATTTACAGCTTTGAAAAACCGGCATTGTATCTTCTAAACAGGATTCAGTTCTGTCATGGTCCTGGGCCATGTTGGCCCAGTATTCTTGGTTCCTTGTATTTTCGCTCCTTATTTAGGCCAGGTTTTCTGAGGTGTCCTGTTGTGGTGTTCCCTAAGTGTTTTTTCCCTTTGTGACTCTTACCCCCTTGTGCCCCTCTGTCTATTTATGAGCTCTCGTCTCTCTTTGTGTTTATTCCATGTTTCCCCCAGCCTGTTATGTCTGTGTTCTCCCCGTGCTTTCTCTCCTCCTGTCTGAACCTCTGTGTACTTCCTGTTTTACTTTGACAGTCTCTCGTCAGTATGCGTAATGTTGTGTTCACTCCTGCCCTGTCTCGTTATGTTTATCAGTATCCCCTGTGTTCCCCACCTGTGTGTAATCTCCCTGTGTTCTCTGGGTGTATTTAAGTTGTGTCTTCTGTTATGGTAGTTGCTGGTTCGTCTGTGTTGTTTCCCCTCGGTCTCCCTGCGTCTCTTGTGTATTTCCCCGGACCTCCCTGCATCCTCGTTTCTGGTTTGTGTTATTAGCTTACCCAGTTTAGGTTTCCGGTTTCTTGTTTTTCCACCAGTGCTGTTTTGTGCCCACCGTTGTAAATAAATATTCACCTGCACCAGAGCTGCTGCCTTTTGGGTCCTTTCCTACAACTCCACACGGCTTGGCCCGCAAACCGTGACAAGTTCACTTTAATCCTTTAACCTTAACTTAAAAATAACAGTTTCAGTTTTACCATATCCAAATGATCAAAAACCCAAAAGGTCCTGAAATGATCCTAAATTATTAAACAATTAATATTAAACAATTAAATTATTAAACCCTAAACCCCCCTTTATCTTGATACATTTCATGTGTCAAGATACTATACAAAACTTAAAAATGCTCAGTTTTCCCCACTCATGATCCAATCTATGTCATAAAAATAAACTTAAAACAGAACAGTTATCAGTCATGTGTTTCTTCAATTAATGATAACTGAGTTACATCAAAAACATTTCCCCTTTAGCATTTGGCATTCTCCCAACAATATACTATAATCCCATAATCTAACCCCAGTCAACAAATTTTCTCTGGTAAAAACAATTGTTTGTCCACATTAATTCATCCTCACTCACATGCAGTCACACATTCACTCACATGCAGTCACACCATGTATTTGCTGATAGTGGAGCTTCCCGCACGATCAGATACTCCACCCTCAGCAAAATGAGCTCAGTCATTTTTATTTTCCATAGGAAAATATTTCTTTATGCTTTTGGACTGGATTGACTCGCATAAAATCCTTTTTACAGGGACTTACGACCTTGATCAGTCCCCACAGGTAGCTCTCCTCAGCCAATTGTAATCTGGAAAGCCCCCCTTATATTTGCTCTCCCCGAGAATTTTCAGCGCCGTTATTCACTGTTGCAGGCCTGCTTAGAACATAAATGAAAAAATAGAGCTAATTGTTAGCTCATAAAAACAAAACAAAATCACCTGACAGGTTTTCTTTAAGTGCACTGTTACAAAATAATGGGCCCCTCCCAGACATGTCCATGTTTCCTAAAACTCCCTCTATTAAAACAAAAACACCAACCCAAACCTAACTGACAAAATCAACCCATCACCACAACAACCTCAACAACCTTAAACGCACAAAAGTTTTGCCACCACATAATTTCGCCTCCTCAATACACCGAAAGTCTCATTAAAACCACACAATTTGCACACAAAAATCACCCCCTTATGCTCTTAAATTCAGCATAAGACCCCTTACGACATCATATAATCACTAAACTATAAATTCCCTCCCCCAATCTGCACTTCTCGTCTGCCATGCTTCCTCTTCTGAAAGTCACTTCCTCAGTCACACACACACACACACATACAGGAAGCTCCTACGTCACCACTCACTCCAGCTAATGTGCATACTGAGTCATCTCTCAACAAGCTGTAACAACAGAAACATATGTTTAAACATTCCCAACTCATTAAATCATTTTATTTCTTTCTACAGTGATCACTGGTTTTGATCACTCAGTACAAGAGAGCACTCCTAAGTCACTCTTTTTAAAACTACTTTAATCACTTTTTGTTTACATAAGTCACTCCCTTTGTCATATGGCTTCTTCTATTCCTCAATTACAAACTCAAATGTATTTTATTAAACATTCACACCATTGTATCATTCATACAAAATTGCAAGCTGTTCTTCATTGCATATGTTTGTGTTCTTAGCCAGGTTTAATCTGTATCTATGCATTAATCTCCATGAGCTTGTCTTGTCTTCATAAGGTTAATGCATTTTCTGCTCGTGTATGTGAATTTGCATATGTTGCTTTTGCAGTGTGTCAGACTCCTGCACAATTCTCCACTTAAGCCGTCAGTTTCTTTCCCAAATCTGCTAACCCAAATTCTAAGTTCCCACCTTATTAACACCATTCCTGCTCCTTAGCCAGAAGTTAGGGCCCACTTGTCATGTCTATGGAGACATGGCGCTGTAAACAATTCAACCAGAAACTTGCCTTGGCATGTCCAGTCAAGTTAACCTACAGGTTTCTTCCGACCGCTGCCTGGGGAGAATTGATCCAGGTCTATTTAGCCCCTAAAGAAACACAACTGAGACATTTTCATTATTATCATAAGTACTTAAACTACCCGTTTCCCTTTCTCTGGTCAGAAATCCCAACTTATGTCATGTATATACGTGTAAGCAGGTCTTCATTGCTTTTCCTATGTATTTTGTCAATGTTCAGTGAGTGTAAGCTGCTTTCTTCATTGCCTCTATATGTTATAGTCAGGTTTAATTCATGCATCTTTTCCCTGATTTCTTAATTCAAAACTATCTCACTTCTAATCCTTTCCAGAAATAATTTCACATGTAACACTTTGTCTATATGTGTTTTCTATTCTTGTTTACCTCTTTGTTTGTGACGGTGGACATCTCTAAACCATCATGAGTTCAAGCTTCACTTTCAGTCCAATTACACCCTGTATTCTCACAGTCGAACTCGTCCGGCTTCACCTCTCACTGGTCACTGTCCTCTTCTCTCAGTGTCCTTTTGTTGTCTTGAATTCCAGCAAACACAGTCTGTTTCTTCTCTGTTTCTCTTCAGTATTTTCCTTTTGGATCAAGTCCCAGCCTGGCAAAATACCACATTCAGTGGCTTTAAACAGTCATGTCACACTGTTCTTACCAGCCTGCTGTCCACCGTGCATGTTTCATCACGTGGTTTCTTCTTTTCTGTTGATCCTCTCAGTCATCTCTTTCAAGATTACTCCAAGCATGGAAAATCTGACAATCAATGTCCAGTGCTTTCCACAGCTCATTATCCCACTGTTCAACTGCCCAGCCTGTAATTTACAGTACATGTTTCCACCTCGTGGTTCCTTACATGCTGCTGCTGGTGTCGTCAGTGTGGTTTCCGTTGCACTGTCTTTTGCCTGCTATTAATTCTTCTCAAGTCCACGATGTTCTGTCGGTCTTCATCACGAGATTAACTGTCCTTTGAGCTTCTTCTCAGGATGGGGACAAGTGCAAGGTCAAGCTGTAAAATTTTAAGCCAAAATCTGGCCTGTTTTCTCCCAATTATGCTACTCTAGTGGTTTTGGCGCCGTACTCAAAATTCCAGGTTGAGAGAAGTCCACCTTTATTTATCTGTAATCTGTGTTGACACACTAAAACATACAATTAATATCCTTTTCATTTCTTTTTTCAAAACCTCCATACTTAATCTGCCTAGAGTTTAGCTCATCTGATTCTCTCTCTGGGTGCTCACTCGTCACCTTATATGGGCATGCAAACTTCCTGTCACCCACACCATTTCCTGTTACACACACACCGCACGCAGCTGCTCTGCTGTTTCTCCAGGCTAATCAAACTTATTTTGTATTTACAATCTACAAACCCTCTGTAATTCTACTAACTTTTGATCTAAAATGTAGCATCATTCACACAATGATTTCATAATCCTCTCACACACACCTTTTAAATAAACTAAACTCTTATAACATCACTCATGCATCTCTTAAATTAAAAACACTTTCAAACTTTAAAACATCCTACTTTACATCACCAAAGAAATACCTCTCACACCTTTATTCATCATTCAAAACCTTCTAGTCACCGCATTCACACACCTAAAGTGTGACCAGAGTTGAGGAATCAAAAAGAGCAAGTAAAAAACAAACAAACAAAAAACTGAAACCTCCATTAATTCTCACCGCACACACAAGAAATTAAAAATAAAACACACCAGCAACTAATGCTGGAGAAAAGTTACTACTGAAAGTGATTTGTTAGTCTTAAGTATATACAGTGCACTCAATATATTTATATATCTGCATCCAAACTCAGTCAATTACTATACATCCACTACGGCAACTCAAAACTTTATTTATAGTCCTCTAATAAACATAAATGGCATTTTAAACACACACTCAGCAATGTTTGCAGCAGTATTTGTAAAACCAACCGTGGTTTAAACAGTTCACTGCTTACTCATTTGCATTTTCACATATGCTAAGCGAAAGTAACAAGTCTATATCATATTATTATTCAATATCATCTTCATAAACACTAAAAAGTGAGCGCGTCTGATATTTGAGCAGCAGAGGAGCAACAGTGGATTCATAAAATGCTCCTTTTTGCTGCTGCAGCTCTCCTCACTGACCTGTAAGACAAACACACAAAGAACAGAAATGTCCAAGTTTCAGGATGTTCACCATTTAATAACTTGAAGAATAACTCATCCTGCATGGCAGCATAATTACCAGGAAAGCTTCCTAATGTGACTTCAGAATAAACTGCTGCATCAGCTGCAGGACTTGATTTTCCTGTGAGTGGAAAGAAGATTTTAAGACCAGAGAAGTCAGAGCTCAGGATACATTTGATCAGCAGATATATGACACAGAGCTGTTGGACGTAGAGGTGGATTTAAACTGCAGATTTGTCAGCTGCAGCCATTAACAGCATTAATGCTACGCTCCCCTTAATGATTCTCGCTCTTTGTAGTTTCACTAGATTATTACTTTAGCTGCCAAGTACAGAACAGACTACTTTAAGTGCTAAGAGCAGCATGTAAGAGCCAATGATGAGATGTAATACTTCACAAGGTTTCCTTTACTGTTACACAAAAAGTTAACAATTTAGACTTTTGAACAAAGGATATTTTATTTAAGGAAATTAGCAAAACAAAAATCTTAATCAACTAGTAATAATCATGTAATTCAATCACCTGACTGTTATCCTAATGTAACTAATCTACTCAGTGCTATTGCTGATTTCAGATATAGTGTTGACATAAAAAAAAAAGATAATTTCAGTTCATAAGTCCACAGCGATTGAGCAACTGAAACTTTTGACCGTGAACTCCACAGTTCTTTCTTCCAATGTTGCTGATGTTACTCATCTGCAGCAAACTACAAAATGAACTCATATACTCATTTATACTCTGCATCACCCACCCTGTGTTTAAGTGCTTTGAATGATGACAACACAACAACACAGTATCATGCTAAACAAATACACCTGACTTAATGACTAACCCACCATAAACCTAAATGACTGCAGATTAACTCTGCTGATGTATAGTGGTAGTGTATAGTAGGTAAGCTTGATAAGTGAATAACTAAACTCCATGTTGACCTATAATTAGCTGCAACATAATGAAATGACACATTTCAGTACAAACACTGAATGTGACTGTTGTGTCTGTACCTGCAGCTCCTGTCTTTACCTCAGAGTAAACAGCACTCTGCTCTGGTTCATGATGCTTCCCTGTGAAGATGATCAGAGTATTCAACATATGAAAGAAATTAACTGTTAATTTTTTAACATTTTTTATTTATTGTATTTTTACATTACATTTATATTTATTATTTTTAAACTGCATGTGTTTTATTTACTTACTGTTCTTTTGAAGGTTTTTAAGGTCAATAAGAGAGTATGTGACATCTTGATGTTGATCTGATCCTGAAATGTTCATATTTTAGTTACAGGAATGTAAACATGTCATATGGAATTAGTTTCATTAAATCAAAAGCAAGTTTCATCTCTGACTGCTCTGTGCTTTTCTGCACATATACTGCACCATTTCTGTTGTCTTCCACGTGCATAACATATTCAAAGAGGTTATTGGTACCTAAAAAAAAGACGAGCCTGGGTCACATTAATCATTTTAATAAAAACCTAAAAGAGATTAAATATTCCTCTTTAAGTCAAAACCAGAACTATGAGATATTTTCAAACCATTAACCCATAATGTTGTTATTGTTTGTGTTGTTATGATATTAAACAACAGCTGTTCTCACTCCCGGGGCGTAGCATACCAATGTTTTGTCACGCAGCGTTCCTGAGGATTGTGAAAGGTGACCTTCCATGTATGGCAAGCCACCCTGGCCAAATATCGCGATGGCTTGCCATATCCACGTTCTTATGGTAGGCGCCGGGTTATGGATGAATTCCTGTGCAATGACGGTCCCGCGGTAATAGACGTTCCAGCCATGTATTCCAGCCCTAAACCTAACCTTATCCCTAACGTTAACCAGCACTTTAATAAAGTGAAATAGTGTTTTCCAAAGCAATTTTAAGAAAATGAACAAACATGTGTAGATTGCGTCCAAACAGTTCTCATGTTTTCTTATTTTTCCAATGTTGTCATTTAGGAACGTGTTGGGTACCCAAAAGCGTAAAATGTTGATGATTTGTCACCTAGCATGAAATATTACGCTTGGGGAGTGAGAACGTGTTGGAAACAACATCTCTGTGGATTCTTTCAGTAAAGATACACTCAGGTTGTAAACTCCTGTTTGTTTCTGATTTTATGTTCATGTGGCATTTGGCTGTTTGGATTTTTGTCTAACTGGATTTTGATAAAGATCCTTTGAAAAACTGCTGAACACAAACTGAACCTGTTTGAAACTGTTTGAGTTAATGAAGACTGAATGAAAAGTCAATATTAATAATGATAATATTTAAATTAGATTATTTAAATGGTTTAAATACTGACCATGTTGAAGAGAGTCGTACTCATGAGTTTCATTCTGGTTGACTCCATGATTTGTGGAGGAGCCCGGACTGTGACTCTCAGACTGGATTGACCTAAAACAGGAAATAAACACAATAAACTTAAGTAACTGATGTTTGTTTAAAATTATAATAAAAAGTATTTTACCAACCTGGTGAAGCAGGAATCTGTGAAAGAGACAAATGTTATTACACATGTTTGTCATGTATAAATTGTTCCACTGATATTTTGTGTCATGAGATCAGAATACATGTATATGTGTGAATACTTAAAGTGTATGTAGTAAATAAACTCTCTAATACAGCATGAAAAGAAGAGGCTCTTACACTTGGACTGTCTGCAGCAATACAACAAGAGCAGGAGAATAATAATGAGAGAGACTCCACAAACCAGTCCAACCATCAACCACACAGGAGATGAAGAGCTGTCAGCTCCTGACACAGCTGCTGAAATGACTAATAATAATTAAGTAATAATAAAGTATAATACTTATTATTATACTCCATATTTCAGTTCTCACAAAATAGATCCAGGTGACTTCAAGCATTAAACAGACAATCTAATGTTTCTTCTCAAGCATGAAAATCATTTATAAAAATCCATCACGTGTTGATCCTGCTCACCTTTAACTGACATCCAGCTCTGTGCTGACTCTCTTCCTGAGTACTGACACTTGTAGAAACCTTCATCAGACTTTGACACTGCAGAGATCTTCAGCTCCCC
The DNA here is from genome assembly GCF_057381845.1 of Rhamphochromis longiceps. NCBI lineage: Eukaryota > Metazoa > Chordata > Actinopteri > Cichliformes > Cichlidae > Rhamphochromis > Rhamphochromis longiceps. Next base: position 40,882,575 of record NC_140563.1, read on the forward strand.
TCGGGGATCATTTTGAATAAGTTTGTCATTGTGATAGAAAAACACATTGGAAAGTATTTGTTGTGTTCTCAAACTGCAGCTCAGACTAACAGAAGCTCCCTCAGTCACAGGATGAACAGGACTCACCAGGATAGGAACATTATCATCTGTGAAACAATCACACACAATTGTTTCAGTCAGACCAGCTGGTGCAAACTTTTAGAAAAAGCTGTGAGTCGTGTCTCATGATCTACATGCAGACCTGGCTTCAGAGAGATTTTCTGAGAGCCTGGTTTTAATGACTGGAGAGACGTTTGAACAAGTGACAACATTTCAGTGCTTAGATGTAGGTTCATCATGTGGACCATCAACACTTCGTGTTGTCAGCACTTGAATTTTTGTTAGAAGGCTGAGGGTCCATGGAGTGGATAATTGCATCATGTTACTATTTTATGTGGAGATTGTTGAATCTGCTATTCGTGATATCACTACATGTTTTGGCAAACTTTCTGTCAAACTCAGATCCCAAATTCAAAATTTGATTAAGAGGACTGGAAATATAGTTGGGATGCTCCCTTCATCTTCCCTGCAGGAGTCAAATTATTAACAGTGACATAATTTAATGGTTATAGGTGAAATTGTAAACATTTGTATGTTTGTCTTATTTTGCATCACATGTTTGCCTGAATTTTTCTGAATGGAGACAATAAAAGTTCATCTAATCTGATGACAGAGATGTTGAGCTTTGTAGAGTTTGATTCTGACACAGAACATATAAAATTACTGTCTGCAAATTTTTACAAACGTAATTATGAAAAAATAGAATGAAATTAGACCAACAAATTAGAATATTTTGATGCTTTTCTGTCTAAAATTGTCTGAATTTTTTTTTTGCTTTGCCACATAGAATTACTTCACATAGAGCAAAGCTGAGACAAATGTTCATGTGACGTCTAAATCATTCAGATCCAAGAAGTAAATATATAATAACATACTCTGTACAGTGATGTTGACTGCACTGCTGAACTCTCCTGATCCAGACTCACACCAGTACACTCCAGTATCTGACTTTGATGTGTGGATGTTACATGTGGATCCAGTCATTCTCTCACAGTTATAATAATATAAAGGATCACTCTGTGGAACAGTCATCACTCTCCACTCAGGGAAGTTTCCCTCACAGGTCAGGGAGACAGAGTCAGAGGTGAAGTGTTGCACTCTGTCAGGACTCACTGTGAGAGACGCTGCTGAATGAACATCTGGAAACAACATGCAGTGAAGAGACAAAGCTCACAGATGTTAGGATCAAAATATCACAGTGAAAATATTTGTTTGTTTGAAGCTTTTGTTTTGAAAATCAAATTTAATAGTTCAATATGATAAAGTGTTTGTTTGGTGAGACAACACTGAGTCTGACAACAAGCCCTGAATCACACAGACAGTCAAATCAGTGGAAAACAAAGGAGCCGAATACTGACATATTTAAGATGATCTAACCCACATGCTTTATCTGCTGGCAGCTCATGTAGAGCTTGGTACAGGTCATGTGACATCATGAGCTTTGAGTCATCACTCTCAGCATCATCCACCTGATACAGATCACTCTGAACACACTTCAGTCATTTGCATGTTTCTGCCATAATTCTGTGATATTGTCGGTTTCACAGATTCCTTCTACAGTGAGATATTTTGCAGCAGCAGGACCAAAACTAAAAACCTTTGAAGTATATTTTAAATGAACAATAACAGCAGCTGTTATTTGTGACGTCTTCTTCTAGCGTCCATCTGTAGTCAGTGTTTGTCTTGTATTTGTCAGAGCTGTTAACCTGCCTGCTGACATCTTTGTTTCTTTATTAACTATTGTTGAAATCTCCCAATTCTTTGAATCTTTGGGCTGAAGGAAGGACAATACTCGGTGTATAAATGCTCAATCAACAATCATTTATTTCCATACAATTCAACAGTCAGAGCATTACAACGTCCGGACGGGAGAGATGCTACCAGAGGGTCAGGCACATGTCTCAAAATGGTAGCAACTTTCACAGACTTTTATAGCTAGTCACAGCCCCCCTCTTTGTCATAAAAGCTGCATCTTCACATGTTTTTCTAATTCTTAGCGAGCCTGGCTCCTGACCTTGCCTCCCTGTCTTTCTGTGTGAAGCAGGAAGGGGGGTAAGGAATGTGGTTTTATCTCTTCTGCCCAGACACCTAGTCTCCCTCTTACAGCCTTCTTCACATGATTCAGCAATAAAACATTTCAAGAAGACAGTGTCAGACATTCACAGCTGATCAAGGATACAGAGTAATGCACACTTTGTCTAATGAACTACAAATGATTATGTTTCTTTTATTCAAGAGTATAATAGAGACTAAACTACATACATAGCACACCATTAGAACTAAAGGATAATATATGGCCTCCAGCTGTTAAGCTAATTTACTACATTGACTACTGGTCATAAAATTCGTTTGCGACCATTGCTGCTGCTGCTGCCCAAAGTTCTGTCCGTCCTGGTTCTGACCCCAATTGGGGCAGTCCTTTCTCCAGTGTCCATGCTCACCGCAGGTGAAACCTGCATCTTCTTCTGTGTTTTTGTCCATTCTGAGGTGCCTTCTGACCTCAGTTACTCCTCCTGTCTCGGTCACGCCCTTTTTGCCGCCCGATCATCTGTGTTGGTCCATCACTGTCCTGCACAGTGTAAATGCAGAGTTATCAAGGTCAGCATTCTTTTGCTCGGCCTTACTTTTCCTTCGGGCTTGGCGGGTGTCTCTTTACAGCTCTGTCAGCTGACGCAGTCTGGGAATTTTCCCCCGTGTAGTGAAACGGGCCTTAGGTTTAGTGCTCTCCGTCTCTGCTGCATGAGATCACATTCCTGCAGCTCTGTTGACATTCTCAGGTCGTTGTTGTGGGTCCAGCTGTTGCAGCATTTGGTCAGTGTCACGTATGGGGGAGAGCAGGAGTCCAGTCAGCCTCGGCTTTCAGGGCCGGCAAAGCAGCCTGTAATTAAATATGTATAGAAAAAACAAAACAAAAACAAAACAAAACAAAAAACAAACAAAAAACAAAAACAAACGAACAGGAAAATGATGTTGTGTTGGCTGTGTTATTCAGAGGGGAGACAACGGGGCCAGGCCCTGTGTCAGCCTTCTCTCCCCCTTTTTTTGTTTTTTCTCTCCCGATATAATCAACTCCTAACCCACCAAGTTGACAGGACAACATGCACCTGTTAAAATTCTTAAGATCATGTTTAAAAGCCCAAAAGGAAATTTTCTTTCATTCAGTAATCACTTGTATCAATCAATCAGCAGAAAACATGTCACAATTTGAATCTTTAACCCCTAAATTTGTCGTGTCTTCACTGGTTGGTCAGACCAGTGTCTTTTTCTTTGAAGTTAAATTGTTGTCCTGCAACCCAGAGAGTTTATTTGTCAGTAATGTATTTATCCTTTAACAACAGATGTATGTTAAGTTTCGCTGCTTTAGCCTTGCTGGAAAATCTTCACGTGTTCATGAGTGTAAGCTGTTTCTTCATTGCGTGTATGTGCATTTGTAGGCAAGCAGGTTAATTTAATCTTTTTCTCAAACTAGGCGTTACCTTAAAAGGAGCCTTTCTCTCAGATTTCTCTGCTTGTGTGTTTTTGTTTCACCTTTTTGTTGTGATGCTCCGGACGCCTTCCCAACCTCCACAAGTCCGTTGGCCCCAAAATTCAACCCAATTTCATGTGCTCTTAAAACCTTCATTTCTCCTCTAATTCTCTCCTCGCTGCTGTCTGTTTCACAGCTGCTGATTCGTGCTGGGTGTGGTTCCCATTACTTATAATTTTGCTTCGGCCACTGTGCTTGTGGGGGCAGTTGGTCCAGGTCCGCAGCTTCCTGTATTAACACACTAAGAGATTTATTTAATTTCATTTTCATCACATGTTAAACAGATAAGCAGGCAACACGCCTACCTTGACAGCGTAAACTGCACGCCAGTCTCCCAACACATTCTTCTCTCTACTCCTCAATAATTCTCCACTGCACACCTCTTAGTATTTCTCTTTTTTATTTTTTATTTTTATTACACCACAGAGTAATACACCCAATTATGCCCGTCTATCTCTATGTGGCTCCAAATTCCCTCTTTATTTTAATTTCACACTCGTCAGGGGACAGGCACACAACAATTTCAACCACTGAAACGAGGAATTTAACCTTTTTATTTCTTTACTAATCTAGACTCAACCTTTGTTCGCAAAATGTGTCTTGTTCTAGTCCGGAATAAATGTGAACCCGCGATTATGCTGCGGTCCCAGTGTTATTCCGTAGCTATGCGGGGGCCCTCACCTCCCCAAGTCACCACCTCGGCATCCGGACGCCGCCGGTCCTGGCCGCGCGTCCACGAACAGGAGGGTCGCCACTCCTAGGGCAAAATTATTTCCACAGGTACACTAGGCATCAACCTTTGATCCTAAAATGTGTCTTTGCTCTAATGTCCTCCTATTCAAACACATCAACCGTCACTGTCACTGTGTTCAGACTTCACACACAGAAACACACTCAGCGCGCGCCTCACACATAGCCAGAGCGCGCCTTACACACACAGCGCGTTACACCATCAGTGAGACACACAGAGAGCGCCTCTCATCAGCAGAAATTTGCACAGAAACCTCTGAGCTCAACTATTAGATCTTCTTAAAGCACACTGCACCATAGACCAAAATACCCCTTTCTCTGCGCTTATGACCGCCACAACGGGGCAAAGTCGCATCATAAAAGTGATGCTTGCATCCCCGAAGTTATACCTGACATCATAAACCAGGTTTTGCTCTATGTACTTAAAATTTTACTTTGTATTATGACCGCAGCCCTTAAAACTCGACTGACGCCACAAACCACCGTCAAACCTCTATCCAATGTACTAAAATTAGCACCAACCACTACTGCACTCCACGGCCGCACCACCGGAACACGGCCGTATCATAAACCAAACCTACGGACGTGTTTCACTCTCGCGTTGCCAGCGTTCAACTGCACCGTGAGCCAGCATCTGCTTTTCCTTAAATCAACTTCTATTTCATAGCCGGCAAAAGCCAGGACGTCACTGACACCATAAACAAAATAAACAAACCTCGACTTCAATGTACTGGACTAATGGCCGCGTCTTCAGAAGAAATTCTAACGTATTATTGCTACAGAAGCCAGTATTAGACAAAATTAAATGTGGAAGGTAAAGTGGCTGCAACTAGCTCAACGTAGTATCTTATTAGTTTCTCGGTAGAAGCAGTTTACTGCAACTAGCTCAACGTAGTGTCTTATTAGTTTCTCGGTAGAAGCAGTTTATTTAACACACTGGAATTCAGCCTCAACTTATGTTGTTAGTATCTTGCGCCAAAAACCAGACACCGACAAATTTACTGTGAAAATACGTGTAACTCAGTGAACAGATTAATTTGGAAAGCCCAATATGCACATTTGGTATTTATAATACAACAGGCTGTGCTTACCTTTTTATTTTTGGACCGGTCCTCTGTTCACCTCGCCTCACGATCTCACCAAAGGTCAAATCTGCACCTCCTCAGCACACCAAAGATCCGGGTCACACGGCACCAAGTTGTTGAAATCTCCCAATTCTTTGAATCTTTGGGCTGAAGGAAGGACAATACTCGGTGTATAAATGCTCAATCAACAATCATTTATTTCCATACAATTCAACAGTCAGAGCATTACAACGTCCGGACGGGAGAGATGCTACCAGAGGGTCAGGCACATGTCTCAAAATGGTAGCAACTTTCACAGACTTTTATAGCTAGTCACAGCCCCCCTCTTTGTCATAAAAGCTGCATCTTCACATGTTTTTCTAATTCTTAGCGAGCCTGGCTCCTGACCTTGCCTCCCTGTCTTTCTGTGTGAAGCAGGAAGGGGGGTAAGGAATGTGGTTTTATCTCTTCTGCCCAGACACCTAGTCTCCCTCTTACAGCCTTCTTCACATGATTCAGCAATAAAACATTTCAAGAAGACAGTGTCAGACATTCACAGCTGATCAAGGATACAGAGTAATGCACACTTTGTCTAATGAACTACAAATGATTATGTTTCTTTTATTCAAGAGTATAATAGAGACTAAACTACATACATAGCACACCATTAGAACTAAAGGATAATATATGGCCTCCAGCTGTTAAGCTAATTTACTACATTGACTACTGGTCATAAAATTCGTTTGCGACCATTGCTGCTGCTGCTGCCCAAAGTTCTGTCCGTCCTGGTTCTGACCCCAATTGGGGCAGTCCTTTCTCCAGTGTCCATGCTCACCGCAGGTGAAACCTGCATCTTCTTCTGTGTTTTTGTCCATTCTGAGGTGCCTTCTGACCTCAGTTACTCCTCCTGTCTCGGTCACGCCCTTTTTGCCGCCCGATCATCCGTGTTGGTCCATCACTGTCCTGCACAGTGTAAATGCAGAGTTATCAAGGTCAGCATTCTTTTGCTCGGCCTTACTTTTCCTTCGGGCTTGGCGGGTGTCTCTTTACAGCTCTGTCAGCTGACGCAGTCTGGGAATTTTCCCCCGTGTAGTGAAACGGGCCTTAGGTTTAGTGCTCTCCGTCTCTGCTGCATGAGATCACATTCCTGCAGCTCTGTTGACATTCTCAGGTCGTTGTTGTGGGTCCAGCTGTTGCAGCATTTGGTCAGTGTCACGTATGGGGGAGAGCAGGAGTCCAGTCAGCCTCGGCTTTCAGGGCCGGCAAAGCAGCCTGTAATTAAATATGTATAGAAAAAACAAAACAAAAACAAAACAAAACAAAAAACAAACAAAAAACAAAAACAAACGAACAGGAAAATGATGTTGTGTTGGCTGTGTTATTCAGAGGGGAGACAACGGGGCCAGGCCCTGTGTCAGCCTTCTCTCCCCCTTTTTTTGTTTTTTCTCTCCCGATATAATCAACTCCTAACCCACCAAGTTGACAGGACAACATGCACCTGTTAAAATTCTTAAGATCATGTTTAAAAGCCCAAAAGGAAATTTTCTTTCATTCAGTAATCACTTGTATCAATCAATCAGCAGAAAACATGTCACAATTTGAATCTTTAACCCCTAAATTTGTCGTGTCTTCACTGGTTGGTCAGACCAGTGTCTTTTTCTTTGAAGTTAAATTGTTGTCCTGCAACCCAGAGAGTTTATTTGTCAGTAATGTATTTATCCTTTAACAACAGATGTATGTTAAGTTTCGCTGCTTTAGCCTTGCTGGAAAATCTTCACGTGTTCATGAGTGTAAGCTGTTTCTTCATTGCGTGTATGTGCATTTGTAGGCAAGCAGGTTAATTTAATCTTTTTCTCAAACTAGGCGTTACCTTAAAAGGAGCCTTTCTCTCAGATTTCTCTGCTTGTGTGTTTTTGTTTCACCTTTTTGTTGTGATGCTCCGGACGCCTTCCCAACCTCCACAAGTCCGTTGGCCCCAAAATTCAACCCAATTTCATGTGCTCTTAAAACCTTCATTTCTCCTCTAATTCTCTCCTCGCTGCTGTCTGTTTCACAGCTGCTGATTCGTGCTGGGTGTGGTTCCCATTACTTATAATTTTGCTTCGGCCACTGTGCTTGTGGGGGCAGTTGGTCCAGGTCCGCAGCTTCCTGTATTAACACACTAAGAGATTTATTTAATTTCATTTTCATCACATGTTAAACAGATAAGCAGGCAACACGCCTACCTTGACAGCGTAAACTGCACGCCAGTCTCCCAACACATTCTTCTCTCTACTCCTCAATAATTCTCCACTGCACACCTCTTAGTATTTCTCTTTTTTATTTTTTATTTTTATTACACCACAGAGTAATACACCCAATTATGCCCGTCTATCTCTATGTGGCTCCAAATTCCCTCTTTATTTTAATTTCACACTCGTCAGGGGACAGGCACACAACAATTTCAACCACTGAAACGAGGAATTTAACCTTTTTATTTCTTTACTAATCTAGACTCAACCTTTGTTCGCAAAATGTGTCTTGTTCTAGTCCGGAATAAATGTGAACCCGCGATTATGCTGCGGTCCCAGTGTTATTCCGTAGCTATGCGGGGGCCCTCACCTCCCCAAGTCACCACCTCGGCATCCGGACGCCGCCGGTCCTGGCCGCGCGTCCACGAACAGGAGGGTCGCCACTCCTAGGGCAAAATTATTTCCACAGGTACACTAGGCATCAACCTTTGATCCTAAAATGTGTCTTTGCTCTAATGTCCTCCTATTCAAACACATCAACCGTCACTGTCACTGTGTTCAGACTTCACACACAGAAACACACTCAGCGCGCGCCTCACACATAGCCAGAGCGCGCCTTACACACACAGCGCGTTACACCATCAGTGAGACACACAGAGAGCGCCTCTCATCAGCAGAAATTTGCACAGAAACCTCTGAGCTCAACTATTAGATCTTCTTAAAGCACACTGCACCATAGACCAAAATACCCCTTTCTCTGCGCTTATGACCGCCACAACGGGGCAAAGTCGCATCATAAAAGTGATGCTTGCATCCCCGAAGTTATACCTGACATCATAAACCAGGTTTTGCTCTATGTACTTAAAATTTTACTTTGTATTATGACCGCAGCCCTTAAAACTCGACTGACGCCACAAACCACCGTCAAACCTCTATCCAATGTACTAAAATTAGCACCAACCACTACTGCACTCCACGGCCGCACCACCGGAACACGGCCGTATCATAAACCAAACCTACGGACGTGTTTCACTCTCGCGTTGCCAGCGTTCAACTGCACCGTGAGCCAGCATCTGCTTTTCCTTAAATCAACTTCTATTTCATAGCCGGCAAAAGCCAGGACGTCACTGACACCATAAACAAAATAAACAAACCTCGACTTCAATGTACTGGACTAATGGCCGCGTCTTCAGAAGAAATTCTAACGTATTATTGCTACAGAAGCCAGTATTAGACAAAATTAAATGTGGAAGGTAAAGTGGCTGCAACTAGCTCAACGTAGTATCTTATTAGTTTCTCGGTAGAAGCAGTTTACTGCAACTAGCTCAACGTAGTGTCTTATTAGTTTCTCGGTAGAAGCAGTTTATTTAACACACTGGAATTCAGCCTCAACTTATGTTGTTAGTATCTTGCGCCAAAAACCAGACACCGACAAATTTACTGTGAAAATACGTGTAACTCAGTGAACAGATTAATTTGGAAAGCCCAATATGCACATTTGGTATTTATAATACAACAGGCTGTGCTTACCTTTTTATTTTTGGACCGGTCCTCTGTTCACCTCGCCTCACGATCTCACCAAAGGTCAAATCTGCACCTCCTCAGCACACCAAAGATCCGGGTCACACGGCACCAAGTTGTTGAAATCTCCCAATTCTTTGAATCTTTGGGCTGAAGGAAGGACAATACTCGGTGTATAAATGCTCAATCAACAATCATTTATTTCCATACAATTCAACAGTCAGAGCATTACAACGTCCGGACGGGAGAGATGCTACCAGAGGGTCAGGCACATGTCTCAAAATGGTAGCAACTTTCACAGACTTTTATAGCTAGTCACAGCCCCCCTCTTTGTCATAAAAGCTGCATCTTCACATGTTTTTCTAATTCTTAGCGAGCCTGGCTCCTGACCTTGCCTACCTGTCTTTCTGTGTGAAGCAGGAAGGGGGGTAAGGAATGTGGTTTTATCTCTTCTGCCCAGACACCTAGTCTCCCTCTTACAGCCTTCTTCACATGATTCAGCAATAAAACATTTCAAGAAGACAGTGTCAGACATTCACAGCTGATCAAGGATACAGAGTAATGCACACTTTGTCTAATGAACTACAAATGATTATGTTTCTTTTATTCAAGAGTATAATAGAGACTAAACTACATACATAGCACACCTATTAGAACTAAAGGATAATATATGGCCTCCAGCTGTTAAGCTAATTTACTACATTGACTACTGGTCATAAAATGGCATATGTTTAACTACTAGTCTCAACACTATATTTGACTTTTTTATCTGAACACCTACCTGAGCACCAAACAAAGAGTCTTAACTGTGTAAATCCTGTCTGTGCACTAAGTAAAAATAATCAGTACAAACAGAAACATGAGTTTAAATATCAAAGTAAAAGTATTCAAAGAGAAAACATTTAAAACCTCATAGAGGTCTTTTTTTCATGTTATCACATTAAATAAAACTGAAAAATAAGAAAAGGAAAATAAATTCAGTTTGGTTTGATCACAGAGAGAAAGGAAAACATTCAGTTCAGTTCTTCTTTTTGGGAGTTTTCATTTATATAGAGATAAATGGTTGTCATGGAGATGAGATTTTAATGGTCTAAATCCTGGTGAATAAAAATGATGAGCTAACATGAGCTCATTGAAAGGACAGAGAAACAAACTGACCTGCAGACCAGACAAACTTTGGTTGACTGTGATCAGTGTGATACTCTGGGTCTCCTCTTCCAGCTCTGCACACATATCCTGCTGTGTGTGTCTGTCCATGAATGATGTAGGAGTCCTGTGCAGTCCCACTGCCATCAGGTAGCAGCTCATAACTGGAGGATTTCTCTGATAGATCAGGAACAGCTTTATACCAGTAGAAGCTCCATCCTGCAGACGGATGTTCAACCTCACAGTTCAGAGTTACTGAGGCTCCAGGACTCAGCCATGATGGAGACACAGTGAGGACAGGACGGGGTTCATCTGTTCAACAAAAATTTTCTCTCAGTGAACATGTAGTACAGTCTCTGAACAGTGAGCTCAGTTTATACAAAGAATAATAATCTCAGTCTATATGAACAGAAACACATTTTACAAAGTGTTCAAACAGCTTAAAGCAAACATGACTTACTGTCAGAAACTGTCAGTGTGACTGAATCACTCCACTCTGTTTCATGCTGTGAACTTTTCATTCTGCCCTTACAGCGATAGTTTCCACTGTTCAATGATGAAGCAGATCTAATCCTGTATTCATTTAGATTTGGAGGTTTTCTGATGCTGTTTGCTTCCCACTCATAATCCCACAACACTGTTTTAACTGTGGCCAATGTTTAGCTGTCAGAAAGATGACCTCACATTTGACTCTACAATACTTAAACCCTCGTATTTATACTCTCATAGATGTGCTCACACTTAGAAGGTGCAGCAGAAAGACCTGTGTGGAGGAGGAAGCAATGTTCACATTATCAGAGTGTTGTCTTCAGTGTATTTAAATATGTGGTCTCAGATATTAATATATATATGTTATGTGTTGTCACTTGGAATATTTTTCACTGTTTTAAGTTGTTTTTTTTTTTTTTTTTTTTTTTAAACATTTCAACACTTTCCCATCATTTTCTGTTTTATCATGCATCATGTTTGGTTTTTCATTTTCCTCTATGATCACCTCAACAACGAGGAAGGTTTTAGTGAAATTAGTTTATAAAAGAATAGTGTTGAAGTCACATTACTGAAAACTTCTCACATACTGCTAAAAAACTATTCCTACAAGGTTTAGCAGTCAAGTTAAAGGTGACGACCCTGGCAGTAGCAGTGATGAAGAAGATGGCACTGAAACCAACTGTATTGACAGGAGTGCTGGTAAAAGACGAAGAGCAAAACAAGGAAGTGATGGAAGTACCATCTGTGAGGAAGGCTGCATGTTAACCCTGCCATGAGTGTTAATGATGAAGATCAGTCTTCATATTTAACTGTCGTGGCGTCTCTTTATGGAGATTCAGATGATGAGGACTTAAATCAAGCTATAATTGCCAGCTTGGAGAGTCACATGTGAGTAGCAAATCAACAGAACTTCAGCTTAAGAGGGGCAGTCATGGCTTTCCAGAATTGTCAAATGAATAATGAAAAATCTCAGTTTAAGAGATATACGAGTGGAACTGTCAAGCAAAATTAGCACAAACAGAATGAAGAATTTAATAAGAACAAAAAGCTTTTTTTCTTAAATCTAGAAGCAACATGAAAAGAGACTGCAGCAGGATCCACTGACTTACTATGCTACTTTAATATTTTTTTTCCCTCCGATAAGTAGATGGGCTCTTGGAAAGAGCATTCTCTGTGGAAGCCAATCGATAATTTCACAATTTTAAAGGAGCGTGTAGCCACAACAAAATTCAATAATTTCTTCTGTATCCCAAGCAAAGCCACTAGATCCATCTCAGTTTGGCAGAAATATAATAATTAAATTCATAAATTTGGAGAATTGAGACTTCATTCATTCTCTGAAGAAAACTGTATAACTCTGTTATGTTTAGACTTTAATTCTACCCTCTTGTATCAACTCATTCCTATGTAGGTCCTCGATGTGTCTGCATTTTCCCTGTTTAGTTTTCACATTTCCTGATTTATTTTGGAAGTTTGTGTTCTTTGTGTGTTGCCTTAAGGAGAGCAGCCATTTGGGGAAGTTGTTTATTTTGGAGTCATACCAACCAAACCCAAGCAGCCTTCCAGACATATTTTGCATCCCTGTTATGTCTCTATGTCATCTATATTTGGTCATGCAGTATAGGATTGAGACTTGATATGATCTTTTGGTTTTGCACTGCACAAATAAAGTGTTGCTTAAGAAGAGTTGAAGGTCATCAAAAAAAAAATGTTACTACATGCACCCAGATGCAGGCCACTTTAGATTTATACTAAATATATTTAGTGTTTTATAGATTTGTCTTATAATAATAATAATAATAATAATAATAATAATAATAATAATAATAATAATAATAATAATTATTATTATTATTATTATTATATTACTTAAGCAGTTTTAGATCGGAGCACCAGGACCGCCAGCTCTGACTGGTACCTGATCCACAGACCACTGAACAATATGGACCCCATGGGTTAAGGTTCAGCCACCAACTGTACTACCCAGCCTGACTTCAGAGTAGGACCCAATTAACCATGCCCCAGGCGTGGTACGCTGGACCTGTAATTTATTATGCTGCATAGAGGTTGCCTGAATCACTTTGTCTGGCCCCTCACCCAGGATCTGCACGGGTGACCCTACCAGGGGCAGATTGCTCCTGACAACTTAGTTCCCAGGATCACTGGAGCGCACAAACACCTCAACCTTCATAAGGTGGCGGTTCGAGATCTGTTGTGATGAAGAGAGAGTTGAGCGGAATTTACCGTCAGTCTACATTCCTACCCTTACCCATGGTCACAAGCTGTGGGTAGTGACCGAAAGAATAAGGTTGTGGATACAAGCAGCAGAAATACGATTTCTTGCTGGGCTCTCCTTTAGAGATCGAGTGAGGAACCCCATCTCTGGGGTGAGGAGCTTGGTCATTCGAGAGGGAGCTTTAATGTTGCTCCTCAACATTAAAAGGAGCTGGTTGGGGTGTTTCGGGCATCTGACTGTGCCCCTTGGATGACTCCCAGGGAATATATTCTGGGAATGTCCTACCAGGAGAAAGCCCCAGGGCAGACCCAGGACCTTGATGAGCTGGAAGAGGTGACCAGGATGAGGGAAGTCTGGGCTTCTCTGCTCAAGCTGCTGCCTCTGCAACCTGAACCTGTGCAAGGTTTAGAAAACGGATGGAAGAATGTACTGTCTTAAATTTTTAAGTCATTGACTCATGTTTACTTAAGTACAAGTCATTGTTCTTATCAACAAAATATCCATTCATTTACAACACAATGGCTGCTCATTTAACATTTCTTTGCTGGAAATTGTAACCTGTTCTTCACACACCATGATATATTAGTTGATATGACTAGTAATATAACTAGCAAAAAGTGTACACTTTTAGATTATATGATGACTGCAGGTAAATCCTGAGTTTGAGCCACAGAGAAGCTACTTTTTTTAGCCAGGCAAACACACAAGAATGAATTCTGATTTAGTGTTGTACCACGACAATAAAATGCCTTTGCTGGAAATGGTAAGGTCTGAGAACAGTTCATTAAAGTGTGATTTACTCACAGGAATTACAGCTGTTTCTAGAAAGCATGCCGATTTCCTTTTTCAGTTTTCAGCCACTGGAAATACTTTATGGTTTCCTGCAAATCATTTTCACAGCTTGTTATTTCACACGTCAGACAGCCTGTTATTCGTTTTTCACATGCTCCAATGAGAAGCAAAAACTTGAGGGTGAGTTAATAAGAATCCGACAAGCTAAACATGGCAGCCCTTTGTTACAAAGACAAAAAGTGTCATGTATCGGTGTGTGGCAGGCAGGAAATAGGACCCAAACGCAAACTCACGGGAAAACAGAACTGAACTCAAAATGCAGCTTTATTGCTGACAGGTGACAAATGATAACAGAGATACAAAACTGGGAAGCGCTAATTGTAACACATACCAGAAGACAAGGGGAACATCACACGCAGCATGAGGGACGACACGACACTGACTCAGAGAAACACAGGGTTTAAATACACTGGGAAGTAACGAGGGGAATGAGACACAGAAGGAGGGCACAGCTGGGAGAAATCAGGACTGACGAGACAAGCAAAGCAGGACACATTCACATAAGACACGGACCTTCAAAGTAAAACAGGAAGGATCACACAGAGACGCGAACTTGACACAGTGGAGACAGCAACTAAGAAACACAGAGACATAAACCATAAGGCAGAGGACTCTAAGAACAGAGGGGACACAGAGGGGAACTCAAACATGCAGACACAGACTTACACAGAACAGAGGGGACACAGAGAAACATGAAGGGCAAGGGATCGAAACTAGAAACCACAGAATAAATCACACACCTAAGTACAAGAATACAAAAACCACAAAGAACTAAAAACGCTGGGTCAGGAGACCCAGGACCGTGACAAAAAGAGCTTGCCTGGTACATATGCTTTTATATTTTCTACCCTGTGGTGCAGAAGCACACGCACACACGTGCTAAATGTGAACAAACCTTTTTTTTTGTACATTTGGAACATGAACAGAGCATTGATGTTCTTTATTAATGTGACCAGAAAGTCATTAAAATGTATTATGTGGTATTTGTACTTATTCACAGTTTTGGAGGCGAGAGACGTGCTGAATGAGAGCCAGGTGTCACAGGCTGGGTCTCTGACCCAGCGCTCTGAGTTCATGTTTGTATTTGTCTCATTTTGTTATGTGATTAGTTTTTGTGTCATTTCCTATCTGTCTTTAGTTTGGGCAGTTATTGTTTATTGTTCCTCTGGTTTTCTATGTTTTGGGTTCTTGTATTATTCATCACGCATTAGGTTTGTTAAGTTTGTGTTGTCATGTCTAGTTTTAGTGTTTCCTGTTTTATTCTGACAGTGTCATGTGTTCTTTGTTCATTGTATTTAGCTTTCCTCTCCTGGTCCTGTCATTAGGTTTATGTCAGTCAGCTGTTCCCCCATGTGTCTCCACTTCCCCTGATCACCTCATGTATGTATTTAAGCCCTTTGTTTTCTGCATGCCATTGTTGGGTCGTCTGTTTATTTTGACCTTAGTCTTAGTTAGTTTTCCTCACCCATAGTCATGGTTTTTGTCTGTCAGTTCTACATTAGTCATAGTCTTTGCCTGTTATTTTCCACCACAGTTATAGTTATAGTTTTTGGTCTTAGTACCTCTTAGTGTTTTGTTTCTTAGTGTTTTGACAGTTTGCTTTGGTTTCCTGGTTTTCCCTTGCCGTTATCATTAAAGGATCACTTTTCTGTTCAAACTTACAACTCATCGTCCTCATCTGCTTTTGGGTCCTGTTTCATCACACCTCGGCGCACCCCGCCGTGACACCAGGAGCCATGTGACTCTTATGTTAAGGTATGTGCTACAGAAGAGAATGATGAAAAAAGCCATTGTGGAAACTCTAAGACAGTAGTTAGTACTGTTTTTTTTTCCTCTTCTCCTCAGGTTGGCTTGTTTCCAGATTCTGATCCCTTAGAAAGACAGAAGACTCAGATGGTTCCCCGCTGTAGGAACCCCATCTTCTTACGAACCTTTTACTTGTAAGACTTTATCCAGTTGCTCATCTTGTTGTTTTGTCCAATCTTGTTGTTTTGTCCAATCTTGTTGTTTTGTCCAATCTTGTTGTTTTGTCCAATCTTGTTGTTTTGTCCAATCTTGTTGTTTTGTCCAATCTTGTTGTTTTGTCCAATCTTGTTGTTTTGTCCAATCTTGTTGTTTTGTCCAATCTTGTTGTTTTGTCCAATCTTGTTGTTTTGTCCAATCTTGTTGTTTTGTCCAATCTTGTTGTTTTGTCCAATCTTGTTGTTTTGTCCAATCTTGTTGTTTTGTCCAATCTTGTTGTTTTGTCCAATCTTGTTGTTTTGTCCAATCTTGTTGTTTTGTCCAATCTTGTTGTTTTGTCCAATCTTGTTGTTTTGTCCAATCTTGTTGTTTTGTCCAATCTTGTTGTTTTGTCCAATCTTGTTGTTTTGTCCAATCTTGTTGTTTTGTCCAATCTTGTTGTTTTGTCCAATCTTGTTGTTTTGTCCAATCTTGTTGTTTTGTCCAATCTTGTTGTTTTGTCCAATCTTGTTGTTTTGTCCAATCTTGTTGTTTTGTCCAATCTTGTTGTTTTGTCCAATCTTGTTGTTTTGTCCAATCTTGTTGTTTTGTCCAATCTTGTTGTTTTGTCCAATCTTGTTGTTTTGTCCAATCTTGTTGTTTTGTCCAATCTTGTTGTTTTGTCCAATCTTGTTGTTTTGTCCAATCTTGTTGTTTTGTCCAATCTTGTTGTTTTGTCCAATCTTGTTGTTTTGTCCAATCTTGTTGTTTTGTCCAATCTTGTTGTTTTGTCCAATCTTGTTGTTTTGTCCAATCTTGTTGTTTTGTCCAATCTTGTTGTTTTGTCCAATCTTGTTGTTTTGTCCAATCTTGTTGTTTTGTCCAATCTTGTTGTTTTGTCCAATCTTGTTGTTTTGTCCAATCTTGTTGTTTTGTCCAATCTTGTTGTTTTGTCCAATCTTGTTGTTTTGTCCAATCTTGTTGTTTTGTCCAATCTTGTTGTTTTGTCCAATCTTGTTGTTTTGTCCAATCTTGTTGTTTTGTCCAATCTTGTTGTTTTGTCCAATCTTGTTGTTTTGTCCAATCTTGTTGTTTTGTCCAATCTTGTTGTTTTGTCCAATCTTGTTGTTTTGTCCAATCTTGTTGTTTTGTCCAATCTTGTTGTTTTGTCCAATCTTGTTGTTTTGTCCAATCTTGTTGTTTTGTCCAATCTTGTTGTTTTGTCCAATCTTGTTGTTTTGTCCAATCTTGTTGTTTTGTCCAATCTTGTTGTTTTGTCCAATCTTGTTGTTTTGTCCAATCTTGTTGTTTTGTCCAATCTTGTTGTTTTGTCCAATCTTGTTGTTTTGTCCAATCTTGTTGTTTTGTCCAATCTTGTTGTTTTGTCCAATCTTGTTGTTTTGTCCAATCTTGTTGTTTTGTCCAATCTTGTTGTTTTGTCCAATCTTGTTGTTTTGTCCAATCTTGTTGTTTTGTCCAATCTTGTTGTTTTGTCCAATCTTGTTGTTTTGTCCAATCTTGTTGTTTTGTCCAATCTTGTTGTTTTGTCCAATCTTGTTGTTTTGTCCAATCTTGTTGTTTTGTCCAATCTTGTTGTTTTGTCCAATCTTGTTGTTTTGTCCAATCTTGTTGTTTTGTCCAATCTTGTTGTTTTGTCCAATCTTGTTGTTTTGTCCAATCTTGTTGTTTTGTCCAATCTTGTTGTTTTGTCCAATCTTGTTGTTTTGTCCAATCTTGTTGTTTTGTCCAATCTTGTTGTTTTGTCCAATCTTGTTGTTTTGTCCAATCTTGTTGTTTTGTCCAATCTTGTTGTTTTGTCCAATCTTGTTGTTTTGTCCAAAGTGGCTGTTGACTTGGATGTTTACTATTAACCACAAACAGTATGAATGAAGGCTGTGAGAACTCTTCATCTGACAATAGCAAGTTTGATGTACTGTGGGACATTTTAAAACACAACCCTTTTGGTTTAGTTTGAGCATGTTTATATTTTTATGTACTCACTCACTTTTTATTATTGAAAGAAACTCCGTCCCAGGTCTGGTCCGTGGATCGGGTTTCCCTGAGGCGAGGCCGTCTATAAGCAGAGTTTTGTCTTTACCCTATAAGATTCAAAATTATTCTTAAGTAACACTCAGCAATATATTCTCAAGTAGCACTCAGATATGCCGTCAGCGGGTTAGTTACGACATCGGGAGCAGTTAGGAGAACAAAATGATACAGAGACTGTTCAGGTTGCTTTCCCAAAATCAACTCAAGTTTTATTCTTTTGTGCAGCAGAAAGTTCGCGTGTCAACAAGTTTCAAGTTAAAACCATATAAGGAAGGTCCCCCAGCTCTGAAAGAGGCCTTCTACAATCGTATCTCAACATACCTTTGACAGGTCCGTTAAACAATAGACAGTTGGAATCCTTTGTTCTACAATTGCAGTAAGATGCACTCTCAAGGCCTATAAATCTTATACAGAGGTCTCCTACATCCGTGAGTTCTGACACAACCCACATGGTCTTCACATAAACATCTTCTGCAAGAGAGTGATAAGTAAAAGAGTGATTTGTTGGTGTTTTC
Source organism: Rhamphochromis longiceps (assembly GCF_057381845.1). NCBI lineage: Eukaryota > Metazoa > Chordata > Actinopteri > Cichliformes > Cichlidae > Rhamphochromis > Rhamphochromis longiceps. Next base: position 40,900,994 of record NC_140563.1, read on the forward strand.
CCTCCAACCTTAGTATCTACTTTCACACCATAAAATCTTGAGTTGACAAAGCAAGAGAAAATGAGGTTAACATAATGAGCCTTGTTGAGTCACAGAATCTTCTGTTCTAATATCATCAAAAAAAGTACCCAGTACATGCTCCCATAATACTAAAATATCTAACAATTATTATTTGTAAATATGTGTACAAATGGTTGGATTTTTTTTGTACTGTTTTTATCAATAAATCTCAGCAACACAGGACATACACCCATGTGTGTTGATTTCTCCCTAAGATGGCAAACTGAAACACTCCAAGTTGGTGACTTTTGGAGATTTATTTCCCTGGATGATTGAGAATGCATCAGACGAACACAAAAGGAAGTTCACAGCTTTTAGCAGCTCCCCCACCCCCTCATTCACACACCCCCACTCCCCTCCCTCCAGAATTCCCAGGTAACAACCTAATATACATATGAATGACTAGCCAATTTAGCTTCCACTTGGCTGAAGCTAAAGCCTAGCTAAAAGCCATTTGGCTGGTAGGAGGGTTTTAAAGGTAGAAAAGCCAAATGGCTGCTCTCCGGGGCTTTAAGTGTTTTAATGAGGCAGGCATACTTGCACAGATGAGGCCTTGGTAGTATCAAGCTTCTAAGAAAGAAAATTGCAAAATGATTCAAGCTTTTCCAGGTTCCAATTCCAATCCAATTCTAAAAGAGTGTTAACACTGCACACAAATGTATCATCAAACCCCCCCCCCCCCCCCTACATGTTACCTACATGCTGCCTTGCAAAACGGACCATCTCTGCACGATTGTGTCACTGCACATTTGGCACAGCTTTTAGGACTAACTATTTTCTATCAAACTCACTATCTAACAATATTTAACCTAGAAATAAAACATATAGGTAGCAGATCTCTTACTGGATTTCTACATAACCTTACTCTGCTCCGGGGTACAGTACTATCTATCTATCTATCTATCTATCTATCTATCTATCTATCTATCTATCTATCTATCCATACATACATACTGTGAGTCATATACAGCCAAATTTGATCTGAAATGGGCCAAACCAGTAAAAAATATTTTAAATAAAGTGAAAAAAAGTAAAACAATGCATCACAGTTTTTAAACATGACAAAGAAGTGCTGCTGTTGTAAAGAAACTGGTTGGCAGGACTCTTTCCTTGCAGTGGGTGATTTGGACTCTTTGGTGGGGCAGTTCTGGTCCGTGGGCCATGTGTAAAAACCCTGGCTTAACCCCAACAAACAGACAGCCTTTCTGTCACTACGTCTCTAGCTACCGTACAGATGACATGCTTTATACAGATGTTATTTCTTAAGGATAGACCTGAACAAATTTATCATCTGACACATTGTGTTGATGGGATCTAATATACATTTGACATGCATCAAGTTGTATATCTTCATATCACAGGATGTAGGCACTTTGGCCACTAGAGGTAGCTTCAGGATTACATTCTAAAGAAGAATAGTGCATTTCCTATTTTCCCTTTGGCCTCTAAGCACAATGCCTGAATCAGCTCTTATAATATTTACTTGACAACTGAAAAATTTGGTGTAATTTCAGGATATCACATTGATGTGTAGATGCAGTCTCAACTGGCAACTAATCAGTAGATGATTTATATCTTTATTTTGAGTCAGCAAGAGGTGCCATACTGTATTTTTGTAATGGTGAAGCTGCAAAAACACAACACATCACAACACTTATAATGTGTATATATATATATATATATATATATATATATATATATATGTATGTATATGTATGTATATGTATATGGGAGAAGGAGCATATGGGAGAAGGATGCAACCCATAACGGCAATGCTCAGTGGCTAGAGGATCTGAGGGCAGACCACAGCGACCTCCCTGAACAGGGTCCAGTAACCATCACAGTGGCAGATATCCAAGAAAGGGTCTCCAGTATGAAGAGTTGGACAGCACCAGGGCCCGACATGGTTCACGCCTACTGGCTGAAGAAGCTGACTGCACTCCACAAGCGTCTGGCAGCACAAATGAACCAGCTGCTAGTTAACGAGAGACACCCGGAATGGCTAACTGAAGGCCGGACGGTCCTGATCCCCAAGGACCCCAAGAAGGGACCGGTCCCCTCCAACTACCGACCAATAACCTGCCTCAGTACTACATGGAAGCTCCTGTCAGGCATCATATCGGCTAAGATGAACAGGCACATGGGTCAATACATGAGTGGGACACAGAAAGGAATTGGCAAGAATACCAGAGGCGCAAAACACCAGCTACTGGTAGACAGAACAATCAGCCGAGACTGCAAGACCAGACTGACCAACCTGTGCACTGCCTGGATTGATTACAAGAAGGCCTATGACTCAATGCCCCACAGCTGGATACTGGAATGCCTAGAATTGTACAAGATCAATGGGACCCTAAGAGCCTTCATCAGGAACTGGGGATGTGGCGTACAACACTAGAGGCCAACTCCAAGCCCATAGCACAAGTCACCATCAAGTGCGGGATCTACCAAGGAGATGCTCTGTCCCCACTGCTGTTCTGCATAGGCCTGAACCCCCTCAGTGAGATCATTAACAAGACTGGCTACGGATACCGACTACGGAACGGAGCAGTTGTCAGCCACCTCCTGTACATGGATGACATCAAGCTGTATGCCAAGAGTGAACGAGACATCGATTCACTGATCCACACTACCAGGCTATACAGCAATGACATTGGAATGTCATTCGGACTGGAGAAGCGTAGTCGGATGGTAACAAAGAGAGGGAAGGTAGTCAGAACTGAGGGGATTGAACTACCAGAAGGCAACATTGCAGACATAGAGGACAGTTACAAGTACTTGGGGATCCCGCAGGCGAATGGGAACCATGAAGAGGCCGCTAGAAAAGCTGCAGCCACCAAGTACCTGCAGAGGGTCAGGCAAGTCCTGAGGAGTCAGCTGAATGGTAAGAACAAGATCCGGGCCATCAACACGTACGCCCTGCCCGTGATCAGGTACCCTGCTGGGGTAATAGGCTGGCCAAAGGAGGAGATAGAAGCCACTGACATAAAGACAAGAAAGCTCCTTACCATGCATGGAGGGTTTCACCCAAAGTCCAGCACCCTGAGGCTGTACGCTAAGCGGAAGGAAGGGGGCCGGGGACTGGTGAGTGTCAGCACCACAGTCCAGGATGAGACAAGGAACATCCAAGAATACATTGGGAAGATGGCCCCAACTGACCGAGTGCTCAGTGAATACCTCAGGCAGCAGAAACCCAAGAAAGAGGAGGGAGACGAGGAACCATCATGGAAGGACAGGCCCCTGCACGGTATGTACCACCGGCAGATAGAGGAGGTGGCTGATATCCAGAAATCCTACCAGTGGCTGGACAAAGCTGGACTGAAAGACAGCACAGAGGCACTAATCATGGCAGCACAAGAACAAGCTCTGAGCACAAGATCCATAGAGGCTGGGGTCTATCACACCAGGCAAGACCCCAGGTGCAGGCTGTGTAAAGATGCCCCAGAGACAATCCAGCACATAACAGCAGGGTGCAAGATGCTAGCAGGCAAGGCATACATGGAACGCCATAACCAAGTGGCCGGCATAGTGTACAGGAACATCTGTGCGGAGTATAACCTGGAAGTCCCGAGGTCAAAATGGGAGATGCCCCCAAGGGTGGTGGAGAATGACCGAGCTAAGATCCTGTGGGACTTCCAGATACAGACGGACAAAATGGTGGTGGCTAACCAACCGGACATAGTGGTGGTAGACAAACAGAAGAAGACGGCCGTAGTGATCGATGTAGCGGTTCCGAATGACAGCAATATCAGGAAGAAGGAACACGAGAAGCTGGAGAAATACCAAGGGCTCAGAGAAGAGCTCGAGAGGATGTGGAGGGTGAAGGTAACGGTGGTCCCCGTGGTAATCGGAGCACTAGGTGCGGTGACTCCCAAGATAGGCGAGTGGCTCCAGCAGATCCCGGGAACAACATCGGAGATCTCTGTCCAGAAGAGCGCAGTCCTGGGAACAGCTAAGATACTGCGCAGGACCCTCAAGCTCCCAGGCCTCTGGTAGAGGACCCGAGCTTGAAGGATAAACCGCCCGCAGGGGCGTGCTGGGTGTTTTTTTTTTTTTATATATATATGTGTATATGTATATATGTGTATATATGTGTATATGTGTGTATATATGTGTATATATATATATGTGTGTATATATGTGTATATATGTGTATATGTGTGTATATATGTATATATATATATATATATATATGTGTGTATATATGTGTGTATATATATATATGTGTGTGTATATATGTGTGTATATATATACATGTGTATATATGTGTATATATATATATGTGTATATATATGTATATATATGTATATGTGTGTATATATGTGTATATATATATATATATATGTGTATATATATGTATATATTTGTATATGTGTGTATATATGTATATATATATATATATATGTGTGTGTATATATGTGTATATATATATATGTGTGTGTATATATGTGTGTATATATATGTGTATATATGTGTATATATATATATGTGTGTATATATGTGTGTATATATATATATGTATATGTGTATATATGTATGTGTATATATATATATATGTATATGTATATATATGTATATGTGTATATATGTATATGTGTATATATTAGGGGTACAACGATATTCGTATCGATATTGAACCGTTCGATACAGTGGTTTCGGTTCGGTACGCATATGTATCGAACAATACAACATTTGTAATTTATTTTATCAATTTTCCTTCTGACGATGCTGTCTGTGTTGAGCGCTCAGTGAATCTGTGTTCGACTACTCCGTCTAGGCTGCACTGTCCAGCGCAGATCCACTGAGCGCTCAACACAGACAGCATAGTCAGAAGGAAGAGCGCAGGGCACCTCCCCCACCCTCATTCAGATCTGGCGTTTGGAATTATTTTGGTTTTCATGTGACGTATGACCCTGAAGGTAAGCGAGTCATGGACTAAAGTAAAACAGTATGTTGGATGTGCCACGCAATGCTCAATTACATTGGTGTGAACTAGTGTGCTAGCGCAGTTAGCTCGTTAACGTGTTGGCCGTCTAGCCCCATGCACGGAGCGATCGGCGGTAGCTCGTTAACGGAGATTTGCCGTGTTGTGGCGTTAAGGTCATTTCAACGAGATTAACCTGAAAGCACTAGTGGGAACACAACGAATATGACGGCACATTTACGCCGACATCATCCTAGTGCAAAGACAAGTGGAAGCAGACAAAAAAAGCAAGCATGCTACTAACTTTAGCCGAGTCATTTAGACAGCTGTTAGCACATGATTCTCCTTATGCTGCTGAGAATATAGCCCAGAAGAAGTGGATAGTATAGCTTTTATTTTGGAAAGAGCCATCTCTCTGTAATAAACTCTCTTTTCCAAAGATGAGTGATTCCTCAATCAGATACAGGGCTTGCAATATCGCTAGCCCGACGTCCCGGAGCTAGCGATTTTTTCAGTCGGGCTACCAAAATCTATCTCTGCCCTGCCCGTCGGGCTATTGTAGGAAAAATATATGTCAATGCTTTTGCATTCTTTCAGAAATGTAGCTGGGTAATTATGTCATTGGCATCGGTGAGCCACTGTCAATATGTGACATATTGAAGTCGCGTTTGAATTTGCGCTCGTTTTTTTGCTTTCACTTTGCAATCGTGCGAACTGTGTATAGAGAGCGACAGTACTGATCTGTGAGTGATGATAATTTGTGCACCAATTCCTCTGACATCGTCTTATTAATCGTTAGCTTACTATGCAAACATGACAAGTGAAATCTCCCGCAGCTTAAACATGTGAGAGGTTGATCGCGAAGAGAATCGCTGAGCTTATGTGAGTGAGTGTGTAAAAGCATTTCAGTTCTGCTGAGCCAAATAAGACAGGTCAGGGTGAAGAAGTGACAGCCAAAGAAAAGCTTACCACAAAACGGAGAAGTTATGACAAATCAGACTATAAGGCAAAAAGAAAGTGCAGCTTTATGGTTTCATGGACAAAAGAATTTCTGTGGCTGCGATATGACGAGCTAAATAACCAGGGCTGCACATAAGTGGTCCGCAGGTGCGCATTCGCTGTCAAAATAAAAAACACGCACAAGGGTTAGGGTTAAATTTAAAAACTGTACTTTTGAGTTAAAATATATATTTATAATTTTAATAAATGACAAATTAAAAAGGCATGAACATTTTTTTGTATCGAAAAAATATCGAACCGTGACACCAAAGTATCGAACCGAACCGATCCGTGAATTTTGTGTATCGTTGCACCCCTAGTATATATATATGTATGTATGTGTATATATATGTATGTGTGTATATATATATATATATATATATGTATGTGTGTATATATGTATGTGTGTATATATACACATATGTATATATATGTATATATATGTGTATATATGTATATATATGTTTTTTTTTCTTTTTTTTCCCCCTCTTGAATAGAAATCGTGCAGGGATAATTACAAGGATTCTCAAAATTAGACTGGTCGCTACACATTCTCTTACAGCCCCTGCGGCAAATCCTGCATTTCCTCAGATAGGTAATTCTGTTGTTTTGGATAGTGTCCTGGCCATGCAATAATGAGCTCATAATTACTAATTAGCAGTCTGACCAGTCCAAAGCTAAAACAGACTTAGCCAGCCAACTGTCTCTGCCAGCATTCTTGCCCCAGCGTCTACATCACAGACAACATGGCTCTGTGGGATAATCGTGATGGAGCTTAAGATGTTGTGACTTGCCATTGCAGTGCAGAGGCTGGTGGGACTGCTTCATGGGCACAGTCTCTAGTAGTGTCATACTGAATTAGCTGGACTACTGAATCAGTGGATTGATTGTCTGCTGCTTGGCAATACAGACAGCAGCAGAAAAAGGCAGCTGATGTTCTCAAAATGAGAATGTTTCAATTACATGATTATGTACAACTATGAACTTCTATTTATTTGCTCTGTTGGCCTTTTCATGTCTTAAAGTTAATATGTCAGTTGTGATTTTAAATAAAAAATATTTTACCTAAAATTAGTACAATGTTATGTTATTAATTTATTATGTCACAAATTCTTTTGAAATTAATGCTAAATTATTATAAATGTTTAAAATATGTACAAAATAGCATTTAGAACCACAATAATGGTATGCAGTATGTAAGTAGATTACTTATCAATGCATTTATCAAAACTTCTCTATAAAGCATGTATAATGGTGACATGGTTTTATTGTTAACAGGGAGGGACTATAACACCTTAACATCCTGCGGAGTGGCGCAGGCCTGCACTTTTTCTTGTTAAGAGATTTCAATGTGAATCAATAATGCTTGCTTGTTGCCAGGTTCAGCAGTGCTTAGTAGTGATTTCGCTGACTGGTACACTCAGAGTAGACAGGCAGGCAGCTGGGAAGCAATTTTGCTACATCACTGATGATGAGTCCCCAGTGAAGCAGCAGCATGAAACCAGCGGGGGAAAGTCTATTGGGTATTACAGTGGGGCAAAAAAGTATTTAGTCAGCCACCGATTGTGCAAGTTCCCCCACTTAAAATGATGACAGAGGTCAGTAATTTGCACCAGAGGTACACTTCAACTGTGAGAGACAGAATGTGAAAAAAAAATCCATGAATCCACATGGTAGGATTTGTAAAGAATTTATTCGTAAATTAGGGTGGAAAATAAGTATTTGGTCACCTCAAACAAGGAAAATCTCTGGCTCTCACAGACCTGTAACGTCTTCTGTAAGAAGCTTTTCTGTCCCCCACTCATTACCTGTATGAATGGCACCTGTTTGAACTCATCATGTGTATAAAAGACACCTGTCCACAGCCTCAAACAGTCAGACTCCAAACTCCGCCATGGCCAAGACCAAAGAGCTTTCGAAGGACACCAGGAAAAGTATTGTAGACCTGCACCAGACTGGGAAGAGTGAATCTACAATAGGCAAGCAGCTTGGTGTGAAAAAATCAACTGTGGGAGCAATCATCAGAAAATGGAAGACATACAAGACCACTGATAATCTCCCTCGATCTGGGGCACCACGCAAGATCTCATCCCGTGGGGTCAAAATGATCATGAGAACGGTGAGCAAAGATCCCAGAACCACACGGGGGGACCTGGTGAATGACCTGCAGAGAGCTGGGACCAAAGTAACAAAGGTCACCATCAGTAACACATGTAGAATAAGGAGGGGATGTTTTTCTCATTATCATTTAATATTTTAATATGGCATTATTAGTTCATTAGAAGTATATAACCAGTTTTGCATTAAGCATAAATTGAAGTTTTTGACCTTACATTATTCTTTGCATTACAGTGATGGTGATAACTTTAGTTTGATCTTTTCTTACAGGTACCAGAATAATAACATGATTTTCCATTGCAGATGTAACCCTGATCATTCCATACACATTGCAGTTTGTTGCTTATTCTAGAGTTGTGCTCAAGGTAATTAAAGGTTAAAAGCTACAGCCAGCGCGAGTCTGGCTGATCTATGGAGGGCAAAGGCTTTGAGCTTGGAAGGCCGCACGCGCTTACACAGCACTTATAAGATGTTATTCTTGGTGATTTTGTGCTTAGTCATGTTTTAATATGTTTTAAGTAGAAGTAGCTGATCCAGCAATATTCATTTAATATTATATACTTGATTTAGAGCAATACACACTGATGGTCTTAACAAATGAAAGAGTCCTTGTAGCTGCCATGTTGTGTCTTAGCAGGGTACAGACGGTTCCAGGAGACGGGGGCAGTCAGCGTCTGCCCTCGGGAAGGAGACAATGTTATTCTTTGTGTTAAATAAAATTGTCAACATTGATTGTATTACACCTGTCACTACGCATGAGGGGGCGTTCTAATACCCTGATTTCATAAAACTATGGTGATGTGTTTTTTGAGATGAGATCTGAGACTGTCTGCATACAGTGTCCATCTCCCACGTGTGTGATCATTAAATCATCGTTTGACTCAACCCGACCGGACCAGTGTTGTTATTGTGGGTTTTTCCTCTGGTGTCCATCCCCAATATTTTTGAACCTTAACATTTTGGGGGCTCGTCCTGTGGTATTGGGGTGGAAGTGTGAGGTGTGGACGGTCTGAGGTTGTCGAGCGGACAGGCACGGACCAGGGATCTGATGTGAGTGGCTCCGCGGGTGCATCTAAAGGTAAGGCACTGCCTGTTGAGTTGTTTCCCAAACTGTGCCAAATTGGGCTGCATTAAATTAAAAGCCTACTCACTGACGTTGCTGGTGAGTGTCTGTTTTGATTTTGATGAGAATCACCGTGTGTTATGCAGTTAAAGTTGTTTAAGAGTATTTAATGAAGTTGAAGAAATATGAAAGTAATAATGTTGGGTTTGAGTCCCTGGATATTGAGCTGAAGGCTCAGGTAGTTTGGTAGGGAAATTAGGACAGAAACTGTTCTGGAGGAAACAGAGACTGGTTAATAGTTTTACAAATTAGGTCAGAAACTGTTCTGGAGGTAACAGATACTGTTTAATTGATATGTTAAAATTTGTCAAAATTGTTTAGGTGAAAATTGTTATAGGACGGCACTGGAAGATGCTAAGAAGCACATAGCCCGGAGGTTACGCTCCCTCCTGGCCGTGGACGCGCGGTCTTGACCTGTCGGCGAACAGGGTTAGTTCAGTTTGGCTTAACTGTGGGGTACAGGGCATCCTGAAATAAGCTAGGAGTTAGAATCTCCTCACCGTTTTAAATGGTGTGATGTGCTTTTTTGGACACAGTTAAATTGAGTTAGGGATTTTAGAAATCAGGCCATAGGCTGTTCTGGAGGAAACAGATACTGGTTAATTGATTACAGAAAAGTTATCTTGCTTCGGTGAGATGGTAAAATTTGTCAAAATTGTTTAGGTTCTTTAGAAATCAGGCCATAGGCTGTTCTGGAGGAAACAGATACTGGTTAATTGATTACAAAAAAGTGAGACTTTCTTCGGTGAGACCCGTTATTTTAAATTTGTCGAAATTTGTTAGGTGCTGAATCTGTCAGGCCTGTCAGTGGTTGTAAATATAAGACGTCTTTGTGATATAAAATAGAGTTTTGTCTGAGCTTTGTGTGAGACTCTGTGTGACGCGCAGCTGCTGCGCTGCGAGCTATTTTTAGACGGTGTGAACATGCAAATGAGCTGCATTAAAAGGGAGGAGAACGGAGCTTTTCACTTCCTGCCCAGAGTGTGTGTGAGCCTTATAAGCAGAAGGCTTTTTATTGCTGAAAGTTTGTAAATATGCTGCTGGTTTTCATGTTATAACAATATAAATGGTTTCTAATTGAAAAAGAGTGGTTTTAATAATTTTCAGACATACCTTGTATGTAATGTAAAAAGCATTTAAGACTGAGTAACTTCAGTTTTTGAGGAGGATAAGAGAGCGTTCCTAGATCAGAGTAAGCTGCTGTAAGTCAATTGAAAACAATTTAATTAAATCTTAAATATTTTATACTGATAACACAACTGATTTTAAGTCATACCTTTAAATAAGTAAAGTTCATGAAGTTTTCTGAGCTGCCATGACACAGAGAAAGTGGAGTGTTTCACCCTGAAAGGATGAAATGATGCTCTGCCTTTGTTGTCAAGTTCAAACATAGGCCGTAAATAAATATGAGCCACTAATAAGCGTGACATAATTAATAATTTCAAACAATAAAGCACATTGGGTGAGTGACCCAGATAACAATAATTTATGAGCACGCAATAAAGTGGACCTGTTAGAACCCCTTTGACATTTGTCCCTTCAACAATAAATGATTATATTGTGTCCCATGCACTAAACAGTCCCATTTAATACTGTTAAATCGTTGTTAAATAGAATACAAGCAAACATGCCTGTGCTCTATTTTGCAACCTGTAACATACAAATTGCAGAGGAAGAGGGTCGGCTGGAGGTGACCTGTAAATGTCACATAGTGACTGAGGAAGGTGTTTCACCTTATGAGATGACAGTGTGGTCCGAGATTGAGCTGCATGAGCTAAATGCCTATATACAACGTTGCCTATTTCTATTTCGAGGCTTAAAGGAGATAACTGAGAATGAAAATGATCCAAATTGGGAGCCCACAGAGGCCGCCCACTTTGCTCAGGCTATGGTAGAGTCGGTAGTAGACGGTTTTGATTTTGATATGCTTGCTTGGGAAATAATGTAATTATTTCCCAATTAGGTCTCCAAGCGATTAGTAGATTTAAAGGAGACAAATGTGTGCTTGAAAGTGCGTGGTTGAAATTGTGTGTGTGGGTGTGCGTTTGAAAGGCTTTGAAACATAGGTTTGATTTGAATAAACCTAATCACAGTACTATGGTTTGGCATTGAAGTAGAGCGAGCTATACAGCTAATTATTGAATGCATTCGAGCTGTGTTATTGTTTTGTGCCCCAAAGTTAACATGCAGTGTGTATGAGTTTATAACATTTATGTTACAGAGTGAAAAGTAGTCATTAAAAGTGAATATTGAAAGAGGCTTGGTTAAGTTTTGACACACTGCGTTGGCTGTGTGTCTTACCAAGCAGATCACAAGGAGACAGTGACCCTTGGAGGAGCGAAAGTAATTCTGAAAGCTAACAGGCAGACATTGCGGAGTGATCCAGAAGAAGGAGCCGTATAACGTCACAAAAAGGGAGGTAAGCCTGTGTTCTAGTATAATGGCTGACGGCCCGAGCATGACACCTACTGGGCACAGAGGCTATAAGCCTCTGAAGGAGCAGCAGGAACAGTTAAAAAGAGCTATTCGCTTAGCTTCCCCTGGATCATCAAAGTTAGCTGAGAAGGAATGCAAAGCAATGGAAGCTGAGCTAAGCAAGCTTATTGCTTCCCAACAGAGAGGGCTGGATGACAAAATAGCCCTAAGTCTTGTGCTCAAAATAGAAGGAGAGAGATGTGAGCAGCAATTGGAACAACTGCAAACCGAGGCAGAGAAACGTTCAATTAACTGGAGAATTAACCAACAAATCAAGAAACTACAGCAAACTCATGCAAAGTGTTGCAAGTGGATGTTCTTGTGGAACGGAGCATCTTCCTGGATGGAGGAGGATGACACAGCTGAAACAGAAGATATGGAAAGCATAATGGAGGCTTTGAAACAACTGAAAGAGCAAAATAAGAAGCTGGAAGACCAAATGAAGAACTGGATTCCAAAACCAGGAGATGCTAACAAGCAGAGGTGAGACCAAGTCATTGTTTTGCAAGTCTCAAGTAAGTCTCAAGTCTTTATCCTCAAGTCTCAAGTCAAGTCTCAAGTAATGTCAGGCAAGTCAGAGTCGAGTCTCAAGTCACTGGTGTAAAAGTCAGAGTAAAGTCACAAGTCTGAAATTTTGAATTTCAAGTCCTTTCGAGTCTTTAAAAAAAAAAAAAAGCATGTTGCAGTTATGCTAAATGTAAATATTAGACCATGTAATTTTAAAATCTGTGTTTTTCTCAACACATGACGAAATAGTGAACTTAGAAAATATACACAAATTGTGAAATTGCACCTCTTTAAAATGCAGCTCAATTAAACCTAGCTCCAAGAATAATTTTCACCGACAGTTCTGAGATAAGCCGCATGTTATTCTTGGATGCGGTTGTAGGACCGGCTTTAAAATCGCATGACAAAAATATCATACATATAAAAAAAAACTGCATCACCAACGTAGCCTGGACAACATTTGCTAGTTAGATGAATTCAGCTATCTCATTGTAGCATATTTATATGCATATTTATAATTATATGGTTCTTGGAGTGAGTGCATACACTCATGAAGTTTAGTAACTTCAGGTCACTGCAACAAGCCCAGGTACAGTTTACCGACGGACGGGTGCAGACCCTTGAAATGCACCGTGTAGAAAGTAAAGGCCATCGTAGATATCATAAGTTTACCAGTCTCACAAATCGTCTTCATAAATACACATTCGTTAACCGTTTATTAATAGGACCTTTGAGCTCAACGGTAATTAATTAGTAGTGGAAATAATTTCTGGTACGCGTTACAGAAATGTAGCAGTGACAATAATACTGTATGCTGTAATCGTACTGGGCAATTAGTGATACAAAAAAACTGTTTTATCCTGTGAATAAAAGTATATGTTTTTGTCAATGTACCATAATAACAGAAGCGAAACGCAATATTGTGTCAGGACAATTCACTATTTATGCACAATAAACAAAGGAGCATAGCGCGACAATTTCTGTTCAGCGCCAGACTTGCTTTTAACCTATATCACCAATTATGTTATGAAAATGACGTATTAACTACAACAGCAGACTGACCTTTGTGGAAATGCTTGGAGCAGACTAACCTGTGAGCTGGAGTGTTCTGAGACGTTATAATTGGTCTTTGAATGGCTGCAATCCAGGCCACCCGTTGCCTCTTTGTTACTTCGGAAACATGGCTCGAACAATTTCTCTTCAACGACGTAATCCGATAACAACCGATCTCTTTACCCGTCGGCTTCCCGTGGCTGTCATGCGACCGGCTATTGCAGTTAATAATACAACAGCTTCTTGCCATTTTTTGTGTTTCTTTTTATCGCTGTGTGACTGATTTCAATTGAAAGCCTGCGTGCGCTAGTACCTCTTGCCACGAGTTCCCAGAATCCTTTGCGGTTCTACCCGTGAATGACGTCACATTTTCAATCTCTATATAATATGTATGTTAAATTTTATATTTGGGGTGAAATATCAAGTCTTTTCAAGTAAACCGGTTCAAGTCCAATTCAAGTCCCAAGTCATTGGTGTAAAAGTCCAAGTCAAGTCACAAGTCTTAGAACATTTTTTCAAGTCAAGTCTAAAGTCATAAAATTAATGACTCGAGTCTGACTCGAGTCCAAGTCATGTGACTCGAGTCCACACCTCTGCTAACAAGTATCACACAGCAGAGATTCTTCCTTGGGCCACATTAACATCTAATGCCGTAGGACGACAACATATCATGCCTGTAATGACCCTCAGAGGAGGACAAGTTCAGGGCCCAGATGGACAGACGGCAGCGGTTGTAGGAGGAGTAGCTGATGTTGAATACACCAGAGCACCACTGGTGTTTCATAATGAAGGGCCTATGACAGTTAAATGTCAGTCCCTGAGTGGGGAAGGGAAAGTGATAACATCAGCCGCAGAGGAAGGCTTGCCTTCGCCTTCTTGTTCACATGAGAGAGGAGACAGACCAGAAGCCGAAGCATCAAGAGAGAGCCTGCCAGACCAGACTGGAGAAGCGGATTGGACCCCAACAAACGAGGAAATGATTTCACCGGTGGAAAGGATGGCACAACCGGCTTTCATCGGGCTGCCAACACCAGCAAGAGAAGAGCAGGCCCAAACCAGGTCAAAACATTCCAAAGCAATGGCCAAGTCAGACACATGGGCAGGAGAAGTATTCGGACGAATGCTTGAAGCCCCGCAAGGGCTATTGGAAGTATTAAATACGCTGAAGACCGTAAAGGACAAAATGACCAAAAGCATGGCAGAAGAGGAGAGCGACAATGATTCATCTACCTCAGAGGAGGAAGAAGATGATGAAGATAACGACAGAGGAGGAGTCGCGTCAGAACCAAGTATAGCCAGGAATCTTAGGTCAAGACAGGTGAAAAAAGAGCAGGGACAGAGGAGGCCTATTTTTAAGAGTTCAAAAGGCAAGGGAAAATTGGGACAGTGTAAAACTGTGACCAAAGCAGAAAAAGCTGCGGGCACTCATTATAATTTGCCTTTAGTGGCTGGTGCAAAAAATGAACCAGTGTACCGCGCATACAAAGTAAGAGATTTGGAGGCATTGGTTAAACAGCTTCCACCTATAACTGGGGGCGGAGCAAGGTGGTTGCGTGAATTAGGCAGACTAACAGAAGGAGAGGAGCTTGCGATTGGCGATTTTCGCGCCATTTCTGCGCGGTGTATGCTCGGTGGTGGGCTAGCAGATGTAGAGGCCATAGCTCGCACAACTCGCTATGCAAATGATTTGCCTTATCATGAAGTGCAATGTGCTTTGTCTGACGCAGTCCGTGAAAAGTACCCAACCCCTAACACAGGAGCCATACCTAAAATAATTTGGGACCCCCAAAACACACCTAGAGAGTTTTTAGAAAAAGCCAGAGATCAGTGGTTGTTAGAAACAGGTACCCATCCGGGTAGAGAAGGTGAGCATCGGGCGTGGTTTCGCTCAGCGGTGCTGGCAGGGCTGCCAAACCAGGTCACAGAAGATCTACAGAAAAACCCCGATTTTGCCGTAGCAGATTCGGTGCAGTGGGAAAGACACGTCTCACATCGTTTGCAGCTGGAGCAGGACAGGGCGAACAAGCAGAAAAAAGAGTTGGAGGAGGCACAAGCGTCTCTACTCAAACTACAGTTGGCGGAGGCCAGAAACAAAGCCTGCGAAAAGAAAAAAGAGGAAAAAGAAAAAACAGAAAAAATGATGATAGTTGCGACCCAGCCTGGTCCTGGGCCTGAATGGCCAGATAGTGGCCCGGGTCCCTGCACTAATGACGGATGGCCCGCCAATGCACCAAGGCAGAACCAACCCACAGGGAATTGGGGAACCGGTGGATCGTACAGAGGGCGTGGTGGCTCAGCGGGGGGAGTACAAAGAGCTCGTAACACGGGGAATCTCAGCAGTGTGCCTTGGAATGTCTGTTGGAGGTGTGGAGCAGAAGGTCATTGGAGCAAATATTGCCCAGAACGTCGTCAGAACAATCAAAGAAGAGGCTACCAATCCCAGGCACGTGGAGCTCCGAGAGCAAGAGATGGCTATAGGGGAGCATATCAGGCCCCAAACCCGAGTGCAGCACCAGCCGCGCAGTATCCAGTGGCTGACTGGAGGGAGGACCAGTACTGAAGGGACCCGGAGGGACCAAACAGCATGGGGATGGCAGATCCCATGCTGTCAA
Organism: Rhamphochromis longiceps; assembly: GCF_057381845.1. Lineage (NCBI taxonomy): Eukaryota > Metazoa > Chordata > Actinopteri > Cichliformes > Cichlidae > Rhamphochromis > Rhamphochromis longiceps. The sequence continues at coordinate 40,916,865 of NC_140563.1, forward strand.
TGACTGTAGAAGGGACAGAATTGCCCTTCTTAGTAGACACTGGAGCAACATATTCAACCTTGAGAGCAGCACCAGACAGTGCAACGTTGTCCTGCCACACAGTGAACGTGGTGGGTTTTTCCGGGATCCCGACAACTCTGCCAGTGACTGACCCAGCTTTGACAAAGCTGGGCAAGCAGACTTTGAAACACAACTATGTGGTGTCATCGCAAGCGCCAGTAAATCTCATGGGCAGGGACCTGCTCGTGAAGTTGGGCGCCACAATCACATGTTCAGCAGATGGATTATCTGTGACTCTGCCAGGGGGCCAGCATTTTCCGTGCCTGGGAACAAATTCAAAGACTCAATATCTGCTTCAAGACTGTGAAAGAGCAAAAGCCGATATCTACTGGGGGAGACTAGTGAAAGAGGATGTTCTGAGGCAATTTCAGCTGTGGAGACCCTGGATAATGAGCTTGGCAGTTTACTCCCCTCCGCGCGACCCTTACCACGTTACCCTGTTTTATGATAAAGAGAATGACGACACTTATCGTGAATTATTTCAATCTGATCTTGAGGGTCAGACGTGGAATGTGCAAACACATGACATCTACATTGGACCAGAAGGTGTAGCCGCGGCTGTGAAATTAACTGATGAACAACTGCCTTGGTACAATGTGGAAGAAAATTCAACCCCTCACATTACATTGGCGGTCCACCAAGGTCATGGTGCAGGTGATCTAGGTCCAATGGTCAGGCGAGCACTGGACGACACAGGGTGGCAAAGAACCCAAATTCCTAACTTATCTTATGCTCCAAATTGTAAAACCTATCGCATAACTTGTGCCTGTGAGGGTACAGTGATTTTGGAACATAAAGAAATTTCAAAAACACATGGTGAGGAGTGTGTAGATCATCCTCACGCAGTTGCTGGACTGTCAAATCTGCCCGACAGTCTATGGTCAAGAGGGCCCACGGATGTTGGCCTAGCTAAGTGTCCTCCTGTCTTGTTCCAGCTCAAGTCACACACACCAATCAATAGACCACAGTATAAACACAAACCTGAAGCAGAGGCAGGAATTACAGAAACAATAGAAGGCCTGTTAAGGGCCGGGGTGTTAGAGCCCTCTCACTCACTGTGGAACACACCAATTCTACCAGTGGAGAAACATGGAACAGGAAAATACCGCATGGCACATGACTTGAGAGCCATTAATGAAATATTACTCTCTACTACTGCACCGGTACCAAATCCGTACACAGCTTTATCAGCTATCACATGTGACCAAAAGTGGTTCACGTGTATTGACCTGGCAAATGCATTCTTTTGTCTTCCTCTGCATGAGTCACTCAGAGACATTTTTTCATTCACATATAGAGGCCAACAACTCAGATACACACGTTTGCCACAAGGCTTTGCACTTTCTCCAGATATTTTCAATCAGGTGCTTAAAGAAGCCCTGTCGTCATGTAATTTGCCTAATGATTGTACATTAATACAATATGTTGATGATCTTCTCATTGCAGCCCCGTCAGCAGCGGATTGTACAGCGGCATCGTTCGTTGTGTTGAATAGGTTGGCGGAATGTGGCTTTAAAGTAAGTAAAGACAAGCTGCAGTTAGTTCGCCCTGAAGTGACCTTTTTGGGCCGGGTAATCGCACACAAATCAGTGGGTTTGATGAACACACACAGAGACCAAATTTTGACACACCCAAAACCGCGAACTGTGAGAGAAATGCTTTCTTTTCTTGGTTTAACAGGTTACAGCAGGCAGTTCATTCCGGATTATGCAGGCAAAACTGCCCCTTTAAGGGGCCTAATGAAGCAAGTTGGCGTTCGAAACTTTAAGGCTGAGTTGCCTTGGACGCCTGAAGCTGAAGCCGCATTTATTAGGGTGAAACAGGATTTGTCAAGGGCCTCAGATTTAGCCACACCCAATTATGATGAGCCATTCTATTTGGATGTTTCTGAAACAAACTCAGTTGTAAATGGAGTGTTGTTTCAGAAAAAAGGGGGGGGTAGAGATGTGCTCATGTATGTTAGTGTAAAACTACATCCAACAGAAGCAAAGCATCCTACATGCACACAACATGCAGCAGGGGTCGCTAGAATTATCCAAAAAACAGCACATGTAGTGAGAGAACACCCACTAAAAATACTCACTACACATAGCATAGTGGCATACGTGAATTCACAAGCATTTTGTATGTCACCACGGGCACAACAGAGACTGAGCAAAGTCTTAGAGGCCCCAAATTTGACATTTACACATGAAGGAATTAACATGGCAGATTTAATGGGTGTAGGGGAACCACATGACTGCGCCAAAAGAGCACAGATTGAGGAAAAGATTAGAGAGGACCTGAAGGCTGAACCCATACCGGGAGCTGAGGACTGGTTCACCGATGGATGTTGCCACCGAGACGAAGGAGGACTGAAAGCAGGGTATGCGGTGGTTTGCAGAGTAGAAGGAGATTATCAGGTCAGAGAGTCAGGAAGGATTGAGGGAAAGCAGTCGGCCCAGAGAGCTGAAGTGATAGCCTTAGCTCGAGCTTTGAGACTAGCCAAGAACAGGAGAGTGAACATCTACACCGATTCGGCATATGCGTTTGGAGCAGCGCATGTGGAGCTGCCTCAGTGGAAAAGAGCAGGATTCAGAACAGCAACCAATGCACCTATTTCCCACAAACATGAAATGGAGGAACTGGAAAAGGCCTTGGCTGACCCAGAGGAGGTGAGCATTATAAAATGCAAAGCTCACTCCCAAGGAACCAGCATGGTGGAAAAAGGAAACCAGAGAGCAGACGAAGCCGCAAAGGAGGCCGCAGGCTACAAAGGACGGAGACAAATGATACAGGTAACATCAGAAGAGGAGATACCTGTTGACCTGATTGAGGAAGTTAAACGGGCCCAGGAGGAGGCATCCCCAGAGGAAAAGGGGGTGTGGAAAAACAAAGGAGCCTGGCAGGATGGACATTTGTGGAGGGGGCCAGACGGGCGCCCCGTGCTGACAGCCAAAATGGCAGAACAGAAGGTGGATGAAGCCCACGGACTTGCCCACGTGGGGAGAGCCCAGATGGAAAGAAATTTGTGTCATTGGTGGCATCCTGAGCTGCGAGGAATGATAAGAGAGAAGGCCAGGATGTGCTTAATCTGTGGGGCACACAATCCTAAGCCAGCAGTAAAACCGGAAGTGGGTAAGTTTCGGCCCCCTGAGAGGCCGGGAGAGGAGATTGTTATTGATTTCACTGATATGATTGATTCCGGGCCTGGCGGTGTAAGATATTTGTTAGTGTGTGTTGACGCTCTGACCGGCTGGCCAGAGGCCTGGGCTACAAAAAAGGAGGATGCTAAGACTGTTATTAAGTGTTTAATCAATCATTACATTCCCCGTCATGGGTTCCCGAAAAGAATTAGATTAGATAATGGAACCCATTTTAAAAATCAAGATTTGGAAAAAGTAGAAAAAATGTTGGGCGTCCAGCATAAATTTGGAACGGTCTATCATCCTCAGTCTCAGGGGAAAGTAGAAAGAATGAACCTAAATTTGAAAAACAAATTGGCAAAAATCTGCGCGCAAACAGGGCTAAATTGGGTCGCAGCCCTGCCGGTTGCGTTGATGACCATAAGATGTTCTGTTAATCAATCCACAGGTTTTACACCATACGAGCTGCAAACCGGGAGACAGTTTCCGGCACCTTGGACGGTGGGCTCGGTTGAACGGGACAAAAAGGGGAACCGGTCCCACGCAGACTACTGGAACGAGCTAAAGGTGCTAGTGTCCAGTTTCACGAAACAGGCGGCTTGTAAAGGGCCCACAGGAGAAGGAGAGGTCCCGGAGGCGAAAACAGTGTGGCTGAGAGTCATCAAACGAAAGTGGAAGGAGCCCCGCTGGACTGGTCCATATGAGGTATCGGCTCGGACGGCGACAGCGGTCCAACTGAAGGGGAAAGGCGACACCTGGTATCACTGGACGCAGTGCGCGGCCGCGCACGAGGGCTTGGTGGGGAAGGATCAATCTCCACCCAACACAGGTGAAATTGAGCGGCAGAATAAACCCTCACACCTGTGCAACGGGCCGACCGGTGGTCTACCCGGAAGGTCGAAGAAAGAAGAGCAGTCAAGGAGGAGATCGCCGCGCCAACGAAAAGGAGCGGTACCACACTGAACACCTAAAACAAGAGAGAGGCTCTGATAAAGGGCTTTGAACTTTTTACTACACCATAACATTCACATACCACCATGCCATCACAACAATTAGACACTGGTGATGAAACAAGAGTTTCAAAAGCCATCACAATGTTCAAAATTATTATGAGTTTGATGTTAACTATGTTGCTAATCATGGCTATTTGTTTTTTGATTTGTTTGTTGCAGACCGACCCGGGAAACCAGTCTGAGCACGGAGGCCATGCCAGTCCGGCGTTGTTTGATACACCAAGTACATCACGCGTGGTCCATAGTGATTTAAGAGTGAAGCGCGAGGTCTCTGGTAAAAAGGATGAGTGTCTCAGCACATATGGTGGTTTAGAATTAGATTATGTTATTGGCGCCACAACTTCCTTTACGTTTGATCTGTGTGATGTTGTTAATTGCAGGGACGTCGGCAGTGCTTGGAGGGGATACAATGTGTGGGTCTGTTGGGATTATTCAGTGAGTACGCACTGCGAGAGGGGAAATCGTCCTTATGACAGCTGGTGCCGTAATTGGGACCAGGTAAGGGGTTACACTGGGCAAAATTGGGAACCGTTAGAATCAGGATCAGAAAACGGGCTTAAACTACAGAGGGATTTTAGCCCCTCTGGAAACGCGTTAACTTTATCATTGGGGAATTGGCATCGCAAACAATCTATGTATTTAATTTTGGGGGTGGAAATAGCGGGGGTTGATCCAAAAGGGTTAATTAAAGTTAATTTCCTAGAAAAAACTAATCGCGTACCGTCAGGTAGAGAAGACATGACAACTCGTGTGATTGCCAGCCCCACCAGCTCTGTTGCATCTTTTACAGGGCAGGAGGGGAGCGGGTCGTCGGAAGCTACACCAGAGGAGCACGAACCAAGGGAGAGGCGAGTAGTGTCGGTGGACTACACCACCCTGAAACCTCAGGATTTGATTGAACGCGCTACCGGGTTCAGTGACAGTAACATCTGGCTGGACTGGATAGCCCAAAATGCTAGAGAACAAAAAGTGGCTAATTGTGTAGCCTGCGCTTCGGCAAGGCCGCGTTTATTTATAGAGCCTGCACCTCTGCATCCAGAGGATCAGTGGGGCTATAATTGTATGTTGCAAATAACTAGAGGAGCTGTGAATACGGGGAACTGCACTGTGTTGTCCAGTCTATTTCCCCCTATTGGCAAGCTCACGCAAGTAGGGCCGTTTATGCCCCGGAAAGATAATTATACGTGCTTTAAGTTTACCACAGATAAAGTTAAATATCGGTTGGGGGAAATTGACCCCAGTTGGTGTTCGGTCACCCAGATTGGGAGGACCACCAACAATGTGAGTGATGCAGCCACCCTAATTGGGACTTGGGCTAGGAGCGGGCTGTATTACTATTGCGGGCACAGGACTCTATTGGTCAGAGTTCCTCTCGGGAGCGTGGGGACATGCGCGATGGTGAGACTAGGAGTGCCACTTATGCTAATCGGAAATAAGGTAAAATCAATTCCCTCACACAATACGCGCACTTTGGCAGCCAGGCGCAAAAGACACATTTTGAGGAAGAGAGGAATACATGACATAAATGTTTATGACCCTAGAATGAATTCCCCCACCTGGATCGACTCCATTGGAGTGCCCAGGGGGGTTCCAAATGAATTTAAACTTGTTGACCAAATAGCAGCCGGGTTTGAAAATATTCCAATAATTTCTGCTTTCTTTCCAGTGACCCCAAACAAGAATGTAGATAGGATTAATTATGTTCATTACAATGTACTGAGGCTCTCTAACCTGACCAGAGACGGCATGGAGGGGTTGGCGGAGCAGGTGGGTCCGACCTCGTTAATGGGAGTGCAGAATAGAATGGCCCTTGACATGTTGTTAGCGGAAAAAGGGGGCGTGTGTTCTATGTTTGCTGACCAGTGTTGCACCTTTATTCCAAACAATACTGCTCCAGATGGGTCGGTAACCAAGGCTCTGGAGGGCCTAAAGAGCCTTTCTGAAACTATGCATGATCACTCCGGTGTTGGTAATCCGTTAGAAGGCTGGCTGACCTCAGTGTTCGGACGGTGGAAGGGGGTTATCGCTTCGGTCATGTTTTCTTTGTCTGTTGTGGTGGGTATTATGGTTATTTGTTGTTGTCTCATCCCTTGTGCCAGAAGAATGTTCAAAAGTATGTCTGTGAGGGCAGTGGACCCTGGAGTCATTACTCCAATGTCCATGATGCCAATGATGCATGTGGAACTGAATGTGTAGGCCAAGGAGGGACACAACTGTTTGTGACCTCTGGATTCTCCAGAGGTCAACAGAGGGAATTGTAGAATAAGGAGGGGATGTTTTTCTCATTATCATTTAATATTTTAATATGGCATTATTAGTTCATTAGAAGTATATAACCAGCTTTGCATTAAGCATAAATTGAAGTTTTTGACCTTACATTATTCTTTGCATTACAGTGATGGTGATAACTTTAGTTTGATCTTTTCTTACAGGTACCAGAATAATAACATGATTTTCCATTGCAGATGTAACCCTGATCATTCCATACACATTGCAGTTTGTTGCTTATTCTAGAGTTGTGCTCAAGGTAATTAAAGGTTAAAAGCTACAGCCAGCGCGAGTCTGGCTGATCTATGGAGGGCAAAGGCTTTGAGCTTGGAAGGCCGCACGCGCTTACACAGCACTTATAAGATGTTATTCTTGGTGATTTTGTGCTTAGTCATGTTTTAATATGTTTTAAGTAGAAGTAGCTGATCCAGCAATATTCATTTAATATTATATACTTGATTTAGAGCAATACACACTGATGGTCTTAACAAATGAAAGAGTCCTTGTAGCTGCCATGTTGTGTCTTAGCAGGGTACAGACGGTTCCAGGAGACGGGGGCAGTCAGCGTCTGCCCTCGGGAAGGAGACAATGTTATTCTTTGTGTTAAATAAAATTGTCAACATTGATTGTATTACACCTGTCACTACGCATGAGGGGGCGTTCTAATACCCTGATTTCATAAAACTATGGTGATGTGTTTTTTGAGATGAGATCTGAGACTGTCTGCATACAGTGTCCATCTCCCACGTGTGTGATCATTAAATCATCGTTTGACTCAACCCGACCGGACCAGTGTTGTTATTGTGGGTTTTTCCTCTGGTGTCCATCCCCAATATTTTTGAACCTTAACACACACTACAACGGCAGGGAATCAAATCCCGCAGTGCCAGACGTGTTCCGCTGCTGAAGCCAGTGCATGTCCAGGCCCGTCTGAAGTTTGCCAGAGAGCACATGGATGATACAGCAGAGGATTGGGAGAATGTCATGTGGTCAGATGAAACCAAAGTAGAACTTTTTGGTATAAACTCAACTCGTCGTGTTTGGAGGAAGAAGAATACTCAGTTGCATCCCAAGAACACCGTACCTACTGTGAAGCATGGGGGTGGAAACATCATGCTATGGGGCTGATTTTCTGCCAAGGGGACAGGACGACTGATCCGTGTTAAGGACAGAATGAATGGGGCCATGTATCGTGAGATTTTGAGCCAAAACCTCCTTCCATCAGTGAGAACTTTGAAGATGAAACGAGGCTGGGTCTTCCAACATGACAATGATCCAAAACACACCGCCCGGGCAACAAAGGAGTGGCTCCGTAAGAAGCATTTGAAAGTCCTGGAGTGGCCTAGCCAGTCTCCAGACCTCAACCCCATAGAAAATCTATGGCGGGAGTTGAAAGTCCGTGTTGCTCGGCAACAGCCCCAAAACATCACTGCTCTCGAGAAGATCTGCATGGAGGAATGGGCCAAAATACCAGCTACTGTGTGTGCAAACCTGGTAAAGACCTATAGTAAACGTTTGACCTCTGTTATTGCCAACAAAGGTTATGTTACAAAGTTTTGAGTTGTATTTTTGTTATTGACCAAATACTTATTTTCCACCCTGATTTACGAATAAATTCTTTACAAATCCTACCATGTGAATTCATGGATTTTTTTTCACATTCTGTCTCTCACAGTTGAAGTGTACCTCTGGTGCAAATTACTGACCTCTGTCATCATTTTAAGTGGGGGAACTTGCACAATCGGTGGCTGACTAAATACTTTTTTGCCCCACTGTATATTTCAGGTTACCTCTCAATCTTGTCAAAGCATAGAGAATTAAAATACACTGACAAGTTCCGACTCTCACCTGACATAAAAAAATCCAAAACAAAAAAACCCAATAAGCAATTATAATTATAACTAGAAAAATTTGCATTTCCTGCGAAAATGCTGTGTGGATGCCTTAACGCTGAAGATGTCTGCTGAAAAAAGCTGAAAAAGTTGAAAAAAAAAACCAAAAAAACATTGCCCTGAGCAGGATTCGAACCTGGCCCTTCTGGTCTAAAGGCGGCAATTCACCTCACTGCACCAAACTCATTCACACAAAGAAGAGGTGGAGAGAGTGACAATTGTGGTGAAATTAGCAGAAGCTGCTTAGAATTGTGCTGATAAGAGGTGAAAAAGCTAAACATTTGGCAGAAAAGAGGTGAATCAGAAGAATTTCTGCTGAAAAGAGGCAAAGAAGCAAAAAGATGAGCTGAAAAGAGGTGTAGAAGCAGAAGTACTTGCTGAAGATGGCTGTATGTGTAATGACACACTGGAGAGCAGTGACACACAAGAAAGCAGAGCGCATGCAAGCAGGGAACATGTGTAGCAACTGTCACAGGTAGGATTCAAACCTCTGCCACCGGGTCTCACGGCAGATGCCCTACCCTCTGAGCCAAATGAGTTCTGGTCACAAGCAAAGATATGATGAGAGGGACAATGTGCACTGTGGAGCATAAGCTCAAATTAGCAGAAAAGAGGTGAAGAGGAAGAACTTTGTTGTGAAATGAGGTAAAGAAACTGAAATTTGTGCTTAAAACAAGTGAAAAAGCTGAACTCTGAAATCCTGCTAAAACAGCAGAAGAGGCTGACATTTTTCAGCTACTCATTGAGCCAAACTGGTTCTCACGTAACTGAAAAAAGGTGGAAAAGCTTACAATTCTAATGAAAACAGCAGAAGAGGCTGAGATTTGTGCTGATAAGAGGTGAAAATGCTGAACCAATCAGAGGTACTGCTTCTGTCTGCTTCATCAGGCTGTGTACTTGTATGTATTTCTGCCATAGACTGTTAACAAGAATGTGAGGTCCATATTAGAAAAGCTGCTAAAATCATAAAACTTTGCAGAATTGTAATAAATTATCAATATGAATTACCGGTCTGTGATAGTGTATAAATTTGTACTCAAAAACTAGGTGGGATAGAAGCATAATTCTTGCACTGGGTGAATCAGCGGACTTTGGTGTACTTTGACTACGATTTACATAGCTCTTTGTATCTCCGTCGCGGAGACATGACGAGAGAAGAAATAGCTTAATTTTCGGAGTTTGAAAAATGAGAGGAGGACAGATTTCCACCCCTCAAACATGTTTTTGCAGAAACACTGTAATTTTGCTTAAATAGTATGAAATAGCAGTAATACTATGATTTGGCAGAAATACTACTTTTTAGCACAAATACTATTGTACAGAATGGTGTACGTCAGTTTAATGCTGGGTGGTGCTGCAATAGTAACTATCCTCGGTCAGAAGGAGAGGCTGACATCCAGGGATTAGATTACCACAGGTGGAGTTTATTGGCGGTCAGATGGATGGTACAGGGAGGCATGGCATACAGTAGGAGGATGTGGAGAGGTGATATGGTGTGGTTTCTATGATTAAGAACACTGGCAACAAATTCCTCCACTACAAATCAGTCTGATACCACTTCTTACAGGGTTCACGTTTACTAAGGCACTACCCAAAAGGCGCCACAAGAGGGCACTCCAACACAAGAGATGACCTATTTACACTGTAAACACCCCCTACTTAGCCACTACATACTACAGTGATATTACAGTATACAAATTCACACAAATACTATGATTTGGCAGAAATACTATGACTTAGTAGTAATACTATAACATAACAGTTCAATGTTCTTGCACAAATACCACAATATGGCAGAAATACTATGTTTTAGCATAAATACTGTGATTTGGTATAAATACTACGATTTGGCACACATACTATATTCCGCAGATACACTATAACATAACAGATATTCTACGACTTAGTAGTAATACTATAACATAACAGAATTATTAATTGGGCACAAATACCACAATTTGGCAAAAATACTATGATTGGGTACAAATACTATGATTTGGCAATAATACTGCATTTTAACACAACTACTGAGATTTGATTGAAATACTATGATTTTGAAGAAATACTATTACTCCATACAAATACGATGCTTTGGGACAAATACTATGTTTGGGTTCCAATACTATGATGTGCAACAAATACTATGATTTGGCACAAGTACTATGATTTAGTACAAATACTATGATTTGGCAGAAATACTATGCCTTAGTAGTAATACTATAACATAAGAGATATACTATGGTTTTGCAGACAAACCAAGTTTTCTGCACAAATACCATGATTTGGAACAAATGCTATGATTTAGCAGAAATACTATGACTTAGTAGTAATACTATAACATAACAGTTCAATGTTCTTGCACAAATACCACAATATGGCAGAAATACTATGTTTTAGCATAAATACTGTGATTTGGTATAAATACTACGATTTGGCACACATACTATATTCCGCAGATACACTATAACATAACAGATATTCTACGACTTAGTAGTAATACTATAACATAACAGAATTATTAATTGGGCACAAATACCACAATTTGGCAAAAATACTATGATTGGGTACAAATACTATGATTTGGCAATAATACTGCATTTTAACACAACTACTGAGATTTGATTGAAATACTATGATTTTGAAGAAATACTATTACTCCATACAAATACGATGCTTTGGGACAAATACTATGTTTGGGTTCCAATACTATGATGTGCAACAAATACTATGATTTGGGACAAGTACTATGATTTAGTACAAATACTATGATTTGGCAGAAATACTATGCCTTAGTAGTAATACTATAACATAAGAGATATACTATGGTTTTGCAGACAAACCAAGTTTTCTGCACAAATACCATGATTTGGAACAAATGCTATGATTTAGCAGAAATACTAAGATTGGGTACAAATACTATGATTTGGCAATAATACTGCGTTTTAACAACAACTACTGAGATTTGATTGAAATACTATGACTCCATACAAATACGATGCTTTGGCACAAATACTATGATTTGGCAGAAATACTATGACTTAGTAGTAATACTATAACATAACAGATTTCCTAAAAAAAACTATGAAATTGCAGTAATTCTATGACTTGGCAGAGATACTACGTTTTAGTACAAATACTATAACAACGCAGAAATACTATGACTTAGTAGTAATACTATAACATAACAGTTCAATGTTCTTGCACAAATGCCACAATATGGCAGAAATACTATGTTTTAGCACAAATACTGTGATTTGGTATAAATACTACGATTTGGCACAAATACTATATTCCGCAGATACACTATAACATAACAGATATTCTACAACTTAGTAGTAATACTATAACATAACAGAATTATTAATTGGGCACAAATACCACAATTTGGCAAAAATACTATGATTTGGCACAAATACAATGACATGGCAAAAATACTATGATTGGGTACAAATACTATGATTTGGCAATAATACTGCATTTTAACACAACTACTGAGATTTGATTGAAATACTATGATTTTGAAGAAATACTATTACTCCATACAAATACGATGCTTTGGGACAAATACTATGTTTTGGTTCCAATACTATGATGTGCAACAAATACTATGATTTGGCACAAGTACTATGATTTAGTACAAATACTATGATTTGGCAGAAATACTATGCCTTAGTAGTAATACTATAACATAAGAGATATACTATGGTTTTGCAGACATACTATGTTTTTGCACAAATACCATGATTTGGCACAAATGCTATGATTTAGCAGAAATACTATGAATGGGTACAAATACTATGATTTTGCAATAATACTGCGTTTTAACAACAACTACTGAGATTTGATTGAAATACTATGATTTAGAAGAAATACTATGACTCCATACAAATACGATGCTTTGGCACAAATACTATGATTTGGCACAAGTACTATCATTTAGTACAAATAATGTGATTGGGCAGAAGTACTATGTTTCAGTACAAATACTATGATTTGGCAGGAATACTCTGATTTAGCAGAAATACTATGTTTTAACATAAATACTATCTTTTGGCAGAAATTCCTGCTAAAAAGGACTATTTCTGCTTTTTAGCAGAAATACTGTAATTTGGCATAAATACTATAATTTGGTATAAATACTGTGATTTGGCACATATAATATATTCAGCACATATACTATAACATAACAGAAATATTATGATTTGGCCCCAAAACCATGATTTTGCACAAATACCATGATTTGGCAAATATACTATGATTTTTCAAAAAATACTATGATTTAGCAGAAGTACTAAGATGTAGTAGAAGTACTTTGCTTTAGCAGAAATAGTATGATTGAGGAGTAATACCTAAACATAGGAGAAATATTGATACACAGACACACATACACAGACAGTAAAGGGAACAGGAGCTGTTGAGAGTCTGGGCTTGGTATATGTAGGTCAGTTAAATTAGCTGCACCTGCTGTAGTCAGCCCTTACACACGCAGACACAGAGAGAGGTGTGAGTTTTCTTCAGTGTATTTCTGACATTCAGGATTCCCCTCGAACAAATGGCCATAATTTCCTAACCGTAGAGGCTAGAACGGTCATTCAGACATTGTTTTGTTCAGAAGAGATGGGGGAATCTTCAGGTCTTCATAATTCAGAGATAAAATATAAATTATTAAAGATATATGACTTGTAATACACTGTAACTGAGTAGAGGCGAAGCAAAAACTGCCTTGACTTGCTCTCAAACAACCTTTGGTAACTCTAAATCTATATGGAGCATCAAAATCATTCTTTCACCGTAAGAAACAGCAGGCTTTGGTGAACAGTCATGGAAATTTTCAGGGCTCTGTGGAAATCCATCAAAAAGATATGATGAGAGAAAAAAGTGACTCATTTCCAGAATTTGAAATCTGATGAAATCTGAGCGAGGGACAAATTTCCTACCCTCAAACAAGTCTAACTCATCTCAGAACGGTAATAGGTGAGAAAATAATTCTTGAATTGTGAGCATCAGGAGTGTCTGAAGATATACCGGGACAAGCCTCATGTCTTAACTTCGCTTCGTTAAGGAGATATGACAATTTGAAAATGCCTCTCATTAGAGAAATCCAGCGGTGATTTTGAACAAACTCTCCATTGAGTTTATATGGAGAGTTTTCTGACTTTGTGTTACTCTGAGGAGATTTGCAAAATAACTATGAGTCCCACAACAATGATAGGGACATTTTCTGAAAGCCAGCAAAAATACCTACGTTTTGGTGTATAATCTGTGGGGCTTGAGTGGAAATTGAGCGAGTAGCAAGAAGTTGTTTGGACATGAAGAGAAAATTCAAACAGTTTCACTGTCCCCTCTGAGTTAATTGCATAGCAACCATAGCAACGCATGTATTTTCTGAAAAATCACAATTTTGCAACTGAAGACTTAAAGAGAGATAAGATGAAAACAGTAGAAGATCTGAAAAAGCTGAATCATACAGGAATAGCCCAATCATTTGAGAACGTTTTAAAGTTTGAATGGAGTTTCTAGGTGAAAGTATGAGGCAGTAGTTAAGTTTCAAAGACAAGAAAGTTTTAGCAGAATTGTGGAAGTTTCCCATTCATTTCAATGGGACAAATTAAAGGAAAAAAGTGTAATATTTTAAAAAAGTATAATAGTAATAAACACCAAAAGTCATAGCCGGCATAAGCAGAAAGAGCAGAACAGTTTAGAGTTTGAACGGTGAAAATAGCACAAAAATTGTGGAAGTAGATCCACGGCGAAAAGTGTACGGAAACACCCGGAATAATAAAGAACTAGAAAAATTTGCATTTCCTGCGAAAATGCAGTGTGGATGCTTTAAAGCTGAAGCTGTATGCAAAAACTAGCTGAAAAAGCTGAAAAGTTGCAGAAATTGTAAAAACTTTGCAGAAGCAAAGGAACTTTGCTAAAATGGAATAACTTAGCAGAACTGCAATATCTTAGAGGAAACATAATACTTGGCAGAAATACAATAGCATAGCAGAACTTAGCAGAAATATTGTAACTTACCAGAAACATGATAACTTCTCAAAAATACAAGAATTTAGGAGAAATAGTTTAAGATAACAGAAAGAATATATTTAGCCAAAAATACTTAAACATTACAGAAACACTATGATTTAGAAAAATAGTGCAACATAGCAGAAATACTGTGATTTACCAGAGACACTGTGATGAGCTATGAATATTGTAATTTTAAATGAAAACTATGTTTTTGCACAAATACTATAATTTGGCAGAAATACTATCATTTTGCAGAAATACTATGATACAGCACAAATACTCCGGTTTAGCACAAATATTATAACATAGCAGAATACACTTATATAGCAGAAATGTTATATTTAGAAAGAAAAATATAATATAGTAGAAATACTATGATTTAGCAGAAATACTGTAATCAGCACATATAATACTGTAACATGACAGAAATTCCTCCACTTAGTTTTAATACTATAACATAAGACAAATGTTATGATTTGGCACAAAAACCAAGATTTGGCAAAATACTATGATTTAGCAGAAATACTATGATTGAGCAGAAGTACTAAGATGTAGTAAAAGTACTTTGATTTAACAGAAATACAATTATGGAGGAGTAATACTTTAAAATGGGAGAAATATTGATACACACACACATACACAGAGCCTAAAGGGAAGAGTATTTGTGCCATGGAGTGTTAACAAGAATCTGAGGTCCATATTAGAAAAGCTGGTAAAATCATAAAAGTTTGCAGAATACTGTAAAAGGCTTTCTCTCTCTCTCTGTGTGTGTGTGTCTCGCACACACCCACACACACACACGGCGAGAGAAGCAAGTTTCTAGGTCTGGGAGCAGCTAAATTTGAATCCACCAATCAGAGAGGCTGTGTACTTTTTCCCGCCAAAACAGGTGCACGCAGCACAGAGAGACACAGGATTTTTGCAGTCTATTTCTCATAGTGAGGACTCCCCTCCAACAAATGACCATAATTTCCTAACCGTAGGGGCTAGAACGGTCATTCTTACACCGTTTTGTTCAGAAGAGATGGGGGAATCTTCAAGTGTTGACAATTTATCATTAAAATATGGATTTTTAGAGATATATGACATGGATGACTTGTTGGCTTAGAAGCCACGAAGGCCCCAATATGCAAATTTGAATGCCTCAACCCACATATATGATTGGCTGGCTGGGAAGCCGTGCAAGCCCTGATATGTAAATTTGAATGTCTCAGGCCTCACAGAGGATTGGCTGCCTGGGGACCTGGCAGTAATATATAGAAATAGTATGATTAAGCATAAATACTACATTTACCAGAAATACTATGTTTTAGCACAAATACTATAAAAAGCAGAAATACTATAATTTAGCAGAAATACTATATTAAGCACAAATCCTATAAAAAGCAGAAATACTATATTAGGCACAAATCCTATAAAAAGCAGAAATACTAAAATTTAGCAGAAATACTATATTAAGCACAAATCTTATAAAAAGCAGAAATAGTATGATTTAGCACAATAGTAATAACTTAAACAGAAAAATTGGAAAAGCAAAATGGACAGCTGAAAAAATGCTGAACATGCTGAGGGTCCCTCAAATATACTTGTTAAATGAAAAAAATCAGCAAAAAAAATATATAACAGCAACACAATCACAAATATGGACACATAAGGAAACACACACGCACACACACACACACACACACACACACACACACACACACAGGGAGAGAGAAGTAAGTTTCTAGCTCAGTCAAGCAGCCTGGGAGCTGCTGAATTTGAATCCACCAATCAGAGAGGCTGTATACTTTTTCCCGCTAAAACAGGTGCACGCAGCACATAGAGACACAGGATTTTTGCAGTCTATTTCTCATCGTGACGACTCCCCTCAAACAAATGACCATAATTTCCTAACCGTAGGGGCTAGAGCGGTCATTCTTACACCGTTTTGTTCAGAAGAGATGGGGGAATC
Organism: Rhamphochromis longiceps; assembly: GCF_057381845.1. NCBI lineage: Eukaryota > Metazoa > Chordata > Actinopteri > Cichliformes > Cichlidae > Rhamphochromis > Rhamphochromis longiceps. Next base: position 40,933,192 of record NC_140563.1, read on the forward strand.
TTCCAGTCTTGACAATTTATTATTAAAATATGAATTATTAAAGATATTTGACTTCTAATGCACCATAACTGAGTAGAGCAAAGCAAAAACTGCCTTGACTTGCCCTCAAACAACGCTTTCTAACTCTAAATCTATTTGGAGTATCAATATCATTCTTTCACCGTAAGAGACAGCAGGCTTTGGTGAACAATCATGGAAATTTTCAGGTCTCTGTGGAAATCCATTAAAAAGATATGACGAGAGAAAAAAGTGGTTCATTTCCAGAGTTTGAAATCTGAAGAAATCTGAGCAAAGGACGAATTTCCTACCCTCAAACAAGTCTAACTCATTTCAGAATGGTAATAGGTGAGAAAGAAATTCTTGAATTGTGAGCGTCAGGAGTGTCTGAAGATATACTGGGACAAGCCTTATGTCTTAACTTTGCTTCATTAAGGAGATATGACAATTCGAATATGCCTCTCATTACAGAAATCAAGCGGTGATTTTGAACAAGCTCTCCATTGACTTTCTATGGAGAGTTTTGTGACATTGTGTTGGTCTGAGGAGATTTGCCAAAATTCTATAAATGCCACAACAATGATAGTGACATTTCCTGAAAGCCAGCAAAAATACCTACGTTTTGATGTATAATTTGTGGAAGTTGAGTGAAAATTGAGCAAGTAGCAAGAAGTTGTTCGGACATGAAGAGAAGACTGCAAAACCTTCAGTGGCACACTGGAAGCCAAGTGCATAGCAACCATAACAACGCATGTATTTTGTGAAAAATCACAATTTTGCAACTGAAAACTTTAAGAGGCATAAAAGTAAAACGGTAAAAGATTTGAAAAAGCTGATTTATACCTGAATAGCCCAATAACTTGAGAACATTTTAAAGTTTGAATGGTTGTTCTACGTGAAAATATGAGGAAGTAGTTAAGTTTCAAAAACAAGCAAATTTTAGCAGAATTGCAGAAGTTTCCCATTCATTTCAATGGGACAAATTAAGCTTAATATTTTAAAAAGTATAATAGTGAAAAATACCAAAAGACATAGCCATAATTAGCAGAAATAGCAGAATAGTTTAAAATTTGAACGGTGAAAATCGGCTGAAAATTGTGGAAGTAGTTAAGTGCCAAAAAGTGTACGGAAGTCCCAAGAGGAACTCAATAGTGTGGATGCTTAAAGCATCCACACAATAAAGAGAAACAGGAACTCAATAGTGTGGATGCCTATTAAGGCATCCACACAATTATACTGTTGCGTTATGTACAGCATACAAAATGTAGAGGTCAAGGTAAGGGGGTTATAGGAGTCTCTGTAGAGGAGTATCTCTTGCTCTGCTTCTCTTTTACAAGCTTACATAATTCAACAGACACACACCTCTGCTGTTCCTACTCCTTCTCTGGTGCCTCCTCCTACATTTCAATGAGAAATTTCATTATCTATTAAAATACCACAAGGCATACACTTATGTGGTGATTTTCTCCAGTTCAGGAGGTAACTGCAAGCAAATTTAAGCCCCCCCCCCCTACACACATGAAGCGGTTGATTTCCCAACAAGGGTGCTCAGTGCAATCAGTCTTAAATGTTTCATGATTAAAAGCCACATCTGATATAATGATGTAATGCTCAGTGGGAGGACAACAACAATAACACTGGCAGGTTGAGCTGCTGTGAGGCCCCAGTACAAAATCACAGTAAGGTTTTTATGAAAATGGAAATGCTCTGGGCTTGTCAATCAGGGATGGTCAGAATATAACAACCTTATTTGTGTAAGGTTGTGGAATATACATTTATACATTGTATACTTTGTCTACTGTGTAGTGGCTCTATAGCATTGTGCTTTACATATTTGCCTAACAAGTAAAGATCCCTGGTTCGGGTGTAAAAAATCTGCCAAATCAAACATGGTAAATAGGGGAGCAACTGAAAATATCTTTTTTATAATTTATCTACTGCTGCTCAAGTTATTGACTTCCTGTATTTCCCAGAATGAACTCCAGCATCTCCCATTGAACTGGCCCAGGCAGGGGAGTTACTGTTTCAAGTGAGATAAAGCATGTCACAACCTTTAACAGGTGGAATCGATTAGGGATGGCGATTCAGATGTATCTGTTTCTCTAATAATGGATTTCTCACTGTGTGATTATTAAATGTCAGCAAAGAAACAGGAAACAAGGAACAAAGCATGGTTTGATCTTCTACACAGAGAAAAATCATGCCTCCAAATGTCAGCGTGGAGCAAACTTAGTTAATCGTTACATATTTTTAAATAATAAATAATTCCAATCATCATTAATCAAATAATCTATCAGTATTATTTGACATTTAATGAGCACTGTTACAAAAATCCCTTTACAAAACAGACTCATAACTTCAGTCAATATGCTATATACAGTATATCAGCAGGATCAGTGATTTTTAAAGAAACCTGTTGCAGGCAATCACCTGCCCTCTGGTGGATTATCTGTTAACTGCAGTCAGTAATAGGCATTTAAATGAGCTATCTGAATTGCATAATATTTGCTAGGGAAATATGTCGCCTAAAAAAGTTACCATGGTTACATGTTTACATTGGTTACTGATCAATTCAGTTTGAAGGCAGTGATTCAACTTAAAGTTCTTTTTAGTTCGTTGTTATTTTTTAAAATATCTGATGTTTATTGTAAAAAATAGTGTCAAATAGTGTCATTTTATTGTATTTCGTTATTCAATTTTTATTTAAATACAATTTAAACGAATTGTAGATTATCATCTTAAACATTTAAAGAGTAGAGTATACTGCTCTCATCATAATGGCTGCAAAACAAGATGATGACTTATTTTTTACTAAATATTTTTATGACCAATAAAGTGCCAAAAATCCCTGATGGATCAGTGACTGTGATGCAAAACAAATATATATTTGTAAATGATTATGTTTTTATTACAGGGTTACACAGTTAAATTGACATGGCAGTGATTATCTTTCTTTCTTTCCTGGATGAGTGTGGAAAGGAAAGAAGAGGGAGCTCTGTTGTCAGAACAAGTTTGTACAGATAATTACTAAAGCCATTCACACTGCCACGGCAAATTCTCTAATTAATCTTTGCATATGAAGTGTCTTGAGTGTTTCTTCCAGTTAACTGAGCCAATTAGGAACTTAGTTAGGAAATAAATAACTTGCTTCGTTACCATTGCTGACCTCACTTATTGTTACGGCGAGTATTACCAGTATCACTGATTAAAAATCTTAGATTGTTTATTGTAGATTGTTTAAACACACAATAATAACATGGACTGAACCACCACTCACAACCACTAGCACTTTATATAGCCTCTGTAGGAATTATATCTCACTCATCTTAACTGCACTACTGTATAGTTCTGTGTAAATAATCATTCTGTACATTTGATAATTTTTAATCCTACAACTGTTTACAACTTGCATAGTTCCCATTTCTGTATAGCTGTATATCTCAGATTTCTGTAAAGTTATTTATTTCATATTCTGTATAGTTTTTCAAATTTATATCCTGTTCATAGCCTGTACATAGCTTGTACTCACTACAGCCTGTACATAACTATAGTTATAGAATATTCACAACATACTTCATACCGTGTACATTATAACATACCATAATAGACCCATTTCTGTAATATACTCACATATCTATATTATTGCTAATATATATTGTAATATATCTATATCACTAAAGCACTTCTGGATGGATGCAAACTGCATTTCGTTGCCCTGTGCATGTGCAATGACAATAAAGTTAAATTCTATTCTATTCTATTCTATTTACTTTTCTTACATACCACAGCTCTGTCAAATGTGGATTTAAACTACTTCACAAAGCCACTGCACCACACCCACATAGAAAAACAAGAACTGTCTACCAGGCTGCTGGCATATAGCTAGCTTAATATAGTGACTCCAGTCATGCCTCCCAGGATTAACAAAATCTCCTGCTCTGACTAAAATCAGCTGACTTAATTCTTTGCGACATAGATTCAAAAAGGCACTAGCATCATTATGTGTTATCCTGCTTGAAGCAGCCATCAGAAGATGGATAGATACACTGTGGACTCATGTAGGCTGTGGTATTCTCAGTTAATAATTACTTTACTCGAGATTCCCACCCTCCTGTGTGAATATCGCAGCAGAAATTGAAAGTCATCAGATGCAGCAAGGTTTTTCAAATCTTGTGTTGTCCAATTTTGCTGAGGCTGTGAGAATGTAGCCTCAGTTTTCATTCTCTGGTGTGGTCTTCTGCTATTGTATCATCTGCCTATATGTTTGATGTTTTATGTGTTCAGATGTGCTGTTGTGTGTTCTGCATACCTTGATTGTAATGACTGTTTAGTTGAGTTGCTTTTAGCTTCGTATCCGTTTGAAGGCCATTCATCTCTGTCCTCAGGGATCAATAAGAAGCTCTGAAGCTCTGCTTGCGCTTCAGCAGTACGCCTTCACCATGTGTAAACGCCTAAATGTTCTGCTGCTACCATGTGATTGGCTGATGATGAGACGTTGAACAGGCTTACCTAATGAAGTTGCTGGTGAGTGCATTTTTTCTTAAATTCTCCATAACCCCAGTTACCACTTTATACTATGCTGGACATTCAAGACCAAATGTGATTTCACCACACATTCAATATCTGTTGATATTACACACAAAACTCTATCAGTGCAGTTAATGCTTAAATAATCTACTCATGGGAGTCCAGTCCAAGAGCACAACACTCTTCATTAACTTCTCTGTCACTCTTCTAATAATGTGTTTTGTGGATTAAATTGCATGCACTGACACGCAGGAAATTGAGGTTGTATAGACACAAAAGTATAAAAGCTGAAGATGCACAGTCGTACTCTTTGCGCTTTTTAAATTCACGTGAATGAGTTTTTCTTTAGAGTACTCTCACCTTAGCTGAAGACCTTGTCATGACGAATATAAAGTGCTGCAGCTCATTCAGTTTTAGGATCTGTTTTATCAGAGTCTGTTCAACTAAAAAAAAAGGGAAATCCATCTGTGATCTTACACATGAAATGCATCCCTTTTGAGGTTTGTGATGTAAAATAACAAAGTAGCTAGTTTAAACATATGCAACTGAGATCTATGGCGTTTTCATCAATCACTCTCTGGTAAAGGAGATATACAGTCTAGATTACAAAAGTAAGGCTATATCACGTCTCTGCATTTGCTCCATTGGAGTGTGATGTGAATATAAAACAGGCCTTGCTCCATGCATGCAGCCAAACATACCCTGTTATGTTGTATATAGAAAAATAAATCAGTAAAATGTTATGTTGGCCTAAGTCTCGCAGGCATGCTGGAGGGCAAAGGCAGATAGTGTATCGAGAGCCTTGATGTTTACCTTGCAGAAGGAGATGAAAGCTGTTATTGGTCTCCCCATCGATTTAACTGCCTGCGACTGCTCTGAGGGCCAGTCTCTCAATTTTCTGTAATTTCTAAAGCCTTGAGATGAAAATTCAATTAATTGAAAAAAACAAAGAAACCAACCCATAATTGTACCACATATTGACACATGCGGTCTAGTGTATGATTATTAGCAATTTAAAATAATTCTGAATTATTTTTGGCTGCTGCCTGCACAAATCACGACAAAAAGGCATCTTGGCTCGCCCCAGCTTTGTTACTAAAAGCCATTTTTATGCTAAGTGTTTTCTCCCAGGCAATCTGGCTTTCACACTTTCATCACCTTTTATAACAAGCCGTGAATACCATTTACGCAAATGGCACAGGATTTCATCTTTGGCATAAAACTGCAGAAGTTTTTGTGCTTTCCTTTTAGTATCAGAGGAAACACTCTGGTATAGCTTTTCTTCCATAATTCTCTTCAATAGATTTCATAATTTATCACAACGCATTGCAGTTAAAAAGTCGAAATGACGAATAGCAGCAGAACAAACAAACCTAGAGGAGGATGATTATGAAGAAAATGAAGAGAAATGATTCAACCAGAGTTTCTGTACATCACAAAATGTGCCTCTCTCTTTCGCTGTTTGTACTTTGATTAAAAAAAAGCATTAAGACACAGTTAACTCGAGCAGATACCAGTGTGAAGCAGACAAAGATAAACATCAAAGAAAAAGGTGAAAAACGAGAAAAGAAAGAAAAAGCTATTACAAGAAAGAGACAAAAGCCTTGTGAAGCTCAAACTGAAATATTGTTTTGGGGACCTTAAAACTGTTGATTTTCATTTTAAAACTGTTCCTAAACAAATATATGATATTTACCCCTGTGATGTTGCACCATGAAGGCCATCCGGTGTCTGCCAAGTCAAAACATGTGCAGCTACCCGCTGCGGCGGCCACTGCAGCTGAAATGAGCTTTTAAAAACACAACCACAGGGGGTCACAAGCCAGTGTAGTTGTAGTGCCGGCCCCAAGCCCGGATAAATGGGGATGGGCACTTGGCGTAAAATCTTGGCCAAGTCATACATATGACACATACAACAGTGCATCTTAAGATTTCCATACCAGATCAGGGACCCGTGTTAGCAATCACCCTCACCAGTGCTGTTGGTCAACAGTGTGCCAGTGGAAACTGTGGTACAATTGCCTAAAGAAAGACAAAGGAAGGGGAGAAGGGGAAGGCATGTTAAGAGACAGCGGGAAGGAAGGAAAGATAGGAGCGTGGAGGTGAGATTAGTGATTGGGACAAAGGATGTTAAAAATGGAGCTGCCAGGCAGGAGCAGAAGAGACATCTAAGAGGAGATTCATGGATCTAGTGAAGGAGCACACGCAGTGGTTTGCTGTGACAGACGAGGATGGTAGGGATAGGGTGAGATGCAGGAAGATGATCTGTTGTGGAGACTCCTGAAGGAAGCAGGTGAAAAAAGGAGAAGAAGACCGATATACAACATTTACATTTTTAAATTAATAAAAAAAATCTGCATTATGGTTTACTTTAAGAGTGATTTAATATTGATAATTATATACTGATATAATTTGCCTGCCTTCTGTTATCATTCACAATAGCTGAATTTCAAATGGAATCACTCCTGGTGTTAAGGATGTGACATGAGGACTCTGATACTGGATGCACAAAAAGTTAAATAACCAGTAATTGGCATAAGATAAACCCAGGAAGGTCAGATCAGTAGGAGTGCGTTTGTATGCAGGGAATTCAGATGGACTCGGCACGCAGTTGGACAAGGGACTATGTCAGGATGAGTCAAGGCTGGTGAATCTGGAGAAAGTGTGAGAAGGAAGGAGAGAGTAAGAATAGCAGAATAGAGGCAAACAAATACAAGACATGCAAAATGTTATACCAACTGACTACAGTGAGTCTGAGCGAACTGTACCACACTAGGTGAGATGGTGATCTGGCAATGAATGGATATTGGGACCCGAGGTTTACGCTGTAGGTGAGTGATAATGGACAACAGGCGCACCAGCCAAGCAGACTCCATGTGTAAGCAGTAGAGTTGTAAATGTGATGGAACAAATGTAGAACATCTTAGTTTAGAAAAAAATATGTATAACATTTTAATTTTCTTTTATAAGCTTTGCTGCTGCAAACAAATGGCTCCTCAAGAAGCTATAAAGTGAGCAGGCATCTGAAGACTACAGCAGACAAGCAGGTGTTTGTGCTGTGTGTTTCTCCAGGATACTATGGAAAATCTTTTCACAGAAAGATTGTAGTTGATTGTAAAATTAGAATTCTGAGTAAAATATTTTGCACCCGCAGCTCCTCACAATTACAAATTATGTCAAAATAGAGTAAACTGAAAAAGACTTTTTAAGTTAACAAGTTTTTTTTTAAAGTTTGTTAAAATACACACACACACACACACACACACACACACACACACACACACACACACACACACACACACACACACACAATAACTTGAGCTTGATTTCTAAATATAAAGATTCAGAATCTTTATATTTAGATTTAGAAGAATAACGGCCTCATGTTACAAACATATTTTATGAGGAATACCTGGAATATGAATATATTACAAGTTTTCGTTTTAAAGATTTTGAAGAAAAACAACCCGTGGGGTCATTTGTGACACCACGTGTACATCTAAGGGTTAAAATGGTTTAAAGAAGACTGGAAATGTGAAACTGAAATAGACAGAAGCTTAAAATACAGAACAAAGTAAAGCAGCAAAAATACATTTGAAAATATTGGCCTTTGTCTTCTTGTAGAATTCTACATTTAATTTTAATCAGTTAAAACAATAATTAAACTAAATTTAAAAAGAAAATTAAAAAGAAAAAATGTAACAACAGTAATTGTGGCATGTGCGGTTATCAGACCTGGAGTTTTTTTGGATATATTGATTTATTACAAACCGGATTCCAAAAAAGTTGGGACACTAAACAAATTGTGAATAAAAACTGAATGCAGTGATGTGGAGATGGCAAATGTCAATATTTTATTCAGAATAGAACGTAGATGACAGATCAAAAGTTTAATCCGAGAAAATGTATCATTTCAAAGGAAAAATATGTTGATTCAAAATTACACAGTGTCAACAAATCCCAAAAAAGTTGGGACAAGTAGCAATAAGAGGCTGGAAAAAGTAAATTTGAGCTGGAAGACCAATTAACACTAATTAGGTTAATTGGCAACATGATTGGGTATAAAAAGAGCTTCTCAGAGTGGCAGTGTCTCTCAGAAGCCAAGATGGGTAAAGGATCACCAATTCCTACAATGTTGCACAGAAAGATAGTGGAGCAATATCAGAAAGGTGTTACCCAGCGAAAAATTGCAAAGACTTTGCAGTTATCATCATCAACTGTGCATAACATCATCCAAAGATTCGGAGAATCTGGAACAATCTCTGTGCGTAAGGGTCAAGGGCATAAACCCATACTGGATGCCCGTGATCTCCGGGCCCTTAAACGAGACTGCACCACAAACAGGAATGCTACTGTAAAGGAAATCACCGAATGGGCTCAGGAATACTTCCAGAAACCATTGTCAATGAACACAATCCACCATGCCATCCGCCGTTGCCAGCTGAAACTCTACAGTGCAAAGAAGAAGCCATTTCTAAGCAAGATCCACAAGCTCAGGCGTTTTCACTGGGCCAGGGATCATTTAAAACGGAGTGTGGCAAAATGGAAGACTGTTCTGTGGTCACGATTCAAAGTTCCTTTTGAAAATGTGGGACGCCATGTCATCCGGACCAAAGAGGACAAGGACAACCGAAGTTGTTATCAACGCTCAGTTCAGAAGCCTGCATCTCTGATGGTATGGGGTTGCATGAGTGCGTGTGGCATGGGCAGCTTGCATGTCTGGAAAGGCACCATCAATGCAGAAAAATATATTCAGGTTCTAGAACAACATATGCTCCCATCCAGACGTCATCTCTTTCACGGAAGACCCTGCATTTTTCAACAAGATAATGCCAGACCACATTCTGTCCAGATCTTTCACCTATAGAGAACATTTGGCGCATCATAAAGAGGAAGGTGCGGCAAAGAAGGCCCAAGATGATTGAACAGTTAGAGGCCTATATTAGACAAGAATGGGAGAGCATTCCTATTTCTAAACTTGAGAAACTGGTCTCCTGGGTCCCCAGACGTCTGTTGAGTGTTGTAAGAAGAAAGGGAGATGCCACACAGTGGTGAAAATGGCCTTGTCCCAACTTTTTTGTTGACACCATGACATTTTGAATCACCATATTTTTCCCTTAAAATGATAAATTTTGTCAGTTTCAACTTTTGTTCTGTGATTTATGTTCTATTCTTAATAAAATATTGACATTTGCCATCTCCACATCGTTGCATTCAGTTTTTATTCACAATTTGTTTAGTGTCCCAACTTTTTTGGAATCCAGTTTGTAATTTTTACTGTGCAATCCTCAATTCTGTAATATCCATCCATCCTCTTAGCTGCTTATCCAATTTAGGGGTACACTCTAGATAGGTAGCCCATCTATCACAGGCAATTCTGTGATACTTCTGTCTGTTTTGCAAGCAAAGCATGTTTAAAATCTCCTCACAGATTTTCCATTTTCAGGTCTGGGGGTTGGGAGAGCCATTCTAACAACTTCAATTTGTGTTTTTTTGAAGTTGTTCATGGTTGACATTGCTTTGGACTCGATGAACTGTGCCTCTTTTTAATTTCTTGACTGACTGCAGAACAGTTCTTCCAGAATTTGTTGCTATTGAGTGGAACTGATTCTGTCCTTTTTCTTATGCCTTGTGCCATTTGGTTCTGCACAAAACCAAAACAGAATGTTTCCACTCCCAAAAAGTTAGTAATGATTGTCAAATATAGGTTCTTATGTTCTTCAAATACAGTTGTGGTCAAAAGTTTATATACACTCGTCATGGGTTTACATGTCATGATAATTTGGGACGTTTAATGATTTCTTTGAACGCTTCTTTTGTCAGGTTGGAATGACTGTACAACACACATGTTTAAGATCTTCAAAAAAAAAAAATCAAAATTGGGTCAATGGTCTATGGTGTCCAACTCCAGGCCTCAAGGGCCAGTGTCCTGCAGGTTTTAGATCTCACCCTGGGTCAACACACCTGAATCAAATGATTAGTTCATTACCAGGCCTCTGGAGAACTTCAAGACTTCAAGACAGTATGTCCTTGACATTATTAACAGCAGTATGTCTTCTGGTATGGTTCCTGCAAATTTCAAACATGCAGTAGTACAGCCACTGCTTAAGAAACCTGGCCTTGATCACACAGTTTTAGCGAACTATAGGCCTATTTCCAAGCTGCCTTTAGTCTCCAAGGTTTTAGAGAAAATTGTTTTTAGTCAACTGAAAGATTTTCTAGATGAAAATGGAATCTTTGAGGTTTTTCAATCAGGTTTTAAAACCCTTCACAGCACAGAATCTGCATTATTAAGGGTTTTTAATGACATCCTTCTGGCATGTGATTCTGGTAACCATGTTGTTCTTGTCTTGCTTGACCTAACTGCTGCCTTTGACACCGTAGACCACAATATTCTAATTTCTCGATTACATCATGTAGTGGGTATTGGTGGCACTGCACTTAATTGGTTTAGGTCTTATTTGTCAGATAGAACTTTCTCTGTCAGCCTTCTCGGTTACGAATCGTCTTCTGCTCCTCTGTCATGCGGTGTCCCACAGGGCTCAATTTTAGGGCCACTGCTCTTTTCACTGTATCTATTGCCTCTGGGTTCTATCCTTAGAAGGCATGGGATCTCATTTCATTGTTATGCCGATGACTGCCAAATTTATTTGCCACTAAAACACAAGGATGGCATCTCCATAAAACCTCTCTTGACGTGTCTAGATGACATTAAAGCTTGGTTGGCTCTAAACGTTTTCAATTTTAATGAAAAGAAAACAGAAGTGTTGGTGTTTGGACCCAGTGGTCCCTGTGAGTCCTCCTCTGTTGTTTTAGGATCCCTGGAAGTCTATTTTAAATCTGTTGTTACTGACCTTGGTTTTAAGTTGGACAGTGATTTTAAATTGGACAACCAAATTTAAAATCACTGTAAAAAACACAAAACAAAAAACAAAGAAAGAAACAAAAAAAGCAACATTTTACAACTTCAACCTAAAGCGCTCCATCTGGCTGAACGATAACACCATGGAACAGAAGTTTGATACCATCATGGGGAGGCTCGGGACTCTCCAACGGGAGATCGAGAGGCCAGTGTCGGAGTGTTAAAGAGCAGCCTGAAAAATTCTCCTGGGCTGCTCGCATGGAAATTAACAAAACCAACATAAACATTGCGGATCCCCATCACGGCGCCAGCTGCAGGCCCAAGGCTGGAGCCGAACAATCACTCCCTGATAATGACTGTGTTACGGCTATTCTTCCCATCCCATGCAAGGACACCTGGATTGGCTGGAGGACTGTTTACTTAGCCTGATAGGCCGAAGGACACTGTCTCAGCTAAACTATGGACACGCACACACACACACTTACACTGATAAGCACTCACTCATCCCCCCTCCCTTTCCAACGCCTTCGATGCTTGTGCCCTACCGGGGAAGATAGCAGTCAACTGGACCAGCACAGATGCTGCAGGACCGGATGCGCTGTCTACACCGGCTCTCTCTTACCCTTTACCCGCCCCTGTTGCTTGTCTTGTGTTTCTATGGTGTATTGATAGTCATGTGCTTTTGTGCTGAGGTGTTTTTTCTGTTATCAAACTGTTCTCCCACTAGGAGCTCAGTCTGAGTGGAGTTTTTTTTCTCCTCCTCTTACCTCATGTAGTGTATTTTCGTTGTTTTTTCCTATCAGCCTACCTTTCTGACATGTCTGCCCAATGTGATGTTTGTATAAAGTTGGTCAGAAGGTTCCTTTGTAAGTGCGCATGCGCCATTAGCGTGCTGCCTGCTGTAACCCTAATTTCCCTCGGGATGAATAAAGTATTCTGATTCTGATTCTGAAATCAGAGCAGTGGTGAAGTCCAGTTTTTATCATTTAAGGCGACTGGCAGGGGTAAAATCTTTTCTTTCGAGGCAGCACCTTGAAACAGTGATCCATGCTTTTATTTCCTCCCGCCTGGACTACTGTAACTCACTTTATGTGGGGGTCAGTCAGTCATTGCTCTCACGTCTGCAGCTGGTTCAAAATGCGGCTGCACAACTCCTAACAGGAACTCGAAAAAGAGAGCATATAACCCCCGTGCTAGCCTCTCTGCACTGGCTGCCTGTGTCTTTTAGAGTTAATTTTAAAATTCTTATGTTTGTTTTTAAATGCTTTCACAGTCTTGCCCCGCCTTACCTCTCTGAGCTTCTTCATCCCCACATACCCTGTCGGTCTCTCAGGTCAGCTGACCAGCTGCTCCTGGAGGTACCGAGATCCAGGAGGAAGCTCAGAGGTGACAGGGCCTTCTCTATTGTGGCTCCAAAATTATGGAATAATTTGCCCATGCATGTTAGAGAGGCCCCTTCACTGTCCACTTTTAAACCACGTCTTAAAACCCACTTTTATTCCTTGGCTTTTAACCTCAGTGAGATTTAGTTTCTCTTTTAATTGAAGTAGTTATTTAATTAATGATTTAACTCTTCTTTTATTTGTGTTTTATTTATATCTCATGTAATTTTATTTTACAGTTCCAATGTACAGCACTTTGTGTCAGCTGTGGTTGTTTTAAAGTGCTTTATAAATAAAGTTGATGATGATGATGATGAAGACATGTTGAGGAGGTAATTTAGCCATTTAAATCAGCTGTGTTGGATTAAGGACACATCTAAAACCTGCAGGACACCCTTGAGGCCTGGAGTTGGCCACCCCTGGTCTATGGTTTCCTGGTACAGACCTACCTTTTAAGCATAGTACAAACATTTTCCATATTGTTGAGTTCAGGGCTTTAGGAAGATCATTCCAGAAGCTTAATGGGCCTTTTCTAAATAACTACAGATTCTGAGATAATCAGCTCCAACAATTCTATGTAAGGTATTCTGATATGTGACCACTTTGCTAAGATCGGGAAGAGTTAGTCACCTTCTGATGAGAGGAAATTGGTTACTATGTTTAGGAACAAATCAGAAATCATCAAATCAAATCAGGATCAAGGCTGCCAGCAATAAACTGGAAACCCCTGTAACACCATCCTCTGTCTGTAGTGAGGAGCGGTTTACATCGCCATTGGCAGAGAGGGTGCCAACCAAGAAAGAAATCCCTGCTTCAAAATGGATACCTCCAAGCTTGACTGCTTACCAGGAAATCAACCAATTGAACTTCTTGGCCAATTCTGCCAAGAAGACAGATCAAATACCATCTCGAATAATACAAGAAGCTCATTGATAGCTTCCAAAAGTACCTGGTTGAGGTGCAAGGGACATTTAACCAAGCATTATTATACTTTTGACCCTGTGTGGATTAGAGAAAAAAATTCAATCTTGTGCACCCAGTTCTCTTTTTTAAGTCATTAAAGATGTATGCTGTGTAAAAAGAGCAGTTCAAAGAAATCATTAAAAGCCCAAACTTACCATGTTTGTTTACCATGCTCAAAAAGAGTTTATGTAAACTTTTGGCCAGAACTGTATGTTTTTGATCACACAGAGCTAAATTTTAAATCAGTCTGTTCAAAACACTTGTTCCCAATGTTTCTCCTGATATTTAATTGTACACTTTGAGTCACAGACTGTCTATAAAAGATGGGCATAGTTTCTGCTCTGAAATGTAAAGTAAATAGGAAATGACTTAAAGGTACAAGCAGTTGTTTTTGAGTTTATTTAATAGAAAAAAGCATATTGTACTCAATAAATTATATACATCTTTACATCTTTAATAACAAACTTATGTCTTCTCATAAACTAAGAGATAATCCAACAAAACAAAAAGTCTTATCAAGATGGACATTGCCGTTCTGCCTAATTGTGTTTTAAGTATGCTAAATACGTAATAGACAAAAGGCATGGGGAAAAGAGAATCCTTCACATTCAAGATATTTTTATCATCCCTTCACCAAAGAAGAAAAAACACAAATGTAAGAAGCATTATGTCTGTCATCTGGATAAAATAGCATCCTCCTTTTCCTCACCTCAAGCCTAATCTCTTAAACTGAAGTCGGGGCTCTAACACACAAAATTGTACATAACAAGCTTATTTACTCCTGCTATTGTCACAATTTCTTAGCAGATTAGACATGTGACCCTCCTGCCTTTGGACAGCTGGCAATGTAAAAAACAACAAAACAGAACTCCGTTATCTGGAATGTGCAATCTACTGACATCTAGTGGTGAGACTTTACACACTGAAATTTAAATTTTAAATTACCTTTTTTTTTATGGCCAGAGGGGACGATTCCTCATGGAAAATATCCCCCAGCTGAATTCAGATAACACTTTGCTGTCGAGTTTATTAGCTCAATGGCTAGTTTTCAAGTCACACTAAATAATAAGTGGTGTTCACTTTGTAAATTATGATCACCATCCGTGTCCAGAGGGATGATAAAGTTGGGTAAGTTTTATTATGGAACTGACAGGCGCTTTGGTTTAAAGAAAAAAAAAAGCTAAGCTAGATTGATGACAGGCGTTCACTAAGCATTGAATAATGTCTTCATGATGGTTACGTCCATCTGTTATGTAGAGTCTGTTCTTTAGAAAGGACAGGAAAGGAAAGGACTTGCTTCTCTATCAAGCAATGGATGAGAGCACTTCCATGTCTGCAACAGCTAATGCAGCTCATTTGCAGTCAAACAGAGGTTTTATAGCGGGTCATGCAGACTTTCTTCGTCCTCCAGGCTTTGTCTTAACTTCCACAGATCACCTTAAATGCCATTTGTTAATGCCATTTCAGACACTGAAACTTGCAAAATGGAAAAGGTTAGATATATTTTATAGCCTCCTCCTTCTTTGTAGGCCTTAATTAGCTTTGTTATCAGATTCTCCATGAGGCAGTGGTTTTTGAGTGTTACCACAGGGATTGAAGGGTCATAAAATCTATCATCTCCAAAATTATATTCAATGGAAGATTCCTAATGACAACTCTTGCCCTGCCTTACAAGGCCTAATGAGCCATTTAATGCCTAACACAGGAATAAGGTTTATACACAGAAGAGCGTCTAAATTGTCATTGGCTTCACAATTACTGTTTAAATAATTTCTTTTTAAATCAATAAAATCACAAGTAACAGGTATTCTAACCTGTGAAAGGCTCATAGTTAGTGTCTGATTGCTACACAGTTTGTATTAGTTTCTTTTCACTTGAAATATCAACAAAATAACTCTGTAGAGATACATTATCCAATTTGATCAACTTAATGCAAAGCGTATTTTAAATAAAGTCTTGTATTTGGTCTGAAGTTCCCAAGTACACATTAAGGATTTGACCTCTAGATGTCAGTCTTGTGTGAGGAGTCTCAGCTACTCGAATGTAAAACTATTCTGTTTTTACCCAGTGATTGTAGCAAAGCTGAAAGTTTAACCAACGCTAATTACTGTAATCACTATTGTTTACTTTCGTTATGTGATGCTGATTGAAACTGAGTTTGTCTCCCCTCTGAACCCCCATCAGGCTTTCATTGTCTTCGGGTTCCAAATCACTACCAGAGCTATCTGATGAATGTAAAACATGCAGGATTGTTTTGGTCTCATTGCTGTCTGGTTAGGTGGCTGTGTCTTGGATTACTGTCATAGGTAACTTTGGCAGAAAATAACACCCCAGGTCCTCCTGGGGGATGAAGAGCTAAATTTGATTTTCATCCTCCTCTCTGCTTTCACCTCATGGTGAGGATTACACTGTAAGGTTGTTTCACATTTCCAATCCTTACTTATCTCCCCAACCCTTTTGGCTCAGAACCCTTTAAAGGAAAGTTATGTCTCCTTACTCTGTGATGCTGAATCACAGGATGTATTATATGTGGATGACAGCTGTAAGCACTTAATTTAAAAAAGTGACTTCCCCTTCTCACCTCATTTTATTTGAAGAACTATCTGGCTCTGGAGCTTCTTTCATGACCGCTTGATTAATTTGCACCAAGAAAGTACAACATTATTTTTTTTTAAAGCATTTAAACTAAATTGCGGTACTGTAAAAACCCCGAGGAGCTCACCATTTCTTCATTTTGCTGGAAAACTGGGAAATAGCTGCTGTGATTACATTTATAAATACAGTAAAGGGAAATAATTATTTGAGCAATTTTGCTGACTTACAACAAAATGAACAGTGTCTAGTTTTTATGCTACTTTGATTTCAATAGTCTAAGAGATAGACCATCAAAAATCAAGATAATAAATTGATTTGCATCTCATTAAGTTGAATAAATATTTGATCAACAATTTTAGGTACTTGGTGGAGAACATCCTGTAGGTGTTTCTTGTTGTTGGCCAGCAGGTTTGCACACATCTCAAGAGGAATTTCCGTGCACTCCACTTTACAGAAAATCTCTTAATACCTTTGGTTTCTGGGCAGCTGTTTGGCAACTCTAAGTTTCAGCTCCCTCCACACATTTTTTTAATGACTGAAGTTGTGATGAGGCTTCAGTGAATAGGCTGAAGAGCCAGATGCATTTCACAGGTCCTGGTTCAGGTATTTGCCGGATTGCTTCCAGTTTCTTAAGGATATGACTTTCAGGTACTGTTTATCTGCTGTAGATAGTTTAAAACGGTAAAACTGTGTTATCTGTGTAGAAATCAGAACAGATTTTTGCATTTTTGTGACAACATTCTTAAAATGAAAATGGTTGGGTATAAGGGCTGGAGTGAAAATGAGTGAAAAAACTAAAAACGAACATCTATCTCCTCAGTACCAAAACATAAAAGTATGACAGATGAATCAAGACTTTTGCATTTTGCTTCTTTTGATTTTAATAATAGAGATTTAAAAACAATTATGTATTGCCAATAGCTTTTAAAATCATTTCATATTTGAGATTATATAAACATGCTAAAGATGTTTATCGAATATACAGATGAAACCAGTGCGTAAATCAAGGTACTGAACAAAATATTATTATGTCATGATTGTGGTGCTTCTTCTGGGATACTGGTGTCTGTGAAAAAAACCTACAACATGATTACCGTTTCTATATCACCTGAAGCAGATATTTAGTATTTCTGTATACCACACTCTTGTTATGGGCGTGTTAACAACGATGTAATTTTTTTTTCCACAGGAAAAAAGTCTCCATAAAGAAATATAAAAGCTCAGTCTAAGTCCTTAAGTGATCCCCTTGATCATATTTATTCTGTTTCTGTATCACCTCTTACTCCTGCAATATCATCACTTGCCTGTTTAATAATTTCTGCTTGTCCTTTCACCTGTCCCCCATATTTTATTCATTTTGCCTGTAGCAAAAGGATAGATGCAAAAGCAGAGAAAGAAACACTGAAAGGACAAAGGGAATTCATCTGGTGGAGAATCGGGTGGGTAAAACACTGTTTGACTGAATGTCTTTAAAGCAACACTGTTGAGGATGTTAGTGCATGAATGGATAATCTCACTAAAATGTCTAAAATGTGCTCACCCCCACACTGACAGCACGCACACCTCCTGGGTCATGTGGATCGCTGTGCTTGTCATTCGTCACCACACATGTCCTTTTGATAAATGGTAAGGGCAAGGAGGAAGGCATAAGAAGACAGCAGAATAATTTTAATTTGTATTCTGTTCATCCAAACATACAGTTCTTACAGAGAGGATTTTCCTATTGGTATTTAAAGGAACATTCTGCAGTCTGTGCTTTGATGCACAGGAGAATGGCTTGGCAGTTGTCAAAAATAATTCCAATTTAAAATATTAGCCTGTGAGGCCTCTGTAACAAGAAAAGATCTTAAGAAGCATGGGAATATACACGGGGATGCCACTGGGCTATGTTTGTCGGTTTTATGTATGAGAGCTTAAACTTTAGTTTTAAACTGCAGGAAGAATCGATAACTGAGGACTACCTTCGACTGTCTATCTCTCTTAACAGAATAAACCATACCACTGTCCATGCCTAATGGGCTGGAACTGTTTACAAGGCTAAAGGCAGAAGGAAATGTATAAAAGAGTCTAATTAAGTAATGCACCTTTACTCTAATAAAAAAAAAAAAGTAAACGCAATTTGAATTGTGATTCTTTTGCTGCTGACTGTTTTCTAATCCATTCAGTGCCTCCTTCATTTACCTTAATTTGTGTTCCTGATCACTTTGCTAATTTGTTGTCTTTTAGGGACTTTTGTATTAGTTCCAAAAAGGAGAACAGAATACAAACCAATCAAAAAGGCAGTACATAGTACATATACAGTACATATTGCTTTTTGTTTTTTCTCTACAAGAGTGAGTTAGTTGATGGAAGGGGAATTTATATGGAAATATATTTAATTTATATTTCATGCAGAGAAGTCTGTGTAAAATGAACAAAGAATGGTCAAGAATGTGACAGAGATAAAATACCAATCCATTTAAGCCACAAACTGATGTGCAGAACGCACTGTCTGAGAAAAATCGTGAAATCTTATCTCCAACTCGTATTTCAAAACTTAAAAACATGACTGACATGAAAGTAAAAGTTTCTGATTTGCAGCCACATTTTCCAAAACTGACAAGTCCTTCAATGAAAATGAAAAAAACTGTTACAGTTCTCGTTCACTGCCATTATAAACCACCTGCAAACTTTTATTTTTTGTTTAAAATTCACACTGTCGCAGATTAACAACAAAAAAAATTCAGACGTAGATCTTTTTTTGTCCTTTTGCATATAGGGGGCACTGGGAAGCAGAGACACACGAAGGAAAACAAACTTTCTTTGTTGTGGAGAGGCTAAACATCAAATCTGTTATACTCAGGGTGTTAGGTGAAGTTGGGAAGAATTAAAGCCACTGAGACTCTTCGCTGACTTCAGAGCCAAACTGCTTTGTTGAGTGGCAGGACTTTGAATGTGTTTACCATCCAATTTGCCTGTAGTCTTTCTCAGTCAGAGAAAGTGTCAGCAGAATTTTAATAAAGATGGCAAAGGGAGGAAAATGTTAACTTTCTCATTGTGTGAATAAAGTCCTTCACAGAGAATACACAGGGAAAAGTATCAATGTGGTGTGCAACACGGTATTTACTTATCTACCGTAGGACACACATCTATTACTTTTAGCTAACCTAACTATCTAACTATGACAGATCAGTCTCTAGGCCTGCGTGAGTGAAGCCTAAACTGACAGCTACATATTCATGCACCACATCTTTTTAAACACACAAAAAATCCCTCTTTGATCCCAGGCGGAGAAACAAATCCCTAGGGATGGTTGTATCAGGAAGGTTATTCCCCTCCCCCAAAATAAAAAAAAATCTGCCAAATCAAACATAGGTAGCTACCTGCTGTGGTGAGCCCTTGGGAAGAAAGGAAAAACAAACAATATTCCCCTGTCTTACCTTGTGAGTAGGCTTTACTTTTTAGGGCGAGAGCCGTTTATGGAGTGGACTAACCTTGCCTAACTTCCAGGTATTTTAGAGGAAAGGATACACTCCTTCACAGACACACATTTATATTGGAAACGAGGAAGGACAATTGAATAATAGAAAATCAGTTGTGCACATCAACATAATAATTATTAAAAAAAGATGTAAAAGCTAAAGGTATAAAAAGGCAAGATCAACTCCATAATACAGTCTAAGGCCTGTAAAGTACAGCATGTTATTTGTTTTTCTGGAAAAAATTACCATGAAACTGTAAACTCCTTAAAATTACTTAGGCAGTACTTAAAAATTACTTGCAATAAAAAAAAGTATTTTCTTGTAAAAACCTGAGTTGTTACGAAGAAATCTGTGTTAACAGAACAGAAAGTAAACCATTAAGTCCTACAATAAAGCTGATGTCCAAACACCTGACTTCCATCTGTGGGATCATATTGAAGTACAATACCTCACAACTGTTTATTTTACCCATTAACATACTGAAGCCATTAGGAGGCTTTAGAAATAACATGGCACTTTGGGGCATTTGCATTTGACCGACAGAAAATTAATCTGCCATGAATACATCATCAGTGGAAATTTTGCATAGTTTGAAAGCAAACACAACAGGCAGGCTTCACTAAAGTATAATGCCAGCAAGTCGATACAACAGTTTTGCACTTTGCTGACATGGTGACATTTTATTTCTGTTGCTCTTTGCTGGATCTTGTCCCACGCTAACACTGTTGTCCATCATTTCTAAGTCAAGCAATTGGCCTCTGAACAGGAAGAGACAAGGGTTCACACCAGGACATTAACAAGCAGAAGCTATTATTGGAGCACTACAGGGAGATGGCAGTCACCAACACAAACATTTTTTGAAGGCTTATACAGCGTGCCTAAGTACACGCATGCACAAACACAGTCCCACCCACTTTCCCCACACACACATGCACATGCATGCAAACACACGCACACAATACTCACTGTGTCACTCAAGAGAATAAATCCTGACAAGCATATCTTCAGCCTCTTAACTCTCAAGAAATCTTCTAATAAGTGGAAACGAAGACTTGATTAGAAAATAACTAACTCAAACTTGTTAAGATTGTATGAGACGCCTGAGGTTTTAAAAGGGAGCATTAGGAATTTCCTGTAGTAAGGCAGCTTATTCTACATCATATAACTAGTGGATGGCAAATAATGCAGCTGCAGCCTTGCTGGCTTGCCAATACCTCTCTGCTGCTCAAGTATGCTTTGTCCAATCCAGGCTTAGAAGCCTGCTTCTTCATCTTACCGGGCCCTTGGGGTGTCACCAGAAGGTGGTGGGTGCTTATCGTGGTGCTGCCATGACAAACAAACCACCTTCTGGCATCTGCTCTTTGCAGCTACAAAAAGAGTTTTTCTGTAAGCTCTGTTCAGACTCTTAGGCTTTGCCAGAATACAGGAGAATCCTGCTCAAAGGTGAGAGTGAGAGTCAAAATGCCAAACGTTGGCTGGTTCTAGCTTCTCAATGTGATGATATGCTGCTTTTTTGGTTGAATTTCGTTGTAAAGTGGATATTTTTTGGCAACTCTTGCGCTGTAAAACAAATGTGTGTGTGTGTGCGTGAAGGCGTTAGTGAAGGCATCACACGGATTTCTGGGGAACTATCAAGGGCATTTTCTTTTCCATCTTCTAACACAGGCAAAACTCCAAAATGGTCACAACAGTAACCCCTAATCTTTCGACTCCTCCTCACACAGCTTTGACAAAGTTCCACCATTATTTTCCAAACTTCACTTGAGTGTTCTCTAAACTTGAGTAATGGATAAAAATGGGCACATAAAATGGCCATGGCTGTGAAAAAGTGTTAAATCACAATAATTCACGTTAAGCTTCGTTTCATATAAAACAATCTCTGCTTGAAGCTGAACATTTCTTTGAGGCTATTGTGTAAGGAAAGCTTTAGGTTTTTTTTTTCAAAATGCTCATCTTTCAAATGATCATCAATGTTTTTTGTTTACTGGCCTGATGCTGAGCTCTTTGGCCAACAGAGGAATAGAGCCTGAGGTAAGGAGGGAGACAAAGGCCTGAAGAAAAATCAATGAGAAGACAGCCCTCAGCTCACTCCCACCATGCATGAAGGGATCATCTTCAGCTTGACTCACTGTCGTAAATGATGTTTTATTCCATGCCTATTGTGAAGTGTAAATATTTTCCATCATTTCCAGATCTAAAGACTTTTGTTTCAGCACGCTTTGAGTTTTCTGTTTCTGATGTGAAACGCAGTTCTTGTATTGTTTGTCTCAAAAAAAGAAAAGAAAAAAGAAATAAAAGATTCAGGCCTTTGCCAACCTCCTCCGTCCACTATAAAGTGCAAAATTTAACACCTCACGTCTAACACAGCAGTTGAGATGGGTGTTAAAGAGTGCAAGATTAAAGGGCAGTGTATGAGGTGCCGTAAGGGACATTATTACTGAAACGCTCTCACACACACTACTGAAACGCTCTCACACACACTACTGAAACGCTCTCACACACACAACTGAAATTTTAGCTCTCACACACACTACTGAAACGCTCTCACACACACTACTGAAACGCTCTCACACACACTACTGAAATTTTAGCTCTCACACACACTACTGAAACGCTCTCACACACACTACTGAAACGCTCTCACACACACTACTGAAATTTTAGCTCTCACACACACTACTGAAACGCTCTCACACACACAACTGAAATTTTAGCTCTCACACACACTACTGAAACGCTCTCACACACACAACTGAAATTTTAGCTCTCACACACACTACTGAAACGCTCTCACACACACTACTGAAACGCTCTCACACACGACTGAAATTTTAGCTCTCACACACACAACTGAAACACTCTCACACACACAACTGAAACGCTCTCACACACACAACTGAAACACTCTCACACACACAACTGAAACGCTCTCACACACACTACTGAAACGCTCTCACACACGACTGAAATTTTAGCTCTCACACACACAACTGAAACGCTCTCACACACACTACTGAAACGCTCTCACACACACAACTGAAACGCTCTCACACACACTACTGAAACGCTCTCACACACACAACTGAAACGCTCTCACACACACTACTGAAACGCTCTCACACACGACTGAAATTTTAGCTCTCACACACACAACTGAAACGCTCTCACACACACTACTGAAACGCTCTCACACACACAACTGAAACGCTCTCACACACACGACTGAAATTTTAGCTCTCACACACACAACTGAAACGCTCTCACACACACTACTGAAACGCTCTCACACACACTACTGAAACGCTCTCACACACACTACTGAAACACTCTCACACACACAACTGAAACGCTCTCACACACACAACTGAAACGCTCTCACACACACTACTGAAACGCTCTCACACACACTACTGAAACGCTCTCACACACACTACTGAAATTTTAGCTCTCACACACACAACTGAAACGCTCTCACACACACAACTGAAACGCTCTCACACACACTACTGAAACGCTCTCACACACACTACTGAAACGCTCTCACACACACAACTGAAACGCTCTCACACACACTACTGAAATTTTAGCTCTCACGCACACTACTGAAACGCTCTCACACACACAACTGAAACGCTCTCACACACACTACTGAAACCAGAGGCATTTCTGCTGAACAGGAAGTTGTTTCCTGACAAGGAAACTGATGGAAAAAGTGGTATATTTCAAAACACTACAAGGATTTCTACTCAGCAACCTGCTAGTACAGCAGTCCCCAACCTTTTTTGCGCCACGTAAACGATATAAAAATAAAAAAACGATAAATACCATGAAAACCATAAATAGAAATGTGTTCGAATTTTTGTGGAGGAATAAAACCCATTACATAGAAAGATCTCAGCTTGTGAAGGGATACAATAAAGGTGGTATCAAAACTCCAGAATTGGAATTTATGGTTGGCACCCTTAGAATTAAATGGTTAAAATCTTGTCTGTCACAGCCAGACTCTACTTAGCTCCACATCCCATGATTCTTGTTTAATAAAATAGTATACAGGATTAGACTTTATTTTGAAATGTGATTTTGCGGCAAATAAAATCCCCATAAAGATATCAAACTTTCCAAAACAGACGTTGCATTTTTGGGAAAATGAGATTTACCCACAACTTCTCCCCATAATTCAACCTTATGGAATAATAGGGTAATAACACTTAATCAAAAATCAATTTTCAAGAGTGACTGGTTTGAACAAAAATATTATATTCATAACAGATTTGTTGGATGATAACAGTGTCATTCTAAGTTACACAGACTTTTCAGAAAAATATTGTCTAAACTGTTCTCAAAGAGAATATAACAAATTTTGTGAACTGGTCCCACTGCCTCTGCTTCATTTGATTAAAATTTTTATGATATACAATAATTTCTCATCAGTGCTCCCAAATTTATTGCTAGGGCAATGTCAGCTGTTTGATAAAAATGCAATAAGAAATTTGTTAGTAGTTTCTTCAAAGACAAAATATTTCATAGTTACAACAGAATGGTTACATGGCATGGTTCTAATTTAGTTATTTCATATACACTGGATAAAGCATACTAAAAATTTATGAAATAGCCTATTCTACCTAAAGTTAAAGAAACACACTTTAAACAAAACTAATACTGTGGCAGAATTTCTAAAAAAAGAGATTTGGCTTTGAGGTGGATCAGTGTTCTTTTTGTACTGATGAAAATGAAACCCTAGAACATCTTTTTTTTTCTATGCCCTATCACACAATGTATTTGGTGCAACTTAAAAAATTGGATTTCCCTAAATATTAATGATGTGCCACTGTTTGAATTACATCATAATTTTTTTTATATGGATCATCTAGCATTGGATGTCTCAGACATTATTAACATCATCATACTTTTGAGTAAATATCATATCCATTGTGCTAAATGGAGGAACGCTAAGCCTTCTCTCCCTGGTTTTATTGATGATTTTAAGATATTTTTCTTTGCTAAAAAAGACAAAAAGCACATATGCCAAAAAAATAACCAGGATAATGCACGTCTCCCGCTATTCTAAATTTTGAATTTAAAAAAAGGAAGCTGACACACGCAAGACTTTATCAAAGGTGTGAGCATCACAGCAGATGCCTTTGTGTCAAAGTAGCTGAAGATAAAACACATAAAAACATGAAGGTGGTTTTCCTGGCCTGGGATTTTATAAAAAATATTCTGCAGTACATCAAAAACGAAAGAAAACCATTAATCAACATATGAACGTTACCTCTGACGTTACAGCGGTTTTATTAGAGACACGGCTAACGTTTTGCATTTTGCATAATTTTAAAAAGTTTAAATTTATTCAGTATTGAACGGCAGAAATTAGGTTTTCTTTTCGGAAGTATGTAAAATGAAAAAAAAAAAACAGCGGCCGACTGCGCTGTAAACAACAGTAGACTTGTGCATAACAAGCAAGCGAATAATACAGAAAACAGATTTTTAGACGGGAAACTGTTCTTGAAGTACAGAGAGAGAGAAAGAGAGAGAGAGGGCTGTGCATGACGTGCGATTTTATCGTGGTGGAAGCAAAACAGTGAGGGAATTCATGACGATGTTTATGTGAAGCGCAGTTTGGATCTTCTTTTGCTGCTGGTTCAGTCAATATTGTTTGGAGAGAGATAAAACTAACAGCTTTAGAATCGGCGCAAAAACGGCGTGAAAACAAAGCGCGGACCTGCCGACAGATCAGAGTCAGCGAGCTGTCGGCTTTCAGCCCCGACCGTGTCCGTGCTGTCGGGTGAGAAAGGCGACATCTCACTGATTCTGATCCGCGGGTCCGCGCTGTGTGTTTACGTCTTTGTGCAGAAGCCGTGTACCTGCTCTCATTTACTGTCTTAGCTGTTTGGTGGTTGTTGAAATTTTGTGAGGTTTCACCAGAGATTCTGGCATTTCGGGTAAAATAAATTTATATTAAAAAATCGATTCAGGATTTTAATGAATCGATTTCACGTTATCCAAGCCAGAATCGATTTTAATCAATAAATCGATTATAAAAACCCACCCCTAACTAACAGGTTGCTGAGTAGACATCTGTGTGGTGGTTTGTTTGAAATCTAACACTTTTTCCTTGTCAAGAATTAACTTCCTGTTTAACTGAAATGCCTTCCTGTTCAACTGAAACGCCTTCCTGTTCAACTGAAACACCTTCCTGTTCAACTGAAACACCTTCCTGTTTAACTGAAATGCCTTCCTGTTCAACTGAAATGCCTTGGTTTTTTAGTAGTGTGTGTGAGAGCGTTTCAGTAGTGTGTGTGAGAGCTAAAATTTCAGTAGTGTGTGTGAGAGCGTTTCAGTAGTGTGTGTGAGAGCGTTTCAGTTGTGTGTGTGAGAGCGTTTCAGTAGTGTGTGTGAGAGCTAAAATTTCAGTAGTGTGTGTGAGAGCGTTTCAGTAGTGTGTGTGAGAGCATTTCAGTTGTGTGTGTGAGAGCGTTTCAGTAGTGTGTGTGAGAGCTAAAATTTCAGTAGTGTGTGTGAGAGCGTTTCAGTAGTGTGTGTGAGAGCGTTTCAGTAGTGTGTGTGAGAGCGTTTCAGTAGTGTGTGTGAGAGCTAAAATTTCAGTAGTGTGTGTGAGAGCGTTTCAGTAGTGTGTGTGAGAGCATTTCAGTTGTGTGTGTGAGAGCGTTTCAGTAGTGTGTGTGAGAGCGTTTCAGTAGTGTGTGTGAGAGCTAAAATTTCAGTAGTGTGTGTGAGAGCGTTTCAGTAGTGTGTGTGAGAGCGTTTCAGTAGTGTGCGTGAGAGCTAAAATTTCAGTAGTGTGTGTGAGAGCTAAAATTTCAGTAGTGTGTGTGAGAGCGTTTCAGTAGTGTGTGTGAGAGCGTTTCAGTAGTGTGTGTGAGAGCGTTTCAGTAATAATGTCCCTTACGGCACCTCATAGCAGTGCTTCAGAGATGTTTTCTAAGGCTACGTCCACACTAGCCCGGATAGATTTGAAAACAGCGTTTTCGACAGAAAATGCTCCGCGTCCACACTAGCGTGTTCAGTCATTTTCACAGAGTTGTGCGTCCACATTGAAACAGCCCAAAACACTTACGTTCCAGTCCTGCGCATGCGTGAAAGTGAGTGAGAATTAAAGAATTTGTAGAAAAGCGATCTGAAGCATGTACAAGCTGATATTAATCTTTAATAGGGCTGTAAAAATTGAGAGCAAACAAAACAACTGCTGTATAATGCCCTCCGCTATCTTTGTTTAATTAGTCACATGACTGCATCACATGACTAACATCCATCATCTTTTAGAAAGTCTGCGTTTTAGAGTGTCCACATTGCGATGGGGCAGCTTTTGAAATGTATTCTTTTTCGAGAGCGTTTTCAAAATGCTGCGTTTTCTCAGTTTGGACGGGAGGCCAAAATGGAGAGAAAACACATCGTTTTCTCTCCATTTTGGCCAGTTTGAAAACGCTCTCGAAAAAGAATACATTTGAAGACGATGCTTTCGCGCCGCAGTGTGGACAGCGAAAACAGACTTTCTAAAACAATGATGCATTTTAGTCATGTGATGCAGTCATGTGACCAATTAAACTAAGATAGCGGAGGGCATTATACAGCAGTTGTTTTGTTTGCTCTCAATTTTGGCAGCCCTATTAAAGATTAATATCAGCTTGTACATGCTTCAGATCGCTTTTCTTCAAATTCTTTAATTCTCACTCGCTTTTGCAACTTTGTACTTTTGTGTTACTCACAGCAACAACTCCACCTCATTGTTAGTCCATTTAAAAAACTCGGTGCTTTTCCTCAACATTTTGCCGCAACGCTTCAACGAGCCGGAGAGTAAATAAACTGCAGACAGAAATGAGGCAGGCATTTCTTCTTGCGTTTCACGCATGC
Source organism: Rhamphochromis longiceps (assembly GCF_057381845.1). Classification (NCBI taxonomy): domain Eukaryota; kingdom Metazoa; phylum Chordata; class Actinopteri; order Cichliformes; family Cichlidae; genus Rhamphochromis; species Rhamphochromis longiceps. Next base: position 40,960,850 of record NC_140563.1, read on the forward strand.
GTAGGACTGGAGCGTAAGCGTTTTCGGCCATTCCAATGTGGTCGCACAACTCTGTAAAAACGACTGAAAATGCTAATGTGGATGCGGAGCGTTTTCAGATGAAAACGCCGTTTTCAAGTCTATCCGTGCTAGTGTGGATGTATCGTAAAAACGTTATGGGCAGCTGAATTGTCAGAGTTGTTATCAGAATAGTAGGGGGGAAAAGACTGGACTGTCCCGACTCCTCTTAACAGCCCTGGTAATCAGATGATTAATTATTCGAGGCTTAATTAGGCCTGTGTTGACCCTGGTCCTGAGAAGCACTGATATATTTCACAATATGCTATCTGTATAGCACTGACAAAAGTTTATGAATTAAAAGAACAAAACAAAACAAAAAACTGTAATAAAAAATGGCTTTTCAGTTTTGAAGTATATACCTGAAAGGCAGAGTTTTAATAAAATGATAACACAATATTATTCTATTTTAAATGTTAAAAGGAAACTAACACCAAATATTATTGTTCAGGAAAGGGACTTTTAAAAATTGCCACTATCCAAAGGCAGCCATGTAACTCTGCATAGGAAACAGTTAATTGATAATTAACAGTTAAATAATTGTGATGTCTTAATGTAAGAGAAATATTTATAAAACCGTTTAAAAAAATTCTAGAATTGGGTGAAAGAAAATAAGTTTTACACACAATGACATTGCCATACATACAGTCAGTGCTACCAGGCTTTTGGTGTGTAAAACTGCTATGCTTATGCTTACTCTTGTTGCAAACAGCAACTGAACAAACTACCCCCAAATGCACATTGCAGTGCATAAGAGACCAGAATTATGCTGCCTAAATGTGCATTTACTGAAATGTGTTTATGTCACATACTACTCTTCTGGGCGGGTGTACAAAGACAAATGCACTCTCCGACACACAGTTGCAGTCGCTTCACTGCACACAGTAGCAGATTGTGCATTATGGGACTTCTGAGAGCTGTTCAAAAGTGGACAGATTTCTGGGTATTTTGTAGTTACTGAAGAGACCACATCTTCCCTCAGAACATTCAGAAATCCAAACATTCAGTAATCAAACCTTGTCCAGAAGTAGTTATGTTTGTGAAAACCGAGACTAAAGCTTCAAGACTGACAGTCAGATATACTTTTCCGACTTAGCATAATGTAGATAAAGTACTGTATGCATGCTTTCTGTATACTTACTTATTCAACAGTTACAGATAAGCTCATCCCAATTCACATACCAGAATGAACTTTTCTGGAGTATTTATTTTAAATCATTTTTTAAAAGTGCCATTCTTTTTTGAAAAAAAACAAAAACAAATTGCCAAGCTAGCAAAAAAATATTTTCCACAGTTTCCACACTCAGCATACCAGGTGTTTCCTCGTATTTCTGGCGTTATGAAATGACTCAGTGCTTAATAAGACATGCAATAGTCTTAAAGCGATTCTGTACCTGTTTGCTGACTTTTCTGCGCTTCATGTTTTGTGTTACTGGTGTCAGTGAAAAGATAGGAGTGAAGAGGCTGTCATATTCATCTCCTTTATGCAGTCTTGCACCCGTGCACCTTTGTGAACTCACGTAACTATTCTGAGCACTTCAGTCAACATCAGAATACATAAAATCCACAAGGGCTTAAGCTGCCAGCACACAGTTTGCACATTTGTATTCAGCTGCTGCTGTTTGAAGCGGTCAAAGTTTTTCCATTGAGGAATGTCAGCTTTCTATTCTTTGGGGGCTTAATAAGGTGGCTATTTTTTTCTTTATGTTTGTCAGGCCAAGACAGTATTTGTTATTGAGAATGTGAGGCAGAAAACGTTTGTGAAAGGTGAAAGATTGAAATCATCATACACATTTTATGCGTATTAGATCATCTAGTTGTCATATAAATTGGTTATTCTCTAAATTCAAAAAATCTGATCAAGATGTATTAATGAGTTCAGAACTGAAATTTAATGCACTTTATTTTGAAACACCAGATTATTTAAAGTTCACTTAGCATTTGTTAGCAATGTTAAACAAATAAATGTTTATGATGGATCAGAGTAGGTTCACTACACACCATTTCTGACATTTATTTAAGGCACATACAGAAAGTTCACTTTCGTTCACCTGCTAATTCTTTTTGGCTACAATAATTACTGTTCGCTAAAACTTCTCCTGCTTTTGTAGCACTTCTTTCTATGCAGCACTTCTTTTTGTGTCCAAAACTCCAACATATGCTAGCCACAGAAGAAATATCTAACCAATGATGCTGAAGTCAGTCTAAATAGATAAACTCTGAATCTCCTGATTAAATTTAGAAAGTCATATTATTTTTGTGGTATGAGCTAAGATTGCTTTTCATTGATTCTGCTGAGCTGCTTTGATGGGTCTGCAGAGCTCTCCAGGTGGGATTGACCAAGTAGCCCAAGAGAGACGGGTCAAAGCTAATAAAAAAAGACAATTCTACAGTTTATACGGTCATTCAGTCTCAAAAGTTTAGGAGGAAAATGCTCTCTCTCTCTCAATATGAATAGAGCATACTCTCCTAGAAAGAGTTTACCAGGCTGAATAAATTCAAATTTCAGGTCACCTTCCCTTCTCAGAATCTTTCCACTGCTTATGAAAAGACATTAACTGACATTTGGGTTATTTTTGCTGATGCATCATCTGGGTAGCTGTTCTGTTAATGCCATGGTATGAAATGAGTAGGTTTCTTCTTTTTTATTACTGCCTGAAGCCTTTTCCCCAAGGGGAGAAGGACGGTGTGTGTTGACCCATTTGCTATATTTCCTATTTTTGCTGGTATCTGTGAATTTCCTTTACACAAAAAGCTGGTCTCCTAGGAGCTGATAGTCAGCTCAGAGATGATAGTCAGCTCACAGCCCATGATTTTTTTAAGGCTGAGTGCACAATTGTATCCTGCTGGTTCCTCTGTTGTGCAGTGGAGTTGCTAAACTCCAAAAAGACAAGTGACTGATGTGCAGCATCCTCAAAAGGAAGAAGTCTTTAAAAGTGTTGTGGTCTTGCAGAGAGGAATTTTCACAGAACTTACAGAAATTCCTCCTGTTCACCTCCTTGCGGTTAACAGCCTGCCTCTTCTTCTGAATTTAACCATCACCTTTTCACAGTGACGTTGGTAAAGCAGCAAAAACAGATCATTTTATCCTGTTGTCAGATAAGTGCTTAACCATGATTTTTAAAAGATCTATTGCTTGTCGTCAAGTCACCAGATTGTACTGCTTTAAACAAAATTCAGATTTTAGATGTACCATAACAATCAAAATAATTTAAAAATGATTAATTAATTAAAAATTAATAACGGTAAAATTATAGGTAATACATGTAGTTAGTCATGATTTTACTGATCAACTTTGGAATCATTAAAAACTAAAGTTTAGAAAATGGTAATTAAATGCATTTCTAAGGCTCTAGGAATATTACTTAATCGTTATTGTAAAGTTGCAACTGATGCTCGTAATATATGCTTCAAAGAGTATTGAGTGAGTGTTTATATAGGAGAGGGGGTAATGATGTGAACCACAAATGCCACAGTGTTCAAGCAGCAAATCTATGGGTTAGGCTTAGCAAAAGAAACCAATAATGTAAAGGTGTGATAGTGCTTTTTGTACAAACAATATTTGCTTCTGACTTGAAGTATATTTCCTATTGAAACTGAAATATTTACTGATATGAAAAAGCAAAACAAAAAAAAAACTGCTACTACTGTCAGACAGATGTAAAGTCAAAACCACAACATAAACGGTGGAGAAACAAAACAGTAACTCAGCAGGGTAGGAACTGACTGACAGAGCCTCACATTACATGAGGGAGGGCATGACAAACAACAGAGGGAGACACAGGCAATTTATAGCAGTTAAAGCAAGTATTCAACATGTCACCAGTTTTCTAGGTGAATATATTTCTAAAGGTGCTATTGACATGTTTTTGGTCCATTCCGCCACATAAACAGTCTTCAAATCCTGAAGGTTCTGTGGTCTATGAACTTATGTTTTCAATTGGATTCAGGTCAGATTACTAGCTGGGCAATTTTAGATGCTTAATTTTTTTTCTCTCTCAATGAACTGAGTTTCCTTGGCTGTTTGGAATCATTGTCCTTCTGAAATTTCCACCCTCATTTCATCTTCCTCATCCTGGTAGATGGCTGCACATTCATCCATTCATCCTTTCTTCAATTGCATGTGGGAACACCACCTCCAGACTTCACTGCTGGTATGGTGTTTTTGGGGTGATGTGCAGTGCCTTTAAAATTTTGGTCTCATCTGACCAGACTATATTCTCTCAGTATTTCACAGGCTTGTCTAAATGTTTTTCAGTTTAACCTCCTAGGACCTGGTGTCCACATATGTGAACATCACATTTTGGGTTATTTAGACTAAAATATTCAATTTTGCTCTACATGGGCCTGATATTCACTTACAAGAACATTATACTGCCTCTGTTCTATCAATATTTTAAACGAATATCCTCATATGTGGCTCTTATTTTTCTTAAAAAAAAAATAAGGTAAAAAAAAAAAAATCTGCTAATTCTTTGTTTTTACATTCATCGGGCCCCAATGTGCCCAAATATCAGACAGAAATGAAAAATGCACGTCATGGAAGAGTTCGGGTCTTAGGAGGTTAAACATGCTTCAGCATGCTTTTTTTCAGCATTCTTGTTAACCAATGCCTTCAGTATGTTTTGCAACTACAGTGGAACCCCGACTTACGAATACCCCATTTAACTAGTGATGGGTCGTTCGCGAACGAAATGGCTCTTAGAGCCGACTCTTTGACGTGAACGATGCGAGCCGGCTCCTTATCGCGAGCCGTCACGTGGGGTTTTTTTTTTCTTTCTTTCTCTCAGCCTCTCTCTCGCACTTTTTTTCCGCTTCACTCTGCACGCGAGCCTTGTGCTTTACGCTGGGCAGAGGGGGGAGGGGCGGTAGTTACACTCAGTAGCACAGGAACAGAGCCAGAGAGAGAGAAAGAGAGGCAGGGACAACAACATTAGAAAGGTATAGTAATCATCCACAACTATTTTCGGTTGCAGATGATAAAGGATTGAGAAAGTTTATTCATGCAGGTCCATATGACAGAGAATATGCATGTTCTTTTTGTTTTCATATTATAATTTATATTTAATTGTGTTGTGGTTTGCAGTGTTTTGTGTTCTTTTCACTTTAAATTTGTGAAAGGAAAAAGCTGAAAATTTAAATAGTTAAAACTTGAAATGTGAATAGTTGATTTTTGTATTATATGATTTATTTATTACATTTTATGTGGAGTGAATAAATAAAAGTATATTTACGGTGGCCCCTAGAGACAAAGCACATACAAACTTCAAATCACGTACGAACTCTGAAGCATGTACAAACTCCAAAACACGTAAAAACACGTACAAACGCCGAAGCACGTAAAAACTCAGAAGCACATAAAAACTCAAAACACGTACAAAAGACAACAGAAGTGCTCCAGGATGCTGGGCGCAGTGTTGAGCCTTTGTTATCTTGTGGCTACACAAGCCAGCAAGTACCAACGACCGGATTTGGTGTGTGGTAGTAACAGGTAAATGAACTTTTTTTTAAATTATTTGAATATATATATGAGTGCCTGTGTATAAATACACAAACAATACACACATGCTTTCAATTGTGTAATTTAAGTGATCTAGTAGCTCTGCTTTGGAAGTTCAGTTCATGCTAGAAATGTGTTTTGGAGTTTGTACGTGTTTTGTCTCTAGGGGCCACCGCATATATTTATATATAAACATATATAAATAAAACCACTTGTTTTTACGTTAGTAATTCCTTTTGTGCATAATTTTATATTATTGTTAATAATAAATTAATTAAAGCAACAAAACAACCTGAAGAGCCGGTTCGGAGCCGAAAGAGCCGGCTCTTTTTAGTGAGCCGAACCGAAAGAGCCGGGTCTCTAAAAAGAGCCGGAAATCCCATCACTACATTTAACGAAAAATTCAAGTTACGAAGACATTTAACGGCAATATTTCTGCCCATGTTACGGCAAAATGCCCGCATAACGAAATCCGCTGGCTCTGATTGGCTGAACCCAGAATGCCTACAATGCCCACAATGCCTTCCGAATCATGTGACAACCCCCTTGGCTTTCGTACTTGTGCTTCGCTGTTCCACTGGAACGACGTATTGTTGTTGCCGTTAGCAATTAGCCTATAGCCTATCGTTCACTCAAAAGGCGTGATGGGTGCTTTGACTTACGAAAATTTTCGACTTACGAAAGACCCTCGGGAACGAATTAATTTTGTAAGTCGGGGTTCAACTGTATAAGGTTGTGAAGGTCCTGAGAGAGCTCAATGGTTTTACCTATCACGAGCTGTTTCTTGTGTCACGCCTTGGTAATGACACACATTTTTACAGGCCATCACTCGGCACTGAACCAGCTGATATTAATTTGCACTAAGTGGCAGGATTGCTTTCTAATTACTGACGGTTTTAAGCTGGTGTCACAACGTTCCAGCCTTTTTGCACCAGCCTCATGTGTTAAATATTTCTTACCTGTGTCATTTCTCATCTTTACACATAATTTATGGACATCTATAGTTTGATTTTGTTGCATGTGTGGATTGGATGGGTTGTTTCTGACATCTGGCGAGGATTTCATGTGAATAGCATATTTAGAAATATATTTACTTAGAAAATTGGTGATGTCTTCAATACTTATTTTACCCACTGTATACAGGGAGTGCAGAATTATTAGGCAAGTTGTATTTTTGAGGAATAATTTTATTATTGAACAACAACCATGTTCTCAATGAACCCAAAAAACTCATTAATATCAAAGCTAAATGTTTTTGGAAGTAGTTTTTAGTTTTAGCTATTTTAGGGGGATATCTGTGTGTGCAGGTGACTATTACTGTGCATAATTATTAGGCCACTTAACAAAAAACAAATATATACCCATTTCAATTATTTATTTTTACCAGTGACACCAATATAACATCTCCACATTCACAAATATACATTTCTGACATTCAAAAACAAAACAAAAACAAATCAGCGACCAATATAGCCACCTTTCGTTGCAAGGACACTCAAAAGCCTGCCATCCATGGATTCTGTCAGTGGTTTGATCTGTTCACCATCAACATTGCGTGCAGCAGGAACCACAGCCTCCCAGACACTGTTCAGAGAGGTGTACTGTTTTCCCTCCTTGTAAATCTCACATTTGATGATGGACCACAGGTTCTCAATGGGGTTCAGATCAGGTGAACAAGGTGGCCATGTCATTAGTTTTTCTTCTTTTATACCCTTTCTTGCCAGCCACGCTGTGGAGTACTTGGACGCGTGTGATGGAGCATTGTCCTGCATGAAAATCATGTTTTTCTTGAAGGATGCAGACTTCTTCCTGTACCACTGCTTGAAGAAGGTGTCTTCCAGAAACTGGCAGTAGGACTGGGAGTTGAGCTTGACTCCATCCTCAACCCGAAAAGGCCCCACAAGCTCATCTTTGATGATACCAGCCCAAACCAGTACTCCACCTCCACCTTGCTGGCGTCTGAGTCGGACTGGAGCTCTCTGCCCTTTACCAATCCAGCCACGAGCCCATCCATCTGGCCCATCAAGACTCACTCTCATTTCATCAGTCCATAAAACCTTAGAAAAATCAGTCTTGAGATATTTCTTGGCCCAGTCTTGACGTTTCAGCTTGTGTGTCTTGTTCAGTGGTGGTCGTCTTTCAGCCTTTCTTACCATGGCCATGTCTCTGAGTATTGCACACCTTGTGCTTTTGGGCACTCCAGTGATGTTGCAGCTCTGAAATATGGCCAAACTGGTGGCAAGTGGCACCTTGGCAGCTGCACGCTTGACTTTTCTCAGTTCATGGGCAGTTATTTTGCGCCTTGGTTTTTCCACACGCTTCTTGCGACCCTGTTGACTATTTTGAATGAAACGCTTGATTGTTCGATGATCACGCTTCAGACGCTTTGCAATTTTGAGACTGCTGCATCCCTCTGCAAGATATCTCACTATTTTTGACTTTTCTGAGCCTGTCAAGTCCTTCTTTTGACCCATTTTGCCAAAGGAAAGGACGTTGCCTAATAATTATGCACACCTGATATAGGGTGTTGATGTAATTAGACCACACCCCTTCTCATTACAGAGATGCACATCACCTAATATGCTTAATTGGTAGTAGGCTTTCGAGCCTATACAGCTTGGAGTAAGACAACATGCATGAAGAGGATGATGTGGACAAAATACTCATTTGCCTAATAATTCTGCACTCCCTGTACACAGGAAAGGATTAAGACAGAGTTGACACACTCAATTCAATTCAATTCAATTCAAGTTATATAGCGCCAAACCACAACAACAGTCACCTTATTGTAAGGTAAGGACTTCCAATAATACAATGAAAAAAACAACAACAACAATCACATGATCCCCTTGTGAGCAAGCACTTTGGTGACAGTTGGAAGAAAACTCTGTAACTAATCAGATCTAAGTAACAAGACAGGGGAAGCAAAACTGAACCTTTATATACACGAGACAAGGGACTATCAAAATAAAAGAGGAAGTAACCAGCAGTTAGACAGAGACTAAGACACACGAACTTGACCTGGACAAAGAGATAAACAAATATGGAGATGTGATAGACTTCAAGGGGACACAAAAGGATGAAACACAGAGGGATGACTATAGGGACACGGAAGGAGAACTAAAGATGAATGAATATGACAAGAGAGGAAACCAGACAGAAGATGAGAAGACACAGAGTACCAAACAGACACAATGACATGGCTGGGGAGACAGAAAGGAATAGAAATAAGGGGTTGAGATCTGACCCGGCTCTTCAGGTTGTTTTGTTGCTTTCATTAATTTATTATTAACAATAATATAAAATTATGCACAAAAGGAATTACTAATGTAAAAAAAAAAAGTGGCTTTATTTATATATGTTTATATATAAATATATGCGGTGGCCCCTAGAGACAAAACACGTACAAACTCCAAAACACATTTCTAGCATTAACGGAACTTCCAAAGCAGAGCTACCTAGATCTCTTAAATTACACAATTGAAAGCATATGTGTATTGTTTGTGTATTTATACACGAGCACTCATATATATTCAAATAATTAAAAAAAAAAGTTCATTTACCTGTTACTACCACACACCAAATCCGGTCGTTGGTACTTCCTGGCTTGTGTAGCCACTAGGTAACAAAACGCTCAACACTGCACCTAGCATTCTGGAGCACTTCTGTTGTCTTTTCTACGTGTTTTGAGTTTGTACATGCTTCGGAGTTTTTACGTGCTTCAGAGTCCGTACGTGTTTTGGAGTTTGTATGTGCTTTGTCTGTAGCGGCCACAGTAAATATACTTTTACTTATTCACTCCACATAAAAAGTAATAAATAAATCATATAATACAAAAATCAACTTTCAACTATTTAAATTTTCAGCTTTTTCCTTTTACAAATTTAAAGTGAAACAACACAAAACACTGCAAACCACAACACAATTAAATATAAATTATAATATGAAAACAAAAAGAACATGCACATTCTCTGTCATATGGACCTGCATGAATAAGCTTTCTGAATCCTTTATCATCTGCAACTGAAAATAGTTGTGGATGATTACTATACCTTCTACGGTGGCTGGGAAGTGCAAATCGCAACAAATTAAAAAACCGCAACAAATTAAAAAAAAAAAACACAGCAAATTACAAAAAGCCCACAACAAAATACAAAAAGCCCACAACAAAATAAAAATCCTTGACGGAAAGGGATTGTCTGAAATACCGGAAGTGACACAAGCGTGATGTCACGAGAGGGGGCGTGGTCAGGATTTTTGGTTGAGGCGCCACATTTCTGGGCCGAACAAAGCGCTAGCGAAAGTACACGGATAACACCAGCTATGGTTCGTACTTGCTGTGCGGTCGGTTGTAAAGTTAGATCGCAGGACCGGCAAGGGAATAAGCTTGAAAAGGGTTTATCTTTTCATTCTTTCCCCACCTGGAAGCAACATGAGGCAGCTCATGTATCGGATGTTACCAAAAGAATGCGTCTAGTCTGGATAGCAGCTGTGAGATGAGCTGATATCCAGTTCTCTTCCATCTCCAAATATCTGTTGGTGTGCTCCAGACATTTTCATTCCCGTAAGTTATAGATATGTTCATATCACTCTTTAAGTCTGACGTCACTAGCCGTGTCTGGGCTCAAACTCAGCTGCACGTCCATAAATCACAGGATCACTGTGGCATCACTGAGAGTTGAAAAACTATCTAAAGTCTTTTATCTGTAATAAAATGATCAGCGTTCTGCTCTACCATGTGTAACAATTGAGTTTATCATCCAGGCAACCATGAAAACGAAACGGAATATATGACATTTAACAGAGTTAGAAATTAGCAGGAAGTTAGCTCGCTAGCTTCCATCTAAATGAGGGATTTTCGAAACAAATTCAAACGTACAGCTCTGCTATCACTTCCAACATAAATGAAGACAGAAAACTAAACAGCAGTGATGTTTGTAGGGTACTGTGAGTAAAATGCGTTTGATTTTCTCCCGAACATTCAAATTAGTGCAATCATAAATTCATTCATGAGATGCAAATTAGAGTGAGAACATATGGAGGCTCTGGCTACGTTCACACTGCATGCGACCCATATCCAATCATGGTATGACGGTGTAAAAACAGCACAAATCCGATATTTTCAAATCCGATCTGGGTCACTTTCGTATGTGGTACTTAATCCGATACATATCTGATGTTTTAGAAAGCGACTGCTGTTTGAATGGTCATGTCGCATTAAATCCGTCTTTTATTTCACTGACACAAAACATATGCTAATTATCAGCGCTGGCGAAGACATTGAGAACACACGAGCGCTTCGTGTGCATCCCGTGCAGATGTTAGTGAAACTGTTGGGAAGATAATGTGAACATTTTATTTATACTGTATAATCTGCAGATTCTGACAGAAATCTGCAACTATCCTTTGAAGCACCGTTCCTCTCTAAAACAACAATAAGGATAATTATTAGGCCATATATAAATAACAAAATAACTTAAAGCAAAATTGGACAACGTAAAGTCTGAAACAAGTCTTTATATTAAGGGCCATCAGTCAAACAATACTGTTTGGTCTGGGTCTAAACAGAGCGCGTTGTGTGTGACGTCTGCTTTTGCGTATGTGGGCCACTTTGAGGGTTCACAAAGGACTGCGTTTGCTGTCACATTTTATTTGTAGTGTGAACAAGCAGACACAAAATCAGATTTAAATTAAAAAAAAATCGGAATTGAGCATTAAGACCTGCAGTGTGAACGTAGCCATAGTGAGTTCAGTGCATTGATGTGACATTGTCCTGAAGGATTTAGTTATTCTCAGTGGTTAAAGAAATTGCAATAATTTATTCATATTTATTATAAATAATCCTAATTATATATCTTGCTTCCATGTTTGTGTCCTGTGTCACAAAAAATAAATTTTTTACTATAATACATTGATTAATGACCTGCAGAATCTCCTTATCATATTACGTGTCCATAATTGTCACCTAAAGTCAAACTTTATGCTTTCTCCATCTTGAAAGTGATTACATCCTTGCATTACATACTTTAGGTTCATTTTCTGAAGGCAGGTTTCTGAAAGAGAACAGGCAGATTTGGAATATAACATGCAGAGTTCTATAGATGGATACATAAAAAAATGAAAAATTACATGTATGTGCTAACTTTCTAAACACTTTGTTACATTTATGATAAATGGATTTGAAAGTAGATAAAACACATTTATGTCGGCCTTGGCTCATTAGAGTCCTTGTCTTTAAATTAACTTGTTTCAGGTACTGCACTCTCAAAGACTGAATGAACCAGCATTGCAGCCATGGGTCATTGTGAGCATCACAGGGAAGGTTGAAGCTGCCCACTGCACCTGTATGGCCGGAGTCGTGGAGACCTGCATCCATGGCGCTGCTCTTCTGTTTAATGTAGAAGCAACAGTGCAGATCTGTGGCACAAGGACTGTTACAGATAAACCTGTATACTGGGTTTTGCTGGGTAATATGACCAAGATACAGCCAGAGGTTGGCCATAAGATAGACTTCTCCTCTTCAGCTGCCCAAAAACGGCTCTGGATCAAAACATAAACAGACCATCCGTATTGACAAGTAAAAGGAGGGGTCCTCAAAACAGAAAAATCCCACCTGCTAATGTGGAGGAGTTGTCACTGCTATTGGAATCTTTGCTGGAGCACAGTAAAGCTGTGGGTTGTGGGAATGACCCATAATGTTTTATCTAGGGGTCTAGATTTATGCCTGTAGTGCACTGCCATGTAAATAATTTGCATTTACTGAATATGTAATGACTGAGTACCACTGTTCAAAAGTTGAATAAAGAAACAAACTAATTTTTGCTCTTTTTTTTATTAAAACCACTTTATAGAACATCACATCAGTTACAGTGTAGAATCCATGTCATTTATAGTTTATAAAGGACAAAATGTTTACACAAAATCATGACAGCATTTACACGATATCACCCACTACTAACGTTACTTTATTTACTATCAATTACTTCAATTTATCTTTTGAAAAATTACCGCTATTTATACAGCACAAGACTTAAGAATATTTAACAGGAGCAGGTTTCATCTTCCCCTGGTTTTATTATCACACTGTTCACCAAAACGCAGCAAACCTTCACCATCTTATCCAGGAGGGTCACCTCTTCACCCTCACATGGAAGAAGTAATCTGATTGGCATGGTGGTATGTTTGAAGCAGGTGCCTTGTGTAGCGCTGGAACCCAGTCACGATGTCATCCATTTCATAGGCTGGTTTGCTGCAATAATGCCAAATAATTAGCAAGTCTATAAATAGAAGGTAGTTCTGCAAAATCACTCAGTAGGATATTTTTTTCTAATTTGCTATGACCTCAGAGTGCATCGAAAATAAAACTAATAGGCTATAAAGAGTGATATGAACATATTTAGAACTTACCGGAATGAAAATGTCTGGAGCACCAACAGATATTTGGAGATGGAAGAGAACAGGATATCAGCTCGTCTCACAGCTGCTATCCAGGCTAGACGCCTTCGTTTGGTAACACACGAGCTGCGTCATGTTGCTTCCAGGTTGGGAAAGAATGAAAAGACAAACCCTTTTCAAGCTTATTCTCTTGCCGGTCGTGCGATCGAACATTGCAGCTGACCACACAGCAAGAACGAACCATGGCTATGCTTTCGCTCCTTTTTCACTTAGACCCCCAAAATGGTGGATCGGGCCAAAATCCTTTCCACGCCCACCCCCGTGACATCACGCTCCAAAGCCCTATTAGGCTAATCGTTGTGTCACTTCCGGTATTTCAGACAATCCCTTTCCGTCAAGGATTTTTAATTTGTTGTGGGCTTTTTGTATTTTGTTGTGGCCTTTCTTATAATTTGTTGTGGGGTTTTTGTAATTTGTTGTGGGCTTTTTGTAATTTGTTGTGGGGGTTTTGTATTTTGTTGTGGGTTTTTTGTAATTTGTTGTGGGCTTTTTGTATTTTGTTGTGGGCTTTTTGTAATTTGTTGTGGGTTTTTTGTAATTTGTTGTGGGCTTTTTGTAATTTGTCGTGGGCTTTTTGTATTTTGTTGTGGGCTTTTTGTATTTTGTTGTGGGTTTTTTGTAATTTGTTGTGGGCTTTTTGTATTTTGTTGTGGGCTTTTTGTATTTTGTTGTGGGCTTTTTGTAATTTGTTGTGGGCTTTTTGTAATTTGTTGTGGGTTTTTTGTAATTTGTTGTGGGCTTTTTGTATTTTGTTGTGGGCTTTTTGTAATTTGTTGTGGTTTTTTTTTAATTTGTTGCGGTTTTTTAATTTGTTGCGATTTGCACTTCCCAGCCACCGTACCTTTCTAATGTGACGTTGTTGTCCCTGGCTCTTTCTCTGTCTCTTCCTCCGGCTCTGTTCCTGTGCTACTGAGTGCAATTACCCCCCCCCCCCAATCGTAAAGCACAAGCAGTGTTGCCAACTCCTCAGTAAGGAAAATCGCTATAGGCTTTCCTAAAAGTCGCTAGAAGTCGCTAAATGACATCATCGCCTAATTTGCATAATTGGTCATGCTAATCTAATTGTAACCTATGTTGTTGGAGAGAGAAATAACATCGTGGAAGAGACATAAAGTGAGTAAAAAACGTCCTAAATGCATTTAGAGTTTATTTAGAACTACAAATTAAATTTCTTTTAGCAATTATTGTTTTTTTTAATGTCACAATTCCAACCCTGCTCCTTTACCCGGGCTTGGACCGGCAAAAGTGACCTGAAATAGGCACTCTGGTGGAGTTACTTTGTGTGTGTGTGTTTATAAGTAGTTTTAAACCTTGTGATCCACAAAACAGCATAAGAGTAAAAGAGTAAAAGAAGAACGAGTAAAAGCGATACGCGCTTTCACGTCTTTTTTTTGGGGTCTGAAAACTCGCTAAATATAGCGACAAAGTCGCTAAGTTGGCAACATTGAGCACAAGGCTTGCCTGCGGAGTGAAGCAGCGAGAGAGAGGGTTGTGGCGGACCACCAGGTGGCTCCACTCACACCCAAGTTGAAGGGAAGTGCTGGGGTGGAGATTTTGGCGCTTACTATATGTGAATTTCTGAGAGTCAGTTAATAAAGTTGGAGTGAGACACTGAGACCTCTCCTGTCGTTATTACATACCTCCACATTGGTGACCCCTGTGGCGAACATGTTAAGGCTCGACGACGAAGCCAGCTCCGGCCTGGAAGCATCGGCTGCTGCTGGACTTTCACCTCCGCCAATGGCTGCGTTTGCTATGGCGCTTAAATTGCCGGATTTTTGGCTTCACGATCCTCCTTCATGGTTCGTGCACGTAGAAGCTGAGTTTGCTCTTCGTGGAGTTTCAGCCGACGATACTAAATACCACCATGTGGTGGCCTCACTTGACCCGCTGTCAACCGGCCGCATGATGACTCTCCTCCGGGACCCCCCAGCCCAAGGCAAGTACGCCGCCCTCAAGGCGCTGCTGCTGCGGCGTTGCGGGCCGAGAAACTCCTTTCCCTCGCGGGCCTGGGCGACGGTGTAACATGGTAGACTAATGTGACTGTGTTAATTCAGCTCCATATTATTGTGTGAAGTTGCACTGGGTTGGGAGTGGTTTTGTGTGTGTGTCACATTTTTGGTGAGCCAATGGCTGGAATGGGCTAATTAGAGGCAGGTGTACTTGATTGCACTGATACACTGGTCTACTTATAGCCCACACTACAAACACTGCTGTGTCGTTTTGTCTCTCTGTGCAGGCCAGGGCCTATTATATGCCACAGCCTAAAGGCAGCAGAGTTGCAGAGGCTGGAGTGACCACTGGCTATATGCTTGCAGGGTGGTGGGTCTCCAAGGACAACTTCTAACCCTGTTAAAGGCAACACGTGGAGTGCAACTGGTCGCGTGGCATAGCTGGCTCTGGCCTTGGGACTGTGTGTTTTTATACGATTCATAAATGGGACACTGGACTGTTTTATCTTTTTATCTCTTGATATTTTTTTGTCAATAAATTATCTTTTAGAATTTTATTGACTGTCATTTTTTTTGCCCATGACTGAGACGGTTGGTCAGACCTAGAATCTTTCTTTGGGTGTGTTACAACGGCACCGCTCTCGAGCTCATGGAGAGCATGCTGTCCTTGCTGGGCGCGGATGACGGAGGATTTCTCTTCACCCACCTCTTTCTCCGAGAGCTGCCAGCTCCAGTGCGCGCTGGCCTTGCCAACTCCCCGCTATTGGCCACGAAGGATTACCGCTCCCTTGCGGAAGAGGCGGATCGCATCCTCCTGGCTACCAGGACTTTCGGCGTCCAGGCGATTGTTCACGACTCACCAGCGTTTTCCCCCGCCCCCTCACCGATGCTCCAGGGGCCCTCCGACTCATCCACGGTGGCCGGAATCGCTGCATGGCGGCACCACAGAAAAGGGCTTTGCTTTTATCACCAGCGTTTTGGAGCGAAGGCACGGCACTGTCTCCCGCCTTGCAGTTTCCAGACCCAGGGAAACGGGCATGTCAGCGCTCTGTAGCAGCCGCGACCGCTGGCAACAAGGAAGGGCTGCTTTTCTTAGAGGACTCACGCTCGGGGAGGCGTTTCCTGGTGGACTCCAGCTCACAGAAGAGCCTTCTTCCCCCGGCTGGCTCGGACAGGCTAGCTGAGGGCTGCGGGCCATTGCTAACAGCGGCTAATGGCTCTCCCATCAAAACCTTCGGTGAAAGGTTGGTGACTGTTTGCTTTCATGACCGTGACTTTCAGTGGAACTTTGTTGTTGCTGCTAGCTCTGTGCCTATAATAGGCGCTGATTTTCTTTGTGCTCACGGACTGCTGGTTGATGTTGCTAACAGACGTTTAATTGATGCTGTGTCATTTTCCTCATTACCCTGTTTTACTCGGGGTGCTCAGCTCGTGGTGCATGCTAACTCAGTAGATTCGGGTGACGTTTTTCAGTGTTTGCTTTCTGAGTTTCCCTCACTCACTGTCACCACTTTCTCGAGCACGGTGACGAAGCATGGGGTGGAGCATTACATAACTACAGTAGGGCCCCCGGTGTTTGCACGCGCGCCGCCTCGACCCTGCCAAACTGGCTGTCGCTAGGGACGACTTTGCCACGATGGAGCGTCTGGGCATCGTGCAGCGTTCGAATAGTGCCTGGGCTTCCCCGTTACACATGGTGCCTAAATCTGATGGTCGGTGGCGACCTTGTGGGGATTTCCGCCATCTTAATAATGTCACAGAGAACGATCGTTATCCCATTCCCCACATCCAAGATTTTTCCGCCCATCTTGCGGGGACCTCGGTTTTTTCGAAGATCGATTTGGTACGGGGATATCACCAGGTTCCCGTGCGCGTGGAGGATGTCCCCAAAACTGCCGTAATTACACCTTTCGGCCTTTTCGAGTTTCTGCGCATGCTGTTTGGCCTGAAAGGTGCCACCCAAACCTTCCAGCGGTTGATGGACTCGGTCTTGCGCGGGCTGCCCTTTGTTTTTGTATATCTTGATGATATACTGGTGGCCAGCAGCTCGAAGGAGCAGCACATGTTCCATCTGCGTCAGGTTTTTCAGCGTTTGGCGGAGCATGGACTGATTATTAATCCGTCTAAATGCCAGTTTGGGTTGCCGGTTCTCGATTTCCTTGGGCAGCGTATTTCCGCCGAGGGCTCGGTTCCGTTGCCTGACAAAGTCCGAGCTGTTTCGGAATTTCCGCGTCCCACGAATGTTAAGGCACTGCAGGAATTTTTGGGGATGGTGAATTTTTACAACCGCTTTCTCCCCAGAGCGGCACATCTGCTGAAGCCCCTTTATTGGGCGTTAAAAGGTAAGAAAGCTAATGACTCCGTTGACTGGTTTCCGGAAAGCATCCAAGCATTTTCTGATGCTAAGTCAGCGTTAGCTAATGCTGCCCTTCTGGCCCACCCATCCCCCTCAGCGCCGATTGCGTTGACCACCGATGCGTCAGACATAGCGGTGGGTGCGGTGCTGGAACAGCGAATCTTGGGTGTCTGGCAACCGCTCGCCTTTTTCAGCCGTACGCTGCATGACAGCGAACGCAATTACAGTGTTTTTGACAGGGAACTACTGGCGCTCCACCTGGCGACTCGTCATTTCCATTTTTTTCTCGAGTGGAGTGCACGCCAGCAGCGCCAGTTGGCAGCCATTTCTGAGTTTACCACGGACATTCGGCACGTGGCTGGTAAATCCAATCATGTGGCTGACTGTTTGTCCCGTGCGCTGGTTTCTCCCGTCTTTCTCGGCATAGACTGCCGATCAGAGCGGTGACCCGGACATCCTCGCGCTTAAATCCACCCAGACGGGCCTCATACTGGAGGACAGACCCGTGTGGGACGGTGGTCCCCTCCTCGTCTGTGACGTTTCCACCGGCCGCCCTCACCCAGTGGTTCCCGTTTCCTGGCGTTGTCAAGTTTTGGACTCGGTACATGCTCTCTCTCATCCGGGGGTCCGGGCCTCTGTTAAACTGGTCAGCTCTAAATTTGTTTGGCCAGGCCTTCGCAAATCTGTTAAGGAATGGGCGTCGGCGTACATTCCCTGCCAGCGTGCGAAGGTTCATAAACACACCAAGGCGCCCCTGGAGCCGTTCTTCATACCCGGCAAACGTTTCGATCATGTGCATGTCGATCTGGTGGGTCCTCTGCCACATTCACAAGGTTTTACGCACCTTTTGACTGTTGTTGATCGGACCACCAGGTGGCCGGAGGCGGTCCCCCTGGCGTCCACTACCGCAGCAGTGGTGGCCAAGGCGTTTTTGTCAACCTGGGTCTCGCGTTTCGGCCCACCCGCGGACATTACGTCAGACAGAGGCCCCCAGTTCATTTCCGAGCTTTGGTCGGCCATGGCTGATGGACTGGGGGCTAAAGTCCACCGCACAACGGCATACAACCCGCAAGCTAATGGGATGTGTGAACGGTTCCACTGGTCGCTTAAGGCTGCTTTTCGCGCCTCCTTAAAGGATGGCAATTGGGTTGACCGCCTCCCGTGGGTTTTGCTTGGGCTGCGCTCTGCGGTTAACCCTTTACAGCCGATTGGAGCGGGCACGCTCTGTTTTGCATAACTATTTTTAAATCCCGGTAGCACTGCAACCACGTAAGCTAGCGCAAAAATTTTTTTTGCATATGAAACCGGAGGAGTTGTACTTACATCTTATGCCATCAGCTTGTCCTAGGTCACGGTTTCCTTCCACATAAAGCTTTGCAAAAACTGCATAAAAAGCGCTTGCAGGAACAAAAACATAATATTCCAGAAACACGCTTTACCGATCCAATCAGCTGGTCATAACACTTCCTACGTTGGAATAGACGTCAGCGCGAACTTTTGCATTTCCGCCATTACCTGCCCGAAACCGGAAGTGACGTCATTTTCGCGGAAATGTAGTCTTTTTTACTATCAGGGCCTCAGGGCCTATACTCGTCTTTTTAAAAGTTATCTTTGACTTTATGACTTTCTGTGTCGTTTCTGGGATGCTTAGGACTCATATTGCACTGCTGGAAATAGTTTATTTTGGTGCATATGCTGCTTTTTTGCAAATTTGCAGTATAATATTTATTTTCGTTTTTCCTGCAGTGTATAAAAATTGGTGTATTTCAAAAATAAAACTATGAAGACACTCAAAATAAATTTCCTGTGGTGGGAAACTATTTTGTGCAACTTTTTTGTATTTACAGTTTTGAGGGATAAGCCTCTTAAATTTCTCTAACTACAAATATATGTTAAAAAAGCAAAAAGGATTTTCAATTTTTTTGTAGTTTATTGCACTTTTTTGCAATTTATGTAATTACTATGCACTTAATGAATACATATTATTAAAATCTGGGCTATAATGGTTGTATTGATGTATAGCAACTTGAAATGCTCCCAAAAATGGCTCCACAGCATGTAAAAATATGATATAAGCTCTGGCGGACTTGGTTCTATGGTAGGTCTTAAAGGGTTAAGGAGGATCTCGGCGCTTCCCCAGCTGAGCTAGTGTTTGGTCAGCCCCTCTGCGTGCCTGGAGAATTCTTGCCCGAAAATCCTCCTCCCTGCTTCGATCCATCGGTGCTATCTCTCAACCCGCTTTTGCACTCGCTTTGGGTTCCTGGGCCGGTGCACCATTGCGTGCCTGACACTTTTGTTCCAAAAGACTTTAGAGACTGCTAAGTTTGTTTTTGTCAGGCACGATGCCCGCAGGACACCGCTGCAGCCGCTGTATGACGGCCCATTCAGGGTTATCGAACCGGGCCAGAAACATTTTGTTTTGGATTTTGGGGGTCGAAGGGAGACTGTGTGTGTTGACAGACTTAAACCTGCACATGTTCTTCCGGACAGTAATGTAGTGCCGGCCCCTCGCCGTGGCCGCCCTCCTTCGATGGGGTTGACAGACTCTGTTTTCCCCCCAGGACTACCCCCGGACCACCGGCGTTTGAGCCTCCTCCTGCCTTTCCTGCTCGCCTTCACCAGCCTCGTTCACAGGATGGACCTTCCTCTGCCTGTTCTCTCCCTCCCAGGTTCAGTTGTTCGGGTCGTTTGCTTAGGCCCAGGGTCCTGGACTGAATAGAGACCTAACTGTGTGTTTGGGGGGGGGGGGGGGGGGGGGGTAATGTGTGGCGGACCACCAGGTGGCTCCACTCACACCCAAGTTGAAGGGAAGTGCTGGGGTGGAGATTTTGGTGCTTACTATATGTGAAGTTCTGAGAGTCAGTTAATAAAGTTGGAGTGAGACACTGAGACCTCTCCTGTCGTTATTACATACCTCCACAGGGTGAGAGGAAAAAAAAAAACACAGCTCACGATAAGGAGCCGGCTCACGTCGTTCACGTCAAAGATCCGGCTCTAAGAGCCATTTCGTTCGCGACCGACACATCACTAGTACTTATGACTAAATAATACAGAATTAGAACATAAATAAACTCTTAAATCCTTAGATTTACACATATAACAACAAATGAGAGGTTGGTGGGTTGAAAAGGCCAGAGAATAAAAGTGAAATTTGAGCCCAGACTTAAAAGCAGAGATGGAAGATGCTCTTTTTATATCCGGCAGTAGCGGATTCCACAATCGTGAAGCAGTGACTGCAGACGCTCTGTCACCATTTTGCTTAAGGTGTGATCTTGGAACATGTAAGAGATCTTTACCAGTGCATCTGAGAGAGCAAATAATACTAGTAATATAAGCTGGAGGCTGCACATTAACAGCCTTAAAAACAATGAGTAAAATCTTACACTGAATCCAAAAAAAGTAAACCAATGCAGAGAAGGCAGGGCTGGAGTGATGTGCCCATATTTTTTAGCACCTGTCAGCATTCAAGGTGCCAAATTCTCCACCATCTGCAATCGTGTTGAAAGAGACAGTCGGACACAGAGGTGTAGGGAGTTACAATAATTAGACAAGAGATAAAATACTAACACATACTTCTGACAAAAGAACTCAAAATTGACGGAAATAAATTGAAGTTTTGAGTTCTTAAATAAAAAATTTGAGATATAATTCGACGTGAAATGATGATGCCAGATTTGTTATGAGGAACTCAATAGTAGTGTCCAGCAACCAAAATCAATAGACTGCAGGTTGTGACTGTATCAAAAACTGCCACAAGACTCGGTTGACAGCTCACAAGTTAAGATGTTTCTATTGATATTCCTTTTAAGCATGAAAACACGCCACACATTAAAATTAAACTCACTATTTCTGCTTTACTCCTTTAACAGGAATAAAACCTCATATATAGCCTCCCTTTCAGCTGAGATAAGGTGTGTGTTTGGAACTGAAAAGATAGATTTTGAGTAGTGTTTCACTTTTACTTTATGAAAAATGATCTATTGTCCCACGCTCTATTATTGTTTGTACAAAGCATCCAGCATATGCTGTCTCTACACAGCTGATGCTGTTGGGAATATTTAGCTGAAGAATTCATTTAGCACATTGGCTCAATTCCCTGTGACAGGTGTGAAAGCATGTTTTGTGTAAAAGCTAAAGAGGTGAAGTTCAGCTGTAATGCTCTGTGGCAAATTGATTATATATGAGCTACAATGAGGTACCTGTATAGAGTATTGATTGGGAAATAATTGAACTCTGTTCAGTCCAAGTTAAGCAGGCAACCTGGCTTTAATGAACAGACAAACACTGAGAGCTTAAGGCCAGAATCCTGAGTTAACCTGTAGCCCCTAAGGGAAGAATAATAACACAGGGGATCAGGTAAATTTTCTTGATCTGATTCATCTAATAGTTTAAGTGTCACCAGAGTTGCGTTCACCATTGGGTTCGCCACCCCTCCTCTTCTTTTCTCTTCTTTTTAATTTTCACTCACAGAGAAAATTGGAGGTTGGTGTTTCAAGATAATTTGGCGTTACGCAATGTGCCTCTTTAAATCTCATTATAGGTCTCCCAGTCTGTTCAGCTAACATGCTTTGTCATACAAATAATGTCACCAAATGGCTTTGGTAATTTGTTATGCACTGCAATTTGTTTGTTGCCAAGCTTTGTGTAGGTGACATGCATATTATTCTTCCCATTCTGTTCTAGAGCAACATTGACAGGCACAGATGTGAGATACATTGAGAGCATTAAGCCTCCAGCCGCACTGCTTTCTCCTCTTCTTTCACCCCCACCAACAGTTTGTGAGAAATGATCACTTGTGTGGATTGGCCCAGGATGCTGCAAGGCATCGTACAGAAGGCCCAATAACGAGGATATGATTTCACAGTCCACCACCTGGGCTAGAAAAGGATAGGTGGGGGGAAACGAGCATGGCTAAGAGAGAGAGAGGAGGATAAGAAGATGAGAGGAGAGCTGACGGAGGATAATGGTGTTTGTGTGGCGCCACAGTCCCCAGGCTCTGTCTGTACCCAGAGGCAATAGAGCTAGCAACGGCTCAGGGCTACAGGAAAGGTAGGCTATAATGCTGAGGAACTCTATTTATTAAATCCATCCGTTTAAAAGTCCTTTCTGCTGTCGTGTCTTTCCAAAACAATGATTATGACAGGTATGAAGGCAGGAGGAAAGAGAGAAACAGAAGCCATAATTATATACTCATAACCACTGTATACTAGAGGCATGACAGACATGATACAACCAACCGTAACACATCAAACGAGCTTTTAAAAGCAGTGTTTGTATTAATACACTGCTGTTGCAGTCATGTGGCTCATTATAGTTATAGTAAGTTAAAAACCCTATTGCTATAAAGTGCATTACTTGTTGTTTGATAATACCATATTGGTCATAGGCTTTGATTTGTCAAGTTAGATCTGAATAGTGAATATAACTGAAAATAGCATCATTTAAACACCACATTGTAACTGAGTGTTTCTGGGAATATTTCAGGGCAGTGATTATGCAGTTTGACTTTAATTAGCATCATCTGTTCTTTCCTAATTGTTAAGGAAAAACTGGATCTATGGGACCACAGTTTCCTGTTTCGAAAATTGCAGATTCAGTTGAAAGAACATTTGTGCAAATTATTTAGTTGAACAGCATTCTCTTCTACCAGCTTCAATAAAAACGTTTTGCTTTCATAATGTTATAATGAGCAACAAACAATTTCAACAAAGAAAGGTGAAAAAACTTTACAATCTTTTTGTATTTGTCATTGACTGGTCTGTAAATAAATGTGGTATTTCATATATCTGTATAATCCAAGGATAAATGACAGATGTCTTCAGGAGATTATGTCAACGTTTTCAAAAGATTTGACTAGATTGGGGCCTGTGATATTAAACATCACTAAAAAGAGATGTAAACAAACAGATAAATGATGATAAGTTAATTAAAATGGCAGAGAAAATGTCTTTTGTTCACTGAAGTCTGTGCACTTTTTTAATGAAATGACTGAACTAAACCGGGGGAGTAGTAATCAGTTGATGTGTGAAGCACATACACTCAATGTAAAAGTAACACAGAAAAGATAGACAAACTCAATAGCACAAATGGAGGAGAAAAATATCAGAAATTAATGCTAGTCAAGCAGTTCCTCCAAAATGTCAGCACATAACTATTTCAGGAGGTTTACCAACTGATCAAGCTCACCTGTTTTCAGTACCACTGAGAGCTATTCTTTGTTCTCATCTAGCTGCCATTCATTAACAATCTAATGTTAATATTGCAGTGACAAACTATTGAAAGCATGAACATATGATAGAGTGAGCAAACAGTGGAAATACTGTAATCACTGTTGCCTACAGGGATCAGTCAGCGAATCCCAAGCCTAGCTTAAGCAGCAATAGCAGAATTAATCACCTGGAATAAAGTCAGGTCTGCATTTTCTGTTTTTCATTTTTCAAAACGACACAAAGAAAACAAGACTTGCAGTGATGATTAAGCACACTGTTCCTGACACCTAATAAGTCTGAGATCTGATAGATGGTTGAGCAAAACGAACAAACAGCTGCTGGTTTGAAATCAGGAAAGAGGAGAGTGATGCCAGAAGGCCCTGGAAGACATGATCTCTGTTATTATTGGTGAAGTGTTGAGCCATGACAACCATGTGCTACAAATGCTGCCCCCTCTTTCTTTCCTGCTTTTTAGTACAGTTCTATCATTTATATGTGCCCTCTGTCAGCATGGCAGCTGCCCCTGTCAGAAACTGATTTACGATTTAATTCTGTTGTCACTGATGCGTATGTGGAAAAACACCCCTCTTATTTTGGGAGTTGTAGCACAGACATTTAATTGCTTTTGATTGCAGTGTAATTAAATCTCAAAAAACTGTAAAATATTACTGCCGTAGTGTTCATCACTGCACACTGACACGTCAATGCTTCTAACAGCGTGGGAAAAAAAGTGAGCTGCAAAAAGTTACAAACAGAAAACCTGCAAAGCGTGCATCAGACAGGACAGCGGCAGAGCTGATGAAGATGCTAAGATTTTTATTGAGGGTGACCAGGATGGACAAGATTACAAATGAGTACATCAGAGGAAGTGGAGTGATTTGGAGACAAAAGAGTTTGGAGTAAAAGAGTAAGAGATGGATGGATGGATGGAGTGAAAGAGGAAGCAGAGAGGGTTGGTGTGACAGGAGAGGATGCAAGAGATAGGGGGAGATTGATATCAAACACCTTTGCAAAAATCACGAGTTGGAATTGTAGGTATTGTTGAAAAATAGATCACAAAATACAGTGATGGTATCACACCTGTATCAGAATAACATGTCTATATGCCTATACTACATGCTGGTACTGATCAGAGGAGCACTGATATGCTGTGAGGTAACTCCAGATGTATCAGGGACCTTTTGAAACTATGTATTATTACGGAAGAAAGAGACATGAATGAATCTTTTAACTTACTGCATCTGAACTTGTTAGGATAATATGTTGTCCATACAGAAGCAAATCCTTTTACCTAAATATGATCAGATGGTGAGAAAAATGAGCCCATGACCTATCAAGGGCCCAGACTGTCAGTCAACAGCTCTCAGGCCCAAACTTTGTCATCTGTCAGAAGAAGATGGCTAAATTGTAACATGCGGGGAAGAAAGTTAAACAGGCACTTGGAAAACAAACCTTCTGAGAAAAACTTGGACTGCTTCATAAGAGTGCTGGATCTGGACCAGAAACAGTGAGACCATTTGTGGTGTGAAAGCGTATGCCAATTGAGGCAAACTACAGGCTAGAGGAGGTTACTGCAAGCCAGATGAAACCTCATAAAATAGCAATAATTTTGCAAAAATTACCCATATCTTGGCCATACAATCAAAAGAACAACTATTTGATCATAAGAACATTTCAGTTGGCATATAAACTCTTTTGCATAAATACAACATATGTGAAATGTTGGCTTTGCCCTTTGGTGTACTTTGGGAACCAGACATTTGAAAACCCTATTCGGTGTTAAAAGTATTTGCTGTAAAAGTTTAAGGAATCTCTATGAAGTAGCACATGGTCCATGACCTGATCATAAAGTTCCTTGACTTTGCCTGTAAAAATAAAAAAATATATATATCTAATTTAAATTAGGCTTTGGATGACCTTCTCATGCACCTATGACCTGCCTCCAGAAGGGGCACTGTTTTTACTATGCCTCTGTCAATCATGGTAAATCTCCACCAGGGAGACTTCAGGGAAGTTAACTTCAAGAATGTATTCACAGGAAGTTGAATCAGGCTAGGTGGCAAACAGAAATCCTGTTGGTATGATTAAAAAAAGCCTTTTCAAATTGTAGATGGGTGTACAATGGCATGCAGGATATATGAGGCTTTTAATTTAAATATGATAAATTATCTCTATATTGCCTCAGGCCGTTTCATAGAACTCTATACTGAGACTATAACTTTTTAATGTATGACCTCGTACTTGGCAAATCTTGGAAAAAAATTAAGTGATGCTCTTGGTCAAGCATCTGACCTGTTTGGCTTTCACGCTTGGAAACTGCAAAGCTTTCAGCAACAAGCAGCTTTTTGATCTCTGGGTTATGGATGAACGCCCACCTATGATCATTTGTGATGATTTTCGACATGAAAATATCAGCTCTTTAGGTTCAATAAGCAGTTATAACTAAACTTTCACACAATCATCACAAGGGAACACGAGCTAAATTTAAGTCACGAATGGTTGTTTAACTTTACTGGATGGAGTCTCAGAGCATTTTGTTAATATGCACATCAGTGATCTTAGTTAGGAAGCTCAAAGTATAAATTCACTTTTTCTAAAATAAATGTTGCTCTACTTTTTATTCTAAGGAAAGCTACTTTTCTTTGCAAATGAAAAGTCTGACTCACCATTGCATTTTTTATGATTTGTTGGGCTGGCCATCCCTGCCCATTAACAAAAAACATATTTTTCTTTATAAAGCAATAATAGGTAAACTTTCAGTGGCACTTTTGTACCATTCTCTTTCCAAGTACCAATAATTACCTTTACTTTCTTCTTCCTGTGGGACTCAGAATGGAACGGTTGGACACATATGAATGTATGTATAGCCTTATCTCAGTTTTTAAAAGAGATTTGATCTCAGTGGGACTTTCTGGTTAAATAAAGGTAATAATACTGTTTTAGGCACACACTGCTCATGAAAATAACACTTGGGGTTTAGTTGAATCATGCTTAACTTCTCAAATTATATTTAGTGAGAAAATGCAAAAGAGCAACTTTTGAATAAATAATATTATCAGACATTTCTATTATGAGGCATGCAACAAAGTGTTTTGTGGATTATTTTTGTAAGGATTCCAATAAAAATGATATAATAACAGATATGATAACACTTTCAAAACTGCTTTCCTTATCCTGATAGTTACAAATAATTATAGCCAACATAACAGAGGACTGGATTTGTAGTATTGGCGACCAAGCATCAACAAAAAAAGCATTTTTGACGCACTCACCCACACAATAATGGATTGCATTTTTATATAGCACTTTTCTAGGCACCCAAAGTGCTCTACAATTCCACTATTCATTCACTCTCACATTCACACACTGGTAGAGGCAAGCTACAGTTGCAGCCACAGCAGAAGCGAGGCTGCCATGTCGGCCCCTCCAACACTAGTAGGCGGTAGGGTAAAGTGTCTTGCCCAAGGACACAACGACCAGGACAGAGAGAGCAGGGGGATCGAACCGGCAACCTTCCGGTTACAGATGAGCTTCCCAATCCCCTGAGCCACGGTCACCCAGCAACATAATACCCAAAATATGACCAAATACTCTCACACATCCCGTACTGTGAATACAGCACATAAGCCACATGTTGAGTGTAAGATTAAGGAATCTAGCCAGCATTTCCCTGTTACAGTGTTGACATCTGACGTGATAATCACTTCAAAGGGCAAGTGCCGAAGCAGAGATATGAAACAGACAGCCCTGAAAAACTGAAAAACTATCACTGACACCCATATCACGTCAGTGTCAGATGAGACGGGAAAATAGGACCTGCTTTTAGTAAGATATTTTTTCGCAAACAGTCCAACAAACATTGTTATTTCTCTGTTGTTTTCGAGGGTTTGATTGTTTTGTTTTTTTGCACATGTTATTTTGCTATAATCATTCCTGTTTGTCTTGAAAATAATTCCAGTGCCACACAAGCTTGCATTTGAAACCTTGAAAACAGTAGTTTATTGTGTAGTAGGTTGATCTCTGCTTTAAAATTTGTTCTCATTTATTGGAGTGCACTACCCTTCAATCATTTTCCCTATGAAGTAACAAAGCAGTGGAAACAACATATAAAAAAAACATTTGCCACTAAAACAGAGGATATTGTTCTATAAGCAATCCTGGGTGAAATGATAAAGTATGTATGTCTATTACATAAATAGGCAGTGTATACTGTGTATCCAAATTTAGCACACTAACTAATGTTCAGTACAGTAAATCTTTTTGCTTCTAGAGCAGCCTGTGAAGCAGAACTCTAAGGCAGTCAAAACAGGTGACAGAAATCCTCCACAGGGATTTTGGTTCATGTTAGTTTGATAATATCACAGTTTCCTGCAGAAATCCCAGTGATGCATTCATGCTGTTAACATCCTATTTCACTTTATTCCAAAGATGCTCCATCCAGTTGAGGTCTTGGCCCTTTATAAAGAAGCCCTTGTCATGTTGTTGGAACCTGTACATGCTTGCAGGCATGGTGCATTATGTAGGTGTAGAATTAATGGGCTTATTGATACTCTTGAATCCAGCAAATGCTTGGCCAGTAATGACAGGCACTGTTTGTGCTGAGAAATCATTGGCTATACTGTTATACCACCAATTTCAATCTGCACTGCTGATACTAGACAGGATGGATCCATAAATCCATGCTGTGTGCACCAGACTGTGCCAGTGCCAGTAGCAGGCTGCAACAAAACAGCATCCAGATTCTTTGATCATTCAGTTTTAGGATTAACTTTCTCACTGTAGCCCAGTCAGTCCACCCCAGGGCTCAACCATATGAGTGTCCTCAGTTGCTCCTCTATACATAAGTGTTGTAAAGATCTGGTATACATCCATGTAAGTGTTGCCATTATTTACTCTTTGTAGAATTTCTGTTGTGTTCTGTTCTGTTGAGTATTCTTAATTACAGAGGATTTAAGGACAATAGCAGTTTTTAATGTCTACAGAAAACCGTACATATACAGTGTGTGCAACCAAGAAGTACAAGAAGTCTGTTTGCCTGGTTTATAACCTGACACTGGGGTTTGAATCCTGTGTTAAAATTACTTGCACAAAAAAGCAACAAGTCCTCAAAATCAACAACTACAGCTGTTTGTCCTTTTCCTCAGATACAAGTAAAGCAGCAGGGAGCAGATTATATACCAAAGATATTGATAAAAATCACTGCCCAGCAGCCCATTCTCATTCTCAGGGCCTCAAGGCAATTTTTTCAGATATGCACACTAGGTTCTGCCATGACACACCAGGTTTTGGCAGTAGCGAGCCAGGCCCATCATTCCAACTGTTACAATTGAGCACCTACGTAGACCTACTGCCATGATATTTAAATCCACTGGGAACCATCATTTTTCAACATGCGGTAACCCCGCATGTTGAAAAATATTGTAGAGGTGCACATATTATTGTAAAGGTGCACATTAAAGTCAAAAACACAATCTTATCCAAAATCTAGCCAAGTAGCTTTCAATGCCTAATCCTGATCAAGTGGCAATTGAGAGCAAACGTAAAAAGAACATGGAAAAAGAAATGCATCAGGGGAAATCGAAGCAAAACAAAGTGCAAATTGCTCGCCTGTTTGACCTGTGTGTGTGTTTATGAATAATTTCTCTCAAAGCCAGATTTTTACATGTTTTTGACATTCATGCTCTCCTCATGAAACATTAGTTGGATAATTAAGTGGGACAGTTATAATGGCTCGGTAGCATTTGTTTTCAGATTCCTCATCATTCCTCCTCTCTGGTGTTCCTCAGGCAGATCACTAATGGTTTTTCCTTGATAAACATTATTAATATACAGTAGGGGCAAGCAATAACTCATGAATTAACATTCATAGTGGCCCACTTTTTCTTCGTCGTGTTTCTCTCTATTGCTGCCAATTCCTGGTTTTAAAGTGAGAGTTGAAGTTGTATTTAATATGCAATTCTCATAAAGGGCTGAAATATGGCAGTATGCAGTGCCCTTAAAGTCACATTGTGAAAATCACAGTCATGCGAAGCTATCATTTGATAAAGTGACTCCCAAGGTCTAATTAAGGGAGGAACATCCTATCACAAACTTAAAATTCTTACTTGAGTAACCAGTGATGAGTGAAAAATGCATGTTAAACTGTTAGGAGGAAAAAAAGTCCTCCAAATTGCACAGAAAAAATTTGCATAATTTCTACACCAGTACACACTGAAGCAATTTTTGATCTGACTCCACAACCTTGGAGCTTTCTAAAAACGTTGCGAATCACTTTTTACCAAATCCATTTTGTTAAGTGATAACATTATTATTCATACTGATCTTGTCATTAACCTTACCATGTGCTAGGCTGAGCAAAAAATCAAAGTTTGGTCTCGTAAAAAGCACATTTTATCGTTAGGAAAATTTAATTTAGGTTAAATATTAAAACAGAGGACAAGTCAAGGTTGAAAACTTAGTTTATTAAACCAAGAAAATGATAATATAAAAAAGAAATCATAATAGGGTGATATTTTAAGTTTTCAGTAGACAAATACAGAGAAAACAATCATTCACAAGACGGGAGGACTACAGGTCAAGGATCAGATGCCCTATAGGTCAATTGCTTCTTCCCAGTGCCATACCCCTCAAACACCACTACGGTGACAATTACTGTAAAGGTGAGCTAGTGTGAAGGTGAATATTATTATTATTATTATTATTATTATTATTATTATAAATGACATAAAATGCAGGAAGGCAAGCAGTAGCCAGGTTTGCTGGTTTGGAACATTTAAGTGTTCCAAACAATACCAAGGAGCTAAGACGTCAGCAATGACCTCAGAGAACCAATTGTTGCTGTCCATCAAAGGGTTATAAGGCCAATTCCAAACAATTTGAAGTCCATCATTGTACAGTGAGAAGGATTATCAACAAGTGGAAAACATTCTGGACAGCTGCCTATGTTCCCAGAAGGTGATATCCAGCAAATCCACCCCATGATCAGACTGTATAGTACTCAAAGAAATTGTAAAAACTCAGAAGATACATCTGAGACTCTAAAGGCTTCAGTTAGATAGTTAAATGTTCAAGTTCATAACAGTACCATTACAAAAAGAGTCAACATGTATGAAAAAACATTGTCCTTTGGACAGCAGAGAAGTGGATATAATGGCCATAATTCACAGAACCACATCTGAAGAAAAACAAACATAGTATACCAGCCCAAATACCTCATACCAACATACCAAGGTGGAAAGCCAAATCCATAATAATAATCCATAAATCCATAATAGAATAACTAAGAAAGAATCAAAGTGTTGCTGTGACCCAGTCAGAGCTCAGGCTTCAACCTGACTGAAATGCTGTGGCTGGACTCTAAGAGAGCTGTGCATAAACAAATGCTGCAGTGATGGTAAAGAATAGTGGGAAATTTAATGGAAAGAATTTTGGATCCAACAGAGACAGTGGCGCGGCTGCCCCTCTGTTGGTCTTCCTTGGTCTCTTGTGTTCTGGGGGCCTCTGGATGTCTTGAGTTTTGATCTCCTCCATACCTGCTTCATACCCTGGAGGACGGGGCTGTGGCCCCCCACACTCCCTAGCAGATCGTTACATGGAGAAACCTTTGGAATGCAAGCATGCTGATCCACACAGGTATGCACACAGGTGTACACACGGGTATTCACAGACGCGGACTACAGCTTTCTTGGCTGCTGCCTCAAAGCACATTGTGCGCTGTCTATCTTGCGTGCTGCACAATATCGTTTATTATTTAGTATCTACTGATATCTACTGCTAGCTAGTTTATTGTGATGGTGCCGTTTTTTTTATTATGTTGCTCTTTGTTGTTTGCTTTCTCTTCTGTTTTTTTTCTCCATACAGGTGACCCAGGTGTTTGTTTTTTTTTGTTGTTTGTTTGTTTGTTTTTTTTCTTTCTTCCCCCCCCTTCTCACCGTCTCTTCTCCCCTTTGGTTTTCTTTCTCTCCCTCTCTTTCTTTCATTCTTTCTCCCTGTCCTATCCCCCAGTCATGTCTGTCCCGCTTGTAGGAACTGAAAATAAAATAAATTCATAATTATAATAAAGGTCAATCAAATGGACCAATATGGCAAGGCCATGATGATCCACTTGGTAAAATAAATCCGCTTGGCATCTTTCTTGGCCTTAAGACAACAATTCTGATGGCTAAAGATCCAAACGGGACACAAAAAAAAAAAAAAAAAAAAAAAAAAAGGAAAGAATTTTGGATCCCACGCTTAATGTACTTCCAGTGATATAACTCTAGAGGAGTGGTGTAAATTTTGAGACAGGCTTCAAAATAATCAAAAGAAAAGAAAGGATCATTACCTATTAAATCTTAACTCTTATGCTGTTTGGTTAGTCTTGAGCTTCATTTTTTCTGAAATAGCATCACAAGTTCATTGTGTGAAGAGATATGTGGATCTGTCTTTGTAAGTGTTAAAATATCCATGTACAAATATTACACTGTCAGGAGTCTCAACATGTCATAATAACATTCCTTAGATGCCTAATGTTGGCGTTTCCCCATGTGGTCACAATTGCTGTCATTTTGCTGTAGTCTTGCTGGTTTATTCACATGGGTGATTGTAAAGTCTGTGATCAGAAGCTACTTTCAGAACCAGATCAGGTAGAGGTCACATTTGCATGAATATTCATGACAACACTGCAATGCAAAATCCACTCTGTCAAAATTATGCAGATTTTCTTTTTTTTTTAAAGCTGTCCAACATGAAAGATTAACTTTGAAATGTGACTTTTGATTTTCATACTCCAGTCCCTTTAAGGCCTGAAGTGTGTAGTTTGGATGTGTAGTGACTGTTAGGGAGCAAGCGGATTTGTTTAAAAGATATTGCTGAAGATTTTATTAGAAGCCTTTTTTTTTTTAAAAAGAGGAAAAAAAAAAGAGAAGACTTTAGGTCATTAACTACCAGATTTGTTTTTCACAGTATATAATAATTATGGTAAATGGCCTGTATTTTATATAGCGCTTTACTAGTCCCTAAGGACCCCAAAGCGCTTTACACATCCAGTCATCCACCCATTCACACACTGGTGATTGCAGCTACATTGTAGCCACAGCCACCCTGGGGCACACTGACAGAGGCGAGGCTGCCGGACACTGGCGCCACCGGGCCCTCTGACCACCACCAGTAGGCAACGGGTGAAGTGTCTTGCCCAAGGACACAACGAACCGAGACTGTCCAAGCCGGGGCTCGAACCAGCAACCTTCCGATTACAAGGCGAACTCCCAACTCTTGAGCCACGATCGTCCCATCCCATTACTTTGAAAGTGCAGTCACCTTTATAGCAAAATGCTTAAAACTTGGTAAAGAGCTGTATTTCTTTCAAATAGACACATTTATATAGATGCATTGAGGGCTGCATTGCTAATCCTATGAAGGATACTCAAGTGCCTTTAAAGAGTGATACAATGATTATTTGTGACAAAAAAAATATTTTTTTAGCTTTTTAATAACAAATACACATTTATATCAAGGTCAAAATCATCCCTAATTTTGTATTGTAGAAGGTGGTTGAGTTTAAGTACTTGAGGTCAATTGTCCAGAGTAACAGGGTTTGGAGAAGTGCAGGCAGGGTGGAGTGGATGGAGGGGAAAGTCGAGAGTAATTTGCAACAGAAGGTTGGACAGTTCAGGGACATAGTAAGAGGTGAGGCTGAACTGTGCAGACGAGAGATACTAGGAGAAATCTGTGGAAGATGGAGCTGCCAGGTAAGAGGAAAGGAGGAAGGCCAAAGAGTTGGTTTATGGATGTGGGGAGAGAGGATATGTAGGTCGTTCAAATGACAGAGGAAGATCTAGAGGACAGCAAGAAATGGGAACAGATTATCTGCTGTGATGACCCCTAACAGGAGACAAGAAGAAGCTGAATCATAATGCATGCATCCATTTTTAAGAGGACAGTAACATATATTGCTTTAATGACACCAATTATGAATGTATTTGCAAAAACCTGTTGTCTATAATTCTTGTACTTTTAACTGGAAGAGAGATTACTTGAAAATAATCTGTGCTGGCGTGAAATCATTGTAACTGTTGATAGAAAACAGAGAACCACAGGCACAATGGATTAACCTCAGCTCAGACTCAGGCAGAGATCCACTGTGCTTTCAGTTTTACTCAGAAGATCCAAACAAATTCCCTGATGAAGAAATAAGAAGTAACAAACACATGCATGCACTGTTCATTAAAAACCTAATTTTAAAGCATATTTAAAATTAGGCTTATTACAAAACTGCATTGATTAGATTTTACTTTGACTTTCTCAGGTATGTAATGCTGAAATGTAAAACCAATTAAAGGTTAGGGTAAATGTGTATTTCATTGTGTTTCATGCAATATATTTTCTTAATGGGCTTGGACATTATGAGGAAAGCCTTGCATAATTTGCGAAAACAAAACAAAAGAACATATCTGTTTGAGCTGCAACAACTGCATTTCATGCTGTAGCATAGCACAAGTAGGTAAGAATATTTTTGTTAAGTTTGCATTTTGTCCAAGTTCCTTGCATTGGTTTACTTCTAAAGACGGGCAGAACAATCCAAATACATAATGCATAAATACCAACGCTGCTATTGATATTGGATTGATACTAGTGCAACAGGATCAGTATTTTGTTTCTTTCCTATAAGTTTAGTATGTAGCCCATTGAATTGTCCATCCATCCATTCTCTTCCACTTATCCTTGTCAGGGTCGTGGGGGAGCTGGAGCCTATCCCAGCTGTCTGTCGCAGCGCTAACACAGAGAGACAAACAACCATTCACACCTACATTCATATCTATGGGCAATTTAGAGTTACCAATTAACCTAACCCCACTAGCTGCATGTCTTTGGAATGTGGGAGGGAGCCAGAGTATAAAAATATACAATCTATGAAAAATCTCTGAACCTTTTGTGTTGAAAATCACCTCCGTTTTATTTTTTTAAATGACCCAATGTCTGTTAAAGTCAGACACGTTTCTGTTCCATTTCTCCAAAAAACTCAGTTTCAAAATACATGAAAACCTGAAAGATGTGTTTTATTGTAACTCATTATTGTAAAAAGTGATCATTAAAATGTGTTCAGAATTTGCAAAGTGATGATGATTTATCTTGTGAATCATAACACATTGGTTTTGCCTACATAAGCTACCATTATAAGTTGAAAGTGCCTGTATCGGTATTGGTATCAGTAAGGTCCCTGATACCAATACCAATACTTGATTTTGGTCCAATACCAAAATCCCCAGTATCACAAAGCACTTCCTGTGTGATACTGGATACTTCCAAACTGACCTTAGATGTGGATTTATAGAGAAAAGTTTTTTAAGTGAACAATGTTCATCAGTGCATAAAGTGTGAATGTAGCTTGTGGTGCAAAGCACTTTGGTCAGTAATACTTAACAGTCTACTTAGGTTTAGTTTAAGAAAGTAACAGGCTAATAATGCATATTGTCAAAAGGATCATAACTGTTTTGATTACTGTAATTATTTTAAGTATAGCTCTTTAGTGCTTCGACTAACACAGTTTAAATGCCACACAGTATATTATGGGCTACAGCCAGTTCATCCAAATAAAATGACAAGTCAGTCTGGATCACGTCAGTTTTCAATGCATTTGAAGATGAGTCATCCCTTTGCCCCATAGAAAAGCACTGAAGCAGAGGTGAGAACGTTTTTTAGTGTGCCCATGTGTGCATTTTACAAATGTGGGTACAACTCAGTGTCTAACTAAAGGAATGGCCTTTTTCTGTTCATTATGCGCCTTCATTCACTGAGTGACTGAGTGAAGGGACTAGCTGGGAACCAGTGACACCATATATGAGAAATGACTTGTAATAGACTATTGCTCCACAAGAACTCCTCATCTCCAGCAGTCTGTCTGGAATCTTCACTGGCACTGAAAGGAATACAAAATACAGAAAGAGAGAGTGAGAAAGAGAGAGGGGGAGGCTGAGATTGAGATTGATTGACTAGCTCAGAGTGATAAAGATGCCAGGAACGAGAGCTGGACAAAAAGGTTGCAGAGAGATGAGGTGAGTTACAGGGAGTTATAGGGATCATTTTGCCTTTTAAAGGGAACAAAGAGATGCTCAACACAAGGCCCAGGATATAAAGATGATTCTGGGGCTTATTTACCACCATGTACACCCTGTTCAAGGGTCAGAGGGATAAATTCACAAAGCTCCCTTCTACTGTCTAAATTTAAAAAAAAAAAACATAGATTTTTAGAGGCAGCAGGTTTTAAATGAACAAGGATCTATATTTTTTTTTCCAGAAAGGGTCAATGGCAAAATAGAAACAACCAAAACTGGACAGGTTTAGGGTAAAGCAAAAAGGTTAAAAGTTGGGATGGTACAGTTACTAAATAATTACTGTGCAAAATCTTTTGCTGGAAAAATGTTTAAAGCTGTCCATAATGATATGTTCACTATCTACAGATTTACAACTTACTAAATACATACATGAATTTAATTATAAAATTAATCTGGTTATATTTTTCCTTCTACACGTACTTGGTTCTAAATGATGCTTATAGGATGCTGCTTTTATGCAGGTTACTTGTTTTTACCCAATCTTTAGAAATAATTACAGTCACAATTACCCAAGGTTTTTCAGTGTGTTATGCTGCTATTACTGTAATTAAAATCCAGCTTAATATTATTATTGTTATTGTTGCTAGCTTGAAACTGGACACCCTTTACACACTCCCCGTTCATGCTGACAGGCCGCAGCTCAGACTTCCTCCTTCTGAAGTCGACTACCAGTTCTTTTGTCTTGGTGATACTGAGGTCCAGGTTGTTGTCTACACACCAATCTGACAGCCTCTGAACCTCAGCTCTGTACACCGTTTTGTCTCCCCCAGAGATGAGCCCCACCACGGTGGTATCATCTGCAAATTTAATGACTGTGTTAACTGGGTGGGAGCTAACACAGTCATGTGTGTACAGAGTGTACAGTAGGGGATTCAGTACACAGCCTTATGGAGAGCCGGTGTTAAGGCTGAGGGCTGAGGAGAGATGAGGCCCCACTTTCTGTACACAGTCTGACAGGAAGTCTCTGATCCAGCAGCAGGTGGTAGAAGGAAGCTGTTAAACCTCAGGATAAAAAAAGCTTGGAAACTCAGGTGCCCATATGTATGTATGTATGTGTATGTATGTCTAAGTATATGGGTCATTATTCAGGCTTTATGTAAAAAGCCTGAATAATGACCACTTACTTAATAATTACTGGCCCATTTCTAAACTGTCAGGTTTAGGTTCTGGAAAATGTGACAAAGACCAGAGGGAGACTCACACAATAAATACACAGGAGAGAATCAGGGTAGAGGAAACGCCCGGGGAACATGGCTGAAAAGAATCTAAATTGTGTTGTCTTCGTATAGCTTTGAATAATTACACAGTATCCACTTGTGTTTTGCGAGCGTCTGCTCCAAACATTTTCTTATTTCATTCACAAGTCAGTCTTCTTTTATAGAGGCATTCATGAGCCCTCTCAAATACAGCGCCCCCTACTGGCAAAACCCCATTGGCACATGAACACCCACACATCACCACATCCCCTTTTCTCTGACAACATAGGTCCCACGAATCAACATATACACATATTTGTATTACAACAATAATTTTTTTTCTCTCAACACCATCAGAATATAAAATAAAAACAAATCCAGTCATAGCTTTACAGATTAAGCCTAACTGGTCTCTTGACCTTACGCTCTGACCTCCTCAATACAGGTTCTGAAACAACTGCACTTTTCTCCACATGCTCATGTCCATCCAGTGGTTTTAAACCAGACACTATCTCTGCATGTGACACATCAACATTTTCATCTTCCTCACCATATTGTTCCTCCTGAAATGTCTCTTTAGTCTTCAGCAAGTTACGACGGTTCCTTCTGAACACATGACCTTCTTCAGTTCTTACGTCATATGATCTCGGACCTGCTTCCTGAAGAACAATGGCTTTCCTGCTCCATGCATTCTGATCTTGGATTCTCACTACATCATCCTTTGCAAGCAATCCAAGTGCTCTTGTTCCCTTGTCGTATTGCAGTTTTTGCTTCCATTTCAGATGCTCCTGCTTTTTTATAATTTCTTCACTCTGCTTGCTTTCTGCATAGCAGGGCAAAGTTGTGTGTAGCTTACGATTCATCAGCAATTCTGCAGGGGATAAACCACAGTCAAGAGGAGCAGTCCTGTAGCTCAGCATAGCTAAATAAGGATCTGATCGACTGTCTGTAGCCTTCTTCAGAAGCTGCTTGATGATATGCACTCCTTTTTCAGCCTTGCCATTTGCCTGTGGATGTTGAGGACTTGATGTGACATGTTTAAAGCCGTATTCTCTTGCGAAATTCTGCCATTCTTTGCAATTATAGCAAGGACCATTGTCACTAATGACAGTTTCAGGTATTCCGTGCCTGGAAAAGATAGACTTCACATGTGTGATCACATTATTAGCAGTTGTACTTGTAAGCAGAGCAATCTCAGGAAAGTTAGAGTAATAATCTATCACCAACAGATAGTCTTTCCCATTAAAATGAAATAAATCTGTTCCGACTTTCCTCCAAGGCGCTGTAGGAAGTTCAGGAATCATCATGGGTTCTCTTGCCTGTCTGCTCTGAAACTTGTTACATGTTTCACACTTTCCAACCATGGTCTCAATGTCTTTATTAATGCCAGGCCAGTACACAGTGTCTCTAGCTCTCCTTTTACACTTTTCTATTCCCAGATGTCCCTCATGTATTCTTTGAAGTATCAGCTGTCTCAGACTATGTGGTATCACAATCCTATTGCCTCTCAACAGCAGTCCATCTACCACATTGAGCTCCGATCTAACATGATAATACTTTGAACAAGACCCTTTGGGCCAGTCTCCTTGGATATTTTCCATCACCGTTTGCAGCTCCCTGTCTGCAGCTGTCTCCTCGCATATTTGTTTTATCTTTGCGTCAGACACTGGCAGAGACTCCACTATCATATTAACATGATCGTCTACTTCTTTCTCAGTGGAGCTTGCGTGACACACCTCTGATGCTCGCGACAGTGCATCCGCTAAAGCTAAATGCTTTCCTGGTGTGTATATCAAGTCAAAGCTGCACCTTTGCAGTTTCATCATGAGACGTTGAATCCTCGGCGACATCTCGTTCAGATGTTTCTTAATGATTGACACCAAAGGACGATGATCTGTCTCAACTGTAAAGGTAGGAAGACCATAAACATAACAGTGAAAAATATCAAGTCCATATGCCAGTCCGAGACATTCTTTCTCAATCTGAGCATATCTGGTTTCAGACTTAGTCATGGATCTAGAAGCATAAGCAACTGGTTTCCAACTCCCCTCTTCAGCTTGAAGTAAAACAGCTCCAAGCCCATCCTTTGAGGCATCTGTTGAGATTTTCAGACTCTTAGTTGGATCATAATATGCAAGCACTGGACGCGTTGTCAGTGTGGTTTTTAAATCATTCCATTCTTGTTCATGCCTCGCTGACCATTTAAATTCTATGGAATCACGAAGTAACTCCCTTAGTGCTGATGTTCTCACTGACAAGTTAGGTATGAATTTTCCTACAAAGTTTATCATTCCCATCACTCTGAGCACACCTCTCTTATCTGTCGGGCGTGGCATTGTTGCGATGGCTTTTACTTTTCTTTCATCTGGCTCAATACCTCCAGCAGAGAATTTGTCTCCCAGAAATGTTATTTCCTTCACACCAAAATGACACTTGTCACGATTTAGCTTTAATCCATTCTCCCTCATCCGCTGCAGCACCTTCACCAGTCTTTCATTATGTTCCTGTAGGGTGGAGCCCCATATAACCACATCATCAACATAACAGCGAACACCTTGTAAACCCTCTAACATGTTGTCCATGGCACGATGAAAAATCTCAGATGCTGAGATTATGCCAAATGGCATTCTGAGGAATCTATACCTGCCAAAAGGTGTATTGAAAATACAGTATTTTGAACTTTTCTCATCCAGCTTTATTTGCCAAAAACCCTGTGCTGCATCTAGCTTTGAAAAGTATTTGGCGCCTGCCATTTCACTTGCAACCTCTTCACGCTTTGGTATTTGGTAGTGCTCACGTTTTATGGCTTGATTTAAATCGCCAGGGTCCATGCATATTCTCAAATCATTGTTTTTATTCCTTTTATCCTTACCACAGAGCGTAAGGTCAAGAGACCAGTTAGGCTTAATCTGTAAAGCTATGACTGGATTTGTTTTTATTTCTTTTATCCACACACACCATTGAGTTTACCCACGCAGTCGGTTCTTCCACTTTTGTAATGACCTGCAACTGTAACATCCTGTTAAGTTCTTTCTTTAAACGGTCCTTCAGTGGAGCTGGGACTCTACGTGGTGCATGGATCACTGGCTTTGCATCCTCTTTCAGCTGGATACTGTAATTGCATGGTAGACATCCCAAACCTTTGAAGATATCCTCATAATGCTGTACAATGGAGTCAACTGCTCCTCGCTGTCCACTTTCTGTTTCTGGACAGCTGATGTGATACACTCTTTCTACTAGGTTCAATCTTTTGGATGTCACGCCACCCAGCAGTGATTCACGACCTTCTGGAACAACATTAAACAATACATCATAATCTTTATGTTTTATTGTCACTTTAAGCCTGCATTGACCACTGCTCTCAATATACTTTCCATTGTAGTCTTTTAGAGGTACTCTTTTCTTTATTATTTTGGGCTTTGGTTTCATGGCATGGATCTCTGTCATGCTGATTAGGTTCGCCTGCGCACCTGTATCAATCCTTAGTGCCACCAAAGCTCCTTGTATTGGGAGTGAAACAATCCACGTGTCTTCATAATCTGAGCATCGCTCACTGTCCTCTGCTTCGTTATGCTCACTTTTTACATCCTCAAGTGACACTATGCCCACAAAGAAAGTCTCGCTTAAGTCAGTCTCTTCAACTACATGCACTGATTTGGGTTTGGCTTTCGACAGACATTGTTTGGCAAAATGATTTTTTCCATCGCATTTCAAACATCTTTTGCCATAAGCTGGACACTGTCTAGGTTCATGTCTGCTACCACATCGCTTACAGGAGTACACTGTATCCTCTTTGCTGGGCTTCTGCGACATATTCTTCCTCATTTTCTTTTTAACCACAGCTATTCTTGCACTATCATGTACTGCAGCGACGCTTGTCTCATTAAATGTCTTTGCATGCTGCAGGGCTAACTCACTTGCATGACACAGTCTTTCTGCTTCATCCAGAGTTAACTTGGAATCTCTGAGCAGCCGTTCTCTAGTCCGTTTATCATGGATCCCATACACAATTTGATCACGAACCATAGAATCTTTCAGCTCTCCAAAATCACATGACTGTGCCTTCAGCTTCAAATCAGTCACAAAGCAATCAAAAGTCTCTTCTGGTTGCTGCATCCGAGATCGGAAAAAATACCTTTCATATACTGTGTTCTTCTGTGGTGAACAGTGTGCATCAAACTTTTCAATCACTCTGTCATACTTATTCCTGTCACCAACATCCTCAAACTCAAACGTGTTGAAGACTTCAATGGCTTGAGGACCAGCTACCGTGAGCAGCAATGCAATTTTCCTGGCATCGGGTTTAGAGTCCAGTCCCATGGCAGCCATGTACAGCTCAAACTGCTGCTTAAAACACCGCCAGTTGCTGTCCACATTCCCCACCAGTTTCAGTCCTTCCGGAGGCTTCAAACTTTCCATCTCAAACAGAACTTTGAGCTACTATCGCTTCCGCTCTCCCACTTTTACTCCTGGTACCATGTGTTGTCTTCGTATAGCTTTGAATAATTACACAGTATCCACTTGTGTTTTGCGAGCGTCTGCTCCAAACATTTTCTTATTTCATTCACAAGTCAGTCTTCTTTTATAGAGGCATTCATGAGCCCTCTCAAATACAGCGCCCCCTACTGGCAAAACCCCATTGGCACATGAACACCCACACATCACCACAGGTGACAGACAGGAAGTTACACAAGACCTGCTCCTTGTCTTGTGTAAAGGACTAAGAATATAAATAACAAAACTTGAGAGCACAGGGGAAATATAATTAAACTCGAAGACAGAACATCATAGAACCAGAACCTAAGACATTTCACAAAATCGAAAACAAGTCCCAAACCATAAAAACTCGAAGCACATGGCCAAGAAACCTAGGATCCTAACCAATGTCAAAGGAGCTTGCAAAGAAAAGTGTCTGGACTTCTTTAAGTTGCTTGAAGACGTTTCACCTCTCATCCGAGAAGCTTCTTCAGTTCTAAGGTCAAATGGTGGAGAGTCCCAGATATAAACCCAGATATAGACCCAGCAACACGCTCAGACAAAAACTGGTTCACCCGAAAGACAAAACGCCAAAACACAGACTTAACAATGTGGTGTATGCTGTACAGTGCAGCGAGGAATGCTCAGACCTCTACATTGGAGAGACCAAACAGCCACTTCACAAGCGCATGGCACAACACAGAAGAGCCACCTCCACAGGACAAGACTCAGCAGTCCATCTGCATCTTAAGGATAAAGGACACTCTTTCGAGGATGCCAATGTTCACATTTTGGACAGAGAGGACAGATGGTTTGAAAGAGGAGTGAAAGAAGCCATCTATGTCCACTGTGAGCGACCATCTTTGAACAGAGGCGGGGGTTTACGACACCAACTCTCTGCCATCTATAATCCAGTTTTGAGATCCCTTCCCAGACGCCTTAATGCCCACTCACATCCTGGGCCATCTGACCTCAGGAATTCGCATGATAAGGTGGGGCCAGGTTTCACAATGAACACACCCGAAACTCTGGCTGATTGGGACCCACACCCAGTTTCACACCCTGGCTCAGGCAATTAGAGGATCATCAGGGGGTCCTTTTGTCCCTCTGTGGGGGGTTACTCCCACTAGGTTTATATCTGGGACTCTCCACCATTTGACCTTGGAACTGAAGAAGCTTCTCGGATGAGAGGTGAAACGTCTTCAGGCAACTTAAAGAAGTCCAGACGCTTTTCTTTGCAAGCTCCTTTGACTACGATGACCTGGATGACTGAGAACCTTCACAGACATCCTAACCAATGGCCTTCCTGATGCAACCTCAAAGGGAACTGTCTGCCTTCCAATGATGAAATTGAGGATTTTTCACTTATTAGACAAATATGTGCACTACACTATGGAGTTAAAATCTTACTAAGCACTTTTAAAGAATTAAATGGCCTTGCTCAAAATTATATCAAGGACTTGGTAATCCTCTTTGTGCCTGGACACGATTGGGTAGTACACGAGGGTCAGTGGGCCTTTTATGTTCAAGCTTCCAAACTGTGGAACAGTCTGCCCTTCGGGATCACGGTGTGAACTTCCTTAATAATAGCTTTTAAAACTCTTCTTAAAACATTTATTTTTCATAAAGCTTTTATGAATACTTTTAAAAGTGGCAATGCTGGTTTTATTGCTCTTCTATATTCCTGATATTTTTCTTGTTTTTCTGTTTTTAACTATTTCCTAGATTTAATAATACATCTTTCTCCAAAGTACTTTGTAGCTTTTTTAAGAAAAGTGCTATATAAATAAAGTTTATTTTTAGTATTACTAAAACTAGCAGTTGAAACATATACCTAGAGCATTGTCCAGGAACCTGCTGTGTTTCTGCTAAAAAAAAACTTTGCAAAGGCAATTTATTTAACTGCCACTTTAGATGACTTGGTGATTTCAAGGAAGATGGCGCCGGTGAGGTCGGCTGCCGTCACGACTGCTCCGACCACTTTTTCTTTGTCTTTGTTTTTTAAGTTAGTTTTCAGCGTTTCTAAATCGGCAAAATCATCACCATTGGGTACATTAGGTATGACAGTGACACTCTTGTTTCTATTGGTATACAATGTACTCACAATTCGAAGTTTTTAACTCCGGATCCGAGCTGGCCGAGTGAGATCTCGAGGGAGAACAAAGGGAAGCGGCGGCGGCCTAGAGGGAAGCGAGCCGGCGTCAGGAACAGGCTGAGAGCTCGTGCACACCGCACACCTCTGCCTAGCATCCTGCTCGCCAACGTCCAGTCACTGGAGAACAAGCTTGACGACCTCAGGGCCAGGATAAAGTTCCAGAGAGACATTCGGGACTGCAATCTCCTCTGCTTCACCGAGACATGGCTGAACCCAGCGGTGCCGGACCACGCCATCCAGCCGGCCGAGTTCTTCTCGGTTCACCGCATGGACAGGACACGGGACTCGGGGAAGTCAAGGGGAGGCGGCGTGTGTTTAATGGTGAACAACAACTGGTGCAACAGTGCGAACGTTGTTCCTCTCACACGCTCCTGCACAC
Source organism: Rhamphochromis longiceps (assembly GCF_057381845.1). Lineage (NCBI taxonomy): Eukaryota > Metazoa > Chordata > Actinopteri > Cichliformes > Cichlidae > Rhamphochromis > Rhamphochromis longiceps. Next base: position 41,004,677 of record NC_140563.1, read on the forward strand.
CAAATCTGGAACTACTGTCCATCATGTGTCGTCCTTTTTATCTACCTCGGGAATTTACATCGGTCATTGTAAGTGCCATTTATATTCCACCACAAGCGGACACGGTCACCGCCTTATGCGAGCTGCATGAGGCACTCACACAGCACCAGACACAACACCGGGACGCTGCGCTTATTGTGACGGGGGACTTTAATAGCGCCAACCTCAAACGCGCAGCGCCGAACTTTTATCAACACATCACCTGCCCCACCAGGGGTGAAAGGACACTGGACCACTGCTACACTACAGTCAAAGACGGCTACAAGGCACAATCCCGCCCCCCGTTTGGCAAATCTGATCACGCCGCCATCTTCCTCATGCCAAAATACAAACAAAGGCTGAAACAGGAAGTTCCGGTTCAGAGGAAGGTCGCGCGCTGGACGGATCAATCGGTGGCCGCGTTACAGGACGCACTCGATGACGCAGACTGGGGCATGTTCAGAAACAGCTCCGACGATGACGTCAACGTGTTTACGGAAGCGGTTGTGGGATTCATCGGGAAACTAGTGGATGATACCGTGGAGACAAAGACTATCACAACGTTTCCCAACCAGAAGCCGTGGGTGGATAAAACCATCCGCGACGCTCTGAGATCCCGCACCGCTGCCTACAACACGGGACTCATGACGGGGGACATGGACCCGTACAAAGCCGCGTCATATAACGTGCGGAGGGCGGTGGAAGAGGCGAAGCAGCGCTACGGGAGGAAACTAGAGTCACAACTCCAACAGAGTGACTCTAGGAGCCTGTGGCGGGGACTAAGGACAATAACGGACTATAAAGCACCAACAACCGGTATGACGAACGCGGCCGTGACTCTGGCAGACGAGCTGAACACTTTCTATGCTCGCTTCGAGGCTGCAGCTAAGGTCTCCAACAATGCTAGTGTTAGCGGTGCTAACGGCTGCAGACAGGAAGATACTGCCAGCACCGGAAACGTGCTCGTCATCTCCGAGCATGAAGTAAGGAGAGCCTTCAAGAGAGTGAACACCAGGAAAGCAGCAGGACCAGACGGCATCCCAGGTCGTATCCTAAGAGACTGCGCATACCAGCTAGCTCCTGTGTTCACTGAGATATTCAACATCTCTTTATCTCAGTCGGTGATCCCCACATGCTTCAAAGAGTCCATCATTGTTCCTGTCCCGAAGAAACCCCACCCTGCTTCTCTCAATGACTATCGCCCTGTAGCCCTCACCTCAGTAGTGATGAAGTGCTTTGAACGCCTGGTCAGAGACTTCATCATTTCTTCACTACCAGACACACTGGACCCACTACAGTTCGCTTACCGTCCAAATCGTTCCACAGACGATGCCATCTCTCATCTCCTCCACACATCACTCACTCACTTGGACACTAGAAGGGGGAATTATGTTAAAATGCTCTTCATAGACTACAGCTCTGCATTTAACACCATAATTCCCTCCACACTCACCACCAAGCTGGAGCATCTGGGACTCAGCTCATCTATGTGTCAGTGGATCTCCAACTTCCTAACTGGCAGACCACAGGCAGTAAGGATGGGCGGACATGTCTCAGCCTCCACCACTCTCAGCACTGGAGCCCCCCAGGGGTGTGTTCTGAGCCCCCTGCTGTACTCTTTGTACACATATGACTGTGTGGCCACTACCAGCTCCACCACCATCATCAAGTTTGCTGACGACACCGTCGTGGTGGGCCTGATCTCTGATAACAACGAGACGGCCTACCTGAAGGAGATTAGGAATCTGGAGAACTGGTGCCAGAGGAACAACCTCCTTCTAAACGTCAGTAAGACAAAGGAGCTGATAGTGGACTTCAGCACTAAGCAGGAGAGGAACTACCAGACCCCCGTCATCAACGAGTGCCCAGTGGAGAGAGTGGACAGCTTCAAATACCTCGGAGTTCACATCACGCAGGACCTGTCATGGTCCTGTCACATCAACACCGTGGTGAAAAAGGCCCGACAGCGTCTCTACCACCTCAGACGCTTGAGAGACTTCCAACTGCCCTCCAAGGTGCTCAGGAACTTTTACTCGTGCACCATAGAGAGCATCCTGACGGGAAACATCTCAACCTGGTTCGGGAACAGCACCATGCAGGACAGACGAGCTCTACAGAGGGTTGTGCGATCAGCTGAGCGCACCATCCGCTCTGAGCTCCCTGACCTGCACTCAATCTACAGCAGGCGGTGCTGGACCAAGGCCAGGAAGATCGTGAAGGACCTCAGCCATCCCAACAACAGACTGTTCTCTCTGCTGAGGTCAGGAAAGCGATTCCGCTCCCTGAAGACCAACACAGAGAGACTGAGGAGCTTCTTCCCGCAGGCGATACGGTCTCTCAATCACACCACCACACAGTACTGACCCACACATATGGTTCTTACACACACACTGGACTTTCTGGACTTTGGTTTTGCACAACACTGGTCACTATATTCTTCATTTCCGGTTAATACTTGTACAGCTGCTGTTATTGTGTATATATTTATTTATATTTAGATTTCTTCATACATTCTTATATAGTTCTATATTGTGTATTGTGTATTTTGTTGTACAGTTATTTTATTTTCAACTTTAATTTATATATTTATCTTTATCTTATTCTTCCCAGTTAAATTTACCCTTCATTCTAATTTGTGTTGTACAGTTATTTCATTTTTAACCTTAATTTATATTTTATTCCTTCCTAGTTAAATTTACCCTTTTTAATTTTTCATATTTATTTCCTTTCTTATTCATAGCCTTTTCCTTTTTTGTTTTCTTTAGGTCACGAGCAGTTGTCCAAGCATTTCACTACATATCGTACTGTGTATGACTGTGTACGTGACAAATAAAATTTGAATTTGAATTTGAAAGTGATAGTTGGTAGATGAAAACAGGGTTCCCCACGCACCTTTCAAAAAAATATAGATGAATTCAGAGCTTCTCAGCAAACTTTCAAAGGATTAAAATGACTGACTGGAGCAAAGTGATAAATTCACAGTGTATTTCTGCCTGCTTCTGAAAGAGTCCTACATTAAATTAACAGGGATAACAGCACATTTTTTTTGTTATGATTGTTGAAATGGTGTGTTCATATATATAGTAACATGTGGACATACAAATGTGTTTGCACAGTCACATTACATGGAACTGAATCCCCTTTAGGGATGAAAAGCAGCCATCCAGTGTAAATCATCTTATTTTAGTGCAGTGTTTATGAAAGTTATGGTGAAAGCTAGGTTTACGCTGGTATTAGGTATACTTGGGCGATCTTCACAAAAGAAATGTAAATCAATGCAATCTCCGTTGAAGTGACAGATATGTCTGTTGGTGTGTGCACATTCTAAAGTAAATTTAGTTAGAGTCCGCTCAGGAATAACAGCATTGACAAGATCACCCTTCTGTGTAACTGCTCTGTTTAATTTAACCTTAAAAGCCCTGCAAAAAGATCACAATGCTGTGCTTCACATATGACTTCTGTCTCTCTGGAAATACTTTTTTGTGAACAAACTCCTTCTCTATCTGCCTGTCTGATACAGGCAAAGCCAAAACCAACACATGCTTGTGAGCATAATAGAGCTGATCAAAGAGCCGTGTCTGCAAATGGATCTGACTTACTGTCTCTCTGGACACCACTCAGTAACAATGAAGGCTTTTGAAAGAAAGCACTTATCTGACTGCTGTAGAATAGCCTGACCTAGATTAATCCAGTCATTTCTTTCATTGCAGCGTATTTATCTTCTTGTTTTTTAAAGTGCCCAACACATCACTGAAGTGCCGCTGCGTCTGTGGCGCGGCTGCCCCTCTGTTGGTCTTCCATGGTCTTTTGTGTTCTGGGGGCCTCTGGATGTCTGGAGTTTTGATCTCCTCCATACCCGCTTCACACCCTGGAGGACGGGGCTGAGGCCCCCCCACACTCCCTAGCAGATCATTACATGGAGAAACCTTTTGAATGCAAGCATGCTGATCCACACAGGTATGCACACATGGGTATTCACAGACGCGGACTAAAGCTTTCTTGGCTGCTGCCTCAAAGCACACTGTGCGCTGTCTATCTTGCGTGCTGCACAATATTGTTTATTACTTAGTAAATACTGATATCTATGACTAGCTAGTTTATTGTGATGGTGCTTTGTTTTCTCTATTATTATGTTGCTCTTTGTTGTTTGCTGTCTCCTCTGTTTGTTTGTTTGTTTGTTTGTTTTTTTTTCTCCATACAGGTGACCCAGGAGTTTTTTTTTTTTTTTTTTTTTGTCTCTCTTCCCCCCCCTTCTCACCGTCTCTTCTCCCCTTTGGTTTTCTTTCTTTCTCTCCCCCTCTCTCTCTCATTCATTCCCCCTGTCCTATTTATTAAAAAAAAAAAAAAAAAATGACAAAGGATGAACTGAAGCTCTGCCATCACGTAATGTCGCATACTGCTGTTTCTGATGTCATTTAGAAAAAGAAAAAGAAAAAAAAAAAAAAAAAAAAAGACAGCATTAGCAGAGAAGAGTCGAGTAAGTGGAACTGCAAAGTGTGACTCATCTACAGTTAGCAGGACCTAAAGCTCGCACACACAAAAACCCATTAAACACTTGTGCTACAATCTGTCATCACTATCATCTCTTATTGTCTATGTAGCTCACACGTTTTATGTAAACACAAAACTATAATCACTCTCACATTTTTATGTCCAGCACTCGTTATTTTGCCTGGATACATCTTCCTTCAATTCAGTTATACAGAGATGCATGCTCACACACTCACGCCAACACACCCACACATAGAAATCCTTACACTCTCCCTCTTGTCTTGACATTCACGCAGTGCTGCAGCTATACACCAGATAAGGGCTCCTTCCTGCAGTCTGTTCGCCCACCTACTGCATCGCAACGCCACAGTACGGAGACAGAAAGCATCTTTTCAACCTTTCCAAGCGAGACACACTTGAGGGAGAGTGCCATCTCTCCTGTGAATGTCCCCTTTTAGCGCATGGACTTCTTGTCACATACATAGACAAAGCTGTCTTGTGCAGGTGGTGGACTGGTCATTATGCTTCTGACCTTTTGAGACAGACTTAAAAGAAAGAATGCCATGTAATTTCAGCACACTTTTCTGCAAGCCAAAGGTCCAAAGTACAAAAGAGAAAAGAAAAGAAAATGCCAGTCTTTTGAAAAGATTGCCTAAAAGACTTTAATTAAGACATTTAATTAATCAATGGAAAATACATGAACATATATATATATGATATATACTTTATTACAAAGCAGAATTTGTGCCAACTGTACCACAGAAATATGTTTCCTTGGCTATAATGTTGTTAATTCATAAATCATTTCTATTCATTTCTTATCCAGGCCAGAGTTGGATACAGTACATTTACACTGTAAGCCATCACAATTCACACTGTACCAGTGTACCACCATAGGACGTGTGTGAAAGGTTTTGATTCCTGTTTTTATCCAGTTACTATAGTAGCAATCTGGAGTTTTAGTTGTTGTGCTCTTGATTTTTTTTTTAACCTCTTTTTCAGAATTAAATGTTTTTTCTGCGGGAAAAAAAAAAAAAAAAGAAAAAAAAAAAAAAAAGAGCCGTGTCTGCAAATGGATCTGACTTACTGTCTCTCTGGACACCACTCAGTAACAATGAAGGCTTTTGAAAGAAAGCACTTATCTGACTGCTGTAGAATAGCCTGACCTAGATTAATCCAGTCATTTCTTTCATTGCAGCGTATTTATCTTCTTGTTTTTTAAAGTGCCCAACACATCACTGAAGTGAAGCCAATACGAAACGAAGTCAGCCATATTAATGGTTCATTTGCCAGTAACATTTTCCTGCTTTGAAATCATGACAAAGCACGTTTCTCCCAAAGTGTGTTTTGGATTAATAGATCTAATGGTCACACTTGACCTCTGGGTGATGAATTAGTTTTGTCATCTAGGGAGTTTGGACAGAAAAGCATCTGGACTTCTTTAAGTTTCTTGATGCCGTTTCAAGTCAAGTCAAGTATTTATTTATTGTCATTGTCAAAGAACAATGAAATTGCGTTTGGGGCTTCCGTACAACCCGTAAAAAAACAAAAAAACAAAACAAATACCCCTTAAAACCCAAGTGTAAATATTTAACCCAGTGTGACTTCAGTGCAATGAGACAATCCTTAGCAACAACATGAGAACAAGACAGGTAATGTTCATAGGACATTCAGACAAAGACCTGAGAAACATGACAAAATGCAACAATGCAACCCGTTCAATATTATTGTACTGTGAGATATGATGGTTGTCTATTTAAGAAAGAGGGGGGGAGGGGAATAAAGATATAATGCACCAATGCAAACCAGTTCAGTGCTATTAAGAAGTTGGATATGGTTATTGTCCGTGAGAGGGGGGCAGAGAGGGGAGGGGGGCAGAATTCAGGAGCCTCACAGCCTGTGGATACAGGCTGTTGGCCAGTCTGGATGTTCTGGCCTGTATAGACCTGTACCTTCTCCCTGAGGGCAGCAGGTGGAAAAGGTGGCGCACAGGGTGATGTTGGTCCCGCAGGATACTGTGCACCCTCCTCAGACAGCGAGTGGGGAAGATATTACTAATCTCTGGCAGAATTGTTCCAATAATTCTGCCAGCTTCTTTCACCACCCGCTGGAGTGCTTGCTGGTCGGCCTTGGTGCAGCTGGGGAACCACACTAGAAATCCATGCGTCAGAACGCTGCTGATGGCACAGTTGTAGAAGTTCAACATCAGAGGTCTGGGAATGTGTGCGCTCGGCAGTCTCCTCAGGTAGTAGAGGCGCTGTTGGGCCTTCCGTGCAACTAAGGTGATATGGTTGCCCCAGGACAGGTCCTCAGTCACAGTTACCCCCAAGAATTTAAAACTGCTCACCCTCTCCACCGCCTTACTACCAATGAAGAGAGGCAGATGGTTGTTATGACCCTTCCTCCGGAAATCTACAATGATCTCCTTGGTCTTTTTGGTGTTTAAGACCAAGTTATTGTCGTGGCACCATGACTCTAGTTGTTGCACCTCTGTCCTGTAGTTTGTCTCATCGTTGTTGGATATAAGTCCGAGCACTGTGGTGTCATCGGCAAACTTAACAATGAGATTGGACGCGCAGGAGGAAATACAGTCATGGGTGAAGAGAGTGTATAGCAGAGGGCTCAGAACACACCCTTGAGGGGCACCGGTGTTGACCACAAGGGTGGAAGAGGTGTTCTTACCCACTCTGACACTCTGTCCGCAGTTAGTGAGGAAGTCCACAATCCAGTTGCACAGAGAGGAGTTGAGTCCCAGTTGGTGGAGTTTGGGACGGAGTTTATATGGCCGGATGGTATTAAAAGCCGAGCTGTAGTCTACAAAGAGGAGCCGTGCATAGGTGTTCCTGTGTTCCAAGTGCTTCAATAATGTGTGCAGCACTATGGCGATCGCATCCTCAGTTGACCGGTTCTCCCTGTATGCAAACTGGTGCGGGTCCAGAGATGGTGGAAAAGCAGCTCTGATGTGTTTAATGACCAGTCTCTCCAGGCATTTGGCGGGAATGGGGGTGAGTGCCACAGGTCTGAAATCGTTCAGACATGTGACATTTGACTGTTTTGGGATGGGAACGATTGTTGCTGCTTTGAAACAGGATGGTACCAGTGAACAGGACAGCGAGGTGTCATATATAGAGGTGAAGACGTCCGCCAGGTCCGCAGCACAGTCTTTTAGCACCCGGCCCAGCACTCCATCTGGCCCGGCCGCCTTCCTGGTGTTAATGCTCCGGAACACACGCCTCAGCTCATGAGTGCTCAGGACCGGAGCAGGGTTGGTTGAGGGGAGAGGGGACAGGACAGGGTCGGTGTTCTCCCTATCAAAGCGGGCATAAAAGAGGTTTAGGTCCTCAGCCAGAGTAGGACTATCGGCTGAGGGTGATGGTGTTCTCCTTTTGTAGTCCGTGATAGCCCTGATGCCTTCCCAGACCTGCTTTGGGTTTGTGATGTTCTCAAACCTGGCCTCGATACGCCTCCTGTGCTGCTGCTTGGCAGTCTTGATGCCTCTTCTCAGGTTAGCCCTGGCAGCACTGTATGCCTCCTGGTCCCCGGAGTTGAAAGCGTTGTTCCTCGTTCGAATAAGTTGTTGAACTCTGTGTGTCATCCAGGGTGGATTATTAGGGAACACACGGAGTCGTTTCCAAGTTGTTACATTGTCCACACAGAAACAGATGTAGTCCAAGACAGTGGAGGTGTAACTGTCCAATGCGACACGATTGTCAGTGTCCTGCACCTTGAATACCTCCCAGTCTGTGCAGTGGAAACAGTCCTGAAGCATCGGAATAGCATCCTGCGGCCATGTTCTCACGGTTTTGGTTGTAATCCCAGTGCTCTTGATCTTTTGTGTGTATATTGGGTGTAGCAGAAGGGAGAGATGGTCTGACAGACCCAGGTGGGGATAGGCCTGGGCTCCGTATGCGTTCGCCATGTTGGTGTACACCTGGTCCAAAGTTCTATCTCCTCTGGTAGCACACTTCACATTTCGGTGGAAATTGTGAAGTACAGATTTCAGGTCCGCGTGATTAAAATCCCCAGCCGCAATAAAGACACTGTCCGGGTGTGCTACCAGGCTGTTATTAATGCTGCTGCTCAGTTGTGCTAATGCTAGCTTAGCATTAGCATCTGGTGGAATGTAAACAGCGCAGATGTAAACGGCAGAAAATTCCCGAGGGAGATAGAATGGACGGCACTTTAACACCAACAGTTCTACCTCTGTACTGCACAGTCTTTCCGTTACCGTGACGTTCGTGCACCAGAAGTTGTTAATATAGATGCACAGCCCCCCGCCGGTCTTCTTACCCGAGTCCGCAGACCTGTCGGCTCGATAGGCGGTGCGGCCTGCTAGATCAATAGCCGCATCGGGAATGGCGCTGTCCAGCCAGGTTTCAGTAAAAATCATGCACGAACAGTTGTTGAAAGTCCGTCGAGTGGCGATCTGCAGTCGTATTTCATCCAGTTTGTAACGGATTGAACGGGCATTGGAGAGGAATATGGTCGGGAGTGGTGGTTTAAACGGACTAGCCTTTAGCCGTGCCCACAGGCCTCCCCGCCTGCCTCTCTTCTGCCTCCGCTCGCAGCGTCTCCTCCTGCGGCTTGCTGTTGCGGGTAGCCCCGGGGGTTGCTTGTTGATCTCCGGGGGGATGAGATACTCGGATGTTAATTGAAGATCTCCACGGCTTAGTTGTAGTAGATCATCTCTATTATATTGAAGTAACCCCAGACTGTGTGAAATGATACACAGTACCACCAAAAGTGCAAAAGTGTAGGAGCTCCGGGCCGCTGCGTCTGTGCGCGCCGCCATTTTGAACTTTGGCATCAACAACCGTTTCACCTCTTATCCGAGGAGCTTCTTTAGTTCTAAGACCAAATGACACACTATTGATCATGTGCCTCACCACATGAGCCAAGGTGTGAAAAAGGGTGTGGTCATTATCAGCAGAGATTTAGGGTGAAACCCTATTATGTGACTTACAGAGATCAGCTGATGTGAATTTGGCATTAAGGCGCTTGGGAAGGGATCTCAAAACTGGACTGTAGGTGGCACACAGTTTGAGTCATAAGCCATCTCAAAAATAGTCATTTACAGTGGACATAGATGGCGGCTTTCACTCATACTTGAAACCATCTTCTCTGTCAAAAATGTGAACACTGGCATCCTCGAAACAGTTACCTTTATCCTTTAGATTCAGATGTACAGCTGAGACTTGTCTTGTCAAGGTGGCGCTACTATGTTGTGCCATGCGTTTCTCCATTGTAGACGCCTGAGCACTCCTTGCTGCACAGCACATCATACTCTGTTGTTTAGTTTGTGTTTGGGAGTTTTGTCCTTGGGATGAACCAGTTTTTGTCTGAGTGTGTGGCTGGGTTTGAAGTGCACTAAGATGTTGTGCTTGGTGAAGACTTTCCTGAGTTGTCTGATAAACCTGCTACATAAGGGATGACAACGTTGTTCCATTTGTCATTCTGTTTCTCCCTAGTTGTTGTCTGACCTTCTTTACTGTGCATCTTTGCTGATTTGATGAAAGCCCAATTACTACGACCTGGATGACTGAGAAGCTACACAGACAATTAGCTTTGTCGCTCGTCTCTGGATGCTGCATTTTGAGGCTACTCATTTCTGGCAGGCATCACAGTTTTCCTTTATGTCAGATGATTTGTCGACTTTTAATGAATTCAAGATGTATAATTCAGTTAAACGGCATCATCTTAAATCTGTCTGAGTATTTATCTTCTTATAATACTGAAACATTGCACTGGCTTGTTACTAAATCCAATATCCCTCCTGTGTGGAGAGTGAAAAGATTAAAAACATTTTCTAGGGTTTTTTTTTCTTCCTTTTACTCACGCTAACCCTAAAAATATATATTTTCCCCTATACTTTGTTGGTGTAGTTTTCCTCTCACATAGCCATACACATCTTGTGATCTGGAAAGTCTAAATTATCCACAGGTATGTTTGTGTCTGCCTATCCCCTCTGTTCATTTGCCTGTCACACAGAGCACAGCTGGGATCAGCATCAGCCTGTGATGGCCTGTAACAACATGGAGGATAAAGGAACAGAGGGCGAAAAAAAAAACCCTCTCCCAATTTTGTCGATATTTGTGCTAGTGCTTGTGCTGTCCATTAAAACTAAAAGCATTTCACCATGTGATCAGTGGGCAGCTTTCTCCTGCTCGACTGCGAGCCCATCCCTCAGCGTGTGCTGTAAGCACCAGATGCAGCACGAGTGACATTTGTGATGGATATCCCTCAGATATTTTGGAGCGAATATTTGATATCATAAGCTTCTTATTGTGCCTGCATACTGCTTTTTTTTGACAATTGCGCAAACAACAAAAGTACCTTGTAATGTCAGGCTATATAACAAAGGACTTACGAACAAGATATTTGGTGTAGATCCGTTTGTATTTGTTCTGTATGTGGTTCCTGAAATGTAAAAAAAAAAATAAGAATGTGCAGCTGGCTTGAACGTCTTTATATTTCACTGTATTGTAAAGAGATTTTATTCAGTCTAAGTAGGACAAAAATCCATCCATCAATTTTCTGGAATGCTTAGAAAACCAGGTTCACATGGTGCTAAACCCTATACCAGCGTAGACGCAACACTTGTATCCACACCTACGGCCAGTTTAGAAAACAAGTTAACTTAACATGCACGTTTTTGGACTGTGGGAGGAAGCTGGAGCAGAAAAAGAGAAAACCCACGCAGACACATTTAATTGAGGATGCAATTAACAATAGCCAGCCAATCTGTTTTCTGAGATTTTGCAGCAGATTTTGATTGTTTAATGCAATATGACTCATAGCGGAGCACATCCCTTGCACACTAAGCTGTATTTTGATACGAGGCATATCATGTGTCTCCATTCCAGAGACAGCAGTAATATAAGACCAGTAGAACAACATTTACCAAAGGAACATATATGCAACCAATGTTTCACATGTTGTCGGGGTAGAAGGGAAAAGTTGCTTCTTTAAAATCTCAAAGACTAGAACACAAAGAAAAAAAAAGTGGGAGCTGTAACATTGCTCAGAACTAGTAGCAACATCACATGTCCATTAGTATGTACAACTATAAAACAGAAGGTTCTTCACCTTTTGACTTTTCTAGAGGAGTTAAAATGTGGTTTCGATGCTATGTGTGATATTTAATATTTTACTTTCTTGACTCATTAATTTCATATTTATGACCAAGAGGTGCTCTGCAGTGCACCCATTGTGTGTAAGGTTAAATTCTACATTACTGCGGCAGGATGTTATTGTTGTCTTGGCCACCTTGCCAAAATTGGACAACATCTACCGACATCTGAACGAAACCATTGACTTTAACCTCAAAGAACAGACTGTTTCAACACTGCTGAGACAATAAGACTATATATGCAAAGACACTGTGCTTTTTGTCCCTACTGGGGCGATCGTGGCTCAAGAGTTGGGCGTTCGTCTTGTAATCGGAAGGTTGCCGGTTCGAGCCCCGGCTCCGACAGTCTCGGTCGTTGTGTCCTTGGGCAAGACACTTCACCCGTTGCCTACTGGTGGTGGTCAGAGGGCCTGTTGGCACCAGTGTCCGGCAGCCTCGCCTCTGTCAGTGCGCCCCAGGGTGGCTGTGGCTACAATGTAGCTTGCCATCACCAGTGTGTGAATGGGTGGATGATTGCGTATAGTGTAAAGCGCTTTGGGGTCCTTAGGACCAAGTAAAGCGCTATACAAATACAGACCATTTCTGTCCTCCAGCTGGTAAGAACCTGATTCATCTGCATTTTTCTGGAAGACAAGTGAATCCTGAATTTATTGGATTTCATATCTCATAAACTCATAAAGAAGAATAGCACATATGCATCCGGGGGATTCTGCGTGTATTCAAACCCATTTAATTGCAGATTTTATTGTAAATTAATTAAACTGTCATTTTGCCATCTGTCTACTCTCAGTAATTCATAATGGCTTTTGGGGATATGTCTTTGCACACATCCCCAAAAGGTGTTAGATTGGATGGAAAGTAGACTGCAGTCTTCAGTTCCCTCTACAGTACAGGGTTTAAGTCTGGGCTTTGGCTTGGCTATTCGAGGATAATGAAAATCTTGACCTGAAGCCACTCCTGACTTTTCCTGGGTGTACACTTTGAATTAAAGGTGGAGTGTGACTTCAATCTCAGGTCAATTGCACTATGTCTCACTGCTGAGAAGGAAGATCTTGTTACGGTGCTGCCTTCACCATGCTTTACTCAAGGTGTGGTATTAGCCAGGTGATGGGCAGTACCAGATGTTAGCCAGCCGTAGGAGCCTAGGCTTCTGATGAAAGCAACCTTTACATATTTTCAAAGAGAGGTGCACTGTTTTTACCTTGTTTTTACAGGAGCTGTCGGCATCACATTTTCCTTAGATGTCATAAGTTACCTGTACCCTGCTTTTGTTGTCACTGTTGCAATGACCAATGAAGGTTGATGCAGATTTACATTGTTAAATTAAGCATTATAACTGAACTTTTTCTGTATCCAACCAGCTGCTTGGGCTCCTTAACCTATCCAAGCAGCAACACCAATTGAAAAGTTAAAAACAAAAGTGAAACATAAAACGAGAGAGAGAAAAAACTTAAAACAATAGTAGTCCGAGATAGGACTTAAACCTAGCTTAATAGGTGGAGGTCACATGATTATAAAATCCATCACACAATTCCCCATCAGGGAACAAGATAATACAAGTTAGAAAATGATCAGCTCACATCAGTAGAAGTAAGAATGCTTTAGATGAATAGATCTTTTTTCATGATGTCAGTGTACTTTACAGGCTTAAAATAATTTAGAAAACTGCAAGCAAGCTATCATGGGCCATTTATTCAAAACAGCTTCCTTGCAGCCACTCTGCCATAAAGGCTTGATTGATGGAGTGATGAGATAGTTCAGCAGGTTCTCTGCTCTACAGAGGACTTTTGAAACTCTGTGATTACGTTGAATTCTTTGGCACCTCCCTGCTTGAAACCTTTCTTAGTCAATTACTAGTTTTGGATATGTGAATTAACCTAAGAAGATCCTGGTAGTTAAAGACTTTTAAATTCAAAATTTTGGGAGATAATCAAAAACGTACATAGTCAAAGAATTATTTGGAATTTCGGGTTTGCAAGTATACATTAATCAGAAATTATTATTATTACTTTTATGATGCATTTTTAAAATTTATTTTTACAGACAAGGAATGTTTAATAATCAAGAAACTGCAGCTTGTCTAAATGTGTAAGCTTTGCCAGAAAAAAACTAAACAAAACCTGAACATGATGAATGACTTTGATTTAGATCATTAGTCACTCATTTGACACATTGCTGTGGAAAGACTCATAGAGTTAGCACAGGACTAACTTTTGTCTAACTCTGACAAAGCTTGTTACATCACATTATCTTTCTTCTGGATCATGAGCACAGGAAAAACAAAGATACCTGTGTGGCAAAAAGAGTATACTAATTAGCACTGATCACAATAGTGCACATAAATTGTTGATTGAGATGAATTATGTGTGTGGGTTCTTTAAACTAGCTGTCTGTTAAAAATCACACATGGCTTTGGCCATTGTTTAAGCCCCACACTAATACTTATCTCCCAGACCTTGTCAATACGTGCTGTGAGTGTCACCTACCACTCAGAGGTTAAAAGGATGACGAAAGTGGATATCTGTATTCACATACTGTCCACAACCTATTCCTTTTTAAATATATATCTATATCTATCTATATATATCTATATATCTATCTATATATATCTATCTATATCTATATATATATATCTATATATATATATCTATATATATATATATATCTATATATATATGAATACTAGAAAATATTTTATAGGTAGCGTTAGGATGACCAGAAATCCCTCTTTATGTGGCATTACACAGCATTTTCATTCCTTGTCACACAGCTTAAAATGATATCACAAATTTGACTAGTCCCAATGCTTCTTACTTGAGAAACACTTGGTTGTCTCATATCTGGAGCCACAGGTTGGCTACAGATATGAGAAAATGCAGCTCTGCAGCCAGGGTTACATGATGCAGATGACAGAGAAGAAAAAGCACAAAAGAGGGGAGAGTGAACGTACAAAGTTGCAAACATGCAATGGTGGCATATGAAAATATGGGGAAAGGGAAAAGAGTATGAAGTTTATCATGAGAGATCTCCCAGCAGCCTAAGAATAGCCTAACTGAGCAGTGGTACATAATCATCTGAGCTAGCCCCGACTGCAATCTATCAAAAAAAAAAACAAGGTTCTAAGCCCATTCTGAAAGGTAAAGAAGGTGCCTGGCTTTCAAATCGAAACTAGGAATCAGTGCCACAGGACACAATATTCAGCTGGTGAACACATGGAAAGATAGAGTGTTTACCACAGCAGCAAGCACTAACCACAATCAGTCATCAAAAGTAAGTGTGCAAAATGACTGATGGAACAATCAGGAGTAACAGTGAGCTCTGTGGGATGTGTAGACCTCGTGCTTCTCAGGAGGGTAACCATCTGAAATGTGCCAAGCTGTTATTTTGAGAACTTTTTCTGCTGTGCACTAAATTAAATCTTTTTCTTCAAATACTTTTGACTGACCTCTCTATCGAAAGAACAGAACTCTGTACGTTTGCACTGTTTACTGGTAAAGCCGTTGCAAGGAGTGTTTGTTATTATTTGTTGGGTCTTTTGCTGTCTATAACCATTGCACATTGCCATGCACAGATATAACCACTGAAAATACAGAACATTTGCATTTTACTGTTAAAGTTAATCCTGGATTTTGTGGTGTTGTCAGATATTGTAGTTTTTCTCCGTTGTTAATGTGTTCCAATAACTGAAATTCCTTTATTTGTTTACCATGAATGACCATTGATCACCATGTCAGTTAAGCACTTTGGGCAAATCCTTCAGCATCACATTCATATTTATTTTAATTTACTGGTGTAAATGAGTGTGCAAGGAGAAATAGCAATTTACTCAAGGCTTAAGTCTTCCATGTTACAAAGAATTGGCACCAAAACAATGAAGCAAATTAAAGCAATCACAATTGATTACGTTTATGAGAAGCAACTTTTTTCTACTAGAACAGTAGGACGTATTAATAAATAGTAATATTTACATGTAGGCTAGACACTAAGTAAGAAGAAGAAGAAAAAACAAAAAAAGGACTTCAAGCAGCAGTATGGCTTCATGTCAAGAAAATGCTAGTGCTAATGGAGTGTCTTTATGGATCTGCAGTGGTGATAGACAGGCTGACAGATGAGGTCAGGCAGGAATTCTGGTGTGCTATGATGTTTGCAGATGACATTGTGATCTGTTGTGAGAGTTCAGAGCAGGTGGACGAGAGTGCAGAGAGGTGGAGGTATGTTCTGGAGAGAAGAGATATGAAAGTAAGTAGAAGCAAGACAGAATACATGTGTGTGAACGAGAAGGAGACGGGTGTAACAGTGAAGCCATGAGATGTAGAGACAGTGAGTTTAAAGGTACATGAGTTTAAATACCTGGCTTCAACCATCCGAAACAATGGACAGAGCAGGAGAGAGATGAAAAGAGAGGGTGCATGAATGTCAGGGAATACTCCATCAGCCAAAACAGGCTGATAGCTTATTGTCATCACCCTCGTGGATGGGCAGGCACCCAAGTTTGTGAATGTGATAACTTGAGAATGAAGCGATTTAGACGTTTCAAATTGACATTACAGGTGTCTGTATCTGCTAAAAATCTCAGATGAGTTAGAATCTCAGTGATCTCGACCTCAAGGTCAGAGGTCAAGTTGTCTGACAATCTCATGAATGTGATAACTTGAGAATAAGGCGACGCAGGATTTTGAAATTGATACCATAGGTGTATCTACTAGGAGGCTGAGAGGTACCATTGGGCGTTGCCAGTATTTTAAAAGGGAACAGCCTGAAGAAGAAGAATGGTTGAAAGAGAAATATAACATTTTAGAAATGGGACCATTAAAATCTAGCTAATAAAGCAATTCAAGAAAACACCTAAACTTTGAAATCCTCTGAAGTGGTATTTCAAAGTCTGAAGGGCAGAACAGAGTCAAAATAAAGAGGTCAGTCCCAATCTCTTTGAAAAAAAAAAATAGAACTGCATATGTCTTCAGTAAAGTTTGTTCCTGTGTCTTTTGTTGTATTTATGTGAAGTACACAAACACAGCAGCTCATCAAGACAGCCCACTCATGCATGAAGGCTGTGATTGTGTTCAGTCTGTGGGCACACTTTCTGTGTTAGTGTAGGCGCTCTACTTTCAACAATCTCTCATTGGGTAATTATTTTGTTTTAGCTGTATAGTGCAGCACATATATCATATGTTGGATTCTCTTATCACTGTCCAGGATCACAAACCACATATAAAGACATTACATTATCTCTTTATGCTTTTAATTAGGAATGCAGTTCATGCTTTATTTTTTAACAGCAGAATGTAATCAACATTTAACTATTTCATATTAAGCAAAATAAATGCTGAATGTCCTCATAACATCCTATTCTACACAAATAAAAAACAGAAGATAAGCAGGTTTCCTTGAGACTTAGCTGTCAATAATGCACCTCTCTTTTACAACTTCAGTTTAATAATTAAAACTGAAAAACTATGATGACTTTGTAACAACCTATTGTGTGGTGATGGCATTGCACCGCTTAAGGGTTTCGTCCTATTATTGGAGTAGTTGGGGAGTCTCCTAGTGTGAGTGCAGCGTCATCCATTACAGTCGAGCATGCTGCCCTCTGTGCGTCTGTTTAGAGAGACCATACCATTGTAACGGGTTGGCGCCGGCAGCTACCTAACACTGGCACATATATGTACGGATAGCGAAGAGCCGTGGAGATCTGGCTTGTATGGTCTTGTTCTGTTAACGCCCAATAAAGGTTTGTTGTTCTATCTAACTGACTGGCCTACGAGTTGCTAACCTCCATGCCTGCTGGACCTGCTAGCTGCTCCTTCCTCGCCAGACCGCCGTTACAACCTGTAGATCTAAAGGCCTTTTTAGCCCATCTACAGTTGTTGTAACTGATTCTATACAGTTGTAAAAATGTTTAGTCTCACCAACATCAGCTGATCATTATTAGAAACTAAGTTAGTTTAAGTTTTACAAGATAGAACCATGAGTTAAACATATAATTTGTTTAATTTACCAAAAATATTGTCGCTATAAAGATCCATTTTCATGAAGAGGAGGGTGCTCGTTCGTTATCATCTTGACCGGGCCCCTCCTACTTTCTAGGCATTGCTGTTGCCCTGTCGGGGGTTATGCATTTGCAGGTACAAATGGGTAATATTGTGGTCTACATAACTTCAAACTATGTGTTAACTGCTAACAAAATATGTGAAAAAATTAAAAGAATTTCATTATTTTAACTCTATAATTTCACAAATGCAAATAATTACCAAATGGAGGCTATACTGTTAAGCATTTTAAGGCTAAAATATATTTTGCTTCTGCAAAGAGTTTTTGATCAGAAATTATATGCTTCACTTTTCAGGAACTATCATTGCGTTCATCGTTACATACAGTTTATGTAAATTAAATTAAATATGGGAACTTTTTACCTAAAGTGGACAATTTCTAGCTATACATATAGATTTGAATGGGCATAAATATGCACTTAACAATAGCAAAGTGAGAGCAAAATACTGACATTTTATAGTGCAGTTATTGTAATAGTTTGTCAACAATACTCCCCCCAGCCCCGAACCCCACCTAGTCTTTCCAGCATTTTAGAGTAAACGGGTAGATAATGAAATAGTGCTTGTTGGAAAGTTTTTAAAAAATGCAACTCATGAATCTCCATTCAAACTCTGCTGCATACAACAAGCAGACTGTCTACCAACATTCAGAAAATCTATGTTAGCAAGATAGCAGGCAAACAAAATGATGCCAAGGCCCTGTCAATTCACATAATGATGACAAGCAAACAGAAAAATGGCAGCCTGTCTTCCATCAGTGTCTCAAAACAAGACAGCCATGAGCATGAGGAGGGACGCAGCATGTCTGGCTCCTTTTCTACCTGCTAGTTATTCCATTTCTCAGTTATCTATTCCCTAAATAATGATGGGGGATGTGTTTGTTTGTACAGGAATATCTGCATTTCAGCAAGGGCAATTACAGATTGAGACTGGACATGATCTTTTGATTCACCTTGTTAGATTTGTTGTCACCGAGTGGTTTAGCATTTCCATTTCATTGTCAGACTATGAACCCTAACGTGACAAATTTGACTTGATCTATCTAATGGATTGGCCATACTTTGAATAATTAAGAAGAAAATGAAACACAAACGTTCACAGAATTACTTCTGAGACTTAGATGGCTGTTTATTTACTCTTGTTATTTTGCTTTTTTATTACAAAGCATTTCTTTTTCAAAGTTTGGTGACAGCATAATGAAACTAGGCTTACAAGTTTGAGGCCTATCGCTGCTGAGATGTCATCTGCTATGCCACTAGAAATCGCATATACCAACACATCTTTTCCTGCATTTCTCTCTCTCTCTCTCTCCCCCTCTCTCTCTCTCTCTCTCTCTCTCTTCTAGAGCTTGTAGTAAAACTTAATTTTTGCTTTTTTTAATATGTGTCAAGTAAACTGCCAAGTAAACTCACGTGGAATTTAAGGCCATGTGAGTTTAGTGCCTTTCATTTGATCGGAAACTGATTGCAGCCTAAGGGTTGAGGGGTGCCACGGCATTTTCCAAACCCTTAAAAATGTGAGGTTTTTATTTTCAAAATTTTATAGAGATCTACCCTTTAAAAGATTACACTGAATGCAACCGTAAAAGTGGTCAGCTGTTATAATAGAGATAACAAATAAATAATGGCACGACATTTTGTACGTTTAAACACCAGGCTTGTCTGGGTCTTCTGTCTCCAATAAAACTCTTAGCTGAATGCTTCAGAGTCAGTGCATGGCCCCACCACCGTTCCCCACATCCACCCTTTTGAGATTCTGTGCTTCAGTTTTACTTCATCCTGATCTGCATGGAAAACCAACAGTTAGAGTGACAGTTATCGACAGGAAAAAGAAAAAGACAGAAAGGGGAGGACAATAGATAGGAAGCAGAAACTCAGGGAGTGAATCCAGGAAATAGACTACACACAGTGCTAATAGCAGCTTTAGGATCACTCTTGTCATTGCTTATAGCCAGCAGCCTCACACTGAGCTGATGAAAGAGGGTCATCAGCAACCAGCAAAGAGCCAGGCAGGAAAATCACAGAGGTTGAAGGTTCTGCTGTTAATCTAAAAAGGACTGAAAGGATGTCCATCAGCAAACTCAGTGGCAACAAAAACGTGCAGAGAACTGTACTTAACATCTAGCACTGTGAGGTCAGGTCTTTCTTTACTGATGTGGTGCAACCTCCAAAAACCTTTACACTGGCTCTGTAGAGATATACTTCCACAGTTTTACACATATAGATGTAGCCTTGAGGGAGATCTCACAAATTTGAATTAATTTCCTATTATGATGTCATTTGACATGGTTTTTTTTCTTTTAGCTTTTTATGCCATGCAGTAAACAGAAGGCTATATGAGCAGCAACAGCTTTATGAGAAAGAAATTCACATGAATTTTTTTCACCATTCAACATATATTTCGGAGGACTTCACAAAACTTGGCGTCACATGTTGTAGTGACCACTGTGGATAAGGAAGTAGCTGAAAGTAGCTTTACAGCTTACTGTATACAACAAATCCTTGTAAAAAAAAATGTTTCAACCACAGCTTTTTACTGGACTTCCTCGAGTGCAAGATATTTACTTCTTAAATATCTTCATATTTGGAGACAGGGTTTTGTAAACAAGCCTTTTTCTCTGGTGAACTTTTGAAGATGTTGTATAAAGTATCCAACTGGGGGAAACAAAGAAAGGAGAGAAATATTGATATTGTATGTTTTAATATTTTCCTCATAGGTAACTGAGTCGAGCTGCAATTTGTCTTCATGTATTTTTCTCACCCTTTCTCCTGCCCGCGCTCTGTTAAACTCGATTGTTCTGTTGTTTGTCTCATTTTTTTTTCTGCACAACCCCGTGTAACTCGGTTATACTTCTTGATCCAATCCCCTTTCCTCCTCAGTTATTTTAATGGTTGCTCTTTTTTCTTTTTTCTTTAAATCCTCGGTGTGTCTGTGTTTCTTACTCTTTTGTCCTCTCTCTTCATGTCTCCTCTCGCCATCTCGCCCCCATCTCACAAGTCTCACGAGCAGCTTTTGTGACAAAATGAGTAGATAATTATACCTGCTGTGCCAGGGTTGGACATTCTGTCACTGTCTTCTTCTTGTCAGCATTTGGGATTATGTTACTACTACTGTGCTGTGTCTATGTCTGGTACAAATCTAGGACACACACAGTATCAACAATACAAACTGTACTATCTTTCTGGAAAATGCCACCACATCCACATATTGACTTGTAAATGGCATTTCTACAGAGGCATCTGTATCGACTGGGATTTAGTGAGCAGCACAAAAGGTATCTTTTCTGCAAATGCAAGTAGCTCGATAGTGAGAAAAATGTGTGTTTGCTGGTTGATTGTGTGTCTGTAGTTCTAGCAGTCACTCTCTCCTGGGGTCACTAATTCAACCAGTGGAGCTTGTCTATGCTTTCCATTTCACAGGAGGCAAGTGTTTACCCAGTGTTTACAACTGCCTCTCACCTGCACTCTCCTGTCTGTGTCTTTCCTTACGTTGTGTGTGTGTGTGTGTGTGTGTGTGTGTGTGTGTGTGTGTGTGTGTGTGTGTGTGTGTGTGTGTGTGTGTGTGCGTGCGCGTGTGTGTGAGACTGGTGGGTGTTGTGATTGCTTGGTGTCACCCAACAACAGATGCAGAGGGAAGATGAAGACGGACAAGCT
This sequence comes from Rhamphochromis longiceps, assembly GCF_057381845.1. NCBI lineage: Eukaryota > Metazoa > Chordata > Actinopteri > Cichliformes > Cichlidae > Rhamphochromis > Rhamphochromis longiceps. The sequence goes on from NC_140563.1 coordinate 41,026,018, forward strand.
GTTTGGTGTCCTTGGGACTTTTTATTTTATGTGTCTGTTAATTTATTTTATTTTTTTAAATGAATTTTTGTTTTGTTGTTCTTCTTTCTCTCGTGTTCACCACACACAAGAGAACCAGGGGAAATGATTTCTTCTCTGAGCTAACTATGCTCTGTACGCAAACACTCTCTTACAGTTAGCAATGGGATAAGGACGTTTTCCAGAGGTTTATCAAACATTGCTACGCTTCTTTTGACTACAAACACACAAATAAAGGTTGTACAGGAAAAATCACAGTAAATCACTAATTAGTAGGGATGGGCATAAACGGTAGTAACCAGACCGAAAAGCAGCGCACATTTTGGTGCTTTTTTCCCCTGAGATGTCATACACTTCGGATTTTAGCCAGTCATTTTAGCTTTGCAAGCGTAGTAGGTGGGCCCAGGTACGTACGTTCTTTTAGAGCAGAGCTACAGATTAAAAACGCCCAAGGCGAAACAGTCAAAAGTCTGGCTGTACTTCACAGCAAAAGATGCAAACTCAGCAGTCTGCAAGAAGTGATTTAAGGTGATACTGTGAAAAGGAGGTAAAACCTCGAATCTGACGACGAACCTGGCGACGCATAGCGTTTTTTTAAATGCGCCGTATTTGGTAGCTGCTGCGAGAGAAATGATGACAGATGATGATGGCAGCAGCAGCCGTTCTTTTCTGGGTGAGTAGCTTAATGTTGTTCATATGTAATTTATGTTGAGTAGGCTAACCACGTTATTAAATTAATGCATGCAAGGTGAACTAGCAAACATCGTCGTAGTTACATGCGGCTGTCTTCTTGTTTGATGGCAGATACTCCCTTCACCCTGGCCAAAAAGGCTAAAATGACCAAAGAAAAAGTGGAAAACAGTTAAACATGAGAGGTTTTTGGACAAAGTTTGTGTTTTCCATTCATTAAGCACTGGCACCGTTTCAAAAGTACCGGTTTGGCACTGGTATCGGATAAAACCTACACGATACCCATCCCTACTAACTAGTCACAATTTGGTCCGGGTGGCCTGGTTACTAGCTGTTCCTCAGACTACTGCTCACAGTGCAGCAGCCCCAACAGCTAACATAGCGGTTAATTTGATACATTTTGAGGCATCTATTTTCAAACTGGCCTATCGGCATCAGTGTGTCCCCAGATATTAGTACAGTTCAACAGGTTTACCTAACAAAGTGGCTGATGCCAACTTCATAAGGATTCACAGACATTTGTCTTCTGCATAAAATTTATTTTTGAATCAAATTCTATCAATATCAAAATCAATCAAAATCAATATCTACCAAATTGGTGACAAGGAAGGTTGACATTACCACAGAAATTACATTTGCGCAAAAAAAAGACAAATATATTTCAATGTCTCCCTATAAATGTTCCTAAAAGTTTCTTCAAAGAATTAAATAAACTTATAACCTCCTTCATATGGCAAAAGAAAAACCCAAGAGTTAAACTCTCCTCATTACAGGCCCCTTATTCAAGGGGAGGACTCAACCTACCAAACTTTAGGAATTATTATCTGGCCTCCCAATACCGATCAATTTTGATCTGGTTACATGCAGAGAGGAGTGAGGTTCGATGGGTTCCAATAGAACAATATGAGATGAATCCCATATCATTAAAAGACGTCCCATTTCTAGGTACGAAAAAATGTTTATCTAAGCTCACAAATAACCCGATAATATTAAACACCTTCCGTGCCTGGCAGGAATCCCACTCACTTCTAAAAATAAATATTTATTTTCTTAGAAGGACACCCCTATGGGGCAATCCTGATCTCTCACATCATATTTCTGACTCCATATTGCGGGGATGGAAGGATAGAAATATTCGAACTGTTGCCGATCTATACAATAATGATACATTTATTGACTTCCAACAACTAAAGGAAAAATTTAAACTTCCAGACCAAAATTTTTTAAAATTTCTACAAATAAGAGACTGGATCAAAGAAAAAACTAAAGGAACATTCCCTGAGATTCCTAAAGAAAGTCCTTTTGAAACGCATCTTTGCACCAAACCATGGAAGTCAATAAAAGGAATAGCATCTTCAATATACACTATTATTAATGAAAAATTACCTGACTGCAACAAAACGTCTCTGAAAAGAAAATGGGAGGCAGATCTGGGCTATGTTTATGAAGAGGTAGAATGGTACCATCTAATGGAACAGGCACAGACCATGTTAATTTCTACAAATCATAGACAAATGCAATTTAATATATTCCACAGGACATATTATACACCTTACAGATTACATAAAATTGATATTAATTACTCTCCCAAATGTTTGAGATGTAAGGTGATAGATGGTGATCTCCTTCATATGCTGTGGAATTGCCCAGTAATAGAGGAGTTCTGGAGACGGACTACTGCAATAATTTCAAGGGTAATTGGGATCCAAGTCGAAATGGACCCAAAACTATGGATTTTAGGTGACATAGATTCTATAAATGTGGATTACCACAAGAAATATTTTATTTTACTTACGAGTACTGCAGTTAAAAAATGTATTCTGACACATTGGAAATCTGAAAATTCTCCAACACTGAGATATTGGATTAATGAGTTAGCATCCTACTGTACACCTGAGAAGATATCGCATAGTGTAAAAGGGAAATACGGAACCTTTAAAAAAATTTGGGGACCATTTCTTTCAGTATTACCGTCTTTGGACTTGACAGAATATAGAGATGACGTAAATTCCTCTGGGTTTACCCTGAATTGATCCTCGGTTAGGCCCTTTTGATCAGAATTCTTGAATGTTGTGCTGATTCTTGTGTATACACGGGTGTAAATATGGGCTGTTTAGATACACGAATGTAATGAAGTTGAGAGCCATACAGGGGTAAAGGGGTGGGGGGATGGTGGGAGGGGTTCACACGATATGTTTTTCTTTTTTTCCTTTTTCTTTTTTTTTGTGTTTTTGCTTTTTATTTTTATTTTTTTTATTTTTTTGTTTTAAATTTCTGTAATTACCAATACTTTTACTATTATAATTATTATTTATTATTATTATTATTATTATTAATACGCCCGTATTTTCTGTGCTCGGTCCTCAGATGGTTGAGGCTATGTTTGAAAGATAAAGATACTAGAGTGTGTTCCTGAGAAATTTTTTTTTTTTTTTTGGTCATAATGGCCAGTCAAGCTTTGGCTAGTTGATGATACCTACTCTGTCCCATAACTGTGAATGTCTTTTATTGTTTGTTTCTGTTTGGTTGTTGATTGTTTTCAATTTAAAAAATGAAAATAAAAAGTAAAAAAAAAAAAAAAAAAGACAAATAAAATATGGGTTCCGTTGTAAAATTGTTCCACATTATTGCACAGTTAACAGTCATCATGTGTAACCACCAAATCAGCAAAGCTACTGCAGCACCCTGCACCCATGTTATAGACATTTACTTTGAACAGACCGTTCACAGCTGACAGTTTGCTCTGCTTAGTGTTACAATTTGAAAATTAAATTAATGATGGATGAACATTGTACCATTTTAGAAAACACATATCAGAAAAGAGTGCCAAAAGGATATTAAAAAAAAAAACCTTTCTAATGCAAAACAAAAGCCCAGACTGCACAAAATGGACACCAGAATCTATCAAAAGCCTTTTGAAGACTAAATAATCAGATAGATGAAAAGGGTATAACAACAACAACATATGGCTGATCATATCAAATGTCTAGTTTTGAAGTTCATTCATCCACGAAACAGAAAAATAAAGTGAAAGAAGAGAGAGATAAGAAGATTTTATGAAGTTATGGCTGCCTTTAATACCAAGTATAACAAGAAAAAAATAAAAAGTGCTCTACTTAGTAAGAATTGTAGGCCTGTTCCTGGTTTCATAACCAATTTGTTTTATAATTGCATGGAAAATCCCAAAGGGAGGGTGTTGATGAGATGAGAGGGAGGCTGCTGAACTAAATGTACTCTCAGGAGGTGTGATCCCGCCGGTTGTTGAGAATTGCTAATCTAACACCAAGACTACACACAATAATTACACCAGTAGCCATGAAAAAGAAATGAAAAAAAGACAGAGCAATATCTGAACATGCCCTGCATTTTACAGACATTAAAATTACAGGTGACGAGACATTAGATTTTAATTATATTTTTAATAATTCAGTCCAAACTAGCACGTTTGTTGCCCCAAGCTCCCTGTAATAAAGATACTTTTTAACTATTTTGAACTTCAAAGCCCACCTGTGGTTGCTAGTTATGTGAGGCTTGTTGTGATGGTGGAGATGGAACGCAGAGAAAGCACATACAGTTGTGGTTAAAAGGTTACATACAATCATCAGGTTATGAATGGCATGGTAATTTGGGCTTTTAATGATTTCTTTGAACTGCTATTTTTTCAGAGTGGAATAATTATACAGCATAGATCTTCAAAGTCTTTAAAAACCAAGTGCAGAAATTCAAATTTATTTTGCATTTTCTCTAATCCACACAGGGCCAAAAGCATGCACACAGTCTTAAACTTATACATAGACCTTCGCTAATATTTGTTTAAATTTCCCTAGCCAGTTGCACCTTAGCTAAGCCCTGTTGGAAGCCATCAAGAAGCTTTTAGCAAAATTCTGGCTGGAGTTCATTTAAATTGTTTGATTTCACAATATGAACCTGGCTCTTAAACACAGTCCATAAATTTTCAACACAGATGATGTCAGGGCTTTGGGAACACTATTTAGGAAGACTAGTAGAGACATTTCTAAACAACTGCAGATTCAAAAATTATCATTGCAAACAACTGTACGTTGTACAACAACACCCAACCTGACACCCTCAGATAAGAGAATGTTCAGGAAGAACTCAGGAATAACCAAGGCTCACGCCTGCCATGAAGTGAACACCTATAAGATAGAATGAAATTGGCAGATGACCACATAGATGAGTCAAATACTCGTAGATGAGTGGCTGTTCGGCCACAAGTGCAAGAAGTGTGGAGAAATAAAGGTGAGGCTTTTAAAACATAAGGGCAACCAAGAACTATAGAAACAATCAAGCATGGAGGTGGTACCATCATAATCTGGGTCTTGTGGTATTGGTATATTGGACAAACTGGATGGAATAACGAAGAAGGAGGACTATCTCCAAATTCTTCAACTTCACATCAAATCAGCAGCTACACAGTTGAAACTGGGACAGAACTGGCTGCTAACATTAAGTTTCTGGGATGGCCTTGCCAAAGTCCCGACCTCGGCCTTATTGAAATTATGCCTAAAATCCATGTCTATACCAGGAAACCAACCACTTTAAATGTTCTCTACCAACTCTGACAAATAGTCAGCCAGATTTATCCCAGTAGCTTGTTTATGGCAGTTGGAAATGGAGACAGATATACCCAGGATAGAATTCTCCAAAATTGAAGTTTAAGTTATGAAGTGATGTTAGTGAGTCTGCTGTCAAAAGTGTCAGAGGGTCAACAAAATGGTTTACACAGGAAAGGCTACACACACAGTGATGTGCAGAGGTTTGCCTAGGCTGTGTACACACTAGAAGTGATTCAGATCTCTTTGCTGCCGACAGCGACTCTATCACAAGTGGTTATTTTACTTGACGTTGCAGAATCTCATTCACTTTTTATGTTCTGTGCTTGCTATACCAGGTACCAACCCTGCTTCTAGTGCTTCTAGTGCATCCACACTAAAGACTACTGCAAAATTCTAATAGTGAACTCTGAATTTTATGACATCACGAGTAAAAATTTTTATATATAGTGGTCAATGTTAATTTCACCTTTCTGATGGGCTGGATGGTGTAATCTGACAGTAAACTCAGACACCATGGCTCTCTGCTCTAAATTAACTTCATATTATTAATGCTAGACAATTATAGCAATAGCTCAAATTAATTAAGGGGAATTGAGAAAGGATTGTGTAAAATTAACACCAGCTACAAAGAATACCCCAAACTATCTTTATTCATTTGTTTGAATTTAAACATGACATCCATCCATAACAGGCACTAATGTTGTCACGGTCCTAGGTTTTTCTTGTGAATTTGGTTTTCATTGTTATTCCAGTTATTTGAATTTGAATTCCTACTCTTTTTCTATTCCTGTTTTGATTTTGTGCTCATATGATTCTAATTGGAAGTTTATTAGGTTAAGCTTTTTATTCTCAGTTTATGGTAGGCATACATATCCCCCAACCTTCATCATAGGGTCAGTTTTGTGTATATTAGGCCCTTGTTTTATTAAAGTTCTCTTGTTTCCTCTTTTCTTCCAAACTGAGTTGTGTAATGTTCTTCTGAATACTTTTAAATTAGTCAGTTCAAGCTTAGTATATTCATGGTTACTCATTATAGTTACCTGTAGCACTCCTGTGGAGTTACATAAAGTACCAATGGATAATTACCAAAGTAATAAGCAATTTGGGCTAGTGTCAGAAGACTGAGAACGACTCTTAGAGCTCTGGTACACGAATGGCAGAGAAACCAGACAAACACAGTTATGTGGCTTTAAAAGTACTTTAGTGATGTTAAGCCTTGTAAAAGAAATTTGTAAACAACACAGTATTACAACAGGTTTTAACAGAATGTCAAGTATAAAAATTTCCCCCAAAGTAGCAAAAAAAAATAGAATTAAATAAAATTGTGCACAAGTAAAAGAATTTGTCTTTTTTTAAGTCCAAATGGTACCGGTGGGGCCCATAGAATTCATCTGACAAGGGGTGTGTGTGTGATTGTCTGTCCTACCGTACTACTTGTACAGTAGAGGACTGTAGTCCATCAATGTGCAAATGAGTGTGCGTGTATATGTATATCGCCTCCTAGGATCTTGGGTTGGCTCGCCATCCAGTGAACACTGGAACACTCTGGGTTCTGGAATCGCTGACCTGGTCTTTGGATTCGTCCCATATAAAAACCTGACCTATAAACAATGGCCAAATATATGTCACGTGCCCTTTAAGGATAACTCTCACAAATTAAACTAAAGTAGTGTCACAGTGCAGTAACTACTATTCAGATCAGCTATCATCAATTCAATCATCATCAGTTCAGTCATGTTGTACAACATTAAAATATCAAGTTTCAAAGGTTAAAGTATCAATATCCAAAATTTCACAGTATCAAGGTTCAATACTTATTTGTAACCTGCAGTAACATTAAAGATTATCTACAAGGTTGCAAACATGCAGGAATTATAGTCACCATATAATTCACTTTCATTGTAAACATTAATTACATCCATCAAAATAACTCACTGTACATATATATCTAATCACAAATAAATAAGTATATTACCCCTTTTAAGAAATGGAATAATATGCAAATGCTTATCAGAAATTGAACAAAGTGCAAATAATCAATTTCAATAACACGTAAACACAAGGACTCAGTCCACAAATAGGAGTATTAAAATAGACGTGCTTAATCCCGCTTGTACCATAGGCCTACCAGTACAAGTGGAAATACACTAAAAATTACCTCCAAGTGTTCAATACTGAGTATTGTAAAACAACTGATTGACATCAAAATTTAAACAGGAAGCAGGATAAAGTCTGCTTACAATTATCTCTCATAAAGTTATTTTTAGCTGCTTTAACCATTTACAGCTTTTCACATGTTAATGACTTAGTTAACGATCTAACTAGCATAACAACAGCGTTTCAGAGACATCGAACAACTGTACCCACACTCCGCACATCACGTGTCTGATTAGCCACATTTAGCTTACCGCCGTCGAGTGGATGCTCAGCATTTACATGGAGCCACAGCTCAGTAAACCCTCCGGTTTCGCTCTGCCCTTGACAACAACAAGTGCAAATACATAATTTGTGAAAAATATCAGTTTAGATGGTATTTCTTTTAACTCGTTAGAGGTTAATTTCTCCAGCTTACCGATAACAAAAGTTTTAGTCCGTCTGCTCTGTTCGGCTGTAGAAGCAAGAGACTGAAAACTTGGGAGCTGGTACTAAGGAGGGACAAGAGCTGCCTAGAGCTTCACCGATTGGCTGACATGTGAGGAGTGGAGTAAAACAATAGGCTCTCATCAGAGCTCATCAACCCTCTGAGAAACTTAACCCTTGTTTGACCAGAGCATATCATATATAATCTGCATCCCTTCTATGTTTAAATAATTATTTTGATCTCATTTCACTTTCATTAACCGGGACAGTAAGAACAGAACAATGAACATTAAATGTTTTAATTTTTCTTCTCTTTCTGTTTGAGATGATTTTAGGAACTGGGTTACACCCTCCCCTCTTGAATTCATGCAAGTCCCTTTGCATGTCTACTGTGAACTGCATCATCTAAGAACAATAATTCAGCTTTAGAATTTAAAGAGTCAATGAAAGCTGTGGTTAAACCCTGAAATAATGATTTGACCACAGTGACAAGGGGATTTCCCAATTCAGCATAGTCTAGCCTTTTTGGTGGCTGGCGACTTCTTTCTGATCTTCGAACAGGAATTTCTTTGCTTGTTTGTTCATCTCTCTCTTTGTTTACTGTTTCCCTGTCAAATATCAAGTCCTCTCCTTCCTCATCACTCCCTAACATGTCCGAAAGAAGTAGGATTTGTTCATCCCTCATGTCAGGGCGATCCGTAGAAGGTAAGTCTCTTTCCTTTTCAGGTTCGTCATTTCCGGGTAAGTCTCTTTCCTTTTCAGGTTCGTCATTTCCGGCTAAGTCTTCCCCATACAAGGCTTCTCCATAACTCGCAATCTGATTGTCATAAGGTTGGTTATGGTCAGCATGACTGGCTGGAACAACATCGGAGATGGTGTCTGCACAAGCTGGAGCATTACCAGCCAACTTGTCTTGATCTGCAGTCACATCATCTTGACCAAGACTTGATTTATGGGTCAGCAGAAGATCTCGCTTGACAATGTACGCCGAGTCATTTGGCACTGATCTATCTGCAAACCAGTGGACTGAAACAATATCATCCTCGTCCGAGGGGTGATCTGCTCTTTCATTGTCTTTCTGAGTGGTCCGTCGCGTTCTGGGCCTTTTCTTGGGTTCTGGTTGTTCAGGTTTCACTTCCTTGGCTGCAGAGAGGAACCCACAAGGGAGTAAGAGGTCTCTGTGTAGGGTGCGTATGGGGCCATCCCCGCCCTCTGGTTTAACGGTGTAGACAGGGAGGTCTCCAGCTCGTTTCACCACCACATGGACGGTCTGCTCCCATTTATCGGCGAGTTTGTGTTTTCCTCGAATGCGTATGTTCCTGACCAGCACTCGGTCCCCGATTTTCAAGGTAGATGTGGTCACATGTTTGTCAAATCTGGTTTTGTTCCTTTCGGCTACCTTTGCAGCACTCCGTGTAGCTATTCTATAGCTCTCCTCAAGATGGGATTTGAGGTCCTTAACATATTGGGAGTGTGACTTGTTTTGTTGTTCTCTCACAGGTAAACCGAAAGCCAAATCGACAGGCAACCGTGGCTGACGCCCAAACATCAGCTCATACGGTGTGAATCCAGTTACCTCGTTCTTGGTACAGTTGTACGCATGAACTAAAGGCTTTACAAAATCCTTCCAATGTGACTTGTCTTTGTTCTCCAGAGTTCCAAGCATACTTAAGAGTGTTCGGTTAAAACGCTCCACCGGGTTGCCCCTGGGGTGGTACGGCGTAGTCCGAATCTTCTGTATGCCTGCTACTTCACACAGCCCCTTGATCAACTGAGACTCAAAATCAGGCCCTTGATCGCTGTGTAATTTTTCAGGAATGCCATAGTGTACTATGAAATGGTCCCACAGACACTTTGCGACAGTCCGAGCTTTTTGGTTCGATGTTGGGATAGCGACTGCATATTTAGTAAAATGATCTGTGATGACAAGAACATCTTTCACATTACTGCTGTCTGGTTCAATGGATAGGAAATCCATGCAGACTAGCTCGAGGGGTCTTGTCGTCATGATATTCACCAAAGGTGCAGCCTTCTCAGGTAACGTTTTCCTGCGCACACACCTGTGGCAGGTCTTTATCTTTTTCTCCACATCTGAGGACATTCTTGGCCAATAGAACCTGGCTCTGACCAGATCGAGTGTGCGCTCTATTCCCATATGACCCATATTGTCATGTAGGCTTGTCAACACAGACTCTCGCAGGTCTTCAGGTAAGACCAACTGGTAATGTTTATTACCGCCTTCTCTTCGTGTTCTGTAGAGAATGTCATTGCACAGCTCGAACCTGTTCAACTCTCTCAGCAACAGGACTACGTCTGGAAGTTCTTTCCTCAATGTGGGAGGGGGTTTCTCCCCACTCTCCATCTGGGTAATAACATGTCTGATGCACCGATCAGATCTCTGGCTGTCTCTGAGATCTGCCGGTGACAGGTGGGGAATGATGTGTAAGCCTCCCAATGTTTCTTCCTGCTCAAAGCTGTCAGGTATAGCATCTCCAGAAATGGCAAGACTTTCGACAAGGGTTATACCTGCATCATCACCCAAAGCTTCAGAGGTGGTTGAATGATAAACAAACTGTCTCTCACAGATAGCATGAACAACGTCCTGATCGACTGAGTCAATATTGTCTGGATCTGACAGATGTTGTTTTGCGAACTGGCATATCCGGTCTCTCTCTTTTTGAGATGTAAGGTCATCAGGTAGCCTGCCATGAGGACGACGCGAGAGTCCATCGGCATCTCCATTTTGTTTTCCAGAACGATACTGGAGTCTGAAATTGAAGGTAGAGAGGGACGCCAACCACCTGTAACTGGTTGCATCGAGTTTTGCTGAGGTGAGGATGTAGGTCAGAGGGTTTGAGTCTGTGACAATGGTGAACTGATTGCCATAGAGGTAGTCACTCAGCTTCTCTGTTACAGCCCACTTTAAAGCCAAAAACTCGAGCTTATGTGCTGGATAGCGGGACTCACTACTTGACAAACCTCTACTCGCATAGGCGATAACCCGCAGCTGTCCCTCCTGCTCCTGGTATAAGGCTGCTCCAAGGCCCGTAGTGCTCGCATCCGTATGAAGGATGTAAGGCAGCTTTGGGTCAGCAAAGGCCAGGACTGGAGGCGACGTTAGCTTGTCAATGATAGTCTCAAATGCTTTCTGGCATGCAGGGGTCCACCGTCCATAAAACGGCTCCTTTGGATCATGATACTGATTACTCCTCCCTTTTGATTTGCAATGCTTCCTCAGTGGTGGATAACCGGACGTTAGATCGTTCAGCGGTTTCACAATACTTGAGTAGCCTTTAACAAACCGTCTGTAATATCCACAGAACCCAAGGAAGGATCTCAGCTCCTTAAGGTTCTGAGGGACTGGCCAAGTTTTAAGTGTGGCTGTCTTTTCTGGGTCAGTTTCTACTCCGTGTTGAGAAACAACATGCCCCAAGTACCGAACTGAGGACTGGAAGAACTTGCACTTCTCGGGGGACAGCTTTAAGCCATACTCCTTTAAGCGTTCCAGGACTTTCATGAGTCTGGCTTCATGCTCCTCAAGGGTTTTCGAGAAAACTATGAGATCATCCAGGAAAACAACAACTTCCTTCAGATTTATGTCTCCCATGCATCTCTCCATAAGCCTCTGAAAAGTACTTGGCGCGTTTGTCACTCCCTGTGGCATACGGTTGAACTCCCAGAAACCTAGTGGACAGACAAAGGCAGTCTTGGGCTTGTCACTCTCTGCAACTTCGATCTGATAATAGCCGGATTTAAGATCGAGTGTACTGAACCACTTGGAACCTGAGAGTGCGGTGAAGGTGTCATCCAGTCTTGGGAGGGCGTATGCATCTTTCACTGTTTGTAAGTTTAACTTACGGTAGTCAACACACAGACGTACCTGACCGTTCTTCTTCCTGACCACAACAATTGGCGAAGAGAATGGGGACTCGCTCTCGCGGATTACTCCAGTTGCGAGAAGCTCTTGCAAATGCTTTCGAACAGCCTCTATGTCGTGCGGGTGAATCGGTCGGGCTCTGTGTTTGAATGGTGTCTCATCTGATAGCTTAATGTGGTGTTTGACCTTGTCCGTCCTTCCAAAATCCAGATCAGTCTGGGCGAAGACCTCTGGCATACTGCTCAGCTTTTGAGTAATGCGGTCTTTCCAGTCAGAAGGGATGGGAGAGTCGGCAAAGTCAAATGTCACACTAGAGGTCCTGGATGGTTCACACTCTGATGGCTCACTCACAATTTGTTTGTGAGATAGGACAGTCTGTATTGCACTGAGTTCTGCAATCACACTCTTTGCTGGGATGGTAATGTCATGCTCTGACTCATTGGAAACTACTACAGGTAGCTTGCACAACTGGTTATTTGGCAAGTCAAGGAGACAGGTTTGCACCAAAAGCCCCCCAGGCAGGGAAGATACTGAAGGATATTCCAACAGGGCAGATCTCTCAGTGTAAAATTCCTTGATTGATACTGTCCCCTCAAGAACGACTGTTTTCCCAGCTGGGACGTTCACTTCATCCTTGCCACGCATCCTCACTAATCCAACGTTTTCATCTGAACCTTGCTTTTGCCGCAACTCCAGTACTTTGAGTACGGTTCTGTACCCATGAGGAATGGGATGGTAGCCCTCTGGGTTTGCCTCTCTGTACATTTCATACACTACATCAAGAGTGTTTGTTCCTATCAATACACAAGACTTCGTTAATGTCCCGGTGTCTGGGACTACTAGAGCTAGCGTTTTGACTTCTAGTTCAGCACCAAGAAAGTCTTTAGGAAAGGTGATTCCAATCTCAACATAACCCAGGTAAGGTACAAGCTGCCCATTGGCCCCTTCAACCTCCAGAAGGTCATGTAGTGGCTCTATCTGTTGCTCAGACAAATACTGGTCATAGTAGGACTTGGTGACAGTGGTCACTTGAGAACCTGTGTCAAGGAGACAACTGCACACCTTACCTTTGATCGTGACTTGACCTGTACTCTTTGTGCCTATGAGCCTCTTAGGTAGTCTGAAAGGTTGTTCTCCAACATGGGATTGCCTCAAAGTGGCCTGTGCTCTTGGTTTAGCTTGACTTCCAGATTTAGCGGGACGATGTTGACCTGCTTCAGTCCCAGTTTGCCCCACAACTGAGACTGCGTCTAAAAATCCTGGTCAGCAGATGGAGTGTTTTGCATCTCCCAAATGCGACGCTTCTCTCTCAATTGCTTCCTCTTATCAGCGACAAGAGTGGGGTCTGGGTCATTACTGCAACTTGCTGAGATGTGGCCATCCTGACCACACTTGAAGCAGTACCATGGTTTTGGCTGGGTGCTCTGCCGCAAGTTGGCAGGCTTCGCACTTGTGACCTTGATGCTAGGTGTTGCCATAGCCATCTCACGTAAATCACACTCGGCCTTGTCCTTAGGCTTCGAGCTTTTCTTCTGTTTCTTTGCCATCAAATTAGTAAGCTGACTCTGTAGGGATGCAACTTGCTTCCTCAGATCTGTCAACGGGTCAGAATCAGATTGAGTCACTGCCTGTAGCTCACTACAGGTGCAAGTCTTCTGACAGTGCGCCACAACCCGCTGCCGGGTTGAGCCAAGGTGTTTCTTCATCCGTGTAGCTTTAGCTGCCAGTCTATCTTCTTCTGTCCGGAGCATTAATAGAAGTTCTGAGAATGTTGGGGGTTGGCTTTTCTTGTTTTCAAGATTAAGATCTGAGAGCAAGGTGTGGTCCCAACATCCACGACAAAACTGCTTGAGAATGTGTTTATCGGCATCCCCAGCAGAGACTCCTCCCCTCTTCAGAGTAAGGTTCAATGCGCCCTGAAGACGGCAGAGGTACGCAGAGGCCTTTTCACCAGGATCCTGAAGAGTGTTCATGAATTGGGCGAAAAGCTCCTCTCCATCTTCCACTGTTCCAAAAGCTGCATCCAACAACTGAAGGTAAGTCTCAGGTGTAGCTTCTGGGCTCAGTCTGTTGACAATGTCAGCTGCAGGGGACAACAAGCTCTCAAAGATCTTTCTAGATTTTTGAAGTTCAGACATGGCAGGGTCTTTCCTGAGAAGTTCGACATGTGAACGCCATGTGTCATAATCTGTCTCACCGCTGGGTCTGGGGATCCTGCCAGAGAATGACCGGAGTCTCATTGGAGAATATGAATGTGCAATCAAGTCATCTTTCTTCACGATGTGTTCCACAATGACTTTCTGAATTTCAGGTGGGTTGAAACTGTTTGCCGCACTAAATGGGCTCTTTTTGAAATCAACAGGTAGGTGTGGCTCCGCACCACCTTGAATCAATCCTACCTGGGGTGGATCTTCAGAAAACTGCTGGCGTGCAATCTCAGAAGTTTCAAGAGAGGGGTGAAGCTGGTTCTCCCTGTCTGGATCATCAACTTGCATGAAGGAGAGCATACATTGATCATCGGTCTCTGAACTCCCAATGATTTCACTGATCTCTGTCATCATCGACTTCAGTACCTCTTCAAAACTTTTGCCACTCAGTTTTGCCACCTGCTTTATTTCATCTAAGTAGGACTTAGTAGCACTGCCACCCACCTTGGCAGTGTAAACGCTGGAGAGAGCTCTTACATGGTATTTTACACCGGGCTTCCCTTCAACTTCATATGTGTATGGCAAAAGATCAGTTAAGGCATCAATGGCGTTACCACTTCGGTACTCGACGATCAGGTTTTTGAAAAATTCTGAGTTTGGATCTACAACTGGGACGGCTCTAAAGGTACCATACTGCTTCAAAAAGTCAAGAACCCCTTCATCATCCGATGAATTGAGTGTACCACTAACAATTACTGCATTGGGGACTTTGATACCTGAGCTCAATACAAAATCCATCTTGTGGCAATAGCAAAAGATGTTTCAATGACAATACACACTTTAAGGAGGTTTCACTGCTGATATTCATGCACCAAAGAGCTCCTGGCTGGCTCGCCACTTTTGTAGCACTCCTGTGGAGTTACATAAAGTACCAATGGATAATTACCAAAGTAATAAGCAATTTGGGCTAGTGTCAGAAGACTGAGAACGACTCTTAGAGCTCTGGTACACGAATGGCAGAGAAACCAGACAAACACAGTTATGTGGCTTTAAAAGTACTTTAGTGATGTTAAGCCTTGTAAAAGAAATTTGTAAACAACACAGTATTACAACAGGTTTTAACAGAATGTCAAGTATAAAAATTTCCCCCAAAGTAGCAAAAAAAAATAGAATTAAATAAAATTGTGCACAAGTAAAAGAATTTGTCTTTTTTTAAGTCCAAATGGTACCGGTGGGGCCCATAGAATTCATCTGACAAGGGGTGTGTGTGTGATTGTCTGTCCTACCGTACTACTTGTACAGTAGAGGACTGTAGTCCATCAATGTGCAAATGAGTGTGCGTGTATATGTATATCGCCTCCTAGGATCTTGGGTTGGCTCGCCATCCAGTGAACACTGGAACACTCTGGGTTCTGGAATCGCTGACCTGGTCTTTGGATTCGTCCCATATAAAAACCTGACCTATAAACAATGGCCAAATATATGTCACGTGCCCTTTAAGGATAACTCTCACAAATTAAACTAAAGTAGTGTCACAGTGCAGTAACTACTATTCAGATCAGCTATCATCAATTCAATCATCATCAGTTCAGTCATGTTGTACAACATTAAAATATCAAGTTTCAAAGGTTAAAGTATCAATATCCAAAATTTCACAGTATCAAGGTTCAATACTTATTTGTAACCTGCAGTAACATTAAAGATTATCTACAAGGTTGCAAACATGCAGGAATTATAGTCACCATATAATTCACTTTCATTGTAAACATTAATTACATCCATCAAAATAACTCACTGTACATATATATCTAATCACAAATAAATAAGTATATTACCCCTTTTAAGAAATGGAATAATATGCAAATGCTTATCAGAAATTGAACAAAGTGCAAATAATCAATTTCAATAACACGTAAACACAAGGACTCAGTCCACAAATAGGAGTATTAAAATAGACGTGCTTAATCCCGCTTGTACCATAGGCCTACCAGTACAAGTGGAAATACACTAAAAATTACCTCCAAGTGTTCAATACTGAGTATTGTAAAACAACTGATTGACATCAAAATTTAAACAGGAAGCAGGATAAAGTCTGCTTACAATTATCTCTCATAAAGTTATTTTTAGCTGCTTTAACCATTTACAGCTTTTCACATGTTAATGACTTAGTTAACGATCTAACTAGCATAACAACAGCGTTTCAGAGACATCGAACAACTGTACCCACACTCCGCACATCACGTGTCTGATTAGCCACATTTAGCTTACCGCCGTCGAGTGGATGCTCAGCATTTACATGGAGCCACAGCTCAGTAAACCCTCCGGTTTCGCTCTGCCCTTGACAACAACAAGTGCAAATACATAATTTGTGAAAAATATCAGTTTAGATGGTATTTCTTTTAACTCGTTAGAGGTTAATTTCTCCAGCTTACCGATAACAAAAGTTTTAGTCCGTCTGCTCTGTTCGGCTGTAGAAGCAAGAGACTGAAAACTTGGGAGCTGGTACTAAGGAGGGACAAGAGCTGCCTAGAGCTTCACCGATTGGCTGACATGTGAGGAGTGGAGTAAAACAATAGGCTCTCATCAGAGCTCATCAACCCTCTGAGAAACTTAACCCTTGTTTGACCAGAGCATATCATATATAATCTGCATCCCTTCTATGTTTAAATAATTATTTTGATCTCATTTCACTTTCATTAACCGGGACAGTAAGAACAGAACAATGAACATTAAATGTTTTAATTTTTCTTCTCTTTCTGTTTGAGATGATTTTAGGAACTGGGTTACATACCGTTTAGTTTTTTTCATGTTTTATTTGGTTAGTAAAACATGATACCTGATTTTGAGTTGACTCCCTGCCCTTGATTATCCGATTGTCTTTACCTGTGTCAACTAACTGTGTGCATTGCTGATTAGCCCTGTGGGTGTATAAACAGTTTACTCTCCCCCTGTACCTCCATTGTGTGATGCCTGTTTCTTTTCCTTGAATTTGTTCTCATGATGGAGTTTTGCACTGTTTGGACTTCCTGTTGTTAAAAAGTTATTTATCTGTTTTACTTTGTCTACAAGTCCTCCCTTTGGATTCTCACTAAACATTTCATGGCAGCAGTTTCTAAAATTATTAGTGATAAGGTTTCCGAAAGAGACTCAGGCGCAGGCCAGGGTATTCCTTTAAGCGAAGAACAGTGCGTTTATTTACAGTGAACACATTCACCAAGTGGCTATATACAACGTGCAGGGGAAACGGGTCCGGGTCGCCAGGGTTCGTGGGAAACAGGGTTGGGAGAAGGGTGCTCCACACTTTCTGTACAAATGTTCCTCCTCAATCACTCCTCTCAGAATCGGGTTCCAAAAAAACGATCTAAACACAAAAAGTCGGGTTAGCGGGATAATTACAAGAGATTCTCAAAATACAGGTTGGCGGATACACGAGTTTAACTGACACTGATAGCTCAACGATCCAGCAAAGACTAGTGCAGACTCGCCATCTAAGTAGTGCAGTAATCAGCTGGGATCAGCGGCCGGTGTGGTGATGAGCAGGTGTGTGGGCCAGCAGCGGGAGCCCGCAATGAGCGTCGCCGTGGCGAGAGAGAGAGAGCGAGCGAGAGAGAGAGAAAACAAACCACAAACATATTGCCCAATAGAGGATTGACCAGCGGGGCACAGGGACCATGACAATTAGGAAAAAAACCCAACAGAAAAATCCTTCGATATTGGTCAGATCAGGTGACATTGATTCACTCACTTCACTACACATGGACCAATGCTTCTTACAACTGTAGTCAACCCCCAAGTTTAATTTCTGAGCTGGGAAAAACTGGCATTACTTGTGAAGAAAATGCATTACGTTTCCCAGATATTAATAAACTACCTGAGTTATTAAACTTGTGAAACTCGGGGAACAGAAGATCAGTATTAGTTATGTTTAATTTGACTCATTGTTTTGTCTTTATTACCTTTCAAGGATGTGCATTTCATTTGCATTTTAAACCCCACAATTTCACTCATGTTAGATGAGCTAACATTTTCACGACATCATTCTTTGGTGTTTCTTTCTTGTTTAATTCTTATACTTACACTTTTTAAACTTTCTCTTTTGTGCCTTTAGCTGTTCTGTTCCACTATGACCAAATATCAAAAACGCTGAAGTCATTTTGATGGGTCTCCTCTGGGAGATCTTTGAGGAATGTCACTTGGATCCAATTTGATTTAATGTTCACAGCTTTAAAAGACAAAAAAAGTACTTTGTCCGTCAGTTTTACGAAGATCCATCATTTTCTCATCCCAGTGCCTTGATGCACTATTGTGTTGATGTAATATTGGCTGCCAAATAGAGACCTAGAAACTCTGTGGTAAGAGGCTAGAGGGTTGGTGGGTGCATAGTTGTTTTTGTTTGTTGTTTTTTCATTTTGATTGTGTTTTGTTGTTCACTGGGCCAGATTTATGTACAAAAACTTGGGCTAAACCTAACCAAACTCTTGGTTAGGTTTAGCCCTTTAAAAAAGTAACCCTGCACAATTAAATGTAACACTCTGAAAGTTATGCAATAACTGGATGCATCAAACTCAGAATTAAACTAAAGGACACCACAATAAAACAGCCTTAACAGGCAGGCCAAGAATGAAAAAAGGCTGTTAGGTCATCTTCTGCCATGTGGCCAAATAAAAACTTCATGTACCTTTAAGATGACTCGCAGCTCTGGTGTCCTAAAGAGTCCTGAAAATTACTGGAGGTTTCAGCTGAACAGTAGTTATGGTAGTGTTTGCACTGTGCTGAAGTGATAATGGATAAATCACACACACAAACACAAACACACACACTCATACAGTTTTGAGGAGCACATGCACTGATGCTGAAAATTGGCAGGAATGTGAGTGGTATGTATGATATGATCTATGAGAAGATGCAGTGAAGCTTGTCACTGCATATAATCTAACATGACAGCACCATCTCTAGCCACCTCTAATCCATTAATCACACAAAAACACTCACACAAACACGCACTGGTATCCACCCAAACATGCACTCCCACTTGAACTGACACACATAAAATAACTCCAGTGAGACACTCCAGCAAGGGATGTTTTGTAATTAAGTGGTAATACTGTACCCTTTTCTATGAATGCAATAATTTTGTTCTGGTTAATTAACCTTATTACTCTTAATGTCACACAAGGTGACATTTACTGAGGGTTACCACCATGACTTATTAGTTTAAGGTTTTGTCTAATCTCTGCTCTAAGACCAAACCCAATAGAATTACTATGTCCATCTGTAAAATACACCCTAATTTATAGGATACGCAGTATCAAGTACCAAATCCTTCTAGTCAAATATATTATACTCATATCTACTGTGAATTCTGCTTCCCAAAGAACCAGAGGTGTGTTCAGACAAAATGAGGAGCATATTTTAGAGGTGGCATGACTGCATAAAAGTCAACAGGAAAAAAAAAAAGTATAGATTCACTCGAAAAGTACTGTGGCATGAAATGAGCAGCACACTGTATCTGTGAAGCGAAAATGTTACAGCAGTTACAGTAGTTCAGGATGAGCGGTAGAGTCAGTCTTACATTGAGCTGTATGACTCTACAGCTCCATGACGAGAAAATAATATTTGAAGTGCGAGGCTCAGGCTAGTCTTAAAAAGCTTCGTAACAGGGATAACACAGGTCTTGTTCTGCTTACATCAGTGCTCAAACAGATGCAAGTGTGTTCCTAAAGCCTTCTCCAGGGTTGGTACACTGTGTAGCAACTTAAGAGACATCACTGTCATCTAATTTTTTCCCTTTAGTTCCCAGACTGAGAGAGTCACAGACTTTTCACTTTGACGAGTGGGTGATACTATAATTCAGAGGGAATTAATGTCATAAACAAATGACTTCCCCTTTTTACACAATGTCACACAAATGGCTGCATATTTAACACATTATCCCAGTAACCAGTAATAAATTGAAGGCATAGTTAATGTTGGTTATACATAGCTTAAAAATAATGAAAAACAAGAACACACACACACACACACACATATATCTATCAAGGTAAGAGCATGACAGTAACATTCTGGCAAATACAGAAAAACCTGTTAATAATACCACATAATTTAATTATTATGTAATTACCAAGGCAATAACAATTAATAGCGCTGTATCAGCTATGGATTTAGCTGAGTAACATAAAACTAAAATGTATTTTATGCCGTAATGGCTAGTGGTGTGGAAAAAAATGTAACAATGCATATGAGAGAACACCAGATAGTAATAATACAGTAATACATTGATAACAATATGAAAACGGGTGAGCAATAAAAAGGTAATTTCTGTGTGGTACTTGAAATTAAAACTATTTAATGTAGTGATGATTAAATCTAACTATAATGCCAAAACCTGATATGAATAATATAATAATATAGTACCTGGAGTACCTGACGATTAAGTGCCGGCCATTCTGGCTACCGAGGGAATTTACAGCAGTGATTATTACGGCTGTTTACATTCCCCCACAAGCCGACACTGACCGTGCACTCAGGGAACTGTACAGCGCGATCAGCAGCGAGGAAACCGCACACCCAGAGGCAGCGTTTATCACAGCCGGAGACTTTAATAAGGGAAACCTGAAGAAAGTCTCACCAAAACTCCATCAACACATCCTTTTCAACACACGTGGAAACCGGCAACTCGACCACTGTTACACCTCTTTCCGGGATGCGTACAAAGCCCTCCCCCGCGCCCCATTCGGCCAATCAGATCACTGCTCCATCCTGCTCCTGCCCGCCTACAGACAGAAGCTGAAACAGGAAGCTCCAACCCGGAGGGCGGTGCACTGTTGGACGGACCAATCGGAGTCTGCGCTGCGGGACTGTTTTGATCACGCGGACTGGGAAATGTTTCACGTGGCCGCCAGAGACATTGATGAATACACAGACTCAGTCTGTGGATTTATCAGGAAATGCGTGGAAGATGTCGTCCCATCCAGAACAGTCAAATCCTTCCCAAATCAAAAACCCTGGATTAACGGAGATGTTCGCGCGGCACGGAACACCGCCTTTGCCTCCGCGAACACATCGGACTACAAACACGCACATTACCAACTCCGGAAGACGATCAAAGCAGCCAAACGTGAGTACAGGGACAGGGTGGAACAACAGTTTGACAACCCTCGGAGTATGTGGCAGGGACTAAACACGATCACAGACTTTAGAGGGAAAACCAGCACACCGCAGACCACGGCCTCTCTGTGTGAGGATCTAAACGTATTCTACGCTAGATTCGACACAGCGAACACCATGAGACCGGACAGTGTGCGCACCGCGGATGATGTCAGTGCGCACACTGTGTCTGAGGAGGATGTGCGGAGGTGCTTCAGGAAGGTGAACGCACGCAAAGCTACTGGTCCGGACGGGATTCCCGGCCGCGTCCTCAGGTCATGCGCGGCTCAGCTGGCTGGAGTGTTCACGCACATCTTCAACCTTTCCCTCTCTCTGTCTGTAGTCCCAGCCTGCTTCAAAATGGCCACCATCGTCCCTGTACCCAAATCCTCCACCATCTCCTCATTGAACGACTGGCGACCTGTAGCCCTGACCCCCATCGTAAGCAAATGCTTCGAGAAGCTGGTCAGGGACTTCATCTGCTCTGCACTACCCGACTCACTGGACCCTCTACAGTTTGCATACCGCCACAACAGGTCCACTGATGATGCCATAGCCCTGACACTACACACTGCCCTGTCACACCTGGAGAAGAGAGACACGTATGTGAGGATGCTGTTTGTAGATTACAGCTCAGCATTCAATACCATCGTTCCCTCGAAGCTGGACAGGAAACTGCAGGATCTAGGACTGAGCAGCTCCCTCTGCAGCTGGATCCTTAGCTTCCTGTCTGACAGACGCCAGGTGGTCAGACTGGGCAGCATCACCTCATCCCCCATCACACTGAACACTGGTGCTCCACAGGGGTGTGTACTGAGCCCTCTCCTGTACTCACTCTACACCTACGACTGCACAGCCACTAACAGCTCCAACATCATTGTGAAGTTTGCGGACGACACTACAGTGGTGGGTCTTATCACCAACGGTGATGAGACGGCTTACAGGGAGGAGGTCAGCGCCCTGACCCACTGGTGTCAAGACAACCATCTCACCCTCAACGTCGCAAAGACAAAGGAGTTGATAGTGGACTTCCGGAGGTGCAGAGAAGTACACACCCCCATCACCATCAACGGCGCTGCTGTGGAGAGAGTGAGCAGCTTCCGGTTCCTTGGCGTACACCTGGCTGAGGATCTTACGTGGTCAGTACACACAAACAAAACAGTGAAGAAGGCGCAGCAGCGCCTCTTCTTTCTCAGGAGACTGAAAAGATTCGGCATGAGCCCCCGCATCCTCAGGACCTTCTATCGCTGTGCCATTGAGAGCATCCTCACTGGATGCATCACCACCTGGTATGGCAACAGCACCGCCTACAACTGCAAAGCTCTCCAGCGAGTAGTGCGGTGCTCTGAACGGATAATTGGAGGTGAGCTTCCCTCCCTCCAAGACATCTACAGGAAGCGGTGCCTGAGGAAAGCGGGGAGGATCATCAAGGACTCCAGTCACCCCAGCCATAAACTGTTCAGACTGCTTCCATCAGGAAGGAGGTTCTGCAGCATCCGGTCCCGTACCAGCAGACTGAGAGACAGCTTTTTCCATCAGGCCATCAGACTGCTGAACACGTCATAGACACCTCAGCTTCACTACTGGAACTTCAACATTATGCACTCCACACTGTATATAAATGCCACTTGTTTTGCACATATTCAACTCTGTATATTTTATATATTTTATTATTATTATTATTATTATTATTTTATTTTATTTTTTTACTATTTAATTTGTAAAAATGTGTATACACACACACACACACACACACACACACACACACACACACACACACACACACACACACACACGTAGGAAAATATTTAGTATACACATCCAGAAATGCATACACTATTATATATTGTACATATATTTATTAGTTTCAGGTTGGCCATTCTTGTATTTTGCTCGTTTGTGTTGTTGTGTTTGCACATCTCTGTTGCTTGTGGGGCTCGCACACAAGAATTTCACTCGCATGTGCTGTGCCAGTGTGCCTGCACATGTGATGTGACAATAAAAGTGATTTGATTTGATTTGATTTGATTTAGTGTTTCTAATATAGCCTGAGGCATTATAATGCTGAAATAATCCTTGTTATCCTTGAGTTATCCAGGTAAGTCTCATTGAGATTAAAATCTCTTTCTCAAGAGAAACCTGGCCAACAGGGCACTAGATGTTACAACAAATATAACACATAACAATATAACAAGTAAAGAAACAAATGCAACTGATATTCCATACAGAAAAGTGAACATAAACATTAAAATCATAAACAATACACATCATGATAAGAGTGACATTAAAAGCAAACACAGTGGCCACTATTCTCTTGTTTCTTTTAAATGGACTTAAAACTCCCACATCATACCCATACTGATGATTTCAGCTCTTTCTATAGATTATTCTAGTGTAATTAAAAGCCTTCTTTCCTTATTCTGACTCTTGGGACACACATTTTTATAATATTGTGAGAGGCTATACTTGTTGTGGTTTTTACACATATAGGCACACAGATAAGAAGGAACCA
Organism: Rhamphochromis longiceps; assembly: GCF_057381845.1. Taxonomy (NCBI): domain Eukaryota; kingdom Metazoa; phylum Chordata; class Actinopteri; order Cichliformes; family Cichlidae; genus Rhamphochromis; species Rhamphochromis longiceps. The sequence goes on from NC_140563.1 coordinate 41,049,565, forward strand.
GCCCGAGCAGAGATTTATGGATCAAAGCCAACGAACTAGAAAGTCTGCGGATATACAGAGATGGCTATTTAGCAGCAGTATACACAAAACAGTGATGTACACAATTTTCACAGCTAGTAATAAAACATGAAGCACAATGATATGACAATATTCAACTCTGGCAAGGTGTGCACACCACCCTGAGCAGCATAAACAAGATTTATTTGTAAAAAAAAAAACAAAAAAAAACAAAACAAAAAGCAACAACCTATTTTAAGTTTCAGCTTGCACACCAGCATTTTAGTGTGAGTTGAAGAATGAAAGGCATCATTAGAAATCATTATGATCTGTAATAATGCTTCGATAGTTATAAGATCAGCATTAAAGGCAGACTGCTAACATGATTTGTACTACTGAAGGAGATTAACAATAAATGGAATGAAGCATTTGAGACATTATTGCAAAGGTTATTTATGTATGGAGAGAATAGTGATCCTAATATGGAGCCCTGGGGAACTCTTTTGGCTACTGAGAGAAAAAAGTAGGGAGAGTAGCTTTCTGGCTGTTGTTTACCACTTTACAGTTTTTTTTACAGCCGCTAGGACACATTTCTCAATACTTAGGTCACTTTTGCAAAACTCTTCACACAATTCTCCTAACTGACCTTCAGCTTGGCAAAGCAGTTCATTTCACATTCAAAATGCACTACAACTACCAAAACACTTTATTCAGGTCTCAAATAAACTCATTCTTCCAGAACACTAGCAAAGGTTGACAGCCGACAAACACACTTTGTCACCCACAAAACAATGACCTAAAAAACACTAACAACATGTAGCATTACACAGCGTTTTCTTGTGTAAAACAAGGACACATCTCTCTTTATAATTTCAATATATGTTACTGGAATGAATCAATTTTGCAAAAGTGACCTAAGTATTGTGAAATGTGTCCTAGCGGCTGTAAAAAAAAACTGTAATATTTGTTTATGTATTTTTATTTTTTTGCACTAAGTAATCCCAAAATACAAGAATTTGTATACACACCATCCACTGATACACATACAATAGTAATGCTAATCTACTCGGTCTTCTCCATTTGGCCACAGGTTCTCATCCACATCACATCTTATGTCATCTAGGGCAATACACCTAGGAAATAATCTTCTGGCATGCCAGAATTGAAGGAGTTGAAAAATTGAAGGAGTAACACCTGTGTAGATGTTCATCTACAATGAGAATCAGCTGTGGCTGGTTAAACTGCATTTTTAGATTTAAAATATGTTTCAATAAAATATTGCTGTTGGATTTTGCTGTCTTTTGAAGTTTTGCATTGTGTTATTGTTTTGGCCATAAGTTTAACAGTTTTGAAAACAGTATGTAAGCACATGCAAAATGTCCTGTCCGTACAAAGATTTTTGGCAGTTGTTGTGTCTGAGTGAGAAAATAATTCATGAAATTTGAGAGATGTAGTCATTGAATGCATTTTGTGCCAAAACAATGATAACTGATCCTCAGTTTAGCCCACATAGACTTCTGTTGTGCTCACTGTGTGAGGAGTTTTGCAAAAGTGACCTAAGTATTGAGAAATGTGTCCTAGCGTCTATAAAAAACTGTAATAGCAGATCCTGTGGCTTATTACCAGGAAACACCTGTGATAGTTTCTGTATAATAACCATCAAGCAGGGCTGCAAAATACAACACTGTCTGGTTCTATTTAACTTCATTATAATAATAGCTTATCCCAAGTATGTTGATTACCATGACAACATGACATAACTATAGCTTTATGGTTATTACAACCACGGTTGATATTGAGCTATTACTTGGATACTTGGGTAATTGCTGAGGGTGGGAATAACCAAATACCCCACAATATGATACTATTATGATTTTTAACATTTTGCAATACAAATACTTAAATTTATCACCTTTTTTTTTCAACTACAAATTATGTCCTCAAAGTTAAATTTCATCAGTATTTGTTTTATCCAGTCAGTCCAGTAAGTTATCTCACTTACTCTGTTATTTGAACCCTCTCACTAAAACCTGCCAAATGTTGCCATAAGACTGAGTCAATCTTAAATCAGTCTGTGATTAAATGGGGTCAAACTGGTTATTACATGCAATCTGTGTCTGATTATTCAGCAATTAACTGAGATAAACTGTCAAAAAGTGCATATGTATTGTCTACATACAGAGAAATTCACATTTAATGAGAGAGGTGTTTACTCATTGCAAATGTTGCTCCTGTGTGGTCTTCAAATTCCACATTACTTCACCTGGTCATTAGTGGAATGCTGATTTGCTGACAGTTGGGATGGAACAGGGAAGTGAGTGACAGTGGATCTCACCAGGAATAGAAGAAGCATCAAGACAGTGGCTGCAGTCGACACTTTTCATTGGTTTTAACACTTTATTCTTCTCCACAGTTGCTGATGGACCAACAACAGCACAAGCCAGAATAGCCCGGACACTGGTTGTACTGCCTATTTTGTATCAACAGCAGAAACAACCTGCAGGTAAATGAGCCATCCACGGACTACCAGTGGACCACCAACGAACTACCACAAAGGTTTACTCATTCTCCGCCCCTCCAACATGCAATTTTCTTGTCTTTTAATTAGTACATATGAGAATTGAATGGTCAATAGTTGTGTTCAGTGACACAAAATAACACTGAGAAATTCATGATGAAGAAAATGGAAAAAAAGAAACCCTGAAAATTAATATCAAGCAATGTGCATCAACAGATTAAAGGTCATGGTTATATCACGAACTGCTATGAGAATGGGTGGGACTATTTCACGAACTGTTGTGAGACTGGGCTGAATCTGTATGTGATACAGATCACTGCTTCTTCAGTGATACAGTAGTGTGTGTGTGTGTGTGTGTGTGTGTGTGTGTGTGTGTGTGTGTTTGGGTGTGTTTCTTTCTCTCTAACTAAGTAATTCCACATGATTATTGCATTTTCATATGCCTGCTTACAGAAAACAGACAAAAACAGACAAGTATAAAATTCATGAATAATTAAATACAGATAGTTGTGCTGAATGGTAGAAAATATATACTACTCACTAATAGAACTGAACCTTTACCACATCTCTTGTCAAAACATTTAGCAAATACTTCACCATCCACTGTAATGGAGCACTTTTTCAGCACTCTAAATGTTGCCTTGTATAATTATATTTTTCATCTTTTATGGAGTTCAGTAATTTAACACTTAACCTCTAGGTAAAATGTGTTGTTATGTAACTCATGATCATATTTCAAACCTGGTCAATGTGATGTCAGTGTAAAAGACATTAAACTATGGGTGGATGTTCCAAGCAATCTGTTTTATATTCTTACTCTGGAATATTTTAAACAACAAAGAAAAAAACATTGGAACAAATCGTCTGGTCAAGTTGCCAACAGGCATGAAGGTTTAAGAGAAACTGAATGAATCTCCAGTGATGTTCAGTCCTTGACACATGAAACAGCTCCAGAGTCAGTTTCTGTTCGAGACTGCTAAACTACCATTCATATTTATGTTTTTTTTTGTAGTAGGATATGCAATCAGAGCCTATATACCAAAAACACGAGTGTTTCCCCCACACTCCAATGTGTTATCTGTCTCTATTCATCTGTTGGCCCATTTATCTGTTGTCTTTGTGTATTGTTCATTTCGGTTTGTGTACTTGCCTTTCTCTTTCTGTTAATCTCTTATTTTCCTTTCCCTCTCACACATTTCTATCTTCAATATATTCTTCACACTTCATATTCATGCAAATAGCAATCAGCATCATAGCACTGTATAATTGCAGATAATCTATTACACAATTTTTTAGAAGATAACCAAATGTTACACTCATAATATGCTCAGTGTCATTTGAAAGTGCTTTAGTCATCTGTGTAATCGCAAATATTTGCTGTGATGAAATATCCTGGACCTGCAGCCCAGGGAATGAAATGCCAAGTCTCTGCTTCATGGTAGTATCTATACATCCTGAGGCGGTGGTCAGGATAAAATGGGCTTTACTCAGCAATTTAATCCTGCTAAGAGCTGCTGTCTCACAGCATTCTTCACAGGAAAAGGCCACAGGAAAAGGTCGATGTAGTCCGGAGAATGTTCTGCTTATTATTACAATGGTTACCTTTAAGTAGTTGTGATGATGATAGCAAAATGAAAGTTTCTTTTTTTTTCACCAACATCTTTTTTTGCTTAATGACAGCATTTGTGTGAATTAAGCAGCTGTGTGTAATTTTAAATGCTAGCTGGGAACTAATGTGTTCAAGTAAGAAAGGAAAAAGCTAAAAATATCATTTAAAGGTCAGTCTTAACAATGAGATTTTCACACATATGCATGCACACACTCCAAATATATATACACACATACATACATACATACACACACACACACATATACACACACACACATATATAACATTGAGCAATTACCCATTACCTTGAAAAGCAGCCCCCTTATAGCCAACATTCTAACCGGAGACTGGTTGGCAGTAGACTAAGTGTTTATTATTAGTCACCCTCTTCTGCATTTGTGGCTCATTTGTGCATGTAATTATGCCTCATCTGGAGACAGTACCTAAAGCCTTGATAAGAGGCTTATATCAAGCTAAATATATCTTTGGTGATATTTAATCAATGCATTGATCTCTTGCACTTAATGAGCACCTGAGATAAACAGCTTAAAGGAGACACCTCAAGTCATCTAATCTACACCAACATGGCACAAAACATATTGATGGATTAGTGGGGTTTCATTGGGAAGTCTATTAGTATTTCTAAATTAATTTCACATGTTGTTTATGCTGGGTTGGTTAGAAGAGTTGTCTCTTTTTCAAGTAATCACAAGAACCCAGGAGGTTCATTAAGCTTCTGACTAATCCCAACAAATCCACTCGCCTTTCTCAAACTCTCAACTGGCTTCATCTAAAAAAATATTAACAAAGAAGTGTTGAGTTCTGTCTTTACTGCCTTTACTATTCCCAGTTGTGAGTGGTTCCTGGAGGTTGTAGGCACTTGTTTTAAAGAAGACTGCTAAACCCAAATTATGCACACCTGAAGACCACCAACATTTGCTAGGGGGGGAAAAAAATTGTAACAGCCAACGAGTTGGTGAGTGGTTAAAAAAGGTTTCTTGCTGTTGCTAGGTGAAATTGGTTATCAGGAGATATACGGTGCTGCACTGAAAACCAGATGCCACATTACCTACCTCTTGCCAAAAATACTTGACAAGTTATTGCAACATAGGGGAAAATGGTGAAGAATGGTAAACAGACATTGCTTGCTTTCCATGCAAAAGTTGTGCCTTTTAAAACCTTACAATTAAAACAAAGACCTTTGAAAAGGCACAGAATAAAATGATTTGTGTCACATTCTTTCAAGTTTCACTCTGGCTCGATGGTTAGTTAGCGAATGTTTGCAGTCAGCATCTTGCACATAAACTGTGGGTGACCAAAGTAATCACAAGGTGTTTTTTGATACAGCATGCTTCATGTGTCCAATTTTACACAGCTACAGCCATTACCTTTGAGCAATCACTTGTCAACCAGTTGGGAATTATTTTCTTTAGCGACCAGCCAGGGAGCTCACAAGTCTCTAAGCCTGTGTGACTGAGGCCAAAAGAAATCTTGTTTTTTTCCACTTCGCCACCACAGTCAACCCCTCATTTTGTTAAACTATAAGATAATAAAAAGGAACCAATTTACATTGTGGAAAACTAGAGGAAGCAGGACCAAGGTCATGGAGACTAAAAAATAACAAAATAAAAATAGAAAAAAAAAACACACACTGCCTAGAAAACAAACTCAGTTGGTTTACGGTATCATACTAATTTACAGTATCTAACCACAAAAAGAGGAAAAAGGTGCAAGAAAACAAAAGAAGGCACACAAACTTCTACAAGTGTTCGACTAGCGTTCCCTAGAGAGTCTAGTTGAGCAATCACGAACAAAATATCAGCAATACAAAAAAAACATATATATATATATATATATATATATATATATATATATATATATATATATCGCAAACAGCAGCAGCAAGTAAACAAGCAGCTCAGCAGTGAAAATGTGAGGAATGATATCTGGTCCCACTGGCAATCAGATTGATTTCATCCATAAGACCAGACCTTCCCAAAGTGTGGGGCCCGCCCCCTGGAGGGGGGGGGGGGGGAACAAAACGCTTGGACACTGCTAGCACGGGGGCCACAGAAACGCAGAGCAGGAGATGAAGCATCGCTGAATATGTTTCCAAACCAACTTCATTCTAAGCCAAAGACTAGAAAATATGGTGAAGCATATCTGCCCTTTGGCTTCACCTGCACAAGTGCCGAGGTAGGTCTCCCCTGCAGAATTGGTTTTCGCTGGGCTCTTCAAGTCATGGACAAACAGTATCCCACATTCTTGATTTTTAGTTCAAACACTTGTTGTAATGACTCACTACTCTTGACATTTTGGAGATGTTAGCTCTTTATACAGTAAAGTTACAGTGGGATACAAATAATATCAGGCTGATCCTGCCATGATTAGTTCCCCCTGTCTAAATCACGGACTAACAGTTGGTGATGTTCGATTCGTGAACGAATCGTTCAATACTCGAGAATCACTTTACTGACTCGTGAATCATGATTCACAAGCCCAACTGACTCATCCCTGTTGCTGTTAGCAAACTAATTCCATTAGTAGAAATATATCTAGCTTATAATTAAAATTGTGGGGGGGGGAAACAACAGCCAGTTTCTTAACAAAAGCATTTCTGCTCTGAACTGGAAGAAAAAACCCTGAGTAAAAGCTCACATCAAGAAAATAGCTCCTCGGTCCACAGTAGCATCGCTCTGCTAACATGCTAACAGCACATTTGAGCTACTCACCCTGTCACTACCCGATCCGTACCGGAAACCCGATCGGTACCCCGCATGCGCAAATCTTACGTCACTTCCTCTCTTTGCCAACATTGCGACATTCAATATATTTGAATGATACAGTTAGCGCCCAGTTAGCTCCTAGCATTTCTCAACAGCTCTGCCTCCTTTTCGACTGCCCGGGACATTTAAACAATGGATAATCCGTATACAAAGAAATTCATGCTTTTCTCCTCAACAGAGAGTGTCCCCCGATTGAGCAACAGCGCCGTAAAATAAGAAGAATGGCGCCTAATTACAGAGTTAATAATGCAGACTTTGTAATATCTCACGTGTAGATTCATCAGCCAGATGAAGTGTTTACTGACAATTGACAGTGATAGCGCACATCATCATCACTATTCCAACAATCCTCTCCTCACAGACAAGCATAAACACACTCGACTATCGCTAAATCAGATTTAACACACGTTTGTAATGACGCTAATTCAGTTTATAATAGAGTTTATTCGGTCGGTCAACAGGTGGCGGTATCCTCGTACACTGGGGAGTACACTGCCATTAAACGAATAGAAGAAGAAGAAAACATCTGCACATGCGCGGTACAGATCGGGTAGACTCGATTTGTACGGTCAGACTTTACACATGCGCAGTAAGGATCGGGGAGTCCTGATCCGTAACTATCTTTTTATTTTTCATTTTTGTCTACATTGTACTGAAATCCTTCATTATTGCAAACATTTTAAGATATACTTGTTATTCTTAACATCTTAACAGATACTCTGACCTTTAACTATCGTAAAACGCTACGACCGGAAGTAGAAACCTTTCGCGCATGCGGGGTACCGATCGGGTTTCCGGTACGGATCGGGTAGTGACACACCCCCTCGCTTCCTGTGCTGAATCATAAGCATAAGCGAATCACTCAGGACTCACTCACCCCCTCCCTCCTGTGCTGAATCATAGAGCCAGCGAATTACTCACTCACCCCCTCCCTCCTGTGCTGAATCGTAAGCATAAGCGAATCACTCAGGACTCACTAACCCCCTCCCTCCTGTGCTGAATCATAGAGTGAACGAATCACTCAGGACTCACTAACCCCCTCCCTCCTGTGCTGAATCGTAAGCATAAGCGAATCACTCAGGACTCACTAACCCCCTCCCTCCTGTGCTGAATCATAGAGTGAACGAATCACTCACTCACTAACTCCCTCCCGTGCTGAATCATAGAGCGAGCGAGCGAATCACTCACTCACTCACCCCCTCCCTCCTGGCTCACAGCTTCTTCTTCTTCTTGGTTGGCAACCAATGTTAAGGCGCATTACCGCCCCCTGGCTCACAGCTCAGTGGACATTTAGATGAGAAAATATATATTTGACACATTTAAGGAAAATACTAATAAAATACAAATAAACAAAATAAATGTTTATTAAGCAATTTTGATAGGAAATTGCTTAATTTCAGAAATGTTTTTGCTCTTTTTTGCTCTATAAAATAGTTGGGATTTTTTTTAGAATTATTCATCTTAGCAGTAGGATTTACATGAAAAGAGAAACAAATTAAGTTTGAGTGAAAATGTACATTTTTTGCACTCTCTGGTCAACTGACTCACTGAATCAAATGACCCAAAAAACCGATTCACTTTGGTGAGTGACTCATTCAAACTCGATTCAATAAAAAGAATCAAATTTACCATCACTACTAACAGTATCTCACAGTTGTTTATGTTTTTCAACCCATTTTGCACAGAGAGGGATTTTTTGAAAAATGTATTGATAGCAATGTTGAATATTATTACACAGGAAAAAAACAACTACACGTAAAATAATCACACTGTGATGCCTCTGCCTTTGTAAATAGAGGGACAGTAACTGCGTGTGTGTATGTAAGCCTGTAAAAACCGAAGATAGTCAGATTAACAGTATTTTGTCTCTATCTGCCATTCTGCAATTCATCTCACGTAAACAATAACGTGGCGCACAGCGTGACGTGGAAAAAGACACATACCTTTGACGTTGCGTGATGACCTCTGTATTCCTCGTCCACAGGTAAACGCAAAAAAGGAGTTTTAAAAAAAATCTCCGTTTTCGGTGATTCCAAACGCCGTTTAAGTGTGGACGAAACAGCTGTGTTGTCAAAAATACTTGTGTAGGTGTGGACGTAGCGTAAAAGACCTAGTAGTTTATTTTATTACTACCAGTAATTTATTGCAGATTACTTGTATTTGCTTAATTGTTTACTAAATGTTTGAGGTGTGAAATAAACCGCAATGGAGCAAAATAAGGGTGTGTGTGGTTAGAGGATGTGTGCGCGTGTGCACGCGCCGGAAGGGGGGTGGGCAACATTTTTCTTGTAAAACAAAGGGGGGCCCAGCAAAAAAAGTTTGGGAACCACTGCATTAGACTATAGATCTGTCACATGACACACCCCAAAATATTGTTTGTCTTGTGTGCAGCACACAAGCAATATTTTGTGTAATGTGCGCTGCATAAGCAATATTTTTTGCTTGTGTAGTATAGGCAAGCAAAAGTATAAAAATAGCTACAGGGCTCATATTTGAGACTTCAGTTGATTTAGTGTAAAATGTAAAAGTGTATACTTGTTATATAAACAAAAAGCTGTGCACTTTGCTGGAGACTGCTTGGTGAGGCAAAGCACATTCACAACACCAACTCTGAGTTCGCTGTTACTCGCTGCCCAGGCAAGCTTGATCTGTGTGTGTGTGTGTGTGTGTGTGTGTGTAGGTTCCAGCATGCTACTGCATAAACAGCAGAAGCTGATGAGCAGATATGCAGCAGCTGTGCCAATCATCCCCACCTGGCACCATTCCCAGTACTCAGCCTCACCTCTCTTCCTGCAGCTGAGCTGCAGCCACACCCCCACAGCGTATAATGGCACATTTGTAGCTACAGTTTTTTGTCATACTTATGCAGATGAATACACTTCATCAAAAGTATGTTGTCCATAAAGTTGCATCTGCACAGATATGGGCTACAGATTTTGATTTTAGCCTCAGTCATTGTACACTGTGTCCTTTCCAAAATTAAGTGCACTAAAGGGTCAATGGCTTTAAATGTGGGGCTGATATTTTACTGATGTTTTACTGTCAGTAATAAAAAATAATTTTTGGAGCACAATTTTGTGGCAGTAGTAAATCCATCTCTTTGTGTGTACCAAACCCTATAAAGTGGATCACTATGTGCACGAACAAGTAAACAGTTCAAACAGACAGTCTTAGAATGGATTGTGATTCAGGACACCTCAGTGACAAGCTACTACAGAAGATGGGCTTGAAAAGAGGCACAAAACATAGTTCCACTTGAAATACAGACTGACACAAAAACAAGTACAGCTTTTGTCCAGGTACAGAAAAAAATAGATCACATTTTTTCAAAGTGTCACAATTTCCAGGCTGAACAACTTAAGTGAGAAAGCTCTTTGTAAGACAGGGGTGGGCAATTAATTTTTACAAGGGGCCACATGAGAAACCCGAGTTGCGTCAGAGGGCCATATCAACGACATCTTGAACCCAAATCTGCTTAACTTTCTTAAATTGTAAAATTCACTAAATTATATATTACGAATAGCTGGTACTGGTAATCAGAAGAATAAAACTAAAATAAAATAATGTAAATATTTATATTGGGCTATGCTATGTGAAATTGTGGCGCATATTCCAAATAAAACAAAAACAACCACCGAATCAATGTCATTTTATTTTAACATGTTTAACTCAACAAACAAGAAGTTTATAGAAATGCAACAATACAAAGATTTGTGTCATGTTTTCCTCATTTTCAGTGAGAATAATCCAGCCTGTTTTGGTTTTGAACAAGGGCATTGAAATCTGGCTGAATGTCTGAGGTGGCTATGCGAAGAACAGCTGAGAGGTGGTCATCAGTGACAGAGGACCTGTGTTTGGATTTGTTGAACTTCATCACCAAGAATGTCTGTTCACATACATAGGTAGATCCAAAGAGGACTAGAATCCTCTGAGCATGATTCCTCAGGTGTGGAAAGTTCTCTTCTTTGAGGGAGGAATAAAAGTCCAGCAGTGAGACTGACCTGAAGTGCTCTGCCAGAAGTGTGTCAGACAGCAAGTCAATGAGTTCCATCTGAACATCACTTGAAGCATTATCCACACTGCAGATGAAGGGAGAAGAAACCATGTCCATTTCATTTTCAAGAGCTTTGAAATCTTGAAATCGCCTTGAAAACTCTGCATGCAGTACTTCTAACATGGCTGAGTACTTGTGGAGGTGATTGGCATTTGGAATAGCCTCCTTTAGTGTTGGCAAGTGGGTCAGAAAGTTGTCCTTCACTTGGCTTGAGATAAGCTGACACTTCCTCATGAAAGCCTTTACTGCACTGTACATCTCGTGCACAAAAAGTCCCCTGCACTGCAGTTTGACATTTAGTTGGTTCATTAGTGCAGTCACATCCGCAGCAAATCCAAGGTCTGCCACCCAATCTTCATCTGAAAGCTCTGGGACGGCATGTCCTTTCTTCACACAGAAATCCTGAATCTGTTCTCTCAGATCCCAGACACTTTTTAGTACCTTGCTTAGGCTGAGCCACCTGACAGAGCAGTGGTAGCTGATGTCACCATGTTCCATCTCATTTTCCTCCAAAAGAGCAATAAATTGTCTGTGATTTAATGCTCTTGCTCTGATGAAGTTAACTGTTTTAGTTACAACATCAACAACGTGTTCTATCTTTAACACTATCTTACACAACACTTGCTGATGTATAATACAATGCAAAAATGTCAATTTCTGCACAGGATTAATTTCTGTCACTTTATTCTGCATTCTCTTTAAAAGTCCTACATTTTTTGGACAACCATCTGTTGTTACACCTGCCAGATTGTCCCATTTCAGTCCTAATTTGTCCAAACATGCATTTACCTCTGTGAATAAGTCATTGCCGGTTGTTGTTCCTTTCATTGACTGCATGGCAGCCAGCTCCTCCGTGACTTGAAAGTCTGCAGTTATTCCACGTAAGAAGATGAGAAGCTGGGCGGTATCACGCACATCGCAGCTCTCATCCAAAGCCAGAGAAAAACATTCAAAGTCTGCAGCTCTGTTCTTCAGCTGAAGCTCCAAGTTCTCAGCGATGTCCTCAACCCGCCTAGTCACAGTACGTTGGGAGAGTGAGACGTTCTCAAACCCGTCCTTTTTCTCTGGGCACATCAGTGCAACTGAGTCCAATAATCACTCCTTAATAAACTCTCCATCAGAAAAGGCCTTACTTTTCCTGGTGATTTTGTGAGATATTACATAACTTGTCCAAACGGCAGCCTCTCTGGTGGTGTGAAGTTTGGTGAAAAGTCCTTGTTGGGTTTGCAGTTTTGCTAGCAATGCATCAGACACCCTTGCGTGCTCTTTTTCAGACAGATTTCTGTATTTATCCTCATGTTTGGTCATGTAGTGGCAATTCAAATTGTAATCTTTTAACACAGCGACCTGTGTACCACAGACCAAGCACACAGCTTTACCTTTAATTTCTGTGAACAAGTACTTGGTAGTCCATGTCCTGTTAAAAATGCGACATTCGTTATCACTTTTTCGCTTCTTAGCGTGTGCTGCCATCTTGAGGCTAACGTCATTTATGGCTGTTCACCTTCACTCAAAGCTTGCGACACGCAGATACGTCAATATGGAAGTAGCGTAGCACTTTTCAGGATAAAAGCAGCACCGTCGTATTGCACGCACTACATATATTTACATAATCTATCTAGTGGTAATTTATTATTGACCTCACGCGGGCCTGAAAAGGATACACAAAGGGCCGGATGTGGCCCACGGGCCGTAATATGCCCAGGTCTGTTGTAAGAGGACCTGGACAAGCTTTATAACAAAATAATGTTAACTGCTGCTTGAGGTAAAGTTTGTTTTATTTTTTGACTGTCAACTATCACCCCCGTCTCCTTACTGCTTGGATCTTGTCACTCAAAAATTGTTGTCTGTCTTTCTGGCTTTCCCCTGTCAAAATAACCAGAAACCAGGGAATTGCTCACCATTTTTGGCCACAAAACTACAGTAATGTAGTTGAAATGTATTCAAAATTAATTCTTGACTTTTAGTGCAGGTCACAAAACAGCTTCACTTCACAGACAATTTATAGACTCTTTCAGGTTCATGTTGGGTTGCATTTTATTTCAAGGTGGGATTGTTTTGTCAAGGTGTGTTTATTATGAGAAGTACATAAGAGAAAAAGTACAGGCTCATCTCAATCAATCAATATAAGAGATAATGAGTGTACTGGACTGTGGTATCAAAGAAGCAATCCAATTCTGGTTGCTTATGTCTGTACAAGTATAAAATATTTATATCCAATAGTTTTGGACTATAGCTTCTTCTCTTGTGACCAATTATTTTTGACATTTTTTGGAATGTATGACAAGCAATAGCCAACCTAATGCTGGGGGCTTGCTTTGTCAGTAATCCCGCCATGTGTGGCAGAATGCAAAAGTTACAGATTTCATTGTTGACTCTTCAAGGATTAATATTTATCCCCTCAGAGACAAATCTATCTAATATGACAGTTTAATCTTCCTAGAAGCAGTATTAACTACGATCAAAGGAAGGACTTGAGTATTTGAAGGGTCCCCGTGTTTTTGCCACTGTCTTACTCATAACAAAAAGCATAACCACACCAGCTGATTGTTTTATCCCTCCCAGCTTAGTCTGAAAAACACTTGGAAGAAAAGCTTTTTCTCAAATGCACATTTTTGAAAAGCTACTTGTGTTTCATGCTTTGTCACAAAGTTAGAGTTTAAGGGTTTAGTTAATAATACATTTGCTCTCAAAGTATACACAAACAGTACATCACATATACTCCTTACTTCCTTATGCAAAACTCCTCATGAACTGGAAATCAAAAAACAGTTTATGTATTAATCAATAGGGCGATCGTGGCTCAAGAGTTGGCAGTTCATCTTGTAATCGGAAGGTTGCCGGTTGGAGCCCCGGCTCGGACAGTCTCGGTCGTTGTGTCCTTGGGCAAGACACTTCACTGACTGCCTACTGGTGATGGCCATAGGGACCGATGGCGCGATATGGCAGCCTCGCTTCTGTCAGTCTGCCCCAGGGCAGCTGTGGCTACAACTGTAGCTTGCCTCCACCAGTGTGTGAATGTGAGAGTCACTGAATAGTGGAATTGTAAAGCGCTTTGAGGGTCTCGAAAAGTGCTATACAAATGCAATCTATAATTATAATTATTATTATTATTAATATAAAACATTTTACTTCTAGATCACATCAGTCTCCCTTCTCAAAAAAACCAACTGAATGAATTTGTTTCTCTTTGGTCCCCACTGGCCCCAAGACTTGGGACTCATTTGCACACTCCTGCTTACCGTACTCTTTGTGGTGGGGGGGGGTTCTTCCTTGACTCGGTGGTGGTCAGGGAAGTTGTCATTTCCCCACACCTCCTGTGGTGGGGTGTGGGAAATGGGAATACCAGTTTTTCATGGCTCTCTACTTCCAGGGGTAGTCCTCTACCCCCTCATACAACACATCACCCATGCACATAGGGTCTTGATGTAGGGTTGTGGACCTCGTAGGTCACAGTGGGTAGAGCCATTCATGTGCCTCTGCTGGCTGTACTGCATGGTAACCTGCCCCTCCTTTTTAAATACATTATACTACTAGAGTGCTGTTAACATTTGGGGGGGAAGCAACGTGTTTGGCACAGCAGTGCATCCAGATCATAATTCTGATTGCACAAACTATTCACAAACATGTTACTGTTCCAAATCTTGTTAATGATGTATTAAAGTCTTTTTTTCCGTATTGCAAGGTGCAGAAATAAGGTATTCTAGGCCTTTTGGCACATGAAGATAGACGGCTAATTTTAAAGACTTAATTGAGGGATGCAGTTGGGACTAAAAGCAAAGTCTGCAGCACTGCAGGAGGATTGTAAGAGAAAAACTGAGCTGGGCATTTAGGGAATTTAATTGCTACCAGAAAATACTGCGGGGGGGGCATTAATGATTAAGTTTGATATCCTCAATTAAAGCCTTATCTTTAAAAAGATCCCTCAGATGTTCTGCAGTTCAATACACGATATAGACAACTCAAGCAAACTTACTTTCTACCACAATGGAAATGGTAACAGAAGGGGATAAAGCTCAGTGTGCTTAGGGATCAACTTATGTAACACAAACGCACAAACACCATGGCTGCTAAAAGGTGCATCTACAGAATAGTGGCAAACATAACACTGAGTAAGAAAAGTAATATCCTCTTTTTCTGCTTCTGAGACTTCACAATCCTTTGCTGTGATTATTTTAGATAAGTGCTTATATCCATCACATTCATGTCTTCAACTCTATCTACCCCACGATTTTTTCTAAACGTTTGATTGGTAGAAAATAATGTTGATAAAAGGCTACATTGACAGCAAGGATTCTCATAAGATTTTAATTCATTACATATGCCAGAGTCTCCGTATTTCAGTGTCTGACATAAAATTTTGCATTCTGCTGTTTTACTTAAACTGACTGCCAGGGAAGAGATGGCAAGAGGAAGAGAAAAAAACATGTCCTTACCTTCCGGTCATACTCACCTTTTGGTTTTATGGAAGAAATGTGCTTAATCTAACTGCTGTCTTTGGCTCACTTATTTTATCCCCTTTACAGACTACACCCTAAAGCAAGACTACCAACACACGGGTAGGGCTACCTGCGTACAAAAGAACATCAGGAGGCAGGCTATTCTGCTTTGATAGATGGGGATGTGTCATCTTACCCTCTTCCTTCTGTCTTGTCAGTTTTTTTGTTTTGTTTTGGAGAAATTTTTTGGATCAGTGTTTCATCACGTATTTTAAACTTTTAGAACTGAACTCACTGTGGACAAAAGTGCATCACAATTGAAAGTCTATTTTGCCGCAACTGTTTTGATAGTTTTAGTATAGCGGGTTTTCTCCCAAATTTCATGACGAAAGGATATCTATCACTACTCTGTACTGAAAAAGCCAAGGTGACCTGTTGCCACGTAACTGCCTCCAGAGTCACTCTCATTTTTATAACAGGGTCACTGCTGGAAGTAGCGTATGACATACAATATGGAAAAGAACAGGTCAAAATGAGAAAGAAAAAGAGAGAGGCAACGCAAAAATAGATGATATAAAGAAAAGGAAACAGAACGATATTTACAAATTGTATCTGGCATATTAGTTGTCTGAATTCAGCAGGCTGTATATCTTAGCTAAATTATAACATGACGTGGATGCAATATGAGAGGTTTGCACTTATGCAGAAGAACTGCAGTGTGAATAAGCTAGATAAGAACATCCTATTGTCTAAAGTGGGAAAATATATGGGATTTTCTGATTTGTAATTTTAGAGGATAAGGAGTTAAGTGTTTTCATAAAAAAACCCAAACAAAAACGAATTCTAACCTGATTCACTCTGATCTGAGTCACTTTCCAATTATCTGATAGATAAAATCAGCTATGATGCAACTTGCCAAAAGTTGGACACCGTTCAAAGCAGGTATAGTTCATTTAAAGTAATTGCAGAGTGCAGTGATGTGGCTGAAATGCATGAACCACAGCTTTGCCCAGAAGGGACTTTTTATAGCTTTTTTTATGAGACAGGCTCTTTAGCATAAGAAATGTGATCCACTGATTAGAGTGATTAGTTTAGATGTGGTCTTGTGCACAGCATAATATATCAGAGGGTTGTTTTTTGTAGGTTTTAATATACATTCTTTAAGTGCTTATAAAAGCAAGCCTCTTAAGATGTCCTCATGAAAGTGTAACACATTTTCAGAAGAAAACAAATCCAGGATTCACAGAAGCTGAATGGGTTCTTCCAAGCAAATCACTGTTACCAGTAAACAGCAATACATGTACTAGTGAGGAATGGCATTCAATCTTTTGACTGGATCAACCCATATGGAAAAGAAATAGTAAAAACTTATATGATTTACTCATGAAAGTGGCCACTTTCTCATTAGTTTCATATATTGTTCTAGTAAGTATCCAAAACATACAAGTTTCATTATATAATTTTTCAAGGGATATTATATCTGTTTTCACTCTTGTATGCTTTTCATACAAGTTTCACACAAGACAGATACAAACTTTATAAGATTTATATATATCTTTTCCATATGGGAAGGTTTGACTGTCTGATGGAAAATTATATCTTGCAAAATCTGGATACAACAGATCGCACACCTGTTTTGATGATGATAAATGTTAACCAGTTAGGAATGTAAGGAAATTAATTTGGTCAAGGTTTACAAAAAATATTTGATATTTTACAGCAGAATTACTTGATGAGTTAGAGATTTGGGATCTGGCAATATAATGTGTGGCAAAATTTGAACATCTTTTCTGTAAAAAAACAAAACAAAAGTGTCAGCATGGCTTAGGTTTGCAAAGTTACATCTGAATAAACAATGCCCTTTGGACATATTAGATCAGAATGGAGATGTTTGACCATAATGCACAATGCCACATTTGACAAAAACCAAACACAGCATATCAGCACAAACACCTCAACTGTCAAGCATGGTGAGTGAGGGGTGATGATGTGGATTGTGGATTGCCACATGATGGGTACATTCCAGTCGCTCTGTGTAACAAAGTATTCTAGAGTCAAATGTGAGGCAATCTGCTGGACATCTTAAACTTGGCTGAAACTGGGTCATGCGAAAGAACAGCCATTCCAAACACAAAAGCAAATCTACAACAGAATGGCTGAAAAGAAAAGGTGTCACAGAGGCCCAGTCAAAGTTCAGACCTCAACCTGATTGAAATGCTGTGGTAGTACAATATAGCTATGCATAAAAAAATGCTTGAAAACCTCAATGGATTGAAAGAACATTGTAAAGAAGAGTGGGCTGAAATTCCTCTGTAAAGATGTGACAGACTTATAAAGTCATGCAGTAAACAGTCAGTTCATGTTACTTCAAGTTACTAAAAGTGGTTTAACAAGCTAATGACTCACATGATGTACCTGGCTTTTCTCACACTGCATTGTGGCTTAGTATTTTGTTAAATAATGGCAATATGACATATGATTTATTGTTCATCTTAGGCTTTATTTACCAAATTTTAGAATGTGTGCTTGTATATGCACAGATTTCTACCTGACTGCTGTGTTAGGTGCCAGTAGTAAATTATACCATTAATACAATTAAAGCGAGCATCTGTGGCATCTGAACACAAAGCTACCAATGAACCCAGAGTGATTTCAAAGCTCAGTTTAGGTCATTCCCAGCTAAGCAGCCAGAGCAACCAGGTGAGCTAAATTGGCACCTGGATGAAGTGTATTTTGTTACCGGTAACTTGTATTTATGTGACAATGCATTTCAGGCTATGAGTGACATAACCACGTAAAAGTAACATGTAGTGTAACAAAGTACTTACTGTGATGAGCAATTAAGTAAGGTAATGCCTAATACGTTTGTGTAATACATTTCTTTTTTGAGAAACAACCCCAACACTGCTGTACTGTTTGGTCTTGTTAAATCAAAACTTAAAAAAAGCTTTTCAGGATTTTTATGAAGCTTCCAAGATGGAGAAGAGCTATCCATGTCCATGAGTAGTAACGTGGATCTGTTTCATGTTGTACTGCTGAATTTTATGTCTAAATTCATGTGTCAATGAATAGATTCCAAAATACTGTTACAATGGCCTGCTGTACGTCACACAAGGTATTTGGTATAAGAACACATTTGTGTCACAATTACTAATAATTACGTTTTTATGATGTTGTCAATGTTTTGTTGTTTATTTATTTACTGTAATGGAGAGACTGTATGTGTCTGAAATCTAGTTTGAATTAATTTTAACCATTTTAAAGGTTGATTCTTGTTCATGCATAGTACTACCTATAGGAAAAGGTCTTTTTTTACACTGTTGAAAAAGTTATTTCTGTGCAACTTGAACTTTTGTTTACCCCAGCGTCTTCTCCAATTAAATATGACAACTGGATTGTGTGAAATTAGCATCCCTGTTTTAAAAATAGAAAAAAAAAGTACTTGGAAAAACTTCATTGTTGAGACATCTTTTGAAAATTCAGACAAGTGAACAAAAATACAGAAATGTCGGTCGTTGAAGTTTTCAGCAGATCACTTTTTGTAATGTCGACAAAAGAACAATCACTAAGAACAGTCATCATCGCTGCTGTAATGATTGATCTTGAATATTGCAACTAAGGCTATTTACAGCAAACTCGTGTTTAATTTCTTTGTTTATATCTCAGTCTTTAATTCACAGTACAAAAAAAAAAGCCAGACTAACAAAGCCATTGGAGACCCCAGTTTAATCTTAGTTTTGTGGGAAATGAATTGCCAACAAAATGCCAAAGGTCCAGCTGGGAGATGGAGTTCATGAATTTTTAATGCATTCCCTAATGTGAAACACTCTCACTGGTGGAGATACTTGATCTTCGCTGTTGAAGAAAATGCTGTGATTAATCCTTTAGCACTGCAGGCTTCCCAAAGTAATGTGAACCATCTATTTGAAGTCATACACTTGCAAAATCAAAAGATGTTTTAAATTTAAGCAATGATTTAGAAAGAAGTGTGGCAATGGATTTTTTTTTCTCCATTTTTTGCTGTTCAACAAAAAGTTACTGTTTCTTAATTTTAATTATGTGATTACAGATTTCTTGAGTATTGTTTCTCTTCCTCCTAAAATGTTAGATCACCTGACATAGGCTTTAGCAGAGAACAAAATTCCCTGAGTTAGAGAAGTTGTCAAATTCTTTTCTCGAAAGTAGGTTAAAAATGTGTCACTGAGAAGTCTTGTCCTGTTAGGACTGACTTCCTATGTCCTGAAAGATATTCTGGAAGCCTGGGGCATATTTTCTTCTCCCTGAATGAATTTGTCTAGGTTGGTTGCTACTTAGGTTTATAACAAACCATTTAAAGAAATAGAGGTTTCAAACTTTTGGGGGGAAAGCCTTTGTGTTTTATAATTTATTGCCAACCATGTATTTTGTCAACAGCGATGAAATGTCACATAAAAATGGAGCCGACAAAAGGAAAAAAAGACCTTCTGAGACACTTCATGCACACATTCTGCGATGGTGACCAAAAGCTGGGTGTGGTTGAGTTTAATGTCTTGTTAGATTCATAAATTATATACCACCAATAAGCAGCAGTTTTGATGCCTACAAGAAAGAACAAATCACATTATATCAAAAGGTCTAATTCCTATAAAGCAGCTACGGGATTTTAGTCCTGATGTTACTGCAGTTCTCGTCCTAAGTTGTATGAGGAAAGAAAGCGCAGCTTACTGAGGATCTGCCAAAATGAAAGGCCATAACCAACCCACACAGGGCTAACAGTGATATGCTGGTTGGATCCTTGTGTATATTATAAATTTATAAGAGGGCAGCATGCTTTCCATTGAGTTACAGTAATGGCTACTTATCTTTGTGGCAAGGCTCCTTTCTAAACCCAGCAGCCCTATGCGGCTGACACCACAGAAATATTCAGTTAAAGTTGGACACCCGCAGTTCAGAGCAAGTGTCTACAAAAGGTCATTATCTATTATTTATACGTGAAGTCTTGCAGAGGAATACATGCTCTGCTGGAGATTGCTTTTCCTCTCTGTTCTCCCCAGGTATTGACAATGAATCATCACTGAATGGACAGCAATAATGAATGACTGAGCATTTTCTCACAAATGTTTTGGAGTATTGTAACAACAAATAGGATAATTCTGCTATAAATGAGCTTCTTAAAAAGGAAATTGGAAAGCTTATTACTCTTAAGACAAATATACTGAGATCAGTGTAGTTGAATATGTAATACCCTGTGGTTGTAGCCATTTATGTCTGTCTATCTCTGAAGCTCTGAAGAAACTAAATAGTTTAGCACTAATTCTGTGAATTCAGAATCCAACAAAATGGGAAATATCGTAACAATCTCCCCCTCTGCTCCTCAGGTACAGAACGTGGTGTTAAATATTAATGACAAGAAAAGTTGTGCAGAACATTATTAAGTCAGAGTGAGATTGAACTCCATTCAGTTTAACGTTGAAAAAAATTAAAACAATCTGGTTAAAATTTATTCTTTAATGAATTCTTGAGTTGTTCCTGGTAAGAAATGTGTTTGTATGAGTTCATAGTGATATGACTGTCACATTTGTGAGAATGGAATTAGATATGCAGCCATGCGAAAAAGATTTTCCCCCCACAGGACTATACAGTGAGAAACTAAATACACTCTTATTGGTTCCATAGGAATTAAAAGTGTAAGTAGCCAGGCACTGCTAAACAAATGCACTTTATGAAATAATTGTAATTGTTGGGCAGGAGCATTCAAATGTGTTTTAACACAATGACGCTGTCACTAAATGTCGAATGTCCCAGCAAAAGGTAACCCCAAGGTCAGATTGGGCAATGTTCAGAGAAACCCACGAGCTATACTTCAAAGGCCTCAGTTGCTAAACGTCAAAGTTCAAGGGTTGCCAGGAGAATCCTTCTCATGTCTGTGAAGGTTCTCAGTCATCCAGGTGCAGAGTCCCAGATTGAAGCCCTATGAAGTGTCCCCAAGAGGAACATGGATCCCCTATTGATCCCCTACCTAATCACACGAGGTTCACCAGAAACCTTGGCTGATTGTGTCACGGTGAGTAGAATGAGGGAGGAGTAGAGCAGGGCGACATGACCAAAAATATTTATCACGATATACATTTGAAAATTTGCGATAACGATATAACTGACGGTATAATTGACACTAGACAAAATACTTTACAACTCCACAACTTTATTAGTGCAAAAAACCCCATTAATGTATTTTCACTTAAACAAGCAGCTGTTTTTTATGTGCATTTAAAGTTATATAAAAATGTAACAGTGCAAATTCCCTGCTGACAGTTTAACCAAAAGGCATTTCCAGTGGAAATTGGCCGACATATCCTTAGCATAACCATGTATAATATCCACAAAACTTAAAAAGAGGTTATAGACACACAATACGGTGATATTATGTTGAAGCACAGTACGTATCACTCCGCGAGGCTCCTGCCTACAATAAATAGCAATAATGCTCCGACAATCCATCAAGTGGTGCGGCTTCGTAGCTTAGCAAAGTCGTACTAAAACGTGACAGATTTTTGAGCGCCGTGTACCACATAAAATCGTTTCGAGGCCAGTAAACACAACCAGATTTCATACATAAGGCACACGGGATTATAAGGGGCACTGTCGATTTTCAGAAAAATCAAAGGATTGTTTTAAGTGTGCCGTATTTTCCAAACAACACGGTAATAACGACGGCCCGCTAGCATGCTCTACTAAAAATAGTGCTTTGTTGTGTATCTGACGGACGAAAGCCAAACCAGTTCCACACCACTGAAGTTGCAGCATTTAATGATCCACTTTCGCTTTTCTCATTCTGCGTCGCCGCCATGTGCGTATGTAAACATAGGCACTGCGCATGCGCGTTTTACCCATATTCTATCACGATATTTCATTTTCCTATCGTTGCCCAAAATTACACCGGTATTACCGTGAACGGTATGATATAGCCCAGCCCTAGGGAGGAGCTTGTGGAAAGAATAGACAGTGAGTTTATTTACAGTGAAAAGGGATTCAAATAACAGTTCAATGTGCAAGCCTTCCTCCGTGTGTTCCTCCCCGTGTCCCAAACTTGTGTAATAGTGCATCCGTGTCTTCCTCCAAAGTGACTCTGTGGAGATAAGTTCAATGAAGGTAAGTTCACTTCTCTTCACAGTCCTCATATAACAAGACACTCAAAGCTACTACCAGGCTTGGTAAATATTCCCACGCCGAGTGTTGCCTGACCCCGCAGTTAAACCATGAACTCTTCTGTATATCAAAGTAGACATGAGGCCATCTGACTAACAGCTAAACCTTAACCAAAATTGGGTCGTGCAACTGGACAATGATCAAAAGCAAAACATTAAATCTACTCCAGCTCCAGTGGAGAGGGTGCAGTCCTTCAAGTATCTTGGTGTCCACATCTCCTCAGACCTGACATGGGCTGCCCACATTCAGGTCCAGCCCAAAAAGGCTAGGCAGCGCCTGTATCACCTACGACAACTGAAGAAGTTCAGGGTCTCTCCAAAGATCCTCAGGATTTTCTATACAGGCGCTGTGGAGAGCATCCTCACACAGAACATGACATCGTGGTTTGGGAACAGCTGTGTGAAGGACCAAAAAGCTCTCCAGAGAGTGATCCGTACAGCAGAACGCTGCTGCAGGATTGCTCTCCCCCCGCTTCAGAACACTTACACCAGGAGATGCCGGACTAGAGCAGCGCAGATACTGAAGGACCCGTCCCATCCTGGCAACAAACTGTTCCAACTTCTGCAATCTGGTAGAAGGTTCCGCATCTTCCGGGCAAGGACAGAGAGACTCAAGAGGAGCTTCTATCCCC
This sequence comes from Rhamphochromis longiceps, assembly GCF_057381845.1. Lineage (NCBI taxonomy): Eukaryota > Metazoa > Chordata > Actinopteri > Cichliformes > Cichlidae > Rhamphochromis > Rhamphochromis longiceps. The sequence goes on from NC_140563.1 coordinate 41,072,784, forward strand.
AAGCCATCCGTGCCCTAAACACACACACCCACCCTCTCACATCATCTATAATTGACTGAGTCAGGACTCTTCCAGACACTAAACCAAGGCACAATGTACATTGCAATTCCTTTAATTTTAAATATGTTTATATTGTCTATCCTGTAAAATAGTCAGATGTCTATTCATATTAATGTACAGAATTCACCTGCTTGCTGCTACTGTTGCACATTCACCCAATGTATATACTACATATATACTATATGTTTTTCCTCTACACCCCCCCCCCCCATTTTTTTGCACATGTCGAGGAGCGTGTCAGGCTACATTTCACTGTGTGTTATACTTGTATAACTATGCATGTGACAAATAAAGAACCTTGAACCTACAACAGAATGGCTGAAAAAGAAAAGAATCAAGGTGTTGCAATGGCACAAACAAAGTTCAGAGCTTGTGATTGAAATGCTGTGGTGGAACTTTAAGAGAGCTGTGCATGAAAAAATACCTGCAAACCTCAGTGAATTAAAGCATACTTCAGTTCACTGAGTGTTCTCAAAGCTGCTGAGTTATGGGGTGGGCTTTGTTTTTCCCATGACTGTGCATACAAAATATACAAATGAAAATATAATCTTTTTGGACATGCTAATGCGATGGCATATTAAAGAGAAAATGTTTACCTAATAAAAATAAATATTACAGTAATCATTTGTATACTAAACATGACCTTTGAATGTGTGTTTTCATTTTTGAGTTGTAAACTATGTCAGCTCTAATATTTATTTGCTTCCTCCAAAGATTTTCAAATGTCTTTCTCTCAACCCCAATTTCACATTGCCTTGAGTGTTTGGTGTTTTGCTGTACTTTGGGACATGTGTTATCTAATTGGAATGAAAGGGCATGTTCACCACTTTGTTTATACCTGTCCAGTGCTACTTGTTAAGTTGCATCTGGGGTAAATAGTGTCCTTGGTCTTTCAGTTGAAATCATTTCACTGTTTGATAAATGGAGCTGTCTACTCTCACTGCCCCTCTCCGAGAGTTCATTTATATGAGTATATGAGGTGGAGTTTGAAACCTCTATGTGGTGAATATGTAATCCACTTCAAAAACAGTTATCTGTTTTATTTGTTTCCATACTAAAGAGGTTTACATTTAATTTAGTAATTTTCAGTGATGCTGTTGTCAGTTTGTATTAGATACCCTATATGACAATGGAGAGCTTGTTAGAGGAGTATTTGAATGGAAGATTTATTACAGACCTAATGTTACTTTTTTATCCCTTCTAAATATTGAGTGTAAAATCGCATAGTAATCGCCATGACCTCCATGAGGTAGGATGTCATTCAACCTTTGGGCATCAACCGAGGTCTCGGTTTAAAATGATACAAGGTCAACATCTAAGGTTTTAGCTTCTTTTTCTGCTCTGCTGGTACCTGAATCGCTGAAAGATTTAAATTAATCTTATTTCTACACTGTTTCTTAACAACTAGACGGCACCAAAAAAAGTCATCAAATCTTTACGTGAATTTAGTCTGGAGTTTAGTTTATTTCAATTAGTTATCTGCCTCCCAAACCCCATTCAGACAAAGAAATAGCAGTTACCTCTATCCCAGTCCATTTACTTGAAAATAAAAAACACTTCTCACCAGGAGGAGCTGATAAAATTAGTAATTTAGTTGGATATAGGCCATTTTCATTGGACCTTTAACTCGCATGGTTATTACTTTCAATAAGCCTGCTCATCTGCTAAGCTCAGGCTGAAAATCCTTGCTTTTTATCCTCTTCACTTTAGACTTATTCATAAGGGGTTGGACCGCATTGTTATGAAATGGAACCATTTGATATTACTGTGTCTACATTCTGTTACGACTCCCACCTGTCCTGCTCAGAAAGTCATTTATTTTTGACCGAGCAGGGAGAATGAAAGCCTGCAGTCTTAGAGAAATAAAAAGAGCACCTGACTGCGGATCTCCCATCCACAGAGACCTCTTTAAATCCAACAAGCTTTTATCTTTAACTAAACACGCTAATACATCTTGTATTGTGTGAAACATCTTTCTAATTTTGACAATTCATCTTTTTTTATTTTTATGGGATCTACTTCTATATTAGTCTCCTTTTACTATCAGTGTGCATTTGCCTCTATTAGTTTATTAAATTAGTTTTCAATTATGACACCCCACACTAGTGTTAATTGCTCTGATAAGGAAAACACAAGATAAGCAGTTTAATAAACCATGGCTATGATTTTGGTGTTTTATTACTTTCACTAAAAGGGCCAAGTTTCTATTTTCTGAATTGAATTAAGCATCATTAGTGAAGGAGCAACACAGTTTTAATGTTACTTGTCCCCATATGGAAATTAGAAAATGACATTAACAATATCAAGTCATAAAAAATACTTTGTTTTTTATCTTTCTTTTTATTCTTTTAATAAAGAGCATTGGAAAATGATAGTAAAGTTGTAGAAGGGCAAATTATTTCAATAATTAGCACCCTAAGTACATGGACAGAATCACACCATGAGATATAGCCAAAAATATTTAAATTTTCTTATTATATTTATTATTAAAGAGAAGATAAACATAACTGCTGTGTTGTTTAAACATAATTTATATATAGTTTGCAAAACCTGTTGTATCCTAGCTACCTCTGTAGGTCACTACAACCAATGTTAATGGAAAATGATAACAGCCTGACTTGCAGCTGGTAAGGTCAAGAAGACCCTCTTTTGCAGGGTAAATTCCCCAGTGGCTTTGGGATTTGGTGTGTGTGGTTCAAGCTTGTTTTCTCTCTGGGTGACTGTCACTGAGGTTCAGATGGAAAAATCTCTCCAGGGAATGTTTCTGGCAAGAGAATACTCAGTGAGGCCATGATCCCTAGAGCTTGGACTTGGATGCTTAAATGATAATACAGCCAGGCAATCTGCAGTAGAATAATGTGTTAATTTGATGGTTTTAATTTAATATAAAAGATGTTTTATAATATCCTGTTTCTTATTTCTAGAATAATCCTCATACGTTCCTCTATTTGTGGTCCATATTGAAATTGTCCTGTTCCTGCCTTTGTGGAAGGCCCCAGCACCAGGAGTGGATTGTAAAGAGACTTTGATGTTACTGCTGATGTTGAACGTTCAGTGGCTATCATGTGCTATGCTTGCCCTGAAAGAGTTTTTCTAAAGCACAGGATAAGGAGGGCCTGTGTTAGAGCCCAACAACAAAGAGTCAGCTGCTTTGACCAGTGGAAGTCTTGGCACTGCATGATATGAACTTGTTGTGTCTAGGGAAGGACACTAATGAGTATGCTCTATGGACCCAAAAACACAAGCACCAGCAGGAGCCGCCTTACAGTTTGTGCTCAGATTGCAGTTTTCATAAGACAAATCATAGAGACATCTTTGAACACAGCATCCTTTTCTTATCAATACATCTTTCAGCACTGTCTAACCTCTTATTTTTGTGTCTCGTCATTATGTTTTCAGGGAAGGCTAATGGGTCTCTCAATTTATTTTTATTTGGAACATAGTCCCTGTGGAACAAAGGGTAGGTCATGCAACTAAGGACTTTAAAACATCTCAAAACCATGTCTGGCACAGAAGATAAATGAAGCAAATGCACCACAATAAAAAAAAGTCTCTTTCCATATATTCAGCTATTGCTGTGGTTATGGTTCATTGTGGATGGAAAAGCTATTTTAGGGCAATAAAATTAGTTAGTAATTCATACTGACCAAGTATAAAAATAGCTCTTCAAATAGTATTTCAATAACAATTACTATCAATTTACAACACTAGTTTACATCCATAGTCTCTGGCCAAATTTTAAAAGGAAGATCAAAAGCATAAAAACATTTCACAATGTCAACATTAAAATCATAAAAAAGGAGAGGAGAATGAAAGGGGGGAGACATACTAAAATGAGGCAAGATGGTAACAGAAGGATAAAATCCATTCAGTCTCGACAGAACAGATTACCAGTCAACCTTCTCTTTAACTAACATATAAACGGGTTGTATGTGTTCTGATCTGGCTGTGTTTTAAGCCCCCTGCTGTACTCACTGTACACTTATGACTGTGTAGCCACATCCGACACCACCTCCATTGTCAAGTTTGCTGACGACACTGCTGTTGTGGGCCTGATCTCCGACAACATCGAGACGGCCTACCTGGAGGAGATTAGGAACCTGGAGACCTGGTGCCAGGAGAATAACCTCCTCCTAAACATCAGCAAGACTAAGGAGCTGATCGTGGACTTCACTACAAAGCAGGCGAGGAATTACAAACCCCTCATCATCAGTGGCACGCCAGTGGAGAGAGTGGACAGTTTCCGATACCTGGGTGTCCACATCACTCAGGACCTGTCATGGTCCTGCCACATCAATACCCTGGTTAAGAAAGCCCGTCAGCGTCTCTTCTTCCTCAGAAGACTTAGAGACTTCCATCTACCCCTGAAGGTGCTCAAGAACTTCTACTCCTGCACCATCGAGAGCGTCCTGACGGCAAACATCTGCACCTGGTTTGGGAACAGCACCAAGCAGGACAGACGAGATCTGCAAAGGGTGGTGCGCTCGGCAGAACGCATCATTCAATCAGAGCTCCCTGACCTGCTGTCCATCTACACCAAGCGGTGCAAGTCCAAAGCTAGGAAGATTATGATAGACCTCTCGCATCATAACAATGGACTCTTCTCACTGTTGAGGTCTGGGAAGCGCTTCCGCTCCCTTAAGGCCAAAACAGAGAGAATGAGGAGGAGCTTCTTCCCCCAGGCTATTCGGGCCCTGAACCAGGTGTAGGACTGGACTCTCCCACACACGTCACTATAAGACTGGACTCTCACACACGTCACCACACGCACCACCACACATTTCCTATAATCCTTTAATTCCTATAATTTATAATCATTATCTTTATAATCTCTTCTGCTATTTGCACATTCTTTACTGTAAATTCCTAAGTTAATTTGTAAATTCTGTAGTAAACTGTAAATTGTAAATATTGTAAAACTTTCTTCTGTCATTTAATGGTCGGGCATTGTACAGCTACAAGCATTTCACCCCCATGTCATACTGTGTATGGTTGTGTGTGTGTGACAAATAAAATTTGAATTTGAATTTGATCTCTGACACTGATGGCTACAGAGTACTACGACTTTGCAGCATTAACATAAAATACAGACTAACCCAAAAAACTCTTGCTAATAGACACAGAGCAGTTCCATCTAATCAGACTTTCTGTAATTTGATTTCTGTTCGCTTTAATGGTAATAAACTATGGTGGAGTAGCTATATTATGCCAAATTTAGTAAGACAGTAAGACATGTATTCCATCCATCCTCTTTCATTATCCGTAAATACTCTGCATACTCTTTCATGTGATTCAGTTTATTTTGAAAAGTCTCAACAGGATCTTGAGCTTTATTGTGAAAGGTTTATGTGGAAAATAAACCAGCGGACATGCAATGGTTTTATCATCATTGTTGCTAACGACAACGCATAAAAACAGGTGCTTGTCCGTCCATAGTGTGGTTATATTAAATATAAGAGAAAGGGAGAACTTCTAGAAATTAATATAGCCACTACAGTGACCATCAAAACGATGAAAAAAATATTGCCGTAAACGGTTTATTTTGCGACACCACGAAACAAACAATAGCGTAAAATGAAACGATAGATGTTTTTATATCGTCATCCGATATATATCGTTATATCGAACAGCCCTAAGCCAGATGGTGGATTTCTGTGGATTTGAATTGATAAAGTTGGACTGACTTTAACATTTGCACAGCTAGATGCTAATATCATGCATATGAATATCTCTGATAAGTTTCAGCCATGCTAGCGTGTATGAGTAAACTAGAAGAAACTGATTAAAACTTAAGTGAGACCAAGATGTAATTCTCAGATGACATAAATGTAGCATATCCAATGAATTCAGATGTTCTGGATGGTGGGTTTCAGTCTCACCTAACTACACTCAAGTTATTTAATTCTTGTCCCAATTAATCCTGAATGCAGCCACCTGAAACAAACACCTAAATAAAGTAATGGTCATTAGCGCTTGACTTTCAGTGAGTGTTTGTGTTCTCATTACTGATGGTTCATCCCTGTGACAGATGTGGAGGATGTTTACTGACCTGTGATTTGTTACAGAGAGGAAACAATGGCTGCCATTAAATTAGTCGTGGACACCATGGCTGTGCCTGATAAACAGTAATATATGTTCATAAAGTGGGCAGAAAGTTTCCTTCAGGTACTTCGGGGTCAAGCAGAGTAGACAAAAAGATGAAAAAACATTAGATGTCTCAAAACTGGAAGACCGAGAAGCACAATGATTCTGCGTGACCCATGTGGCAGAGATGCACTGTTCTGTTAGCTATTAACATGTTTTTCAAATATACTGTGGCTTTTGGTACATAAGGGGCATTGGTTGATAGAGTTTGATCTTAAGGCATTTACACACCAAATGCAAAATATTCATGAAAATATTTTGTGCATTAAAAATATCTTTCTGACTCACCTATTGTTAATACAGCCATTCACACCGACAGCATAATTTTTTGTGGCATTTTTTTTGGACCAAGCTCAATCTTTCCATGCAAATAAACAGATCTTACCAATCAGACCAATGCATTTGGCAACGAGTGCACTTCTTAAAATGAGCACCAGTACTGAGTATACAATGATATGGCAATAATAAAATACCTCTTCTATCTCAAACACACAAAAAAACGCCGCTTTGAGTCAATCGTCTCTATTAAATTATTTTCTTGGCTCCACAGATGTGGTCCCTACTCTGCCAGCAAGAGTTCAAACTGCCCCACTGACATTGTGAAATGCGTACAAAAGCAGCTGTGGTACATCCTCAACTCCTGGATCAAATTATTAAATTCTCCCTGCTGCTGCCTTATCTTAAAAATTGGATGAACCCAGATTCTCAGTTTCTTTTCTTATTTAGAAACATCAGGATCAGCTCATCATGATGTAAACTCCATTGCTTTCATAATGCATTCTTTGACAAATTTTTCACAAAATGACACTTTCAGTGTGTACATATGTTGCAAAGCACATTTAGATCTGGAAAAATTCAAGTTTTGTTTAGCTTTTTCGCTGGATGAAGGCCTTTAGAGTAACAGCATTGACAGCTTGTTCTAGTAAACGTCTTTACACGTTAAGAAAACAATGTTAATTTTAAAAAAATTAAAGAAGACAAAAAGATGTGAATCATGAAATTACATAGTTAATGTTCTCTTTTCTTTCGTCATGCCTCCCACATGCACAATGAAAAAAAGCTTCAGCATGTGTCAATAAATCCTAATCTGTGCACGAGTACCCAAAGGAGCACAAACAAGTGCAAAAAAACCAAAACAAAATCATGTATAAAGATTATGCCTCTTGTTTGCTTGGCTCCATTTCCCTACAGGAGAAGGGCCATTACAGTCAACCAGAACAGTGACTAATGTTTCAATATCACATCATCTCCCTTTTTTGTTGAGACTAATGATTTGTTTTTACTTAGTTTGCCAGTGTTGGATAAATTGCTGGAGCTTTTCTGTTTCCTTAATAATGTAAGTACGGTTTTCTGTAAATACATTGGCATGTTTACTCAACAATTATATTTCCAATTACAGTCTTATAGGTTCATCAATAAATCCCACTCACTGTAACACAAGGGCTTTACGATATGTTATTCCCAACATTCCTCCTACATTGAGCTAGATCTCCATACTATACATTGCACCAACATCAATCAATCTTTATTCTGTCTCCAGTGTGTGTTCAGCATGCAGAATTAGGATATTAACATGGAGCTTGTAGTCTAGACCTCCATACTAAATTTATCCCTTTTTTTAATCTGATTAAACATGGCAAGAGCACACTTAAGCAAAGCGTTTCCTGTATTTGCTAGTGTAATTTACTATTTATGCTGCTATGAACTATGTTATGAGTTTTGAAGGGCAAAAAATTGTTTTAAACCTTTGTGCACTGACAGCAGGTGATTACAGTGAATGGACATATAACAGACTCTGAAACCAGCCAGGTATGAAAAGGCATATGAACAACACATGAAGTCATTTTGCTCATTATTGCTACAAAAATTTTGGTTTTCTGTTTGTCATTTCCCACCACAAATGATGCTCTGACCCTAAACACACAACCTTTCCTTGTTGCATGTACAGTAGTTGAACATCCTAACATGGCATGTAAAAATCTTAAAATGTGTACACATGACACAGAATACGTTCCTGTGGCTTGTCATTTTCTCACAGTCCCTTGAAATCACCTTGAAGTCACCTTGTCACAACCAGACCCACATTAGTGATTAATGTAGGAAACAAAAGTACTGTTGCCAGACATTTCAATACTTAACTAGGACCATGGGCTCTATCAGTGCCTACATGTGATCATAAAAGGGTTTAACAATATTTTTGTTCTCACAGCTAAATGGAACTCCAATCCAATGTTTCCAGTTGAATGTTTTCTTCACTTGAACGTAAACTGTATCTAAAACTCCTTTATGTGGCAGGAAGCCTGACTAAACCCACATATTACAACAAACATACATTTTTATCTCAAGGTATTCTTGGCATTTCAGATATTATCTTCACTTCCCTCTAACCTTTAAGAAAGTTGCTGTATAAATAAAGGTTGATTGACTGTTTTATTAATGGCTTTTTGAACAGCTCTTTTTATAGCTTTCTCCTGCTTTGTAGGCACAGATTAGCTTTATTTTCAGAGGAACATAATTATCATCAGTTCCTAATTATACTTCTTGAGTTGCTTTTCAAGTGCTAGTGAGTCAGTTAAGTGCCAATGAGAGACTATAGTTCTTTTCTCTTTGCATGTTTTTTTCCTTTCTCTTTGTGTTTTAATTAATGAAACAAAACTAGAATGTACTATAAAAGTACTCTGTGATAGTTTTGAGCACCTAATTATAAGGTAATGTCTAGGGAATAACAAATAATATCAGTAACATCATCTTAGATGGCAATAAATATGTCTATGATTTAAACCAGTAGTATAGTAATGCATTGGTAATATTATAATAATCTCACAGGAAAAAATTTGACTGATTCATGCATTGACATATTAGGATAGTATTACAAGATTATAATGATGGCAGTAATATTACCTTATCTTCCTAATATTCTGTGCTTTAAGGTAACAGTATGAATATTATGTTGTTTAATCTTCTCTTTCTTGTCGTTTAAGCTGCATGATTTAGGCATCGTCACAGACCTACATAACAGACCTAGCATCACTGCTAGTGAAACAGGATGTTCCCCCTCCTACCCATGGTAACAGGGGCGTTGGGGTTCAGGAGGTTAATGTCAGGAGATCCAAAGTTCCCGCTGATAGGCAGAGCAGTAGGTTTGCCCATCTGTCCTGTACCACATTATTAGCTGTGACATTTTCCACCAGGTGTTGTAGCGCAACAAAACTTTAAAAAATAAATAAATAAAAAATCAAATTATACTCAAAACTGATTTTAATTGAGCATTGAGTCTCTCAGTCAATTTGCAGATAATTTTGCTCTGGTTTCCATTTATTTTACAGTGTTCCAGTGTTATGGTCCAAAATATCTAGGGAAAGTATCTCCCAAGCCAGTGAACAGAATATCCATACTGGTTTTTTCCATTCTGGAAGAAGAAGAGACTGTACTAAAATGAGATTATCTTACATTTATGAAAAGTCTGAGATATTAATTTTGAATGTAGAGATAAACAAGTTTTAGATCTTCCCTGGGTGATTAGTTGCTGTAGGTTGGTGCTTTTCTTCTGGAGAAATCAGTTGCAAATTTATGATTGACAGCAGATTGCAGCAAAAAAAATAATAATTCTGGCACAACTTCACCTGCTTCCAAGGTGCATGGAGAGGATGAAAGAATTCACAAAGCAGGAACTCCAGCAACACTTGAGGGAAGATGAACAACTTTAATAATTGACCAACGCGTTTTGGCTTGTGGCCTTCATCAGGGTCATCAACAGCAGATTGCCCTAGTATCCAGTTGTTGCATTGTCGCAAACACTCACCTATTCACAGATTGGCAGTGAAACCAAACAGGAAATGGATAATGATAATGATATAAGATGGCGCCGGTGAGGTCGGCTGCCGTCACGACTGCTCCGACCACTTTTTCTTTGTCTTTGTTTTTTAAGTTAGTTTTCAGCGTTTCTAAATCTGCAAAATCATCACCATTGGGTACATTAGGTATGACAGTGACACTCTTGTTTCTATTGGTATACAATGTACTCACAATTCGAAGTTTTTAACTCCGGATCCGAGCTGGCCGAGTGAGATCTTGAGGGAGAACAAAGGGAAGCGGCGGCGGCCTAGAGGGAAGCGAGCCGGCGTCAGGAACAGGCTGAGAGCTCGTGCACACCGCACACCTCTGCCTAGCATCCTGCTCGCCAACGTCCAGTCACTGGAGAACAAGCTTGACGACCTCAGGGCCAGGATAAAGTTCCAGAGAGACATTCGGGACTGCAATCTCCTCTGCTTCACCGAGACATGGCTGAACCCAGCGGTGCCGGACCACGCCATCCAGCCGGCCGAGTTCTTCTCGGTTCACCGCATGGACAGGACACGGGACTCGGGGAAGTCAAGGGGAGGCGGCGTGTGTTTAATGGTGAACAACAACTGGTGCAACAGTGCGAACGTTGTTCCTCTCACACACTCCTGCACACCAAATCTGGAACTACTGTCCATCATGTGTCGTCCTTTTTATCTACCTCGGGAATTTACATCGGTCATTATAAGTGCCGTTTATATTCCACCACAAGCGGACACGGTCACCGCCTTATGCGAGCTGCATGAGGCACTCACACAGCACCAGACACAACACCGGGACGCTGCGCTTATTGTGACGGGGGACTTTAATAGCGCCAACCTCAAACGCGCAGCGCCGAACTTTTATCAACACATCACCTGCCCCACCAGAGGTGAAAGGACACTGGACCACTGCTACACTACGGTCAAGGACGGCTACAAGGCACAATCCCGCCCCCCGTTTGGCAAATCTGATCACGCCGCCATCTTCCTCATGCCAAAATACAAACAAAGGCTGAAACAGGAAGTTCCGGTTCAGAGGAAGGTCGCGCGCTGGACGGATCAATCGGTGGCCGCGTTACAGGACGCACTCGATGACGCAGACTGGGGCATGTTCAGAAACAGCTCCGACGATGACGTCAACGTGTTTACGGAAGCGGTTGTGGGATTCATCGGGAAACTAGCGGATGATACCGTGGAGACAAAGACTATCACAACGTTTCCCAACCAGAAGCCGTGGGTGGATAAAACCATCCGCGACGCTCTGAGATCCCGCACCGCTGCCTACAACACGGGACTCATGACGGGGGACATGGACCCGTACAAAGCCGCGTCATATAACGTGCGGAGGGCGGTGAAAGAGGCGAAGCAGCGCTACGGGAGGAAACTAGAGTCACAACTCCAACAGAGTGACTCTAGGAGCCTGTGGCGGGGACTAAGGACAATAACGGACTATAAAGCACCAACAACCGGTATGACGAACGCGGCCGTGACTCTGGCAGACGAGCTGAACACTTTCTATGCTCGCTTCGAGGCTGCAGCTAAGGTCTCCAACAATGCTAGTGTTAGCGGCGCTAACGGCTGCAGACAGGAAGATACTGCCAGCACCGGAAACGTGCTCGTCATCTCCGAGCATGAAGTAAGGAGAGCCTTCAAGAGAGTGAACACCAGGAAAGCAGCAGGACCAGACGGCATCCCAGGTCGTATCCTAAGAGACTGCGCATACCAGCTAGCTCCTGTGTTCACTGAGATATTCAACATCTCTTTATCTCAGTCGGTGATCCCCACATGCTTCAAAGAGTCCATCATTGTTCCTGTCCCGAAGAAACCCCACCCTGCTTCTCTCAATGACTATCGCCCTGTAGCCCTCACCTCAGTAGTGATGAAGTGCTTTGAACGCCTGGTCAGAGACTTCATCATTTCTTCACTACCAGACACACTGGACCCACTACAGTTCGCTTACCGTCCAAATCGTTCCACAGACGATGCCATCTCTCATCTCCTCCACACATCACTCACTCACTTGGACACTAGAAGGGGGAATTATGTTAAAATGCTCTTCATAGACTACAGCTCTGCATTTAACACCATAATTCCCTCCACACTCACCACCAAGCTGGAGCATCTGGGACTCAGCTCATCTATGTGTCAGTGGATCTCCAACTTCCTAACTGGCAGACCACAGGCAGTAAGGATGGGCGGACATGTCTCAGCCTCCACCACTCTCAGCACTGGAGCCCCCCAGGGGTGTGTTCTGAGCCCCCTGCTGTACTCTTTGTACACATATGACTGTGTGGCCACTACCAGCTCCACCACCATCATCAAGTTTGCTGACGACACCGTCGTGGTGGGCCTGATCTCTGATAACAACGAGACGGCCTACCTGAAGGAGATTAGGAATCTGGAGAACTGGTGCCAGAGGAACAACCTCCTTCTAAACGTCAGTAAGACAAAGGAGCTGATAGTGGACTTCAGCACTAAGCAGGAGAGGAACTACCAGACCCCCGTCATCAACGAGTGCCCAGTGGAGAGAGTGGACAGCTTCAAATACCTCGGAGTTCACATCACGCAGGACCTGTCATGGTCCTGTCACATCAACACCGTGGTGAAAAAGGCCCGACAGCATCTCTACCACCTCAGACGCTTGAGAGACTTCCAACTGCCCTCCAAGGTGCTCAGGAACTTTTACTCGTGCACCATAGAGAGCATCCTGGCGGGAAACATCTTAACCTGGTTCGGGAACAGCACCATGCAGGACAGACGAGCTCTACAGAGGGTTGTGCGGTCAGCTGAGCGCACCATCCGCTCCGAGCTCCCTGACCTGCACTCAATCTACAGCAGGCGGTGCTGGACCAAGGCCAGGAAGATCGTGAAGGACCTCAGCCATCCCAACAACAGACTGTTCTCTCTGTTGAGGTCAGGAAAGCGATTCCGCTCCCTGAAGACCAACACAGAGAGACTGAGGAGGAGCTTCTTCCCGCAGGCGATACGGTCTCTCAATCACACCACCACACAGTACTGACCCACACATACAGTTCTTACACACACACTGGACTTTCTGGACTTTGGTTTTGCACAACACTGGTCACTATATTCTTCATTTCCGGTTAATACTTGTACAGCTGCTGTTATTGTGTATATATTTATTTATATTTAGATTTCTTCATACATTCTTATATAGTTCTATATTGTGTATTGTGTATTTTGTTGTACAGTTATTTTATTTTCAACTTTAATTTATATATTTATCTTTATCTTATTCTTCCCAGTTAAATTTACCCTTCATTCTAATTTGTGTTGTACAGTTATTTTATTTTTAACCTTAATTTATATTTTATTCCTTCCTAGTTAAATTTACCCTTTTTAATTTTTCATATTTATTTCCTATCTTATTCATAGCCTTTTCCTTTTTTGTTTTCTTTAGGTCACGAGCAGTTGTCCAAGCATTTCACTACATATCGTACTGTGTATGACTGTGTACGTGACAAATAAAATTTGAATTTGAATTTAATGTTTTCTTTCAAAGTAAAACCAACACATTTCAAATTACACAACTTTTACTTTGATGACCTAACTACTAGGGGTGCAAAGATATTCGTATCGATATTGAACCGTTCGATACAGTGCTTTCGGTTCGGTACGCATATGTATCAAACAATACAACATTTGTAATTTATTTTATCAACTTTCCTTCTGACGATGCTGTCTGTGTGGAGTGCTCAGTGAATCTGCGTTCGACTACTCCGCCTAGGCTGCACTGTCGAGCGCAGATCCACTGAGCGCTCCACACAGACAGCATAGTCAGAAGGAAGAGCGCAGGGCAAGCTAGCGAGACAGAAGTTAAGCTCTCCTTGCAACATAGCAAATTGAACCTCCCCCACCCTCATTCAGATCTGGCGTTTGGAATTATTTTGGTTTTCATGTGACGTATGACCCTGAAGGTAAGCGAGTCATGGACTAAAGTAAAACAGTATGTTGGATGCAGTGTTGGGGAGTAACGGAATACATGTACCGCCGTTACGTATTTAAAATACAAAATATGAGTAACTGTATTCCGTTACAGTTACCGTTTAAAAAGGTGGTATTCAGAATACAGTTACTTTGTTGAAATAAATGGATTACACTGCGGTACTTTCCTGTTTCATATTGTCGCGGGTCAGGACTGTTTGGGTTTTGTTTGACAGCTACGTTCTGTTGTTCCAGGCGGCAGCGTTACGGTTGCCATGGTTACAGGGCGACGCTCTATCTCTCGCGCGGCTGTGTGTTTCCTGAGTGAGAGAGCACCTTTTTGTTGTTGTTGTTGTTGTTGTGCTAAGCTAACAGGCAGAATGCTACAAGAATAGCTCAAAAGAATGTAGCCTCATGGGCAGTATAGTCCGTGTTGCAGGGAGAATGCACTGCCATACACGTTATGTGTCTGTGAGCAAGAGGAGGGAGAAAAAAGGATAATGGAAAGGTACGAGCAGTCATCGAGAAAAAACGGGAGCTGGAAGCATGTAAATATAATAATAACCACTGCAGCCAAGAAGAGTGCCTGAGGAGCCCAGTTGTAAGTAAGCTATTAAGACTCGACTGTATACCGTGTTCTCCTCCGAAAACAATAAGTTCCGTTGGAGCAGTCTTTCCACGCCTTTCTCTGTCTCTCGCAAGAAAAGTTGACCCACACAACAAAGTAAAGCTATTTTTCGGCTAAAAGCCCAACACGGACCCCGCTGTATTAGTCAGAGGTCCCTTTACTACAGTTCGGAGTCGCGGACCTTCAGTAATGGTAATAAATCACACAGCAATAGTACATTCACGTTGTTGTAAAAAGCACGATAATATGTTAAGTAATCCAAAGTATTCAGAATAGGTTACTGTCATTGAGTAACGTAACGGAATACGTTACAGAATACATTTTGGGGCATGTATTCTGTATTCTGTAATGGAATACATTTTAAAAGTAACCTTCCCAACACTGGTTGGATGTGCCGTGCAATGCTCAATTACATGGGTGGGAACTAGTGTGTTAGCGCAGTTAGCTCGTTGACGTGTTGGCCGTCTAGCCCCATGCACGGGGCTATCAGGGGTAGCTCGTTAACGGAGATTTGCCGTGTTGTGGCGTTAAGGTCATTTTAACGAGGTTAACCTGAAAGCACTAGTGGGAACACAACGAATATGACTGCACATCGACGTCCCAGGACTAGCGATTTTTCCAGGCGGGCTACCAAAATCTATCTCTTCCCTGCCCGTCGGGCTATTGTAGGAAGGAAAAATATATGTCAATGCTTTTGCATTCCTTCGGAAATGTAGCTGGGTAATTATGTCATTGGCATCGGTGAGCCACTGTCAATATGTGACATATTGAAATCGCGTTTGAATTTGCGCTTGTTTTTTGCTTTCACTTTGCAATCGCGTGAACTGTGTATAGAGAGCGACAGTACTGATTGGTGAGTGATGATAATTTGTGCACCAATTCCTCTGACATCGTCTTATTAATCGTTAGCTTACTACGCAAACATGACAAGTGAAATCTCCCGCAGCAAGCTTAAACATGTAAGAGGATGCAGAGAATCGCTGAGCTTATGTGAGTGCGTGTGTAAAAGCAGCAGGATATATATTTCAGTTCTGCTGAGCCAAATAAGACAGGTCAGGGTGAAGAAGTGACAGCCAAAGAAAAGCTTACCGCAAAACGGAAAAGTTATGACAAATCAGACTATAAGGCAAAAAGAAAGTGCAGCTTTATGGTTTCATGGACAAAAGAATTTCTGTGGCTGCGATATGATGAGCTAAATAACCAGGGCTGCACATAAGTGGTCCGCAGGTGCGCATTCGCTGTCAAAATAAAAAACACGCACAAGGGTTAGGGTTGAACTTAAAAACTGTACTTTCGAGTTAAAATATATATTTATAATTTTAATAAATGACAAATTAAAAAGGCATGAACATTTTATTTTGTATCGAAAAAATATCGAACCGTGACACCAAAGTATCGAACCGAACCGTGAATTTTGTGTATCATTGCACCCCTACTAACTACTACCAGAAAACCACAGCAACCACATGGAATATACATTTTCCCCTTGTGATCTGTGGCTGCCAGGAGCCCACTGACTGGTTTCTGATGGCTACTGGACATCTGTAAAATTTACTGTTTGCCATGGTTCTGGGTAGGTTGACCTTTCTGAGCCTTTTAAGTTTATGGTGTGTCTCTGTGAACTATTCCTGTTGTAATATCTGGGTTTTCTATTTTTTGAGTATTGAGTTCTCCTCATTGTTGAGTTATAATTCCGTTTCCCTGTTGTCTTGTCAGGATGTCTCGTCTCCCATTCCTGTGTGTCGTTCCATGTCTCCCCTGTCAGTCATGTTTATTCCATGTTTCCCTCAGCCCATCATGTCTCTCTTTCACTCTCTTATTTGTATCAGCTGTGTTCCCTATGTGTGTCCACTCCCCTTATCTCCTCTGTGTATTTAGTGGCTGTATCCCAATTCACGGTCTGCAGCCTTAAAGGCCGCATTTTAAGGCCGATTACGTCACCGCGACGCGACGAAGGCTGTCCCAATTCGAAGGCTGCTCGAAATGCGGCTCTCAAATGCGTCCTTCATTTCCCTGAATTTTAAGGACGTGGCGGTGTAGACTTCATGGCCCAACATATCCCAGAATGCATAGCGCGGCGGTGGGTGTGGATAATTTTGCTGAAAAAATGGCAGATGAGGGGCGCCCGAAGAGTGAACTTTAAGTACTGAATATTATGTCACTTATTTATGTGCAAATGTTTAATAACGAAGAACATTAAAACATTACTGTTGGCCACATGTCGGCAAAGTTATGTGACATTAGTGACGTTTGTACTAACTTGGTTTTAAAGCCTTTACTTTAAAATATACGCCGTTCAATAGCTGAGCTTAATCTTACAGAGAATGATCAAAGCTCATGTAGAAACAAACAAATGAACAAAAGATTTTCTCCTTCATTTCTGTCAAACAAAGCTGTATGAAACGTTTCCAGCTGTTAGTATCATGGTTGCTAGGCAACCTGGGCAGTGCAACGGAGGCTAGACCGTCCCATTTCACAAACCTCGCACTTCCGGCCTTAGCGGTCTTTAAGTACGTGGCTCTTGAGGATCGTTGAGGCTGCATACTTTAAGGCTGCAGACCCTGAATTGGGATACAGCCAGTATGTGAGCTTGTGTCAAGTCATCTGCTCATCAACCTATGTCTGTTTGTCTCCCTCGTGTTCCCAGTTCCTAGTTTTTCTTCCCCACAGTCCCAGAGCTTCTCTCTTAGTTTAGTTTTTCCCAGTTTAGATTTGGCCTTGGTTTTATTTTTTCTATGTTTTGTACCTTCGTGCTTCAGCGTGAATAATCTGTCTAATCTGTCTCCTCGTATTGTCTGCTTCTGGGTCCGCTTAAATACATATAAGGTCTGCCTTCGCAGCCCTTGACACTGTTAAAGTCCCAGTCACACAAGTCTAGAGACCATTCACCCACTGGCTTGTGAATGGACATTTTTCCATGGTTGCTGACCATTCTCTGTGTGACTGGGGCATTAGAGAATTTGGCTCCTAATTGAAACTGCTGCTCTGTCACAAACCTAACTGCAAAGAGGATACTTTGTTTGAATATAGTAATCACTTTTTACTAGTTTTTTTGTTGTTGTAGTTTTCTGCCACTTTTATCCTCTCTATAAACTGAAGATAAAACTTTGCACATGTCACCCTTTTTAACTGAGTAGTCAAAATCAGTCAAATCCACAGTAATCTGTCATCCAAGGTCAAGGAAAAAAAAACAAATATTTGATAATCTACTCTTGTAGGGTTTAGTTAGGATCGTCAGGAGACTGGCAGTGGTAACTCAACTTAAAGAAGGAAAAACCCTCCACTCAGAATGAGACACTGACAACAACTTAAAGGGAAAAGTGATTTGAGTGTATTCCACATTTAAATGATGCAAAAACATAGACATGAACAACATTTAAATCATTTCAACTTGTAATGTTCAACAATGTCCAATATATCACTTCAAGTGTCCATAAATGTATTAGGTAGAGCGTCCTTTCTAGGCACCTCCAGTGGCATCCAGTCCTTAGATGGCACCGCTCGGTCCTTGCAGCAGATTTCTACCCCATAAAAAAAAAACCCAGCCTGCACACAACCTGCAGAGCGATCACTTCACTTGTAAAATAAAACACATTTCTCTTTTGTCTTTACACATCACACATCTATACAGGTCTCATTGGCCAATAACAATTTATCAACGACAAAAATACATTTCACTGCAAATCATAACGCATGAAAAGTGTCTCACGTGGTGTGTTAGCTAAAAACCTCACATGTAAGCGCATTAGCCCAGGGAGCACATGTGGGTACGCTAGCACACTTTCCACAGGCTAACACAGCTAAGCAATCGTTAGCAGGTTCTGTCACATTTCCGACAAACATAGTATCCTGACTGGTTTTATACTCTTAAAATTAGAATAAAAACAGAATTTGCAATGAAATAACCATGGGTTACACACAGAAAATGTGAATGATGGACTTTGCTTTTTTACTGCGATCGATGTTTATCAGGAAAATTTCTCTCGCTTTTAAACATTTGTCTTTTTTTCCCCAAACAAGCTTAGTCAAGACCCTTGTTGAACAAAACATATTTTTAAAAACATTAGGTTGAAAATATTAAATTACAAAATACAGATTTTATATAAATAAAAAATATAGATTTACAAAAATAAAATAATTTAAATAAACAGAGGGATCAAAAATCACATGGAAAAAAAGTAAAGGATGGATCAGCTGGTTTTGTTTTGCCAACCTAAAGGGTGACTTAATCAGTTTCATGAGCCCCAGACCACCATGTGGATATAACACACCCATGCAGTCTTTAAGCAAGTGAGGGTTCATCTGTCATTCTTCTCAAAATCAATTCACGCCCTCCGGCTGCAGTTTTAACACCAGCAGTGTCAGCGATTGTTCCTTCACTGCCCGACAGGCAATCATAAACCAGTTGTTGGATTACTTTACCAAGAATAGCATCAAGCGTGAAGAACGCAGGACCCACAGCGAGGAGCCTGATCAGAAGTACATTTGTTTGAAGAAAGAAAAAATCTCCCAGGTTTACTTCAGGTTTGACTTTCTGCAGCTCAGGAAACAATACAACACCTATTACATGTTCCATTTTATGCTTCTCCGACTTCCTTTTTTTGTCTGTACATCTATGTGTAAAAAAGGAATCTCTGCATGCAGCAACAGGCCCTCATAGAGCCACCACTGTTACTTCCTGACAAGTGAATTACTTTGATCTGACCTTGGGAAAAAAAAATCTATATATGCATCAGTGATAGATTTGAGACAGACTGAAGTCCAGTTGTTCAGATAATCTCGAGGGACAGTTTGCGCTACGTTTTAGCCAGATGCATCTCTCCACGATGCAGACACGATCTCATAAGGGTGAATATATCAATAAGCAGTTGGTAGAAATGACCACTTATAGGCTCTGTCCCATCTGTACCCCAGAATAATGACAGCTACAGTAAAATCACAGTGCACATTAGTTTTGTAACAATAAAAGAGGCAATAAAAGACAAGACAATAATACTTTTCAAACAATAAAAGCTTGTGTTTAGTTCCTAAGTGCACCATTTTGACTCATCACTGTGTTTTAGATAGATATAATTTGTTATGACTAACCTTCTTAAATATGAAAGTGATTGTTTTTTTTCCCTATACCTCCAAACAGCACCACAGGGAAAATATGTAATCCAGTTTTTTGATCTACTGAATTCCATAGATGGAATGTGTCATTTTTTTTCATGGTCTTGAGCAATAATTCTTTGGCCATTGAGAGCTTTTTTTACTCATATTCAGTCCGATGCTTGTATCTGACCATGACCATGAATGTTTTGTTTGTTTGTTTGTTAAGCCACATAACACTAAGCTATTAGTCATTCAAACATAAAAAAAGAAACCTAACTCAAGGGATAACCTAAGTGTTGTGTTTACTCATAACTGTCATGACTGTCTGGGTCGTTGACCCAGTGTTTTGTGTTTCATTTTGGTTTCATCTTGTGTTTGGTGTTTATTCTGAATTTCTATTAGTTCTTTGGGTTTGGTTGTCGTGTTTATTATCCCTACCTGTGTCTTCCCTCTGTGCTCCGTTCGGGTCCCTGCGTTTGGTGTTGTAAAACAGTCTGTGTGTTTCCGGTTTTACTTTGTAGGTCTGCTTCTCGTTATGTCCATTAGTGTCAGCTGTGCCCCCTCCTGTGTGCCATTTCCTGATTGCCTGGTGTGTGTATTTATAGTGTGTGTCTGCCTGCGCTCCTCATCGCGTCGTCTGTGTTTCTCAGTGAATCCTCCAGTGTTTCTCCAGTGTTTCTCCGCCCAGCCTTCTTTATCTGCCGTCTCTGTATATCTCCCGGTGTCATTATGTTATCTGGTTTGTTTGTTAGTTTTTCCCAGTTTAGGTTTATGTTCAGTTCTGCCCTCACCTTTGTTATTTTTCATTGTAAATAAAGCTCCACTCATATCTCCACTGCCATCTGCATCTTGGATCCTCATTCATTCAACCACACGACTGCTGCCCCAGCCGTGACAATAACAGACAATTCAACAAACTGATAGATAGGTGTTAGAGTTGATTATTTTAAGATTGTCATTTGTGCAAAGTTACATGACCATTGCTTTTATGTGTGCAAATAAAATGTTTTCTCCATATTGGGTTTTTCACCATGACAATGATCCCAAACAATACCTGGATTAAAACAAACAAACAAACCCCACACACAATGGGACGATATCGATCATGGACTGGCCTCCACCAATCCTGGACCTCAACATGATCTGAGCCATGTAGGATCATGGCAGAGAATGGAACAAAAGGAGGCAACATCCAAAGATGCACGTTAAGATACCTGGAAAACTATTCCTGAAGACTACTTAAAGAAATTACAAGAAAGCTTGCCAAAGACAGTTCAGGTGGCATTGAAAAATAAAAGTGTTTTGCCTTACATACTGTATTTCCTTGTATGTTGGCACATGTGTCAATACATTACTTCAACCATTTCCCATTTTTCTAGGAACAAAGAATGAGGGTATGCTCCAGACCTTTGCACAGAACTATATTCTGGCAAGTGCAATTCAATTCAAGTGTATTTAAATAGTTCAAACAATCAAATAATCCCATATGAGCAAACAATTTGCACCGGTGGAAGAAAGTCTCTTTAAACAGGGAGAAACCTCCAGCAAAACAAGGCTGAGGGAGGTGCAGCCATCTTTGTCAACCGGGTGGGGTTTGAGGGGGAAAGAGAAGAGAAAAAAAGAGAGCATAGGGACACAGAACAAAACACAAGCTAAGGGAAAAGGGGACAGATTTATTGATATGCTACAGTGATATATAAACAGGTTCAGATTAAAAAGTAGTGAGTGGAGAGAGTTAGTGTATCACAGTCTATCACATTAAGCCCATTAAGGCCACAAGCCGAAACGCGTTGGTCAATTATTAAAGTTGTTCATCTTCCCTTAAGTGTTGCTGGAGTTCCTGCATTGTGAACTCTTTCATCCTCTCCATGCACCTTGGAAGTAGGTGAAGTTGTGCCAGAAATCTTTGCTGTGATTTACCACATTAAGCCCGCAGAAGTCTGAGCCTATATCACCATAACCAAAAGGAGGGTTCAGAGTCATGTGATCCAGTCCTAATGCTCAGCTTTACCAAATTAAAGTTTTGAGTCGAATCTTAAAAGTAGAGAGGGTTTCTCTATCCTGAATCCAAACTGGGAGTGCAGGTGAACTGAAATGAGTTGAATGAATACAATTTAAATTAAAACAAAAGAAAATTCACTGAAGCTTGAAGTTTTAAAAGGTTTCATATTTATCTTTGTAGTTTTATTTAAGTCATTTCGTAATGGGGCCAGTGAACTCAGTTGGTTTCATCATGTAATATAACATAGTAATGTTTACATAAAATTACTGAAAACTCAATTAAACAAAAATTAAATATAACAGTGGTTCACTAAAATGCATGAAATTAACTATGCATGAAATTGCATTTAATACGGATTAACTTTGTGTACAAACCCCTTCAGATGATAGCTGCACACAGCACTAACTACAGCCACCCTTAAACATTTGAAGAAAAAACTAAAAGAAATTTGGATATATTTTTAGAAGCTACTAATTGTCCTACTAATTCTGAATCATGTAGATCTTACACAAATCTATTCCAAACTCCTGGAAATGTTTAGGTAGTAGATCTGTATCCAAACCTAAAATAAGAAAGACCCTCAGAAAACGACTCCAGGATAAAGTTATGAAAATCGCAATTACTGTCTGTAATAATCAGTCTGATAATGCAAAGTGGTGCAGGTTGGATGCTACTTTGACTGAGAATATGCTCAGTCAGTGTATCTCTCTCTCTCTGTTAACTGTGTAAAGAGATTGCTGCCTCATCATTTCTATTTTTTTCTGAAAAAGTTCAAAAGTGTGTGCTGTACACGACTCATTGCTATTCGGCTATTTTGAACTTCCTGCTTCCTTTGATTTTGAGCATGTTGTAAAAATGCCAGAAAAATCACAGCCTAATCATAACTCTAGCATTTCATTAGGCATTGCAGAAATAGCAAAGGTAGCTATTTTTGAACTCTAACAGAAATAGAAAAGAAATAACAGCCAGTGCAAGGTCTGAATAACTGTATTCAGCACCATCAACACATGGGGAAAATTGAGTTTCCAATTAAACCAAAGCTTTGAAAGTCAACCACAAATTCCTGTAAAACCTGTCAGTGACTCTGGCACAGGAACCCTGAGAATATTTGATTTTCCTATTTGAATTTAAATAGACTTTAAATGCCTGTTGAATATTTAACTTGATTCTTGTTGAACATTTCAGTCTCCGTCAGAAAAAAAGGGTGCTTGCAAATCTTCCAATCGGTTTGAAATTTTTTACTGTCAAACTACAGATTTTGCTTTGTTCCGATGCCTTGTGATAATAAGACAGTCCACACAGGTAGCTGGCAGGCACTCCACTGAAATGAATATCATAGCCACCTTGTCAAATGTTAAGAAATTGATCTTATCAAAAGGAAAAAAAGGGTGTGGGAACAGCTGCACTATTTCTCTTTGCAGAGTGGACGGGACCTCCTACAGCTATCCAGCAATCATGTTTGAGAACTAAACAGACTTGTGACAGACCCTTCATCTGCACAAAGCAAACTGTTAAGCTGTTGTGTTTTAAGCTTAATTTTGTTAAGGTTAGTTTACATAAAACAAAACCTCCCACACTCTCATAAAGTACAAATCTGTACCATTTTGACCAGTTACACAGTAAGAGACCATTCTGGTGTGAAAATTGGTAGTTATTCGTATGTTCCAATCCCACAGGTATTAAACAAATACTGTCAGGTGGAGGATGTGAGGGAACAAATTGTTCTGGATAACCACAGAAATCAAGATGATGATGTTTTGACTGATTACAAAGATGGCATGTTAAAGACCACTCATTTTTCAAAGACCATCCTCAAGCTCTAAGACTTCATTTTTATGAAGATGAATTTGAAATTGTGAACCCACTTGGTGCAAAACGAAATAAATACAAAATCTGTGCATTTTATTATACTATAGGAAACATAAGTGGAAAACATCGCTCAAAGTTGAGTCACATTCATTTAGCCTTACTGGTTCGCCATTCACATTTAAAAGAGTGTGGGCTTGAAACTATACTTCAGCCCTTGATACCTGACTTGAAGATGCTGTCCACAGAGGGTTTCACTATCTGTGTCGATGAAGTAGAGCACACAGTTCATGCTGCTCTTGCTACCATTTCATGCGACAACCTTTCTGCTCATATGATTGGGCGTTTCTCAATGTCTTTCAATACAGGCAGAATATGCCGATTTTGTATGGCCTCGCACTCGGAGATACAACAGCACTTTTGTGAGGACCATTTTGTTATTAGAACAACCAAAGTACATGAGTACCACATAAACTGTGTGGAAAACAACCCAGAGAGTGCTGCTTTGTACGGTGTGGATGGTAACTGTACATTTGATGCACTGCCTTATTTTGATGTGACCCAGTCTCTTCCCCCAGATGTAATGCACGACTTGCTAGAGGAGGTTATTCCTTCGGTAATGAACTTGGTTATTTGTAAAGCTCACAGGGAAAAGCACATCACCATATATGAAATCAATGATGAGCTGAAAAATGTGAAGTTTGGGAGGAATGACAAGCCGAACAGACCAATGCCACTGGCGGAAAAGATGCTTCAAAATTCTAACATCGTTGGATCAGCCAGTCAAAAATGGTGCCTTTTCAGGCTCTTGCCTTTTTTAATGGCTCCCCATGTTCCACCTGGCACTCCATATTGGCATGTGTTCTTATTATGTTCAGAAATCATAGATCTTGTAATGGCTACAAATGTGAGAAAAGATGAGCTTGCTCATTTAAACCTGCTTATTCAAGAATTTCTTGAAATGACTACAGAAGTCTTTGGAAATGTTTTAACATCCAAGTGTCACTACCATAGCTGGACTGGCCATCGGGCATACCGGGCGATTTTTTGTTTTTATGGGCCAATGGATTTTTTTATTTTTTTTTTAGGAAGGGTATATATAATGAAAGGTGTTGGATTGGCCAATTGGTCATGATCGACTCTGGGCTGGACCAATTACAGCCGAGGAGGCCGGATGCACCCTCCCCTAGGGCTGCTCAATTAATCGAATTTTAATCACGATTACGATCTGGGCTTTCAACGATCATTAAAAATGACTGAGCCGATTATTAGCCCCTCCCTCATTTATCCGCGACACCTTAAAGGCCGGTCCGTGAAAATATTGTCGGGCATAAACCGGTCCGTGGCGCAAAAAAGGTTGGAGACCGCTGATTAAGAGGACCCGAGGGAAGCTCGGAAAGCTAAGCAGAAGTTATTTGGAGAGTGACTGCCGTTGGTTGAAAAGAGAGTTTAAAAAAAAAACTTCAGTGGTGTTGCACACTATTTTATATTATTTTTTTAAAGTCATTGTTAACCCTTTAAAGCCGGTCAGAGCAGCACGCTCCGTTTTGCGTAAGTATTTTTAAATCCCTGTAGAACCTGAACCGTGTAAGCTAGCGCAATAATTTGTTTTGCATATGAAACCGGAGGAGTTGTACTTACATCTGATGCCATCAGCTTGTCCTCGGTCACGGTTTCGTTCCACATATAGCTTTGCAAAAATTGCATAAAAAGCGCTTGCAGGAACAAAAACATAATATTCCAGAAACACGCTTTGCCGTTCCTATCAGCTGTTCGTAACACTTCCCACAGTGAAATGATGCACATGCTGTTTTCTTTGCAAATTTGCATCATAGGATTGTTTTTTGTTTTTCCTGCAGTATATAAAAATTGCTGTATCTCCAAAATAAAACTATGAAGACACTCAAAATAAATTTCCTGTTGTTGTAAACTATTTTTTGAAACTTTATTGTATTTAAAGTTTTGAGGGATAAGCCTCTTAAATTTCTCCAAGTAGAAATATATGTAAACAAAACAAAAGCGATTTTCAATTTTTTTTGTAGTTTATTGCACTTTTTTGCAATTTATGTAATTACTATGGACTTAATGCATACATATTATTAAAATATGGGCTATAACAGTTGTATTGATGTATAGCAACTTGAAATGCTCCTATATATATATATACATGTGTGTGTGTGTATATATATATATATATATATATATATATATATATATATATATATATATATATATATGTATATGTATATATATATATATATGTATATATATATGTGTGTATATATATATGTGTGTATATATACATGTGTATATGTGTATATATATATGTATATGTGTATATATATATATATATATATATATATATATATATATATATATATATATATATATATATATATATATATTAGGGGTGCAACGATATTCGTATCGATATTGAACCGTTCGATACAGTGCTTTCGGTTCGGTACGCATATGTATCGAACAATACAACATTTGTAATTTATTTTATCAACTTTCCTTCAGACGCGCAGATCCACTGAGCGCTCAACACAGACAGCATAGTCAGAAGGAAGAGCGCAGGGCAAGCTAGCAAGACAGAAGTTAAGCTCTCCTTGCAACATGGACCTCCCCCACCCTCATTCAGATCTGGCGTTTGGAATTATTTTGGTTTTCATGTGACGTATGACCCTGAAGGTAAGCGAGTCATGGACTAAAGTAAAACAGTATGTTGGATGTGCCATGCAATGCTCAATTACATGGGTGGGAACTAGTGTGTTAGCGCAGTTAGCTCGTTAACGTGTTGGCCATCTAGCCCCATGCATGGGGCGATCAGCGGTAGCTCTTTAACGGAGATTTGCCGTGTTGTGGCGTTAAGGTCATTTCAACGAGATTAACCTGAAAGCACTAGTGGGAACACAACGAATATGACTGCACATTTACATCCTAGTGCAAAGACAAAAACAGCAAGCATGCTACTAACTTTAGCTGAGTCATTTAGGCTACGTTCACACTGCAGGCGAAAGCGCATCAAATCAGATTTTTTTGACCCTATGCGACCCATATCCGATCATGCTATGACAGTGTGAACGGCGTAAATCCGATATTTTCAAATCCGATCTGGGTCACTTTCGTATGTGGTACTGAATCCGATACATATCCGATGTTTTAGAAAGCGACTGCTGTTTGAACGGTCAAGTCGCATTAAATCCGCCTTTTACGTCACTGACACAAGACTGAAGCCAATTATCAGCGCCGGAGAAGCGCCCGAGAAGACATCGCGAACGCTTCCTGGCCATCCAGTGTAGATGTTAGTGAAACTGTTGGGAAGACAACGTGAACATTTTATTTGTACTGTATAATCTGCAGATTCTGACAGAAATCTGCAGCTATCCTTTGAAGCACCGCTCCTCTCTTAAACAGCAATAAGGATCATTATTAGGTTATTTACATTATTATGTAAATAACAAAATAACTTAAAGCAAAAATTGGGAAACGTGAAGTCCGAAGTCTTTATATTAAGGGCCATCAGTCAAACAATACTGTTGCTCTGGGTCTAAACAGAGCTCGTTGTGTGTGACATCTTGTTTTGCGCATGCGGGCCGCTTTGAGCGTTCACACTAGAGCGCGTTTGCTGTCGCATTTTATTTGTAGTGTGAACGAGCAGACAAAAAAATCAAATTTGATCAAAAAATTGGAATTGAGCATTAAGACCTGCAGTGTGAACGTAGCCTTTGACAGCTGTTAGCACATGATTCTCCTTATGCTGCTGAGAATATAGCCCAGAAGAAGCGGATAGTATAGCTTTTATTTTGGAAAGAGCCATTTCTCTGTAATAAACTCTCTTTTCCAAAGATGAGTGATTCCTCAATCAGATACAGGGCTTGCAATATCGCTAGCCCGACGTCCCGGTGCTAGAGATTTTTTTCAGTCGGGCTACCAAAATCTATCTCTGCCCTGCCCATCGGCCTATTGTAGGAAGGAAAAATATATGTCAATGCTTTTGCATTCTTTCAGAAATGTAGCTGGGTAATTATGTCATTGGCATCGGTGAGCCACTGTCAATATGTGACATTGAAATCGCGTTTGAATTTGCGCTTGTTTTTTTGCTTTCACTTTGCAATCGTGCGAACTGTGTATAGAGAGCGACAGCACTGATCTGTGAGTGATGATAATTTGTGCACCAATTCCTCTGACATCGTCTTATTAATCGTTAGCTTACTATGCAAACATGACAAGTGAAATCTCCCGCAGCTTAAACATGTGAGAGGTTGATCGCGCAGAGAATCGCTGAGCTTATGTGAGTGAGTGTGTAAAAGCAGCAGGATATATATTTTAGTTCTGCTGAGCCAAATAAGACAGGTCAGGGTGAAGAAGTGACAGCCAAAGAAAAGCTTACCACAAAACGGAGAAGTTATGACAAATGAGACTATAAGGCAAAAAGAAAGTGCAGCTTTATGGTTTCATGGACAAAAGAATTTCTGTGGCTGCAATATGACGAGCTAAATAACCAGGGCTGCACATAAGTGGTCCGCAGGTGCGCATTCGCTGTCAAAATAAAAAACACACACAAGGGTTAGGATTAAATTTAAAAACTGTACTTTTAAGTTAAAATATATATTTATAATTTTAATAAATGACAAATTAAAAAAGCATGAAAAATTTTTTTGTATCGAAAAAATATCGAACCGTGACACCAAAGTATCGAACCGAACCGAACCGTGAATTTTGTGTATCGTTGCACCCCTAATATATATATATATATATATATATATATATATATATATATATATATATATATATACACATATATATATATACACATATATATATACATACACATTCTGGCTTGATGAAGTAGAGCAAAACATTTGTGTGGACAGTTTTTTAAATACATGCCATCTCTGTGATCCGTCAAAACATTGTGTTCAGGTGTTTAATGTCTTTATGTGATTGTTTACTTTTTTTAAATTAATGTATTTTTCTTGACATGTCCTATGGCAATATACGAATGTAATCAAGGATGTATTCCTGTGGTTGTTTAAATACTTTGATGTGATTCTATTATCGAAAATAAATGGTTAAATAATCAAATATTTTGGACTATTGGGGGTACATTTTTGTCTCTTTAGGTACGAAATAGGTTGTCGCTGGGGGGGGTACCCTCATAGGTACCCTATTGTACCCTTTTCAAGGGAACATTTCTGTACTATAGTTTGAAGGTACATTTATGTCTTAGGAAAGTACATGATTGTACTTCAGATGGTACAACTTCATAAGGTACAAAAATGTACCAAGCCTAAAGGGTACAGAAATGTCCTTCAAAAAGGAACACCCCCAGCGACAAGCATTTGTACCCTTTTTGGTACACTTTGGTACCCCTATTTCTGAGAGTGGCCAGGCGATATCATTTCTGGCCCCAAACTACAGCCTTCAGACTGCTTGCTCCAATCCATTCATCTGTCACGTGTACTGTCCAAGTTACCTATGCATCATTTCTAATTATCTGTAGGTGTAAATCTGATTGTCAATTGTTATCTTGTTGCATTAACCCTGCGACATGTTGTAAACTGCCTGTCCCTTTTCTGTGTATATGTTGGATGGCTGGTTTGAAAATGTCTAAGTGGCCTTTGTCACCTAGCTGTATTTATTGATTTATTTATTGCTGCCAGAAACTGGTTTAGCCTCATGGATATTTAATTGAAAACTTCATCTGTGATGATGCTGACAAACAGATGCTGTCATATGAGAGTAAACTGCTACTCTGACTAATTGGAGATTAATCATTAGACTTGGTTAGAATAAGACAGATGCTTATGTCTCACTTTGTGTTTGTGTCTGTTAATCTCCCCGGCTGTATGTCA
This sequence comes from Rhamphochromis longiceps, assembly GCF_057381845.1. NCBI lineage: Eukaryota > Metazoa > Chordata > Actinopteri > Cichliformes > Cichlidae > Rhamphochromis > Rhamphochromis longiceps. The sequence continues at coordinate 41,102,145 of NC_140563.1, forward strand.
TTGCCTCTTTGCCCTATTCACTAACTGAGCCTGTTATTAGTTAAGGCATTGGATCATACATCAGTCCTAAAGCACATTAAGTATCTGAAGAGACTTTCTGGTAGATATTAATTTGAGGCTGAGAACTGATCTCTTTGTAAAACCCAAACGACAAGCATAGATGCTTCATTGGATCCTAAAAAGAAGCCAGAGATTGGAGGAAGAAGTGATAAAATAAGACAATAAAATTACTAAAAAATAAATAAAAAATATATAATAATAATAATAATAATAATAATAATAATAATAATAATAATAATAATAATAAAAATAATTTTAAGGTAAGCAGCAGCTATCAACAGTGAGCTGAATTTATCATTTTCCATGATTAAAATTAAGCATAGATTTTTTTTAATCAGAAATACATCTACTCATCAGTGCTTTGTATTTCATATATTTACTTCAGTCAAATTGAAATTCTATCAATTATTTTATTACATAATCATGAATCATTTATTTTAATTAATAGCAATTAATTGATACTATACTTTATTAGCCTAAACATTTAGAGACTCTGCTGACTGATGGTTTTTGGTATAGCTGAAACTGGCAAATGAGAAATGGACTGGTTCTTGTATAGCGCTTGTCTACTCTACCTGAGCTCTCAAATCACTTCATACAACATGCTTCATTTGCATGCTTAAGTGCTTTCTATCTAATATTCACATTCCTATAGACTGGAGCACCCAGGGATCAAACTGTCAATCTTCTGATGGATGGGTGGAGTTTAAAGTGCTTCATTCTTTATCGCTTTTGCATTGGATGTTGTTATGCTTATGAGAATTTAATACATTCCTAACAAGCAGGCAGTTCAGTTCCCCTTTGACATGGCAGGGTGTGAGTTTCTGACTAGACTAAGCTGAAAGGAAACTTTTTTGTAAGACACTTTGAACTAAACTTTATGCTGTGGTGGAGCTTTTGGGGCTGCCTCAAAGGGATTATGCAAAAAAAAAAAAGGAAAAAAAGTCCTAATTACGGTGCATTATATGCCAGTCGATTTAGGTGTTATGAACTGTGTCTATGCATCCCGACTCCCCTGCAAAAATGACAACCCGGCAATGAAAAGGCAGTGTGGTGCGCGTCACAATCTCATGCTTTTCCAAAGCAGACGTTTTATCAGATCTTATGTGCCATGCAAAAATTAAAGCTTTTGTGGGATCACCTATTTCAAGGCAGGCTATTTACCTTCAGCCGGTCTCTCTCTGGCTAGAGGCTTATGATCTCAGAGAATGTGAATTGGTGTTGTTGTCAATTAACCACACGTGAATAGGGAATAATTTCAGGGTCTTTGCTGGAAGGACAATACAATTTCATCTGTTTTCAGAATGTCTAAAGAAGGCTTAAACTTCAAGGAGGGTTCTATTTAATTATCTCTCCTGACCAAATCCCTTTTTTAAAGAGGCCATAACAGACAAGTGCGAACTGGCTTTTGTCCGACCCTTATAATATAATACAGGTTTACAGACTTAATGTTAGCCTTCCACTTCCATCCATCCATCCATCCATTCGCTTCTCCTTTTCAGGGTCGCGGGGGGCGCTGGAGCCTATCCCAGCTGTCATAGGGCGAGAGGCAGGGTACGCCCTGGACAGGTCACCAGTCTGTCGCAGGGCTAACACACAGGGACAGACAACCATTCGCACTCACATTCACTCACACATTTACACCTAGTGGCAATTTGGATTATCCAATTAACCTATCCCCACTAGCTGCATGTCTTTGGACGGTGGGAGGAAGCCGGAGTACCCGGAGAGAACCCACGCAAACACGGGGAGAACATGCAAACTCCACACAGAAAGACCCTGGACTGATGGTGGAATTGAACTCAGTGCTAACCACCATGCCACCGTGCTGCCCCTTCCACTTCCACGTAGAGAAATAAAAATAAAACTTGACACATCATACAGTCACAGCATGAACTTATCCAGTTCCCCTAATGTGTGTTAAGAGCTAGGAGTCTGCCACTGAAACAAGCTATATTAACATCATAGCAATGTGTGTTTTGGTGCTGAGGTTTGCACTCCAACGATCCTGTTACAGCTTCAATATAACAAATACACTATTTTCTCCTGGTTTCAGTTTCCCCTTCTTTGTGAGAGCCCTGTCACTGACCACTTTTACTTTTTTACTAATGCAAATGGCAAAACTCTATTCTAACATAATCGGCATTTCTCAGTGTTCAACTTTGCCTTCTACAGTAATGACAGTGATTTGAGCGTCAGACAGCTGTATATTATAAGGTATTGTCCTTATATTATAAGGATAATACAAATTTTATATTGTATATATATCACTTATTTATATTATATTGTTATTTATATTTTATAACCCTAATTAAAAACAGTTGAAAACAACTGGAAGTAGCATTTGTCATCTGACAAATCAATTCAATAACTGTTTACTGTAGAGGAGTGTGGCCAATTAAAGTACAAATAATGCTGTACAAATAATCTGCTTGGTCTTGCTATTGAGATTTGACATTTGTTAATGATGTGTGTTTAGGATTAAAGAGATGCAAATATTAGTGCCTTCAGTGAGCTCTACTCTACCCTCTACACAAGGGTGTTTCTTCAGATTGGTCCCCATGCAAGAGAAGGATTAATTTTCCTGTGGATAAGCCACCAGGGAGAAGTGGTCCATTGATTGGATATTATTAGTCATCAAATGTAATCGTCAAGAAGTATCGATGTATTATAAATGACTCTACTTCCCATACTGAAAACTACTAACAAACCTGAGAAAAAGCTGCCACAGCTATATTTCATTTTCCTGATTGCTGATACTTCCCTTTATTTTTGCTATCAACTCCCCCAGTTGTCTCCCTTGTATCTTTCCCAAGAGCTTTACTGACTGTCATATTTGATGTGACCATCACTTTTACTTGATTTTCACCAAAAATTAAATCAACTCGAGATGTTATCTGTATCTACCCTCACACAAAATTTGAAAATGTGGTTGCTAACAAGCAGACAAAACAAATAAACAGAGCCGGTTACATACGCCCTCCCTTCAGGCGGAGAATTACTGCAACAAATTGGCACATAATATCATCGTATAGATTGTAATTACCTAAGCTTTGACTAAAACATATGCCTCTCTCCGGCTGTTAAGTGATGACATATGAATCCTGCTTCTCGGTCCAAACTACTCTGCATTTATTAAGGCTGTTGTGTTTTTAACATGTTTTAATGCTTTGTATCTTGTTCTGTTTAATCTGAACAAGCCCCTGAAAAAAGTCAGTGATCGCTGATGGCCTCTCTGGGTTTTTATTACCACTATTCATCGACAGCACGTTTTCAAGCTCAGTTTTTAAAACCTTACGATGTGACTACAGCCCAGCATGCAGCAGTATATTAATGACTAACCTCGTATTGTGGCTGGATTATCTCAGTTGTTCTCCTGACTAAAGTTTGGTCCGTTTATAGCATCCTGCCATGCAATTGCATTTTCCCCTAACCATCAGGAACCCTCATGTTAACTCTCAGTGATGCCACAGTGTTTGTTTGACTTTGGGACCAGAAGTGGATTTTGGACCCGAAAACGGCTAATGATGTCTGACTTAAAGACCGGATAGTGTAGTGGCTAATACATTCTTTTGGAAATTAAAAGGTTGTTGGTTCAGTTCCATGAAGGCACTGTGTCATGGTCCGGGTGAGTGCTGGGCCTTCCCACAGGGCCGGCATTTCCACCCCTGGGCCCCCTGCTCGGGGGGTGAGCCACCACATCATGCTGACAGGCTGCACCTGAGTGTAATTGGAATTGCCGGCTTCTTAAGACCAGCGCTCAGACTCACACCTCGCCAGATCGTCTGCAAACCTTTAGGACCTCCGGACGTTGTTGTAACCTGTTAGGATTTCAGCGCTGGTCTGCTCACAGTTTCTCCATGCCTACCTGCCTGACTCCCTGCCCAGCGCTCAGGATAATCCCCTCACCCGGACCACCTCCCCTCCAAGCTTTGCCTCCGCCTGTACATGATGACTAAACCCTTACCTCTGCCCCCCTCCTCGGGAGTTCCTGCACTGGCAGATTTCCCAGTGTCGGGTTCTCCATTCCATCCACGACAGCCCTACGGCTTCCCCACGGACACTTCTAGTGCTCCTTATAGTTTTGTTTCATAGAAATGCCAAGTAGGCCATGTGTGTTTCAAAGTAAAAGGTTATGAATTTCAGAGTTAAAACTGTGTGTCTCCAAGTGGAGTATTATGAATCATAGTGTGCCTCTAAGCTAATCTTATATTTAAATTCATGTTCCAGAGAAGTAGAGTAGTTTCTAGCGTGTTTTAAGTTTATTTAGGCTGCCGCTAGCCCTCCGTTACTCATGAGTGTTTTTGAGTTATTCCTTGTTTACGTTGAGCAATTCTAAGTTATGGTAAGCACTTTGAGCAGCTCTCACCGTTGTTCACTGTTTACATTAATTGCACCACTGTAAATAAAGCTTAGTCACCCTCAGTCCCAGCCCCTCCGAGTGTTGTCTGCCTTAGAGTCCGTTTTCCCACTGGCTTCAGGCCGTGACACACTGTTCCTCTTTGGGTTTGTATCAGGAAGGGCATCCAATGTAAAACTTCTATCATGTGGAGCTGAGTGTTGTTTTAACAAGATAGCAGTAACTGTAGCATCACTTGATTCAAAAGGTACTGCATTATAACATATGAAAAATATATCTATTGTTAAAGGCTTTGAATTTGAAATAATATGCCAAAGAAAGAGTGATTGCAGCCCAAAAATAGTTAGCAACACAAAGCTAGAATTACTACAAAGAAAGTTTATTTATACGTGCTAATTTATCCAAGTGTGGAGCTCTGCTGTATGCAGCTGTACCTCTTTACTGGATATATCAGCCATGTGCATTTCCTGCTGCCATTGCCAGATCTTCTTTGTACCATGTGTACAAGGCTTCTGCCTTATATCTCTTGTGCTAGACAGCCCATGTGCCCAGTTTGTTTTCCTTCTGTTTTGTTTCATGTCCCTGCTATTGGACTAATGGGTGTTACACCATTAAGTAAAAAAGGGAAAAACGCACTTTTAATCTTTTACCCTTTTAAGCTCCAGAACCTAGATAATGATCGAGTCATCCAAGTGCCTGAAAAAAAAAGTCTCAGAGTGTCAGTGTAATGTGCACTCTAGAATTTAAGGCTGCTGTGTCTTTATTGGCAGTAGAAGATAGTATAATTTGGCTCAATGGCACTATCACCATGACCTCGATGCAAAAACAGATGGAATAAAATCATTATGTTAGCATAAAAAAAAACCCTGAACATCACAGTCATCATAAAAGTATATTATATGGCAGGATAATTTTACTGGACTGCATTAGATTGTACAGCGGTACTTATTAGCAAAAGTGGCGATTGACTCCAGTTTCATTCATAGCTATGAAATGTGAACAGGGCAACTTCAAGATAACCCCTCTCATGAGCAATTGTCTTGATATTTATTGTACTAAACTGTGAAGCATCACTCTTGTTGCTGTATAAAATTTGTTCTAAGTGTCATTGAGTGAGGCATGTTTTCATAATGGATGGTAGTTTGTTTTTGCAGGTTTCTCTCATGGATTCACAGCCTTGTTCGTGCTGTGGTTCTCGTTTATTTGATGTTGATTCTTCATCACAAAATCACAGTAGCAACATGCCTGAAATCAAAACTGTAGTTTTTTTTCTCTATTTTTGTTTTTTTTTTCCTTTTTCCCAGTACAATTCGGCGCCAGTAGAGCACGCAAAAGATACTTTGAGATAATTTGAAAACAGAAGATTTTCTTGAATGTTTAATGTTGAATTCATTTGGTCATTTCAATATAAGAGAAAAAGACAAAGGATCAGAAGGAAGAGATCAATGAGGGAAGACTAGCTAAAAGAAAAAGCAGAATCAAAGAAAAAGGAAATTTCACTTTCATCCTAACAAAATTTGAGATGCAGATGGTTCAGCTTATTTAAAGTGAACAAACCATTTTTTTTGTTTGTTTTAGACCTGCAGAGCTATTAGAGCAGGGGTGCTCACACTTTTTCCGCATGTGAGCTACTTATAAAATGACCAAGTCAAAATGATCTACCCACTACAAAAATCCAAAACATATACTTATTTATAAATATATTGAGGATTCTTTATATCTACAATGTATACATGCATAACCGCAATATCCAATATTTCACAACACAATTAACTATGTAAATTTTTTGTCATTACCTGAGTTTACTCTGATGACTTGCACTGAATTGAATCAGCCAGGGATGCATAGTCCGGACAGTAGCTGCTGACGGCCAGGTTTAAGAGAAAAAACCGAGAGCTAAAAATTGGCGTTAACTCGCTGACTAGCTTGTCAGTTTTACTACACTTCGCGCCGCTGTTTGCGCATGTGCAGCGACCTAAGCGTCAGAAAAAATCTGATGTCATCTGACTGGCTTCCCTGTATCAATCAAGTGACGGGATGGATGATAGGCTGGCATCTATTTTTTTAATGCCATGCGATCTACCAATACTACCTTTGCGATCGACTGGTCGATCGCGATCGACGTATTGAGCACCCCTGTATTAGAGGATCTTAGTGAGAAAAGATGGCAGTGAAAGTTTAACATGGTTCAACACTTTCAGAAAGAAACAGGAGAAGAACAAATGAATGTTTTGACCATTTTTAGTCACACACACACACACACACACACACACACACACACACACACACACACACACACACACACACACACAAAATCTGTTGATTAATTATTTAACATTTATTTAAAAAGGGATTAAAAAACAACACATGTCAAAATTAACATCACAAAAACTTCAAAATGCAGCTAACATGAGTGACAATGGACACATTCACTCACAATAGAAACTGAAACAGCTGAGATTAAAAGTATAAGATTTCACAAAAAACAACATCCTTTGGTTCAGCTTCTTCGTTGCAAAAATGCTCTAGCACTGATGTGGCATAGTATTAACCTGTGGAGGATTGTTTGCTGGCATGTCTATACACTGAGTAGCTGATAAAGGGTAATGAGGGGCAGGTGTGCTGGCAGTTGATGAGAATGTGAGTGAGGAATAATGGAAAAGCTTACAGCTGAGAGGGAGTAGCAGAGTTTAAAATGACAGCAACTGGCAGGCATGCACCAAAAAGTGTATTTAGATGGAGCAGACTCCATAAAAATAAAAGGTGCGTAGAGTCTATGGTATTGCAGTATCAAAAATTAAGAGCTCATCCAATGAATCAGAGAGGGTAATTTAACTTTTTGCACACTTACTCTTAAAAGCTTTGTGCACTGATTCAAATATAAGCCTCAGATTCTTCATCCTCACCCACTGAACACTTTATGGACGCAGTGTCTTTTCGCTCTGCTGCTACTCGTTTTTTGTTCTGCCAGTACTTATACTGAAACGCCTTTCTTTCATATGCTTTGAAGCTTCAGATCATACTTCACAGCTAGTTTTCAGTCTCTGTCATGCAGACCTAGAGACCAGTTGGTGACCTCCCAGCAACCTGTGGAGAGAAAAATGAAATGGTGAGTGGTTGCTGAGGGCTGCTGGCTGTTGCTAGGTGAAATCGGTTCCAAAGAGGGAGCTGCAACCAAAAAGCTCGTTGTGATTACATTGATTGCCAGAAAATTGCCACCATCACCTGTAGTTTCCATAGGATGTTGTCTGCCAAGCAGTACTGAAGCTTGTGCTATGCAAACTGGAAATGGGGAACGTTAGCCTTCAAAGAAAAAGTTGTGCCCTGTTGCTGAAACCAAGAGGTATCAAAACAACAAAAAAACAAGAAGACACATGTTCTCTGTGATTTATGTTACACTTTTCCCAGGTTCGCAACTGGTTGGCAAATTGTTTGCAAGTGTTTGCAGACAAGTCAATGTTTTCCATGCAAACTACAGGCAGCACCAAATATCTCTTTGTGACAAGCAACTTCTTACCAACTGGTCATGTAATATACCCTTTTTCCTTGCAAGTGAATTACCATGTGATCAGCAACCTCCAGCACAAAAGCAGTTTTTGATATGGTCACAACCTTAATCTATTAATTTGTGTTTCTGGACACAAATTTTCACAGACATAGAAAGCTGGAGGCCCAGTGGCCGAGTATTGATTCCGGTTACTTTCTTGTTAATTTACATCACTGGGACTGAGGGGGTCCCTAGAGGCAAAGTATAATTCCTGGTTAAGTTATCTTGCCTTTCATGCCATAAACTTGAGTCATACCTGGACACAGCTTTATTTATTACGAATATGTTACTTGATTAGATTAGGTTAGAATTAGTCATTGAAAATTACATGATCACATTTGAAACTTATAGTTGCCATATCAAGGTTGCCACATCTTTTAATAGCTGATATCTTGTTGCTTTCTCTACAAAAGCCACTGATGTATTGGTGTTTACTTAAATGAAAAGAAAAAAGTAGCAAATGTGTCTATGAACACAAAAACATATTTTCACTTCTGTATCACATGCTATAGTCTCAGCGGATAGATAGATTGTGCTGTCCAGAAACCTCTTGCAACCAGTTGGGGAATAATCGTTTTTCCCTAGCAACTGGTACGAGGCCAATTACTTGTGTCAGTGTAACCTACAAATAAAAGGTTTATATTTTCCACAAATCTAGTCTTTTAGGAAATGTAAACCATTTTATTAACAGAAAAGATATTGACAATTTAAATGAGCAATTTAAAAACAACCAATTTTCTCTCTTGTCTCATATTGTTCACAGTATATTTGTTTGCTAAAACAAAAGTAGCCAAAGGAATTTCAAGCCTTGTCATTTTTTTCACAGTGCTCAGATAAGTGCTTAACACACATACTGTGTATGTGTGCTTGTGTGTATAATTTGGTAAAAGATAAATAATCCAATTAAAGGCAAGCCGAATAATTTTTGATAAACACACACGGTGCACAGGCAAAAAGTTACCATACATTTTATACATGTTGTATACCCTCCACAAACAAACAGCTTTTCTCTGAAACCTACACAGAGAGGAAAAGCTTTAAAATCTGTGAGTTGCACAGATGAAGAACAACTCTCTCGTGGGGTGGCTCAACATGCTGTGCTCAAACTGTCTTTGAAACTGTTATATGAATGTAGCCTGCCTTCGCAAATACTCAAACAAGCAGCAGGTAGTCTCACCAGAGAGCTGAATCATCTACTTGCTTGACTGGCCACCACTAATCATTCTGTAGTAGGTAGCATTCACCCCACAGCGAGTCTTGATCGTGGACTTCAGCTAACAAAGAGTGAACAAACTCATGTACACAGCTGCAGGAAATTTCTTTAACTCTGAAATCCCTTAGTTAAAATTACAAATACAGCTGTTCTCCTGTAGTTACATTAGGTCAAACACTAAAGAGCAGCTTTTTAAATGTTCTCCAACCATTCAGCACACCATGACACAGATAACAGACCTCTACAACCTCTGCAGAGGTTGCATTAGTTAGTGTTTTTATGATGGCTTAATGTAATTGGTTAATTCCAGATCTCAATAAATTCAGAACATTTGCAAATGTATTTTTCTTTTCCATTTTTTCATTATAAATGCATCCTACATGTATTTATAATTCACACGCATGCACGCACGCACATACAAGCAACTTTTGTTTACTGGTACTCTTATCAGAACAAAACAAGTTATTATTGATAATATTTCAAATAATTTAACTGTTGAGGTACTGTATGTGCTATGCTTTTATAATATATAATACGGGGAGCATGTGCTTTGGTACTTTGTTTCGCTGTTATCCATTTGTTGTCAAATGTCACACAGCATTTGAAATGACCAGTCCATAAAATCACTTCCACAAAAATCATCCTTGTTTTTTTGTATAGGCATAGAGGTTGTTAATTAGTATAATTACTGTTAATTCTCTGAGGTAAAAATAGGGAAGCATTTTTCAATTTTCTATTTGATAAGCCTGTTTCCAGAGGGTTTGAAGCAGGAATACGGATGGATTGTTGTTTACACTGATTGTTGAATGTCTTTTTCTTTCAAACAAAACTTTGCTTGAAGTTTTTTTCTAATCATTTAACATTTTGTAAATTATTTGAAAATCATTAAATTCAATTCAATCATTCATACTGCATGATATAACATGCAGCTAATTGTTATTTTTAACAGTTTGTTTTACTAAGAAACTTTTCTTTATATCTAAGGTTTCTTTTAGTTATTTATTCTTTTGTTCTACTTTTTTTTGAAGTTCCCAAAGCAGTGGATGAGAAAAAAACCTAAACATTTTTCCAAACTGACACTTTTCCTGTGCACATCCCCATTTCCAGGTACCCTTCTTTTCTGATTGATTATTTTATTTATTTAATTAGTTTTTATTCAGTGCAATTCAAGATTGATTGTTAGCCTTGTCCCTTATGTACAAGAATGAGCCACATTTCTGTACATAAGGGAAAATCATTTTACATGATTTGCCTTTTATTATCATTTAAATTCATTTATTTAGATAGCATTCCAACTTTTTTAAGAAAAGTCTGATGTACATCTGAATTGCAAGACGGTTACCTTAATTGCTGATCTGAAAACGACCAAACATCTATTGAAATTATTTCTTTAATTCTTTGAATCTACATGTATCATGACTTTTCCATTTTAAAGCCCTCAGTAGTATATGTAGTATATGTTTTGGTTGAGAGCCAAGAGCACTTGCTCTATAGGTATTTCTACAGAGGGTTTCTAGTTATCTGCTTTTTGCAGACAGGTTTTAAGTGGCAAGCAATCCACTGATATGGGTTATGTGGAGGTGCTTCAATGATGTGTGGTGATGGAGGCTTTGCTCAACTTCTGCTGGCACTGCACTTTGTCAGCTAGGTGACCAAGAAAGCAGTCAGCAGTGCACTGTCTGTGATAAGTATAATGAAACTGCTGAAGAAATGAGCTACATTTCACAGACAGATTACCATGCATGGTGTATCCCAGCCAGCAAGTGAGTAAACAGGCAAGCATGGCAAGTACACTGTATCAGCGGTCCCAAACCCCCGGGCCACGGACCGGTACTGGTCCGTAAGTCGTTTGGTACTGGGCCGCGAGAGTTGAGGCTGAGGTGTGAAACTTATGGTTTTCAGCGTTTCTATCGGGTTTTAGTGTTATTTTTTTAATCATTTTTATCGTTAACTTGGTTTCCCTGGGTCTTTTCCCGTGTGTTATGAATAAATCTTCTTTTTCTGGTACTGGTACTGGTTTTATTTTGTTGTATTTATCTGCGACACCTTAAAGGCCGGTCCGTGAAAATACTGTATGACATAAACCGCTCCGTGGTGCAAAAAAGGCTGGGGACCGCTGCACTGTATACTCAAAAATACTGATATTAAATCAGCACTTGGGTCAACATTGCTTTAAAGGGTAATGTTCATTTGGATTTTAAAACTACTAAACATGATTTAACATGTTTTCCCATTAATTCATGTTCAGCAGCTTTTCTGACCTGGGTCACATTGTCTTCAAGTCAAGAGACTTATTTCCCCTTTTAAATTCACCTCCTGGCTGACCCAAAGGTGCCCTTGCTTCAAATTTTGTGGGCCTGTTCCAGGGTCACCTTCTTACCAGAGATAGCTGCAAACCTGCTGACACAACCTAATCAGAGTTCTTTGGGCGACATGTATCAAAGCATAAGAGCAAGAGGTGCAATCTGTATTTCTTGTAAAGGAAGCTCAGCTTGGCAGTGTCATTTTTTCTGCTACTGCCTGACGATCTGAGGGTATAACCACAAAGAAGCAGACAAACTGAGGGCTTGACTCTAATGATTAGCTTCCTCTTTCAGCACTACAGTCTAGCATAAACACTGCATTAAAGCTGATGTTTCACCAATCAATCTCCTGATCTCCCACTCAGACTTGTCAGATTCAAGATGGAGTATTTGTCTATGGGCAGATTCTATAGGCAGAGGTAACGCCAACTGATAGCCAAGCTACTTGAAAGTTTCTTCAAAGAATGATAATGAAATAATCAAAGATCAACTTAATAAGGTCAACTTCCACTACTGAGAAATGAATTCATCCTTTCTTTGTATAGTCACGTACCCAGTTTGAACATTTTTTTCAGTGAAACAAAAACTTGTTCTATAACACATTGCTAGTCCACCACTGACTAAAGTCACCATTTCTAAAAGACAACAGTGTGCCACTTTAAACCTCCTGTCATATTCACAGAGTTGCTTTCTCTCTCTTTATCCCGTGTGCTAAGCTGCATTCAAATTACTTCGAAATGAGGACTCATTATTCATTAAAGTTTACTATGTAATGTGTAGTTTGTAAAATAGGGTCAGACAGTGATAAGGTACAATATGCAGCATAGTACATTTATGTGAAGTTTTGTCATTTGTCAGAACACATTTAATATATTTATTATGTGCAACAAAAATAAAAAATGCCTGAAGTAGAACAAGCCAAGCGGCTCACTTTAACATTTGGCTATCCTCCCCTGTTCAATTGTCTGAATAAATGGTTATTAAAATCTTGGCTGACAATGGATATTTTAAGTGCTTTGTCAGTTTTAGTAACTGCCACAGCAGGGCATGTTTCCTTTTGGTTGTTTTTTATTTGTTTTTTGTACACACACACACACACACACACACACACACACACACACACACACACACACACACACACACATCCATCCATCCCCTTGCTTCTGCTTATCCTTTTTCAGGGTTGCGGGGGGAGCTGGAGCCTATCCAAGCTGTTTTAGGGCAAGAGGCAGGGTACGCCCTAGACAGGTCGCCAGCCTGTCGCAGGGCTAACACATATACACAGACAACCATTCGCACTCACGTTCACTCCCACATTCATATCCCCACTAAGTGCATATCTTTGGACTGTGGAAGGAAGCCGGAGGACCTAGGGAGAACTCACGCAAACACGGGGAGAACCTTATAGACATATCCTATGAGATAATGGGTCTCCAGTATGAGCACCAGGCCCTGACATGAGTCACAAGAAGAAGCTGCTAGTAGATGAGACACACCCTTACTAAAGGCTAACTGAAGACTGGACAGTCCTGACATTCCTGATCCCCAAGGATGCCCAGAAGGGATTGGTCCCATCGAATTACTGGCCAGTCTGCCCCAGTACCAGGTCAAGCATCATAGCAGCTAAGATGAACAGGCATATGGCTCAGGATGTGTATGTGTATATAGTATGTGTGTGTGTATATACTACTGCTCCCTTTTTAAGTTGCAATGGAAATATTTTTCTCTATGAAGTATTAGGTGTATAAATGTTTCAAGATGGATGTGGTTAGATAGCTCACATTCATCTTCGTGCAACTTTAATGATCTTTTGTAATGAACAAGCAATTATTCTCCAGTCAGAATGTGCTCTTAATTGCATCTCTTGACAATGAGGCTTAAAAATATTCTTTGATCTTTAGTCAGAATTTGATTTTTTTTTCTTTTTTTGGGGAGATAAACATAATTACATTTATACATGGTGAACATTGGGCAAGAAATCACTAATATTTAAAATTGTATAATGGTAGTTTTCAGGTTCCATAAGTTAATAAAAGATATAAGACAGTTCAAGCTTTACATGTATAGTTTAGAAAAAAATGTGGCAAATGCAGCATTTGAAGCAACATCTAAGTCATCTGAGAAAACTTTAGGGAAGCTGGTAATTCTAACCTAATAAATAAAACAAAGATTTAGAGCATACTCTCAAAACACATTGTGTTCTGAAAGCTTTGACAGCAATCCAGTTTTAGTCATTTTATATATGCCTGGAGCACATCCACTGGCAGCAGGACTCAGACCTCAGCCAATGACATGAAAGGTGAAAACATCAGGTTGCATTAAGAGAGGGGGAGGAATCCAGAGATCAAGAAGCATGGTTAACATTAACCCTTTATATTGACTTTACATTATTTTAAAGGGAATATTATTTTCAGCACGGTAGCTCTGCTTTGTAAAAGCACTGTAAGCGCAGTAATCCTCACAAGGGCTGCATTGTTATAATAACGAATCAGCAGACGCCACAAGATACCTACAGGGACAATGATGGATGGATCTTCATCTCTGACCTCAAACCTCACAGAATCAAGTAAAGAGTTTTGTTCACATAATATGTGAAGGCAAATGCTACAAAAAGTAAGGTGACAGAAGTTTTGTAGTACTAAATTAATTCTTTTGAGTTTAGTTGGATCAACATAATCACATAGCAAGGGCAAGGAAAGAGAGCACTGCTTGTCCCATGAAATCTTAAAGTATCATTTTAAATATACTAAAATAAAATTAGTCTCTGTCTTCATATTCTGAAGAACATTCTTGCGCATAAAGTATCTCATATTGCCTATTTGCATGCACCCATCTTGTGCCATTCTGTGATTATATTTGATTATTTGATATATTGTGACTATATATTTATGTCTAGAAGCTAGCTGGACTAAGAGCCACTAGAATCTATAGTTTCTTCATGGGAGTGTCCACGGGGTGGCTGTGGCTCAGGTGGTAGAGCATGTTACCTGCTAACCAGACGGTTGGTGGTTTGATGCCCTGTGTGCTCTAGTCTTCCCTTTCGTCTAGTCTTCACCAAGTTGCTCTCTCATACTCCAATGGATGCATTAATGTGTGTGAATGTTAGCTAGTAAGCACTTGGATAGAAAGACTATAGAAAAAAGTGCTTGTGTGAATGGACGAGTGAAGCAAGCTGAGTGTTCAGAGTAGAAAAGTGTTACATAAGAACCAGTCCATTTATCATTAACAATGGGTGGAGCTTGGTATGGTGAGAGGCCAGAAGGTTTTTCTTCTGGATGAACCTCTGATTTGATGGGAGACTGAAGAAAGACCATTGTCCTAGTCAAGGTATTAATGTTCAGATTTCACAACTCTAGGTCAGCTGTAGGTGAGATCAACTGCATTAGCAATCACATGCATAGATGTGTGGAAACACGTAGCAGCAGAAGTCAACAAGCAAATTCCTTTGTAATTTATCAACTCATCAGATATGTTTTCCTTTGCTAATTTCCTTGACCAGCAGGTGTAATGCAGAGATGTTTGTGTGTAGTCTGAAAAAAACCTTTAATGCCCTTCCCATGTTTGCTATGAAATGTTCAGATTATGAAAGATAAGCATCAAGCTCATACATTTAACGACATATTTTGCGAATACACTACTTTAATTTTTTATTAATATTTTCAGTCTGTTGAAGATACTATAGTTAACCATGTCAAAGAATCCTCAAACCTCCTTCAAGCCATTTCCTTTCTTAAAAGGCCATCAGACACCACTGGATTATGCTCTACAGCAAATTGTTGCACATCCCATTTCAATCCTTAAAGTCATTATTTATATCCCCGTGTTTAATGGAAATGTTTTTCCTTTTTTTCATCCACTACATTCTTCACCTTAAAGCAGATTATGTGTTGTTGTTGGAAACACATCTTTATAGAATAGGTTTACACATTATGTGGATTAGTAAACACAATCTATGCTTCAGTTTTCATCAGGCTTATGAACAAGATTTACTCAGACCTCTGGGAAATAATTACAGCTTTTTACCAGATCCTTTTCATCTCTTTGCTTACCAGCCAACTATATTACTTTACCAAAATAAATATCCCTTTCCTTTTTTAAAATTAAATTCACACTGAAGTACAGAGCACAATAACTCTTTATTGTTTTGATGTGCGAACACCAACAATGCAATTTTCTATCTTCTTGTTTTGTATAAAGAGTGGTTCAGTTTACTTCTTAATTACAACTGTACAGCTGTATTTACTGATTACAGATACAACATTATGTTCTGCTACTATCAAAGAAATTATTACACATCAACTGGATAGAATTCATAGCCAACTGTCACAAAATAAGTGTGTCATTTTTTTTTAACACAAAAATTGTGTATTTGTGCAATTTTCTCCCACCTCAAAATAAGGTGAGAAAAACTGGACAACATAAATACCACGACAGAGTAAGTAAACGTGATTTTGAGTTAAGGGGCCCGCTAGCTATGTTTTTCATCTGTGTCATAGCAGATATGTCAGATATGTCACTAGGGCACTGTTTAAAATCAAACACATTGTCCTTTCTGTTTTATTTTTCTATAACGCTTATATTATTATCTTTTGCCTGAACTGATGTTTACAAGCATTAACTGTAGTACCTCACTTTTTCTCTGCTGCACAACAAATTTATTTAAGTGGACAGCTTCTGAGTAGTTTTGAAAGGGTAGAAGGGTCAAAGACACACACACAGAGAGAGAGAGAGAGAGAGAGAGAGAGAGAGAGAGAGATGCAATATAAGGAATGAAGAGGAAGAAGCCCCAGCGACCAAAACAAATTTCACTGATTGCCTTTCAAAGAAGCAGACTGTCCATGCAGGTTTTGTCAGGAACTACTGCAGTTCCTTATTCACTTTATCTTTGCCGCTTTTTTATTAATTAGCATTTGCAGGGAAAATCATCAGCTTGAATTAAATTTGAATCTTGAATTAAATGAAATGAGACAATCATAACTTAACTATTTAGTATGAATTTAACTATTTAGGTGTAAAGAAATGGGAGGAAGCTTGTTTTTCTTTTGCATGCGTTTGCTTCGTTTTTTTGATGAAACACTTCACTGATCAAATCAGTGGATATGAGCTGACATTCCCAATTGTTGTCATCTCCTTTTGGGAACTGTCAACAGTACCCATAATCATCACTTCCAGTTGTTATGACCTTGTCAGCTGTAATGACTATTACAGATAATATGACATACACCAGTTGCCTCTGGAGATTACAGCTGTAAGGAAAAAAATAGCAGCAGCACTTGGATGTTTTTGATCCCTAAACACAGAACTTGTATGCAATAATACTGTAAATATATAATACATATATCAAGTAATACACTCGGATTAAGCAATATACTTATATTCTGCTTCTTACTGCCTATTTAGGAAGGACTGACTGTAAAGCTGATCATAGAGAAATATTGTATGTATACTATTTATGTCCAATACATAAATATACATTTACAAACAGTGCATTTGATAAGTGTTTTTCTCTTCTAGCCCCATCCTTTATTAGTTTGGATTTGATTACTATTCTCCAATTATTTCACATATATAAACAGCCCTGTCTTCCCCTCAATCTTGGGCTTAGCATCTGTTAATCTCCCTTGTGGTATTGTTTTTAAACTTCAGTTTTAGATTTTGACAGCAACCTGATTTGCTATTTTTAAGGATTCAAAGACAACTGTTTTCTATGCAGGATTAATAGACTAAATGTGGTAATGTGAGTGTGTATCTGTAACTAATTAGACACACTCACAACTTATCAATTGGAGTGTTATCAAAATTACCAAAATATCCTTGGTTAATATTTTTAGGATTTGAACATTCACTAGTTTTTCTTCCCTTTATCCTAGTATTATCCCAGTATTTTCATGTTATCCCAGCAAACATGAACATACTCTTGGTACTTTATAACTGTATCACATAACTCTGCTCTGGCTAGCTGTTTCTATCTGTAGACACTAATTAGTCTAGCAAGAACAGCGGGCAAGAGCATATTAAGAGAGCATTGCCACAAACATCTATTTCCTTCCATCTTTTTTATGTAATTTAGGACTGTAGTAGGCTGGAGTCCATTCTGCGATGTACAGATTGACAGGTGTGTTAAACCTTAAAATTTAGCCCCTCCGGTGGTCCTCTTTGGACTCTCGGGCTCTGGGGGGCCTGTAGATGTCTGGGGTCTGAGTCTCCTCCCTGCATGCTTCATGTCCTGGCTCCCCACACCTTCTATCAGATCGTTACATAGAGAAACCTTTTGAATACAAGCGCGCTCACGGACAGGGGTGCACACAGGTGTACACATGGGTGTTCACAGACACACATTGTATCTTCCTTGGCTGCTGCCTCAAAGCATACCTTGCATTGTCGGTCTTGCGTGCTGCTCAGTAGCATTCAATATTTATTTTTTACTGTTACTTATAGTTATCTAGGTTGTTGCTGTGGTCTCCCTACTGTGTTGTTCTCTTTTGTTTTCTCCAGCAGGTGATCTAGTGGACTTTTTAATGTCTTTTCTTACTGTCCCTCTTCCCCTCTGTTTTTCTTCCCCTCTCCTTTTCTTGAACTTCTCTTGTCTTTCTCTTTGTCTTTCCTATCCCCCAGTGATGTCTGTTCCTTTAGTAATAACTTAAAAGTTAAAAAAATAATAATAAAGAAAAAAACAATTAAATAATAATTTAAAAAAATAAATAAACATTTAGCCAGTCTATTACAGGGATAACAAAGGGAGACGGGCAAACATTCCCACTCACATTCACATCTATAGCTAATTTAGAATTACCGGTTAACCTCACATGCATGTCTTTGGATGGTGGGAAGAAGCCAGAACACCTGGAGGGACCAGGACAACATACAGAAAGGCCTGTGTCGGCAATTGGAATTGGACCCAGCAGCTTTTAGTTCTGCACCACCATGCCACTTTGTTTCCACAAACAACCTTACTTTAGTATTCAAAATTTCTAATCTCACTTTTTAAAAGTCTTCGTACAATGTTAATTGTCTCCCTGTTTGTTACTGTTATATTTCAGTAACATTTGTAACCAGAGTTACATCATGCAAACATCATTGTCAAACATAATTAAACAAAACAAAGGTGACCTGAAGTGTTTAAACCCAGGAGTTTTACAAACCTGCTAAATGATGGTGCTCTTATGGATACTTGTGGAAGTCATCTTCAGCTCTTCTTTACTGGGTCTCTAAACCTTTTAGTTTCAGAAGGTGGATTGTCACTTATCAATTCTGACATAAACCTACTCAACTTAAGGCTGAGACTGAAAGACAGAAAATGTAGAAAAGAAGCATACGTGAAAACAACAACATGTATAGATTACAAAATTAGGAGACATAAATAGAATTACAATGTCCTTTTGATTTTCTGCTTCTCATTTAAATCAAATGGAGCACAAATTGAATCAGAACATCACTGACAATGAAAATCAGTGAGGAAATAGGAAGTGAGAGAACACAGAGCAGGACAAAAGGAGAGAAAGAAAATGAGTCATAGGATTTCTATTTAAGTTAATGATTGTCGTAAGAAGGTCCCCCGGAGGGTCTGACATTAAAAAAAAGCAATTGACTAGACTGACTTAAATGAGCAGTGTTCAGGAGAGTGCAGGCATAGAGAAATTAAGTCCTCACAACCATAAAATCCATCACTGCAGGAATGTTCAGACCATGGTTTCGTGGTGACAGCAGATGGGAAATTGTAGAGCAGAGAATAGTGTTGCTCTTATAGATAAATTCAATGAGACACTGTGCTTCACAAATTGTAACCACATAAAGACTTCTGCAAAATGGAATATTTCCATACTCGCATAAGGATATCAGGCTCATTTATCAGGCTATCCTAATACATTCATTTTGGCTACTTAATAGGACACTTTAGCTCACAAATGTATGTGTTATCTTGTTCTTTGTGTTGATTTTCTATTGAGATTCTTTACGTGTTGTTCAGTTTTGGAAATTTCAGTCTTTTCTCAGTTCACCAATATACCACAGAGAGCTAGGCAACCATTCACACTCACATCTACAGCCAGTTAATCTCAAATGCAAGTCTGTTGATGGTAGGAGGAGCAACTCACACTAAACCAAGCTAAACAGAATAAGCAGCAATAAAGGCTGAAAAAAATAAATTGCTAAAGGGTGAACTCTCTCTTGCACATCTCTCAATGGGATATTGTTTATAGTGTCATGTGGAGTATGTTGGTTTCGGGATCCAAATCTTGACTTAATCCATATCGAGGTAACTGACAAAGACAGCTGAAAAAAAGGGGAAGAAAAACATTCAAAAGATAATTCAGAGAATTGGCCAAGCCATTGGGCACCACTGGCCTCCTGGTTGCACCCCAGGAGGCCAGTGGTGCCCAATGGAAACTAAACAGCTCAGGGGGCTGGTCCAATGGCAGAGACCCTCTGGTGGCCTGGTTGGAGGCTGGTGTCAGTGAAAGAGAAGGAACAGACAGACAGCTGTCGACTAAGGAAAACAACAGAAATCTAACTGAAACTAATACCTCAGACTCAGATATTAAATAAACACGATTTTAACACTTCACAACTAAAAGCACTGGGTCAGAGACCCAGGACCATGACATGTAGGGTAAACTTCAGTGAGTCGTTGCCGCAAACTGAAGTGCAAGGACAGGTAAATAGGATTAACTCCTCCTCAGTACTTCAATCAACAACCTAGTAACAGCCAAACTGCTGTGTATGACATAGTCAAACTTGGTTTGTCGTGGGAAGAAAAGCACGTGTTGTTTGAACCTCTTTCTCTCTCTACTCTGAAGCATCTAATTGAGAAACTGAACAATACTAATCTTGTACATGATGTTCTTCCATCCCGTATAGTCAAGGATTGTTTTAGTGCAATTGGACCTTGTCTATTGTCCATATTGAACTCCTCCTTGCTGTCCGGCTATGTACCATCAGCTCTTAAACATGCTATAATCCAACCTGTTCTTAAAAAAAGTAACCTCGATCAAAATGATTATGCCAATTATAGGCCGATTTCTAAACTTCCCTTCGTGGCTAAAATTCTTGAGAAGGTAGTTCTGCTTCAACTTCAGACCTACCTGGATGAGAATAACATTAATGATAAATATCAATCGGCCTTTAAACAACACCACAGCACTGAATCAGCACTGCTCCGAGTTTTTAATGACCTTTTACTAATGGCTGACAATGGACGCCCCTCTGTCCTAGTGCTATTGGATCTTTCATCGGCATTTGACATGGTTGACCATAACATACTATTGGCGAGACTAGAGCACACTGTAGGCATCAAGGGCGCTGCCTTGGATTGGTTTAAATCTTACCTCTCTGATCGGCTCTCTTCGGTTCACTTGGCCACCTCCTCCTCCTCCGCTGTACCTGTTTGCTGTGGTGTCCCCCAGGGATCTGTGTTAGGCCCTACCCTGTTCTCACTGTATATGCTTCCTTTAAGTGTCATTTTTGAGAAATACCACATTGCCTTTCACTATTATGCCGATGACATCCAGATCTATTTTGAGCTGAATGATGATCTAGCTATGTCCGTGAGTAACTTTCGAGAGTGCATGTGTGAGGTCAAGCTATGGCTTCTGGCAAATTTTCTTATCCTTAATGATAAGAAAACTGAAATTATGATCTTTGGCAGTGACGCTCTTCGTGCCAAACTTCATGATGCTTTTGGTTTTCTCACTAGTTCTTTCCCTGACACTGTTAGGAATTTGGGTGTGCTACTTGACAGCTCATTTAAACTTGATAAACAAGTGTCTGCTGTCGTCAGATCTAGTTTCTACCAACTTCGCCTTATTTCCAAAGCCAAACACTACATCCCGCACAATGACTTGGAAAAGCTTATCCATGCCTTTGTAACGTCAAGACTAGATTACTGTAATTCACTTTATTATGGTCTCCACTCTACCCTTTTACATAGATTACAGACAGTCCAGAATGCCGCTGCACGCATTCTAACTAAAACTAAGAAGTTTGCTCACATCACTCCCGTCCTTGCTGATCTGCACTGGTTGCCTGTGAAATTTCGTATTCAATTCAAAATTCTGTTGTTTACTTTTAAAATTACTAATAACACAGGGCCAAGTTATCTTAAGGAACTCTTAAAATCATATCTTCCTACGAGGGCCTTAAGATCCTCCTCACAGTCATTGTTGGTTCAGCCCAGATCTCGCTTGAAGTCTAGAGGTGATCGAGCATTTGCTCTAGCTGCACCTGAGCTGTGGAACAATCTCCCGATTGGCATCCGGGCGTCTGATTCTATTCAATCTTTTAAATCACGGCTTAAAACATATTTGTTTGAACTTGCTTTTTCTACTAGTTAAATTCTCGCCTCGCTTCTGTGAGTTATTCTATTAATGTGTCTGGTTGTTTTGCGTTGTCCTGCGCTGTCAATGTTTTCTATCACTGTGTTTGATGGTACAGCTTTACTCTGCTATAGCTGTGTGCTATAGCTTATTCTTATTAGTGGTCTTTACCTGTGAACATAATCTCACACTTATATGACTCTGACGTTATAGTGCTAATTATTTTATTATTTTATTGTTGCGTTGTCTATGTTCTCTATCACTGTGTATGATGGTACAGTTCTACTTTGCTATAGCTGTGTGCTATAGATTATTCCTATTAGTGGTTTTTACCTGTGAACATAATCCCACACTTATATGACTCCGATGTTTTAGTGTAAATCATTTTATTGTTTTATTGTTTTATGTAAAGCACTTTGGCATGCCCCTGGCTTTTAATGTGCTCTATAAATAAAGATTGTTGTTGTTGTTGTTGTTGTTAGGTTTAAGAAAGTGATATAAGGTGCATAGATAAGCTGGGGCCTCAGTAGCTACTGAGAGGGGCAAGACACAGTCTAAACTATAACTACTGTATACTGGTTCTTGATTGTTTATAGTATTACCAGATGGTCATTTTAACGGGTATAGAGTTTGTTTGTTTTTTTGTTAATTATCATGGTTATTGACAGTACTGGTGTATCATAACACATCTACGAGAAACTAACAAGAATGTAGAAGAATACACTCTCAAGAAGTGAGAGGAAAAGAGTGTGCCATTATTCACAAAGTCTGCGACACCATAACAGACTAACACATCTGTCTTTGATTAAACAGTCTCCATCCAGCATATCTTTCAGCCTTGACATTCCCCTAAAATTTTCTAAAGCTACCATTAGAGGTGTGAAAATGCAACAGTGATTTGCAATAGTTTTAAAATCACATATCAAACAACACACATCTTATTGAAAGCAGGATTTTCAGAAAACATTGTACAATTGTTACTACACTGCACAGCCTGTCCACAATTCTGTGTTGTCTATATCCCCTGCTGATGGAAAACAAAGTTGCACTAGTATTCACCAGAGATTTTTTTCTTTCTGTTTGTTTAATATGTCTCTGCTTTCAGAGTCTGTGAAGGTTTCTTGGAGGAGAAATTAGTTTGTCTTTCCCTTGTGTGCTTTTTGCGAAAGTGGTTAGTGTCACTGACCTAAGAAGCAGATGTCTGTATTTTATTTATTTATTTATAACCTCCCTTTCTTCATGATCTAATTTTACTGCATCATCATTTCCTCTGGGCTCAGATATATTTCATAAAACCTTTTGATTTTAGGCTCTGCGTTATTTATTATCTCTTTTATCTCTATGGCCTGCATATGTGCTTCCACTTTTCCTGCTCATATAGTCAGATGAGTTTTCGACACACCCATGCATACAATTGCAGGTAAATTGTTTTAAAATTGATGGCAAAGCCTCAATTCTACACTAAGATTAGAAATGGGCCAGGCACACAGTTCCAGTGAAGCTCTTACACATGAAAGTTTAAACTACACCGAATCCTGTTTATTTTGCTTTGGCAAAATTCAAACCCTGCTAAACATCTATAGCCAAGTGTGAGAACTCACAACCAAAAAAAACCCTGAAAATATGGGGATATGAGTATTTTCTGGTAGGCTTTTTTTAATCTTTTGTTTTGTTTATCTGGGTGCTTTACTGTCGGCCACTTTAGACTTGTTTTTAATAATTACCTTTTCTTTTCTTTTTTTTAAATATACAGTAATACACAGTATATTGTATTATGTTCTGTATTTTATTTGGGGGGGGGGGGGGGGATCCAATGGATTAAAACACAGAAATAATATGAGGAATCGATAGGAAACGAGGTTATGGGAGGCTGTTCTCTGTACTAATTCCTGGCCACAGCCTCTGCAGCACTTTTAATTAGTTTATTCGTTTCTAAATGCAGACAGAAGATTTAAGAGTGCTCCCTTTACTTACTTCTCTGACCTAAATGGGATAAATTGGACTGGGATTAGTTCTCGGCACAACAGTCAGCATGTGATTGGTGAAAAATGATTCCTCCTCAGGATGCTGTACAAGCCAAGAAATAAGACATCCTCTGATAGCAACTTTAATTTGTTCCATATGACTAACAAATTACTTCACTTTCAGCTGTTCCGTACTGATTGATTTCATCGTCTCTTTGAATTTAAATACCTCTGTGCTTTCATTTGTCAAGTCAAAATTATTAGAAACGCTGAGCAGTATAAATAAAATGGTGCAGGTGTTAGGACCGATTGGAACCCAAGTATTTTTATTATTATTATTATTATTACAGTGCAAATGCCTCTGCTGTGGTCAAACTAAAACCTAAAAGAAAATAGCATGCATTTTACTGCCTTACCTCCTATTTTTTAATCTTCTCCAGGCAGTCACCAGAGAAGAAATGGATGTAATTTAAATGCAAGTGGAAATGTAAATTCATTTAGGATTACCTGTGAAGGAATAGATCAGAGGAGGCATTTAAAAAGAACAGGTTACATATGTGCATGGGTGTTTGTTTCTTTTGTTTATATGCTGTTTATATGCAGATAGGGTGCAGTGAATGAGGCTGATTTGACTCATCTGATGCAATACGGTTGTCTACTTATGTTGCAAGCGCACCTTTTTTTGGCACATTAAAACCACCTGCCAAATATTGGGCTTATCCCCTTTTTGTGAGCCGCTTAGCATGTGAGAAATTTTAGACCTACAAAGATGCTTTCTGTGATCAAAGTATTGTTCCTCTCTTCAGCTCCATTGAACCTCTCACCTTTTCAAAGGTTACGTCATGAATGTGCATTAAAAAGTTAGTTGAATGTTTCTCAAAACCAATCACTCAAGCCAGACGATGGTGCTCTGTAGTCTCTTTCTACAGGTGCAGAATTATAAGAATCGTCATGTGTCTTGACCGTGTATCTGTGATTGCCACGAGGTGTGTGTACCTCCTGAGAACCTTGTGGCGGGTTCCCACTGTAAAGCCAGTGTGTGTCGCCTTGTTTTCTCACATTTCCTGTGTTGCAGCTGTGATGTGAACAGTGTTGCTCTTTAATTGACTGGGCTCTGTGTTGTCCAAAGTTCTGTTACAGACAGCGAGGCCCGGTCCTTTGGGAGGAATGTCATCTCTGCACAGGCAGCCTTACACCAAGGGCTCAGTGCTTTGGCAGCCTGCTTTAACATCTTGACATGACTCAGCCAGCTAATGAACAGCAACACAGACCCATGGGGCAGCACATACAAGCTCATGGACAAACACACTCCTATACACCCATAATTTATTTTCCTTCCAGTGGCTAGAATCATTTTTTAATCATATCTTTTTTTCTTCTTTCATCTTAATACATTTTTTTGTTTCCAGCTTCTCATTGTGTTTCTACTTTGCATTTTATAACTTGTTCAGTCAGGCATGGGTATAAATTTTTCTCATCTAATGACATGTATCACCCTGTTATAACCGAGGAGAAGAAAAACCCTGAACGACAGGTATGTTTGCAGCCATCAACAGGCTAACTTAAGATGTACCAGCATTTCAATCATACATCCAGATCTCATTTGGAAGCTGCAGGGTTATTTTCTTCTCTATAGTTTTAAAGTTTAAAGTTTTAAATTCTGTTTGTTTTAATAATAAGAGTCCTGCTTTTGCAAACCACTTACTGTGCGGCATAACTTGTAAATAGCAGGATGTCGCTATTCATATCAAGCAGTACCTCACACTAATGCTGCCATTTACAGCCAGCTCAAATGCTTCCCCTCTAGTAATTTTGGAAAGAAAAAACCTTATGTGTGGCCACAGGGCTACAATCCAGTCTGTCAATCAGCTCTTGTGAACCGCAACCTTTACAAATTCAAGTTTAGTGGGCTCTTTTGTAGCATAAAGCACATAATACCATTATAGGAGAGTCACTCATAACTCCCAATAGCAATCCAAAGTGACAGTGTGAAAAAGAGGGGGCAACAGAGGAAAAAAAGTAACAACAAATATAGATGGAGAACCGCTTCTGGTAGGCTAGAATTTGAATATCAGCTAATGCAAAACTAAACCAACAACACAGCAGTGCTCATTAGCTATATTCCATGAATTCAAAAACTTTTTGGCAAAAGAAAGTATCTCCTTGACTGACCTCTTGAATGTTAGGGACTTCCAGTTGGGCAGTATTTTTAGCTACATCCACACAGACTTCTGCAGGGTACATTTGATGGGAGGAAGGCATTTATCCTGCCAGAAGACTCAGTTCTGTTTTTAAATCTCTTTGAATTCCCCTGCTAAAAAAACAACACACATACTCCCACAAGTAAGATTATCATTTGACTAAATTCAAACAATAACAGGTTATTTAATTTCTTTGTACATTTAAAAAATACTTCAAATAATTGCCATTATTGCTTTGACAACCACGGAAGTCCAATTCAAAAGCCCTAAATCAGCTTGACTGTATGACATTCATAGAAAATGTTGAGCCACATGTGATGAAATATAATGCATAAAGTATTATTCTTTCAGATAATTCTCCTGATAATAAAACATCAGAGTTCTCCACCGTTATGCCCCCTGAATGATTAGAGGGTCGGTGCATAATCCTTAGATGCAAGTAATTTAGCTGCTACATGTTAACAGAGCCTGTCAAACTCAGATAATTAAGGAGTATTAAAAGAGAGATGGCAGTGCTTGGCAGGACATCACCGATTCTGGTCCCTCAGGATATTTCTGCTGTGGGCATGGACAGTGTTTATGTATAAGAGAGAAGATAGTACATATATTTTCTTGAAAAGAAAATATTATGTTTGGATATTTTGTTTCTATTTTTTTTTTTTTTTTTTTTTACTTAACACTGACTTTTTTTCTATGTTTTCATATTCTATTAAGTCTGCTGTTACAAACTGGAGATGTACCTGAAATATATCATATTTCCTCCTGAATGAATAAACAAAACTTTCACCTGATAATGACTAGAGATGGACCGATCCGATATTACGTATCGGTATCGGTCCGATACTGACCTAAATTACTGGATCGGATATCGGAGAAAAATAAAAAATGTAATCCGATCCATTAAATATCACGAAAGCATCTCACAAAACTTGCAACACGCCGTAACTCGCCTCAGAACGTTAGCACGTCGGAGCAGTATGCATCACGTGATAGAGCGGCTGTGGCATGCGGGACCTGTCGGTGGTCTGGATAGCATGTGGAGCTTCGCTAGCAACCCGGCATTTCATCTCCGACAAAGTTATCCCCGAGAGAAGTAAAGCAAGTGTGTAAGTCCATCTCTGAATGTAAAGCATTCCTGCGTTAAGCTTAACAAGCGATATATGGAGCGACTGCCTCTCCTGCTGCTACTTCAATCATGAAACTGCTTAACGATCAGCTGATCGGCTTTTCTGTCGCGAGTCCGTCTGTCTTGTTTGTTTTTGGCCCACTTTACACCAGAAAGAGGAAACCAGCGGCTGAACAACAGCAGCACGTTTAAGCTTGATCAGCTGTTGTTAGAATGTATTTAATATTACTTTCTACTCGAGGATCTTTTTCTACGTAGCTGACGCTGGTAACTGTGCAGGGGCGCATCTAGCAAAGTTTAGCCAGGGGGGCCGATAGGGCATTAACAGGGAAAAGGGGGCACAAAGACATACTTTTCTTTCTTATTCTCATTTAAAATGTCTAATAAATAAAAGCTTTTAATAAATAATTATCTGACACCCAAAGTTTTAATTTGATGTAAAATGAATAGAAGTCAATTACTGTATATAGTGACTATTAAGTCTAATATATATACCCTAGTAAGCTATAGCACTTTTTCCTTTGGGAAGGTACCATCTGTGCAGTCTGCAATTTTGTTGAAGAAAGATGTTGAATCTATTTAATATTTCTTGAAAAATAATTGATTTCTGTGCATTTTTTTTCACACTGCATCAAATTAAGGTTGATTACGTCGATTAAGCATCATGAGGTGGAGCGTGAGGGGTGGTTCCCTATTTTTTATTTATTTATTTTTGTTGTTGCTGGGAGTTGGAACCCTATTAGTTAGGTTGCTTAATATTTACGCTAAGTACTCTTTAAAATACCAGAATAGGGAGGATGGTGTAGGTTTAAGTTTATTAGATTGATCAGTATTGCTGAACTATGAAACATTTTTTTTTGCATACAGGTATAACAGAATAGCTTTAGTGTAGTTGTTGTTTTAAACTTGAGTATGAACTTATACAAAATGCAGCAAGATATTTTAAAAAACAGTTTTGTTGATTAAAAAACACTATATCGGATTCATATCGGTATCGGCAGATATCCAAATTTATGATATCGGTATCGGTATCGGACATAAAAAAGTGGTATCGTGCCATCTCTAATAATGACCCCAGCTGAAAGTATCAATAAAGTAATGAATCCTGATCAATCATATTAAAGTCAAGCCGCTGAGTAGGCGATCGAAAAAACTACCCAAAATTACATCACCCTGTCAAGACATGGGACAGCTGTGGATCAGGCCTTTTACAGATTAGAAGGTCAATGGTTTGATCCTCACCTCCACCAGTTTGTGTGTTAATCGTAGCTCAAGAGTTGAGAGTTCACCTTGTAATCAGAAGGTTGCTGGTTCGAGCCCCGGCTTGGACAGTCTCACTCATTGTGTCCTTGGGCAAGACACTTCACCCGTTGCCTACTGGTGGTGGTCAGAGGGCCCGGTGTCCGGCAGCCTCGCCTCTGTCAGTGCGCCCCAAGGTGGCTGTGGCTACAATGTAGCTTGCCAGTGTGTGTGGATGACTGGATGTGTAAAGCGCTTTGGGGTCCTTAGGGACTAGTAAAGCACTATACAAATACAGGCCATTTACCATTTTAGCAAAGTGTCCTCAGGCAAGATACTAAACCCAAAGTCTCCCCTGATGCATTTCTTGGCATATGAGTGTGATAGTTAGAAAGTGCTTAAGGCATAAAACCCACAGTGAGTCAACAGGTGAATATGGTTTGAGCAGGAAAACACTATATTAGCAGGAACCCATTTTACACAATGGAATCATTGTTTTACAGCATTTCACATAAAAGCAGAGAATATTATTATGAATAAGTAAAGGTTACAGAGGAGCTGACACCTTGTGTTGTTTGGACCTGACAGTCTTGCAGGCTGCAATATATAAAAGAAACAGCCAAGCAGATGTTTCAGCCTCGACTTGGCTTGAAGTTGAAATGAGTCAGTATTTGGCCTCGTAAGCAATGACTTGACTTTAAGCAAAACTATTCTAGTTTTATCCTGTAAAAATATATGAACAAAGAAATTAATGTCAGATAAATAGAGCAACATACTTATGGGACTTGGTTCTGGAAATTGTATTACAAAAAAATTCAGGGAAAAAAACCGAATACAAATCATCAGTTTAGACTCACCAAATCAAACAATCAATATGCAAACATTTAGCTTTAAAAGGTTTGACAAGAGTATTGCATGAACTGTTTAGGAATTGCTACCACTTTAATAGATCACCAGATCTCAATCCAGGGGAGCACCTGTGGGATGTGATGGATTCACATCATGGATGTGCTTGACAAATCTGCTGCTAGTGTCTGATGCTATCATGTCAATATAGATATAAATCTCTGAGGAATATTTCCAACACCTTGTTCAATCAATGAAGAATGGCAGGTGTTAAGGCAAAAGGGAGTCAAACCCAGTACCCAGTACCAGTACAAAATGGCTGGTAAGTATATATACCTTTGTAGGTAAAAATTTGATTTTCCTACCAACTCTCTTGTATAAATTGTGTTAATAGATTTCTAAATACCTACATTTCCCTGTTACATTGTGGTGATAAATTTAATTCTTTTGCAACCTCTTCCTATATAAATAAACTGCTCCATCTAATAACTGCACTGGAGTCACTGGGATGTATTGAGATTTCCCAGTGAGCACACACACTGCTAAAAACAATGAAAGCAACACTTTTTATTCAGAGTATATCATCAAGTCATTTAATTTGGGATATTGGTCCAGTCAGTTAAGTAGCAGTGGGGTTTGTTAAGCAGTTTCAGCTGCTTTGGTGTTATTGAAATTAACAACGGGTGCGCTAGAGGGGCAACAATGAAACAACCTCCCAAATGGAGGTTACAGACATTTGTTCCTCCTCTCTTTCTCACTGATTCACTCGTTTTGCATTTGACTAGGGTCAGTGTCCCTACTCTCTGCGTGACTCTGTGCTTGCTACCTGGCACTTGGCAGGTCCCCTTTGGGACCCTATACGTTTTGCAGGTTGAGAGCAGGTTCATCCCTAGAACATGTGACAGATGTGAAAGTGCCCGGAGAAGCCGTGGAGAACATTATGCTAGCTGCAACATCGTTCAGCATGACCAGTTTGGTGGTGGTGGGACAGTGATCATCTGGGGAATCCATTGCAATTCTGTTTTCAAAGTGTTCCTTTAATTTTTCTTTTCAGCTACGTACAAAGTGCAGAACTATGATAGTAAAGCACAGGGTTCACATCCAGACATGTGTTCAGGCAATACAAGCTCTGTGAGAAAAGACTGACATGAAGCCAAATGTGCAATTTATCATAATACACTGGATTCTATTTATTTTTTTTGTATTGAGTCAGACCATGACCTTTCCCTGAACTTAATCAAATATTGCCAGTCCCTGAACTATAATACTGGGAAACAAGGAAATATTGTAGGACAGATCACACAGTCTGGCAGTGAACATTTCATCTTTTTACAGTTTGGCCAAAGACTGCACACAATGTTTTGCTACACAGAGTCTGATAAACAGCAGCCTGGAGTTATGGACAGATACAGCCGTGGCATGCCGAATAAGGTGACCCGAAGCAGATTATTTGCAGACAATCAACTGTGGATTCTGGCAGTGGTGAACCTTTGTCTTGTTTTTGCTTTTTTTTTTTTTTTTTATCTATCATGACCAAATCTTTGCTGCCATGAACCCTTATCATTCCCTGCCATTTTTGAGAAACTGACTGGCAGATGATCAACACCCCCTGATCCCTCGATCAATCCCACAAATCCACTGCTTTTCTTTATCCTTCTATGAATGGTGCACCTGTCCCCTCTTACCTTTTTAGTATAGAGACTCTTATTGCATATTATTATCTTGATTGAACTTGCTTCGTTTCCTAATAATTTTGTGCATCTTTTATCATTTCTTCTCTCATCTCTCCTTTCCTCTCCAAGACTTTTAAACCCTTCTATCTTGACAAGACACTCTTCTTGTTTTTGGGACACACTTTCAAGCTGTCAGTCCTTATTTCAGACCCAGAATCTCTCTCCTTTTTGTTTCATTATCTCTCCCTCAGCCCAAACACCAGATAGTATACAAATGGAAAGGTAGCATCATCCCGTTATCGCTTTGGCTGCCCTGTATTTTTCTTGGACACTTAATCTTGTTCTGTGTAGGTTTGTTTTCATTTCTCTTCTTCCTTGTCTTCCCATAGCGTTGATGCCGATTCTATTTATTTCCTCTTCTTTTTGCTTCTTTCCTCACGTCTTCCTTTCTTCCCACCCTCTCTCCTCCTCGCTGGCTTATGTTGATAGGGGTGACAGTGGGTACAGAAGTTGAGAGTGAGGTCACAAATACCTATAGTGAACAAGTTTCTCCCTAGATAGAGGCCTGGACTGTTGACAAAGGTAGGTTGGGCAGATTGATGAAATCTCATAATTCAGAGTACATATGGGCACAGGCAAGTGTAATCCTAGTTTTTTGCCAAAATATTTTGTCCAAATTAAACATGTAAAGAAATGACAGTGGAGGAGATTTCCATACCAGATCAGTCGAGGCTTGGGGTAATTATTACCGTCTCCTGTCCTCTTGGCCAACAGAGTACCAATGGAAACTGTGCTACTGTTGGCCGAAGACAAAGGAAGAGGAGAGGGAGAAGGTGAGGAGGGATAGTGGATATATTGGACAACAATGTTGAAGATGGAGCTGCCAGGAAGGAGGAAAAGAGGAAGACCACAGAGGAGATTTGTGGATGCAGTGAAGAAGGAGAAGAATGCTAGGAACAGGATGAGATGGTTTGTTTTGTTGACCCCTAAAAAGAGCAGCTGAAAGAAGAAGAAGAATTAACATAACATGCATTTTTAGGAGCTTAAAAAGAAGCTCCTCCAGTTCAGCTAAACGAAAAGATCACCTTGGATTAAAGGTGAAACGTCTTCAACAAAGTTTATGAAGTCCAGTCACCTTCTTTTTAAGCTCCTAAAACTAGCATGACCTGGATGACTGAGAAACTGCACAGACATAATATAACTTGCATGTCTTTGCAAACCGCATGTTCATTCATTCACATTCAAACCGATTACCTTCTTGCTGTGAGGTGACAGTGCTAACCGCTGCACCAATGTGCCTCTCATTAAGTTGCTAAAACAGCACAAAAGTTAAAATATGACAATAGCATTTAATGTTACTTTAATAGTAGCAACATCTACTTTACAACTCGGAGCACTTTCTAGTTGATGACTCATTTGACCTTTCATTAGAAATCTTTTAAATAGCACAACAAGACCTGATCTGACTTCTTAAAGCCCCTTTTTGGCAGTTTGATATTTAATAGAAGCCTCTTCCATAGCATACAATGATTGTGGTGTTTTATTAGGAAATAGACATGCAAATATTCATCTAAATCAATAATCCATGCCCATTTTTAAAATCCAAGCTTAGCTACCTACTGTGAATTATTTATGCAGTCCTACATCTCCAGTTCTTTCAAACAGGATTTGTAATTTTAATTAACCCATTTCTTTAAAACTTGTATCTAATTAAAGACTTCATCCTAGCCTTAGTCACACATGAATGGCTATGTGGGGTTTATTATATACAATAAACCCCAGTCGGGTTTATACGGTTAAATCTACTTTTTTTTAAAGCAGAAGAACCTAAGTTTTCCCTCCAGGAATGAGACGGTAACATAATTTATGTAACTTGCATAGATATCTTTGGCTTCTTTTAAAAATAACTATTTTTAATAATGCTAGTTTGTTGATTTTATACCAGCCTTTTTAACAATGTTTTCTTTGTCTGGATTGATTTATATTTTTCCGTAGATGTACAGGGTGTATTGCCATTCACTAGAAACAGGTGCCACAGACCCTCAACACCTGCACCATATCACTTATTCATCTCAACAGCTACCACCTTGTGAGTGCAGCTACATTTATATGTTTTTGTTTTAACACGTGTCATTTTCACTACATTAAAGCCAAGTCTCCTCGCTTTAGTTTGTGCTCTACAGCAGCGGTCCCCAACCCCCGGGCCTCGGACCAGTACCAGGCCGTGAGAGTAGCTTTGAGGAGAGTGCTAGCCACCTGTAGCTCTTTGCACGATGCTTCCAGCATTGCTAATCGGCTATCGTTAGCGGACATAGCTTCATCAAGGTCTTTAAACAGGCACTCAGACTCATGGTATTTCTTCTGGAGAGAAGTTAGCGTTGCATCAATTACATCGAGACGGCCCTCAACCGACTTCTTCAACCTGTCCACGAGCGAGGTTATTTTGGAAAGCTCAGCTCCATGGTTAGCGATAGCCGCTAATATGGCATCATTACCTGCCGCCGACTGGCTCGCCTTGGACGTATCCCTCTGGCTCTCATCTTTCTTCGGCATGATGACAAAAGATCGGCTCCAACAGTCCGCGAAACAGATTTTAAAACTACCCAGCTAGAAATAAACTTAAAGTGCAACTTTATGAGTGAGAAGGCACGGAGAGCACAGAAAACACGTCTACTCCATAGTTGCACATGAGCACCCCCCATTTTGTTATTGTTTTTATCGTTAACTCGGTTTTCCTGGGTCTTTTCACGTGTGTTATGAATAAATCTTCTTTTTATCGGTACCGGTACTAGTTTTATTTTGTTGTATTTATTCGCGACACCTTAAAGGCCGGTCCGTGAAAATATTGTCGGGCATAAACCGGTCCGTGGCGCAAAAAAGGTTGGGGACCGCTGCTCTACAGGACTGAGATCTATTGACTGTGGAGCTCATTTGACTGCAGTGAATTCACGATAATTTTCAAGAAACCAGTTTAAGATGACCTGAGTATTGTGACATGCTGCATTATCCCACTGGAAGCGACCATCAGAAGATGGGTACAGTCAGGTAGGTATTGGCATTTATGTGCTGTTCAACCGGTACAAAGGGGCCCAAAGTTTGCCAAAAGACTATCCCTCCACATTACTAGACCACCAGCAGCAGCCTTAAAAGTTAATAAAGACAGGATTGATTCATTATTTTCTGACCCAGCCATCAGAATGTCATGACAGAAATTGTCCAGGCAGACCAAACAATGTATTTCCAATCTTATATTGTCCAATTTTGGTGAGCCGGTGTGAACTGCAGCCTCAGTTTCCTGACAGGAACTGCACCTGATGTGGTCGTCTGCTGTTGTAGCCCCTCTTCTCCAAGGTTTAACGTGCTGTGCATTTACAGATGTTTGTCTGCATACGTTAGTTGTAATGAGCAGTCACCAGAGTTACCGCCATCCTATCAGCCTGTAGCGGTCTGGCTATTTTCCTTTGACTTCGACAAAGCATTTTCACCCAGAGAATTGCTCCTCGCTGAACATGTTTCTTTTTTTCCTTTATTTTAAATCATTCTAAATAAAATCTAGAGATGGTTTTCTTTGAAAATCTCAGATAAGCAGTTCCTGAAATATTAAGACCAGCTTGTCTGTCACCAACAACAATGCATTGTTCAAAGCTTTATAAATCACTTTTATTCCCATTCTTATGATTTCTTTGAACTTTGTCAGGTTATCTTGACCTCATCAACATGTCTGAATACATCCAATTGCTGCCCATATGATTGGCAGTGGCTGTGAGTGAAATATCTTCTATAAGCAGTCTATCCAGTGCTTCCTGTTTACCTTGAACCACACATGTCCAGTGTATATAAACTGTTGATGTGTTATACACCACTGTGCTGTGCTGCTCCTCCTCATGCTTGGACACTTGCTTCATTAGAGTCCTACACAGCACAGCCCACACTCTACCCAGAACCCCCTCGGGGCAAACACCCTACTCAATGTTTGCCCCAGTTCTCTAGCGGGAACTTTTCCCCAGCCTGTCACTACCTGAACCACCACTTGAGCCTGTAAAAAAAGCAATACACTGTCTTCAAATCCATAAATATTGAGTTATTCGAATTAATTATTGAATTAATTGGTCCCAGTTTTGCTCCTATATCGATATCTACGAGGTGTCACAGATGCTCTTTTTTAATCTTTCCTAATCCTTTCCTAACTGTCCATAAAAGAAAAGCAAAAGTTTCCAGGAAGAAAATCAGGAAAACCAGACACGTTGGTAGTGCTCTGAAAAGGTGAATCAAACAGAGATAGTTGGTAACGGTAGACATTTTAGAACAGACTGCTGGATAAATATCATAAAAACAAATACATATCTGTTAGAAATCTATTTTAGTTAGTGTGCAAAGGTGCATTTTTTTTTACCATTGAAGAATTTTCTATCAAATGCATATTTAATTTTTTTAAAGCTTATTTTCTCTGCGATGTTATTTAAGTACACCAGTTTTATCTTTTGCCAAAAGTCTAATATTTGCTTTTCCAAAGAAGTAAAACATTTAAGATGGCAACAGTTTCCATGGGCTGTACTTTATTTTTCATGTGTATGGAGTACTGCTTGAGTGGACTTAATACAATTCATTTTTATCTCAAGTTGAAAGCAACTGTAGCAAACTTAATCAAATGCTTTCCTTAAGAGACAAAGCATGAATGTTGTATTTGTTAAGCTTGACTGAACTGTAGTTTGTGATGGGATAGTTTGGCACAAACATTTTCTGGTCTAAATCCAATGTTTGAATTTCTCACAAGAAAACCCAGAGGACGTAGAGCTGTATGCATTTTCAGTAAAATGCTGAGAGAAAGGACGGTGCCGCTGATAAGTGAGTGGACAAATACGTTTTATATGCTTTAACAATTTGCTGAAGGAGCATCAGGCTAATTAAAGCTTTACAATGAAATGCACCCTAGTTGTTATGGTAAATTAGTAGTCACAAGTGTGTCGGATAGTTATACTGTAGCACAGATTTTTTTCACGGTCAGCAGAGTTTGATAGGAGACGCATTAATATGATGGATAGTAGGTCTGCTTTGAGACTCTGAGTTGGTATTAGCAGAGACATATAATGGGGCATATAATGTTCTTTTAGCTGATCATTCCTCCTCAGGGATCCTTTGTCAGGCTTAATTGTCTCAGCTTTACATGGAGCTGTAATATCAAATGAAGAGATTCAAATCACTTGGTAGTCCAGCTGCACCACCTTACAGATATTACTTCACCCTCATCAGAGTGAGCTGACGGCTTCAAGTAAAAATTTTCAGAAGCTGTCTTCTTTTTTTTTTCTTTTTTTTTTTTTTCGTGTCTGAAACTTAAATCCTTGGTGGTCTTTAACTTTTTTGAGGTGGTGGGGGTGGGGGTATGCCTTTATTTGAAAGCATCCGTACAGAGCTGATAGGGAAAACAAAGCAAAGACAAATGTTACAAAGATTGCCAGAAGCATGGATGTTGCATTTTATGGTTTATGGTTGGCGTCTTAATCCCTGAGTCCGAACGTGCCTCGAGTGTTCTGTTGTGTCTTTGTAGCACAAACTAGTAAACACACTTCTGTGGTTACCAGTAAGCACCCTATCTTTTCACAACAGCCCAGCAATGGACATAGTCCCAGGCAACACAAAGCGGATGCTTTGGCAAATTCCAAGTTGACTTGGCTAATTCAGACTACTAGTGCACCATTTACCATTTAATTAACTTTTGGCTGCACTTTCATAATTCCCACAGATCTCTGTGTGGCTTATTTTTCAGTCAGAATTTGCTATTTTATTTTTATACACCTGCTAATTTGCTCACTCTTTCATTTGTATGTTAAGTGAGACTTCAGATTGAGAGATGTAAACGTGTTGCTTATCTTATATTCATATTTAATCCCCAGGTTCATTAATTAAAGGGTGTCTGGCATTGGTGGAGTAATCTCTTAACCAGCTTTTTATTTTTGGGTTCAGGGGCATTAAATGAAGAATGTGTCAATTTCAGTAAGTGAAATCCCAATTGTGTAAGATTTGAGCCAATGGAAGCTGTTCAGATGTCTGCTGAATTTCTAATAAGAGCTTAATGAATTAAGTTTCAACTGTGAATATGCACAAATGGAAGCACTAACAGCTTCATTTTAATTCTTCCATCTGTGGTTTATCTCACTTGCTGAACCCACGTTTTCCTCTCCCATTCATTTTCTCTCAGAAATTCAAGACAATTTTTCATTATCAGCTGGATGTGATTATGCATACTTTATGGTGCCATTCTGATGATCCTTTGAGTAAATTGTACAGATGGAATCATTTAAGTACTGGGTTTTAAGACACTTACAGTATGTGAAGTAGTGAGAAATTAAGCAGATCGATGGCAAAGCCTGTCGCCTTTTTTTCATAATCTTCTATTTCTCCATATTTTCCTGCACTGTCCTTACTTCTCTTTACACATCTGACTCTCTTTGTGATTTCACAGATTTCTCTTTCTCACACTCTTCTTCACTCTACTCATTGATCATGTCATCCTTTTTATTAATAAAGAGTGAGAGCATGGCTTTATTTTTTACTCTGGGTCTTAATATCTGGAAAGATCAGTCTAACTCTTGCTTTACTTTATTGATTTTCTTCTTACCAGTGCTGCTTGTTTCAAATTTTCAAACCTAACCTTCTTTTAAAATCTATCTTCTTTCTTATATTTCCAGCACCTTTTTTTTTCCTGTCTACCAGATGTCTTCCCACATGCCGCTGTCTTCCTGCTCACTCCAGCATCTGTGTCTAATTAGTTATTAGCTCCTGTGGGTTCCTTTGTGGGTTTTTAGATGCTCAAAGTCTGGCTAATTTTCCATTTTTCTTTATGCAAATGTAGCATTTCATCACATCATTCAAACATTTTACTACCTAGAGATCTTTTGTGCGCTCAGCATGTTGATCTCCATGGCATAACTGAGCTCAGTTTCTTAGCTTTGGACAGTTTTGTCAGCCTACATTCATTTGTTCCTCAGATGGTCAGATTTCACAAGCTGGGAAGTCGTTATTTAAACACTTTATTGACAACTGCTTCTACTATATCTGCTTTAACTGACTTGTCAAGATTACTGCTAAAACTTTATGGTTACAACCTAATGAAGCTTATGTGCAGGTAAAATAAAGAAGATCTGTAAAGCTCACCGCTCTGCTGTCATTCTGCCTTTTGGACTCTCATTTGTACAACCCGCTTTCACCCCATCTCCACCCCATCCTTCATCCAAGATCTTTATCCAAGGCTACACCTGCTTCACCTCTGGCACCAACAGCATCTAGACTCCAGGGGGTCCTGTCCTACTTCCTACCATTGCTGGACTCCATCTGCTATGTACGTAACTGGCAAAAAAGTTTATTAATCAAACGCTGCATTTAAATATATCATGTATTACTCTGGGTTACATGTACAGTTCCTTCAAATGATCTCTACTTATTGAAACACCAATTGCAAAATAAAGAAATGTTTTAAGTTCACACATTTTCTTTCCACCACTGAGTGTGACTTCAACAACTCATCATGCATACTGTTGAGCTCGAAGAGTTTTCTTCTTCTTCGGTCATGTTCTCTTAATAATGCACACACTTGGTGGTTGATTACTTTTCCCGTTTCTTTAATTGTTAGCAACACAGGAGGGAAAACCATACATTACTTCAGCAGTTCGCGCTTCGGAACAACAGGAACAGGAAGTGAAGTAATCTATAATCACCAAAATAAAATCATTTTCAAAATAAAATGACAATCAGAAAACGTCTTTCACAACATAAAATAAATTAATATATTTACTCATGAGAACACAAATCTAACACCCCCCCTTGTTCTCATGCTGTTAACCCATAGCATCTTATGCATTTCCAAAGAACCATTTTTGAAACTTTCTGAGTCTCACTCTTGTAACTGGTTTTGTTAGTATGTCTGCAGCCATTTCTTCTGATGGACAGTGTTCAATGCAAATTTTCCTTTCATTTACCGCTTCACGAATGAAGTGATATTTCACATCAATATGCTTTGACCTCTGTCTGTTCACTGGGTTTTTACTCAACGCAATGGCCCCTTGGTTGTCCCCAAACAGTTTAGTACATGTGTACCTTTTTCTGTCCATGCCGTTTAACAGTTGGGTTAAGTACATGCTTTCCTGAGTAGTGGTTGCAAGACCAATGTATTCAGCTTCACATGTTGAGAGTGCCACTGTAGGCTGTTTCTTTGTTTTCCAAGATATTACTGGTCCCTCTTTAGTAAGTGCAAAACAGTAGCCTGTTGTACTGCGTCTGTCTTTTACAGAGGATGCCCAGTCAGAGTCACTGTAAGCAATTAGATCTAGATCCTCACTGCTTTTCTTAAAGATCAGTTCGAAGTCGTTTGTGCCTTTTAGGTATCTGAGGACTTGTTTTGCCGTTACTAAGTCCTCTCTCGTGGGTTGAGCTAGTGTTTGAGATAGTCTGCTAACAACCCAGCTTATATCTGGTCTCGTACACGTCATGGCATATATCAAACTGCCCACTATTTCTCTGTACTCTCTTGAGTTAACAGTCTCATTTGCATCATTTCCTCCACATGTAGTGGTGTCCATTTTTAGTTCACACGGTGTGGATCTGGGTTTGCATTCAGACATCCCAAAGCGTTCCAACATTCTTTGAATGTACCTCTTCTGATTCATCCTGATTTCACTCTCTTTTTGTATAAACTGTATCCCAAGAAAACTGGATATTTTCCCCAGGTCTTTCATGTTAAACTTTGACCTCATTGTTTCTTTGAATGTGTTTAACAAGTTAGTATTGCTAGCTGCAATGATCAAGTCATCTACCCAGATGATAACCAGTAGAGTTTCATGTCCAATGTCCTTTCTGTATACACAGTGATCAGAAAGGTTTCTTTCAAAGTCATTTTGTTCAAGGTAGTCATTCAAGAGTTTGTACCAGTTTCTACCTGATTGTTTTAACCCGTAAAGGGATTTCTTTAATTTGTACACCAAGTTTTCTCCTGACTCTGTTTGCTCAAAACCTTCTGGTTGTTCCATGTATATTTCTTCCTCAATGGGAGCATGCAAATATGCAGTTTTAACATCCATTTGGTGGATAATAAGATCATTCTGGACTGCTATTTGCATTAGGGTTCGTACAGATGTCATGTTTGCTGTTGGTGCAAATGTCTCTTGGTAATCTATTCCTTGTGTCTGGTTGTAACCTTTTGCTACAAACCTGGCTTTGAATATTTGTCCTTGTTCATTTTCTTTGAGGGCGTAGACCCATTTTCCTCCAATGGTATTTCTACCAGTAGGCAAAGTAGTCAGTTCGAATGTGTCATTCTCTTTCAGAGAGTTGATTTCTTCTGTCATTGCCTGTTTCCACCTTGGTGCCTCTGGTGACATCAGCGCCTCTTTATAGGTTTGGGGGATTCCACAGGTTGCTCTGTAACAATAATCAACACTTACAGAGGTTACATTTGCTAAATCTTTGCAGTTAGATGTGTAATCCTCTAGATATTTAGGAGGTTTCCTTTCTCTGTTAGGATAACGCTCAGTTTGGTTTTGCTCATCACCCTCATGTCTTTCTATGTCAGGGTTTGGTTCATTTGTGCTGGTTTCCTCTTCTCTAGGAGGTCTGTTCTCTGCTGCATTTTCATTTTGTTGTTCTGTACTTTCTTTTAAAGGCACTACATGTTCATAAGTCTGAATTTCTGTGTTATATTCATCAGTCTGTGTTTGTTGTTCAACAGTGTTCTTCTTGATAAATCTCACGAGTCTGTGTTTTGACACTTTTCCTGTGTGAGGGTTATAGACCAGGTATGCTGGGCTATTTTTACTATAACCCACAAATATTCCTTTTTCACATCTGGGATCAAGTTTCTTGTGGTTATGTGTGTATGCATAACAGTCTGACCCAAATATCCACAGTTTTGAGAGATCTGGTCTTTTCCCTGTTAACATCTGATATGGTGTACTTTTAGTCCTGTTACTGTAGCATCTGTTGCGGGTGTGTGCTGCATTTTGAATGGCGTAAGGCCATAATTCTTTTGGCAGCTCTTTTTCTAGTAAAAGGCACCTCCCCATTTCAAAGAGAGTTCTCCATTGCCTCTCAGCTGTGCCATTCTGATGGGGAGAATATGGCGCAGATGTCTCATGCTTTATGCCCTTTTTCCATAAAAGAGACTGGAAGGAACTGCTTGTGAACTCGGTGCCATTGTCCGATCTAATGCACTTAACACTGCCGTATGGTGCACAGTCAGCTAGAAACTTTGCTGTGGCCTCTGTGGTGTCACTTTTCTGTTTTAGAAAGTAAACTGACACTGCCCCTGAAAAATCATCTGTAAATAATATAGCGTATTTATGACCACTTTGGCCACTTGGTTCAATGGGGCCAGCTAGATCAGTGTGCACCAACTGTAATGGCTCACTCGCTTTTGGGTCGCTTTGTCTGTTTCTGTTGTTAGTGAATTTCCCTTCTGTGCACACATTACAATCTAACATGCCACTGCCTGTGATTTTCATGCCATCTACAACATCAGGTAGCTTTAACACATCACTAACATTACAATGTCCTAAAATTTCGTGCCATGTTTTCACATCACAAGCCAGATTAACAGTGTCACAGGACATCATGTCATTGTATGATGTTTCATTGTTTACCGTTTTCAAATAGTAGAGTCTGTTGTATTCTTCAATGGAGAAGACTGTCCCATCTTTGTTCACCAGTTCATTCTGTCCCTTCTTGAAGATCACCTGTGCTCCATAGGTTGTAGCTGCCTTCACTGAAAATATGCTCTGAGGGTAGGATGGGATGAACAGGGCATCTCTCAGTGTGATGGTGGTACAGTGTCCTTGTATGTCCCGTAGAGAAACGTTGGTGTCTCCCCTCTTGAGTGCGACGTTGTTTGTCCTGGATCCATCAGCGAGCTCCATGTAGTGTTTCCCAGGATCAAAAGTCTCATCAAACTTTATGAACTTGTTCTTCTCCGTAATGATGTGTGAAGTAGCACCACAGTCCACCATTAGTCCTTCTCTTATTATGTCAGTAGGCAGAAGTCTTTGACTAACTTTAAATACAAAAGTCTGCTCTTCTTTCTTGTCCTCTTGTTTTACTACAGTTAGTTTCGCATCATCTCTGTACTTGGTTTTTCTTCTACATGTCTCATCACTGTGTGTCGAGCTTCTATGGTAGCTACACC
This sequence comes from Rhamphochromis longiceps, assembly GCF_057381845.1. Taxonomy (NCBI): domain Eukaryota; kingdom Metazoa; phylum Chordata; class Actinopteri; order Cichliformes; family Cichlidae; genus Rhamphochromis; species Rhamphochromis longiceps. The sequence continues at coordinate 41,144,154 of NC_140563.1, forward strand.
ACTTAGGTGTTCCCTTTTGGCGACAATCTTTTACAAAATGTCCTCGGTTTCCGCATCCATGGCAGGTGATTGATGTTAAATCAACCTTCATCACATTATCTGCTTTTACTTTGTTGTCGAATTTCTCGGTTTCCTCATAACTTCGTAGGTTGCTTTTGAACTGTGTGAATGTTAAATCTTCACTGCTTTGAGTTGTGTGGATAGCAAATGGCTTGTAAGTTTCAGGAAGCCCCTTTAGAATCATAGCGATAATAAGTCCATCACTGATGACTTCTTTTGCATTTCTTAGGGAGGTCACTGCTTTTTCAGCTCGGATAATATAATCTGTCAGTCTCATCTGGTTTCTTCTGTAAAGACGTCAGCTCTGTGTACAGTGCGATGATTCTGGGCTTGCCTTTACTATCGTAGTGGTCACGTAGTATTTTTAAAGCTTTTCTTCCGTCGTCAGTCGCATCTCTCATTACCAGTGACAGACTTTTATCATCGAGAAACTGTATCAGTTCAGCGTAGCATTCAGCATTCTTCTCTGCATCTGGGTTAGTGACTGATAATATAGTGTCCTTTAGGCCAATGATCCGCATGTGGCCGAGAAACTTTGTCTCCCAAAGTTCGTAACTGTTTTCGTCTCCGTTGAAAACTAACCTCTGCCATCTTCCTCCTGTTGTGTCACGCCTGGGCCCATAACCTGTTGAGCTCGAAGAGTTTTCTTCTTCTTCGGTCATGTTCTCTTAATAATGCACACACTTGGTGGTTGATTACTTTTCCCGTTTCTTTAATTGTGAGCAACACAGGAGGGAAAACCATACATTACTTCAGCAGTTCGCGCTTCGGAACAACAGGAACAGGAAGTGAAGTAATCTATAATCACCAGAATAAAATCATTTTCAAAATAAAATGACAATCAGAAAACGTCTTTCACAACATAAAATAAATTAATATATTTACTCATGAGAACACAAATCTAACACATACCAACATTAAATGTGGCCTTCAGATTTGTTTTCTAACAAAAAAAGATGTTTGTGAATTTTTCCCAGTTGTGAACGAATTTTAATTTCAATTCAATTCAATTCAATTTTATTTATATAGCGCCAAATCACAACAAAAGTCGCCTCAAGGCGCTTCATAGATACAGAGAAAAACCCAACAATCATATGACCCCCTATGAGCAAGCACTTTGGCGACAGTGGGAAGGAAAAACTCCCTTTTAACAGGAAGAAACCTCCGGCACAACCAGGCTCAGGGAGGGGCGGCCATCTGCTGCGACCGGTTGGGGTGAGAGAAGGAAGACAGGATAAAAGACATGCTGTGGAAGAGAGACAGAGGTTAATAACAGATATGATTCAATGCAGAGAGGTCTATTAATACATAGTGAGTGAGAAAGGTGACTGGAAAGGAAAAACTCAATGCATCATGGGAATCCCCCGGCAGCCTAAGTCTATTGCAGCATAACTAAGGGAGGATTCAGGATCACCTGGTCCAGCCCTAACTATATGCTTTAGCAAAAAGGAAAGTTTTAAGCCTAATCTTGAAAGTAGAGATAGTGTCTGTCTCCCGAATCCAAACTGGAAGCTGGTTCCACAGAAGAGGGGCCTGAAAACTGAAGGCTCTCCCTCCCATTCTACTTTTAAATACTCTAGGAACAACAAGTAGGCCTGCAGAGCGAGAGCGAAGTGCTCTAATAGGGTGATATGGTACTACAAGGTCATTAAGATAAGATGGGGCCTGATTATTTAAGACCTTGTATGTGAGGAGCAGGATTTTGAATTCAATTCTGGATTTAACAGGAAGCCAATGAAGGGAAGCCAAAACAGGAGAAATATGCTCTCTCTTTCTAGTCCCTGTCAGGACTCTTGCTGCAGCATTTTGGATTAGTTGAAGGCTTTTCAGCGAGTTTTTTGGACATCCTGATAATAATGAGTTACAGTAGTCCAGCCTGGAAGTAATAAATGCATGAACTAGTTTTTCAGCGTCACTCTGAGACAGGATATTTCTAATTTTAGAGATGTTGCGCAAATGGAAGAAAGCAGTCTTACATATTTGTTTAATATGTGCGTTGAAGGACATATCCTGGTCAAAAATGACTCCCAGGTTCCTCACCGCGTTACTGGAGGCCAAGGTAATGCCATCCAGAGTAAGAATCTGGTTAGATACCATATTTCTAAGATTTTCAGGGCCGAGTACAATAACCTCAGTTTTATCTGAATTAAGAAGCAGAAAGTTAGCGGCCATCCAGGTCTTTATGTCTTTAAGACATTCCTGCAGTCTAACTAATTGGTGTGTGCTATCTGGCTTCATGGACAGATAGAGCTGGGTGTCATCGGCATAACAGTGAAAATGTATGCTATGTCTTCTAATGATGCTGCCTAAGGGAAGCATGTATAATGTAAACAGAATTGGTCCTAGCACTGAACCCTGTGGAACTCCATAATTAACCTCAGTGTGTGAAGAGGACTCTCCATTTACATGCACAAATTGGAGTCTATTAGATAGATATGATACAAACCACTGCAGTGCAGTACCTGTAATACCTACAGCATGTTCTAATCGCTCTAATAGGATATTATGGTCAACAGTATCGAATGCTGCACTGAGGTCTAGCAGGACAAGCACAGAGATGAGTCCACTGTCAGAGGCCATAAGAAGATCATTTGTAACCTTCACTAAAGCTGTTTCTGTGCTGTGATGAGCTCTGAAACCTGACTGAAACTCTTCAAATAAACCATTCCTCTGCAGATGATCTGTTAGCTGTTTGACAACTACTCTTTCAAGGATTTTTGATATGAAAGGAAGGTAGGAGATTGGCCTATAATTAGCTAAGACTGCTGGGTCTAGAGATGGCTTTTTGAGTAAAGGTTTAACTACAGCCAGCTTGAAGGCCTGTGGTACATAGCCGATTATTAGAGATAGGTTGATCATATTTAAGATCGAAGAATTAATTAATGGCAGAACTTCTTTGAGCAGTTTTGTAGGAATGGGGTCTAAAAGACACGTTGAAGGTTTGGAGGAAGTAATTATTGAAGTTAACTCAGAAAGATCAATTGGAGAAAAAGAGTCTAACTTAACATCAATGGTACTAAGAGTAGCTGTAGATAATATTACATCTGTGGGATGATTACTGGTAATTTTTTCTCTAATGATAAAAATTTTATTTGTGAAGAAGTTCATGAAGTCATTACTAGTTAACGTTAAAGGGATGGTTGGCTCAAAAGAGCTCTGACTTTTTGTCAGCCTGGCTACAGTGCTGAAGAGAAACCTGGGGTTGTTCTTATTTTCTTCAATCAGTGATGAATAGTAAGATGTTCTGGCTTTGCGGAGGGCTTTCTTATAAAGCAGCAAACTTTTTCTCCAGGCTAAATGATGATCCTCTAAATTTGTGACACGCCATTTCCTCTCCAGATTACGAGTCATCTGCTTTAGGCTACGTGTTTGAGAATTATACCACGGAGTCAGGTACTTCTGATTAGAGACCTTAGTTTTCACAGGAGCTACAGTATCCAGAGTCGTACGTAGTGAGGAGGTGAAATTATTAACAAGATAATCGACCTCTGTTGGGGTAGCGTTCAGATAGCTGCTCTGCTCTGTGTTGGTACAGGGCATTGAAGATGATAACAGTGGGTGGATTATATTCTTAAACTTAGTTACAGCGCTTTCAGAAAGACATCTACTTTGATAAAGTCTACTCTCCACCGCTGTGTAATCAATTATTGTAAATGTAAATGTTATCAGGAAATGATCAGACAGGAGAGGGTTTTTAGGAAACACTGTTAAATGTTCAGTTTCTATGCCATATGTTAAAACAAGATCTAGAGTGTGATTAAAGTGGTGGGTGGGTTCTTTTACATTTTGAGAGAAGCCAATTGAGTCTAATAACAGATTAAATGCCATGTTGAGGCTGTCATTTTTAGCATCTACATGGATGTTAAAATCACCCACAATAATTATTTTATCTGAGCTCAGAACTAAATTAGATATAAAGTCTGAGAAATCAGACAGAAACTCTGTGTAAGGCCCAGGTGGACGATAGATGATAACAAGTAAGACTGGTTTCTGAGTTTCACAGCTGGGGTGGACAATGTTAAGCATCAGGCTTTCAAATGAATTAAAAGTCTGTCTTGGTCTTTCATTAATTAACAGGCTGGTGTGAAAAATTGCTGCCACACCGCCCCCTCGGCCTGTGCTTCGAGGTTTCTGGTAGTTAGAATGACTCGGGGGTGTTGATTCATTTAAACTAACATAATCATCCTGCTGCAACCAGGTTTCTGTAAGGCAGAGTAAATCAATTTGTTGATCAATTATTAAGTCATGTACTAACAGAGACTTGGAGGAGAGAGACCTAATATTTAATAATCCACATTTCACTGTTTTACTCTTTGGTTCAGATGTGGATACTTTATTGTTCTTTCTTTGTAATTGTTTATGTTTAAGTTGTTTGTTGCTGGTTTTTAGTTTGTTTTTTGTCTGTTTGGGAGCTGACACAGTCTCTATGGAGATGGGTTTTTGGGGGGGTAGCAGGAGGAGAGAAGCTGCAGAGAGGCGTGTAAGACTGCAACTCTGCTTCCTGGTCCCAACTCTGGATAGTCATATTTTGGGGGGTTTAATAAATTTGTCCATATTTCTAGAAATGAGAGCTGCTCCATCCAAAGTGGGATGGATGCCGTCTCTCCTAACAAGACCAGGTTTCCTCCAGAAGGTTTGCCAATTATCTATGAAGCCCACATCGTTTCTGGGACACCACTCAGACAGCCAGCAATTTAAGGAGAACATGTGGCTAAACATGTCACTCCTGGTCTGATTGGGGAGGGGACCAGAGAAAACTACAGAGTCCGACATTGTTTTAGCAAAGTTGCACACCGATTCAATATTGATTTTAGTGACCTCCGATTGGCGTAACCGGGTGTCATTACTGCCGACGTGAATTATGATTTTACTGAATTTACGTTTACCCTTAGCCAGCAGTTTTAAATTTCCTTCAATGTCGCCTGCTCTGGCCCCTGGAAGACAATTGACTATGGTTGCCGGTGTCTCTAGCTTCATATGTCTGAGAACAGAATCACCAATTACCAGAGTTTGACCCCCGGCGGGTGTGTCGCCGAGTGGGGAAAAACAGTTAGACACATGAACGGGTTGGTGGTGTACCTGGGGCTTCTGTTTAGGACTATGCTTCCTCCTCACCGTGACCCAGCCGCCCTCTTTCCCCAGCTGCTTGGGGTCTGCCGGGGAACAGCTAGCGGGGCCTATGCTATCTTCGGCTGCACCAGCTACAGGGGCCTGGCTAGCTACAGGTGAATGAAGGGTGCGAAGCCGAGTCTCCAATTCAGTAATCCTGGCCTCCAGAGCTGCAAATATGCTACATTTGTTACAGATATCATTACTGCTAAAGGAGGCCGAGGAGTAACTAAACATCTGACACAATGAGCAAGAAAGTGCAGGAGGGACAGGTGAAGTAGCCATGGTGCTAACGAGTCGGCTACGAGCTAAGCTAAGCTAGCGAAACAGTACAGAGACTGTGAGTGAATACTTTGGCTATAAATTAGGTAGTGAGTACACAGAAAGTGTGCTTCGGATGAAGCACGTGAAAATTATACTATGAAAGAAGAATGTATTTAAAAGTTGTTAATTAAATTGCTAAGCAAATAAGCTACTCAGAAACACCACTGTGTTTGAGCAGGAACAGGAAGTGATACTCTACCGCAGAGCGAGCAAACACCAAGTGACAGCGCCACCAAGAGTGCTTCTTCTATTTCTTAGTCACTTCCTAAGAAATAGCCTATTTGTTATATCTGCTTGATCCTAACTTAAAATATCCAAATGTTATTTGATTTTCTTTTTTCAGTAAGATCTAAAAGATAACTGCACTGGCTTACCATTATGGCTGACATTTGTTTCCCTGATCAGGTCTCATCTCTTTAGTATATCACCCACTTTTCTTGTGTTCCTCCAGCTGTTCTGAAATAGTGAGAAGAATGCATTAAGAAAAGTTGTCTTACATTGATTTATCCTTTTGCTCCTCATTTCTCCTAAGGGGGTTTAGGGGAAACAGAATACAATAATCTCCAAATAAGAAAAGAATTTATATGTGATGAGACAAATGAAACTGTGAGCAGCACAATTTCCATCGGGGGGGCTTTGTACTCTGTGCTTTCACTGAAAGGGATAGAGATGGAGAGGCAAAGAAAATATTTTTTTTCCATGTACAGCACATTCAGTGTCTTCATCTATCTTGTATTGGGACTGTGGTAACACTGGAAGGGAATGATCCAGACTATCAATGGCTCAATACCCAGCTTTTACTCCAGATGAACTGCTGCTGCTGCAGTTAAATAAATAACATTAAGAGCAATGATGTGTTTCCAATAGGTCAAATGAGGTGTCTCCCCTTGTTTAAGCACTGGGCTTTTTTATGGTGGGTATTTCTCTTGTCATAACAGAAAAAAAAAGAGTTGTTATGAAAACATCAATGACAGCATTCATCTCAGTCTATTGGCACTGTGACAATGAGCAAGCACACACAACACTAGAATCCACATTTTCCCACTGGCACATCTCAAAATGTCTTTTTTTAACTTAGTTATCCTGCTGTTTTGTTCTTTTTTTCATAACTGCGTGCAAACCTTTTGTATCTTTGTCATATTGGAAGAAAATTCCATTAAATTTTGTAATTTGTCACTTGGAATATAAATGAGGCTTCTTGAAAAATGACATGAATGAGACGTTAATGTTATTAATGTTTGGGGACAAATCAATTTTGCCTTTTACCTTTTGTGATTGGATAATTTGGTCTTCTTTTTATTTATTTATTTGTTTGCTTGTTTGTTTATTTAGTAACAGTGATGAGGAGACAGTTTAGCTACTGTGTGCCATTTATTTGTGCTTCCAAAGTCAGAAGTATCAGTCAGTAGCAGCTTTTTGCTGCTCTGAGAGGGACCAACATTGAATGAGTCCCTGATTATTTGTTTTGTTTTCTTATGTAATCACACGTGAACAACATATTAGATCACTGAAAACCTTTGAAAAGCTCCTCCCACAATGAGGGTTTTCAGAAATTCCACTTCGCTCGCCCACTGTGTTCACATATGTACGGGGAAAACAGATTTTGTTGTACAATGTCAAAGGTTTTTTGGACCACAGACTTGTGGTTGCTTTTGACAGGTACCAGTTGTAAAAACTACCTATGTACACGTGGACATTGCCTAAGTTGGACAAGGTAAGGAAGTGATTGTTCTAAGGTTTTGTGTTGTACTACACAAAACCTGAAATATAACCACAAAATATACTGACAGTATTCTTTGTCAGTATATTTACATTTGGGTTTCTGTTTTTGTTTTGTTTTTTGTCTGTGTTTCTGGGATTTGAAGTGTTGAGTATTGTTATTAGCGTTTTTATTTCCTACTTTGAAGCTTAGAGGTGTGTTGCATTGTGGTAACTAATTATTGTAGAAAGTAAAAATCACAGTGGTCATTAAAGTGTGTTAAGAAATGCAAACTTATGATTATTAACCTCAAAAGTCATAACGCACGGCTCTCCGCTACATAAGCTGTCTTTATAAGTTAAAAGTATCAGTGTCAGTATTGGTGTCAGCAATATTGCCCATGTATCTACTTGGTATCAGAGCAATACCAAAATTTTCAGTACCATGCAACACTACTTATTATTATTCTACTAAGTTTGAACATTAGTTTTTCTCATGTGATTTGACTTCAGTTGAGTTTTATGTGCCAGTTTTCATTGCCTTACTGCTCTAGTTCTGGTTTATAATTAGCCTCAGTTTCTCTTTTGAGGTTCTTATTTCTTGTGTGTTTAGTTCCCTGAATGTTTCCCTTAGTCTGTACCTCCATCATTTTTTGTTCATGCCTTTAATCTCCACTCTCCCCTTCAATGTTTTCTTGTCCCCATTGCATTTATGTAACTTTTTGTGTTTTTAGGTTTTACACTTTAGACTTTTTTGGTGGACTTCATTTTTCAGCCTAATAATCAGCATGCTTTTTGTCTGTGTTCCTGTCCTTTACAGACAGTAACTTTTCTTTTCCTTATGGAGGGTGGTTTTTATTTTAACCTATGACCACAAGAACACAAATAATTGATTTTTATTTTTTTATTTATTTATTTTGGCAGTTGTATTTATTCATTTATCATGGGAGCAAGTGGGTGGCAGAGTGCACCCTGAATACATCATCTATGGGTTTTTATTAGATTATATATGTAGTCAAAGGTTAATGTCTGTGAAACCTGTCCAGAGTGTGCTTCTCGCTCAGTGTCAGCTGGCATACCCTCCTTTTATTACCTTTCTTGCCCTGACAGCAGCATTGAGAGTGCTTGTCAATGTGTGGTAACACAGAGACACTGAATTAATGCTTCTTTTCTTGCTAAACAATAGGAAGAAGACACAAAGAAATATTGCACAGATGCTATTTAAATCAATATAAGGGTGAAAAAAGGTGAACTCATTTCAGTGTTAGTTGTAGCAGTTGTTTGTCAGGTGAGATGATTTGGATGGTTTGTTGATTTTCATCACAGATTGCATGTTCAGTCATATTTGTACTTCCACTCACGCTCACCGATGGCCCCCGGGCTGAACTGTGGCATTGTGTCAGGAATAAATTGTAAAAAATTCATCTGCAGCAACAGATTGAATCTTGGGTTGAGTTGAACTGAACCTTGCTTTGGCATTGTTTATCAGCCTAATCTTACATTCTTGCATGTTCTGTGTGTCAAGTTGAGAAATTAATTTTTAGAGGCCTTAAATTCAGTGAATGTCTTGCAGCTTTCAGTTTCAAGAGTGGTCTATTTTTACATGAATCAATTTTCTGTGGTAATGGATGGTTTCATACTCATACCAAAGTGTATCAGAATCATGGGGGAAAAAAATAATTTATATTAGCTGCCCGGATGCCATGGTTCAGCTTTAACAGTGCTTTGCATGATGCTGGTGCTTTCCTCACATGTATAATTTAAGTAGCAGATGATAGTGTCTGTGAAATCAGTTTTGACAATTATGATTGGACTTTTTGTATCCCGGCAGAAATGTGTCCCTTCAATTTCCACTGGGAAAGCCCAGTAATCTTGCAATCAGAGAGAAATATTCACAATTCTGAGTGTATTCTCTGGCACTAATGAGGATGTTTTGGCCACTAGCTTTTCTGTTATGTGTGAGATAGTGTTGGAGATAACATTGTGTGCATCCTGTAACAGTCAGAAGTATCTTTCTACTGACCGGAACAGCAAGGTAGGTCAAAATGAACTTCTGACCTACAATTTGTTTAATAGATATGTACCACAGGAGAGCTCAACCCAGCAGCATCTGCTGGGGAATTCTTGGAAATTAGCCATTTCCATGTTTCACTATACTTAAGCTTAGCACTAATGGGCTCTAGAAGAATAATTGCAGCAGGAAATCAAAATGGGATCCAGGACATAAAAATGGAATATAAAACTGTCTTATACATCAGCCCTGCCATAATTACACAGAAGGTACTCACAGTATTTTTGTTCTCTTTCAGCCATAATGCTCGGGTCTTATTTTCTACAGTTGACAGGCTAACAAACCCTCCTGTGCCAGTGGCAGCTGAACTTCATTCGACCATGGCCTGCAATGACTTTGCCAAATTCTTCACTGAAAAAATCCAAAAAATTAGACAAGCAATTGGTACATCAACAGCAGATCCAGGATATGTACTGTGTCCACCAAAAAACTGTTTAAACACCATGAAACAGTTTCAACCTATTAACAGCAAAGACCTGGAGGACATCTTAGGTCAACTGAACTCCTCCTCCTGCTGTTTAGATGTCCTGCCAACAAGTTTTTTCAAAAAGGTCTCAAAGAGTTTAGAGTCAGACCTGTTACAGATCGTCAACTTTTCTTTATTATCAGGTGTGTTTCCAGAATCACTAAAAACTGCTGTAATCAAACCTATACTGAAAAAGGACAATCTTGACAAGACACAAATGAACAACTACAGGCCGATCTCAAATCTCCCGTTTTTAAGTAAGATCATTGAAAAAGCAGTTTCTCAACAGCTCAGTTACTTCTTAAAACAGAATAATTGCTACGATGCCTTCCAGTCAGGTTTTAGACAGAACCACAGCACTGAAACCGCTCTGACCAAAGTGTTCAATGACATATGTCTGAACACAGACAGTGGAAAAATGTCAGTCCTAGTTTTACTGGATCTCAGTGCAGCATTTGATACAGTTGACCACAACATATTACTCAAACGACTGGAGAACTGGACAGGTCTTTCAGGAACTGTACTAAACTGGTTCAAAACATACGTAGAAAACAGGAAATACTTTGTATCAATAGGTAACTTCACATCTGAGCAGACAAGTATCACATGTGGAGTTCCCCAAGGTTCCATCTTGGGACCCCTTCTGTTTAACATCTACATGCTCCCACTTGCACAGATTATAAACAACAACAAAATAAACTATCACAGCTATGCAGATGACACACAAATATATATCACAATGTCACCAGGAGACCGAGGCCCTGTACAGGCTCTTGGTAAATGCATTGAGGAAATCAATGACTGGTTGTGCCACAATTTTCTCCAGCTAAACAAAAACAAAACTGAGGTAATAGTCTTTGGCGCCAAAGAAAAACGATTACAGGTCACCAGAGAACTTCAATCTATACATCTAGAAACCACAAACCAGGCGAGAAATTTGGGTGTAGTGATGGATGCAGACCTAAACTTAGAAAAACACATTATGACAATAACAAAGTCAGCTTACTATCACCTCAAGAATATATCAAGGATAAAAGATCTGATGTCTCAACAGGACCTGGAAAAACTAGTCCATGCATTCATCTTTAGTAGGCTTGATTACTGTAACAGCATCTTTACAGGTCTACCTAAAAAATCAGTCAGACAACTACAGCTCATTCAGAACTCTGCTGCTCGAGTCCTCACTAAGACCAAAAAAGTGGACCACATCAGTCCAGCTCTGAGGTCCTTACACTGGCTGCCTGTCCGTCAGAGGATAGACTTTAAAGTTCTGATGCTGGCCTATAAAGCTCTGAATGGTTTAGGACCAAAATACATCAATGACCTCCTGACCCAGTATGAACCATCCAGATCCCTCAGGTCATCTGGATCCGGTCTTTTATCAGTTCCCAGAGTCAGAACCAGACACGGAGAAGCTGCATTCAGCTTTTATGCTCCTTATATCTGGAACAAACTCCCAGAAAGCCTCAGATCAGCTGAAACACTCAGTTTATTTAAATCCAGGTTGAAGACTCACCTGTTCTCAGCTGCATTTGAATAAAGCACCAAATCCACACTTTAAGCTTAAATTTCAAAACTTACATTTAACTACTGATTTTATCTACTGTTCTGATTTTATCTGTTTTGATTTTATATACTGTTGTTTGTTTGTTTGTTTGTTTGTTTGTTTGTTTGTTTGTTTGTTTGTTTGTTAATTAGTTAGTTAGTTTATTTGCTTGTTTTAATCAATTTTAAATCATGCTTTTTAGTTGTTCTTGTTTCTAATGTCTCTGTAAAGCACTTTGAATCACCTTGTTGTTGAATTGTGCTATACAAATAAACTTGCCTTGCCTTGCCTTCATTTTCGTCTCCGGAAGCCACAAAAAGCACAATTGACAGTATTTATAGATGCTCGATTATTTCATCCATCTAGTCATCCATTTCCTTTTATTTCATTCTAGTACAAGACACAATGGCTAAGCATGGATGTCTCACACCATTGTTTTTAGTAAGACATGCTGCCAGAGAAATGGAACTGTCCAAGGTCTAAGTGTTTTTTGTCCGTACTTGTATTTCATGTCCATAGATGAGCTTAAAAAGGATAGTTGGCATGGCTCAACTCAAAAATTTTGTTTTTTAGACATTTTTTTTCCAAGTCTGCTGTCTAAATATGATTTCTGCATTCCAAATAATACGTGTATCATTTCTAAATGTCTGAAGTAATTAGAGCTGCACTCCTCTACTAAAAACTCAAGAAGGTTGTAACTTTGAAAGATGATGTGGTGGTCAGTGACATTCCCATGTATAACACATTGAAGTGCACCTGGATGAAAATGGCACCTATGCTCTGAATGCAGAAACCCTGCTGTTTAGGTAAGAGTCCAAAAAGCGTGAGTGCTCCAGCTGATGGAGGTCAACAGAGTGTGAATGGAGACTCTGCACTTGGCCCCAGCAGGTTTTTTAGCACAGGCGCTCAGTGAGCACAGGATCAGCTTTCACTGTACCAGATGGAATTCAGAGAATATTCTCCCTTGGCTATGAGCCACAGCATGAGTGTTGTGTGAGTCTGTGTGGGCCATATGCGCATGTGTGCATGCATGTGTCTACACCTTTCCACTTATTTAACTTGCTGCTGCTCTCTGGCCTTTCCCTCATTTCGGATTAAATTACCAGTATTCGCATGAAGGCAGCTTTTCATTTTCAGCCCCTCGTAATTACACCAATCATATCTTCATCCATGGAAGCCTGTTTTGTACCTGTCTCATCTTTGCTCCTATAGTAGTACTCCCTTTATAACTTTATTAAGGATTCTTTGAAGGTTTCCTTCTGCTTATCTGTAAAGACAAATTACTTTTTTTTCATTTTTGCCTCACTTGCCAGGTTACATCCTCTTCCTGCTCCTCTGATTTTTTTTCTTTTCTCATCTTCCTTTCTCAACTGCGTCTTCTCTCTGCAGCTGAACAACAAATGACAGCACACATTGGTATACCTCTTATATTTTCTTATATTCAGCGGCTCGAGTACACCTTTAATACTGCTACAGTAAAGTGTTGTTCTCAGGCTACACTATATTCAGTACAAATTTGCATGGTGAAATTGGCTAGTTTTTGGGAGGGAACTATGGCATTAACCAGAATGATTAAGACCACCATTATTAAGACCGTTAAACCACTGTCCAGCAATGCAATGCTTTTGATAAATATTATAAGTAATTTCAAGAGTGAGCAACTAAATTGTACACGAGAGGAGAAAAAAAAAATAAAGGTAATGTCTTTGAAAATATAAAACATTTTTTTCCTAATGCCAGAAAAGAAAGACACATTCAAACAAATGGGGCTAATTCCACATATAACAGTCAAACTAAGGAGACAAAATATGGAACCTATGAATCAATTTGAATAAGTGGTAACGATCACCCTCAAAGTGGTGGATAAACAACTCATTTTAAGAAGAGAAGGTCATTTAAAGGAGACAATGGTTGGTGACTTCATTTGCTTGTGTGTAAGCAGGCCTGTCAGTAATTCACTGGAGGTTGCTAGGCAGGAGGACAGCATTGGAAACCTGCATGCAGTTTTTTTTTTTTTTAAAGGAACAAATTACTGTTTCTCGTCACTGATGTGTTCGGTGTCTTCTTTAGATATATCCACCCATGAAAGGGCCGTTGGCTTTTCACCAAAATGCATCTTTTAATTCAACCTTTAATAAAACTCAGAGGTTGATTTGTAGACTGCACAATTCTAATGTGTACAGATATGAATGCTTAAAATTATTAAGAGGATTGTAACACTAAACAGCGTTTTATCTTAAGGAGTGAAGAGGATACACAGTGGTTTTAACATAGCTTATGCACTACAAAATTCAATTATAAAAGAAAAGAAAAGGAAAAGATTATAAAATCTTAAGGGAAAAATCAACTTTTAGTAGATGTGTTTTTGTAAAGTTGTTTGGAGAGAAGAAGAGTAGGTGGATAAATAGTAATGTGTTTCTGTCTGAGATAAATGATGCTCAGAGAGGGGAAGACCAACAATCAAAATGTATTTTGATTCTGATTGGCTTCTTTGTTCTGTGGTGTGCTGTATTTCATTTTAGAATTAAATTTAAAGTTTGTGCTTTAAGAAAATGTGTTTGTCTGATGTTAATGTGACCGGGCTCTTCAACTGACTGTCCTACACATTTCTAAACATTTAAGTAGTTTATCTGGACAGCGTACTCTGAATAGAGTTACTGAAGGCTATTAACCCCGATTCTTTTGTCCTCATGATAGAACAGAGAAAACCAACTCATAGTGTGTTAAAACATTTATATTTCTTTTATTCAATCATCTTCCGGAGGAGAGAGACCCCTGCACAGCCCAAACGCCAGTTGCAGGATCTCTAACATTAGAATCATAAACTGTGTCTCATATAGGTATTATTTTGGTACTTTACACGTCACAGTTTCAATACAACCATTGCTTATATGGCAAAGTTCCTCTTTTCTGTCTGGCTTCCTGTATTTATTAATATACTGTACAGCTCTACACTTCCTGTTTTCAGTCTGGCTGAGCTCTTAGTTTATGAGTCAAAAGTGGCCTTGCTCTACAAACCTTCATTATTAAAGTACATAAAACAATATGTCTGTGAAGGTTCTCAGTCATCCAGGTCATCGTAGTCAAAGGAGCCAATGTTCACATTTTGGACAGAGAGGACAGATGGTTTGAAAGAGGAGTGAAAGAAGCCACCTATGTCCACTGTGAGCGACCATCTTTGAACAGAGGCGGGGGTTTACGACACCAACTCTCTGCCATCTATAATCCAGTTTTGAGATCCCTTCCCAGACGCCTTAACGCCCACTGACAGCTGACCTCAGGAATTCGCATGATAAGGTGGGGCCAGGTTTCACAATGAACACACCCGAAACCCTGGCTGATTGGGACCCACGCCCAGTTTCCCACCTTGGCTCAGGCGATTAGAGGATCATCAGGGGGTCCTTTTGTCCCTCTGTGGGGGGTTACTCCCACTAGGTTTATATCTGGGACTCTCCACCATTTGACCTTAGAACTGAAGAAGCTTCTCGGATGAGAGGTGAAACGTCTTCAAGCAACTTAAAGAAGTCCAGACGCTTTTCTTTGCAAGCTCCTTTGACTACATAAAACAATATAATAAGAAAATAAGGATACTAAGGATATATTAATTACATGACAAGGTGGATGAGCTTAAGTGCCTGGGTGTCAGCCATCCAAAGTAAGGGACAGTGCACAAGAGAGGTGAAGAATGGAGTCCATGTAAGATAAAGCTTTAGAGGTGATTTGTGACAGAAGGATAGCAGCAAGAGTAAAAGGGAAGGTTTACAAGATAGCACTGAGACCTGCTATGGTGTATGGTTTGGAGACAGAGGCACTAGCCAAAAGATGGGGGTGGGGGCAAGCTTGCAGTAGAAGATGTTAAGATTTCCATTGGAAATGGCCAAGGATCACCAAGATTAGAAATGAATATATCAGAGGCAAATGATGAAAACTACAAAGACTCATGGATGTAGTGAAGGAGGACATGCGCAAGGTTGGTGTGACAGAAGGACGCTATAGAGAGAAATGGAGGAACAGGAGACAGTGTGTCAACTCATAAAGGGAACAACTGAAAGACAGCTTATCTGGACAGTCTCCATACAGACATGTGAAAGGTCAGATGACTGGAAGGTGCTTTTAGGCATTGTTATTCTTTGACATATGGTTTAGGCATTGTTCGGCTCTATATGAAGTTCTGTTTAAATTGGAAATAGAAGCTTCAGCAGGGTAGCTTATATCATGGAGAGTGAGAAAATATTGGACTTTTCACAAAGTTCTTCATGAAGAACATTTCATATAAATGTGTTTGTGTTACAATGCTGTGTATACTATTGATGGAGGCACATGTGCTGAATAGTGTTTAATTCTTTTTGTGGTTACATCATGTTTTCAAGGCCTTCAACATATTATAACTTCTGCCCACACCAACACATTAAATTTACAGTTGAGTAGCAAAATAGAGAGGATGAAGAGGAATACATTTTTGTAGGATTCACACTGCATAACCATGTGAGGGTAGCAAAAATCAAAACAAAACAAAAAACATTGATCCTGCTCAGGCCACACTCCTCCCCTCATACACCACTTTAGGACTCCTCCACTGAAAACTCCTGCTTGGGGTCTTGGTTGCAGTTCAAGACACAGCTCTTGTCACCACTGATAATCTCCTTATTAGATATTTATGGGTTCTGCTGCAAAACTTTATAAGCACATTGCATGCTTGAGATCTCATTTTGAAAAAATAATGACAGAAAAAAACCGTAGGAACTGGCAAGAGGAGGGAAGAAGAAGCCCGGTTAAAACACACAGAGGAACGTCCCTCTCTCTCCCAGAACCAGCTTAAGTCCCATTCAGGGCAATAGATTGTCCAGAGAAGATTGTTATCCAGCAACGTTTTACGAGAAGGCCCCCCTTTTTATTATCTCCTTTTTATAAATTAATTTCTGATGTGCAAGAAAAACAGAACCATTCCTTTGTACATGACAATTGCTAATATAACACTATTTGCAAAATCTGATAAAGATATTTTCTGTCACTGAATATCACTGCTAACAAGAGCATTGGAATTAAGGGCAACACATTATCATTCAGATTTGGATCTGCCAAAGACAGATTTTTTTTTTCATCAAAAAATAAGACTCCTTCTGATGTAACACTATAAATACCAGAAACCATGATTAATAATAGCTTCTCTTAAGGCTGAAAAGCTGTTTCATAGCATAGACTTGTTCTTCATCGCTCTGAGCTACCTGGAGCTCTATTTCACCCACAGAAAACATCAGACAACTCACCGACATCTGTAACTAAGGCATTATAGCAACAAAGATGCTCCCACTTAACAAGGGTTCCCATTATCGCCACTATCTTTTTTTCCTTTACTGAGCCTTTGGCTGCACATGTTAGTGTGAAAACATTTCAGGTATCACTTCTGTTGGTCCAAATCTGCTGGCTACCTACAGTAGAGTGTCTTCCTCCAATAAATGGTCTAAATCTGAGATTTTGGTAATGTGAGTCTGACAGGTCAGAGAGCCTAAAATGTACTAAAGATGTTTTGATAGTTTTATGGAAATGGATGAGCGACTCAGCAGTACAGATGTGGCCAGAAGTTTACACACACTCATGCCCATGATGAATGACACGGTAATTTGAGGCTTTAATAATTTGCTCCATATTCTGAATGTGTTTAATTGTTTAAATATAAAACAATGCATGACTATAACTGTCACAAATACAGCTGTCCCAAGACTTGGTGAAATTGCAGGAATGGCTTAAAAGACTGACTTAAGCGTCTACAGTATTCTCCTGCTTCTCTTCTAACCCATTTCACTAGGATGCTTTCTCTCCCTGTTGTAGATTTGTTTCATCTGGAGCCTCAGCAGCATCATTATGGGTGTCTTATGTCTCGAGGAGTACTAAAGAAACTCACCTTTAAAAGGAAAAATCGGGTTTCACACCTGACTGATAAAACAGCTCATCAGCTGTGGGGCTGACGTGTTTTGGTGCGGAGAATTTTAAGTAGGGTAAATAATTCATACACCACAGAGTTCTGTATCCTCTTCAAGAAGAAAGATCCTTACTTTTCTTTTTCCGCCCCAAGAATTGGCATTCATTGCTTAATTGTGAATCACCTTTTTTCTTTCCGTTTACCTTTCTATTAAGGCCTGTTTTCTGTTGCTTCCATATCTCTCCGATGTTTTCTTTCTGATTCCCTCTGCCTGGCAGTCTTTCCTTTTTAACACCTCATCAGCTTCAAAAGAGAAACTGCTTTTATATCTCATCCTGTGTGCCTAAGCTGCTATTCTACAGCCTTATCTTTGTGTTTCTACTTTCTGACTTATTACAGTCATGTTTTCTCCTCTTTTGTTTGCAAGCTGCTCATAAAAGCTAAATGACAGTCACAGCTTTTTCTATTTTGTACTTGTCAGGGGCATTTTAGAAGGGGAAATTTTAATGAATGTAATCTAATTAAACATACAAATGATTTATTGTTCACAGGCTGTTGCACATAGTGTGAAATGGAGATATGAAAAGAGAGGAAATTGATATTTGTTCCTGTTCTTGACTATATCCTTTTATCTTCCCCAACATGTTCAGTATTTAAGATAACCAAGAGCCCATATTGTTCAGTAACCGGTAACACTGGTTATAACTGGCATAGAAAAAAATTTGAGTTCACAGCATTCACACTTTATTTAATTTAATAAGTGGACTTCTCAGATCTTACCCTCATTGCACTTTAGGTGAACCGTACAGTTGCTAATAAGCAAACTGTTCAAGACAGGATTTGCTTTCTAAAGCGACCATGTCTCAAATGATTTTCACTAAAACAAAGACTTCCCTTAGGCAAATATAGATAAAAAGCCCCTAAGGCTTCTTTTGAAAACATGAAATTGAAACAATATTTGGATCAGATATCAGTTTGACATAAACCCAAAAAGCTGGATCAGATATCTGTGACAATGAGCTGATGCATTCAGGTCCGTTTCTGTTGCTCTGCGTTTACTTTCAGGCCCCTCTTCTGTGGAACCAGCTTCCAGTTTGGATTCGGGAGACAGACACTATCTCTACTTTTAAGATTAGGCTTAAAAGTTTCCTTTTTGCTAAAGCATATAGTTAGGGCTGGACCAGGTGACCCTGAATCCTCCCTTAGTTATGCTGCAATAGACGTAGGCTGCCGGGGGATTCCCATGATGCATGATGAGTTTTTCCTTTCCAGTCACCTTTCTCACTCACTATGTATTAACAGACCTCTCTGCATTGAATCATATCTGTTATTAACCTCTGTCTCTCTTCCACAGCATGTCTTTATCCTGTCTTCTTTCTCTCACCCCAACCGGTCGCAGCAGATGGCCGCCCCTCCCTGAGCCTGGTTCTGCCGGAGGTTTCTTCCTGTTAAAAGGGAGTTTTTCCTTCCCACTGTCGCCAAAGTGCTTGCTCATAGGGGGTCATATGATTGTTGGATTTTTCTCTGTACCTATGAAGCGCCTTGAGGCGACTTTTGTTGTGATTTGGCGCTATATAAATAAAATTGAATTGAATTAATTTAACTTTATCATGCAACATAAGACACCAGCTAACTTAGCATGGAGGAAGCTAACAGCAAAGGCTCAGCAGTTTGGAGGTATTTCACACTACTTCACCAAGAGCTTCTGTTTGCAAAAGTTTTTTACTTGACTGCAAACTGTTGTCAATGGGAGTCATAAGCTTTAATAATACTTAATGTTAATCTAGTTATCTGATATTTGGTTACATCTAGTTACATCCAATTTTGCATAATATGCACCAGAATCATTTTGAAGTGTCACTGATTAACAACTGCGTCAACAGATTGGGAGCAATCTACGGCAGCATGAACTAGGAGCTCACAAGGGCCGTAGCTTTAGCAGAGCAAGCTTGTGTGAGCCTGCTACCTAATTTCTACAAACAGTTGCCTTAAATTAAAAGTTTTTCCTTTTTTTTTTTTTATTTAAAAGACTACTAGATAACACTTCGGGATGCTATTAAAGAGACATTTTCTTATTTCTTGGTGAGGATGTTATAGCTTTGTAAGTCATGGAGTGAGAAATTATTTATTTTTATCAATGGCTCTCATTCAGAGCATGTTTTTGTCCTGTCTTCATCCACTCACCCCAAACCAGTTGTGGCAGATGGCCACCCCTCCCTGAGCATGGCTCTGCTGGAGGTTCCTTCCTGTTAAAAGGGAGTTTTTGCTTTACACAGTTGCCAAAGCTCTTGCTCATACAGGGAGTGCAGAATTATTAGGCAAATGAGTATTTTGTCCACATCATCCTCTTCATGCATGTTGTCTTACTCCAAGCTGTATAGGCTCGAAAGCCTACTACCAATTAAGCATATTAGGTGATGTGCATCTCTGTAATGAGAAGGGGTGTGGTCTAATGACATCAACACCCTATATCAGGTGTGCATAATTATTAGGCAACGTCCTCTCCTTTGACAAAATGGGTCAAAAGAAGGACTTGACAGGCTCAGAAAAGTCAAAAATAGTGAGATATCTTGCAGAGGGATGCAGCAGTCTCAAAATTGCAAAGCTTCTGAAGCGTGATCATCGAACAATCAAGCGTTTCATTCAAAATAGTCAACAGGGTCGCAAGAAGCGTGTGGAAAAACCAAGGCGCAAAATAACTGCCCATGAACTGAGAAAAGTCAAGCGTGCAGCTGCCAAGGTGCCACTTGCCACCAGTTTGGCCATATTTCAGAGCTGCAACATCACTGGAGTGCCCAAAAGCACAAGGTGTGCAATACTCAGAGACATGGCCAAGGTAAGAAAGGCTGAAAGACGACCACCACTGAACAAGACACACAAGCTGAATCGTCAAGACTGGGCCAAGAAATATCTCAAGACTGGTTTTTCTAAGGTTTTATGGACTGATGAAATGAGAGTGAGTCTTGATGGGCCAGATGGATGGGCCCGTGGCTGGATTGGTAAAGGGCAGAGAGCTCCAGTCCGACTCAGACCCCAGCAAGGTGGAGGTGGAGTACTGGTTTGGGCTGGTATCATCAAAGATGAGCTTGTGGGGCCTTTTCGGGTTGAGGATGGAGTCAAGCTCAACTCCCAGTCCTACTGCCAGTTTCTGGAAGACACCTTCTTCAAGCAGTGGTACAGGAAGAAGTCTGCATCCTTCAAGAAATACATGATTTTCATGCAGGACAATGCTCCATCACACGCGTCCAAGTACTCCACAGCGTGGCTGGCAAGAAAGGGTATAAAAGAAGAAAAACTAATGACATGGCCACCTTGTTCACCTGATCTGAACCCCATTGAGAACCTGTGGTCCATCATCAAATGTGAGATTTACAAGGAGGGAAAACAGTACACCTCTCTGAACAGTGTCTGGGAGGCTGTGGTTGCTGCTGCACGCAATGTTGATGGTGAACAGATCAAAACACTGACAGAATCCATGGATGGCAGGCTTTTGAGTGTCCTTGCAAAGAAAGGTGGCTATATTGGTCGCTAATTTGTTTTTGTTTTGTTTTTGAATGTCAGAAATGTATATTTGTGAATGTGGAGATGTTATATTGGTTTCACTGGTAAAAATAAATAATTGAAATGGGTATATATTTGTTTTTGCCTAATAATTATGCACAGTAATAGTCACCTGCACAGGCAGATATCCCCCTAAAATAGCTAAAACTAAAAACAAACTAAAAATTACTTCCAAAAACATTCAGCTTTGATATTAATGAGTTTTTTGGGTTCATTGAGAACATGGTTGTTGTTCAATAATAAAATTATTCCTCAAAAATACAACTTGCCTAATAATTCTGCACTCCCTGTAAGGGGTCATATGTTTGTTGGGGTTTTCTCTGTTTTTTGTATTATTGTAGAGTCTTTACCTTAGAATATAAAGTGCCTCAAGGCAACTGTTGTTTTGATTTGGTACATCCATCTATCCATTCACTTCTGCTTATCCTTTTTCAGGGGGGCGCTGGAGCCTATCCCAGCTGTCTTAGGGCGAGAGCCAGGATACGTCCTGGACAAGTCGCCAGTCTGTTGCAAGGTTAACACAGACTGATGATGGAATTGAACTCAGGACCTTCTTGCTGTGAGGCAACAGCGCAAAACACCCCAATTCTTAGTATTTGTTGCCATGTAAACATTAGTTTAGCAGATTTTTTTTCTTTAGTTTGAATAAGAAACACAGAGGCTTTGCAGCAAGCAATCTCCTCTGGGTATCTAATACCCATACTGTATGTGCTTTATCTAATGTATGTGCTGCATGTCTGTGTTATATAAATAAAAATACTGGAAAATAGGAAACAGCGATGTTCCAGGGTGCACAGCTATTGTGAAACACTGCTGGATCATTATTTATCTATAGCCTATACTAATGCTATTTTAGGCAAGCAATGAGTCTTGGGGACATTATCTTGTGCTGTTTTGAGGTACATTTATAACATAATTTCCTGAGCTTGTAGCATCAGATCTTTTACAAGCTGCTTTCTTTAGCATAAACAGTTTTGTAAAAATGTTTTCCTGTATTTGCCTGTATTTTATTTGGGTACTATTGTCCATAACTCTCCACTTTCCACTGTCTCCCTCTCTATGTATATGTTGAAGGTCTTTGGCCATTAACAGCCACAGTTTAATTTACAAAAAATTTACAATGGCACAGAAATAAAGAGAGATTTCACCACTGTTCACCACTGGCCAGTAAAAACATCAAAGCCTGGCTGATAAAGGATGTCTATCTGAATGTTTTTGGACTGAAATCGTCCAATAATCCCAAGTGTATGACATCACAAAGGGCCTAATTTTTGGCAGTCCATACTTCCATCTGCGAGCTGCGAGTATCTCGCCATGATACAAAATGACACATGGATAAAAAAAAATTCTGCTGTTTTCCTGGACAGTATCTGTGTGTGTGTGTGTGTGCGTGCGTGCGTGCGTGCGTGCGTGCGTGCGTGCGCGCGTGTGTGTGTGTGTGCGTGTGTGAGAGACAAAGGAGTTTTACTAGATTAGACTACTTATTGTTGCTTTTTATCTGCCTCTACAGCTGTGCTGGCTTTGATAGAGCAAAAAAAAGTGTGAATTTTCAGTGTGTAATTGTCCACTGCCACAGAAGAATAGATAACTTTTAGTCAAACTGACTCGAGTGAAGACACTTTCTCACAATGAGCCCATACCCTTTATTACTGACGCTGATATTTTTATATTCCTCCTAAGGAAGTGTGAAAACTTTACTACATTAAGCGTTGCACTATTCCAGATGTCAAAAAGACAGAGGGGGGAGGGGCAGTCGGAGTTCAATTTCCACTGTGAACCGTGAGGCAAGTTTTTAAATGCCACAGGGAATTTTACATTAGTTAAATCGTAGAATAAGCTGTAAAGTCAGAAGTTTATTAATGAAGCATGGCATCAAATTTCCCACATGCTTCCTCACCAGTTTTTCACCTGCTTTTAATAAAATCTGATGACATGCCGTAGTTTCCTTGCATAAACACACAGCCCAACTGACATGGAGAGACAACATGTGGTGAACTGTTTCTGTAATGTGCGGTTTTTCTAGCTATCTGGTACTGAGTATTTTACCTGATGACTGGAATATGATGCTGATTAAAATAAGTTATGAAGGAGAGCTTATACTTACACTGACACGCACAGCCAGCATTAAAGAGAGAGTCTGGAAAAGGTTCATACTGTTCTTTCATGACGTTTACCTCATTTCATGTTTTTTTTCTATAATCTCAGAAAGTCTAACCACAACAGATCACATTTTATCCAATTTTATCCAAAGCCTGGAAAGGGTACTTTTGTCATTGAAAGATATTTCAACTGGTGTCAATGATGTACCTCCAACAAGGAAAAGTCGCACCAATGACCATGAATTCCTTTCACTTTTAGATTGTAATCCTCCGCTCTACAAAGTTTGTCATAGTCTTTTTTTTCTTTTCCATAGTTTCTAACATACTGCTGCATGCTCTTGCCTGATCTGTAGAAATGTTGCTGTAGATTTTATTGAGGTTACAAAGACACTTGACCACTGATTAAGTGGTGTTAATTTGTTGGCCAGTTTGGACATGTGACAATCATTTTTAAAATGCAGGACCAAGTGAATAAGACCTTTAGTCCATGGCCATCTGACAACACCTGATGAACCTCCTTGTGATTGTTTTGTATTGTTAATGACTAAATTTGATTGCTTGCACATTGCTGTGGTTATAGTTTGAATGGAAGTGACGGACTTATCTACTAACACAATCCATCTACTCTCTGAGCCGTAGTGAAACTGAAAACTGTAACATAAACTAGTCATTGAGATCTTTTGTCTCCAGACTGAAAGTTGGCTTTTGAAACGCATTAGCTGTAGTGTTGAGGCATGCTTTTAATTTGAAGGTAACCTTTCTCCGTTTTCAGTTTGTTTTTCACTTTTTCAGGTTTAGTTGGCAAGTATTTATAATCCTTATCTTTATAATCTCTTCTGCTATTTGCACATTCTTTACTGTAAATTCCTAAGTTAATTTGTAAATTTTTGTAGTAAACTGTAAATTGTAAATATTGTAAAACTTTTCTTCTGTCATTTAATGGTCGGGCATTGTACAGCTACAAGCATTTCACCCCCATGTCATACTGTGTATGGTTGTGTGTGTGTGACAAATAAAATTTGAATTTGAATTTGAATTTATTTGCAGACAAACATGAAAATTACAAGCAAACGTGGCAAACTGCTAGTAACCACATAAATCACTAGGTTTTTGGTGCAGCACCTTCTTTCCAAGTGATTTCATCCATCAGCAGCCAGCAACCAATGCCAGCTAGTCAGTGAATACATATTTTTCCTTAGTGGTCGTGTCACGTCCAATATGGTGGACAACTCTTGAGCAACCTGCGCTTGACAAACCTCACTACTGGCATATTGCAAACTGCCTGCTGCACATAGGCTTTATCAGGGTTGTGTAAACTTGTTTGACAACAGCTTATATGTCATGATGATTGTTTATTTGTAAAAGCTCAAAGAGCGTGATTGTGATTTGATCTTGGTGTGGCAGTTAAATACATGCAGCGTGTGTTCTACTGTTCTTTACTTTTCAAAGTAAGAACTAGTAGCCTACCAACACACATTAAATGTTACGTGTGTGTGAGCATGTATGACTCCTGTTTTTGGTGAGCTGCTTTCTTAAAACACTATACTGCTTGTGTATGTGTGTATATTTATGCTAAGTATTGTTGTTGTTGTGTTTTAGATGCATGTTTTCTGCATTCTTGACAAGCAAGATATTTATCTTTTTCTTTTCTCACACCTTTTGCTGGACATCAAGTGCCTTGTCCAAGGGTAACACAAGAGTGCATTTGTCCCATACATCATTTTATCTTTCCTGACCCTTATACATTCCACTGTATAGAAGAACACCCCCTTTTTTATTTCCTTTCCCACCCAAAGAGGACCAATTGAACACTATTATTACAAATTTGATCATTGCTGTAATCTGGACTCGACCAAAAAATGACAGCTAGCAGAAAAATCAGTGAAAAGGTGTGAGATGAAAAAACGTCTCCCTCCAGACATTACAGTGGTGGTTTTATTTTCACTTTTTTTTTTTTTTTTTTTTTTTTGTGTCATTCTTGTAAGTCATTCTGATGGGGCCTTTTACTAAAGACAAAACTCAAAATCCTAAAGGTAGCCAGAGTGGTCCTAAATCACTAATTACCTTTACACCTATTTTTTAAGGGTTTTTTTCCGTCTGTATTTCTGTGTGGTCATTCTCCTAAGTGTTCTGCAGTTAAAAACTATATCTGAGTGCCTTCAAGTGCATGCTTCAATTGTTTCACTCCTTTTAGCAGAGCTACACAGTGGGTACATGTCATCTGTGGTGCTTTTAAAACCACTTACCAACTTGTGCACTCTGCAGGCACAATGTGTAGTACTTAGCCATTAATTTCACCATTCACATTCATGTGATGTTTCCACAGCTCTCAGATTAAGTATTTGTCTTGATTGCAGCCATCATCGCATCTTGTCTTTGCCTCCCATGTTTTTCTTTCTTCGTCTTCCAGGTTTTCTATTTCTGTTCTGAATGGCTCTTCTTGATTATTATTATTGATTATTTATTTCATTTTGGGTTGTAAAAATCAGTGTTTCCCTTTGTAGATGGAATGAAAGGGACAATGCTGAAAGTAAAGATACAATAATGATTTTAGTTGAATTGGCTGCTGGATTTTATGTACATGGAATGACTGTTGTGTTTGTATAGGAGAAAATTTTCCCTCAAGGTCTCAGCTGGATGTTCTATGGTGCATGCAGGAATGCCAATTGGTCAATCGGACTGTAACAGAGTACTGAGGGGTATGCTGTAGTTTTTGCGTGAGTCAGTGGACAGCATCAGGAGTGTTGTTGGTTTCTCTTTTTTACCCCCATCTGTTCTGTCTTCTCTCCTGGAGTGTGTTGGCCTTTATTGCCCAGCTCTCACAGACAAACAGCTTTTCTTTGGACCCCATGATGAGTATAGGAGGGATTGACCCTTTAGATCATAAACTTCCTCTAATTTATTCTGCCAGGTTTCAAAACTTTCCAACACCGACAGAGCTCACTTAAAAATGCCCTCTGAATGAGAGTTTCATTTAAAATGCAGATGGCCTCGTTGTAGTTGGAAATATATGAGTGAGGCTGAATACTTGACTCAGAGCTCCAAGCCTGAAACCTGGATTGTATATTGTTTTTGCCTCAGAGTTTGAATGGGATAAAGTTCAGCAGGGTACATACACTTTTTTCGAACAGTTAATTAACAGTGTACTTTCATTTATTTTTCTCACACGAGGCTCTGAAACATATTTCTGTGAGTTTGACTTGTTAATCTCAAATGGGTAATTATAGTATTTACAGGATAATGAAAGACAGATTAGAGAGCTATGACAGCTCATGTCTACTATTCAGGCTATACCGGGCCCCGTGGGCTAAGACCTTGCACCAGGGAAGGGTCCTGGTAACCCTATTCCATGCTGGGGAAACTAGTACCTTAATTTATTTCCTTTCATAGGGGTTGTCTTGGATGGATGGATGGATGGATGGATGGATGGATGGATGGATGGATGGATGGGAGCCACTCAGTGATGAACATGCATATTAGCAGTGAATTTAAGTGGCTTCATGGTGTTCTGGTTAACAAATTCACCTAACAACTGAAAAAGCATAGTTTGTGACCAGGAGCAGACACAAACCTGGCCTCAAGGAGTGAAAGGTCACTTACTGATGGTCACAAGCCCAGAAAAAAGAAAAGTTTTAGAGACATGATACTAAAAGATTCTTGAATAGACATATATCAGAGAAATTAACAACAACAAATGTAGGTAGCTGTAAGTATAACTTATATTTGACTAGCCATTCTATGTATGCAGCTTTTATGTCTCATTTCTATTACAGTTAATTTTGATAAGGCTTGAAAAAACTAACCACTCAAATAAATCCCTGGAGGTGTTGATAAGATGGCTGCGCAGTTGCAGGATTATATTAACCAGTGATGCATCAGTTTACACCCTTGTCTGACCCATTACATATAATGGGTCAGACATATTAATTAAATGAATTAACTGTAACTTTAATATTACTTAATTGTTTTTGTCTTATTTGGCTGTCAAGTGAGTATTTCCCACCGGGGAGAGAGAATTTAAGAAACAGGGAGAAAAACAGAGAAGTAGGAAAGCATATTGGGGGAAATATAAAATTCAAAGCCATTCAAGATGGAGATTGGAATAATAATTTTAACCACATTGTTTTTTGTATTGTATATACACGAAATGGGTGTACTGAGAGGAGAAGAGGATTTCTTATTTGGTGAAGAAATCCATGGTGCATACAAGAATTTGACTATTGATTCTATATACAGTTTTTATGTCCTAAGGCCATTGAAATTCAAGTTAATTTAGTTGGCTTTGTAAGGTAGCTGTTAAAAAGTGTTTGGAGATGCTAGAAAGATGGCTGCTAGTTGACTTTGAGGATGTTCGAAAGGGAAATCATCTTCTCAAGTTGCAGTTTACATCGATGATTGCCAAGACGGCCCTGTGGATATAAAATATCTCATCGTGTCTCTTTGACCTTTAACAGCAAAATTTTAATACGCTGAATTCAAGTGATTATGCTAACTCTGATAGGGCTTGTGAGAAATTCAGATAAAGAGAATGTGACGGAAGAAGCTGAAAACAATGTTTTAATCACGGTAGTTGCCAACTCTTTGGTTAGTCATTTTAACAGTGTTTCTAAAATCAGTCTCTTTCCAGCAGAATCTCACCCACTCTCTATGTTTACCTTTTTTCCCCCTGCCAGTCACAGCGGTAACAGTAGCGATCTCCTAATTGCTCTGATATTGCATACCAGCCATATTCAACAAAGAGTGAGGTCACGACCTGCCTGAGCTTCATGTTTACTGGCAGGCATGATGGCCCCGCTGGATTTCCCGTGGCAGGAGTAGTCTGCATTTAATGCCGAGCTGATAATATGCAATTTCCACTCTACATAAGATAGCAATGAATAGGAGAATCACACTGACCCTCTTTGCTTCCTAGAAAAACAGAGTGCTGTTCCAGATGGTTGTACTGATCTGTTGAGTGGCGTGTTTTTATTTCATTATTGCATTATTATATACCACACTGCCTTGAGCAGAAACTTTTACAGTAATTTCTGTTGAAAAACTCTGGTGTCTTTTTGGAAAGAGCTCCAGAGGCAAGGGGCAGAACTGCTGATGGCTCTAGACCTCATTAAGTGCACAGCTGGGGTAGCAAGCTGAATGGCAGAAGCGAGTGAGTAAATGTGAAGGAGTTCTTTGAGGTTAAGTTGGTAGGTTATGAGTCTCTTTAAAGGTGAGGAGGAAAATCTGAAAATCAAAATGGTATTTAGCAAGAAGGCATTTCATTTACGGAAGGACACGAGTGATATATTCAGTGGAAAGGTTGCTGATAATGGTAAGGACAGCTGAACTTTGGGCCAAATATACTTGAGAAGAAAAATTGCCATTATCAGTGTGGTACACAATCAGGCTGTATGTAAGAACACTAATTCTGCTAGTGTAAGCCGACTGATATTGCATAGCTAGAGGTATTCAGACTGAGTAAATGCACTGACGTGTACTTTAAACTATATTGTGCTACACAAGAAGGCCTGTAGACTGTAAACCAGAGGAGAAATAACGCCTTTGCTTTTTTGTCTCCTCTTTGAACACCTGCTGCATAATAATTTACTGAGCAATCTTCAACTTTGTCAATAATTGTTTCTACCACTATCAACAAGACAGAAATCAGCATTTTCATTATTCATCAGAATCCAGCACATTTCATTGTGTTGATGTCCCACAGCTTGGGAGGTGAGAGCAAACCATGTCCTTGTCTGCTCTCAACTAGTGAGTGATATAAAAATGTCAGGATTAATCAGAGGCACTACTAAATCATAATGATTTTTTTTAAGGAAGAGCCGTATAAAAACATTTGCGAGGGTTATGATTTATTACAGCCTTGCTCGAAAACGCACACACACACACACACACACACACACACACACACACACACACACACACACACACACACACACCATGCTACAAGCTCAGAGAGAAACAAACCAACCACTGCTGCTCCTACAATGTAACGATTGGATACAGATTCAGTGCTTTCAGTGGCCATAAAATACCTCCATTTTCATTAACCCTGAACTGAACCTGGAGAACAAGGAAGGGGGAAGTCTGATGTGACAGCTGGGTCGACAGGGAGATTTACAGTTGTGCCTTCGAGATGTTTTATAGTTTAAAGTTTCCCCCAGACATTGTGGCATTCATAACACATAATTGCTACAGCAGTGATTAGTTTTCCTGTGTAGGAGTCCACACAAGCGCATACAGATGCAGACATTAGAGAAATACATGAACACTTATATAACCTGAGTTCATCTTCTCTCCTCTTCGAATGACACTCAGTTTAGCTGTTCCATTAAACACAAGTGGGCCAGCAAAATCCACTAATTTATTCATAACCAAGCATCGCTGAGGCATAGTTAGAAACCTGCTCTGAGCCATATTTTCCCAAACTACAGTTTGTGCGTAAAGAGAGGAAGTCTTAAAAAACGCCACAAACAGTTTTTAATTGTAGATCTGTGGCATTAAATAGAAAGCATCGAAATCCATTTAACATTTATCGTGACAGTCCTAAAGACAACCTGTGCTTCGAACACAGGCTGGTCCAAGCAACTTGAAGAAGTTGGCACGGTTCAACTGTCTGTCCCTAACCATGTCGCTCCGTGGCTGATTCTGTGGTATTGCAAATGCTGGGACCAAATAATGTTTTCTGATTTCTAAAACATATTTATTTTTTTCATGATCAAAAGTTTGAAGCCCACATCACACTTGAGAATAGATTTGGGACCAATCAGATGGTTCACTGGAGGCACTGCGTGATAAAAATCTAAAGTGCCTAAAAAGATTGCACACTGCTTAACATTTTGAACATACTTCATATTTCACCATTTACAGGGCAGGGGGAAATGGTTCAGTGCTGAAGCATGAAGTTATTACCCCCACTCTGTTCTAATCATATTAACTATCTGACTGTATGAATGTAAGAAAGTATTAATAAGAGTATGAATGAGGATCCATAGGCATTCCCATTTTTCAGTTTAACTAGATTATCATCATCTCCTTCAGCTCCATGAAATTGCCCAAGCTGCACAGACTCTGATACACATTTGTCTACAGACACTTTTGTGGCCTTAAGTGAGCAGTAGATGAGAAGGGAGCTATTACTCTTCCCAGCACAATCCCACAAAGTCCTATTGTCTGCGCTCGCCCTTTTTTTTCCCGCCTTCCTATTAACTCTTTTCTCCCTTCCCCCTTTCCTTATATAATTTCCCTGTTCTGCACCATGCTGTCCCTTCTCACATCACCCATCCTTCCATCTTCACCCACTCTCCCAAATTAATCTGGTTAATGGATCAAGCCCTTGTGCAACTGAGCAGAACAAGATTCACTAAAATGCTCGGATGTGCACCACCCAGAAAAGAAGCACAACGAAGTGCAGTAGCCAAGCTATCACTGTAGAATAAGGGTGCATGAATTATCCTACATTCATACATGATTTTATGCATGGAAAAAGTATTCATTAATTCATGTAGGAATTTATAAACAATCATCTCATATAGTATTTAATGTACATGTACATACATTAATTATGCAACAACTAAGGTATTTCAGTCATCATGATTTATGAGTTATTAATCATGTTCACATCTTCTTTATTCTCCACCCTACAGTTCACAGGACCACCAAAAAAGTGGCGCTAAAATGAGTGAATGTGTAATCAGATGAATTAAAGTAGGTAATTGTGACTGACCGATTAGGTCTAATTACTTCATGACATGATTAAAATATCTTCGTTTTCACATTAAGGCGTGAATAAGAATAATTAATGCATGTACATTCATGATAGTTTATGGTGTTTTACATGAATTCATTTGTGCTTTTTACGCATTAAGCCATGAAGGAATTCCTAATTTATGTACATTTCCCATAAAGTGTTGCCCGCGCTTGCATACATGAAGGAAACACTTTAAAAAATAACTTGCATAATACAGCACAGGTGAATATAGTGCACACTTCAGTTCCACACGCAAGCAGCTGTTTGAAAATTTGCAACCATTTACCAAAAAAGAAAAGAAAAACGAAAATCTGATTTATGTGTCCTTTGTGTGAACCGTGTAACCCCGTCATAGCACTTCCTTAATTAGCAACTAGATCAGAGTGAGTGGCAGGGTGGGGCATTATGGGATTGACTAGTCAGGGGATTGAGGCTTCCCCCCCTCTATTAATCATCTGCTGCTGCTTGTATCAGGGGAAGATGCTGAGGAGACTGGAGCAGTAAAGCTCACATCTTTTTTACTCTCTTGAAAATGCACCCCGTTATCCCTGATGCATATGTGGTGGCCATCTTCTCTTCAGCCCTGCTGTAGTAGATTATTATTATTATATTATATTATTAAAAAGCCTCCAAAGCATCATTATTAGTTAGGGTTTTCAGTATATTTAAAACTCTGCCACTTGCCTACTTTTGGAAAAAGTATAAAATATTAGTGACAATACGCCTGTCTGTAATTTTTGTCATTACTTCTAGTCTTATATATCCTGTCAAATTATTTCAAAATGCCTTGATCCTTACAGAAAGCATGTAAGGGTGAGATCACATCAATCACTGTATTATCAGTCTCAGTATGATCTCTGTCTAATGAGCCTGGCAACAGCTGCTCACACATGCTTTTCTGAATAATAGATGTGATGGGCCAGTGCGCCCACCGCTCGTCATCTTGTAGTTGGAGAGAAAAAAGAAAAATCCTAATAACTATTCAATACACACTTTGTGATGAATCCATGTCATTGTCAGTGTTTTCAGTAGTGTTGGGATTTCACCTGCAAAATTAGTAGACCATGTGTCAACACATTTGTTGGAGACATGGCGCACGATGTAAGGATGAGCTCATTACATTTTGGTGCCAGTCTGGACAATGTAAAGTACTAAAATAAGGCACCCCCAAACAAAATGCCCACTTAATCCTGCGTTTATGTCTTTATTTAACCCAGTTGTTGTTGTTTGTTTTTTGGGGTTTTTTGCCTGTCCCATTTGGTTCTTTAGCCGTCAGAATTGTTGTCTGAAGACCAACAAGGATACCCAATGGATTTACTTTGCCAAATGGATCATCACGGCCTTGCCATATTGGTCCATTTGATCAACCTTTGTTGTTATTATTTATTTTATTTTATTTTCAGTTGTTACAGACGGGACAGACATGAGTGAGGGATAGGAAAGGGAGAAAGAAAGATGAAGGAAAAGAAAAACAGAAGGGAAGAGGGACAGTGAGAAAGGGCACTTAAAAAGAGAAAGAAGAGGGGAAAAAATCTCCTGGATCATCTGTTGAGAGAAGAAGAATAGAAAACAAGCAAAAAAACAGCGCAACATACTAAACACAACACCATCACGTTAATTTAGCTAAGTGTAAACAGCAGTAAATACTAAATATTGAATGTTGTTGTGTAGCAAGCAGGACCGACAGCGCACAATGTGCTTGGAAATAGCAGCCAAGAAAGGTGTAGTTTATGTCTATGAACAGTGAACACCCGTGTGCATACCTGTGTGGATCAGCACACTTGTATTCAAATGGTTTCCCCATGTAATGGTCTGATAGAGGATGTAGAGAGCCATAGCCCTGTCCCCCAGGGCATGAAGCAGGCATGGAGGAGATCCAGGCTCCAGGCATCCAGAGGCCCCAGAGTGTGAGAGCCCAAGGAGGACCACCGGAGGGGCATCCGTGCCCCCCTCCTGGAAAGAGCTGAGGATCCCCAGACGAGGCGTCACCCAGTAGCCACCGAGCAGAAGCCAGAGGGGGCTGCAGCCAGCTGTGCCAGAGTGAATCGAGCCGCAGGCCCAGAGGTCTTTGCCCCGGAAGAGGCCTGACCGAGCAACAGGCACCAGGCCCCGCCAAGTAGTCACCGGGAGTGAGCTGGTACATACCTGAGCGCCCAGCCCCGGACACCAAGAACCACCAACGCACCGACCCCTGAGGGCATCAGTTGTTGTTGTTGTTGTTGTGGTTTGTTTGAGTTTTTATTGAATCTTCTAATAAAAAATATGTATTAATTTGCAAGTATGAGCTTTTATCTGTATCACATTTGCACATCATGTATTTTTTTTTTTTTATTTCTTAAAAATGTGTCATTTAATTTATTTTGGTTTTTCATTGGGAACGTCTTAAAAACGGTCTGAACATGATAAACAAGGTTAAAACACTGAAAAAAAAAGTTATTTCAATTTACTTGATTTTATTGTGTACATCGGTCCCACATAATATGAATAAGTATGACTGACTTAATTTTCCACTTTCCCTCAAGTAATTAATGCTTGTCAGATCAAAGTATTTTATTTACATCAGATTACTTTAAAAAATCATGTTTGATGTACTAATATTAATCTATTATCATAATATAAATGTATTGCATAATGTCAATATATTTTAATGTTTAACACCAACTTATTTTTATTTGCCAGTGGTACGCAATGATATTATGTAATGTAAACACATTGCAATTATGTTCCTGCAACACAAATTATGGCTTTAAATCCTACTTAATTTTTTCAATTGAAATATTAACTGATTATTATTGACAAAAAAGGCAAAGACTGTGAGTGCTACTGAACAATTCACCTTTATTAAACTGTAACAGCAGTGAAAGCAGCAATTCTGCCATGAACAAGTCCAAAATCGCATCCATATAAACTTGTTAACACATTTTTAAAGATAGCCTGCAGAAATAACTAAAAGAAAAAGTTAGTTTGAGAATATATTTGCAAATATTTCACAAAAAACTGACCTCAGCAGCAAATAAAAGAAAGTGCTTATAGATGATCCCGTCATCTCTTACATATAACATTTGTATTAATTACACAATTGAAAATGTAAACTAAATTAAGACTACCTGAAAAAAAGCAACACGCTTTTATGAATAAACAGATTTACCCAAATATAACTTGTGTGTTATTTGACAACAGTTTCAGCTTCTGTACATGTATTTACCTGTATAAGATTTCAACTAAGTTGAGCCTTAAATGACATTGTTACATAACTAATACCAAACACCTACATGAATTTTAATCTTCATTTTAAACATGTAAGCAGGACATTAAGGTTGACTTAGAACATATTGCTAAAAATCGTCAGTAGAAATTTCTTACAACATGATACCAAAAGGAAAAATTATCCTGCATTGCAGTCACACGGGGGGAAAGCAATAAAAACATAAGCAGTATAACATTACTGAACACAAAATGAAAAACTGCAAAGAATTGCAGAAGTGCAGTCTTTGACTTTTCAATGAAACAGATGGTTTTTGAAAGCAAGAACTTTAGAGAGTTTAGCTCCATCCAGTTCCATGAAAACCTTCTGGAAAACGTCAAAGTTGTAGCGAAGGTCAGCAGGGTAGGCAAGGTTTAATGCATACATTAGTCCAAATAGCATTATCACAGCAAATGCTACATTATCCAAAGTCTTCGCCACCCTGATGCCTGCAAGGACAACTCTTGTTCATCTGCTGAAGCTTGCTCTTTAAGAAGATAAATTCAAACAGTGGTGTCTTCAACAGTCTCACTGATGGCACGTTCTTCCATGCCCTGTAAAAAAGAAGCCATGTTAGTCATTTCCAAGTAAGTAATATGACACACTGTGGAAAGTCCAAAAAGAAAAAGAAAAAAAAAAAAAAAGACAAGTACATACCACATACTCCTGGATAAGCATGCCAGGGTCTTCACCCATGTAGATACACACGCCCTTGACACACTCAGCATCAACATCTTCACACTGAAATGAAATGTATGTAATTAGCATCTTCATTCAGCTCTTGTCCTTCATTTAAGTTTTAATAGTGTACTTTACATGAATGTTTTTAAAGTAAAGGCACACAAATTAATAATAGGTTTACTGGCAATTAATAATAAGTTGACAAAGTGAAGGTTAAAAAAACAAGCAGATGTAAAAATACAAAATGAGAGAATTTATCATGGGAAAACATTTGAAATCTTCCACAATTGTAAAATTGCATCCAAAGAGGATCATGTTAAGTGAATGTTGAGGCTTTATCACTTACATTATCCATTTATGCCACAATTCTTTTCAGTATTAGTCCAAGCTCTCCTCTTCTGTTGACCAACTTCACCAGGTTGTCCAAGTGGAGATCCAGCTGAGCCAGGAACTTTGTTTGAGGGGGGATAGTGGCAATTCTCTTAAACTCAGCATTGATCTGAAAACATGAGCACAGAGAAATGAGCTTCAAAGGTTTAATACCTGGAAGAAGGCCTCAATCACTCATGCTGAAGAAATGGGCTGTCAAATAACAACTGTGCCTTAACCATTTTAGGCTAATACCACAAGAACACCGTGTATGAGGCAAACCTTACCTCATGGAAATCAAATAGAGCAGGCCATCTTGCCATGAAAGCCTCCACCATTGGTGCATCACGAACAACTTCATGTCTTCTGTATGAAAAAGTCTTTTCCATCTTGAGTTTCACCAACTCTGTTACTCTTTTTTATATCCATGTGGTGGGCTTTGACATGTCAATAGCTTTAAGAGTCCCCTTGTCTGCTACTTCTGAAACTGAGGTAAGGTTAAGAAACTCATTCCCAAACAAGGAATCCATAAACTGAAGTCTGAAACTGCCCTGAAGACAACACTGTCTCTTGACTTCAACGATGAGATCCTCAGTTGATTCAGGCACTCCATTAGAGAGTGAGCCTTCGACAGGTTCCGTCAGCCAAAACAGTCTTTAGGACCATAGGACTCCCCATAGGACTCTGTAGGAAAAAAAGAATTAAATATCAGACATTCAGAAAGAATCATTTCAGTTTAGTTTTCATAAAGCTATCCATACCCAATACTCAAAGTTATAAAGATCAGACATAAAAAAGAAGAATTTATCTAATGAAATACATGCGACTGAACCTATTACACTTATATGAACACCTTTTATTTCTATATGCCTTTTTAAAGTCACAATGTGGACTGATCCAATCTCATAGTCAACCAATGGATAAGTATCAAGGAGTTCACAGAGCGAAGCGAGAGTGAATATTCTTGTGGATACTGGGCGGAGCTCAAAAGCTCTGTCGTGCTCTCTGTACCAGCCACCAAGCTCTCTGACAATGTAGAATATGCTGTGGTACAATGCAGATATGGTTTTTCAGTATTCTGGCAATCCACCTGCTGCCCTTGGGGCCAGTACCATTCCATTTCTATAAGTTATGCCCTTTAATGTCACACACTGTGCAAGGTTGACCTCTAGAATGTCAGGGAATATGTACCTAATGACTTAAGCTATCTCCTCTTTAAGCAAATCCACTAGAAAGGCCGATACAGCTGAGCCCTGTAATTCAGACTTGCCAAGAGATGGGGAGTTTAGATGGTAAGCTATCATCATCTGATGTTTTGACTTCTGTAATCATAAAGGTAAAAATTCCACCATCACAAAAAACATTAATTTTAATTGAAGAAAGGTATTCCAGTCCAGAAGAGCATCAATGGTTTCTTTAAAGTACCAATCTTTCCCTCATTTATACATAATGTTTTGAGAAGCAGCTCACATATGTTCTACACAAACTAGAAAAAAAGAGGGGGGGAAAGGGTCCTAATTTGTTTTGGGCCGATGTTGGAAAATTCACAATACATCACTTAATAAGACATAGTCTGTTGAACAAACTTATCTCCTTGTAGATATCTGCTGTATTATTTGGGCATGACCGATAGAATAGTCAAGTAAGTGACACTTCACCTAAAACAATGACTAAATGGAAAAATGATTTGGCATTTATGGGTACAGGTTCTCAAACCCACGTCTAAGGTGGCAGGATCCTTATTATAACTTGAGTGCATGTCATCAGCAAGAATTAAGGTATGGCACTGTGGCCCTCCCAGCTTCTTAAACTCTGACTGTTACAGCCAGACTAATTACCCACTGTAGCCATAGCTAGCACGAGTAACACAAACACTATTGCGCTCTCTCAGTGACGTTTTAACTTGCTAAGCCATCAAAAACGTCAGTGCTCTCTGTCACATGCATAAATTCCATATCTGACCGACAACAGCTGCTTTCTCCCGACTATGTGCAATTCGTTAATATTTTTCAGCTTTAGCCACAAAGCTAATACCAACTTTAGCTAGCACTGTAAAAACAACATGTAGATGCATTACAGATTACGTTTCATATAGCATGCACTACAACAATTCTGTGAAAACGTACCCAACTAAAACAAATGTATTTAAATTACTTACCTTCTCACTATGCCTGACTCAGTGCCAAAGGTTGCATGCGGCTGAACAGTCTTCCAGAATCTGGCGGTCAATTGCGCTGTCCTTAAATTATGTTGTTGTCTTATTGGATAAGGTAGGTCTTATTATCCAATCACATTTAGTTGTTGTCTTTGAATATATTGCATCATTTCCGGTTGTGGTCAAACATGATTACAATGGTTTTAGTATTCTAATTTAGTCACTTTAAATCAATGCAAGAAAAATGAGTAGTCTCAGTATTGTTTATAATCAAGTAACTGGTACTTTATTTAATCATGTAAATAAGAGAAACAGGAGAGGCTTGTGTAGCATTAACTAAATTCATTTGTGCAAATTCAAAAGCCTGCCAATTCCCATTTTTTCAGTGTACTGTACATATAGTAACTACTTATCCATCCATTAACCATTTATTCTATAATCTATTCCAACATCTCTGCACTCTACACCATTGCACATCCATTATCTTTGTCATGTTGTCAGTATTGTCTGCTGTCTATGTTTGTCTGTCCATAGCTGGAGCCTAATTCCTCATATGTATACACATACTTGGTCAATAAAGCTGATTCTGATTCTAATGGGATTTGGATACCTTGGAAAACATACCCATTAAAAGTACATGCACAGCAAGTCAATCAATCTTCCTTTCCAAAGACCTCTAAAAAGTGTCTCACCTCCTCTGTTTTAGCTTTCTGGCAATTATACAGCTGAAATTAAAGGCTTCACTGCTGGCCTATGTGAGAGGGGGGTTTTGTCTTGTTTTGTTTGTTTTATTTTTTTCATCTCTATTGAGCTGGGGTAGGAAGGTTGATGGCTGTTTCATGCTCAAATAAGTAATTATGTGAAGAACAAAATGGGCAATGTCAGAATTTTGAAAAAAAAAACCCAGCATTCTTCTTTAGACAGACAAATTTAGTAGCTAGGGATAAAGGTGCATTTAATAGATGCTGCCACATACCATTACATGCATATATATATGCAGCATGTACACCCATAAATGCACAGGAACATCTGGTCCTCCAAGATCATAATCCTCGGATGCTGGATGTATTGTACAAGTATCCCATTCTTCACTGTGATGCTTCTCATTTGTGAGACATTCATGAGGTATGGACCATCTTTAGATCCGCTCTGCGCTCTTCCTGTGTTCGTATATGCATTGCCCACAGGCATGCAGGAATTCAGCAGCCTTTATCCATTTTTCTGGCCTTGGCTCTGCTGGCATTACTCTGACTCACCCTGCTTCCTGTTGCTGTGATCACTGAGCTCTGATCACATCCCTTTATCCGCTGTCCTCAAGTGAATCCAAAGCCTGAAATTTCATCTACTTATAAACGCCAAATGTATTTGTGTGATTAAGCAAAGAGTGGACAACCAGAGCCATGACCAGTTGTTTTCTTAACTGTGCTTTCTTTCTTTTTCTTTCTGTTCTATTTGTTGTTCCTTTAAAAATCATATTTAAAGACTCCAATCAATCTCTTTAGTGATTAAAACAGTTTTCAGAGCAAATATAAGTGCATAAAATTTATGTTTATAATGTGGAAATCACTTATGATGAGCTAACATATTCTGAACTATATTACTGTATATGAACCATTTTAAAGACTAGCAAGTCCTTCTTTTCATATCTCATATTAAGTGTTGTGATTTAGCTCCTTTTCCATTCTGAAAATTACAGTTTTTCAGGCTTTCTACATTTATTTGAACCAGGGTGCATTTACAAAATGACCATGCGCAATATTACTTCAGATACTGCAATGTACACACTCTGTTATCAAATAAAGGCACTCTGTTTAATTGACAGCACTGACTGATTTGTGTTTTGTGTTGAACATTGATTCCTTCGGGGGCTGTTAGTGCAGGATAGAAACATCTTCTTGGTTAGCATAAATCTCATTAAGTATTTCTACAACATCAGCAAACAGCAACAAACCTGCTCCTGTCCTAAAAGCTCTACATCATGTTGTTGCCGGCTAACCATGAGAGTGTCAGCTGGCATCACAGGCACATAAAAATCCTCAGTCCGTTCAGTGTCTTCATGCTGTTTGCTTATTGCTTCATCTAAAACTCAGGGTTTCTCAAGGGCAATCAATATTAAAGGAGGTTGTGCCTTAGTAAACGTAAGGACACTTGCTCACTTTGTTTATTTTCTGAGATTCTTTGATCCAGCTATGCTCCGCAGTCCATCTAAACAAGCAAACAGAAGTCGGTGAAGGAACAAAACTGCAACTGATCTTTTAAAATGTTGATGGCAACATAATAAGACCTCAGGGAGTTATGGAGTTCTAAGGAAAACTGAAAATGATTTTCTGTTAAATATTTGCAAATTAGGCTTTTCCCAAGCTTTGACTCTTTTCTTGAAGTGTGTTCAAATGGGATCTCAGTTGGATTGTTGCAAATTATGAACAACAGAAAGTATTTCTCGTGCTTAATGATATTGCTTGTAAAAACCTGTATCTGGGGAAATAATACATGCAGACAGGTAAGAGGATATGGTGGTGCTGTTATACGGTGGGGGCATTTTTGTGGCATGGTTATGGAACACTGCAAAATGAGAATGAATTTCTTGTATCACTTTATCTTGCTATCTTGGTGTTTTTGTGTGTGTTTTTTTACAGGATGTGGCTGGCACTATCAGTATGGCATGAGTGGGTCACTGAATGGACTGGTGAGTATGAAAAATATGTTAATCCAAAGCCTTCCTTGACACCATATTTCGACTGAGTTGATTACCACTGAGATTTTGGACCAATACTAGATTTCAAAACACCAAATTAGGGAATGTCTTGGAATAATGCCAGGTCCTCCTTGTAGCAAGAGTTCAAGAGACTTGCAAAATCAATGTCAATGTCATGGTCGGCTGTGTGGCAGGCAGGATGAGGACCCAATCGCAAAACTCACAGACTCAAGGGATGAACTCAAAAGGCAGCTTTATTGCTGACAAGATGACAGGAAAATACAAAACTTAAACTGGGCACAATAAACTAATACTTGGAGAGAGACACAGGGAAATCCACGCAGCATGAGGGAGACTACGACACAGAACTGAGGGAGACGCAGACATAAATACACAGAGGGTTAACGAGGGAAGTGGGAGCACACGGGGAACACAGCTGACACAGATAATCATAACGAGACAGGGCAGTAGTGAACACAACATGACGCATACTGACGAGAGACTGTCAAAGTAAAACAGGAAGTACAGAGGTTCAGACAGGAGGAGAGAGCACGGGGAGAACACAGACATAACAGGCTGGGGAAAACATGGAATAAAACACGAAAGGGGACAAGGGCTCATGAATACATAGAGGGGCACACAGGGGGTGAGAGTCACAAAGGGAAAGCACACAGGGAACCACATAACAGGGCAACTCAGGAAACAGAACCTAAACAGGGAACTGAATACAAAAATACAAGAGAACTAAGAATACTGGGCCAACACGGCCCAGGACCATGACAGTCAAGGCATTTTGAAGATGTTCAGGCAGGATTTAATTTGCCACTTGTCTGTAAAATACTCACAAGCCAAAATGGTATACACACTTGCACACAGCTTCCTTCTATGTCTCTATCCAGCTACAAGAGGTTTGTAATGGTGTACAGTAATATAATAACATAGCCAGCATAAATTCAAGAGGAAGAAGACACAAGCTCCTTTAAATAGTGTACAAGGTCACTGAGGAAGTGATGGAAAGAAAAATGTACTATTCTATATGTTATGCAATAAATCATGAAGCCCTTACAAGGTGAGACTTTTTTTTTCTTGAGGGGACAGGGCTGAGAGCAGTCTACATTTGTATTCCATTACAGTACTTTTACACCCCATGAAAAGTCTTTTTATTCCCTTAAATCAATCATAAAACGTTTTTTTATTTACTGATATTGCCTTTTGCTCTATTCTTTCCATTGTGTGAGTATAGTTTCAGCCAACTTAAAAGCAATAACTGCATTCAATAAGTTGGTCCGTTATTATGTTATATTGCAGAGTACTGCAAGCAAATGTGATTGACTAAAACATGAATCTGAAGCAACACAAAAAAGTATTGTGCGGCAATGAAAGGAAAGTGCCGCTTTAAAAATCGATGAAAACTGTCTAAGACTGCAGTTATATTTACTCACAAGGACTTTATCAATGCAAGGAAGTCCTATTCAAATTAAGATTATTGTTTCACAAGATCTCCTCAAAACAAGCCTTTAAAAAATCACCACAGAGATCCGGGGGTAAAGGATTTAGACCTCTGAATGTTATCAATAACATTAAGATAACGGTGCACAGGGCTTATTGATGGGTCAGCCCCGCAGAGGAGTTCCTTCTGGCTGCATTTGAAATATTTGCTGTGTACCCTAGACAGCTGCTTTGAGCACACATTCTGATTGCAACGGGTTGAAAAGGTCCTTCAGTCGGCCCCCTGGTCAATAACTTGACGCAGTAATCTGTCTAGATCTGAGGCAACCGAGGGAAATGATCCAAACACCTGACCTGTGCATCTGTCCCCAGAGTGAGATGTCCAGACTCATTGTCACAATCTCCAACACTGTTTAAACGTCTTCATTTGGTCTACAGTCCTCCAAATCTGATTCAGCATCCTAGGGAAGATTCCAATTTTTAATACATATATGTAATAAATATAACCACCAGCTGATGGCACCAAGCAGAATGGCAATGGAAGGATGTATACCATAAGTTGTAACTTGTCAAAATTTGCCAGGTCTGGTTTCCAGTAACTTATTAACTGTAATAAATCCATGTTTTGTGAAAAAATGACAGCTATGAAAAGACTCATCATCAACCAATTTGGGCAGCACTAATGTCAAGCATTGCCAAGCTTTAACATGGGCAATTTAAAAGCCCAGTGCTTGCTTGTTTTTAGCACCCTGAGGCATGGCTGTCTAAAATGGCATTAGATTCTGGCAGGTATGTTGGTTGTCGTGATTGAACAGAAGAAATTGAATTTCTCCTCCATAGAAATTCGTTAAAGAGGAAGCAATATCCGACTGAAGATTGAAACATAGTCTATCGAGGCAACAATTCTGTCACATGATTAAACACAAGACTTTGACATTGGTAACAGGGTTGTGTCTTGGATTGAATGTGTTTGTCTGACCTTAACAAATTGCTAGTTTCCTAGACAATGATTCCCTCAGAAAAATGTTTTC
Source organism: Rhamphochromis longiceps (assembly GCF_057381845.1). Classification (NCBI taxonomy): domain Eukaryota; kingdom Metazoa; phylum Chordata; class Actinopteri; order Cichliformes; family Cichlidae; genus Rhamphochromis; species Rhamphochromis longiceps. The sequence continues at coordinate 41,186,373 of NC_140563.1, forward strand.
CATCGCTGCTTTATAAGCATTTGTCTGTATTTAATGGCAGGAAATTAAATCTTTAAGTAAAGCAAAAAGTTAGCGTACAGTAATCGGGCAGCACTGTGTCCTTTGTGTGCCTGTTAATAGCATGTGTTTACCAATAGAAGAAAGTTTTTTCTACTTTTCTGCTGGTCTGGTGTCTTCTTAAATGTTCACAAAAAGAGAACTCACTGGTATTTGGGAGTTTATTAAAAGATAAAGTCTATAGTTCGTGCCAAGTACATTAGAAAAACATTGATTCACCAAGCACCTCTTGAGGATCACCTGTCCACATGTTTATTTATAAATAAATTCAATCAGAAAAATCACGCCAGCAGTGCAGTACATAAACTAACACAGATGCATGGCATTAGCTAAAGCCAGTGTTTGAATCCAACTTCAGCTCTTAGTGAATTTAACCATGGTGCGATTCTTGGTGCCAGATGGTCCAGTCTGAATATATTTTAAAACTGTTGTTCAAGGAGTTTACTCAATAAAGTGAAAAAACTCTAAAAGAAAAAGGGTGGAAAATGGCGACACTGTGGAACAGAAATGCTATTTTTATGAGAGATATTCAAGGAGAATGGCCAGACTGTTTGGCAGCCTAAAAGGCAACAGTAACTCAGATAAATACTCTTTATAATAGTGATGAGCAGAAAAACATCTCAAAATGCACAGCATGTCCAGCCTTAAATCCAAATGGACAACAACAGCAGAAGATCGTTTTGGATTCCACTCTTTAAGCCAATAACTGAAATGTGAGGCTGCAGTGGGCTGACTCGCTAAAAATGGGCTGATGAATCTTCTGCTGAGGCATGCAGATGGTGGGTTCAGCATTTGGCATCACCAGCATGAATCCATGGACCCAACCTGCATTGTGTGAACAGTCCAGGCTTGTGGTACTAATATAAAGATGTGGGGGGATTTGTTCTTGGCACACTTGGGGAGCCCTAATGTAAAGTAATGATTTTAATAATGTAGCCTGCTTGACTGTTGAGCAGTCATCTTAATCTGATCTAATGACAATGATAGTGTACTACAAGGCATCTAACGCAATCTAAGGAGCTTGAAAAGAAAGTGACTGCACTTCTTTAGGTTTGGGGAAGACATTTCACCTCTCATCCAAGAGGCTTCTTCAGTTCTAAAACCAAATTGTGGATCGTCCCAGGTATTTCAACCCTAGTGGGGGTTGTGCATTAAGAAGAAGAAAGAACAATGAAACACTGTGCAGTTTGTACATCTATTATATTCTTTTTAGCAGTTAGGTCAGGTTTATTTATATAGCACATTTGCAACAGCTCATGCTGCACAAAGTGCTTTACCAAATAAAATGCAGCTAAAATAAGTAAATGCACAACAATGATGCAATAAAAATATATAAAAAAGAATAATACAATAGACAGTAAAAACAACTAAAGCAACAATGACTAAGGCTGTTTAAATAAAGTGTTTGGGGCAAACGTGTACTATAAGCCAGTCCATAAAAATGTGTCTTCAGTAAAGGCTTAAAATGTTCCAGTGTTTGTGCAGATCTAATATTTGGAGGCAGACTATTCAGGAGTCTGGGACCTGCCACAGAGAAGGCTCTGTCGTCACGAGATTTAAGTTTAGACTGTGGAATAGATAACATTAGTTTTGAACTGAAGCTTATTGTTCTTTCTGGAGCATAAATAAATAGGAGCTCAGATAGGTAAGATGGGGCTTGACAATTTAGTGATTTAAAAACAAAAAATACAACTTTTAATTGGATCCTGTAAGTAACAGGAAGCCAGTGTAGGGAGGCCAACACTGGGATTATATGCTCCTTCCCATTTCACACCAGTCAGTAGACAAACAGCTGCAACTGAAGACAATAAATAGAGGGCTTGTCCAAACAAAACTACAGGGGATTACAGTAGTCCAATCTTCAAGTAATGAACAGATGAATAACAAGTTCAAAGAAACTAGCTGGAAGGTATGGCTTTACCTTGGCTAGCTGTCTCAGGTGAAAAAAGCTAGACTGGACTACTGCACTCACCTGCCTACACAGCTTAAAGGAACCATCAAGGTACACACTGAGGGTTTTAACATTTGTCTTACAATGAGAGGATAAAGGGCCCAGAGCACTGTCAATATATTTGCTAATAGAACAATTTCTGTTTTGCTTTCATTTAATTTTAAATGGTTTAAGGACATCCACTGTTTAACGTCTTCAAGGCAACGTAATCACTGCTAAAATGAGTCTGGCCCTGTCTGTGCTTTTAAAGGCAAATAAACCTGCAAGTCATCTGCAAAACAGTGAAATTAAAGGTTATACTGTGGAAAAAATAGACCCCAGTGGCAACATATACAGTGCAAACAAGGCTGGACCCAAAATTGAGCCTTGAGGTACACCATAACTGAAGGAAAAAATGTCCATCCCGGTTTTCCCTCCAAGGCACGAGCGATAAGCAGAGTTCTGTCCTTTCCTTCTAAGATTCCTAATTATTTAAAGTAACACTCAGGTATGCCATTCAGCTGGGTTAGTTACGACGTCGGGAGCAGCTTGGGAGAACAAGGAAACACAGACTGCTTCAGGTTGTCTTCCCAAATCGACTCAAAGGTTTATTTAGTACATAACAGCTTATATAGAGAAAAAAAGGTTCGTGTGTCAGCAAGTTCTCAGTTCAAACCGGTACAGACCAAATAAGGAAACGTCTTCCTGCCTTGTGAGCAAAGAAGTATCCTGTGTGTAGTTTATCAGTTCAGCTACAATTTATGATCATCCCAGCAAAATACACAGAATACAGAGTTCTTTCATTAGTGAATTCTGAAACAAACCACCTGGCCTTTAACGAGCCTTTTTCTAAGAGATAAAGAAGGGAGGATGGGAGTAAGGAAGTGGTCTCGTCTCTGTGGTGTTTTCGACCTTGGGGTACCAGCCTGTGAGTCTTACACATCAATTCTTGGGTCAGAGAGAAAGAGAAAAACAACTAGTAGATGGGCCTTATTGAGTAACTCTTTTCTGTATAATATCACAATAAAACAATATCCTGTAAATGCTACCATGGTATCAAAATATCACAACAGTTCTCTCCTTTTATCATGAAATGATAACATAGTATAAAGACATAATATAAAGACAAATCATAACTGTAACTGGTCCTTCGAGCAAGCTTAATATCAAAAATTCTGAGAGCGTATACATGGTATCACACAACAGACAATAATCATCAAAAACAAATAATACATGCTGCAACGGTTACAAAGGCTACAATTAGTTCCTTCCATCTTCCAAACGTGTCCTGTAGCCACTTATGTAGCCACTGACCGTGGCCTGTATTGGCAATTAGTTCTATCTTCAATGCTTCAAGTCTATTCATAGCTTGTGTGAATGAACCGTTAGGAGCGGTATTATTGGGAATGAAAGTACAGCATACATCAACGGTTACTAGACCACAGGTACCGGTCCAATTAACAGGTAAAGCTAATCTAAGGGTATTATTGCACAACCAATAAGCATGTGGGATTGGTCTGGTCAGGCGCGTGACCATGTGTGATTTAACTAACTCCCCCCAGTCAGTGTCATTTAATACACCGTCTGGGGGAACAATGATCGAGTCTCTGCTCGAACTTGAACTGTGTGTGTGTTCCTCCAGATATGATACAACTTCAGCCACAGAGACAGCTAACCATGTCTCATTACAGCGTGCACCTGGGGAGTCAGAGAAGAATGTGTAGTTATCCTTTGTATAATCTATGTGTGTGTCTGGGCCAGTTAACTTTAGTCTGCGCAGACATATCATACTAGTATTAAAATGGAGAGGGATCTGTCCTAAGGGCAGTGAGGGTTTTAACCTATTCTTGGGGCGTTTCATTGGGGCGCAGGTCCCTGCGGTGTCATTAGATAACTTCAATAATTCGCCTAATGGAGTCTCAGGGTTAATTGGTGTGTGTGTGTGTCTAAGTAAGCAGTCGAGAGGGCTCAGAGTCAACTGTAAAGCGTCTTTAAAGAGAGCATTATCTCCGCCGATTTCCTCTAGTCCCTCAGTGAGGGGGAAACCGGATATGGGGTATCCTACTATTACCTGTTCTGGATTAGCCTTTGAACAGACATAACAGTTACTGTTTCCTAAATCACGAGCGGCTGTTCTGGCATTTTCATACCAGGCGTTAGCTCCTGCTCTATTGGGTCCATAAAATCGTTTATTAGTGGCGTCTATGTTGTCATTTACTGATTTTAGGGAACGTGAGGAGTGCATTAAGTAGGTGTCTTGCAAAATAGAGCATGAGGTATCGTCAGCAAAATATGACCTGCAGAAATATGAACATGGTTGCAGTTTACAATACAAAATAGCAAAGAAAAATCCTAAGGTTAATGCGATAGATATGATAAATAACCTAAATATATAAGAAAGACAGTTCTTCAGTCGTCTTCTGGCCTGGTCCCAGGTTCGAGAGACACAGAATAAGCGTCGTGTGATGACAATGGGCATTTCATTTTCTCCATTATCAGGATGGAATGAGTCTAGCTTTATCAGGTTAGACATCATGTGGTACTTTTGGCTTTCTATTCCTGCTGGATGTTCGAGTACCTTGCTGTGGCTCTTTCAGACGTTGTGTGTTAATCAGTGATTGCGTGTGTGTATGTACACTGGATCCGGGCGCTGGCTCGCCTGAGATGTCATCTACCCGTGTGTGTTTATTTGCTCTAGTTCCGGGCGCTGGCTCGCCGGAGATGTCGTCTGCTTGATCCGACGCCTGAGATGGTCCGATTGGGCTGGTCTTAACCCTGCTGGCATGAATCCACTGAGGTTGTCCGTCTGTGAGGATGCTGGTTCTTCGTCACTGCCAGTACAGTCTGGGGCTGGAACACGCGCGGCCTCCCAGAGTGTCCTTGGTTTTAGTGACTTCTCCAACACGCATCTCCTTGTCTCCACTGGTGGAACTGTGGAGGGGAAAGGCTGAGAGAGACAAACTTTCTGATAGTTATTATTCAGTGTTTCTACCAGGTTGTGAACATCAGTGGACAATGCAATATACATCACCTTCTACTAGCGGTGCCCCTCTGGAAGCTGACCATGGTGTTGGAAATAGTCTTATTTCAAATGGAAATAATTTGGTTACTGCAGATGGAGTCATAATATATGAAATGGAAAATCTGGTTGTGGTAAATGCTGATGTTTCGCTTTTGAGCTACCTACATTAGTTCGTGCACATGTTAGACAGGTTGCTAATATGCTTTTTACTGCATGCAATGTTTTCTCAATTACAAATCTTGATTTTATTGCCCCTATTACCCCTCTTTGTCCGACATGACTCACACAGTGAAAATGTCGGGCAAGGACTGGCATCAGGGAATATGGGAGGGCAATCAAACCCTCAAGGTTTTTATATAGGCCATCTCTGTCATCTAAGGTACAGTCATTATTCTATGCAGAGGCTTGCTCTTGTATGAATTTTAAATCAACATTTGTTCCTAAATAGTCTGGGAGTTTAACAAGTGACAGCTGTAGGGGCACAGATAATACTTCCTGCGGAGGTGGGAGCTGTGATGCAGCTGCAGCTTTGGCTGTCACGTCTGCTAGAGCATTACCTGTTGCTTCGTCTGTGTCAGCTGTACTGTGTCCTTTCGTTTTTTACAACTGCAACGGCCGATGGTAGCTGTATAGCCTGAAAAAGTCTTTGCACAAAATCAACATTTAGCAATTTATTTTCCATCAGCAGATCTAAATCCTCTCTGTCTCCACAATGTGCCAAAGTCATGCACAACGCCAAATGCATAGCGGCTGTCTGCGTAAATTGTCACATGCTTATCCAAATGTAGCTCACAGGCGCGTATTAAAGCCATGAGCTCTGCTTTTTGTGCTGAGTGAAATGGTAATGAGTGAGCCTCTAGTATGATGTCAGGCACTGTTACCACTGAATAGCCACAAAGAAATGAGTTGTCACTCGGCCTTGAACAGGACCCGTCCACATAAACCGTGGCTGAGTCTGGGATAGGTGTTTGCTCTAAATCTGGACGTGGTGCTGTGGATTCCTGTATACGTGTCATGCAGTCATGATCGTCAAGCCTGTCTGAGCCATCCTGTCGGTCATAAGAACACAGCATAGGATCAATAAATGTGCTGGCGAATTGGGTGTGCTGCTCACTTTTATAGTGAGATTTGCATATATTGTGTAGTTATGTTTGCTAGAATGGTCGTGACCTGGTGATTGGTGTGTAGAATAGTGTCATGTGAGAGTGTGAGCTTCTCGCAGTCCCTTATCATGATAGAGCAAGCTGCTACTGCCCTCAGGCAGGCCGGCATTCCTGAACAACCACGGACAGCACCTTTGAGTGGCGGAGATCAGCACTCCCTTTAATGCATTGAAAGAGGCAGGCATTTCTGTGGACCACAGTATTCGAGGAGGCTTGTCTTTTTTACAACAGTCACGCAGAATGTGGTCATGAAAAGAACAGTCTGGTATCCACTGTCTGCAATAGTTCACCATGCCCAGGAAGGACAACATTTCCTTCTGTGTAGTGGGACGAGGGACGGAGGTCACAGCTTTGACCCTGTCTGCAGTCATGGAACGTTTTCCGTGAGACAGTGTGAATCCCAAATATTGAACAGAAGTCTGACAGTACTGCATTTTCTTTGCAGATGCTTTGTGGCCAGTCTTTTGGAGGTGCTGGAGAAGCATGTGTGTAGCAATTTGACATAGTTTTTCACTTTCAGCACAGAGGAGGAGGTCATCCACATGTGGATCAGGGTGCAGCCCTGGAGGAGTGAAGCACCATTGAGAAAGCAGCAGAGCTGTCTATCATGCCTTGGGGCAAACGAGTCCAAGTGTACTGCTTATTTCTATGTGTGAATGCAAATAACGGCTGTGTGTCTTCATGCACAGGTACTGAGAAAAAGGAGCGGAGCATAAATCCACCACGGTAAAATGTGTATGCAATGCATGTCAATATGCTGTGAACATCTGAAACGAGAGGTGGCAGAGGAATGTTGACTGCATTAATTTGCCTTAAGTCTTGTATGAAACGCCATACGCCAGGTTTGTTAGGCTTTGGCACAGGATTGACAGGAGTGTGGGCTTTATTACTCCTGTAGTCAATAAATCTCCTATCATGACATCTAGGGCTGCGGCTTTTTCGGCAGAAATGGGATGTTGCTTGACATATACTGGCTTGTTGTGTTTTTGTACGTGATAAAGTGTACAGTCAATAAATCCTATCTCATTCTCACTTTTAGACCACAATGTCATATTCTGGTATTCAGCTGGCAACGTAAGTGCAGAAATAGTACAGTCGATAGGGTAGGTTAGATCTATGTGACGACATGGTGTAGTTATGTCATAAACTATGTCTGAGTTATGTGACAAAATCACTGTTTGACCTTAGAGAAACAAAAGTGTGGCTTGTTGTATTTGTACACGTTTTTTTTTGGCACAGTGTGTGACATAGAGTACCGGACAAAAAGGATGTTGAGTTCATTCTCTGCTGAGGGTCCAGCTGACACAGAGGATGTTCCTTCTCCATCATGTCGGTACATAGGGCAGAGAAAACATAAGCTGTTATCAGTGTCAGCAAACATTTCACCCTTTATGTTAAATGAAATACACAAATTCATTTTTGCTCTGGGTGTCTGCGGCTGCTGGAAAACTGAGCTAAATTTGCACCTGTGGGGCCATTATTGCATGCTTCCCTTTGTTGCCAGTTACCTTGTCTGGAAGAGCTCCGCTGACGCCTAGTGGCAGGAACTTGTACTGCGTTCTGTGGTCGAGGCGCGTGTGCCCTGTTGGTGGCTGCAAAGCGACATTCTCTGGACCAGTGTCCTACCATTCCACAGCAAAAACACACATCTCTACTTTTATCCTTCCGTCCTCTGAAACTTCCTTGCTGTGCTGGAGCGGGTAATCCTGCATACATTAGTTTCTCACTTTCCTCTGAGCCTTCTACATCAAAATTCAACTTTATCTTAACACTTTTAGCTTTCGTGGTAGTATCTGCACTGGCCTTCAGTTTTACTGACCTGTTTTCTGGCGATAATCGTTCGGGATAGGGCTCCGGAAATAAATTAGAATGCATTGAACTTACAGTCCGTAAGTTGTAAACAAAGTCAGTCACATAAGCACTTCCGCATGTTCTGGATACGTGATCATGGACGTCTTCACCGATTCGCGGACGTAGGTTACACGTAACCGGAAATGGGAGTTGTACTGAGCCGTTATTTGAGACTTTATTTTGTATTTTATTAATTTTTGGTTTTACAGGTACTTTAGATTTTTTATCGGACCTGTCTGTGGTCTTTGAATTATTCTGACCCATGTTCAGTGATTTCCAGAGGGGTTTACACGCTAGGAGGATTTAGGTTAGTATTTTCGCTGCGGCACAGCTGAGGTCACTTTAAATTTATTGCTAGCAATTTTTGTTTGGGTGAGCAACTCTCACTTAACGAGCAACTTCTCGCAAAACAACAGGCAACTCCCTGTGTCTTTCTGCTTTTAATTTACTGCTTTTAACCCTTGAGACCCGTGTTTTTTTTTTTTTTTTTCAAAAGAAAAATTAAACAATTAATTATTATTATTATTTTTTTTTTTTACGTATAAATGTGTTGTGTCTTTCCACTCACTCCACTTGATTATAACTGATTTATTTATAACATTTTATATAAAAGAAAAACGAGAAGCACATTAATTCATAGTAATTTAACATAAAATTGTTTGATAGTGTTAATTTGGAAAGCCACAACTAGCGGGTCCACCAACACCACACAAGGGTTAATTTACTTTATTCGGGGACTGAGGAAGTCGTCAGTGTATCTCTCTGGATCACTAAGTGAAACTTCGTCAGCATATCCCGTTTTTTTTTATGGATCGATCACTGAGAGAGGTATAATACGGTCTTTATATAAATATGAAAGACGCATATTTACCTTCTGTCAGTCCATCCCACTTCTGACACCAAATTGAAGGAAAAAATGTCCATCCCGGTTTTCCCTCCAAGGCACGAGCGATAAGCAGAGTTCTGTCCTTTCCTTCTAAGATTCCTAATTATTTAAAGTAACACTCAGGTATGCCATTCAGCTGGGTTAGTTACGACGTCGGGAGCAGCTTGGGAGAACAAGGAAACACAGACTGCTTCAGGTTGTCTTCCCAAATCGACTCAAAGGTTTATTTAGTACATAACAGCTTATATAGAGAAAAAAAGGTTCGTGTGTCAGCAAGTTCTCAGTTCAAACCGGTACAGACCAAATAAGGAAACGTCTTCCTGCCTTGTGAGCAAAGAAGTATCCTGTGTGTAGTTTATCAGTTCAGCTACAATTTATGATCATCCCAGCAAAATACACAGAATACAGAGTTCTTTCATTAGTGAATTCTGAAACAAACCACCTGGCCTTTAACGAGCCTTTTTCTAAGAGATAAAGAAGGGAGGATGGGAGTAAGGAAGTGGTCTCGTCTCTGTGGTGTTTTCGACCTTGGGGTACCAGCCTGTGAGTCTTACACATCAATTCTTGGGTCAGAGAGAAAGAGAAAAACAACTAGTAGATGGGCCTTATTGAGTAACTCTTTTCTGTATAATATCACAATAAAACAATATCCTGTAAATGCTACCATGGTATCAAAATATCACAACAATAACTAAGAGTGGCTATTTTTGAGATGTAGATACCCATGTTCACAAAAAAAGTCCTTTTTACTTTCATTTTCAATTAAGTAACATGGTAAATTTGACAGGCTTGTAATAAGATAATATGCTTATTATTCATCTTTGTAATATTGTGGCTCCATACTATAGGAGTTTATACATTTGAACAATAAGCAAACATTTTCTTTGGGGTGGTGCCAGAAAGGGCATCTGTACGGTGGCCCTGAGAGGTTAAATGCACTGAAACCAAGAGGGTTTCAGGAAAGGGAAATAGAAACATTCTGCCAAGGCACACAAAACACAATGGAAGTTGAGTAAAGCAGAACAGAAGAAGAAAAACAAAGAGCTCACAAAACACCACAGAAGTGATCTAGGTGAGACGATAGCATGACAGAACAGCTGTGAAGCTGACTACCCAGACAACACCATCCATCAGCATTTGCTCATTAGTGAGGCATCAGGGCAACTTTGATTATCTCTGCTTCAACACTACTGTTTGCAGTGTTGAAGCAGACATTTTCAAGATCATTTGGGAAGCATGAGTAGTGTAGCTGGATAATGTAGTGGCAACATTGTCATTTTTGGAACAATACATAACTGAAGCACAAGGTCACATATTGAGGAACTAGGACATAGTCTACTAATGGGTAGTTGGCTACTGAAGAAGGGACACTTACAGCTATGGATGCCCTATGGAACTAAAGATTGATAAGTCATTTTTTTAATACTGAAAAGAGGTTTCTAATAGCCCACACATTGAACTTTAGCATGTAACTATAGAAGTATTTAGATGTTATGTTAGCAGTAAGCTACATTAGTGCTACATTCTTCAGTGGGAAAACAATGTCCATACTACATAATACTTCCCTAGTAGGAACAAGCAGACAGAGAAAACCCATGGGTGAAGTAGAGGTAAGCAACATTGTCCTGATGTCTTGCCAATGAGAAAGTTGCAATAACATTACCAAATTCCTCTCGCACAGAGAGAGGTAGAACGTAGGCAAAGCAGCCCTAAGCAACAGAGACACAACCTCTTCCCAATGAGCAAACACACGTCTCCACTATGTAACGACTACTACTACTACTCACATAGTGCATATAGGTCAGCAGTACTGGGTAATCTACAGTATCGTATGAATTGCACAGTTGAAACACACATTACCCTGCATCTATTTCTCCCTCACAACACTGACAAATTCCTTGTTTTTTTCATTGTGTTTAGTGCAGCTGTTCTGTTTTGCTTTAACTTCCATTGCATTTTATCAAACTTTCCTTGTGATTTGTCCTGGTTTCTGTGTTTTTCTTTTTGCTGGTATTTTCTTAGGTTACAGTGGATTTGACCTCTCAGGGCCACTATACATCAGATGTAAAAAGCTTCCTAAAATAGACACACAGAGGCACCAGCTGTGGAGACCCATTGTAAATAAGAGGGCAATAGTCAGTAGATATTTGTAACAAAATACATACTATACTCAGTTTTAATTGAACTAGCTCCTTATGAACACTGTGGGGAAGAGAAGCAAGGATGTGATCCAGATGTTTAATTCACTCAAGCAGCTCTTTCAGTTCACAATGAGAGCTTGTGTATGTACAATACGACTCTTAAACAGAGAAGGTGAACAACTACAAATAAATAACAGGCTTGTCTGATTTCTGACCCCAGCATTTCCTATCAGGATGTTCAAAGAAGATAAAAACACAAAATTCAAAGACCCAGTATACAGAGGAGAAAAAAAGTAATGTACAGACTCTAAGAATTCAAACTGTACCAAGACCGCATGAAAACCAAAATAAATTGTCTGTGTCAGTTTATGTGATAGCAGAGACCAAAATGGAAAAAAAAAATTAAAGCCCAGACACAGGTGTGGAAGTAAGGGTGACATGCCCTGACTAATCAGACAATTAAGTAGGGCAAAAATGTCAGGATTTATTCTGTCTGATAGACAAGATGGACAATAAGATTTAGAGGGCTGAAGCAAATCAAACAAGGATGCACACAAAAGGGACTACTGATGTTTTACAAGGTCTAGACAGAAAACTTGATGAGGAGGTTATCTGCTGGAACCAAAGAAAGCAAACAGAGGGAGATATTTTTCATTGTTGGCTGTGGAACCAGAGGGACTGCAGGTTCTCAAAGCAAAAGGGGAAAAAAAAACCCAGCTCATTGTTGCTGGCTAGATCTGCCGTGCTGAAGTGCCAAAAAAAGAATAATAAAAATAATCCTCATTCATTCAGCTCCCCATTGTGAATTTAGCTCCAACAGACACTTAGCAAGAGCTGTCAGCTGTACCAATAAACACAGCACGGACATGCAGTTACCGCATGTACAAAGTTATGAACCATGATTCAAACAAATTTTGTCTGTTTAAAACATTATACGTCAAGTATGTGAAGATTCCAAGGTAAGTGATATTGTAGTTCCTCTTAAGAGACCAGCAGCTTGAACACTGGTCCCAGCATAATACATTATTTCAGTTCTGTTTGTTCTTTCTCTTGCAAGAAATTCATCTGGCTCTTAACCATCTTTAGTATTGTATTCCTCGATACACAATGGATACACTATGTGTTTTCACGTGGTATTGAAAGTTTGCAATGTTGGTCACTTTTCTGACTGTACACATTTACACACAAATACATGATTAATTTTCCTTATTTTTTTTAGCAGGGTCCCATAGTGTGCTACTTTTTCCCAGTGATTTTTTAAGCAAAACTACAAGCATTCACTTTGCTATATGCTCAGCTACACCTGGAAAAATAATGTTCAAGTGACCTGTGACAGAAAACAGTTCTAAAATGTCATCGCAAAGGCCAGTCATGCACACGATCTGCTTGCCATGATGTTATTCAGCTGCCCTCCAAGGTGCTCAGGAACTTTTACTCGTGCACCAGGGAGAGCATCCTGACGGGAAACATCTTAACCTGGTTCGGGAACAGCACCATGCAGGACAGACGAGCTCTACAGAGGGTTGTGCGGTCAGCTGAGCGCACCATCCGCTCCGAGCTCCCTGACCTGCACTCAATCTACAGCAGGCGGTGCTGGACCAAGGCCAGGAAGATCGTGAAGGACCTCAGCCATCCCAACAACAGACTGTTCTCTCTGTTGAGGTCAGGAAAGCGATTCCGCTCCCTGAAGACCAACACAGAGAGACTGAGGAGGAGCTTCTTCCCGCAGGCGATACGGTCTCTCAATCACACCACCCCACAGTACTGACCCACACATACAGTTCTTACACACACACTGGACTTTCTGGACTTTGGTTTTGCACAACACTGGTCACTATATTCTTCATTTCCGGTTAATACTTGTACAGCTGCTGTTATTGTGTATATATTTATTTATATTTATATTTCTTCATACATTCTTATATAGTTCTATATTGTGTATTTTGTTGTACAGTTATTTTATTTTCAACTTTAATTTATATATTTTATCTTATTCTTTCCCAGTTAAATTTACCCTTCATTCTAATTTGTGTTGTACAGTTATTTCATTTTTAACCTTAATTTATATTTTATTCCTTCCTAGTTAAATTTACCCTTTTTAATTTTTCATATTTATTTTCTATCTTATTCATAGCCTTTTCCTTTTTTGTTTTCTTTAGGTCACGAGCAGTTGTCCAAGCATTTCACTACATATCGTACTGTGTATGACTGTGTACGTGACAAATAAAAATTTGAATTTGAATTTGAATTTGAAAAACATCAAATGCAGGTTTTCTACATATCAGAGCAACTGTCACAATAAAAGATCCCAGCTGGCCACTGGATTCAAACACAGGACTTTATTGTTGTGAGACAACTGTGCAGACCCAATGAAATGTTTTGTGTGCAAAATTATTATTAAAAAAACTTGTGCAAAGAAATATTTAGCTATAACTGACTAAAATCTCATATTAATAAATATTTTTTGGCACACTTAAAAAAGTAGCAGATGGCTGGTCAGTCACTCCTTTCTACAAGATTGAAAATTATCTCAAAAATAAAGGAAGTCACTCAGCCGCAATCTGGACCCTTGCAAATACTCGTTCTCTGAAGCAGCAGAGAAACGCTGTGAAGTTTGTTTACTTGCACTCTGATTATTCCATTAATGTTAATTTAACGGAGGAATCAAAGGGAGAAATTGAATATTTTGAAAGCTCAAAGCAGAGCACACTCATCTGTGCTATGTTTCTATAAATAAGTAATCAGGAAAAAAGGTAAAAGTCGTTATTAAAGTCATATATTAAAAGATATTAAAAGTCATGGGAGGAATCTAGTTTGCTTATTTTACTGTGTTGAAGAGGGCTGTGCCGATCAAATCAAACACAATGTTTTTAACCATGTAGCATTTGAAATTTTGTATGTTTTTTTTTCTGTTTATTTTCCGGAGAGGTATTTTCACCGCAGTGACCATAAGGTTAACACAGATATACGCATTAAACCTGACAAAGCATAATTACATTCTGTAATAAGAACTAGTTAATTCCTACCAAAGCTACAGCTGTGATAATCCTTTTAATGTCATCTCTCACCCTTCCATTCCAGTTCCTAATGTTTACACCCAATTAGTGTCTCTGCACAAGTCTGGCAGTTGGACTTGTACTCTTATGCATGACTTCGTACAATCTCTTGGGCCTTTCATCATCTCTAATACCTTGTTATCTGCAGTAAGCCAAGGGCCAGCTGAACCCGATATCGTATAATTACCAGTGAATGAGTCCCTAACTGCCTTTGCAGGTGAGCAAGCTTATGCATCTGAGCCATACTTGTATGACCTTTTCTTAAATGAAAGGGTAACAAACAACCCCTCACACACATTCAGTGTTCTACAACCAAAACTCCAAAACAAAAACAAAAGTTGGAACAACATTTGCATAAAGTGTAAATCAAAAGAATGCAATCTCAAACTAAGCCATTGTGAACATCTCAAAGAAGCAAACACGCCTCAAAACAGTTTGTCGTGCCCAATAGATTCTTACTCAAAAAACGAAAAACAGTCATTGACCCTGTTTTACTATTTTATTCATATATATATATATATATATATATATATATATATATATATATATATATATATATATATATATATATATATATATATATATATATATATATAGGGCTCAGAGAAGAGCTCGAGAGGATGTGGAGGGTGAAGGTAACGGTGGTCCCCGTGATAATCGGAGCACTAGGTGTGGTGACTCCCAAGCTAGGCGAGTGGCTCCAGCAGATCCCGGGAATAACATCGGAGATCTCTGTCCAGAAGAGCGCAGTCCTGGGAACAGCTAAGATACTGCGCAAGACCCTCAAGCTCCCAGGCCTCTGGTAGAGGACCCGAGCTTGAAGGATAAACCGCCCGCAGGGGCGTGCTGGGTGTTTTTATATATATATATATATATATATATATATATATATATGAACAATGTCGTTGATCAGCTGAGAATAACATAGCTGTTTGACTGACTGGGCATAGGCTTTGACTTCCCAGTAGCTCAGAAAATCTGCATATATTGTCAATCTAACACTAGAAAATGCCAAATAAAGAGGACATAAGAACAGTGCATAACCATAGTTATTCCTATGACCTCTGGATTGTCATACTGATGAATCCTACCTGTGGGTAATTTTCCTCTTTTATCTCATCAAAAACTACCAGAGACAAGAAATTAATGGTTCACTACCTGCTGACCTTTCACTTTTCAGGCACCCCATGCTCATGTATGGAGGACTTTCCCCCCTTTGTATCACAAACTGTCCATATAAGCTGTTTTCATGCTTATTCAGCCATTATTGCTGGGCTGAGGGACCTAAAATGTCCACAAGAACATCTTAGGATTGAGCTTTCTATCATTAAAGTGGGTTAATGATAACAGCTTCATTCTGGGTTGGGGGAAAATTAAATCTACTGTGTTTGATTTAGTAGACCCTAAGTAAAAACAGCAGCAAGTTGCTTGGAGAACTGATGTCTTTGAGATCTCCAGTTCAAACAGTTATTTAGACTGAATGGCCATGATGGGATTTAAGGAAGATTAACTCAAGAATGAAATCCTAAATCCTAAATACTAATCTTCTAAATACAATAGTCTTACCCTAACAGCTTGCTTTTTTCCCAGTTCTACGTGCAATGAGGGTCACTCTCTAATGCTGCAAATGGAACATGTTTCTAGAAGTAGTTTCTTGATTTCTTACTTCATAACTGTTTTTGATGTTAAGGCACAATAAAATTGAAAACAAAAAACAAGCGAATAAGAATGAGAGAGGGGGTTTTAAATTTGGAATGCTCCCAAATGCTTTGGCACATTTTTCAAAACATTGTTTTTGGATTTCTCCAAACAGCTCATGTGCTGCAGATTGCTGTAATTCATCCAGAACCTTTTTGTATCACTGGAAAAAGCCGTCGCCACCAAAATGACAAGTTCCTTTGACAGTGTGTAAAACCAAGGAGGTCGACCTATTTAGATGGTGTGTCAGAGTGAATACTCTATATTCTGATACATTCTACATTACACACAGACAAAACTATTATTTACCTTTTGTGTGAGAAAATATCAAGCAATAGTAACACAATGTGGTACAATAAAGTACAGAAAAAATGAAAACTTACATATCACAGCACTGAACAACAATGTAAAGTACATAGATAGCACTTTTCTAGTCTTACTGGCAACTCAAAAGTTACAAGTCACATTTTAAAAATTCAAATCTATACATTCAAAGCACTTCACAGAGATATGCAATCACAAATTGCATCTCTGTGAACTGTGGGAGAAGGCCAGAGTACCCAGAGAGAAAACCAACATAGACACAGGGGCAACATGCAAACTCGGCACACAAAGGCCCCAGCTGGTGGTTTCAAGCCCAGGATGAAGTGGAAACCTGTATAGGGCGTACCCTGCCTCCTGCCCCATGACAGATGGGGTCTCCAGTCCCCCGAGACCTTGAATTGCATAAATGAAAGAGATGGATGGATGGATGGATTTCCTAAAGTGATCCAACATGCACACAAAAAATTGTTTTATTCTTTTGTACAGGTGCTACTAATTTTTGTTAAATTTGACCCACATCTGTTCAGATGAAATTTAGGATTACAAGGATGAATATAATCAAATACATTTGTGTTTTTTATGGAATCTTGAAAGTGTATATGCCATGTCTGTGCATTTTCTATGGATAGAGTTCACCGGGTACTTTGACACTATGAGAACTGTCTGTGTTTCTACTATATTTGCCCAGGTTTCTGCAGAGAGACAAACCTAATGGTCTTCAAATGATCATGAGGGAATTTTGAATCAGTGAAAACAACATAATGTATTTTTTGGACCACAAGGTGAACCGGATTATAATGCGCAGTCAGATAAGTCAAACTTTACTCAAATCATTCTTCTTGCTTCCTCCACTTCTGTTCCATTGATTCATTAATGGTGAATTCTCTCGCAGCTGCTCTATTCCCATGTTGTTGCAGTATATTCATGACTAACCTCGTATTGTGGATGGCTTATCTCAGTGGTTCTCCTGACTGAAGCTTGGTCCAGAGGTGTTGAACTCCAGGCCTCGAGGGCTGGTGTCCTGCAGGTTTTAGATCTCACCCTGTTTCAACACACCTGAATCAGATGATTAGTTCATTATCAGGCCTCTGGAGAACTTCAAGACATGCTGAGAAGGTCATTTAGCCATTTAAATCAGCTGTGTTGGATCAAGGACACATCTAAAACCTGCGGGACACCAGCCCTCGAGACCTGGAGTTCGACACCTGTGGTTTACAGCATCCTGCCATGCGATTGTATTTGTCCCTAACCATCTGGAAGCCTCACGTTAACATTCATCGAGAGGAAAAAAGTTAGTGTTCATCCTCCAGCTTCACTGTGTTTATGTTATGCTAACATAGATGTGTCGCTAGCTATCACGTAGCACATCATTACCACCATTACCACACCAGCTAGTCCAATTTCAGTAACCCTACAAAAGTCACTGCTGTTTAGTTTCCTGTCTTCATTTATGTTGGAAGTGATAGCAGAGCTGTACCTTTTAATTCTTTCAGAAATTTCTCAGTCAGAACATGGTACATCATGTTTAGGTGGAAACTAGCGAGCTAACTTCCTGGTAACTTCCACTCCGATAAATTTAATAAATTCTGTTTTTATGGATGCCTGGATCTTAAACTTTATTGTTACAACTGATAAAGCAGCAACACTGATCATTTTATTAAAGATGAAAGAATTTAGACAGTTTTTAACTCTCAGTGATGCCACAGTGTTCGTTTGACTTTGGGACATGAAGCAGAGTTTTCTCCTGGATTACTCCACGAGGCTCCTGACTACGGTACCCATAATGCTCCGACAATCCATGAAGCGGTGTGGCTTCGTAGCTTAAAATTAACGAATTTTAAGTGCGCCTTATAGTCCGAAAAATACGGTAGGAGTGATAATACGTATATAGTACACATGAAGAACAGAGGTCAGAGGGTGTCTTGAGAAATGCTGCCTGAACACAGACACACACTCTTTAATAGGGCAGCAGGATTAGCAGTGTTTTCTCATGGGAAGAAGGTTCTTGGTTCAAATCCCAGCTGGTGCCTGTTTGCATGTTCTTTCTAATCCTGCATGGGTTTCCTCTGGCTTTCTCTCAATTCAAAGACACTGGGTTAGATTAGGTTATGTTAAGTCACAATTTTAATATGAAATTAATGTATATGAATGTATAATTAAAGTGTGACTTGTATTTAAAAGTGCTTTGAGGGGGTGCAGTAAGACTAAAAAAGTTCTATATACATGCAGTTGTATTTCATTGCACCTGAAATGTAACTTCAGAATCATCTGAAAATAAAAATCACAGAATCCATTTATTCCAAGGTTACTGAGATTAAAACAGAGATTAATGGGCGGGGGATAATATGATTATAAAAGCACATGAGCTGCCATTTCTATGAGTGTGGGGAAACACATGCAAGGTTTCCTGTCACTGTTTCGAATGCACAGACTAGTTTCCAAAAAGCAGTTGTTTATGTTTTGTGTTCTAAATCTAAATCAATATTATATTCACATTGATAATTATGGATGGTAGTTATGAGGATTTTTTTAATGACACAGCAGCGATGACAGTGTTTAACTGTTGTATCAGTTGTATGAGAAATCCCAGTAGTTCCACAATGTTCTTTCACATTCAATAAAACACATTAAAATGATTCTTGTTGTCCTGTGTGTTATTGTGTGATAACAGATAAAAGCAATTAAAAGAAGAAGAAAAAAACAACTTTACAGGCTTCTTTCAGCAACAAATCTAACACAACCTTTTGGGAAGACAGCTGTTGTATTGCGCTGGTGGTCCATAGCAGAGTCCGCCAGAGCAACGCCTATGTGCAATAACAAATGTTGCCTGACAGAATGTCCTTGAGAGATGTGTGGAGGACATTAAAGGCGTAGATGAATGCATTTCTGTCCTTCAGTCACGGCAACACTCAATTGTGACAAACCAGTTAATGCTAACTATTCCTTCCTTTGCTGACAGTTATTAACTTTGAAGGAAAAGCGGAACTGACCCTACTCCTGTGCAACAGGAGAGCAGGAAAGTGACACAGAGAACATAGAGTAACGCTTCCTTAGAATTAAACATAAAAATCAGAGGTGTGCTGAGACAAAAATCTCTATTTACTTGTAGAAAGATATGAACAAGTTGGGGTTTTTTTTAGTTTTTTTCCATGCAGGACATGGTACCATCGTGTGCAGCTGGATGGACATGGCGGATGAGAAAAAAGATTACCTCAGGATAGGTGTAGATGAGCCCCAGGCACAATTTCAGAGAACCACTTCCAATCTAGGACACACTCACAAAACCTCCGGGCGGAAGGAACCATCAGGATTACTCTCCAGTCTGATTAATATGGACAAAAGAAAGGAAAGATGTGTATGTATTGCATGCCCAACCTCTTGGCCTCTCATTTCACTATCCAATATATGTTGTTTTTCTTTTTTTCCTTTTTTTTCACACTCAGGAGGACTAAGAAGAAGGAGGCGGACACGTTGCACCTTCTGACATTCATCTTTTTTACAGCAGCGGTGTAGCTTGTCTGCATGCAGCTCTTTCAGCTAACATAATCAGATTTCATTATACTGTGCTACAGCTGGCCTGTTACAGATTTAATCAATCGTCTAATCGTAGTATTGCCACTAATTACAAATACTTATTGAGATCAATATACATTTCACACATGCAGAATCTCTCAGGAGAAAAAGCTGCACAGTGTGTGGCATCATGTATAAACCAACCAGCTGGAGAGATCCATAAATTAAATATGAATATCACATTCATACAACTGAAACCTCCCCTGTTCTTTCACATGAAATGTAACCCATACTGAATACTGTAGGATAATGCTATAAAGCCAATTTAGGCCCCTAACTGAATTAATCTGGTCATTAATTAAGACGGGATGATTAAAGGGAACATTCCGAGTGTGTTTCTGTCTTGAAAAGCTGCCACATGATTTTAAGCCAGTCTGTCATAAATCTATCTACCATTTATGTTGCATTGTTTGAGTGATGAATTTAACTTCAAATGAAAATGTGGAATAGAAATTAAGCAGTCTGGCTAAGGTCTGGATTTCCAGCAAATGGAATTAGCTCAGATTTAGTTAGCTAGTTAATTACTATAGTTAGCTAGTTAGCTAATAGGTAGTATCTGAAGCAAAAGTTCTTGTGCAGGAGATGTTCTTGAGGTCATAACCTGAAGACTTCAGTCAGCCTTAAAGTAACTGACAAACAGTCAAAACGCTCAGGAGAACAAAGCATTGTTCTGCCTACTACACCTAAAGGCCAAGGTATTGCTGGTTGATCTATGCCATGGTCTGTGGATAGTGAGTGAAAGAATAGAAATGCAGATGCAAGAACTGGAAATGAGTTTCCACTGAAGCGTTTCTGAGATGGGAGCATGGTCCTACAGGAGAAGAGAAGCTACTACTCCTCCACATCAAAAGGAGACAGTTGAGATGGTTTGACTAGGATGCCCGATGCCTTCTAGTGTTAGAGTGTTTCATTCTCCTACCGGGGAAAGACCTGGGCCAAACCCAGCAAATGGAGATATTATGTTCCAGGGATCACTTAAGAAAATCTCTGTGTCATTCTGGAAAAGCTGGAGACAGTGGGTCTGGGTATTTCTGCCTACACTGCTGTCCTGAAACTGAATGGATGAATGCAGAGTTGGAGTTAACACCATGTGGCAAAATGCCATATCTTATTGTTAGAGCCCATTGTATATGCCATCATTTAGTTTGTTTTGTTTTTTATCTTGTTTGGCTTTTAATCAATAGCGATGTTTATGATTGTTAACAACAACAATTTTTTACATGAAAGGGTTTAAGTAAATCTTAAGTAAAGCCAAACTGATTCATCCATGCATTTGTTGGGTCTTTTCTGTAACTCAATTGCAGTCAATCAGTGCTCCCCCGTTTATCATCTATTAGATTCCCAAGCAGAACAGAACAGAGGACCAAAAAGTACAACAATCAGCTCTTCTTCATACAATTAGTTTTAAAATTAAGTTTGTGTCATTTTTTAAATGGTGTTTAATCAATATTGGAATCAAAATTCGATTACAATTTAATGTCTGTTAAAGATTGATTCAGCATTTTGAAGACTGTTAAATTAGGTGTTTGCACTGTTATTACTTAGAACAAGCCTACTCCCCCAAACCCCCAAAAGCCTGATTTATTCCAGTGAATACCAGTTCCAGAAGAAGCATTTCCTCAAGTACTGATAAGAGTGAGAGACTTGACTATATCAGTTTAACAGCTGTTATCACTAATTACTTTGTTGATTTTTAATTTACATAATAAAACATGCAGTCAGATTATAAAATGTTATGGATTCAACCACCAGCCGGTATTAATTAGTTAAAGCATCTTAAAAATCAGTGGAAATGAGTGAAAGTATATCTTCAGATATATTTTTTGTGTATTTTTAATGCAGGATTTTTAACAGAAAATAATGTAACACTGCATTTTTAGAGCAAGGTAGAGCTGCAGGAGAACCAAATTAAAAAGTAAACGATTTATGGGCCTTCTTGGGTCCAGTACAGAATCATCAACTTATTTTACATCCTGGCTGACCTCATAACTATTTACAGGTGATAGAACACATCCATGGGCCCAGCCAAAACCTTTATTCTAAATCACTTGGGGATATAACAGGAGAGACAATAAAATCGAAGCATGCAGGTAAATCCCCTTCAAATAATGTCTAGGCTATGTAAAAGTATAAAGTATTCAAAATAGTTTTCTATGTAAAGTAGCAGTATATATAACAAGTGTAGTTAAGCAAGTTATTTTAATTGTTTTAAATAACAGAATAGGGCTTACGTAAGTGTTTAAGAAAAGCTTACTTAATTACTAACTATTGCTGTTATATTGTCCTCTTGTTACAATAACTCAGTTTCATTTCTCAGTGTATTTAATGTGTTTACGTAACAGTTAATCATATTTAAGACAACATTTTTATAGAGATTAACAGCAATTAATAGAAGAAGAAGAATAGTTTGAAAATGTAAAAAATATAAATGCCCAAACAAGAAACTGGGCAGGGCCAGCAAAATTAATCCCATCAGAATGAAGATTCTCTTGAATGTTTTGTTTCTATATCAAAATACTCCTATTTTGCTATTATTATTATTGTTTTTTAAATCCTCTTTTGTGTTTTGATTTGTTTTTTTGTTGTTGTTTTTTTAACATCCGATGACATTTATTGTTTTATCTGGAATAAGAAAAAACACATGTTAAGAAGGTATACTGTATTTGCAAAACCCAAGGTCTGTTGAAGGAATGGTACAATGGCCAAGAACTCTCTACTTATCCAGTTTCTTCCAACTACCAGTCAATTTTGAATGACTCTTTTGTTACTTGGAAACAGAATGGCATAAGAAACATTTAGGCACTTTCACAAATTGAAATAATAATTTGGTATAATCACGTTTTTTTTTACGTTTGTTTGTTTTTTGTGACACCTGCAGAATCTCGTAGGGAAACTGTGTGTGTGATTCCTGCTGAGCCTTTGAGAAGGAGTGTAATCTCCTTTATCTATAACTGCTTACTCAATCTTCAAAATCTATCAATAGAGTCCCTAAAATATGCATAGCAGGGAGATTTAGCAGGGGAACGAAGCACTGGAAGGGATATATAATGCCTAAATTCGTGATAACAAAAAAAACCCCAAAAAACACAAATTTTGCATTTTTTTTAAACCTTCTGAAATGTTTAAAAATATAGATTCAACATGTGTTAGTAAATACAGATTGACCCCAGCATCATTGACACATTCTCTCTGGTAGCATCCCAATTCAAGGTCATATTGGAGTTCAAACTTTTAAACACAGAGAAGGTAATGTTGAGCTTAAACTTGACTCTCTGATACAATTACTTCAATTTATTTAGTCAGTTAATACATTTGGGGGTTGCTCTGGCCCCTTCGGGGGTGGGGTGCCCTTGGCCTCTCGGCCTGGGGCTCAGTCACTCTGGCACAGCTGGCTCACAGGCATGTCAATGCGGCTGCTGAGTGACCCCTCATCTGGGGCTCTCCTCAGCTCTTTCCAGGAGAGTGGCACCCCATGTTGTTTATATTCTGCTTCCAAAAGGCCAGAGTTTCTTGCTGTTTTTTGTTTTGGGTTTTTTTTAAGTGGTCTAGATCAATGTTTCTTCAGATTTTGGAAGATCTTTCAGGTTCTTCTTCGGACATTGGCTGCTTTTTCACTTATTTTCAGTTCAGTCGTTGTACTTGTATGGGGGGAAAACCCGACAAAGACCTGACACAGAACCTGACACAGAACCTGAGAGATGCATTTGGCCCTTTAGTTGATTCATCTACTGCTTGCTGAAGGCTCATCTGAAGAGATGGCCTCAGTGGAAGGGTGGCTGTCACTCTTCTTTGGAAGGGAAATAGGGAGAAAAGGCTGAGGTTACCAAATTACACAAGAACTGGACTGAAAATCATTGGTAACAGATCTGATGGAGTGATGAATCCAAATTTGAAAACAGTAGTTTTACTGACCATTGTCAGTATATACAGACAAGGTCATGAGAGAGATAAGGTCATCTGTAGCCACATGTAACACATGGTTGAGGTGTTTTCATGGTTTGGTGTGGGAAAATTGATGGAATTATAAATGCAGAAAAGTGCTGTTAAAAATAACACCTAGAAAGCATCCAATTGGCACCAGCTTCATTTTTCTGTATGACAATAAAGGCATAACTGGATAGAAAAGCACACAAGTGAATACTATCAGCCACAAACTGGCCTCCCCAGAGCCAGGACCTCAACATTACTTTGAATGTCCTTCAAGAAGCCTTGAGAAGTATGGAGAACCTTTCCATTTTCCTAGCAAAATATTTAAAAATACGCAGTAGCCTCACAACTTTTTCCTGGTACTATATAGCCAGCATTCTGACTGTAATTTTAAAATAATTTAAAAAAGTATCTTTGAACTATTATTTTTGGTTTTGTTTTGGGGTTTTTTATCCTAGCTCAGAAAACCCATCTCAATAGGACTACAGAAGAACTCAGAAGAAGAATTTACAGAGAAGATTAGCAAAGAGAGTCAGTAATCATCCATCGGCAAACGTCAATGAGCATGTGTGCAGACCAGCCAGCTCACAATATGGTGAAAATATTTTCACACAGGCCAAGCAGCTGAATGTCACGGAAAAGAGGGACCCAGACGCGGTTCTTGCTCACAGAAACACAGTGCGTTTATTTACAGTGAAACAGACAAGTCCAACAATCCATTCAAAAGTGCAATTTTCCAATCGTGCTCGTCCCTTGCTCCCAGTGCGTTCCGTGTAGTAACTCCCTTAGTGTGTGTGCTCCCCAACTCGCTTCTCCGCTCGCCCCTCCTGGAGGAAGAAGGAAAATCCAGCGTTAGCCACACGCTAGCCGAATAACACACTCACACTGCTCGCACAGACTATACCAGTTCGGAGTAATAATCCCACGTCGACTGTCGCCGTGAGTCCAGGTTAAATACCCCTTTCTAGCCTGGAGGAATGATTACCAACCACTGGTCAGGTAATCAGCTGCAGGTGGGCCGGCAACAGCGAAGAGGGACTCCCAATGACGACAGTCGCCAGGACACGCCTCTCCCACGGCGCGCACTTCCGTAAACAACCCCGAGGGCCAGGGAGGGAGAAGCAAACACATATACAGAAAACATAAACACAAGCAGGGTCGTCCGGAAAGGGCCGTCCAACCGTGACACTGAAAGCAGACCTGTGTCTGCTGTATATATCTACATGCAGACCTGAACTCTGTTTCCTTTATGCTTATTTGTTTTTGGACACTTCTGGGCTTCTCCTACTAGTCGTACTTTAAAAGACACAATCATATGAATTATGGAGCATGTCCTCAAGCATCTTACAGAAAGCGGGCATGAAGGGCTGAGAAAGTCTGCGGGAGATCCCTCATGTCTTCTCACTGTAGATTTTATGGTGGGCTGCCCCCAGCGTTTGTGGACTTACAAGAACTATACATCAAAGTCTGCGAGAGTGTGACAGAAAGATTGGGTAAGGCAGACTTTGAAGGGGAGGAGGAAAAAGAGAGATGTGGAAATAGAGAGAGACGCATTTGAATCAACGACACATGCACACACAAACACACAATGATTGATTAATTATAACATATCCTTGATTGATTTTACTGTCCAGGGAGATATTGTTAACTAAATAAATGTAATCAGAAGCATTATTTACAGTAAAGCTCATGCACTCTGGCAGGCTAAATGGAGTTTACTACATTCAACCTTCCCAGGGGTGAATATCAACATTTAACCAGATTACGTGTGTATATTATTTATGCAGTGTTCCTGTGGTGCATCAAAAGCTATGTGTTAAATGCCACATAAAATAATTTTTAAGACTCAAAAAGGGCCACAGTCTTGTACTCGTCACTGCTACTCCGGATTACTGTGAGCAAGGCAGCAGAACCTGCTCAGAATGAGAACAAAAATGTGACAAATGGATGCTGTTTAGATGAAATTGAGATTTCCGAGTATAACTCCAGTCTTGGCTCTGGAACTTTAAATAGATCAGGCGGGTCAGTGGAGATGGGAAAAAGTATTACTGTGGATTTTTAACCATTTTCAACAAAATGGTAAACATTTAGAAAGACAGCAGATCAAAAGATGTATTTTTTTATAAGTCTGAAACAAATCAAGCATAATTTGTTTAATTATTTGGATTATGGTAATGTTGAAAATGTTGCTTTTTTTGTA
Organism: Rhamphochromis longiceps; assembly: GCF_057381845.1. Taxonomy (NCBI): domain Eukaryota; kingdom Metazoa; phylum Chordata; class Actinopteri; order Cichliformes; family Cichlidae; genus Rhamphochromis; species Rhamphochromis longiceps. The sequence goes on from NC_140563.1 coordinate 41,212,201, forward strand.
ATGTAGTTTACTCTTGCGTAAATATCTCTGCAACAGGTTATGAAACAGACCACAGAGGGTCTGACACACACGCAATAGACAAAGATAAATCATTTACATGACTTAATAAGAATGATCAAATGTCGTCTCTCTGATCACACAACAACGCAGTAAGGCACGCAACAACAATCGCCTCGCTGCTCAATGCCATCAAACAATGCACTTGTCTGTTGAGTTTTATCCTGAGGAATTCAAAAGGTCTGCGGCCATTTGGCACAATGTTCTACAATAAATATTACAATGCACACGCTACAGTAGCAGCGGCCAAAAAACTCAATTCAGTCCACGTCTGCAGTGGGCAATGGCTCTTCCTATCATTATGCGATCTGACCAAGGAAATGAGCTAAATTTCTCTGGGAAGGAGTCTGAGGATGGCGAAACACTTCAGGTAAAATGTGCACAGCAGACTGAGATGAGTAAATGGATGTTTTAACCTTCTGTTAATATAAAACCAGATGATTGAAGCTTCTTTTTTGCCAGCAGGCATGCTGTGAGACACAATATTCGGATGCTACAATTATCATAATGTTGTGGCAATATGACTAGTCTGACTGGGACTGGAAGCAGCTCTAACACAGCAGAACTTAATGCAGCTGAGCAAAAATATATTTTTCATGTCTTTCCCCCTCTGGACCGTTGACGAATGACTGCTGTAATGGATGAGAATAAATGTGTGTATATGTGCAAGTGTGTTCGTTCCTACCAAGAACAAGAGCACGACAAAATAAAAACAAGCATCAGTCATTTAAATGCGTTCAAATACTTTATTCTGTTTACATCGAGTGACCAGGCTGCATATGAACTAGTTAAATGTGCTCTCAGTATGCTGGTCATTACAATAATGCACCTACAATACCTGGTGGATTTAAATATTATGCAACACAAAGGAAATAAATTAGTGCATTAGCCTTTTTTTTAGAAGAAAGGAACTGCCTCATACCTCTGTTTCATATAATAATTATCTCTGTAGCGCAGCAAATTGTTTTGTGTTTTCTCTGATGTTTTCTCAAAAATGGTGAAAATAGAAGTGTAATGAGGGGTACAAAATAAAACATCTTTGCATTTCAGAGACATATGCAGATTCTCTACTTCACTGACCTAACTTCTGCTGATATGTTTATTGAGTCCCATGTTCTTTAACTCTTTGAACACTTACTGCTCATGGTTTAATTGAAAATCTGCATCAATAATATTACTACTTAGATGATTGCTTCGACTACGACTGCTGCCACTGTGGCGTCCTGAAAGGGCACAGTGGCGTCAAAGAGCTGACTGAATAACCTTGGCTGTGATCTACTTTGAAATGTTCCCATGGATGATGCAGTGAAGAAGCAACCATGACGTCTGCCTGTCCAACACCAATCAAATAACCCTTTTAAACTCTTTATGTGCCAATTAACTCAAAGTTCCTTCATTCCTTGCCATTGCATTTTCAATCTGTCCATTCATTCACTTTCACTTATCCAATGCAGGGTCATAGGACCTTATACCCACTGTCGCAGAATGAGAGGTGGACTACATCCTGGACAGGTCACCAATCTGTTACAGGACTGACACAGGGAGATAAGTCAATCATTTATATGTGCCAATTAACCTAATACATGCATGTCTTTGTTACTGGGGGAGAAAGCCAGAGTACCAGGACAAAACCCAAACAGACACAGAAAAAAGCACATGCAAACTTCACATAGAAGCACTATGATATGATTTGAACCAAGGACTTTCCTGCTGTACAGCGACAGTGCTAACCACCACACTGCTGTGCTGCCATGTATTAAAATATTAGTTGAATAAAGTCACACTTAGGGAATAATAAGGACTAAAAATTGGATCACCTAGCCTTAATTAGCAGTGATTAAAACTGCACAATGAGGAGATCTGGAAGAGTTCCAAGTTTACTATCTTAATGGCCTGTAGCAAGATAATTCAAAATGTGTCATGGTGAACCCCAACCCACTTTGTGTCTTAATTATTACTTTATCTCTAAGTCTTGTGTTGTAAATGTACTCTTTGTCAATTAAGACAAATTCAGGACTAAGATTAAGACTAAACAGACAAATTGAAATTTAAAATTAAAAGTCATATTTCTTACCGCAAATTCATAGAGTCCCCAAAGTGGGAATGAGACCACAGTGTTTGGCCTTACAGGAAGAAAGATAAATTGACAGTCTGGTGCTCTGATCACACTCTGCCTGAATATCAGCAAAACAAAAGAGATGATTGTGGATCTCCTGAGGTCAGGTCTGCGTAACCATCCCGCACTTTACATTAAGAGTAAGGAGATGGTGTGTGTCACCAGCTTGTAGTTCTTGGGGATAATGTTCACAAGAAACTATCCTGGGACTCCAACACAGCTTTGGCCATCAGTAAAGCCCAACAATGCCTCTTTTCTTTCAGGAAACAGAGGAAAGCAAAGCTACCACAGAGACTGTTGGTCAGTTTCTGCCTGTGTGCTGCGAGTGTTGCTACCTGGCTCTTTAGCTGCACAAAAGGAAAAACAGGAAGCCATCCAGAGGATCATTAAAACTGCTGGAAAGATCATTGGGGCAGAGCTTCCATATATTACAACCATCTCCTCCCGCTGTTTGCAGCTACCTATCCTCACTGACTCTTCTCACTCTGCCCATCACCTGTTCCAGCTGCTCCCATCAGGCAACAGGTTCAGGTCCATTAAAGCAACGACTTGTGGAATGACAAACAGTTTCCATCCACAAGCAATCAGACTTCTTAATGGCTCGCATACACAACTCTTCCTGGCTTTAAATTACATAAAATTAATTTGTATTTACTATTTTAATTTTACTATTTATTTATCATTTATTAGTTATTATTAATTGTTGTTGGAGAGCCTGTACTGTCTTGTTCTTGTGACAATGACAATAAAGGCAAATGATCCTGGCGGGTGTATCGATGCATCCACTTGCAGTTAATCCATAATAAATTATTCACTTTTTTTTTAATCCACTGGCACCAAAGGAAATTCGAGCAATCATGAAGTTAAGAGGATTTACCAACTGCGAAATACGAATATCTCAAAGATTCTGTCTGACCCTTCCAGTATATATCGCTGTATTTCCGTTTCAGGGAACAACAAGCATACTGGTATTGCAATGTTATTACCACGATGCATGGTTAAAATACGCTCTTTTGCATCTTTCTTCGATCTCCTGTTTGTGTAACACACAGACAAACTCAAATTCACGCTACTGCTTCATAACAGGATTTAGCCCAAGAAATATACACACTTAACACTGACACATTTCTCGTGTAAGGATAAAAGAGCAAAATCGATAAACTGTGCTTTATGTCTTAACCCAAACCACCCCTGAGACCTTCACGTTACGCACGACGCGCGTCAAACATTAAGTAGAGTCCAAGTGGGCTGAGAAAGGCGCTGAACTCCCCTTCTCCCCCCTTCTCCCTCCTTCCCCAGAATCCTTTGAGCCAAATACTCATCCACTCTCTCAGCGTGCCTGTCAACGTGCGATCTCCTCTCCTGCCCGGGACAAAGCCGCACACAGCTGCTTTCTTTCCACAGTGTTCGAGGGTGCACGATCCGGAGCGGACCTCGGGTGTCTTGCTGCTGGAATAAATAACCTGTGAAGGACTTCTTATACAGACTGAGAATATTCAGTTTGTTACTTCTTGTTGTGACCACTTAGGCGGTGATCACAAGTGTTATTTCGTAGAAAACAAAAACTTGAAATTCCTTAACGTCCCTACCGAAGAGAGAGAGAAAAAAACGGGTTTAATGTGTTTTATGTGCTTACGGTCAACAGTGAGGTAGACTGACTCGGGCACATTTCACAGAGTGTCGGCGTACGATTTATCCAATGGATGCGGCTGCCGGGGTCGATGTCTGAGCCCTGCAGGATCAGCCTGTCATAGGGCATCATGATTTCTTTGGTTCTTCACAAGTGGATGAGGAATATCTCTCCTAAGATGCTGCTGTTGGTGGTGGTGATGCCGGTATTGTGGTTTTTACCTCTGGCTGGAGCGGCTCCTTCTCTGAGTACCGAGCAGCTGGACATGGGGGTGGTAAGTTTTCCATCTTTTTACACGGGGATAGGAAGTTTGCTACATTAACGTTTTTAGACATGCATGGGGAGTGGAAAGTTTTCAGACCTCCCGTGGGCATACCAACTCTCGGAAATGAGCAGTTTACCCTACTTTTGCATGTAGGAATGCCGTCCTTTCCATTTGATCGAAACTGTAACACCTCGAAGCGGTCCAGTGTCCCTAGGGTAGCCTGGCGTTGCAGACTGGGTGTAATGGAGAAAAATAGGAGACTGTTGCCAAAGCAGGAATCAGAGTCCCTGTAATGGTGTTCAATAAATAAATGTAAATGTATTTGCCTTGGCGGCATATCGACCTCCTCCACAGCATGCTGACAAAGTATATCCTCCACTGATGAATGGCAAGCGGGGCTCCCTTCCAGCGCGATGACAACCTCAGCCATAGGACATTATTTCCTTTCCTCAGTAATGCCTCTAAAAGACTACTTCAGTATATTTTCCTCATGCTGAGTTTGATCAGCATGAGGGAAAAAAAAGATAAAGTGCAAACCTATTACTGGCGTGAGCTGCTAGTTTAATAGTTTTCATTAGTTTACTGTGGCGATAAATGGAATTAAAGTGTGGAACAAGTCCATAATTGTAATGTGAATTTTACTATTTACACTCTGTTTTATGAATAAGCCATGGTACAGTCAAAAAAAAAAAATCACTCCATTCTTCTCAGTGAACTGTATTCAGCAAATTAAAGCTATTGTATAATATTTTCATCAGCAGCTTGGGCTCACAATACTTCCACTTTATATTTGGAGTTTAATGAGCTGCGGACTTGCAAATTAAACAAGTATCTGTTAATTAGGAACTCTTGAGACACTCTAATTAAGTGTATACATTAATGGCTATATTACAGATCAACTTAACTGTCTCATTAGGTTTTACTATTTCTTGTTATCTCCACATTGTTTTGCCTAATATAAAATCATAATCAGTCTCCCCATAGAGATTCATCCCTCCGAGCTTTGATGGATTCATATTGTATTGCTGTTCATTCAGCTTGTGTCTCCCTGCATTCGTCTCTGCCAGCTGCTTGTTTGTCTTTTTTTGTCGCTGTTGGTGGTTGTGATGGAGAAGATTGCACATTAAGTCTGTTATCAAAGAACTTTCAGGGTTGGTTTTCAAGCTCGACCAGTTCCACATATTACCTGGTGGATGTTTTGGAGACAACATTTTGTTTCCTTGGTCTTCAATACTCAGACCTACAGACATGTTTTGACCTTCAGTTTCTCAGGTTTGAAGAATACAGTGGGTTAATTGCAAATGTTTGGTCGCCATACCTTAAAGCCATCTTGATACTCAACAAATACTTGGTCTCTTATGTAGCCAGGAGAAACAGAACAATGTGTCCTTGACTTAAGTAGTTTTTCTTACCACTAAACCATCCTGGTTTGAGTTGGGGATGACTGGTTGGGTTTAATATTTGCTACTTAAAGCACTATCCTCATCAGTCATGTGTTTACATTGGCTCTCCTCAGGTTTGTGTTAGCTGCTTCACTACGAGTGGCTTTAGATGGGTTTGACTATAATGTTTACGTAATTTTTAGCCTATAAATAGTAGTGGGGGTAATGTCTAAGCATCACTGACAGGAGTGGTTAGACACATTGTTTTCATTGCTGATTAATGGAGTAATTTCTGCAACGAAACAGTTAGTTATGTCTAAAAGTCTAGAGAAAATAATGAAGAAATACTTGTCACAGTGTCTCAGAACCCAAGGTGACATCCACACATTTCTTGATTTTTCTAATCAACATTCCAGAACCTCAAAGTCTCCAATTTGTAATTTGATGAAGCAGAATAAATACACAAATTAACACACTGGAGAAGTTTTGCTTGAAAGCTGGGCCTTTATCGACGCTCTGACACCATGTCATTCCCTATCGTAACGTTAGCGCCATAGACTCAACAGTTTCAGCATATAGCATGTGTGCAATACCAGGATTTTTTTCTCAGTATGTGAAAGCAGCTTCAGGATGGTCATGGGTAGGCAGATGGACAGATGAGCACCGTTCTCCCCTGTGATTGGTTGATTAACTTTTAAATAAGACTTCTCCTGCATTGATGAAATCACAACATGAAGCGCCTTGAGGCGACTTATGTTGTGATTTGGCGCTATATAAATAAAATTGAATTGAATTGAATTGAATGAAATCACCCTGAGCTGCTGAAAAACAGGTGGATAATTAGTTGTTGAGGGTCTGAGTATAGCTTCTCCCCGGCTCAGCCCAGTGGTTTTCATAAGTGCTATACATTTGGGACTCGGTCCACAAAAACAACCATCTACCCACAGAAGCGTGTCCTGATCCCCTGCTCTACTGCTCCACAGTCCCATTACACTTCAGAGCTATTTCTTGGCTTTTAGTCGTGCTGAATGTAGTGCTGAATGTATCCATCTCTCTTTGTAACCACTGTACACAGTGACCATAATTAACTGCACCACAAACTTAAGCACAGCTCTGAGGCATGCAGTTTTCAGCTTTGCTGTTATCTAGTCCAGTACATCACTGCAGAGCACCAATTTGCAATTTCAGCATAAGAGGGAACTACTACACAACAGCTATAATGGTCCCTGCACTATGTTTTCCACTCATAATGTCATTTTAATCCTGATGGCTGCTTTCTACTCCAGTACTGAATGTCTGACTTCCTCTGGGAACTGTTCATCTCTAATATTGTACTTGCTATTGCAGCTGTCTTAAGCTAGGTGTGGTGAGCGTAAAAGTTGTTGATAAAAGCACCTTAAGTACACTTTAATGCTGTAAAAGTGTGGAAAAAGTGACTTTCCTGCATTTAATCTTTTAATGCTGAAAATGTTAACTTATTTATTTTTTCATGTCTTTAAGCAATAAAACCAAATAAGTGTGTGGTATATGCCTGATGGGATAACCATTCCTTACCAGACTGCCTCTAACTCTCATTTTGCTTCATAATTCCTTTAATGAGAGCACCATCTGGTCTTCTGTCCACTGAGTAAAGAAGGGAAAAAAAGGAAACCCTGGTTGACGCCACCCTCTTTACCACTGCTCCCTTTTTTCCTCTTCACTGCTAGACCTCATAATACTGAATTCTCATGCAACCGGCGTGCCCAGCCCCAACACTCCTCATTAGCTTTTTCTTTGCCTCTCATGAGTGCGCAGTTCACCAGTATTATATTCTGTCCCCTCAGTCATTCAGTCTCCTTCCTTCAATTTTCTTCTTCCAACCCAGATATAGGATGCTTTCTTTCTACCAGCACATCATGGTTCTTCTGATTACACGTAGAGGCCCAGGGAGAGAGGCAGCTCAAAGAGAAAGCTGGATGCAGAAACAGTCAAGGGAAGGAGTGATGGAAGCATTGTGCACCGAAATGACTAATCAGCTATATATTATCAAAAAAAACTAACAAAGAAGGAAAAGAAAAGACAGCAGATATCGAATGAAAAGCAGGAAAAAGTAAAATGCTACTTCATTTCTATCATGCCCGACTTTTGGATACTTTTAGCACTACCGTTCCACTTCTATCTTGACGTGTGACCCTTATGTCTGTACTACTGCGCCATGGGGATTATATCCAGGACAAGGGCATTTTTTTCTCTGATGTCAAGGGGTAGATTTCTGTGCAGCATTGTGTCATGATTAACAGAGAGCGAGAGAGAGAGCGTTCATCATGTAATATATAACACATTCCTGGCTTCTCGGGAAGAGGGAGATACTGTGGAAATGAACCAGTCCTTCAATCTGCCCCCTTCCAATCTGTCATTGCAGCTTTGCTAAGTGTAAAAGTTCTCTTGGGACTTGCAAGTTTCTGAGGAAACTGTCAGAGTTCATAATATCCTTAGAGCCCAATTCAGCAAGGATCTTAAGGGCCCTGGTGCTCTGTTGGCTGCGCTGTAGCATGCTGGTGTGGGAGTTAAGTGTGGCAGCTGCAGCACTTCTGCATAATGTTTTCAGCCAGCAAATGAATTTGTCTGTATTATTTAAGCCATGAATGTGATAGTTGGTCTTGCCTTGTTTGTTCAAACTGCTAAATCCCTTTCTAATAATGAAGTTCTGAATTTTCCTGATCTTTGGCTGGTTTCACAAAGAGTGACTCTGACAATGGCTCAAATGTAAGTAATCAGATATCAGTGGAATAATTTGCAACACATTTTGGGAAAATTAAGACACAGCTGGTCATGCAACCACATCAAAACACTTATCTTTATTTACTCCAGCAGAAAATGGAAGCGAGTCCATAAAACCAGTGCTCATTTCTGTGTAACTCTCTGAGTTAAATTATGACTACCTAACTATACTGGCGAGTCTAAAATATCCTAGTAAAACAAGCCTCTAGTGCTCTGGGATGTGTTTTTGTGGGTTGCATGTGCATTTCAGATTTATATGCACCAAAACAAATTCACTCTTTTTCTGCCGTCTGACTTTATGTAACAGTAAAATGATTGAACTGGTTGGTGGCACAAGCACTCCAGGCTGGATCTTATCAGTTTATCTGTTTTTTATTTCAGCAGAAAAGGGTGGATATCTTAGTCTCAACACAGTAGTTCTCTCCCATCTATTTTTGTTTAGTTTTACAGTAGTGATGGATTTAATATTGTGGGCAAGTGAGTGATGTTTTCCACAACAGAGCTGCACGCGATTGGTTTGAACTGACTTCATTACTTGTGCAGGCACTCTCCAGGGCTCCCCATATAGAAAACCTCAAATCAACTCCATGTGGACAGTTCTATTTTAACTTCGGGGGCCTCGCCTTCCCTCTTGTCTTTGACCGGATCAAGGTTTTGGTTGCTGTTGCTATTCAAAGGGCCGACTACATCTTGTAATTACAGTGGTTTCTGGTGTTATGCTGGCCTCACATGCTAAAACCTAAAATAATCCATAGCCATGCCAACTGAACTGCCAATAGACGGCTTTACTAGCACGATCAAGAAAACCCAAAAGGAACAACAAAGCTTCTCTGAAATTGCTTGCAGAAATTGGCAGAATTATAATAAATGTGGTTATGTCTGTATGTGAATGCCACTTTCTTCTTGTTTGTGTGTTTCTGTTTTATAAAATGTGTATAGATCGGTGTGTGTGTGTGTGTGTATGTGTTGGTCAGTGCCACACTAGTGATCTCATTATTTGTCGTTACAAAGCAGTTGTCATTTCTGAACAAGTGAAATAGATGGTTGAAATAAAGAAAAGGTGAGGGACTGGATGAGGACAAATGTTTGTCATCTTTGCAGTCAACTTCAAGACCGCTATGGGTTCATGATCCTATTCGTCTGAATGTCCAAATAAAATGAGGAGAATTACAGGAGCAGGAAGAAGACCAAGAGAGATTGAGTGGGTGGCAGAGATAAGCTGCGTCTCCATCCAAATATCACTGGCAATTAGACCTACTTTCTCTAGTCCACTGTTGATACTCAAACTCCTATCAAGTGAATATAATGAGCCATTAACAATCTGCAGAATTTTAAGAGGCACTCGTGATCCTGTAAATTGCAGTTTATTTGACTGTTTGAATCGCATTCTGAAGTGGGCTTAATTTTGCATTTGGGTTTATGGTAAGAACAGAGCTTTGCTGTTTCGGACTCAAGTTTAAAAATAGAGTCAAACACAGCGATATGGACACACTTGCACGTGTGTGCATGCTCTGTGTGTATTTTTGAATGAGCATGCTTAATGTAGACATGCCAGTTGCCAACATTCCTCAGCTAAAGCTAAACAGACATCACTGCAAGGATCACTATAGAAACATGCGGCAGCTCTTTCATGGCTTTATGAATTGTGTACCAGGGCAGTCCATATATACATCCTTACATACATAGTCACTCCTTTATCTCTGAACTTATTAAGGCCCCCTCCTATCTTAAAGACGCCATAGTACCTTATTGTCCTAATAGAGCACTTCACTCTCAGACTGCACTTACTTGTGGTTCCTAGAGTTTGTAAAAGGCGAATGGGAGGCAGAGCCATCAGCTATCAGGCTCCTCTCCTGTGAAACCAGCTACCAGTTTGGATTCAGGAGACAGACACCCTCTCTACTTTCAAGCTTAGGCTTAAAAATGTTCCTTTTTGATAAAGCTTAAATGTAGGACTGAGTCAGGTGACTATGAACCATCCCTTTTAACTGCTACAATAGGCATAAGGCCATTACACACCAAGCAAGTTGCAGAAAAGTGACATGAAACTCGGAATTTTTCAGACACAAAATTGTTGTGAAACTTCTATACATACTAACAGTTTGGTAACTGTTGGGGTGTCTTTCTAATACTGTAGAGTCTTTACTGTACACACTGCCTTGAAGCAACTGTTGTTCTGAATTAGTGTTATTTAAATAAAACTGAATTGAATTGAACTTTAAAATGGAATTACATAGATGAATTTGCATACTACCTGCTCATAGAGCAAACATATTGATGCAATGCCACTCTATTATACAGTTCCTAGCTCATGTAAAGTGGATTTGTTTGACAATTTTCCATACCATTAAAGGTCACAGAGATTAACAATGGTGTACATGTGACACTGATGGCTGATTATTTGAATGACAGGCAATTACATATCACCGTATGACCTTTCTGTTATAGTTTGAGATTTCCCAAAGTTGATGCAAGCAAAAGGAACAAAAACAAAGGCTGCTTTCAGATTTTTAACTTAACATGTTTACATCACTCGGCTGCACAGATGAGGAAGTGTTTTTCTCTAAACATCCATCAACTGGATGTGTGCAATGCATAGAGACAGATAATTGCTAAAAAGTGCCATGTGACACAGATCAAATACTCGAATTTCACCTAGCATCTGGAGCATAAACTGGAGTAAGGCCATGAGAGGACATGTTTATTGAGTGAGATTCCATTTGAAATACTCCAAAAGGCTACAGCATCACAGACGCTGTCCCGTCAATCAAAGCAGCCGCACCTTCCATCTTTAAGCTCGAACAAAATGAACACAAGTGAGTTGTTTAAAAAAAAAAAATCCAATGACCAAACAGTTTTTTAAAAGTGGGAAACTATCCAAAATCTTGTCTTGTACCAGGCTGTAAACATGCATTTTAACACTGTTGATTTGGGGCTTACTTTTACAGTCAGCCTCAGTGGGCTGCAGTTTTGGCACTTCCATGTTGGCTTCCTCGTGTAGAGTCTGCAGCAATATTAAGGTGGATATTGCATGTCAAAGTTAAATCAAGAGGAATGCCGGGATCCAAGATTTCCCAGCAGAACATTTGTTTGTAATATGATTCGTGCTGTACACTCAACCTTCCAGTGGGTTTCTAGTGTTGTGGATAATTGGTGTATAGGTTAACCCATAGAAACAAACAAGTCAAAGTCTAATTCTGTCAGGTCTGTTATGTATTTGTGTGTAACCTTCTTTTATCCCCACTATCAAGGGACACTGGCTAAGCTTTATTCAGTCCATGTGTCTGTTGGGCTTTCTCTCATTGCCATGCCACATTAGCACCCACAGAGAGAAGAACTTCAAAGAAGGTTTGGGGGCTTTTTACCCTCAATGGAGACACTTAAACTCATGCTTATTAAATTAGGCTCCAGTTGTAGGGGGGCTGTTTTAATTGGCTCCATCAGTTTGTTTATCTTTAATCTCTTGCTGACATTTTAAGTCCTCTTTCTACTTGGCATCCCCGTTTTACCATCTCCCACTACCCCATTCAGTCACAAAGGTTATCTACCCTTCTGTTACTGATGCATGTCCATATTAGGGAAAAAAAACATGAGAAGTGGACTTCTAACAGTGAAACTGTAATAGATTTGTTTTCGGAAGTGAGGAGAAAGACACATATTACACTAAATGTTTTGGGTACTGAGTAGATTTTCCTCTTTAACTCTGCTGGATTTTTCATTGACTTTGGCATCACTCAGTACATACCGTCTGTCTTCTGCCATAAAGTGAAGGTTAATTTGTACTGTAATTTTTAGGCCTGCCATTAATACCCTTTGTACTGAAATTTGCTCATTTTGGGAAAAAAGAATGCAGAGACTTGTGTTTAAACAGGTGCATCTTTCTGGCCTCTCAGAAATGAGGTACAAGTTGCACAAATTAAGCACATTTTTCTCATAGTAAACAAGATTTTGTGACAAGCCGGTGGCTGTCTCAGCAAGGAGGTTTACACACACTCTCTGACAAAAAGCATTCTTCAAAATGCAAAAAAACTGCAAGCCATTGTGGGCATCATTCCAAACAGTGTGTAGGTGTCCCTTTTATAATTTATCATATGAAACTAAAGCATTTCCCACAGAATTTGTTTCTGTTTGTTGCAGTAATGAGGGTGGATATGCATTCATGCAAGCACATGTATGGAGGCAGACCCCATACCTTCTTATAGAAATAATTAAGTAGCACCTTATATTGTGACTTTGTCAGTAAATTATAAAGCAATAATTAGCATTCTCTCCAGTGTGTACATGGACACCAACTCGATCAAATAAAACATTAAGCAATATAATCAGAGTTTCCCTGACCCTGCAGACTCACTAAACTTCACAGTCTTGGACTGCAGTTGATGACAGTAGTCGTTGTTCTGCTTTGCTGCCTCGGTGACGTTGACATTTTGGCACGTGAACTAATATCCATGTGCTGCAGGTTCTTTTTAGAGAGGCACTCAAGCAAAAGTAGATCTCCGGAGCAAAAGTATGGTCAGTTGTAAATAGCTGCAGTGGAAGTTAGAGTCCATCTGATGCCTTACAAGTTTCTTTTTGCATAAGGAACTGAATGATATCAGGGACTGCAACCACAGGAACCTGGCCAGCAAGCCTGCCAGAAGATAAGATGCCATGATGGGAAATATGGGGAAATAAAGGCGTTATTTGCTAGGAAATAAATCACAGATCTTGATCTTTTGGGCTTAAAATAAGTCAAAAAACATGCAAGTTAATATACTGTCATAGTACTGGGTCTGTAACTCAATGTTTTGTGTATCTTCGTTTTATTCTTTGATTGTTGAATGTTCTCAGTGTTTCCTGTTTTATTTTAAAATAGTCTGTTGTGTCTTTATCATTGTGTTTAGATTCACTTCTCCTGTAATGTCCTTAGGTTCATTTGTGTCAGCTGTTTCCTCATGTGTTTCCACTCCCCCTGATAGTGTGTATTTAGTCTGTGTTTCCGTTCACTCATTGTCAGGTTGTCTGTTATTCCACACCATAGGCATCATAGGTTTCACAGTTTCATAGGCGTTCATAGTCTGCTCCCAGTGTAGTTTTGTCGTTTTCTGTTTTTCCCCTTAGCATTCTTCTTGTTTGCCTTCATTTAGCCCTAATAAAGATTCGCTTTTGTTTTGCAAACCAGCTCCGTCTCCTGCAGTGTCTACTCTTGGGTCCGTTTAAAAAATACATCGACGCACCCCGCCGTGACATGTACCTAAGCACCCATCTCAAGTAAACTCTGTATAGTAAACACAGATTTTGTGTTTTCTCAACCCATTAATGCATTTTCCATTCCATGACTCCTGGGTTGACCATGTTCCATTATTAGTAGTCAGAAAAGCAAGGAAAACAGGATTTGTTTTGCTCACTCAGTCAACCCATTCATCAATCATTAACAATACATCACATTGCAGTTGTTCTTTTTTTGGCCCTGAAAAACATTGGCATTTCCAACTTCCATCTTCAAATGGAATGCTGTATATATCCCAGTTGCCATAGTGTGACAGGTTGACTACAGCCTGGACAGGTTGCCAGTCTATTGCACTGCTAACATAGATAGATGAACAGCCATTCATGCTTGCATTCAATTTAGACTCACCGGTTAGCTTAACATACACGTCTTTGGATCGTGGGAGGAAGCTGGAGTAGCTGGAAAAAACCCACGCAGACACAGAGAGAACATGCAAACTCCTCAGAGAGACCCGAGCCCACCAGTGGATTTGAACCAGACGTCAGTGCAAGACTGTGCTGCCTTTTATCTAATTCTGCTTATAATTTACACATAGATTTGTGTTTACATATGCTTGATTATTGTCTAACTAACCCAACATATTGCAGTTCATATAAATGTATCACACTAGTCTTTTGTCCATCCAATCACCTGTATTTTCTTCTTCATGAATACAGATTCAGAAGGGTGAAAATATATCACATTTTGGGTCCAATTTCGTTTAAGTCTTTTCTCATCTATACTGTCTGCTTTTTTTATGTTCTGTATTACTTTTTCTGTGACTTTGTTGACTCATTCTGTGCCTCTTAATGTCTTTCCTCTTGTGTATTCTCCACTGTTGTCTCCATACCTCTTTCTCTAGACAACTCTTGTCTCTGCACCCTTCTTGTTTCTTCCTCCAGGAACAGACAGTGGTTCAGTCTCATCTTTTTGTATAGTGAGCTGTCCTTAAGCCAGGGATTAAATGATTCATTTACAGTCACATTTTAATCCTTGTTGCCATGCTCTCACACATACAAACATGCAAATTAGGACAGATTTTCCTCCCAAGTGTCTGGGAAAATGACATTCACACCTCCAACTGAATGGAAACTTGGTGTCAGAATAAGCTCATCCATCAGAATGTACCACATTCTTTCAACTAGTCAGACTTGTATCCCATTATATGCACATTGTGTATTCACCAGAGCAAAAATACTTCCTGAAGTGAAGTGATTGAGTGTTTCAGCAGGGTAGCGGGTGTGCCATCTGCTTGCAAAATAGTGTGTAGCTGTGGAATCTTACATTGAATGCCATCCTTGCCTCCATTTTCAGTCTTTTCTGTTCACTGCATACAATTTTTGCAATCCAGTTCAATTATAAACCATTTTAACTGAAAACAAAGTGGAGCAGTATTCTTCAAATTTTTTGTGCCTTCTTGTGCTAATGTCAAGAAATATGCCAGTTAATTTTGATTTTGGACTTGGTATTTGTGTTTCTAAGAGGAAACTTGCTTTTTAAAAATAAAAATAAAATTAAATGAATGGCTTGTCTTTAGCCATTTAGTCAAGAGTCCAAATCATTCAAGCTCAAGTTTGACATTTGGCAGCAGCGTCCAGGCTATGATCAGAGCCGTAACCCTCTGACTCTGGATTCTTCTTTACTCTTTTTTCCTTGCAGGAAAGATATTCTGTAGCAAAAATGGATCTTGTTAAAAAGAGGTCAGTGCTAGAATTACAATAAATAAAAAAGGACAATTTATTCCTAAGTATTTGTACTTACTAATCTGTTTTTAATATTTGTTCTTTAGCATCCACTTACGAAAGGGTTTAAGAGCTTATATATACTGTAATCTTTTTGACGCCTACTTCCTATAGAGCTTTTGTCACATCTCTTCTTAGCAGAGGTGGTGCTATGTGCCAGATCCATTGTGGCTCCCTTGGAGAAATTACATAGTATATGGATAAATAGTGCTAAATATATCAAGTGGGCCAGATAATTTGAGGTATACAAAGAAAGTCATGGCGTGGATGTAGGTCCATTCAGTATATAAGCCTCATTGTTTTTGGTTCTTGTGATCTTCACTGAATAATGCTCAGCTTTTTAAAAGAGGCGAGTGGTCTAAGCTGGACTTTAATTTAATGCTACCACATATCTCGCTCCTTTTACTTCTGCAACAAGATATTGAATGCTTTTCATTACAGCTAAAATCATCACACATACTCTTACAGAATCAAATAAAAGTAGCTAATAATGAAATTTTCACAATAGCTTTAAAGTGTTTTACGACAGTCACAACTGTCTAATTACCTAACCACTGGTCTGTGAACATCTGTCCCAGTGTTCATAAACTACTGAAATAAAGAAAGACTTTTACTGCAGTTTCCTATGGGAAACATTTAATTAGCGAGCATATATAGGAGCGGCAAAAACCTCAAAGGCTGACGTATTTGGTTTTAAATAAGGTTTAAATCAAGCTCTTTTTTTTTTCATTGAAAAAGTTGTTAGTAACTAATTTAAATTTCTTATTTTCAGTAATGTGACTTAAGTCTGTTCATTGGCTTTTAAAAAATTTGATTGTCTTTAGTAACAGAACTTTGTTTTTAAATTTACTATTATTGTTGTTGTTGTTATTTTATGATTTTTTTTAAAGTCCAGCTCTTCGCACAACACATAGGAAATTGGTGGAAAATTAAAGATGCAGCTGGAAAGAAGAAGAATGAAAGAAATAATCACAAACAGATTAGCAGTAACCGCGAATGACACAAAATAACAGCACACTTTGTTGCTAAACGTAGGCATTAAAGATATTCCACAAAATCTGCACCACCCCCTGGGCCTAAAATTCATAAAGATAAATATTAAATTAATATAAAAAAATGATAGGAGTCAAAATAATTGAGAAACAAATAACCAGTATGAGTAACTAAAAATGAGTGTACTATTGTCATATCAATTGAGCTAAGATACAAATTTATACATTAACTTGTCAAGCAACATTATGATAAAAGCCTGAACATGCTGATAAATGGGACTTGACCTGTTTGAGTGTCACACAATCTAATGTGCTTCCTCTGATTAGTGGTGTTGTCGATATAGTAGCTTTGGCTGACAAAGGGAATTGAAGTTTCTGCCAGGAAAAAACAAAACATGTTTTGGAAGAGACTCAGTGGGAGATTTAGTAAGATTTGAAATGATGACATTTGTTTATCGTATACTACGCAGTGAGAGCTTTTGCTTGATAGCCTTTTCTCACTTTTGAAGGAGGTAACATTTAGAGGCTTTTACAAATGAACTGTTCATATATAGTTCTGTAAGGGCTTGTAATGGGCAGGCAGCCTGTCCAGTGTGTAACCCGTCTCTTTCCATATGACAAATGGGAAAGGCTCGTGCACTCCCACCTCCCCGCAAGAAGGCTTGCATCAGTGGTTAGGAAAATGAAGGCATGCATAGTTCTATACAAAAAATATTACAATCCAGAAAAATCTAATTCTTTGTTGAAATGTTTCTGTATTTTCTGTATTTACAATCAAATTAGCAACTTCAAGTATATTTAGTGTCTTGTGACAATGTATCTCTGGGATAACGGCACTGAGATCTACCCAATGTTTGAGAAACATTTATTTTTGACAAAGCACCAGGAGCACACTGGTAGAGGTGACCAGAGCAACACTTCAAACTGCTCGAGTCATGACTGACTCACTGATTCAGTTTAAGTAGGGCTGCCTCTTGTTTTAAGTGAAGCTTATCATACATAAAATTGGCCGTCCTTCTCTGCTGAGAGAAAGTCCTGTTTCCATGAAATTTTGCACTTGTGCTATTACCTATGTCAGATAAAAATTATCAGATAAATTTATCTCAGATAGATTAGTATTAGCACTACCAAACGACAAAGCAAATCTTTATTTTCTAATGGTTTAGCGATGTAAAAGTCAACCAGCCATGGACTGAAATGGGAAGATTTCCAATGTTCGTGGTCAGCTGAATGGCCTGTCAGCGTTCCACGGTGAAGCAAACAACCATGTGCACACTCATTTCCACACACTAACATGATCTTAGCAAGGAAACTCTTAGTTGTGAATGAAGACAGAAAGTTTGCCAAAGTAAACCGTGGGGTGGACCACCTGCAACAAATCTCCTTCACCTAGCTTAATGTTAAAGAAGCAGACAAAGGCAAAAGCTAAAGCTATCCAACGCTCTTATGGAATCAGAACGATGCCACCTTGAAACGAAACCGAAAAAAATATTGAAACCGAAAAAAAAATATTGTAACTGAAATAAATGTACTGAAAAATCTTGTATTGAAACCGAAAAAAAATTGATAGTGAAAAACAATTAATTGAAACTGTAATTTTTTTGTTTTCGCTTACAATTTTTTTTTTTTCGGTTTCAATCCATTTTTTTTCGGTTTCAAACCATTTTTCAGTTTCACTCTGCTGGCACTGTTTTGGTGTACGGGGGCGCGCTGGGGGGCGGGGATTCCGACCCGCATGTATTTGCATATATTATAATGCTGACCAATGACTGGAGAAAACACTGACGACGCGACTGCGGTCACGGACAAACTCGCACGTGTCTGTTCGGGAATGGCAGATGCCGAGAGGTCCAGCGTTTACATTACCGACTATTTCAAAGTGACAGCCTGAGGTGTTCTTCAGTAAATTGGACTACCGGACAGGAGGACCTGAGGCCCCACCGCATTATTTTTGGTAAGTTAAATGTGTTTGTAAGCTAATCCGTAATTTAGGTCCTTAGCTAGCTACCTGAGGACCTAGCTAGCTAAAATGAGCACTCGGCTGTCGGGGAAACATGTTTTGTAAAGTTCGTTTAGCTACCCCGTGCAGGTGAATGAATTTACCCTGACTGAAGAAATCAAGAGAAACGCACCGGGCTGCTCGGTGACTAACCACGGTTACTGTACTTTTATTATGAGTATTATACTGTAAGAGCAACGGGCTGGACTCTGCTTCTGCTCCTGTGCAGAGCTGATTATTAAATATGTGCAAACAGCAGCATGTTTTCTGTCGCTTTCCACATGTGGAAGGACATTAAAGCCAACTTTTAAATTCCCCTCATTAGTCAATAGCTACGGATTAAATAGCAAAGCCCGATACTTATGTACTGAAACCAACTACTTCCGCTTGTCAGCTTTAGTTAAAATGTTACATTTTTCACCTGGTTATTTTTTTAGCTTTTTTTTTTTTTATTTTTTTTTTTTACGGAGTTTGTTACAAATATTCAGGTTAAAAAACTGTCCAAATTATTTTTAATGAATTATGTTCACAAAGTCACATGTTCAGTACTCTGTACAGCTTGCATCCTTTAGGACAAATAATTTGAAACATTAATATTTCTTGTTCAATACTGAGCTGATAACACCTCTGTATGTTGTGACCAGGATGCAGCAGCAGACTGAACCTCGACTGAAACCTGCTCCATCATCTCATCTTTGCAGATGTCCATTTATAAAGCATCAACAACTCAAAGGTAAACATGATATTAGAAAATGTGTTAGTAAGGCCTTTAAAACAAATAAAACAAATAAAAAGCTGTTGGCAGAACTGTAGGACTGAACAACTTCAGATCCCGAGTGTGTGAGGACGGAGAAGGATCAGCTCTATTTCAGATTTGAGAGATAAACTTTATATTTCAGTTTGTGATGATTCTGTTCTGTTTGTGATTACAGGAGCTGTCCTCAGATTTAGACCTCAGCACCACCCAGTGACAGCAGACAGATCATCCTATATCTTCAATCTTTGTAGTAACTCCAAAATTAACTGAAGAAAACAGTACAAAGGTTAAAGTACCACATGTGCTGTCAGTGAAAGCTGCAGCTGTTTTATTGATAAATTTAAAGACAAAAAGTCAAAAGGATTAATCACCCCTGTAACTGTGTCACTATACATCAGCATTAACAGTACCTCAGTTTGGTGTTTCAGAAAACTGCTGATCTCAGACCTGCACAACTTCTGTTTTAAACACTGACACAATTAAATAAAACCTGATTAAAGTCAATGGTTGTTACTTATATTTGAACTAAAAACTTGTGATCTGGAATTCTTTCACTGTTTTTTGACAATGGTGTGTTATTTATCATAAAGTAATTCAGAGTCATTCATACCAGAGTAACCAGTGAGCACAACATATATTTAACTTTCTACAGGACTTAAAGCTATTACTATAGCTTATAGCTATAGCTATTATTTAACTGCACTACTGTATAGTTCTGTGTAAATAATCATTCTGTACATATAATTTTTAATCCTACAACTGTTTATAACTTGCATAGTTCACATTTCTGTATAACTGTATATCTCAGATTTCTGTATAGTTTTTCATATTTATATCCTGTTCATAGCCTGTGCATAGTTTGTACTCACTACAGCCTGTACATACTTCATACCATGTACATTGTAACATACCATAATAGACCCATTTCTGTAATATACTTACAATATATATTAGCAATAATATAGATATGTAATATATCTATATCATGGCTAAAGCACTTCTGGATGGATGCAAACTGCATTTCATTGCCCTGTACCTGTGCATGTGCAATGACAACAAAGTTGAATTCTATTCTATTATATTATGTAAAAGTCCAGACCCTCTGAGGATTATCTGAGTACTTCTAACATTACACAAAGCAAAGGTCTCCATCAGTGTTCATGAAATGCTGGGTTTATCCTTCTTGTGAGGGAGCTGCTGGTGAAGATCACGAGCCCTGCTTGATCCCGGCGACGAGTTTCAGTCTTCCTGGTGTTTCTGAAATGATGCCTCTCACTGTGGGTCAACAGAACTTCTGGCACAGGACAGCTGTAATAAAAGAAATTGAAGAAGTTTTGGGGAAAAAAAATCTTGGAAATGCCCTAAATGTGAGAAGCAGATTTTGTATTTACTTTTCTTTTGCCAATCAAGATAACAAAGTATAATTTTCACCATACAATTACTAACCTTGTCATCTCCTGCACTGTCTGTTTTGGGTTCTGGGCTTGTCCTTCCCAGCACTCATGAGACTGCTTTGCTGCACTGTGGTATGAGGTGCTAACCTGTTGACAGTGTTGGGAAGGTTAATTTTAAAATGTATTCCACCAAAGATTATAGAAGTACCAACTAGATGTTAAAATCTTAATATAAATGAGTAACAGTAGGTGGACATTAGGTAAGGCTGTACTTTTTGCAGCGATCTCGTGTAGAAAACTATTCAGCGCGTATATAAAACAGGTCAGCGGCTCCGAACCGTAGTAAAGGGACCTCTGGCTAATATGTCCGGTTCGTGTCGGGCTCGTAGCTGAAAACTAGCTTTACTTTGTTGTCTGGGTCAAGTTTGCTAGCGAGAGACAGAGAGAGGCGTTGAAAGGCTGCTTATTGTTTCGGAGGAAAACACGAACACGGTGTACAGTCGAGCCTTAACAGCTTACTTACAGCTGGGCTCGTCAGGCTCTCTTCTTGGCTGCAGTGGTTATTATTATATTTACATGCTTCCAGCTCCTGTTTCTGCTCCGTGACAGCTCGTACTTTTCCTTTTTCTCCCTCCCTCGCTCACAGACACATAACGGGTATGGCAGTCCATTCTCCCTGCAGCACGGAATACACTGCCCATGAGGCTACATTGTTTAGGGCGTTGCCTGTAACACTCTGCTATTGCCTTCATATTAAATAATTTTTGTATAATAATTTTTAGAGGCTCTTATTGCGTGTTTTGTTTGGGTTTCCACCGGTGTGGAATTACCAAAAATAGAGACCATAGCCTAACATATGAAACAGGAAAATACCGCCATGTAATCCATTTATTTCAACAAACTAACTGTATTCTCAATATCACCTATTGAACAGTAACTGTAACGGATACATTTACTCATATTTTGTATTTTAAATACGTAACGCCGGTGCATGTATTATGTTACTGCCCAACACTGCCTGTTGAGATCCTGAGATCCGCTCCTAGAACACCGGCCTCCAACTCCTGAAGAGACACGGGTGTCCCTAAATTTAGCAAATATTAGCTTCAGGCTAGCTTGCTACGACGAATAGGCTAATACCAGCATTTTACCACAACTTCACCAGATGTAGCTAAAAAAATTAAACTAATGTCCAACCACATCATCTGCAAAAATCAGAGATGAGATTCTGAGGCCACCAAAGCGAAAGCCCTCCGCCACTTGGCTGCGCCTAGAAATCCTGTCCATAAAAATTATGAACAGAACCGGAGACAAAGGGCAGCCCTGGCGGAGCCCATCACCCACCGGGAACGAGTCCGACTTATTGCCGGCAATGCGAACCAAGCTCCTGCAACGGTTGTATACGGATCGAATGGCCCGTAGCAATGGGCCAGACACCCCATATTCCCGCAACACCTCCCACAGGACACCCCGAGGGACACGGTCGAATGCCTTCTCCAAGTCCACAAAACACATGTAGACTGGTTGGGCAAACTCCCATGCACCCTCAAGTATCCTGGAGAGGATAAAGAGCTGGTCCAGTGTTCCGCAACCAGGACGAAAACCGCATTGTTCCTCCTGTATCCGAGGTTCGACTAACGGACGAACTCTCCTTTCCAGCACCCTGGCATAGACTTTCCCAGGGAGGCTGAGGAGTGTGATCCCCCTGTAGTTGGAACACACCCTCCGGTCCCCTTTCTTAAAGATGGGGACCACCACCCCGGTCTGCCAGTCCACAGGGACTGCCCCTGATCTCCACGCAACATTGCAGAGGCGTGTCAACCAGGACAGCCCTACAACGTCCAGAGCCTTCAGGAACTCGGGGCGGACCTCATCAACACCAGGGGCTCTGCCACCAAGGAGTTGTTTAACTGCCTCAGTGACCTCGCCCCCGGAAATTGGCGGGTCATTCCCCCTAAAATGTAATAATTTATTTTACTATTAAAAATTTGGGGGTTGGTTGGTTGGGTTTATTTTTTGTTTTGCTTTTTGGTTTGGTTGGTTTTTTATTTAACTTCTTTATATGTACAGTCAGTTATATATCTTAGAGAGGAAACTGGAATTTGCAGAAATCGTTATCAGCAGGTCAAACTTAGGGAGAAATCTGAAATTGTAATTGGCCAAGAAAACTGCAGTCGATGCGTAGTTTTAGCATGGGCCCTTAAAAATGCTGCTTCACTTCGAGGATTTTAAACAAGCTATAAACCTTGAAAACATATTCATGGAAACATGCAAAAAGATGAGAGGGGTAAGTGCTCACTGAGAGGAAAGGTGAGCTGAGGAAAAAAATGCATTAAAATAGACGGATGATTTGCAGGCCTGGATTAATTCTCACTCCTTTACTTGCTTGGCAATCCAGCCTCAATTTTCTGTTCAATTAAATGTGTCATTCAGGCTGCATGTCATCCCCAATTTCCCTCTCTTTCTATCCCCCTATATTCTCCCTCTTTGATCTTATCTGTTTGCACAAATGAGACTAAATCTTTAATTTCGTCAGTAAATTGTGTTTACACTCAGGATATGCCTTTGGAATGGTTTCAGGAGCTTCTCAGTCAAATACACTTAAGCAAGCTCTCATTCCTTGGATCCTACATCATCCCAGTGTAATACTTTAAGTAAACTATCTCTCAGTATAAGCTCCTGCTATAAAACGCTAAAGCTGTTACAACTGCTTTGAATAATGATACCATCTTAGCGCCTGCTGCAGAACCCATAGATGTTCTGATGAAATTCAGTTGAAAGAAATGTCCTCATTGGAGAGCAACATTAGAGGCAGAAGACTGTTTGATGTGAGACATTCACATCTGTGTGATACACATTTATAGTCTCATATTGCTTTTAAGTGACTTTTTTTTTTTTACAGACTGGAAAGATTAGCATCTCTGTCTAGTCAAAGCTGTTTCTTGATTATAGATCTTTTTGGGTTGTTTTTTTTTCTCAGAACTTACCTCCCAGATCCTGATTTTAACTACTGTAGATTTCTCTTCTCAAGCAAAATGTTTGTATATTCATAATAATTACACGCATCAGGAATTTTCTTTTGCTATGTGGTTTGGGACTTGTAGAAAATGTTTTGTGGCACTAAAGAAAGGGAGCACAATCTGAGAAATCAAAAATGATATTAAATACCTGTGCATGTATTTCTTTGCCAGTTATTTGAAATTGCTACCAATCAAATATCAATATGTAGCCCTTGTAGTATGCAATTACACTGCACATAATGGCCATATTTACCACATTTGATGTCCATGTCTGTGGAGATTCTCTCTGAATTGGAAGTGTGAAAATAAGCCCGGTCGGGCAATGGATGTGCATCGAGAAAGGGGTCATTTTAAAATAAAGACACTACCAGTACAACGTATTTTGTGATTATTTTTGGTTCAGTGTAGGTGCTATAACTTTTATAGCAAATCATTACTCTTTGATCACACAGTAGACAATGCAAAAGAAAATCATGATATGATTCAATTCAAGGTAACATACCTATCAAGATTAAAAGAAAGGGATACAATAAAACACATCTTTAAAAGCTGCCAGTAGCAACTAGTTTGCTTTCGAGGAGTACAGTGAATTTGATCATTTTTGGCTACTACATGACCAAAAATATTTTTGACCACATGCAACAAACTTGCGATCTTGTTGCCTTTAAATGGTTACTTTGAAGACAACAAGCAGGTCTACGATCACTTGTTATCAACGATCACTGCGATAGGATGGCAATGAAATGACAAAAAGAGGGTGCTGGAGTCTGGTATCTTGTATATTAGCAGGATTAACTGCCACAAATTGGTAAAATCCCAAATTGGCAAAAAAAAAAACAAACCTCTACATATAAAAATTTACATTAGCTGCTTATGTTTAGTCCAGTCTAGTAGATTCAAAACAGAAAGAAAAATTGTCCTCCACAGTTACTTTGCTGCTGCAGGATGATTTAATTGCAAAATGACATAGGTGCTAGGTAGACTTATTTTTATATAGGAATAGAACCAGTTGGCAACCAGCTGAGTCAAGCATTGCAGACAAATGAGTTGCAGACAAGTTATGATCACCAGCAATTAACACATGATTGTCTGTAATTTTCTTGCAATTAAAAGTGGTCACTCAGAGGTTGAGCACGTTGCACTCTGTTTCAGGCTTTTAGTCACATTTCTACACAGTGATCTTTCACTATTGTTTCTCTTTTTATTCTTTCTGTTACTTCATATGTGTCAAAACGCACACAGTCGAAACGTAGCTATAGATGTGACTACATGGTATGTGTTTGACTAATGTCTGAATGTTATAATATGTTGAAGTTAGGGTAAGTTTAAGTTAAATTAGTATGTGCAATATTCCCAGTTTCAACCTTTGCTTTTCAGACACTTACAAACGCAACAATACAAACCCGTTTAACATGCCAGAATGAAATTCCCCATCCACTCAGTGCTATTTGACCAGCTGTGCTACTTAATGCAACAGCACAGAATGTTTTCAGAAAGAATTAATATTAGACTACAGTAAGTTCCTAAGAAAACAATCTGGTTTGATAACAGATTTTCTTCTGCTTTCCTGCTGTTGTCTTCAGTACATTACCTATTTTTTAAAACCTACATTTGTAAATCTCCATACAGACGAGGAGGCAAGTTGTTCCACTGAGATCAGCAGCAGATATTTGTTCTTTATAAGTTAATAAATGTGTGAAAATGTCTCGGTTCTGTGATGCTCTTCACTCATCTGTGAATGATGCAGTGAATGACAGTCAGGTTAGGGTTAATCTTTTCACTCAGGAGTGTGGTTGCTCTGTTTGTCCATCACAGGAGCTGCAACATCATCACCATTTAAGCCAAAAAACCACACACGTGACATTTCTTCAGCGACCCCCTCATAGCAAGGCATTTTAACAGCTTGGGGTCTGACATCAAATGTTTTGTGTTCTTCTACACATCATACATGTCAGCTGTTACACACAGATTTTACATTAACATTTTTGCATAAATCGCTCCACATGAGTCTTGGTTCTCAGGACCACACACAGCCCCCAATAATTTGTAAAAGAGGAGTTCACTCTTATATTATAAACATATTGATTCTCTGTCAGCCTCTTCTCATCTTTCTGAACAGCCACATAGTTTTCAAAGAGAAACAAATGCTTAAAACCTGCACTTAACTTACATGTGCCCTCATTTTTAAGCTGAAAATTTGCACTGCTCTTGGTGATAAAGGAAATGAACCGCCGGTGCCTGTCTGTGTAGAAATTTAGGAATTATAAATTAGCCCGCTGTTAAGTTCTGGCCAGTCTGACTGAAACAGTCACAACTGGTGGTGAGTCCGCACTTGGCTCCAATACAAAACTACACAACTGATGTAGAGGGCAACAGGTTTGCAACAGATTTGAGATTTTTCACAGTTAATTGCAGTATTATCGTAAACAGATTGCATTTAAGTGCCAAGTTGTCCCAGTTCAATCAAAAATTGATAGCAGACTGACTCTGTTGTGTCAAGATGGCGATAAAATGGCAATAAAACAAAGCTGAAGAAACCAACTGACTGCGAGTAGTCTGAGACTTGGTCCTGTCTTTGAAATGGCCATTTAAAAGGTGAAGAGATTGCAAGTTAATTGCACACAGCTGCAATAATTTTGGGCGTGCAGCAGTCTCCAATCACTCTTTTCCCTAGTGTGACTGTAGCTTAAAGAAGATCCACATCACTATCTTCAAACATCAGTAGATACGTCCTTTTTCTGCTTTTTATGACTTTTGCATCGTGTGTATGAAACATTTTCTGTCGTGTTTTTCTGACAAACAACACTAAGTCTACTTATTTATTCAGCTGCAGAATTAGGAACCCAAGAAGATGCTTACTTTAACATTTTTAATTGGCAGTTATTAATGGACTTGCATGATCGTATCTGAAAAAAAAAAACACTTTACATTTAGTGTAAATTCACGCTTTTCTCTCTAACCTTTAAAAGTCCAAGAGGTGTGCCACAGATCCGACCTCATCCTCACGCTATTAAGAAACAATGTAAACACATTAATAGACTGTGCTACTTTGTGACCCTTCGAGTGTCATAAGGTTGAAGGGTTAAATGTCTCCCAGTGACTCATTTCCTGTCAGTGAGGCTGAAGATCAAGGGACTCAGCAGCTGTTCACCATGGCTAAACAGGGAGGTATTGTGGGGCAGAGGAGATCAGATGCACTGATGCAAAACGGATTCTGCTTGGAGAGAGGTTGTTGCGATGATACCATCGTCACAGAACTCATTATGTGTGACTGCTGGCTGACAGCCTAACGATACGGGCGCAAAAAAACAGGATGTGATGTCACAGGCCAATCATAGTCCAGAAACACTTGTGTTTCCAGGATGTCGATGAAAAGATTTTTCACACAAAAAAAAAATACATTTTTTGTTTAGCAGACATGCTGCACACTGCAGCCAACATCTGGTAAGGAGTTCAAAAGCTTGTTTACTTTGCTGAGCTTGTCCATTTCCCCCCACTTCTCTTTTTCATCATATTAGATAAAAGAAGATTGTTATTCCCTCTGTACCAATTTATATTCAGTGCTATGGCTCTGGCCTTCCACAGGTGTATATATATATATAGAAATTTAAAAGCAGCAAGATCCCCCAGGACAGTTCATAGATGGCATAAATGGTAGCACGTATGATAACAATTAGATGAAAAACGGTATGAAAACAAGGAGCTGAGGTAGTGGTGGGCTCCAGAGCGCCTTGGAGAGGCAGTTAATGGCCCGTTTATAGCTGCCACATTGATTGCTTTGCATGCAAACAGAGAAGTCGCCACAGTACTGTACCCTTTATACAAGCACTGAGGGTGTAAGTACTTGTTGCACTACGATAGCAGTCACACTCAAAAAAACATAATATCTCCGCTAGCACTGGAGAAGTCAAAACCGCAAGCAAATAATTTGAGTTTTTCCAAGAAAGTGTTATGTTTTTAAGCTTTTGCAACATCTCCTGCTGTACTTTCTGTCAGTCTCTGAGCTTCTGTACTGATACATCATTAAAGTCGCAGTAAAAACCAACAAGACTGTAAACTCATGTCTCCAGCCCAGCTGTGGCAACAGCAGCGCCTATGTGAGGTTACAACTTAATCAAACAACAACAAAGCGTGCCTTGCAAAAGCGTCATATTTGTCGACCAGCACCGTTCACAAGGTGGGGAATGGGAAGCAAACATGAGCCATAAAGAAGGTTAAACAGCCAGCCCCATAGGAGACTCGCCAACAGTGTACAGAATCAGCATGAGGCATGAGCTATGATCAATATTTTTCTGTGTACACAAACACAAAATCACATTTTAACAGCTATCCACCATAGTCAAACATTGGAAATGGAAATAGAAATGTTTAGTTGTGAGGTGATAAAAAGTGCTCTGTATGAAAAAGGTCCAAACTGAGGGAGGAGAAAAGTACCTTTTTATTAAGCCAGCTTATTTTGAGAATTTAGTTTTCGTCCATCCATCTAGAGGGTGAGACGAATGTCTTTCTGCTGCAAAACACATGAAAGTGAAATCACATGTAACCAGCTAAATAGCTTTCCTGTCAAAATCATTCACTTGTCCTCTCCCATCTTTCCACACAGCCTTTTTGTCTCAACCCCCTGCTGTTTCAAACACTTCACTAATAACTGACAGATCAGCAATTTGGCTGCGCTTTAATTATGTGCCCAAATTATTCCTCACGCGCATGAATCTTGACTTTTAGTGCAGCACCAACTTTTGCTTTGCTTGAACAAGCAGCACAGTTTCAGGAAGACAATGAGCAGTTGTCTCACTTTGTTTTTCTCTGTTCGCAGTCATTTAATTAGGCTACATCTAGGTTATTTTCTGTGTCAGACTGTACAGACTCCCATCTCCAACAAGCTCTAAACATAAATACTAAAAATACATCATGCTGTAATATCCTGTCAATACCACACTAGTGACATAAACTTTAATGAGATGAGAACAGATGTTGGCTATTTTGATCTCAATGCAACATTCTCTCACTACTCTCTCTCTCTCTAGCACAGACTAAGTGTGTGTCAGATCCTGTAATGGCAGAAGATAAGTGTCTGCTAAATTAATGTTTTAATGTAGTTACAAATAAGAGGCTTAAATGCATGCATGAGCCTTTAAGTAAGGAATGTGCATACATGGTTTAATGAACTGCGTCAGCTTGGAGACAGTCTATACTCCGGTAGGTAATCAACTACCTTAAATGCTTTTTAGATCCATAATTGCAACATTGGTTTTGTGGATTTATGTGTTTGTTTAATCTCAAAGCATTTTTTACTCTGCAGTTTCCTGCCATACGTCATGGGAAGATAATTTAGGTTCAAAATTAACATGTGTTCAATATGTCCAGAATCCTTTAATACATTGTACCTCATCTTGTTTTCTGTCATGGGTCTTAAACTACCAGCACATGTGCTGGAAGTTTAATGAGAGTTTGGATCTGCATCTCTATCAAAAATTTCTTTTCACATGCATACAAATATTTCTGTTTAGTTATCATTTAATTTTTAATTCCATAATATGCAAGTGTAGTTAGGAACAGCAGTACTAAATAAAGTTCTGTTTGTTATTTTGTTTATATGAAATGTATGAAAATGTACAATGTGTTAGTGCAAATATTTATATATACATAGAAACATAAGTTAATCAAAGATCATTGACTTTTAAACCATGGATAAATTAAGTATGGTTTAAAGTCTTTTAGTAATAGAATACCGTGCAAAAGTTTTGAGCCACTCCTCATTTCTAGCATGTATCAAATTTCTTATATCAACATGCAACTTCAAAATCCAGCCCAATAAAAAATGACTAGAGGCCTTTTCTCAGAAGCTACTTGCATTGATCATAATTAGTGACACATTTAAAAAATGTTTGGCAAATTGCAGTTAGAATTATGAGCCTGTGGGCTCTCACATGCTGGGTCATAAGTATTGTGTTTGCTTCAGTTAGCATTACATTTCAAAAAATCAACAGAAGAGAAAATTATCTCATGCCACAGATTTTGTGAAAAAGTTTCCTGCTTACTAATTATAAACAATGCCAAGCGATATCATAGAGAAGAATCAACCCCAATAAAAACAGTAGAATTTGTGAGCCTTCTATTGTTTAACATTATATGATTGCACCAGCCACCCACTGGACTCAAGGTATCCATGATGTGAAAAAACGTAAGAAGTAAGCACAGACTAAAGAAGTCAGAGAGTCACATCACTCATTCAAGTTACAAGCTGGGAGCACTGACAGCTCTTGTAGTAGATGGTACATTAGACAAGTCTAAGCCTGGTTAATTGCACCACTGTGAAGTACATCAGTGTAGCTCCATCTCCCATGAAGTGTATAGAGGCTGATATAAGTATATGTCGTACTGACAGTGAGGAAGTGTTGCTTAGATTGATAATACTTTATGTTGATGCAGCGAAATGAGAAAACAAACTGGGTGCATGTTTTTGGATCTTTCTGCTCAGTAGTGGATGCACAAAATGGCAATTTTTTATATAAAGTTTAACCCTGAAGACCGACTCCTTTAAAGTTTTGATTATTTGTCTGCACAATTTACAGAACTACTAAACTGAAATGACTCAACAATTAAGGTTTAAAGACCCAAAAGCTCACGGTAAGGAGCTGATTAAGAAATTGTTTACAAGGACTTTAAGCAGAAAATACATGATTTTGTGTAAGCTGCATAGTATTGTTTGAATTCAGTTCAGGAAGTGCTTCCCACTCTAGCTCCATGTTACTTCATTTCAAATTTTGATGGCATATTATTCTGAATAAATTAAGAGAAATTCCACATTGATATGATAGCATCTCACATTTGTTGCTGATTTGCCAGATGCACATAAATGATGTAGCTCTCCCATCCCAAAGATGCTCTGTTGGATTCAGATCTGGTGAGTGAGGAGGCCATTTGAGTACACTGTCATGTTCAAGAAAGCAGTTTGAAATGATTTGAGTTTTTTGACATAGTGTTTTATCCTGCTCGAAGGAGCCATCAGAAAATGGGTACACTGTGGTCAGCAACAATATTCAGGTAGGCTGTATTCAATGCCCAGTTGGTACTAAACAGCCAAGAAAAGCGTGCCAAAAAAAAGAATCCCCAAAACAATTACGCCACCAACAGCCCGAACTGTTGATACAAGGCAGGATCGATCCATGCTTTTTTGTTGTCTGAGTCAAATCCTGAGCCTACCATCCAAATGTCCTGCAGAAATCAATACTCAGACTCTAGCCTCAGTTTCCTGTTATTAGCTGACAGGAGCTGCTGTAGCCTATTTGCTTGAGAATTAAATATGTTGTGCATAGCTTGCCACTAACAAGTGGTTGTTTAAATTACTGTTGCTGTCCTCTCAGCTCAAGGCAGTCTGGCCATTCTCCTCTGACCTCTGGCATCAACAAGGCATTTTCACCTAGAGAACTGCTGCTCACGGAATATTTTCTCTTTTTTGGATGATTCTCTGAGATCATCTTTCTTCCTCAGTCTGATGCTCCTTTTGAATTTCAGCTGGTCTTCTTGAACATATTTACATGCCTAAATCAATTTGCTGTTGCTGCCAAATGACGGGCTGATTAGATATTTGCATTAAACTTTATGCTTGTAAAGTGGCCAGAGTGTAGGAAAAGTGTGGGAAAAGATAGCACTTACTACAATTACTTAGCACATAATACTTTATTTTTGGAAAGGTCTGGAGAAGCAAAGTGAATAATGACACTGAGTAGGTTATTTGAGAAGCAAGGAGCCTAAGTGATATGGACCTCCTGGGCCTGAGCTGGGACATGGGGTCAAGCCCCCACGTCAGCAACCATTTGTCCAGCTGAAGGGAATGAATACCAGCTCCAGTGCTGCTGGACTGCAGCAGAGCCGGTGCTGTGACTTCACTACATGAAGAAAGCAGATAACGTTTTGTTTGTTTGTGTTTGGGTGTGGAATGTACTGTCACTGTTTTCGGTACGTGCTCTCAGATTACACATAGAAAAGAAATTGTCCCATCATTTAAGGGTGTCACTATCTTGCGTGCGACCCACTCGACTCATCACACAGCAACACTGATGATCATATTTCTTTGTCACTGAAAAGCAGCTTGTTTGTATGCAATGGAGTGTGTGTCTCTCTTGTCTTTTATTGCATCTGAAGAATGACTGAGGCAGTCGGATAGCAAAAGAACACTGTATCTTATCAACTTTGAATTTAAAATAGGAACATGGTGTGCTGTTGTGACCGTCTAGTCATTATCACGTTTACTTGATTGTGGTGTTCACTGATCTTTGTAGTGTGTTTAATTAACAGTATTGCATTACGGCTACAATTCTTTCTTTAATTTTACATAATTCAGATCAAAACGGGATGCCTGGTGATTTTTTTGTCCCAGCTCTATTGTGCAGAGTTGACTTTCATTTTGATTGATTATCTGAGTTTGCTGATCATAGGCAGATCTGAGCAAAAGCTGAGCTTGCCTTCACTTTCAGGATGTTTTTTTTTTTTTCCACTAAAACCTGACTTACAAACACATTTGAAGTATAAACAGATTAAAAGGCAGACACAGATTTGCAAAACCTTTTTTTTTGTTCGATCTCAACCAATGTAATTGTCACTTTAAAGCCTTTATCCTACAGACATGGTGTGCATACAATAAGGCAGGTGATTCAAATAAGTGTGACTCAAGGTTAAATGGTTAATAAAGTTAAGAAATCTTTGCCAGAGAGATTAAATTCTTCTCAAGATGACTTTGAATCTCCCCAAGACAAGAACTAACAGACTTAAAAACTCCTTTGTCCCACACGCCATCAGACCAATGTAATTGTCACTTTAAAGCCTTTATCCTACAGACATGGTGTGCATACAATAAGGCAGGTGATTCAAATAAGTGTGACTCAAGGTTAAATGGTTAATAAAGTTAAGAAATCTTTGCCAGAGAGATTAAATTCTTCGCAAGATGACTTTGAATCTCCCCAAGACAAGAACTAACAGACTTAAAAACTCCTTTGTCCCACATGCCATCAGACTGTTTAACTCCTCTCTGGAGGGGAGAGGGAGGGGAAACAGGAAACAGGAGGACAAAGGAGGGGGGAACAACTAAGCTGTAGTGCCTCTTCACCTCACTGTACAATACCTTGTGCAATACTTTTTGTAAATAGTCAACAGTGCAATAGACTCAATACTTGAAATGTGCAATTCACTTGTATTTTTATTCCTATTTATCCCCTTTGTATATTTTATTTGTCTTTGGAATTATATATATATATATATATATATATATATATATATATATATATATATATATATATATATGTGTGTGTGTGTGTGTGTGTGTGTGTGTGTGTGTGTGTGTGTGTGTGTGTGTGTGTGTGTGTGTGTATATATATAACAATTCTGTAACTGTAACTTCAGTCGTTGCTGTGCTTTTTTTTGGAAGTCGAATTTCCCAGAGGAACCCACCCGAGGGATTAATAAAGTTCTATCTTATCTTAGAAGCCTTTTTCTTGACAACTTTTATTTGCCTCCACTGTTTTGCTTCCACAGTCTCAAGAATACTATAATGACAGTGAAAAAATAGAAGTTTTCTAAAAGATTTTGCCCCTTGAAGCAGTTTGTTGAACTTTATGACACACAGAATATTCTTCAGATACGGTTTACAGTTCCTTTTTAAGAAAAGTAGGAGCACACACTCCTATTTTATGCAGAACACTACACAGCTATCAAAACAATGCTGCAAACATGAGGCAAACGAGTTACAGCCATAGCATCAAAGATTTTACTAATGGTCTCTTACTTGTGATGCAGCACACTGCTACAACGGTGTTAGACACAATGCTTGTGTAAGTGTATATTTACATGTGTATTGTTTATCTGTCTATGTTCTGTATTTTTTTTTAAAAAGTGGCTACAATACCCAGAATGCCTGGCTTTTCCATTATTGTTGCCGTGTAAAGTGTGTGTAGGGGGCCACTAAAGTGTCACTACCATTCTGTGTTGTTCATAAAGTAGAACTAAAGATATATTCTGCCTCCTTGCTTTAGCATGGTAAATGAAGAACTACACAATATTCTGAGCCAGTGAGTGAATGATAGCATGGAGATCTTGCAGTTGTTCTGGATCTTGTTTGGGATTTGCTGTAAGATTCGACTGGGAATCTGGGGAAAAATTGGGCTCAGTGACAGGTCTGAATCTCAAAAAGAGCTGTCCTTCTTCATTGCACTGCCAAGAAGGTGGGATATACAACACACTGGTCATTTATCATGTACGTAGATCCAGACGCTTTGTCAATATTTTGAAAGCTATTTAAGCTTTTTGTATTTCAAGGAGGAACACTGTATTTAAAAGACATTAATTCTAGCTTCATCAATTTGAGGAAGGGGCATGAATAGACAAATTTGTGACTGAACTGTGACAGAGAGCACAAAACTGAATTTAAAGAAACTGAAGCTCTAACGATGACGGACAAACCTGTGTTTAGTGTGATAAACAGGAGACTACATTACCCGCTACTGGCCACCACCTTTGTTTCGACCTGACAAAGGTAATCTGCAGATTGTGCAGAAGGACGTCAACAACAACACAGGAAAGTCACGTCAGGTGGCACAAGCACTGTACAAGCAGTAAAGTTCAAGTTCAAATTGTATTCGCCACATGCAGTGGCAGGTTGCCCTGCAGTGGAATGAACCCGCCCCCGACCTTACACACACACACACACACACACAACACAGACATCACATGGGGATGTCTGTGTTGTTTACTTAGTCTGTTTACTTAGGGCGAAGAACACTTTGCCCTATCAGGCTAAGTAAACAGTCTACCAGCCAACCCAGGTGGCCTTGCATAGAGTGGGAAGAACAGTCAAAACACAGTCGTTATCAGGCAGTTTTTGTTCGGCTCCAGCCTTCAGCCCACAGCTGGCGCCAAGGAGGTATCCGCATTATGATGTTGATGTTGTTGATTTTTCTTTTATGCGAGCAGCTCAGGAGAATTTCAAAGCTGTTCTTTAACACTCCGACACTGGTCTCTCAAACTCCCATTGGAGAACCGCGAGCTTCCCCATGATGGTATCAAACTTCCGTTCCGTGGTGTTGTCAATCTTTTGCTCAGATAGCCGATTCTGAGAACTCACAACTGCAGTGAGCTGTTCTACGATGTAATCCAACTTTCACTCAAAGGTGTCATTTTGAGCAGGCCGCTACGGTGGCCCCTAGAGACAAAGCACGTGCAAACTCCAAAACACTTGCAAACTCCAAAACACTTGCAAACTCCAAAACACTTGCAAACTCCAAAACACTTGCAAACTCCAAAACACTTGCAAACTCCAAAACACTTGCAAACTCCAAAACACAACGGAAGTGCTCCAGGACGCTAGGGGCAGTGTTGAGCTTTTGTTACCTAATAACTACACAAGCCAGGAAGTACCAATGACCGGATTTGGGGTTTGCAGCCTTAAAGGCCGCATTGTCGCTACCCGATCCGTACCGGAAACCCGATCGGTACCCCGCATGCGCAAATCTTACATCACTTCCTCTCTTTGCCAACATTGCGACATTCACTGACACGGTTAGCGCCCAGTTAGCTCTTAGCATTTCTCAGCAGCTCTGCCTCCTTTTCGACTACCGGGACATTTAAACAATGGATAATCCGTATCCGCAACAAATTTTTGCTTTTCTCCTCAACAGAGAGCGTCCCCCGATTGAACAACAGCGCCATAAAATAAGAAGAATGGTGCCTAATGACAGAGTTAATAATACAGACTTTGTAATATGTCACGTGAAGATTCAGCAGCCAGATGAAGTGTTTACTGGCAATTGACAGTGATAGCGGACATCATCATAACTATTCCAACAATCCTCTCCACACAGACAAGCATAAACACACTCGACTATCACTAAATCAAATTCAACACACGTTTGTAATGACGCTAATTCAGTTTACAATAGGGTTCATTCGCTCAGTCACCAGGTGGCGGTATCCTCTTACACTGGGGAGTAAACTGCCATTAAACGAACAGAAGAAGAAGAAAACCCCTGCACATGCGCGGTATGGATCGGGTAGACCCGATTTGTACGGCCCGACTTTGCACATGCGCAGTAAGGATCGGGAGTTCCGATCTGTCACTATCTTTTTATTTTTTTGTTTTTGTCTACATTATATTAAATGTTTCATTATCGGAAACATTTTAAGAGATACTTGTTATTCTTAACATCTTAACAGATACTCTGACATGTAACTATCGTAAAATGCTTCGACCGGAAGTAGACGCCTTTCGCGCATGCGGGGTACCGGTCAGGTTTCCGGTACGGATCGGGTAGTGACACGCATTTTAAGGCCGATTACGTCACAGTGACAAGAGAAGGCTGTCCCAATTCAAAGGCTGCTCTACATGCGGCCCTCAAATGCATCCTTAATTTCCCTGAATTTTAAGGATGGGTCGGTGTAGCCTTCATGGCCCAACATATCCCAGACTTCATAGTGCGGTGGTGGTGTGGATAATTTTGCCGAAAAAAAACGGTGGAAGCGGAGCGGAGGAAGAGTAAACTTTCAGAAGTAAGTACTGAATATTATGTCACTTATTTATGCGCAAATATTTTTTTAATGAAGAACATTAAACCATTATTGTTGGCCACATGTCGGGAAAGTTATGTGACATTAGCGATGTCTGTACTTTCAGAATTAACTTGGTTTTAAAGCCTTCACTTTAAAAAATATATATATAGTCGACCTTAATTTTACAGAGATTGTGATGATTTTGTGGATAATTAAAGTCAGTCATATATCCACAAACACAACAAGCTGTAAGTCAGTGATGCTGCTCGGTTTGCAGTCCTGAATATCACGGCACAAGCAGGATTCACTGCACTGTTAATGTTAGCTATGTTATATTGCTGCCTCTGTTCGGTGGTGTCGAGCCAAACGAACTTTAACGTGTGTTTGAACGAGCTGACGGTTCACTCGTTAAGCTGAAAGAAAGATGCTTTAATCGCAGGAGTCACACATGTGTTCACTGTACCATCTGGGAACTCTTCTTGTTTCGTAATAACACAAACACTAAATCCTCCTTCTTTTGTGCTGTTTTGTAGCAGTGTATACACCTGAAACTTTCACCTGTCTGTCTGTCCTGCACTCGCTCTCTGTTTCTTTCTCTCTGATTGTGTAATAAAAGTATGAACATGAGTTTATAAGTCACACTTGTGTTTGAATCCTGCAGCTTATCACACATTTGATTTCCATGTGTGACAACTGCAAGTGTCCAGAGTGAGGACAGACTGAGGGACACACTGCTGCACATCATCTGTGAGGCTTTGCACCCCTGATGATCCACCAGGACAAACTCAGCAGTGTGTGAGGAAGAGGAGGAGGAAGAGCCAGCAGCAGCTGACAGATGGAGAGAATAGACAGACTGTTCCCTGTTTGTGAAGTACTGCTAGAAAAGTTTAAAATGACTAATTGTCTGTCCTGAATCAGTCTTATTAGGTAATGTTCAAATCATTTTATCATTCCAGTGTTTTCAGTGTGGGAAAAAGTACTCAGGGCCTTCAAGTTACACACTATGAAAGGCAGCAACAAGTGTAATGTTCAGAAACCTAAAGTATGTATCAGCAGCAGAATGGACCTAAAAATAAATGTTTGTTCCAGTTCTATGAAGCTTTGAGTATTTTGGATTAGTAGCACTGCTGTGTTTGTTGCATCATATTGCTGTAATTGTTTATATGCTTTATATATTCTGAGGTAAGTTGATCTATAGTGTTACATCATATTCTATAAGGATGTTATGTGTTTGTATACTTTCTGCCCAGTTTGACCCATTTAGCAGAAGCCAGCCTGTTTAAGGCTCTGATATCTATTCTGTATGACCTTTAAAGCCCCGTAGAGCAGCCATTTGGCTTTTCTACCTTTAAAACCCTCCTACCAGCCAAATGGCTTTTAGCTAGGTTTTAGCTTCAGCCAAGTGGAAGCTAAATTGGCTAGTCATTCATATGTATATTAGGTTGTTACCTGGGAATTCTGGAGGGAGGGGAGTGGGGGTGTGTGAATGAGGGGGTGGGGGAGCTGCTAAAAGCTGTGAACTTCCTTTTGTGTTCGTCTGATGCATTCTCAATCATCCAGGGAAATAAATCTCCAAAAGTCACCAACTTGGAGTGTTTCAGTTTGCCATCTTAGGGAGAAATCAACACACATGGGTGTATGTCCTTTGTTGCTGTGAACACATCGCACAGTGGCATGATTGTTCTTGCATTTGTGTTTAAAATAACAGGAATTGACAAAATAACAGGAATTGAATGCAAGGTGGAAGATGGAATGCAAGGTGGAAGATGGAATGCAAGGTGGAAGATGGAATGCAAGGTGGAAGATGGAATGCAAGGTGGAAGATGGAATGCAAGGTGGAAGATGGAATGCAAGGTGGAAGATGGAATGCAAGGTGGAAGATGGAATGCAAGGTGGA
This sequence comes from Rhamphochromis longiceps, assembly GCF_057381845.1. Taxonomy (NCBI): domain Eukaryota; kingdom Metazoa; phylum Chordata; class Actinopteri; order Cichliformes; family Cichlidae; genus Rhamphochromis; species Rhamphochromis longiceps. The sequence continues at coordinate 41,250,000 of NC_140563.1, forward strand.
AGATGGAATGCAAGGTGGAAGATGGAATGCAAGGTGGAAGATGGAATGCAAGGTGGAAGATGGAATGCAAGGTGGAAGATGGAATGCAAGGTGGAAGATGGAATGCAAGGTGGAAGATGGAATGCAAGGTGGAAGATGGAATGCAAGGTGGAAGATGGAATGCAAGGTGGAAGATGGAATGCAAGGTGGAAGATGGAATGCAAGGTGGAAGATGGAATGCAAGGTGGAAGATGGAATGCAAGGTGGAAGATGGAATGCAAGGTGGAAGATGGAATGCAAGGTGGAAGATGGAATGCAAGGTGGAAGATGGAATGCAAGGTGGAAGATGGAATGCAAGGTGGAAGATGGAATGCAAGGTGGAAGATGGAATGCAAGGTGGAAGATGGAATGCAAGGTGGAAGATGGAATGCAAGGTGGAAGATGGAATGCAAGGTGGAAGATGGAATGCAAGGTGGAAGATGGAATGCAAGGTGGAAGATGGAATGCAAGGTGGAAGATGGAATGCAAGGTGGAAGATGGAATGCAAGGTGGAAGATGGAATGCAAGGTGGAAGATGGAATGCAAGGTGGAAGATGGAATGCAAGGTGGAAGATGGAATGCAAGGTGGAAGATGGAATGCAAGGTGGAAGATGGAATGCAAGGTGGAAGATGGAATGCAAGGTGGAAGATGGAATGCAAGGTGGAAGATGGAATGCAAGGTGGAAGATGGAATGCAAGGTGGAAGATGGAATGCAAGGTGGAAGATGGAATGCAAGGTGGAAGATGGAATGCAAGGTGGAAGATGGAATGCAAGGTGGAAGATGGAATGCAAGGTGGAAGATGGAATGCAAGGTGGAAGATGGAATGCAAGGTGGAAGATGGAATGCAAGGTGGAAGATGGAATGCAAGATGAGCAACTGGATAAAGTCTTACAAGTAAAAGGTTCGTAAGAAGATGGGGTTCCTACAGCGGGGAACCATCTGAGTCTTCTGTCTTTCTAAGGGATCAGAATCTGGAAACAAGCCAACCTGAGGAGAAGAGGAAAAAAAAAAAAAAAAACAGTACTAACTACTGTCTTAGAGTTTCCACAATGGCTTTTTTCATCATTCTGTTCTGTAGCACATACCTTAACATAAGAGTCACATGGCTCCTGGTGTCACGGCAGGGTGCGCCGATGTATGATGAAACAGGACCCAAAAGCAGATGAGGACGATGAGTTGTAAGTTTGAACAGAAAAGTGATCCTTTAATGATAACGGCAAGGGAAAACCAGGAAACCAAAGCAAACTGTCAAAACACTAAGAGGTACTAAGACCAAAAACTATAACTATAACTGTGGTGGAAAATAACAGGCAAAGACTATGACTAATGTAGAACTGACAGACGAAAACCATGACTATGGGTGCGGGTGAGGAAACCTAACTAAGACTAAGGTCAAAATAAACAGACGACCCAACAATGGCATGCAGAAAACAAAGGGCTTAAATACATACATGAGGTGATCAGGGGAAGTGGAGACACATGGGGGAACAGCTGACTGACATAAACCTAATGACAGGACCAGGAGAGGAAAGCTAAATACAATGAACAAAGAACACATGACACTGTCAGAATAAAACAGGAAACACTAAAACTAGACATGACAATACAAACTTAACAATGCGTGATGAATAATACAAGAACCCAAAACATAGAAAACCAGAGGAACAATAAACAATAACTGCCCAAACTAAAGACAGATAGGAAATGACACAAAAACTAATCACATAACAAAATGAGACAAATACAAACATGAACTCAGAGCGCTGGGTCAGAGACCCAGCCTGTGACACCTGGCTCTCATTCAGCACGTCTCTCGCCTCCAAAACTGTGAATAAGTACAAATACCACATAATACATTTTAATGACTTTCTGGTCACATTAATAAAGAACATCAATGCTCTGTTCATGTTCCAAAAATGTACAAAAAAAAAGGTTTGTTCACATTTAGCACGTGTGTGCGTGTGCTTCTGCACCACAGGGTAGAAAATATAAAAGCATATGTACCAGGCAAGCTCTTTTTGTCACGGTCCTGGGTCTCCTGACCCAGCGTTTTTAGTTCTTTGTGGTTTTTGTATTCTTGTACTTATGTGTGTGATTTATTCTATGGTTTCTAGTTTCAATCCCTTGCCCTTCATGTTTCTCTGTGTCCCCTCTGTTCTGTGTAAGTCTGTGTCTGCATGTTTGAGTTCCCCTCTGTGTCCCCTCTGTTCTTAGAGTCCTCTGCCTTATGGTTTATGTCTCTGTGTTTCTTAGTTGCTGTCTCCACTGTGTCAAGTTCGCGTCTCTGTGTGATCCTTCCTGTTTTACTTTGAAGGTCCGTGTCTTATGTAAATGTGTCCTGCTTTGCTTGTCTCGTCAGTCCTGATTTCTCCCAGCTGTGCCCTCCTTCTGTGTCTCATTCCCCTCGTTACTTCCCAGTGTATTTAAACCCTGTGTTTCTCTGAGTCAGTGTCGTGTCGTCCCTCATGCTGTGTGTGAGTCTCCCCTTGTCTTCTGGTATGTGTTACAATTAGCTCTTCCCAGTTTAGTTTTGTATCTCTGTTATCATTTGTCACCTGTCAGCAATAAAGCTGCATTTTGAGTTCAGTTCTGTTTTCCCGTGAGTTTGCGTTTGGGTCCTATTTCCTGCCTGCCACACACCGATACATGACACTTTTTTCTTTGTAAATAACAAAGGGCTGCCATGTTTAGCTTGTCGGATTCTTATTAACTCACCCTGTGAGTGTTTTGGAATTTGCATGTGTTTTGGAGTTTGTACGTGCTTTGTCTCTAGGGGCCACCGTAGGCCTCTCCTTGATGTAACCCACTATACGCTCGGAGGTGTTATTCTGAGTATTCACGGCAGCTGTAAGCGTCTCCAAGGTCTTAACCATGCTGCTTTCAATGAGCCCGTTCTGAGAAGTAGCGCCTCGTCCCATCATTTCAATCCCAGTGGGCAGCCTTGGGGGGGTTTGAACAGCCGGTTCCGCTTTCTTAATTCTCCGATAAGTCAGGGCCAAGCCAGCTCTGATCAGCAAGAACCCTGTTATCATGGTTCCGAATAGGTAGATATCTTCAGCATCCTCGATCGACAGTCCCGCAAGGCACACGATCCTCCATTTCTGCCACCCGTCCATCGTGTATCAGGCAGGGAAAGTCCCTCCAGGGCACTCGGGCTCTCCCGAGCCCAGACTTCTCGTTGAGAAAAGGGTGTCAATGGCATTAAGAGACAAGTTGATCAAATCCATAATTCTCTTTTAGGTTTAGAGAACAGACTGTGAGAGACTGTTCCAGGGAAAAGTAATACACACGAGACAAGACAAGGACACAAGAGGCTAAGCAGGGAAGATAAGGGGAAGGAGGAGAGGAGAAAAAGTGCAACTGCCTTCGCCGAGAGCCAAACGAGAAAGCCTGCCATAGAGGAAAGTGTCAGCAAGGCAAAGCCATCAGTCCAAACACAGTCATTGTTTATAGGAAAAATTCATCAAATTGGCCTCAAACTTGCTGGTTCACAAATCTGCCCATACGAGAACAGACTGTCAACATTAAGATGGACACTGGTGCTGACGCTAATGTGCTATCACGGACTATTGCAGATAGACTGGAAGTGCAGTATGAACTACAGTAGGTTGACACAGTGCTCATAGATTTTGGAGGGGCACACAGCAGACTTAAAGGAGTCTCCAGGTAAGCTGTGCTTGCTTGTGCTACGTGTTAGGTTTAGTTTTGCCACAACGGCATCAACTGTACTGCTACTGGGTGCAGACATGTGAAATTAGGTCTCATCAAAAGAATTAACACCATGGTACATCAGAGGCCACCACCCTCAGGAAAGAGCTGATGCAGTTGTGTTTGAGGGCCTAGGTGAGTTTTCTGGTGTGAATCAGACCTGTGCACACATAAGCATCCCAGCAGTTGTGCGCTGCCACCAGAAAATACCATTTTCACTCATGGATAGACTGAAAGAGACATTCAGCACCTAAAAAAGAGGAGTCTGATACACAACGTTACAAAGTCAACAATGGGTTACCAGCCTGGACGTGTGTGCAAAAAGGTCCACATCAGCTGTGCTTGGACTCAAAAGACATGAACAAAGTCATGCAGAGCCAGCACTTTTGCATACATCATAATCCTCAGTAAGAAAGAGGGATACTCACAAGTAAAGCTAGAAGAAACATGCCGACATGTGTGCATTCAACACACTATAGGGAAGGTACCAGTCCACTGGGCTACTCTTTGGAATACTCTTTCACCTGCAAAGCTCCTTGTGAGCAGCGTTCTGTGGTCCAGAGTTACACTTACACCAGTGGTCCCATCAAATTCAGATGAGCAGACAGGCACAGCAGAAATGGTGCTTCAATAAAACAGCTTTGGTGCTTTCTCTTCAGAGAGGTAGGTATGCATTAAAGTATTCATGGGAACAGTCAACATATGGCATTCTATTTGTGAGAGTCCGAGAGGAACCAAGATCCTATAACATCATTACACAAGCGGGAGCGTGTTGTAGAATAAAATAGTTGAGATCTGACAGAACAAAGTACAGGGATATCCCTGAGGAAACCATAGACTTTGACAGTGCCATGGAACAAGAAGAGGAATTGTCAGAACCAGAGGACACCTGAAATGGAAATGATGGTGAAAGTTTCTCAGAGGTAGAACTCACAAATGCAAGAATTCAAAGCATACTGCATTAGCTGGACAAATAATGAGACCACCCAAGACTGCAGGTCTATATTCAACGCTGGTATAGTACGGTAATATAACCTTTATCATTACTTTTTAAGTAATGATAAGAAGTTGAGGGTGAGGTGATGTTACGATTGCTTGCAAGATCAATAATTGTCATAATTGCAATTGTCAAATCTGATGCTAAATTAGGCTTAAAACTAATAGTGTTGCCAGTCTTCAGAATTGAGGGTGTAGCTAAGATGGGTTGTTACAAGGACTACAATACCAAGATTGCCTGGGCAGTGACATAGTGTGGGTAGCACCGTTGTTGCTGTTTTTACCTTGTAATGTGGCAGTTTCCACCAGTGCAAGTGCTCTTCTGTGTTGTTCATCAAAAAGATGCAAAACAAGATCACACCTCCTGTTTTCATTTGTAATCACCTTGTTTGCATCATAAATAAGGTGCAATATGTTATGTTCAACTTCATTTTAATAGGAGAGATCATTTGGAAGAATTGCAGATGATTTATTTGGGATACCAAGTTCTCTTAAACTGTCAATTAGACGACCAACCACAGCTGAACAGAATCCCAGCTGTCTTGAATCAGGGCAGGACTGCTTGGAGTCTATACGCTGGTGGTGGTGAAGATGATGGAGGCTTGGATGGAGCTCTCAGTGACCAGGACGAGGTGGAAATGGGCAGTATGCGAGTGGAACAAATGAGAGTCAGAATGGCAGAAAAGCACTGAAATTTAAAGTCCGCAGAATGTAACGGAGAAGGCAGGCAAGAAGATAATTGGACTATTTCATTGGTGTCATCGCTAAGTTTGACAGCGTGGGAAAATGGAAGCAATGTAAAGAATAGACTAGCCGCTGAACACCCAGGAAAGCAGGCGGATGAGTGATTAGAGATCTTCCTTATTGAACTTGTGCATAAGCTTCATTAGATATTAAAGAAAAGGGTCATCTGTCCTTTTAGAGTTAATCAGAGATTTGGAGAGCATGGCAGATTCTCCCTTATTCTCCCACACTTGATTCTTTATTTTAAGGCTGAAGTAGCGTGATTGTTTTTTCAGTATATTAAATTTGAAATGTGTTTTAAATTAATTAAGCTGTTCTCTGTCTTCCTTCATTGTTTTTACAGCTGCAATTGCATCTTTTAGCTTTGAATATTTTCTTTTTCTGTATGCAAAAGTTGTTATCCAGTCCTTACACAGTTTCATTTTGTGTGTGTCTTTTTTTGTTGTCATTGTTGTTGTTTGGACAGGTAACTTGGACAGGTTAGGTGCAACCTTCAAGAGTGTATTTACAGTACACAACTATTTAGAAGATGTATATTAGTTTATTAACAGTGAGAAGAGTAAGTGTTCTGCACACTCACAGTCATTTACAGTAGAACATTTGGGTGCAAAATATGCTTGAAGCATTTGGCCAATCAAAAGAAAAAAAAGTATCCCCAAGGTTTATGCTATGAATAGATTTTTGCTGGTATGTAGTTTTGCATTGTTTGCAAAGAGATGTCCCACCACTTGCCACAATTTACATGAATTTATTCCTGTTGTGTCTAGCTTTAGAGCTGTGGAGTACTATGGATACTGCTGAATTTGAGTTTTACCCTTTTTTTGTCGCTTTAAATATGCTTATTATTCAACTTCTTGGTGTCTAGTATATAACAAAAGCGTAAAACATTTTTGTCGCTTGCACTTAAGGTCAATACCAACTATCTGAATTTTCTTTCTGAAATAAAGTTGAATTAACCTGTCAAGAGTTTTAAATCCTGTAAAACCTTTAAAACCTGTACATTGTAACATATTTATTTATTATTTACTGATTACTATTTATTCTTTTTAAAATTATTTGCCTTATTGAGACATCTGGAAGATTGCCGTAAGCCCTATCGGCTAAGGCGAGGACTAACTACATTGCAATTTTAGCAAATCATTTATTTGGTACCACTTGGGAGGATATTATCAACATAAAACAGGCTTAATGCAAGAATTACACAAGAAACTGCAAATGAGCAATTGAACTCTTTGTGTCTTTTACTTGGAATACAGCTGTCATTAAAAGCTGTAGCTCGGTGGTTCTTTTGGGGATTTTGTTTCTTTTGGTGTGAGCCTTGACAAATTAAAGAATCTGTAGCTTTTGGCAGGTTTTGTTTTGGATATATATTTCAACTGGAGGTAAGAACTGCTTGTTCACACCCCCTGATAGGACTCATGTGATGACAACAGATGTGCTACAGATAATTTGGCAGTTAAAACAGTGTGTTTATAAATCTAGCTGGTTTTAAGCACAAACTAGTCGGCTTGTGTTTAGGGAAAGGTTGTGTTGTCAGTTAACCAAACATTTATTAATTTAAATTTAATTTTAATAGTTATTTTAAGGTTATAATAGGTTACTGTCGTGGTTAAATCACAAAATGCTGACTTTTCATCTGAAACTGAAAGTGAACAGTTGTCTACTGCATCTGAGTACCTTCTTTGCCCTTCATGGTCATAAAAAAGGCCACAAACCAAAATTTTTTGGTCATGTTATAAATTTATTCTATTTATCACAAGTTTTCCTGGAGCTTTAACCCCTTTAGATTTTATCCTCCTCTCGCTGCACATGAGATGAAGGTGAAATTGTTCCAGAAACCTCTCCTCGCCTTCTGCTACTTTCTTTGCCCCATCATAATTACCGTGGCCCTTAGGGGGCTTTGTCACTTGAACATAAATACGTTTATTTTATTCTGGGGCAATTGTAGAAGTGACTCATCCTGCCTCGCACAAGGCCACTGGAAATAAAAGGTAACTATAGGCAATCATAAGCTGATTGCACTAAAGACCTATGGGGTTGATTTTTTTTTATGGGAGAAAATCACCACTGATATTGTCTCTTGAGTCACACAGTCAATTTAACTATTTTAAATTCTTTGACCTCTTCCACTTACCCATGACATTACATCCTTTCGGGAAATTGTTATTGTTTCTTATCTTCTGCACTGTTGTTGAGGGTCAGCTCAATTCCCCTGTAAACTTTTTCCAAGTCCTCTGGACAGAAAGCAAAGCCAAGGATGAGGAGGGAAGTAATCAGGGAGCAAAGTGCTTCACTAAAGCGAAGTCATTCAGTTAATGGGATTTTCCCAGTGTTGTCGGTACAGAAAAGATACCTCGCTATCGATCTCTGTCACTCACCTCTGATGAGTGCTGATCAAAAACCTATTTCAAATCTGCCATCTCTTATTGTATGTCCGGACAGAAGAATGGAGGAGGAGGCGTTAGTGGAGATAAGACAAAAGAAAGGAAAATAATAATTTAAAAAAAAATCAAGGTGCCAAGACAACAAAAGAGCTCTGGTGGGAAAGTAAGCGAAAGAGAAGGGAATAGAGGAGTACTCAAGTTGTAGCTCGGATGCTTTCATCTGTCACATCTTAGATGTTTCAAATCTATTCAAATTGACTGGAGTGCGCTGATTGGCAGCCACTTCACTGGTCCCCAAGATAAATAGAGATGCATTAACAAGAATTAGCCAAAATGCAGAAAGTGTGTGGATAATTAAGTACACCCCAGTGTCAGTTGCTTGTAACCGTTTTATCAGCAATAACTTGAAGTAATTGTTTTCTGTTTGACTTTATTAGTCTCTCATATCATTCTGGAGGGATTCTGGTCTTTTGTTTTTGTGTTTTTGTGTTTTTTACAATGTTGTATCAGGTCATTGTGGTTTGTGGTTTTATTTATGCAAAGCTCTATAAAAGTCCCACCACAGCTTAGGTCTAGACACTGAAAGAGCCATTAAAACATATTGATTCTTTTCTTTTTCAGTCGTTCTGTTGGAGGTTTACTGCTGTTCTTGGGATTATTGTCCTGTTGTGTGACACAATTTAGGTCAAAGCTTTAGCTGTCATACAGATAGTTTCACTTTTGACTATTGAATACTATGATGCATAGAAACGCTCAAGGTCCCCCGCTCCTGTGGCAGGCTAAATCATCACCCCTCCACCAATATATCTGATAGAGTATGGAGTGTTTCTGCTGATATATTATGTTTGGTTTTTACCCAATGTGGTTCTGTGCATCATGATTAAACATCTGACTCTCATCCGTTCCAGAAGTCTTATAGTTGGGAATTTGCTTGGGGTGAATATGCTTGGATGTCCATTACTTTTTTGTTTTGTTTTCAACATTTGAATAATCTTTCTCACTTTAAAATGATGGACTCCAAATTGCTTGGAAATTCCCTCATAACATTTCCCAGATTTATAGGCACTGACAACTGCTTCTTTAGGATCGTTGCTGAGGTGTTTTTCCTGCTTGGCATTGTAATAAAACACACCTGATTGCTCCAGACCAGCAAACTGCTTTTGTAAACACTTCCTAATGATCAGTTAATCAAGTGCATTTGATTAAAGCAGCACCTGACTGTTACTTAACCTCTTAATTCATATGGAAGCAATAAGGGTGTACATAATATTTCACACACGGGCATAATTTTCTCAAATAAATAATGACACGGTGTAATATGTTGTATTATTGTATATCTCAGGTTTATTTGGCTAATTTTAAGACCTGTTATGGACCAGATGTTTTGTTTATTATGTCCTTATACATAAATTTTAGTATATATGTATATATTATATTTTGACTATAGTTGCTGATGAAACTGTTCAGCTACATCAAAATCAATATGCAGCTCACTGATACAGACTATCATAACATGTTGTGATTATGATAGTCTTACTCAGTTCCATTACTGCAAAATATAGAGGACTGCAACAAGTATGTAATAAATAATTAGAGGTATATCGTAATGACTCCATCATATTTCAACATCTTTAAAGCACAATGGTGAATGGTTGAGAAAGTGGATCAGTTTTTTGCTCATATTAGACTTTCACTGATCAGTGTTTACCAAAACATATACATGCTCATGGAGGAACAAAAAAATAACTTATGCAAAACAATTGTCCAGGTAGGATTGTATATCAAAGTGCAATATCTAAAGCAGAAAACCCAAAGAGCCTCCAACCTTCATAGCAGCTTTAGGATACTTAATATCTGTGAAGTATCTGGAGTAAACTCTATTGACCCGATGTACCCTGTATTCAGATGTATTCTGTTTCCCTTCCAGGACTGGCTGAGTAAGTTTGGGTACCTCCCGCCACCTGATCCCGTGACTGGCCAGCTTCAGACCAAGGAGGCCCTGACCAACGCTATCAAAGCCATGCAGAAATTTGGAGGGCTAAGAGAGACTGGAGTGTTGGGTATGATGCTGTGTTTGTTTGAAGCGGCTGTGTGAAATCTGTCACATTTGCTGGATGGAGGCAGCATGCACTGAATAACTAATGACATCCTGTAATGCAATCCAATCAAGAAAACCACAGAATTTTTCATATAGTTGAATCAGCACTAGAGCAGGGCGATATGGCCAAAAATATTTATCACGATATATATTTGAAAATTTGCGATAACGATATAACCGACGATATAATTGATGCGAGACAAAATACAACTCCACAACATTACTAGCGCAAAAAGACAACCTTCCATTTATTTTCACTTAAACAAGAAGCTGGTTTTTATGTACATTAAAGCTTTATAAAAATGTAACAGTGCAAATGCAAATTCCTTGCTGAAAGTTTAACCAAAAGGCATTTCCAGTAGAAATGGGCTGACATGTCCTGAGCATAACCATGTATAATATCCACTGAAGTTAAAAAGAGGTGCTTTGCAACATTAAACTGCAGTGTGCAGTACGTATTTTTCGGACCATAAGGTGCACGGGATTATAAGGCACATTAAGCGAAACAAAGCAGTCAGATAAATCAAACTTTATTAAACTCATTCTTCTTGCTTCCTCCACTTCTGTACCATTGATTCATTAATGTTGAATTCTCTGGCAGCTGCTCTATTCCCATGTTGTTGCAGTATATTAATGACTAACCTCGTATTGTGGATGGATTATCTCAGTTGTTCTCCTGACTGAAGTTTGGTCCGTTTACAGCATCCTGCCATGCGATTGCATTTGTTTCTAACCATGAAGAACCTTCACGTTAACTTTTATAAGTGGAAAAGTGTTAGTGTTCGTCCTCCAGCTTCACTGTTTATGTTATGCTAACATAGCTGTGTCGCTAGCGATCACGTATCACATCATTATATACCAGCTAGCCCAACTTCAGTAACCCTACAAACGTCACTGCTGTTTAGTTTCCTGTCTTCATTTATGTTGGAAGTGATAGCAGAGCTGTACGTTTGAATTTTTTCAGAAATCTCTCAGTCAGAACATGCAATATCATGCTTGGGTAACTAGCGAAACTAGCGAGCTAACTTCCGCTAGCTTCCTGCTAACTTCTAACTCCGTTAAATGTAATAACTTTTGTTTTCATGGATGCCTGGAAGTTAAACTTTATAGTTACACCTGGTAAAGCAGCAATGCTGATCGTTTTATTAAAGATGAAAGAATTTAGACAGTTTTTAACTCTAAGTGATGCTGCAGTGTTGTTTGACCTGAATATACGGAGTTTAGGACCCAGATTACTCCCAGATTTAAGAGCATCTTAGTCCGACAAATACGACAATAACAACGGCCGCTTGCATGTTCTGCAAAAAAATGTGCTTTGTTGTGTATCTGACGGACAAACACCAAACCAGTTCCACATCACGGAAGTTGCACCATTTTTACAAACCAATTCTGGTTCATCTGTTTCACTCAACAATCGGCCATGTGCGTATGAAAACAAAGGCACTGCGCATGCGCGTTTTACTCCCATTCTATCGCGATATTTCATTTTCCTATCGTTGCCTAACATTATACCGGTATTACCGTGAACGGTATAATATGGCCCAGCCCTAATCAGCACCTCTCTGATGCAATCAAACTCCTTTCTCTCTCCCTTCTCTCTCTTTCTCTCTCTATTTGTTTTTAGACCAAGCCACCCTGGGCCTAATGAAAACACCCAGATGTTCTCTCCCAGATGTGTCTGAAGCTGAGGGCACAATGGGGCGCAGGAAACGAAGCCTGACTCCTCAGAATAAATGGAATAAGAGACATTTGTCCTGGAGGTAAGGGTCATCAAAATTATTATTATTATAGCGATACAAGGTACTATGCACACATTCATACATAGATGGGTGACCAAGTGTTTAGTATTAGGCTACATTAGGGAAAAAACATTTTCTTCCATCTGTGCATCTTTTGATAGATTACAGGACGCTTCTTGTGATCTAAAGGCTTCTACACTTTAGATTAAATTTAGTTGAAGGCACATTCATTTTGTAAAACATTCTTATTAGAGACCTTGAACCAACATCAAACAAGCCTGTCCTCTCAGAAGATGCACACATATTCCTCAGAATTTGTCATGAGATGTTTCAATTAAAGTGTTTTCTCAGTATTGCACCAAGATACCACAAGTTAATATAAAAATTGTATATACAGACACTAAACTCCACTAAGAGAACATTAAATGGTCTAACCGTGTAGTGCTGCTCTAATTAAATGAGTTTTCCATTGAAAATCTGTCTTATATCTGTCTAACTGTAGTTAGACTTAGTTATGTGGATTTAAATGTGATCAAGAGTCACTGCAAATTAATTAATTAGTTAAAACCACAGAAATTTCAGAACCAAATTGTAGGAAATCCAAACTTACCACGTTATTTGTACTCAGTTGGAACCACTTTTGCCTTCAGAATTGGCCAAATTCTTCATGGTATAGATTAAACAAGGTGCTGGAAATATTCCTAAGGATTTTAGTCCATACTGGCATGATCCATGATGGACATCTCTTGTTCCACCACATCTAAGAGGTGCTCTATTAGATCGTATTCAAAAGGCCTCCAGCGTCACCAGATCTCAAACTCATTGTCATGTTCAAGAAACTGGTATGAGATGATCTGGGCTGTGTGACAGGAAGTAGAGTGGGCGATCTACCAAACATAATGTTGGTGGGTTTTATCCCTGGCTCCTTCAGCCTGCATGTTGAAGTGTCCTTGGCCAAGATAGTGAGTTTCCACCGCTGCATACATCTGAGTGTGAGTGTTTAATTAGGTTAGGTCAGTGGTTCCCAAACTTTTTTTGCTGGGCCCCCCTTTGTTTTACATGAAAAATGTTCGCACCCCCCACCCCCCACTCACTAACACATCCGCCAACCACACACACCCATATTCTGCTCCATTGCGGTTTATTTCACACCTCAAACATTTAGTAAACAATTATGCAAATACAAGTAATCTGCAATAACTTACAGGTAGAAAGAAAATAAACTACTAACTCTTTTACGCTACATCCACACCTACACGGGTATTTTTGAAAACGCAGCTGTTTCGTCCACACGTGAACAGCGTTTGGAATCACCGAAAACTGCGATTTTTTTTTTTTAAACTCATTTTTTGCATTTACGTGTGGACGAGGAATACAGAGTTCGTCAGGCAACGTCAAAGGTATGTGCCTTTTTTCACGTCACGCTGTGCTTTTGTTTACATGAGATGAATTGCAGAATGGCAGATAGAGACAAAATACTGTTACTGTTAATCTGGCTGTGTTCAGGTTTTACACGCAGTTACTGTCCCTCCATTTACAAAGGCAGAGGCATCACGGTGTGATTATTTTACGTGTAGTTGTTTGTTTGTTTTCCTGTGTAATAATATTCAACATTGCTATCAATACATTTTTTTTAAAAATGCCTCTCTGTACAAAATGGGTTTAAAAACATAAACAACTGTGGGATACTGTTTGTCCGTGATTTGAAGAGCCAAGGGAAAACCAATTCTGCAGTGGAGACCTACCTCGGCACTTGTGCAGGTGAAACCAAAGGGAAGATATGCTTCACCATATTTTCTAGTCTTTGGCTAGAATGAAATTGGTTTGGAAACCTATTCAGCTATGCTTCATCTCCTGCTTTGCATTTCTGTGGGCGCCCTGTGCTAGCAGTGTCCAAGCGTTTTGTTTTTTTCCTTTTCATACGGTGCCATGGCTCTGCGGCGGGCCCCACACTTTGGGAAGGTCTGGGTTAGGTTAAGTTTAAATACAATGAGTTGCTGCAGTGTGATTTGTTAATTATGTGATAAAGTGGCTGGTCAGTGTATAATTGCTGTTCTTTTTTTTCAAAATAACAAGGAAACCAAAGTATATTTAGAAATGGAAATGTTAGTAGCCAAAAGTGTATGCTTCAAACTACTCTGAACACTTGATTTCCTAAGTTATGTGCTTACCTCATCATGGTCATCGCTTTAGGCATACCAAACCTTTGCACTCCGACTACTCTAGAAATAAGCTCAATAAGTCTCCCTTTAACTGTTGCTAAATTCAGGCGTTCCCTGTGTTGTCATGAATTATGAGGTTTTATAAAGTATTGTATTTAGGTAAACAGGAAACTGAAAATTGTTTGAAGATGCCATCCAACAAGAGTGGATAATGCCCTAGGTGTGCTTTAAAAAAAAATTCTGTAGTTTAAATTGTGATGCTTTTTTGTGTTGAGTCCAAAAGGTATTGAAGTGGTTTCTAATAATGTTTTGAAACATAATGAACCTGATCAATGTAGCCTTTAGATTTTTTTTTAATGTTGTAAATAAGAGCAAATCTTAAGTCAAAAACCCTATGAGTGACTTTCACTGAATTACTAGCTGCAGTGGAACCTTACTTGGATGGCTATAGATGGGAGAAGTGATGAGCTATGCTGGTTTCAGTCAACAGAAATACTTCAAATGCTTTGAGGATAACAGTAACCATTGACCTGCTGTCATGGTCCTGTGTCTTTGACTCAGTGTTGAGTTTGGACTTTCAATGTCTGTTACTTAACATTTTCAGTTAGACTCTTATTTTGTTAATTAGTTTTAGTTATGTGGGTTATGTTCACAGTTTGTATTTCGTTTCTTGTTTTATTTGTTTCCCCCAAATCTTTCTTTCTGTGTTAGGTGTTTCTTTGTCTTATTACATCCTCTTTTATTTTGGTAACCGTGTGTTGCGTACACCAAATGTTTCTGTTTTGCTTCTCCCGTCTTGTTTTTTGGGATTAGTTTCAGCTGTGTATCATTACCGTGGTGTGACCCATGTGATTCCATTTGGAGCCTGATTTTGCCTTTGTTCTTTGTTATGTTGTATTGTTGTCTGGATGTGTGTGTTCTGTTGGTAGGTTTTTGCTATCTTTAGCCTCAGTAAAGGGTTGCTTTTTGTTCACTTTAAGTTAATCTTCAAGTCTGCATTGTGGGTCCCAAATCAATGCAATACAATTCATAACACCTCCCATCAGAGTCTTGCTAGGGTTCTTGCAAGTAGGGATGGGTATCGAAAACCGGTTCTTGTTGAGAACCGGTTCCCACTGTTTCAATTCCTTGGAATCGTTTGCCACTTTTAAAAACGATTCCCTTATCGATTCCAGTCGCCCCGAATGACGTCATCACGTTGAGTAGCGTCTTTTACCCAGTAGGAAACACGGCGCCTGAGCGGCACAAACGCTCAAAAGTTTGGTTACACTTTATGAGAAAGGATGACAACAGGGCAACGTGCAATACTTGCAAAGTAGAGATTTCATCAAAGGGAGGAAACACTACGAATATGCAAAAGCATTTGCTCAAAAAACACGCGATTGCTTTCAACGAATGTCGTGTTTTTGATCCGCTCCGGACTAGCGAAGCTCAACCCAGCAGCAGCGGTAGCGTTTCCACGTCCTCTCCCGTTAATACTGCAGGTAACTAATCAATTAGCATTGCATATTATGTTAGCGCGATTTACCTTATTACAAAACCTGCTATTACTGTGCGTTGCATTTAGATAACCATGATGAGAGAGACAGAGTCTGGCTGGCTCAGATGCTGGCAGTTCTCGCTGCAGTCTACCGGTAGCGTCTCCTTTCAGGCCAGGATAGACGAATGTCACCCAGCAGTGTCTAAGTTTGTGGTCAAAGGCTTGCACCCATTTGCCACAGCAGATGCCCCCGATTTCACTTTGGTAAGTGAATGTGTTTAATTGTAGGCAGGGACATTACTGGATATTCTTGTGTAATTGCTACAGAATAATTTATGTTAAACTTTGTTATTGCTACAGGAGAATATTTATTTTATTATTTTACATATACATTTTTTTCCTGGGGACCCTGTGACACCCCATTGAAGAGCCGTAGGCTGGATCTCTTAAGATCTCACTGTTGGGTTTGTAAGGCCATGTTACTCCTAAATTTCTATCTTGTTCAAAGAGAAGATATAAAACACAGTTCTAAGCTAATCGACTTTAGTGTTCTCCTTTTTTAAAAAAAAAGAATCGATAAGAGAATCGATAAGAGAATCGATAAGAGAATCGATAAGGAATCGAATCGTTAAACAGAATCGAAAATGGAATCGGAATCGTTAAAATCTTATCAATACCCATCCCTACTTGCAAGCCACCCAATAAATAAACAATAACCCTAGAACTGGTAAAGAAAGCAAAGAGGAGAGTATTTCTTTAGGCTGCCTTTGAATAAAGTTGGTCTGGTCATCCGTGACCATGTGAGGAACCAGAGAATACTGTTAGACCGTGTAGGAGGAAGCAGTGAAACATATGGTTGGTCTGTGATTTACCCACACTATCAGCGTTCATTCAACATTGAGCTGCCATAATCTCTTGTGTGGGAAAGTGTGTGTGCATAATATGAAATACACACATGAAATTTGAAACACGGAAAGCCAGCACACAAGCATAGACAAAATACAAAATATGCACATACTCACAGGTGTATGTGCATGTCTCTCTCCTGGTGGGCTTTAACTGTCTTTTTCTTCTTTTTGCCTCTTCTTTGCACCTCTGTCAATCAAACATCAGCTCACTCTACTCAGAAATAAGAGCCTCGACTTCAGCCCATAAAACACCTTTGTATTCACAGCAGTCAGTGCAGATCCAGAGAGATTTTAAGGTGCAGATTTTTAGTAATTTATCATAACAAAGTATTGAAATTCTGCGTAAACTGCCCTCTATTGGGTGTTTTCGGTTGAAGCTGTAATGCTTGCACAGAAATATCCTGTCTGCTTGGTTTAGAAAATTGTTGGGTTTTTTTTATCACATTATTTGTTGTACCTCTGCTTTATTAGATTTCATGAGTGAATAACAGAATGTGTGGCTATCAGCTAATGGGTTGGATGTAATGTGACAGTCATATAAAATGTTTATTTGCCAAGAAGAACAGAAGAAATAAGAAAGAATAATATTTATATATCTGAAATTTACATGTTGCAGCATGCAGTGTTAATTTGAATTATTTCATCATGCAGTGAGAATGTCACTGTGTATGGGCGAAATCTTTATTGATGTTACATTAATCTGAGCAGAGCAAACAACAAAATGCTAACCACACAGATGACTAAAAATAAAGAGGATAAATATACACATTGCTCACAAGAAGTCAAAATAACCTAGAAGAAGAACATCGTGTTTTTGGCAAAGTGGTTCTTCTTACATATTCCATTTCAATAAAGCAAGAAGAAAGTAAAGGTGAAGATATCTGAAGGGAAAATATAAATAAATAAAAAACCTGATCATTAAATAAAACATACAGCTTTGGAGTCTAAGGGACTTCAAACAATGAGTTGAAACAAAACAGTACAATTATAAAATAAAAGTGATAATATTACATAATATTTTATAAAATTCCTTTGGCTTACCTCAGTAACTCAAAATGTTATGGTCCATTGTACAGCTACCTCAGGAGAAAGCTTAAATTAGCCTGTACCCACACCAGTCACGGCTATACCCCCCTCACCACTGACCCGCTGGCCTGTGCTCGCACTGCACTTAGTAATCAGCAGGATCAATTTGTCCCCGCAGCTCAGCTCCTCTCTCATACTCGCATTTTGGGGTTTATTTTATGAAGCACTGGTCCATCTCACATATTTGGCATTAACAATAGCCAGTACTGTGGTGTATGGATGAAGTGGTGTCACTTCACGGCAAGAAGGTCCTAGATTTGAATCCAGTCTGCAGCCTTTCTTTGTGGAGTTTGGAATATGGGAGGAAGTGGGGACACAGGGGAGAATATGCAAAGGCATGCAGGGGATTAAGTTTACTGTAATTGTGTGTATGGCTGTTTCTACCTGTGACAATCTATAACCTTGGCAAAGTGTACCATGACAGCTGGGATGGGCTCCAGTCGCCCCCTCAATTATATAAGTAGAATAAAATGGATGGATGGTCTTGATAAAGAGATTTTTACCCAGGCAGTTGTAGATTAGGGTTCAGTAGTGGTCAGGAAACAGTTCACTTAACACCAGGAGACAGCACCCAGCGATCACAGTACTCAAACGAACCCTCTTGACGGGTCCAAAGCTGTCACACACTGAACAGATAGGCTGGGGTGTGTACCTCCTTAAGCCACAAATAACTTTGTTGCTGATGACTGGTCGTAATTGGGCATTCCGTGATCTAGTTACCTAGGTAACCTTCTAATTTATTTACAACCAGGTTATATGTTAGTCAACAGTATCCTTCCCAGGATATGGGATCCTTATTCTTTAGTCACTCAATGCTGATTCTGTTTTTTTTTTCTCTCTCTCTCTTTTTTAAAGAGTCTCTAGTCGCCACATTGCTGTGAATTTTTTTCCTGCGTGGATATAGCTTTTTTTGTTTAATTAAATTAAAAGTGATTCACAATATAGTAAAGTTTGCCATATTTAATGCACAGTTACCGTACTTGCATTAAGACTGTAATGGTTCAGTTTTGTCTTTGTCATACAATATGCAAAAGCAAGAAATAACTGCTTGTAATAGCAACAGAACATCAATAAATAAATATTATTATTATTATTGTTATTATTGATATTGCTGATATACAAACAGTAAAAATCACCATACAGAAAGAAATGGTTTTGATAAATGGTTATAGCTTTTAAGTTCCACGACTGAGATATGTCCAGGAGTTTCATGTTCTGCAAAATCATAAGCTTGGTTAACAATGATTGTGCAGTATCTGTTTCTACTGAAGACTATATTAATATTAATCACATCCTTTCAAGTTTTAACGAAGGAATCACGGTTAATGCTTAAACAGAACTTTGGTTTTTCTACTGGTGTTCATAGACATACACGTTCATTATATGCAGCATTTCATTTGTGACTCTTTCGGGGTCCCTCATCAAGCTAAGGTCTTCACCGTTATATATGGACTCTTTAATTAAAACGTCACATTAAGTTACAGTGAGAAGCAGAGACTCACCCACTCGCTCCTGATTTAGCTCACCTCAGCACATTGACGGCATCTGATTGACTGGCACTTCACAGTCTCCCCTGCTTGTTCACACACATCATTCACATCATTATGTTCTGGAAATGTGCTAGGAGTAGGTGATGAGAGGTGGGTGTCAGATACTTCATGCAAAGGAATAAAGATAAGGGGCTAGGCTATTTATTTTAGCCTCTTAGAATTAAAGAATGCATTTTTCCACAATAGAAATGAGTAAGTGATTTTGGCTATGTGTTTTTTTTTCCTTTGAGAGCCTCTTTGCTAAGCGTGAGCCCTTAATCCCAATTTAACTCCTGCTTACCTCTTTCCTTTTTCTGTTGCACACACGGCGACACACCACGCTTCACTCAACCCAAGTATGTTATAGACATCAACGGCCTAGTTGTGTAACAGCTCACTGTTAGCTCATTACCTCATATTGTTAGCCCATTATCACAGCAGACAGCCAGGCAGTCATTAGCAGTCCCACTGATAACTCAAACAGATAGGTGTAGCGAGCTGAGCAGAGCTAAGAAAAAAACAAAAAACTAAATGGGGAGGATGATGAGAATAACAAAGAAGAGAAGAGGCAAACATGAAGAGCAAGATTGCATTTTTTCCCCCTCTACATTCATTAAATCATGGAGCTAGATTTTATTGGATTGCAAAGTCACCAACTCCCATCCATCTCTTTAGACTTGCACTATCATCTTTCTAATCAAGTAAATGAACAGAGTACAAGAACGAGCGGCGTAGGAGCCCAAACACAGCCTTAATGACCACAAAAATGAATGTAGGTCCACAATGGCATCATTCTCTTTACGTATTGCGATGTATCATCATTATATTTATGTCCTCTTGGGGTACAGCCATACTAATTTGTTTTAGTTTTAAAATGTGTAACTTTTTATACATTTACGCCTAGCATCCAAATAAAGACTTTTAGAAACAGTGCTGATCTAGTGAAAATGCTGACACCCACATTCACTTTTCCTTAATGGGTCTCATAGCTAAAATACACTAATTATTCTCACATACTTTTACTGATTTTCCTCTTCCTTCGGGGTGATCAGTTTCCCATTCCTAGCCTTCCTCTGCCAGTAGATAATCTCACCCTATTTGCTTTGCTATGACTCCTAACCTACGTTTTCCATGATGCCAAATCAAGCAAACCAACATCTGGTCAACCAGTCATCTGCTTTCTTGCACCAGCATACCCAGTGCATGTGAATGATCTTGTGATCTTTTCAGAGACAGAGATTATTCCTGACATTGTGCTAAAACACTAGTCTGGACAGAGCTTGTTTGATTCTTAGAGCTGTGTTTTTAAAAGATAGATACAAGATAAAGATGTGGTTGGATTTCAGCTTCGAAATATTAAAGAAAAGGACAGGATTTGCTTTCACTAACATTACAAGCATTGAAAAGCTCCATATTTTTAGGACACCATGCTGTTGAATTCCTCCTCATCTAAATATAACTACCTCGGACACCCTTCACAACTCAGCCAGCAGTAAATCTTTATTTCTTTTAATAAATGGAACCAGAAGAAGAAAAAAAAAGAAATCTGCACATATAATGCTACTGTTCATCGGCAGTACTCATCATGAGAATGGAAAAAAAACAAAAGAGATTCCAAACAGTGGTGGCACTGGAGGAAAGTGACAAAGATGCGAGAAATATGTGCAAACTTAATTCCATTCTACATATTAAGACCCCAGTAGCACAGGTTTGGAGTAGGTCAGTAGGTCACCAACTAATAACCAGTGGTTGCTAGGGAAAAATGTTTATTTCCTGACTGGTTGTCAGTGGTTACTGGAGATTGCTGGCAGTCACTGTGAAATCGATTGCAGACTCGCAGACCTAGAGACTGGTCACTGACCTCCTAGAAGCGGTTGGTTGCTAGAAACTATATATAAACTAAACTATAAAAACTAAGATAAGATAAGATAGTTTTTATAGTTTAGTTTATATATATATATATATATATATATAACTATGTATAAATTATCAGAAAATTATTAAAACATGACATGCAATCTGTTAGGTGGGAGTTTAAGGCTCTTTAAACTTCTTAAGCAATTTTAAGCATCCTTAAAGATCTCTGAACTCATCGCATGATGATCCAAGACCGTTCTCTCTTCCCACACAGATCACCCATACCACAATTCACGGATAGTCTGTATGAGACGAGAAGACATATAAATTAAATCTCAATTTAAAACAAAGTTTTTTGGGAGGGGGGTTTGTACATGGTGTTTGCACAAACACAGGTTTACTCTGCTGGACGGAATGAATGCCATCAGTAATAAACTGTCTTCTCAGCCCAGGCAGAATGCACCTTGCATTGGTCTTATATATACATATATGAGAAATGCCTATACTGTAGAGCAAACGTGCCTCCCAGAACAAATGAATCAATAAAATTCTATTTCTATTGCACCTGTCATACGGGTTAGCACAGTTCAAAGGGCTTCACTGATGAATGGTCACAGGACACAAGACGCACAAACCAAAGAATGAAATAAAAAATAAATTGAAAAGATAAACATGGAAATGACAAAGAATAAAAACAGGATTAAAAGCATCAGTAATAATGATGATTATAGAAAAGAGCTTGATCGAATCTAGACTAAAAGCTGGTTAAAAGAGACTGAAAGAAATCACAACACTGAAAGCTATAACCTGCCATAATTCTGGCACTGCGAAGTTCTCTGAAATTGTTTCCCTCTCCTGGCATTTGAGGCCACTAACCTGTGAAATTGCTTGGTAGATCCTTAAGAATAACTATAACACCGTTATCCTATTAGGGACTGAGATTTCACATCAGCATCGTAGAGTCGGTGACTGCAACAAACAGGAAAGAAAGAGAATGAGAAAAGAGGGAGATGCAGACTGAAAGGGGGAGAGACCGATATATTTGGAAGAGGGTAGACTCACGCAGAGCCTTTTAATTTAGTGACTTTCATCTTCAGCCTAAATGACATGGTGTGTGTGTGTGTGTGTGTGTGTGTGTGTGTGTGTGTGTGTGTGTGTGTGTGTGTGTGTGTGTGTGTGTGTGTGTGTGTGTGTGTGTGTGTGTGTGTGTGTGTGTGTGTAAGAGATATATATCTAAGAATTTTTTGGTTTAATACACAGTCTGAGTCTGTCTGTGGAATATTTTCCCGTTTTTGTGAGTCTGTGTCTCAGTGTTTGAGCCACATTATACATGTGTGCATCTAAAATGCATATGAATCACCATCTGCTATATGAGCTTTCAATTTGCAGGGTAATCAGCTTATGTCTACGGAGGGTAGTGGAGCACAGGAGGTGAATATTAGGTGTGTGTGCCTGTGTGTTTGCGTGCACATGTACTTTTTAGCATCACTTTTGATGTCAGCTCATGTCTCTGTGGAGCAGCAAAACCACAGGAGGTAAAAGCCTGCTGAGAGGCTGAAGGCGGGGGACAGCAAAAGAGCGTTAGAGGTTTCTTCATGTTTTTCTCTCCCTCACTCTGCATTTTGCCATCGCGCTCCACTTTCCTCCCTGCCTGTCCTCAACTGAATCATCACTCTGTGTTTTTGCCTGCAAAGGTCTTTAAGAAATATGCGGAAATTAAAAGTCAAACAGGTGAAATGTAATAAGAGTGTGTGTGTGTGTGTGTGTGTGTGTGTGTGTGTGTGTGTGTGTGTGTGTGTGTGTGTGTGTGTGTGTGTGTGTGTGTGTGCCCGCGCGCGCGCCTGCCTGTATCAGTTTGGGTTAACACACACAGCATGGACACAGATACACACCTCCCTGCACAAAGTCTAGTTTGCGCTTACTTATTTGTCAAATGGAGGTCCAAATTATGCCATGAAATTAACCTAGTCATGAAAGTTAACTCAACTTAATCAGCCTTCTGTCCATCCAACAAATTTCAAAGCCTTAATCAGGTATTCCTAATTCGTTGCAATAAGCACAATGTGCTCCTTCTGGTCCCAATTCCTTTATCTTCTTCCACCACCTTAGAGACTTAAAAGTCCACAGTCCAGTAATCCGGAAACTTCCAATAACCTGTGGCTTATGTTGAATTATCAAAAAGGAGGAGGTGTGATCAAAAGGTTCAGGAAATCAGCCTCTAAAAATCAAAAACCTAACCTGATTTTCCATCCATTTTTGGTTTTTTAATATCTCTTTTTTTTTTTCGTCCACCCTTGTAAATGGCCTGTATGTGTATAGCGCTTTTACTAGTCCCTAAGGACCCCAAAGCGCTTCACACATCCAGTCATCCACGCACTGGCAAGCTGCATTGTAGCCACAGCCACCCTAGGGCACACTGATAGAGGCAAGGCTGCCGGACACTGGCGCCACCGGGCCCTCTGACCACCAGGCAACAGGTGAAGTGTCTTGCCCAAGGACACAACGACCGAGACTGTCCAAGCCGGGGCTCGAACCGGCAATCTTCCGATTACAAGGCAAACTCCCAACTCTTGAGCCACGATTGCCCTGATCGTCACCATGGCTGCTATTTTACAATCTTTTCCTGTGTTTCAACACTTTGATCCAGGGACAGGAGAGTAATCGGGACAGTCAGTCAGATTTTTGATGGGCCGGTTCACGTTCTCCTCTCTCTTGGGCCAGTTTGGTGGGGAAAAATTATTTTGACAATTACTTTATTTTCTTCACAATTTCAATTCTTCTAGCAGTGCAACCCCTGCATCACAGTCGATCAGATGGGTTCTACCAATGAATCAGAGATATTAAGAGGAAAACATTGTTTTAAGGTCCCAGTATGATCTGTGTAATATTGCATAACAACTTTTAATGGCATGTTTTTGGAGCATCAGTGCTGCTGATATGCCCGCACAATGCTTCTGATCCCGATAAAAAGAGGCCATGAGTAAAGGGACAGTCTTTACAGAATTAAGTCATTTCATAAGTCAGCCTAATTTTAGCCTATTAAGACAAATTACCTATATTGTGCAGCACAAATAAACTGTGAACTATTATGATAGAAACTGTTAAAAAAAAATTAAATACATTTCTCTACCATGAGAAAATGACATGGGCCAGTCTTTGGCCATGAATCTCCCAGGTTACCAAGTTAAAAAGAGGCAGTACCTGGCCCCTGCTTTTGTCCACCTTATTTTTAATTTACTGCTAGTGGACAAAGTCCAAAAAAAGAAATTTAAGTTACTGTATGTGCTGATGTCCTTAAAAAAAAACTTAAAAAAAAACTCCTGCATTTTCAATGTGCTTTGTGCAGGCACGCAATGGCAGGATGGAAAGCAGTTGTAGTTGTTTCTGCTGAATGTTCTCCCTCAGACGCCTCAGGTTGCTACGTGAGAACGCGTTGACAGTCTCTCCCTGTGGCCAGCAATTCACAGTGCGCAACCGATGAGCACCTTCCTAGTCTCCACATTTGACACACTGCCTTCTGGCTTGGAAACTATGGACTCTTCAATAGAAAATTGCTGCAAACTGCTCGATTTTAGCCACAGACCAGCTGTCATCACTGAAGATGGTCCTCCACGTGAAATCTTAGCCAGTTGATACAGAAGTTGCTGTTAATGCACATACTTGTAGTGAAATTGCGGGGCGTGCAATGTGGGTGGTCAGAGCGGCGCTTGCAGAGGATACTGCATGTCTGGATGTACAAAAGTATTTTTGTAAAATAGAGATTTTCCACTTAATTTTGAAGAGCTGTCAAGCTGTCAATAGGTGGCAATATAACCTAACTGGAATTTGCCAATCAGACACAATAACAAACAATACATGGAACTAAAGAGTTGTTACATACG
This sequence comes from Rhamphochromis longiceps, assembly GCF_057381845.1. Lineage (NCBI taxonomy): Eukaryota > Metazoa > Chordata > Actinopteri > Cichliformes > Cichlidae > Rhamphochromis > Rhamphochromis longiceps. The sequence continues at coordinate 41,274,592 of NC_140563.1, forward strand.
TACTGTCTGTGAAGGTTCTCAGTCATCCAGGTCATCGTAGTCAAAGGAGCTTGCAAAGAAAAGCGTCTGGACTTCTTTAAGTTGCTTGAAGACGTTTCACCTCTCATCCGAAAAGCTTCTTCAGTTCTAAGGTCAAATGGTGGAGAGTCCCAGATATAAACCTAGTGGGAGTGACCCCCCACAGAGGGACAAAAGGACCCCCTGATGATCCTCTAATCGCCTGAGCCAAGGTGGGAAACTGGGCGTGGGTCCCAATCAGCCAGAGTTTCGGGTGTGTTCATTGTGAAACCTGGCCCCACCTTATCATGCGAATTCCTGAGGTCAGATGGCCCAGGATGTGAGTGGGCGTTAAGGCGTCTGGGACGGGATCTCAAAACTGGATTATAGATGGCAGAGAGTTGGTGTCGTAAACCCCCGCCTCTGTTCAAAGATGGTCGCTCACAGTGGACATAGATGGCTTCTTTCACTCCTCTTTCAAACCATCTGTCCTCTCTGTCCAAAATGTGAACATACGTACTCTAATCTAACGTTGTACAAAGAAAAACAACAAATGGCGCAGCACAAACTACATCTGGAAGATGGCAGCTAGTACAGCTGATAAGAAAGCCAGAGTTGGATATGGAAGTATTTTGCATTTGAGGTGGGGGTAACTAGGGTGTGAAAATTGATTTGCAAAAGGCAATGTACAAATGATGTTACTGCGTTTCTTGGACTAACTGAGAAAAATATTCCAATTTAGTGAAGCACTTAGAAGACCACCATCCAGATGTGTTTAAAGAATTCAAGTTGACTAAGTATCCGTTCTCAGAAACAACATTCAAAATATTTTCCTTCTCACGTTATCCTCCAATGTTTGCTACAGCTGGCACTGCCGTTGTGAAATCAACATTTTAACCATTGGATAAAATGTTTCCAGTCATAATCATTAAAATTTCACTCTGTCTTTTCAACTAAATATAATGTTAACAACTATAGTAATTGTCTTGCCATCATGTCAATGAGTTTTTAATAAAGGAGTTTATGTTTGAGTACATGGGATGATCATTTTGTTTTGGTATTGAATTGGATATGAAGAACCATGTAAGTCTACTGTGTACTGTGACCAGCTACTAAATGTCTGGCAGCATGACATCTGTAGTATGAACATGCCAGGGAAGATTACCTTATTTAAATTTGGTTCATTGATTATCATCATTATTCTCTGAATGCTTTGAGGAACTAGCCAGTTCCTCAAAGGGAAATAATTTAAAAATGGGTTTAATTTTGCAGGGTGTGGGGCCAGTTGTGGAGCTCGCGTCTGCTCTGTGCAGAACTCGCATTTCACCATCAGTTCTCAGTTAATGTAAATGTCATTTTTGCAAGATTACAAAGACATTAACATGAACCATTTTTTTTCTTAAATATTTCCATTTATCAGTGACGACTTCATTATTTTGTGCTAAGTTGGTGTAACTGCCAGCTAAAGAAAAGAAACATCCTCAAACCTCTAATTTTCTACTCCTCAGTTCACACCCATGTATCGCCGGCATTAAGAGGATAGTATCTAATCTGCTTCCTCCCTTTCGCTCTCTTTCATGCACGCTCCCTCTCTCGTGCACCTCCGTGCTGCCTTACAAGCCTGCAACAGAAGCAGCTTTTAAAAAGCTTTTGTAGTGAGGAACATTTTTTGGTGGATGAGGAAAGGAGACATCTCTGTCAGAGATGGAAATGTGTCTATGTGATCACTGATCCCTCTGAGTGTAGTAGCCCCGAGAAACGCTGAAACATAAGGAACTCGTCATTCTCATAGAGAATAGGCTGCTTGACTCTGACTAAAGTTAGAACTGTGGAAGATGAAGCCACAGGGAGTTGTCAGAAATATTTCTGTAATAGGAGAGTTGCTGTGTTTTTGCTTGTTATGCTCCCTTTTGCTCACTCTCCCTTATAGTTTGTGTCTGTTTTTTCTTATGATGATGATCATCTATCCACTCCCTCCCTTCATCCTGTTCACTATCGTATCTTTTGTTTGAAGATTGGACAGTGTGTACTTCTGAAATAAAATAGTTTGTCACTTTGTGAAATTACTAAAAACAAAATGTAGAATTGTATTTTTAAGTTGTTTAATGCTTAACAAAGTTTAGTCCACAAGCACACGTTTTACTTTTGGAGACAAGAGCAGTGTCTTTGTCCAACTCCCATTGCACATTGGCAAACACGCTGCTAGTCAGCATTGCTCACCTGAATTACAACTTTATTTGTAGAGGGTATGTATTAACGTTCAAACTTCTGTGATAAGCTGTCAGGTTTGGCAAGAATTCACACAGCAGCCTCAGTGCTCAGACAAGAGGACAAACAGTATGTGTCTTTCTAATTCACAGGGCTCAGAGCACCGCAGGCCTTTTATTTGGTGTAGCAATTACAGAATTTAAAAGCAAGGCTGAATGAGACTGAGATATACTTGAAATGGACAGTAGACAAAGCTGTTGAAATCACTAAATGTGAGAAAATGCCATATGCCAGAAGCCCATTATCACTAGAAAAGTGTGGCTACGAAGGACTTGCCAGAACAAACTGCCCCAGGAGCTCCCAGAATGTAGAGAAAAGAAAAACAAGAAAAATGAATGAACTTTTTAAAATGATCATAATGAACCACTGTTCTTCATCCGTTCTTGAATAGCAAAACAAAGGGGAAACGATTCAGTCGGAGGAATGAGTCATCATCGATCAGCAAGTCCTTAATCATAAAGAATTCAAGTATGAACTGAAACAAATGTCAAACAGAAGGTTTGCTTGACAGGAGATTTGGCTTTTAAGGTGACAAATTCAACAAAAGAAGAGATGGGAATGACAATAGAGGGGTTTTTTTTTCTTTCTTGGAATTGTTTGTAGTGACAGAAGCTCCATCTCTGAATTTATTTGTGACCTAAATGTTTACAGTGATTGTCACATTGTGAGTTTGGCAGGCCGATAACTGGATCAGCTTGTCTAAGCTGTTCATACATACCAAGGATTTTGTTGTGGAGCTAGATTTTTGCAGCATAAAGGGCAGACGAGGCCAAGAGGGGCAAGTAACACACTGAGATTCTGGAAAAGAACAGTTGTAATCCTGTAGATTTAAGCCTTTATGTGTCTTGCAGCAGTCCAGATAACTGGCACTAACAGCAAGGCTGGTCTGGACGGACATTTTCTTGAGCAACCACTTTGTCAGAAATAAATTAAAAGAAAAACTAGAGTATAAGTATATAGCTTAAACAAACTGACTAATGCTTTGATTTTAATTAAAAAAAATTTTTCCCCTCATAATGCCAGTAAAGTAGGTTCCCTCGCTGTGCACCCTGTCACCTGCCTATCTCTTGCCTATGTGGACATTTCGTGTTGATCAAATCTATAGTATGTGATGTAGAAGCAATTTTAATTTCATGCCTCATAGGACCAGTTGAGCCTATTTTCTTAAATCTGTGGTGGAGATTTTTTTTATGAGTGGATTAAAACATCATCCAAACAGAAAAACAGTGTGGTGTCCCTTGAGTAAAGGAGAATTAATTTGTAAGCCAGTTTATCCAGGATTTAATGAAAAGCCACAGCTCCGCTGAAGTTCAGCTCACTCTAAAGGTGTTCACCTTCAACTTCCCCGGCATGGTTTATATTTACCCACATTTGCCTTTTTATGGGTTCTGTTTCCTCTTTCATGTAAATTGCAGCACAAATGAATGCAATGCAGGTGGTCTGACAGATGGTCATTTTTGCTTTGGCGCAGGTACGTGTAAAAGTTGTGTTACCCAGAGCTTGTCTCACACGACGATGTGTGCCTATCTGCATTTTCAAATCGTCTTCTTTAACATGTCATTCCTGCCTCAAGGAAATTCCCAGCATGGAAAACTGGGACTTTATTATATAAAACTATTCAAGAGGTCTATCTAAAATAATACAGTTAGGTGTTTAAATATTTTTTCTAATTTTACTTTTTTTTCCCCCAATTTTAAATGAAACAACTCAGATGCAGTTGAAGTGCAGACTTTTAGCTTTAATTCAGTGGTTTGAACAAAAAGATTGCATAAAAATGTGAGGAACTAAGGCATTTTTTTTCCTTTTTAAACAATCCCTTAAATTTCAGGGGCTCAAAAGTAATTCGACAAATTAAATAACTGAAAATAAAATGTTCTTTTTTAATACACAGACTGAGAGATGCGATTTAAACAGTTCTTTATTTCTCCACACCGGGTGCCCTATAAACACTGTGGTTCAAAGTCCACAGGGTCTGGGAAACACAAAGGCTTCACATTCGCTCCGCTCCTTGTCAACACCAACTCCACACCAGTAGGGATGGGTATCGTTTAGGTTTTATCCAATACCGGTGCCAAACCGGTACTTTTGAAACGGTGCCGGTGCTTAAACGGTGCTCAAACCTGTGCTTAAAGAATGGAGAACAGACAATTGGTCCAAAAACCTCTCATGTTTAGCTGTTTTTTGTAAAAAGATAACAATGTTAGCCTTTTCTGCAGCTATAGGGCAGATATGGTATCACTCTTGGCTGGAAGCAGTGCTTAAACAATGGGAAAAAAATAAATAAATAAATTAACACAAACTTTGTCCAAAAACCTCTCATGTTTAGCTGTTTTCCACTTTTTCTTTGGTCATTTTAGCCTTTTTGGCCAGGGTGAAGGGAGTATCTGCCATCAAACAAGAAGACAGCCGCATGTAGCTATGATGATGTTTGCTAGTTCACCTTACATGCATTAATGTAATAACGTGGTTAGCCTACTCAACGTGAATTACACACGAACAATATTAAGCTACTCACGCAGAGAAGAGCGGCTTTAAGCACTTGTTGCAGGCTGCTGAGTTTGCATATTTTGCTGTGAAGTACAGCCAGACTTTTGACCGCTTTGCCTTGGGCATTTTTAATCTGTAGCTCTGCTCTACAAGAACGTACGTACCTGGCCCCGCCTACTATCCTCGGAAATCTAAAATGATTGGCAAGAATCTAAAGTGTATCACAGCTCAGGAAAAAAAAGCACCGAAATAAAGCACCAAAATGTGCGCTGCTTTTCGGTCTGGTTACTACCGTTTATGTCAGAACCGGTGCCATCATGATACCGGTACCCATCCCTACACACCAGGCAGTTCCTCTCACGCTCAGGGGTCCAGGGGTCACGGTACGAGATAGACCCGGGAAACCTATTCACAGAGACGAGGGTTACTCCACAGCAAGCACAAGAAACGACTGCATTCTGCAGAACCGGGCAATACTAACTAGAGTGCCTCAATATTCCAGCGACGTACAGCTCAGTGCCCCTGCCTTAAGAAGAGATGGCAAACAAATGTGGAATCACAGGTGATTAGCTGCAGGTGTGTGGGCCACAGGCGGGAGCTCAATCTGAGCTCCGCCAGGACAGAGAGACAGGAGAGAGGAACCGAGGCGAGCAAGAGAGGGGATGGAAAAAACAGACCAAAAACATTTGTGGCCACACTGGGCTGGCTGGGCAGGCACAGGGACCATGACAGAAAACCCTTTGCTGACAATGACAGCCTGAAGTCTTGAACTCATGGACATCACCAGATGCTGGGTTTCCTCCTTTTTAATGCTCTGCCAGGCCTTTACTTCAGCGGCTTTCAGTTGCTGTTGTTTGTGGGCCTTCGTGTCCAAAGTTTAGTCTTCAAGTGAAATGCATGCTCAATTGAGTTAAGATCAGGTGACTGACTACTGCTTCTGTCCTGTGTCACATCATCAATAAACGCTGTCAATGAAATCAATAACATGTTTATGCCCAAGCCATTGTCTGCCTCCACTGTATTTTATAGACGATGTGGTATGCTTTGGATCATGAGCTGTTCTATGGCCTGTTTCGAATTTTTGCCAACAGAAAACCTCTTCTCTGAAAAAAAAAAAACAACAAAAACAAACACACACAAAAAAGCACATGGACTCTGAAGGGATGATGATTTGGAGTTTTACAGCCACAGGACCTCTTGACTTTGTATACAGAGTAGCTCATGGTCGTGCAAAGTATTAAAGAGTTAAATGTAAGGCAATCTGCCTGACAGCTAAAATTTAGCTTCAACTGGGTTCCAGGGACAGCAGCAAATCTACAACAGAAAGTCCACTTATCCAATTCAGGGTCGCGGGGGGGCTAGAGCCTATCCCAGCTGTCTTAGGGCAAGAGGCAGGGTACAGCCTGGACAGGTCAACAAGTCTGTTGCAGGGTTAACACATAGAGATAGACAACCATTCGCACTCACATTCATAACTATAGGCAATTTAGAATCGCCGATTAACCTAACCCCACTAATTGCATGTCTTTGGATTGTGGGAGGAAGTCGGGGTACTCAAAGAGAAGCCACGCAAACTCTACACAGAAAGACCCTGGCCTGATAGTGGAATTGAACTCAGGACCTTCTTGCTGTACTAACCACTGCACCACCGTGCTGATTGAAATGTTGTGGCGGGACCTTAAGAGAGCTGTGCATAAGCTGTGGGCGTCGAGGATGGTAACAGGAATGTGCCATAATTTCTCCACAATGATGTAAGAGAAAATACATGCAGCAGTAACACACACACAAATAAAAATAAATAAATAAATAATGTATTGGCATGTTATTCCTTTACTTATCCATGATACTAGTCTGAAGCTAGTTGTAATGGGAGGATAAGGTGGCATTCACTCTTCTTATACTCTGTCAGTATCACACGCTGATTAAATTTCCTAGAGCAGCCTGCAATGGCAAAATGGCTTCTTGTATTTAGACAAAGTGCGCTTGTAGGGACAAAGAGGGTAAGTGCATCATGTAGAAGCAGAGATGAAGGAGGGGGCGAAGGCTGATGGATGGAAAGAAAAGAAAAGAGATCGTAGAGACAATGAGAGAATGAAGAGGAAAGGGGAAATGGGTGGAGAGGAGGTGGGCAAACTTAGTTTGACATTTGAGTGGTTTTCTGTTCATTTCTGTGCTGTTTCTACTGTAGCTATCAGAAAGGAATGACTTCAGAGATGTTATACTGATTGGTAAATGAAGAATAGAGAAATGTAAGAACAGGGTAAGGCTTGTAAGGTGTTCCCAACAGCTGATGCCAATGTCGCGAATGCACATTGTATTCTCCAGATATTGGGACGTAATAAGTGGCAGCAGCATCTAACCATGATATATATATTTATTTATTTATTAAGTTTAAAACACACACACACGCACTCCAGTGAAATCACAGAATCAGGATTTTTTTGTGCAGGTGGCAGACATTATTTAGTCGATCTTCATGCTCTTAGGCAGTCCAGAGCTCCCTACATCTTGTGCTTCTTTTTCCTTTTTCGAATTTTCCTCGTGTGCTTAATCACCTACTCACCAGTCCTTTATTCATTTTACTTCTGAGGATACCATCTCAAACAAGATTGTTAGTTTTAATTCAAAAGGGGCCTATTATGCTAGTTTCTAGTTTTGTATTTTTATGCTGAACTCCATTAGAGTAGCTTTTTATGAGTCACAGCTCAATGCAGCATTTCAGTGGAGCCAGTGAAACAACCTCACTTTTCCCTTAAAGGCAGCTTTGTTTTGATTGGTAGCCCCTCATAAACTGAAGGTTTGAACAGCTGGTGGGCAGGTTACTGTGTGTAAAGCTAGAAATGTGTGTGAGATTACCTAATTAGGGCTCTCCCATCTATATGTCATGAACACCCAAGAGTAATAAAAGGTTGACCTTTTAGCTCACAGGCATGACTTGTACCAATGAGGATCCACCCTTGTATCAGTATATACATAGCTGTGGCTAGGTCTAGTCTTTTCCTTCTCACAGTTACCCTGTCCATTATCAACTTTTTTTGTCAGCATCCCATCCATTTTCTTCATTAGTCACCTCAACTCCTTTTTCACACAGTTCTTCTCCCTCTCCTTCATTATATTTGATATACTTCTTTTCTCCACTTTCTCTCTCTCTCTCTCTCTCTCTCTCTCTCTCTCTCTCTCTCGCTCTCTCTCTCTCTCTCTCAGAGTGCGGACTTTCCCTAAGGATTCTGCCTTATTGGGCAGGGACACTGTTCGAGCCCTCATGTACTACGCCTTGAAGGTCTGGAGCGACATTGCACCACTTAACTTTCACGAGGTGGCTGGAAGTAATGCAGACATTCAGATCGACTTCACCAAGGCTGACCACAATGATGGATACCCCTTTGATGGGCCGGGGGGCACAGTGGCACATGCATTTTTCCCTGGAGAGAGGTTTACGGCTGGAGATACGCACTTTGATGATGACGAAGCCTGGACCTTCAGATCTCCAGGTAAGTGAAGTTGCAGTATGCTATTTTAAATTGCGGCATCTGCTATATTTATAAACTATTTGGTGCCAGCAACACAAAATAAGACACTTTAATTTCCTTTTTTAATGTTCAAAATTAGTTTAATGTTTGAATTTTAAAAGGGGCTTTTCAGGCAAACAATTCATTACTTATAGATCTTTTTTTTAAAAAATCTATCTATTCAGTTTGCATTGCCTGCCTGTTAAATACTTTATTGATTTTTAAAATCGTACTCTTGCTCATTACTTTAAATTGCCAAAGTACTGTACGTCAAGGGCCCCTTCAGTGCCTGGGTGTCTACTTTCATTGGTTATTCGATCTCTGCTGGTTATTACAAGATCTTGACTGCCAAACATAGGTGACCAGTGTTTGCAGGTTCCAAACTGTGGAATTACTTTGATGTCAAAAAACAGTTTTTGTACCAGGCCTAAATGTTTTTATTTCTTCTGTAAGGGGTTAACACAAAGCACTGGGTAAGTGGCAGTATGAGGTATTCTTGCCACTTTCTATTTCCTTGATTTCATGTTATCTGAGTAGTTTGAGGGATAGCGCTATGTAATCTCTACTACGTAGGTGGATCACTTCTTACTATGAACCTACTGACCAATCAATTATCTGGAAAACAAGGTCACAATTCCTGGAAGACCACACGGATCTCTCTGCACAGTAGAGTTTTTAATGTCTCTTTGTTCCCCTGATAACCATCATTATTAAATATAGATTCTTACACACAACCTTACTCCAATATTTATTTATTCTGTAGGCAGAAAACAATTTTACAGATATTTTGTTGTCCTATATGCATTAATATATGATCATAAAGCAAGATACCTATATTCAAGTTGCTGTAGATTAACCCAACATTTGAAGTCTATATTTAATCATTGCTCTCACACCATTAAACACTACTGAGGCTACATCTGAAAGAGCACCAACTAAAACTCTCCTTCAAACAGGCTAAACTTTATTAACATAGTAGCCGTTTTAGCAAACATGGTGCTTAAAGTGCACCCTTTTAACGCTATATTATACAGTTGCTCTCCTGCCAATAAACTTAGCAACTGACTTAGCAAGTTGATAACCAGCTTTGTGTGACCACTTATCCTAATTGCCAATGTTAGGGTAAGTGAAGCCAAATAGCAGAAGACATCCTGTGTATACTGAAATCAAATTGTAGTACAGGGCTCTGGATGTTGCCACTTGTTTATAATTGCCAAACTGATTAGCAATTTGCTGGTTATTGTAAACCTTCTAGAAATCAACATCAAACTAATTTGCTTATTACTGGCTGTTTGAACTCTGACACTTCTGCATTCACCTCAGTTCAAAGGAAAAGAAAATGGCACTCTATTATTTACTGGCTGTATATCGTGTTTCATCATTATTTATTTGTTTGTTTGTCCTGTTTCAGTTCACTCCCTATTTAAGTCATTATCAAAATGGATTATTAACCTGAGTCACATTGATTATTAGCTGTTTTCCGATGTGTTAATACTGTCACCACCACACATTTAGCCAGTGAAACATGTTCATCCAGTGTGTTTCTTGCTCTGAATTGTGTGGTTTAATAGATTTGTTTATGCAGTGTCCTCTTGAATGATCTGGCCAAATTTCTTTCATCAAACAGTTTTCAAAGTGCTTGATTACCCGCCAAGGGAGATGTGGGAGTTTGAAATGAGGACATGTTGACAGTGGCTCTGAATGGAATTCAATCAGCTTTGCCAATCAAAAATAAATGAGCTCATATTAGAGATATCCGTCATTCTTAGACAGCTCTGGAAAATCTCGCCCAGTGTTTTGTCTCAAAACCACTTACATTCACTTTTTCATTATTCACTCATATGTTCATTCATTCACCTTTCTTCTTGTTGCACTTTTGCTGAACCATATGTGTCTTTGTTGTGTTATGAATATGTGTAAACCTCAGACTCTATGCTGTGTGTGTGTGTGTGTGTGTGTGTGTGTGTGTGTGTGTGTGTGTGTGTGTGTGTGTGTGTGTGTGTGTGTGTGTGTGTGTCCCCTCACAAATTAAATATTTGTGTGTACTATTTTTTTCAAAATAGTCGCCACAAGGTCAAGTTCCCTAAACATGCCAGTCACTTAGCATCATCCTCATTTTACGTCCAACGTCCTTAGCTTGAAAAAAAAAGAAAAAGAAAAAAAAACAGAAAGTAGATCAGGTTGGCAAGTGGGAAAGCATTAAAGGACCTCTCATCTGGATGAAATAAGCGGATGGAGCAATCAAGTCCACTGAATGCATCATCAGGCAGGGACTGTCCCAGCACGGTCACACGAATGACAGCATAAATCATTAACTCTCCTTTTCTCTGACTTGCTTTCTTTATTCGTCCTTTCATCTGCATGACTGAACTTAAAATGACCTTCCTCTCTCCTTTACTCTATGCCTGCATCTGTCCCTTCTTTATGAAAGATGAATGGACAGTAAAAACTGATGAGAAGGGGGGGTAGCAAACATGTGATAAATATTTGGCACAATTGCTTCACACAATCCTCCAAAATGACTTGACCGTGTAGAAATGTTCGCCAATCAGAAGTCTAGAAGCCTGGGAGGGAAAGAGTAAACAAAGATGGCGCATAGAAACAGAAATGAGTCCTACGTGTGGACAGACAGTGAGGTGGAATCATTCTTCAATATCAATATCTTTTCCACAATTCTGAGGAAAAAAAGTCAGAATTCTGACTTTTTTCTCAGAATTCTTTTTTCTCAGAATTCTGAGATTAAAGTCAGAATTATGAGGAAAAAAAATCAGAATTCTGACTTTAATCTCAGAATCTAAGATTAAAGTAAGTTTTTTCTCAGAATTCTGGAAAAGAAGAAAAAAAAGACATGCCCTTTTTTTCCCAGTGGCCCTAATCCTCTTCCATACCCAACACACAGAAAAAGTTGCCTTTCAAAAATACCTGTGTTTGTGTGGACGTAGCCTGAATCTAACTAATGCCTATCATTGTAGACTCTCTACTTTACAATATAAAGGGGCTTGAGGCAAATGTTAATGTGAGACTATATAATTAAATTGAATTGAATTAATGAAATAAGGGAAGCAAGCCTGAACATAACACACCCAAAATAAAAGATTATCAAAATAAAGCAGGAAGTAGCAAACACTGAGACATGGAATAAGACATGCAAACTCGACAGAACTAAATAAAGGCCATGGAGAGAGAACACAGAGGGACTAGACAGACACAGGGATTTGACTGGTGAAACAGGGATCTCAAAAGATGACAGCTAAATATTATATAATCTAATGAGGAACAAAAGCAAAAGTAAACTCAGAAGCACTGGGAAACAATATGACAAAGGATTAAACAGAACTTAAACACAAATCAACTCACAAAACTCAAAATACTGATTGTTGGTTCCTCTTGGTGAGCAGTTGGCAAATGTTTGCAGACAAGTCAGCATCTTCCATGAAAATTATGGGCTGCTGTGGTTATTTACCAATGGCCATTTGGCAGTTTGATGCACTACCCTCTTTGCCAGTCGTCACTGGGTGAAATTGGTTGCACTCTCCAATGGTCACTCACCACAACTGGTGTCTATTGTCTTGGGATGAGGAAAAATTCCCTAAATCTAGTAATTGTCTAGGTTTAAACAAGCTCTCAACTTCTTGACCAATACTTTCGCTACCTCGGGCATCACATGCTGGTTTTTTGTCAAATGCCACCCGTGTGTCTTCGTTACACAAGTCTGTTTTTCAGTGTAGCGTTTTAGAGACCGCTAAAGTCAGGTAGCTGAAGGTGTGGCACAGTTTTCTCAACCAGATCCATCCCATCTAGAGCTTTGCGTTTTGCACATAGTTTTGCTTTTTTCCACTTGCAGATTAATTTCTTTTCATTTACTTGTTTACTACACTTAAACCACTACTTATTTAATGTAAGGGGAAGATTATTGTTTGGGTTAAAACATGCTTTTTCAAAACAGAAACCCTTCAAGTTGAAAAATGACGAGCTGGGATTGACAGATCTATTTTACTAATGCCATAATCCATTGACTCATGCACGGCTGCCGAAGGACAAGTTGTGCGTAACTGAAACACGCAAGCAGCTTTGACAAAGCAGCATTATTTGACATCGCAGGAATGAGAACAGGCTGTTTTGACATAGAAACTATTATACAATGTCTACACAGGCGATGTAGTGACAGCAATGCATTTGTACTGCACCAGCTTTAGTGCTGTGTCTATGTATATACAGGATGCCTTCAGGGACAATGCTGAATGTAGTTCACTTAATAAAAAGTATAAATGGGAGCAACCAGTGCATACTTTCTGGTGAAGGCACAGTGTTACACGGAAGTAGCTGTGTAAAGATTGAGAAAAAAAGAAGTTAATGAGAAAATCAAATATGACCTTATTTCACACCTGCAAACTCGCACTTACTGTGTAAAGTGGTAGTGCATGTTGAATTGTCAGCTTTGTTTTGGCGTGTAGTCTCTGCAATTCTATAAGTGTTTGTGATGACATAAAGAATTATCCACCAGTCTTGTCAGTCACCTTAAATGAAATGCGGTTTCCAGGTGGTAAAAAGTTTAGTTCGTCACAGATCTATCTCCCATCAAATTGTGTTATTGAAGACTCGTGTTCCCTCACTTGTTCCAGCGAAATGTTAGGAATCAAATTAACTTTGATTTGTCTAATTATATCTGCTCCTTGTGGGTATTTGATGTCTGTATTTAGTCTTTTGTTTCTAATAAAATTGCAAATAGTTCCTCAGCAGGGGAAGAGTAATTGTTACTGCCATGCTGTGTATACCACCATCTGCTAAAACGTCCCTGAGGCCAATAGATAGAGTGCCAAAAGTTTTTTGATGTGTGAGGATGCTATTATTCCTCCTCTAATTCCAAGTGAAGCCTTTTCCCTTCCAGGAGAAACAGAATCACACAACTTGGCAGCCTCTACCTATTCTAACTTTTTATCACCTTACCCTCAGCATTCCCAAATAGAGTATCTGCTGGATGAAAGATGAATTCATGACAAACTTTGACATGAAAACCTCTTCCAAGGCTGGAAGCAAAATAGTGTAAGCAAACAGAATTTATGAAGCACCTGCCCTCACAATAGGAGCGATTTTGCCGCATAGAGATAATGATGCGATCAGTGTGCTTCTCGGGGTTATGTATACATTATCTTGTGAAATGCACTGTACAGAAAATGTTAGTTATACTATATGCACATGACAAACCAATACTTTATGTGAAGATGCTTCACTATGCGGGTAGCTCCTATGGGCTGTTGCCTGGGAACAAGCAGTCTGCAAGCACAAAAATAATCACTTTGTACTTATAATCAATAGCACTAATAAAAAGTGCTTGACTAATTTAGATAGTATTGTTTGTAATTGTTCCATAAATAACCTCTTGCTCATTTACATTGTGTTCAGGTTTTCCATTAAACATCAAAGATACACAATGCAAACATACTCCTATGTTTGGTATATTATTAAACCAAATAAGAAACTGTACTGAAGCTCCAAATGTCATGGCAGATTGTTGAGAGTCCAAAAATTCAGTGTGTGTTTAGACATCATTTATACTGAGAGTGAACTTCTAGACTGAATAATAAGTGTCAAAAATAATGAAATGTGCACCCCTGAACCCATTAGGGAGCTGAAAGCAGTTGTTGATTTAAGCACAAAAATTGGTCCACGCATTTAGGATCACATTAGCAGTGTGTACCTTCCCCTGTCAGATGACTTGTTATATAATGGTGGATAAATTGTATCTAACTTCAGATACTCATTCGTCCAAAAGTGCTCTTTTTTTTTTTTTTTGAGCATTCACAATGGAAATTTTAAACTGTTTAAAAAATTGCACTGAATTACATTACAGTACATTACATTGTGTGGTCCACAAACCCATACTAACTGCGGTAGTTGTGAATTAAGAAATAAGGCCCTGGCCACACAGGCCTAGAAAGCAGTTGGCATCGCCCTGGCAAATACCAGTTGCTAGGGAATAATGACTCTTCCCAGATCACTTGCGACTGATGCTAAAGGCTAAAATTGTGATGTTTTGGAAGTCTGAGTAAAAGTTGTTTGGAGAACGAGGGTTATAACTGTGCTTCCATATGAAATTTATTAAGCTGTATTCATTGGCAAGACTTGCATAAAAGCACGAACTGAATCGTACACATCATAAATCTGAACTTAGATACTGGAGTGTTTTTTTATTTCACCCATAATGCTGGGTTAACATATTTTCATTCTCATAACTGTCGTCCACAAGAAAGAAGAAGAACAAAAAGATTCAGCACCCTCGGGATGCATTTTGACCTCAGCCTGGAGGCTTTAAATGGTGATTTGATTGGTGTGTGAGGCTGTCTAACCCAGCTGGTGAGTCTGTGATGGGGCCAGGACCTCTGTGGATGTCCCTCCTTTGTTTTCTGCTGTCAGGGCTGCGAACCATATGTTGCAGGACAGCAGCTCAATCTGCTCCAATTAGACCTCCCACCAGGCTGTTGCAATGGCAAGGCAAGCAGACGATGCTGGTAGTGTGGCTTGAGCGTGTGTTTGAATGTGTGTGTGGAATGATGGCAGAGGCATCAGCAGCTGCGTAGATGTAGGTTTGGTTAACAGGAGGAGAGGTCAGCAGTGGGGCCTCACCTTTATGACTCAAATTCACTCATAACCTGCCTCCAAAAAACTATCCATTTGGTTAAAAAGCATAATGGTGTTAACAGTAAAAAAAATTAAATAAATATATATATATATATATATATATATATATATATATATATATATATATATATATATATATATATATATATATATATATATATATATATAAAATATGCATTACAATATATTTTACGTGCTAATGTTGGGAATGCCGTTGATTTTTGCCTGTAATAAATAATTCAGAGAGGATTATTGTGTACAGAAAATGGCCTTTTTCCTGCACTGTGATGAATTTCCTCAAGAGCAAACTTTGCATCTAGTGCATTAAGATTTTTCATCTGTAAAGCAACAAACTACTTTTTTTAAGCATCTAAAGAGGAAACTCTTCCTGAATGTCTCTAATCAGCTCCCCAAAGAAAGTCAGAGTCGATGAATTCTCTTTTCTTCTGTGGTGCTGGGTGCACAGTTCAGCTCACGTCCAGATTTTAATGTTTTGTTTAGCTGTTAAAATTGCCTTCTCTAACACATTGAAGCGGCCAGGCTGGTGTTGTGAGGCTCAGGGAAAAAAGTTAATTAAAAAGCTCTTAATTTCTTCACGTCACACTCTGCCAGTCTCCCCCTTGCTGCTATCTTGCATCCCGCTCTAGCGTCATCAGCTTGCCTAGCTTGTCTCCAAGGCATTGCTTAGCTGATGCCGGTATCACTGCTGAACTACATATCCGTCTGCTTGTAAGACAACAGGCAAAGCTATCAGAATCATAAATTGTTGCTCTTAGCAACTTTTTCAGAGGCGTGATAATCCCTTGGGAAGATCTAAGCGTGTTAGGTCAGCCCACAAGGTAAAAAATGAGTGTTGGCGCTTCAGCAGATTGTGGAGCTATGTAATTGTCTTCAGAAAAATGAACATTATCAGACAAATCCGTATCTGAGTAATTGCCTTTGCTAATTCCTTTCCCCCATCTCCCGGTGCATTGTTCTCAGCGGGACCCTAAATCTGGGTCTGCTAAGGCCAATTCCTAATGTGTATGATGCTGCTGAATAGTGGAAATTAAGCACCACATTTAACAGGCCAGTTCACCCCTGCTGTGTAGATGGATGGTTCTGGCATCCATTAGGAGTCGTGAGAGGTGGAATCTCGGTGAGATCAAATAAGCGGAGGTCTGGAAGTGCTGTTTTTGCTTTGACAGGCAGCAGATTGCTTGTATTAATTATCACTCAGCCAGCAATCTGCTTCTACAAACTGATTACCCTGACTAAAACAAAAGCATCATTAGGCAGGTGAATTTTTCATGACATTCAATTTTTTTTTCTGTGTGTGTGTGTTTGTGTGTTGGGAATACATGCACACATTCTGTGTACTGTTTATGTTTCTGTATGAGGAATGGTTGGCATATTGGGCATGTTACCCTATTTTTGTTGTGTCTTTTCCAATGATCGTTACACTTTATTTTACCCGTCCTCCTATTGTTTTGTTGGCAGCAGAGAGGAGGGGAAGTGTATACTTTACAAGCTCCAAGAGAACAGAAAACATGAAAGAATCATTGAAAATATCAAACTCTAGTCTCTCTCGGCTACATTGTGCTATTACATTCATAGAGCATTATTTGAAACTGCAATTTAAAGGGTTTTTTTTCTTTAAACCTGCTCTTTACATTACAGCGTGCCTTATCTGTGCCCTGGTTTTCAAACCACATTTCCAGACTGATGTATGTTAACAATAACATGTTACTGAAGTAAAATACTGAAAAGAAAATGGAAAAAACCCACCAAACAATGCTGCGGAACAATTCAGTGCCGGGAAATACAAACAGGATCAAATTCCACAGACAATAAACAAACGATAAAGTTAGAACAGGTACACGTAACAGTGGGATGGTGTGAAAGAGTTCAGCAATTATAAACTTTGTCCACTGGAGTATTGTATTGCACTATTTATTTTTTCCTTTAGAGTCAACAAAATATAACTAAAAATCTTCTCTAAAGCAGCCGCTTCACTTCATATATGTATTTGTATCAGAATTCAATGTGTCATAGAAAACATACCAATATAAAGAAGGAAAACACACGAGAAAGCGTTTCATTCTGCGTGTGGTTGTGTCTCTTATCTGAGTGTTCAGTTTGTCTGGTTACTAACAACTCGGTTTGAATAACTGGAGCAGTGGACGGGGCTTTCGGGGCTCACCGATCGTATTGGAGGTCATTAAGGGATTACAGTGTTCTGTGCTAAATGTGATGTCACTGTGTGATTACAGTGATGGATGTCAGCTTGAGGAGCAGCAGATATTTGGAAGAACGTTCTGACCTCTGCTAGAGAGATATTTTTTTCTTCTGGTGTGGCCCAAACAAGGGAAAGCGTAGCATTTTGCCTGGGTGGACTGAATTTTGGCTGTGAGCTAATACCATTACAGACAGTGTGGAAGTCCTGAGCATGAAGTGCATCCTCGCAAAACCTTTTTAGTGATTAAGTCAGTAACCTCAGAGAGGATTGTACTTCCTAGGAGCACAATATTAGAAATTTAATGATGGGAAATAAAACATACTGACAGAACACGAGGCAAAACATGGAAATGACGGAAGCGTTGAGGGGGGGAGGGGCATATACAGATATGCTACTTTGTTAGGTACACTTTGTAGAAGCAGCTTGGGCCCCTTTTCTTCATGGCACAGATTCAACAAGATTGAAACATTTCTCAGAGATTTTGGTGTATATTGACATGATATCATCACAAAGTTGCTGCAGATTTGTCAGCTGCACATCCATCATGCAAATCTCTCCTTCACATCTCTAACATGCTCTATTGGATTGAGATCTGGTAGCTGTGGAGGGCATTTTGCTCCAGCAAAGTCATTTTCATTTTCAACAAAACAGCTTTGTGACATGGTGCTTTATCACCCACAGGGAAATGGATACACTGTGGTCATAAAGGGATGAACATGGTCAGCAACAGTACTCAGGCAGGCTGTAGCATTTAATAACGCTCAACTGCTTCTATTGGCCCAAAGTGTGCCACGCTTTTACTTTGTCTACACCAAATTCTGATCCTACCATCTGAATGTGACAGCAATAATTACAACAGTTTTTAAAAAAAAATTTAAAGCCTGTGAGAAATGTAACCTCAGTTTCCAGTTCTTAGCTAACAGGAGTGGCACCCAGTGGTCTTCCTCTGCTGTAGCCCATCTGCTGCAAGGTTCAGCATGTCATGCATTCAGAGATGCTCTTTGTCCTTCTTTGGTTGTAATGAGTTGTTATTTGAGTTGCCTTTCAGCTCAAAGCAACCTGGCCATTGTCCTGTCACCTCTGGCATCAACGAGGCATTTTCATCTGGAGAGCTGCAATGCACTGGATATTTTCTCTTTTTTGTGAACCTTACAATGGCTCTGTGGAAAAATCCCAGTAGATCAGCACTTTCTGAACTATTCAGACCAGCCTGTCTGGCACCAATAACCATGCCACAGTCAAAGTCACTTAAATTGCCTTTCTTCCCTAAATCACCTTGTTCACTTTGAACTTCAGCAAGTCATCTCGACTGTGTCTGCATGTCGACATGCATCGAGCTGTTGTGTGTGTGCTGATTAGATAGTTGTGTTGATGTTAACAACTAGTTACAGGTAGCTAACACATGAGTTAGTTCTTTTCCAAAAATAAGTTGTTTCAGGGTATTTACCCAACTTCCAGATGTAACTAATCAGTTTGAACTCTAAAGACTGACCTGACACTTAATAAAATGGATAAGTTAAGGGGAAACATTGTCAACTGTATTTAAAGATAACATTTATTGTGATACAGAAATTAATGAATCTCTAAGATTATTCTTTTCATAGTGACAGAAGAGCACTGAGATTTAAAGCACACTTGTTGGAGGCTGATTGGCTCGCTGAAGGCGGGCAAGAGGATGATTGGGCTAGAGTAATGATGTCGGTATTGACTTTGACAGTGTGGGAAAGTGGAAGTGGTGTAAAGAACAGACTAGCAGTCGAACAACCAGGAAAGCAGGCAAGTGAGTGATTACACGTTTTCATTACTAAACTTATGCATAAGCTTCACCGTGTTTAAATTAGCAAAAGATGGGAAGAGGATCGTATCAAAGTAAACCCAGCTAGAATAGCACTGAGTATTTTATGCTAACCCTAAAACTGCATACTGTTTTGTGGCAAACACGTCTCCTATGTGCATTCATATAGTCCAGTTACAAATAGTTGTATTTATGCTATGAGTGACAATGATTGAGTTATTACAAGCTATTTTTGGTCATTAAAAGAGTAAAATTAGCTTAATTACTAAATCTTGAGTGAGGGATTTGTGACTAGTTGCAAAGACAGCAGGAAGTACTGATTATAGATATTCATGCTATTGACATAGGCTGACTTTAGGGCATCCACTAAGGAGCTGTGATGTTTTTTATGGATCTTCTTGACCAAGATCAAAGCAACAGAGTCCTGTGATCCTCATCTTTGTGGACTGGAGAACTGACAGTCAGGAGAGGGTTGAAAGGTCTACCAAATGAAGCTATTAATTTCTATTCTCAGCTCCATGCCATGAAAGCATTTGGACTGATAAAAAAGCTGCTTAATGGGTCAGTGGTGAATCTGGAAGAACAAAGATTGAATCCCTAAGAATGTAACAGTCTGAAGAGCCATACTGAATACTCTCTCTCTCTCTCTCTCTCTCTCTCTCTCTCTCTCTCTCTCTCTCTCTATGTGTCTCAGTCTCTGCTTTTCTAAAATAATTTGGTGCATTCACACAATCCTTGCCTCTCTGACTTTGTCCTCAGTCATTATGTCTATTATGTCTGCTTCACGTGGACCTTAAATGCGATGACATGGTACATACTGTGCTCTGAGTCCCTGTTCTCCCTTTCTCCCTCACTCTCTCTCCCTTTCTTTCCTTCCTATTGTTCACCTGCAACATGTGCTTCTGTAGATTAGAGTTGGCATTTGCCTCCTGACCACCCCAGGTGAATACTGTAAGCACGAGTGCGTGTCCCAGGCCGTGGCCGACCTATGGTTTACTGAATGCAGACTTGCGCACATAGCCACCAAGGAACTCTGAGCTAGCTTGGTTTGACACGGTACCTCTTCATATTTTTGGAAATCTAAATCTCTAAGCCCCAGGTTCTGTCTTGCTTCACAGAGTCAGACAAGGGGTTTGGGAGGATTTTTCTTTTTATGTTTTAGCTGAAGATGGAGGGAAGGTGCTTTAATAGCCTGCAGCCTCTTTAGGTGTCTTTCCGCACTAAGATTTTGATTGGCGGCCCAGGGACTCAGGCAGTATTACCATAGTTATCTCACTATACCACACACCTGCAACACTCAGAGCTTCCTGAGCTGTCTGTCATGCCTCTCAATTTGCACCACAAGTTGGACAAAAAAAAAAGAAAAGGGTCAATTAAGGGTGCAGACCCATAGCAGAAAGGTCACATTGGCGACCATCGCTGTGGATCTCTCCAAAGCAATTTACCAAAAAGTCTTTCATGCCACCTTCTCTGTCACTGAATGCTAATGCTAATTGAACATGTGTGACCAATCAAAACAGTCTGTTGGCCATGGAGGAAGAAGCAGATTATCCATTTACACATGATCAGTGTCTGCAGCTGAAGACCTAGAACAACTTCTTTATAGCAATCTGCAAGCTGTGACATTACACATTAATTGATTATCTCGTCATAAAATCAAATGCAAAGCAGCAGTAAATCCTTCCACAAATGTACTTGAAAAACAAATGGGAGTGGTCTATTATTATTTTAGTCAACTGTTACAAAAATTAACTAATAGTTTGAGCACGATAAAGCGAGTTCTTACATATAGAAAAATGTGGTTTGTATATTATTTAAATAATGGCTATAACCATGCACGAAATACAGGGACTATAGTCATAATAGTAGCAATTTTACAGAGCATTACTTGTGTTGTGTATAGTGACCTTTGACCTTTAGAGTGCATTTCTAAAGAGGTTTGCTTTTTCTTCTTTATGTTTCACTAAACGAGGCTTTTAACAGTGCGCTTACTTTCATTTTTTGTGTAATCTCCTTTCTGTCTCTTTCAGACTCTCACGGCATGGATCTGTTTGCAGTCGCAGTCCATGAGTTTGGTCATGCCATCGGTCTGGTCCACACCTCTGCAATGGAGTCCATCATGAGACCGTACTACCAGGGCCCTGTTGGAGACCCTCTAAAATATGATCTACCCTATGAAGACAAAGTCAGAGTTTGGCAGCTTTATGGTATGTAAAAGGCGCCTGTGTGTGTGTGTGTGTGTGTGTGTGTGTGTGTGTGTGTGTGTGTGTGTGTGTGTGTGTGTGTGTGTGTGTGTCAGGGAGATGAGCCAGAAAAGTAAATTACTTTGATTCCTTTTTCCCATCATTAATATGAAATATGTGCTGCAGTAAATACTCACAAAATTATCTGCTTACCTGATGAATCATCATTAGTAACAAGCAGTGTCAAACATGATCAATGCTGTGAAGTCTCCGACCCTTCATAGAATCCTTCTCTGCTGGCCGTGAGTCATGATCCTTGGCTGTAATTATGTTTGTCTCGCAGTAAACTAGTGGCTGTGACAGCTCAGGAGACTGAAGATACAGCAGCCTCATCTCATGCAGGGGGCACCAATTTATGAGCTCTGCAGAGCAAGGTTATTGATTTAATGAAAACATGGATGGAGTTAATTGGACCTCATTATGCCATGTGACTTCATCAAACCTTTCCCTGATCCAGGAAGTGACAGTGAGACAAGAAAGAAAGAAAATGATGACTTTTAGAAAAACACAATCAAGTGCGGGGATAAATAATGGTGGCGTGTGATTTGAATTGCTGAATCCTGCTGAAGGGGAATATTGTGATACGTTGAAATGATCAAACTACCTCATTTTGAGATGACTTTGGATCCAAAAAAATGTTGGTGATCACAACCCCCGTGGTTATTCCTAACCAACCAATGACCAGTCCTACAAATATCTTTCTGTCCGCACTGATAGCACTGTAACCTCACATATTTATTTTAGTCATACATACTTTTGACTCCTCCATTGTTGAATGATTTGGCAACTTTTTTCTGTCATTAAAATCAAAGCTAACCCGTTTTGTTCAGACTGTGTTCTACCTATGAGTACCTGGAACAAGAAGAAAAAATCCATTGTGATCCACATTCTGTACTGCAGTAAGAGCTGCAACCATCAAGCTGATGGCATAGAGTTCAGTAGTGCAAACTGAACTCAAGGGCTCTATTCTTTTTCTACATCTTACAATTTTAAACTGTCCTCTAGAATAGTATGAGACCACATAGGTTGCCCTCAGGGCAGTTTTAATTCACTTTGAGTGATGAGTCTTCTTTTGTTTCTATCTAGTTACCTAATTGTCTATCCCTGCACACACTTGCACAGGAAGTGCTTGGAAACCCATGCCACGAAGTTCCCGGTGCACAATTTTTGTGCTGATGTTAATGCCAAATTATTGGCATTAATAGGGTGACCAACCGTCCTCTTTTTTTGCACTTGCTGACTTGTAAAAGCCTATATGACATTTTTTATTTCACCATTCATTAACTGCACAGAGAAGGCATAGTTTAAATACGTTAAAGTTTTCTTTAAGTAAACAGTTTTATTAAAGTTCTTCATGACTGGTGCAAGTGTCCTCTTTTTTGGAAATCAAAATATGGTCACCATGGCATTAAGCCATTATGATCCTGTGGCAATGGGACTGAAAATGTGTCATATGAAATGTAAGACACAAATGGAGAACAAAAGAAACTAAATAAATTATCAAAAATAGTATAAGGGATTTATTGTTATTACATATGTTTGTCTTGTTTTCCCAGGTGTTAGAGACTCAGTGTCCCACACAAATCAACCAGGCAGTTCGTCTCAGACAGCCGAGCCTCCTGTCCTGCTAGATCTTCCTGAAAACAGGTCCACGGTCATGTAAGTAGAAGTATAAAAGGTATCTGTTATCTTTTAAATGCAACAGAAATAGATCTGGCACTCTAATAATAATGCAGTCCATAAAAATCACTTAATTCCTTAGTAGTTGTTTTAAGGTCTCTTTTACCTAAATTAGCTGCATTGTTTGGAAGAAGGAAAGCCAATTTCAGTATTCATTTCATCTTAATTTCATAAATTTAGTAAAGCAGGCATGATGGCCAGAGGGTCTGTGTCAATAAAACTCAAAGCACAGTTCATCTCAGGACACAACTTATTGAAATGCTTTTTGATTGAAGTGAAAACAAGCCTCAGCAGAAGCAAATAAACCATCTTCTCAATGTGCATTCTGTCTATTTATATACAGTAGTTGTGGAAAAATGGTGTTATTAAAGTCATGACAATAAATGAATTTACATCCACAGGCCTCATGCAGGTGGTATTCATTTGTTTTATTTCACTGGATTGAATCACATTACAAAGAGATTTCAGTTTTTGGGATGATTCCTTGTACATAATTGCATTGTGATTGTTTTATAATTGTATCAGGTTTTTGTTACTTCCACTGAGATGTAGTGTAATGAATCTATGCAGGCTTACATTCATTGTAAAAAAGAATTTTCTTGCGGGGAGGGGGAGACTTGATAGAACTTGTAAGGTACCAAAAAGCAAATTAGCCAAGAGTGAGCATGGGACCTTGCCCATCAAATTAAGCAATTCTCAGAAGACAGTTGGGCAGCTATCAACCTGTAGTTTCTTTAGGTTATCAAGCTTAATTAGACTGCATTTTGTCCATTTATACATTTTGAGAGTACATACACTCTCTCGCACACATCACACACACAACCTAACCACTCAACCCCAGCCTGGGGTAGCCCCCAAAAACAAAGCAAACCTGAAGAAACTTTAGTCTGAAGGTCTAAAGAGTTTAGTTAGTTTCAGATGGGTGGAGGTACAAATACAACTACACACAGTGAGGTAATGCTAAAACACCACAGATGAACATTTAGCAGCGTTTGCTCGCCAGTTTCAGACGTCCACTAGCTTCATTAATTGTTTCCTGCTGCCTTGGTCAGGTCATGATGTGTGGAAAAAGCTAGATTGGGCCCGACAAGGGCACCAATACTGACCACTGCACTGTGGTGTAGCGCTAATAGAGTTCTGAATAGAGACCTTTGTTGGTAATATAAGGCCTGGCAGGCTCTCACTCTCAGCCCTGTGGTGCTAATGGCTTCATCATT
Organism: Rhamphochromis longiceps; assembly: GCF_057381845.1. Classification (NCBI taxonomy): domain Eukaryota; kingdom Metazoa; phylum Chordata; class Actinopteri; order Cichliformes; family Cichlidae; genus Rhamphochromis; species Rhamphochromis longiceps. The sequence continues at coordinate 41,298,645 of NC_140563.1, forward strand.
GGCATGCAGGCCACGTCAGTGATTTAAATCACTTAAAAACCTTGGGGATAAACACACCGAGGGATTTCACCATGTCAGCCTGATAGCTACCTCACTTCTTTTAGCATGGTTTCAGTGATTCACGCACAGGCACCTGAGAGGATATCAGGAACAGCTTGTGCAAAATTTCTCAGAAGGGGTCGACGCATGTCAGTAAAAAGCTACGCAATATAATCGGTCAAATAATTTTTTCACTTTTCACAACTGAGGAAATTTTTGCAAATGAGAGGTGAGTCATTAGAACCGAGATACAACATTTTCTGTGGTGGCTAGAGGTCTAAAGCTTTATAAATGTCCAGTTTAGAATCCAGCAGATCCTTGTTATCGCTCATTTTACGCTGTTTTTCCCTTCTTACTTTCTTCCCATCTCTCTCAGGCTGGCACGAGATACCCCAGACAGATGCACCAGTCACTTTGATGCAGTGGCCCAGATACGAGGAGAGGCCTTCTTTTTCAAAGGTACAACAGCACAAACAGTGAAAGAGATATGCAAAGCTGCAGAGCTATGAGGGGAGGGAAAATAACCCAAAACAAAAAAGAAAAGAAACGAGAAATTAGCCAAAAGAGCAGCAGTGGAGAAAGAGTCAAATGAAAGAAGTGAGAAAGGGAAAGAGAATGAGAGCGAGGTGGTAGTTGTAGATACCCGACTGAGCCAGTTGAGCCCTGCTGAGAGACTTCAGTATAAAAATTACATCACCCTTTCATGCTTGCCCTCTGGAGGAATGACCCCTAGCCTCCCACTGACAACGGAAACAAGAAACAGACTTGCATACCTTCTGCAGTAGCAGTGTTAGTAAAGTCTACTGAATTTTAACGATGTTTTTATAGAACTTTTTAATATAATTTGTTTTTGTTGTCACACTTTAAAATCAAGGACATGGAACGTTTGTAGATAATTAATAGAATATTTAGATTTATCTGTAGCTCTTAGCAGCCTTTAATAATTGTATTATGTCTTCCTGCCACAAATATCAAACCTTTCAAACTAGGGCTGCTCCTTGTCACTTGTAGGTCATTGCTTGTTGTGTTTCTTGTACACTTTACATGATTAAATCTGGAAGGACATTTAGAGCAGAAGTAATAGTGTTGTTCCTCTTATTTTGAACCTGTTCTTCATAGGGAAATACTTCTGGCGACTAACAAGAGAGAAGCACCTGGTGTCTCTGCGTCCTGCTCAGATCCATCGCTTCTGGCGGGGCCTCCCAACCAATCTGGATAGTGTGGACGCAGTGTACGAGAGGCCTGGGGACCACAAAATTGTATTTTTTAAAGGTACAGTATCAAAAACATTGGAAGAGAGCAGGTGGGATTTTTAAGGAAATTGTGTATTTTGTAAGTCTATGTGAGTAGGAGAGGAGTTAGGCAATGACATTTAAAGTATTGAAAAGAAGGACATAAACAAGCTACAACTTTTGAGCTACCACTGTGGTTAAGACTACACAAAAAAACTACACAAAAAAACATATGTGTGCGTTTTGTTTTTTTTTTAATTTAATTATTTCCTTTCATTATTTTCTTTTCAAATGTATCCTCTCAGATGTCTTTTCTTTATAAAACATCATATTGGTAAGTAGGTTTTAACTCGTTATGTTTAACTTTCTTTAGGTTTAAAATACTGGGTATTTAAAGACAATATTGTGGAGGAAGGTTACCCTCGTCCCATCAGTGACTTTGGCCTACCGTTGGAGGGTGTGGACGCTGCCTTTGTTTGGCTACACAACGACAAAACCTACTTCTTTAAGGACAACCGCTATTGGCGATACGATGACCACCTGAGACGAATGGACCTGGGCTACCCTAAGGACAGCAACCTCTGGAAAGGGCTGCCATCACAACTTGATGATGCCATGAGGTGGTCTGATGGTAAGTAATCTTTTTTTTTTTTACACAGTTTTGCCCGCCCATCTTATGTGCATAAAATGATGAAAAAGAGAGGCAAAGTTGACACTGGCACAGTTGTGTCCTTGGGCAAGATACTGAACCCCAGACCTTCCCTGATGGATGCACTGTTGTATGTGTGGGTGCATGTGAGTGCATGTCCTTGATAGATAGCGGATTGCATGTACAGAATAATGATGTGACTTTGATTAGAATTGCATAGCACAGTATGCATACCAGTTGGTTAACCATTTACTTTACTGTGAAATTTGACATGGACATCTTGTCCTTATCCAAGAGTTTCAACTAAAACAAAGTCAGCTGAGCACTTTGTTTTAGACACTGAAGTGTTGTGTGCTCTAAGACAGAGCTAGAGGTAGAAGACGCAGAACCTAAAATTTCTTTCTGCAGTGCTTTACAGTGAGTGATGATAATTTGAAATTTAAGAAAAACACTAAAGAGTTTATTTCCTTTAAGGAAATAACCATATGTTTGATAATAAATCTGCAAAGCAAATTGTTTACATCATCCTCAAAAAAAATGATCAAAACTACACCTTTGTCACGGTATGGCTGGCAGACCGTGGGGAGGTGGGGAAGGAGGACCCAGGCGCGGAGCTCAAAGTTCAAGCAGTGTGTTTATTTACAGAGTGGAACAAAAACAACAATAAATCCCCGTGTTCTCCCAGACTCCCGTGCCGTGTCTCTGCGTGAATAGTTCGTGTCTCTGTGCTCTCCGCTCCCGTGTCAGCACCCCCCGGTGCTCGCTGCTCTTCGTGCCTTCCACGCTCCTCCTGCGGGAAACAATAGACGCAGCCGTCAGGACACAAATAACCGCGGGCATACACTTACACACATTAACTCAATTCAATGGGACGACTAACGTGGAGTCTCAAGCAAATGATCCCGCGTCGGTGGGAGCTCCAAGACTCTCTTAAGTAGCTCCCCCGACGAGGCCTGATCAGCAGCAGGTGTGTGGCTTCGGGTGTGGCCAGTCCCCTTGCAGGGCCACACCCTCCAGGCCTGACGCCGCCTATAAACAAGTGCTCAGCCACCCACACACACACACATATACACAAGCACAGGGAAGGGGGAGCAACACCAAAATACACAGCAATAATAATAATAATAATATAATACATGACTGCTCAGGGATCCTGGGTCGCCCAGTCCCAGGACCCTGACAACCTTAATCAATCACCCAGAGTCAGAATGTCCTCAGAGTAAAGCCAGTGACATATTTTTGACCGCTTCTGTCTTGATTAAAAATTGATTGATTGATTGATTATAAAGACACTCTGATTGATTAGATTCAACATATAAATGATGAATTGCCTGTCAGTTTCTTTCAGTGAAAAATGATTACATTTCTCTGAGAAAAATAGAGTCGTAACACTCCACCACAGCATCAAACCAGTAGTCTGCTGTGCTATTTTCTAAGCCTAAGGCAAGACTATGCAACACCGTTCTCAGGGGAAGTCCTTAGACCGGAATAAAGTTTGAGAAGAATATGAGACAACAGAACAATTAGGCAAGTTAGGAATGCAGCTTCAAGTCTTGGATGAAATTTTAGGCCTTGCTATTGGCATAAGGATGGCAGTGTCATTCACTGAGCCAGTCACTCCACCACTTCCATTCAGAAGTATGTCTTGAAATGTCACTGAATAGTTCGTCGTGGGATTTTTTTACGCAATGTTGTGGTTCCTAGTTGATTCCCTCTATTAGGAGCCCTTTACTTTTCTTTAACATATGCAAAAAGCAAACTCTTAACACGTTAGCATTGCCTTCAATACAACTATGTAACAAAAAAAAGTGTCATGAGCCTCAGTAAATCCTGATCTGTCAGATGGCAGGGTCAGGATTTGGTGCAAACAACATGAAAGCATGGAGCCATCCAGCTTTGTAGCAATGATTCAGACTGGTAGTGGTGTAATGTTTTTTTTTTTATGTCTTGTCACACTTAGGGACACTTAATATCAACTGAGCATATACCCTTTACACGCAGTGTAGGTATTTGTTTTATAGCTGATTCCAGCAGAATAACATGCAATGTCATAAAGCTTAAATTATGTCAGACTGGTTTCTTGAATTTGACATTGAGTTCACTTTACTCAAATGGCCTCCGTAGCCATTAATAGGACACCTTTGGGATGTGGTGGAATGGGAATTTTGCATCATGGCGCTGAAAAAATCTGGAGCAGCTGTGTGATGCTATCATGTCAATATGGACCTAAATCTCTGAGGTATGTTTCTAGCCCCATGTTGGATTTGTACCCCAAAGAACTGTCTGAAGGCAAAAACCACATTGTTTAATTTTTAAAAAATACTGTAGAGATATTATAGATTGCTATAAAATCAAATGTACAGCTTTGTAGTTCACAGAGAGAGTATCCTTGTGATTTTGGTCCTGTCTTACCTTCTTCTTTTGCATTATAAATGTTAACATTTATCATTTTAAGTCAAATGTAGACAAATTGCTGTGACTTTTTTAATTTACCCTTCCCAAATAATGTTTCCAAGCTCACCTCATCAGCTTCAAATTCCTCATTATCTTTATATTTTACATAAATAACTACCTGCAAGTGTGCATTACCAATTCTATTCAATTTCAGTTACATTTTATTTAGATGGTTCCATCCCACGACAGAACACTTAGTATTGTTTGACAATGACCCTACAATAATAAAGAGAATACGCCAAACACTTGGTGACAGTGGGAAGAAAGAATTCCCTTTTAACAGGAAAGAACCTCGAGCAGAACCAGAGTCAGGGAGGGGCAGCCATCTGCCAACACTGTCGTTGAATTTAAGTGTCGTTTGGCAGAATATGGTTATTTTACCAAAACCTTTTGTTTTGCTTATTCTTCAGTCTTAAAATGTATGCTTCATTCTTACATGAATAATGTAAGACTGCCCTCTGGAGTACTCACAGCCAGTCATGTTGTAACATCCAGGCTGTTTTTTGTCCAGCTGACTCCTGTAACCTGCGGTGCAATTTGTGATCTATTATTTCTGTCATGGATCTTTCAGAATAAGTGAAGCATGTTCCATGGATTTAAAAATTTAAGCATGTTCTGGGGATTCAGTGTTCAGATTCCGAGACAAATCAAAAGCCTAATACGTGTCCTTTAAGAGTTTTCATTATTCACGCAATGCATTTTGTTCCACCATTTGCTCCTATTTGATTTTAGTTTATTTATATTTGGCATTCCTTGGATGCATCCATGATTGTTTTGGTGTGGCTGTAGGATACAGATTAGAAGAACATTTGCATTTGTTTATTAATTTGTTTAATTTTTTTCATGTGTCAATAGAGGGTTGGGAGTTTGTTTGTTTTTTTAACCTTTATCTGTTATTGACGTTGCACACATGGTCTTGTCTGCCAACACTGCTTCATATTCGCAGTGTCAAACCTTGGAGCTTGCCCAGTGTAATCACTTTGTATAGCTCCACTGTACCAGCTGACTCAAGGTCACAACACATCACTCCTGCATCTTGGTTAAGAGTTGTAAAATCGCCTGAACACCATGTGTTCAAACAAAAGCAGCAGTTCTTTTCTGTCAGTGTATTAGGCTCTGGATGGTGCTTGAGAGTGTTTTTGGATTTTGAAAATCCATCAAAAAAGCAGACACTTATTTTTAAAATTTGAGAATGCTCAGTGGAAGCCAGGATGTCTCTAACCAACCCTGCAGCGCATGTAAATACAGCAAAGCTCTTTTCCCTGTCAGTGGTCTGTGTTCTGTCTTCCAAGCTTGTAGACTCGGAGGTCTCTGAGCTCTTTGATGAGTTTACCCACATGTTTGTATATTTGTGTGTGTGTGTGTGTGTGTGTGTGTGTGTGTGTGTGTGTGTGTGTGTGTGTGTGTGTGTGTGTGTGTGTGTACACATAAGGGTACTTGTTCTTCCTCTGCAGAATTTTCAACAAGAAACAAACCTTCTGCTCCCTGTTACACCACCCCATGCAAGTGCAGTTTACATGAAAGAACACTTGTGAATGAAAGGTGTTCACACGTGTAAACAGGTTAGTCTAGATAGAGTTTACGGGGTGGTTATGAACCTAAAACAGACCATACTCTTCGATGCTGTCTCCTTGTGAAGCATCTACAGGTTGCCACCCACCCTACTTGGCAGATTTGGCTCTCTCTGATTTCCTTTTACTAAAATTGAAACTCAAGTTGAAAGGCTGACACAGGGGAGAAGATCCAACTATCTTTGCAAAAATTGCCAAATTTAAATCCATTTTGGTTTTTGCTTTTATAGTCGCAGTAGTGTGCCTTGATCAATTTTCATAATTCTTAAATGGTGCTAAAGCACTTGCTTGGATGAAGATTGTTTTGGAGGGGTTTTTTGTTGTTGTTGTTGTTGTTGTTGTTGTTGTTGTTGTTGTTGTTGTTGTTGTTGTTGTTGTTGTTGTTGTTGTTGTTTTTATCGTTTTGAGATAAAAGCAGTCAAGTTGGAAACCCATTTGCCTAAATGCACATATACAAACCATGGGACCTGGGAATTGAAGCCACATCAAAGCCTGTTCTCGGTTTGTTTCACCATCTCAGTGTGAATAGACAGGAAATAGAGATTGAAACAGACAAAGGGAAAGAGAGTGATACGACACCAAAGAGGAAAGAGGACACGTGGTGACATCTTGCCATAAAAATTATTTAGAAATACTCGAAGAATGTGTAAGTAATAGAGAATATAAGACTTCAGGACAAAGATATTAAAGTTGTTAGAAATATAGATTCATTCACGTGATACGAATTTTAAAAAAACAGGTAATGACAGTAAAACCATAGAAAATGGTTGAAAAATGGAGGGAAAGAGGACATAAAGTCTATAAATACTTCTGTAATTCTAAAAACAATCATAGCTGCTGACATCAGTACAGCACTCAGGAATAGTCTTGCCTTTTATGGATTTGATCTTAGACTCAAGTTCTCAGAAACCAGCTAACACTATATCTGCAGTACTGTCAAATTAGTAGAGTCAAAATATCAACTTGAGTTAAGGCCTTAGTCGCACAGGCCTAGAGACCACTGGATAAGTAAAATTGTCTTTTCCCCAGCTGTTGTTGAACAGCTCATCAAAAGCCTTGTTATGTGGTCACTATCGAATGATCTGTTTCTGCTTTGTTGTGCGCTTTTCAACTTTCAGGCTTCACAGACAGTCGGCAAGTGTTTAGGGACAAGTCGGTGTGTTGCATGCTGTCTCTGAGCCTTTTGATGGAACCCCATCTACCTCTTAACAAGCAGTTTCACCAAGTAACTAACCATTTGCCAATCAGGGGAATATGAGTATGAACTTTGGCAGGGCAGTCTTTATTTTTTCAGCCTCACCAAAACTATCATGGTACATAAATGCTGATAAGTGTGGATTATTACACAGCCAAGAATTGCAGTGACTAAAAGCAGCATTTACTCAAGAGCAGTCATTAGGGTAAATATGAGACCAATGAGACCAATTATATTTGTGTTCAGTTTTGCCAGTTCATTGCATAATGTCAGACATGCATTATTTATTTATTTTGTTGTTGTTGTTGTTAATGAAAAGGCCAAAACTAATGAAACAATAGTAGCTAAAGGTGTTAACTGTGAAGACACTCTGACATGCTTCATTCCTTTGGTCCATGGAGCTGTTTTAATTGTTTTTAATTGAGAGCCACACCATTACGTGCACTATCATTATCATGAACTTTGGCAGGGCAGTCCATCTTTAATCAACCTCACCGACACTATGAAGGTACACAAGTGCCGATTAGTGTGTTTTAATACACAGCAAAAAATGGTTGTGAATAAATATTACTATTTATTCCTGTTTCAGAAAAGATTTGCTAAGCAGCACAAAGGAAGTTAAAGTATTTTTAATTGATTAATAAAAGAAATTACATGCCTAGTGAGCATTAATGGCCTTGGGGGCGAGAGACTCACTGGGAAGCTTGAGGAATGTGTTGTGGGTTTTCATCTTTTTACACGATTTAATTACAAAAGTATAACAGCGTCATCCTTTGATTCACATATTTCAGAAGATGTCCTTCAAGATAAGTTACTGGCATAACATATCATATAAATCACCTAATTAGTTTACACCCTTTATATAGGTGAAAATTACTACGAGTCTGCATAGAGTCACAAGCTTATATAACCTATAACGGTGGATGAAACTTAAAGGGTTCACTGTCTTCATGAACTTTATTTGTTCTGCACAGCTCATGACTCATCTTCAGTCAAAGAAGCTGTATTATTAGCCAGAACTCAGTGACATGAAGTGTATTCTCCAGATTCTGACAGCTGTAGGACGCTTGATCTCTGAGGGAAAGAAAGAACAAGTTGAAAAAGACAAAGTGACATTAAGCCCTACTGTACAAGTTTGATCTTCCAATAACTGTGACAGAGGAGAAAGTAGAATGTGTACTATATTCTCTTTGTGAAGATCAAAATGATACTTAAAGTTAGAAAGTGAGGACATGTTTGAAAGGTGAAGACCCTGTTGCCTACGCTTTTTGCAAACAGAGAGCTGCTTTAGGATTGTAATTTGGCTGTGTAGGTAGGGTAAAGATTGGGAGTACTCAGAAGAATTAAACTCCATAGGTGTGTTTCCATGCACGATAGTGCATCTTGGGCTCTTTATTGTACTATGCTGCAGCTAAGTGTGAATACATCCTCATGATTATGCACAGGAAAAGGATTACTAGGTGCTGTGAGCCTTCACCCACTTAGAGGAAAACTGCTAGACCAGCACAGCTGCCACATCAACTTGCGTTGCACTTTTTAGGCATTTTAATTGTTCTCATTACCCAACACAAACACAAACTACAAAGCAAAAGCATTTATTTCAGGAGCAGCACTATTATAAGAATGAGGATTTCTTGTAAAAGCTGTGGGTCTTGCCACATTTTTCCATCTAGGTTTCGACCTGAGAAAATGTAGAAAATGGAGGCAAAGCGTCCTGGGAGTACAGACACTCATCCTTTTATTTCACTTCAGAAATTGTGTTTGACATGAAAGCTGTTTGGCATGCATTTTTAAGGACAATGCATGGATATGAACATTAGTGCAATAACCAAAAACATACAGTAAGTGACAGCAATGCAGGCAGTACATTACTTCAGATATACACTCACTGGCTACTTTTTTAGGTACACCTATTCAGCTGCTTATTAACACAAATATCTAATGAACAAATCACATGGCAACAACACAGTACATGTTCAACACGAGCTGCTGACGTTCAAAATGAGTATACGCATAAAAACAGGAGCAACAGTAATACAACCAAGTTATGCAGAAAATGCGTCGAACCTTGAAGCAGATGGACTACAGCAGCACGACACCACACTCGTGTCGGCCAAGACAGGCTTACCAAAATTGGACATTAGGAAATTGAAAGAAGCTTGACTGGTGAATTTTAGTTTGGATTTGTTATCGACAAGATGAAAATATGGATAAATTCCTGCCTTTTTTAGGCTGCTCCTGGTGATGTAATCCTGTGAGGGATATGGTCTTGGCACACTTTAAACCCTTTAGGACCAACTGAGCATCGTTTGAATGGCACAGCCTACCTGAGTATTGTTGCTGACCATGCCCATCCCTTTGTGAGCACAGCGTACCTGTTCCCTGAGGTGATAACACACCATGTCACAAAGCTCAAATCATCTCAAATTGATTTCTCAATTATGACAATGAGTTCTCTGAAGTAAAATGGCCTCCACAGCTATCAGATCTCAATCCAGTAGAGCACCTTTGGGATGTGAAGGAACGAGAGATTACATTATGAATATGCAGCTGAAAAATCTGCAGCAACTGTGTGATGCTATCATGTCAATATGGACCCAAATCTCTGAAGAATGTTTCTGGCACTTTCTCTTTATGCCACAAATAATTAAAGCAGTTCTGAAGACAATATCAAGCATTTTCTATTATGGCTACAGGTCCTATATGCCTTAATAAGTCCTTATCTTTTGTTGTTATTGTCTTTCTTCTCATTTCCCCACTTCCTCCAACACTTCCTCACACACTGTGATAGAATAAGATGCGGTTTAGGTATATATACGTCTGAATAAGCATTCACAGACAAACACTATTCACTCCGGAGTTATGAAGCTATAGCTCTTGGAGCTCTTCTGCACTTGGCGAGCTCCAAGGCCATTAACAATGGGAAAACATTTTTCACTTTGCTCAAACTCCTTCACTTGTTTATCTCTTGCCACTTACTTATTAATGAGCCACACCATTATCACATGTTTACTTCCCTCTGCTTGTTTGTCATAGTCACTGGTTAATAAAAAAAATTCATAGGAATCAGGTGAACAGCCTTGGAGGAGGTGGGCGCCTTCACGATAACGAATTCAGTCTGTGGGAGATCAGGAAGCTTATTATGAGTTTGTAAACTACAAACGTTAAGCACATATTAATGCATTCATTCGGAGGTGTTAAGTTTTTCATTTAATTCTGTAATTCAATTTTTTTTGTCTCAAATGAACACAATTTCAATGAGTGCATTCACTATAGCCGCATCAGAAATAGAGCAAGAAAAAAGAACGTGCGAGGAAAATATTGCCCACAAACTTTGTATGTTATTATCATTCATAATACCACATCTGATAAACCCTGAAAATATTTGTCATAATGGCACTCAGCAAAGTGGCATTTACATCAGAAGCACAGTGCCAATGCCCATTTGGTATTCTGGTGACTCTAATTAACTTAAGTGCCTTGTAGTGAATAGACAAGCACAGTGGTGGGTATATCAGTAGCAATCAACTGACAGTTCAATTATTATGTCAAGAGCACCCATAAGGCATTGCTATGGTCTGAACAGCAAAGGCAAATACAAAATCCACTTTATACTACATACCCAGTGCATGTCAGTTTTACTTAATTATTTCTTCAAAAGGATCACATGTTAATATCTAATATGAAAGTATAGTACATAGTTTGCGTGCAAGGAACCAGGCATTCTTGTAATTTTTTTATAGTGATCTTGAGCAGCAGTTCTCCAGGATTTCTGAAGCTCTTTCAGAGTTTTTACTGCAGATGAACAGTAAACGAAAGTCTCCAAGAAACAGTAAATCCATCAAAGACCTGACTGAGGACCTGAGTGATTCATCTGACCCCTCTGTTGATCCATGTACTGTTTGCTAAAGCCTCATCAAAAATAGAAGATTGGAAGGTTGGCTGTAAAGAAGCCATTCTTAATGAAGGCAGGAAAAAACTGAGGTGTGACAAATTATGCAAAAAGTGCGCTGGAAATCAGTGGCAACAGGTCGTTTGGAATGATGAATCCAAATTTGTAATTACTGGTTCAAATCTTAATGATTATCTACAGAAGGAGGACAGAAAGGTACAACAGTGATGATCAAATGTGTTGGAGTTATGAATCCAGAAAAGTACCATCAGATTTTGATCCACCATGCAATACCATGTAGAGAGAATCTGATTGGCACATTGACAGCTTCATTTTTCAGCATGAAAATGATCCCAAGCATACTGCTACAACAGTAAAAGCATACCTGGATAGAAAAACACACACTGTCAGTCATGGATTGGCCTCCCCACACCCCCAGATCTCTTATTGTAGCTATATAGGATCATCTTGAAAGAAAGAAAAGGCAGTCAGCATCCAGAGAAGAGCTCTGAATGAAGCTGCCTAAGATATTTCAGGGTGTGTTGAAGAGTAAAAGTGGTCATGCCAAATATAAATTTTCAATATTTGACTTTCATTAGAATTATACAAACTCTGTTTTTGCCTTATATACTTTCCATGTATATTTTAATGAGTCCCATTTTTACTGGTTTGATTCATGACTCTTAAATAAAATTTGAAATGAAAGTACATTTAAAAAATTACCTGTTTCACCAGTTACTTCAGTGCTGACAAAGGTAATCGGAGCGATGGCTGGAGTATGACCACCAGAGTTTCCAGGAGACAACTTGCATAAATAAGCATGCCGTCTTTCATATCACATGGATATTTTTGTTAAAATCAAGCAAATTTGCATTTCTTTCCACAGTTTTTTGCTGTGGTCATTTAGTTTGTATATAAATGTCATTTTTTCTGAGACAGGTTTATAGTTTTTGTGCTACGGTCCATGCAAGTTTGTAAACTGCAGCGGAGTTTCCTCTCCAAGGCACACTGGTGGAAAACGCAGCTGTTATATTAAATTAAATGATATAATTTTCCATGATGGATGTAGACACCTGGTTCACACACATTCTGGTTTATCAAACAGATGTACTGTGGGGCAAGGTAATAAGTGAAAATGCTAAACATAAACACTTAGCACGCTGGGTACAAATTATAGCCCTTGGTGTTTAATGTGTTCTCTGCTTATTGAGCTTTGAGCGAAGAGCAAAGACAATTCTGAACTGCCATTAGTATAAAGTCTAGTATTGTATTCTTTTATCTGTAGTTCATGCACACACACACTAATCCCCACCTTCTAATCTGTGTCTCCGAAGGCTCGTCCTATTTCTTTAAGGGGAAGGAGTACTGGCGAGTGCCAGGCAGCGACATGGAGGTGGAGGCAGGATACCCCCGCCTCATCGCAACGGACTGGCTGTTGTGCACAGAGATGCAGTCGGACTCTCCGGACACACAGCCCAAAAGCACAGAGACGAGAGTCAACGTGCACCGCCACCCAGACCACGCAGAGAACGGATACGAGGTGTGCTCCTGCACCTCTGACACCGCCTCGCCTTTAGGCGTCCGCCCATCCCCGTCCCTCGTTTGGCTGCTGCCGCCTCTCTGGACGCTCTCGCTGGCTCTCCGCTTTGAACTGCTATGATGCTAAAGCATGGGACAGAGGGCCAGTGAACAAACCAACAACTGGAAAATATTCTTCTTATATAATTTAGTATCTTTTTGCTCTAAATTTGCTGTTATTTATTTATCATGACTTTCAAGGGGCACTGCCATCAAGCAGTCATTCTTATGGGCATCACCCAGCTTTCAGTGCTTTACAAGCTGTTTTCATACATGCACAAGAGAAGAAGTGAGGAGATTCATCCGGTGCATTGTCATAATTTTTCTTCATGCAGCAAACAGATACTTCAGGTACTCTGCTTTTGGAAAGGGAGCAGGACACATAAAGCCAACTAACTGTAATCCACTGGTCAGTTACATGTACTATTCTCACATGCACCTAATCAGACATCGCATGGACTTTGTTTTAGTGAGCTGGCTGGGTACAGACTGTTTATTGTCTGATCCATGTAAAATGCTTGTGCTCAGTTCAGGGCCACAGTGCATGTGTGAAAACAGCTTCAGCAAATGATTAACGGCCAAATCTCTGCAAAGGAAAAATTGTAAGTGAATAGAAATGTTTTTTAAGTTTACAGCAGCAAATCATCACATGACAAACATACTAAGTTTATTTTGACTTGAAGGCAAGTGCAAAGGAATACACCCATTATAAAAAGGAGCACTGATCCATTATCAGCCCAAAATTTGTTTTAAATAACCTAAACCATGTTTTCTTTTTATATTCAAACTCAGATTATAACCAGCTATGTACATGGATTGATTTTGCTAACTTTATTGTCCCCAATGGGAAATTGGGGACAATGCAGCAGTCTGTCCATACACAGAGAGACAAAAACAAACATCACACACACAGATTTTAGTACCACAATACATTTTCTATGCCAAAATAATAATGGTGGTGTTGCTCTGACCACCTACAGAACTCACAGTGATTTTCTGGTGTTAAAAATTAGTTCCAGTTTGCAACAAGACCTGTAAATTATTCAGAATAAAAGGAACACTTTCTGAAAAGATACACTACTGTTGAATTTGCAAGTAAGTCATTTTTCTGCGTGTTCACAAGCACTGCTGCTTTCCATTCATCTCTATTTTACTCAAACTGGAGAGATAAAACCAAAACTACCTGCAAGGCAGCATAGCACCAGAGGTAAACATGATTTTTTTTTTTATTTGTGGAACCGACCTTTTAATAAACCCCACTGCGTGCACACATACGAACATCCTGTGCTCTCGTGTGCTTGCAACGAGCATTAATGTTTGAATGCTCCTACTCCTGCTGTGAGAGGTAGACGGATGCATGGATGAGTAGGTGGACGGACCAGTTTCCATGCCTGAATCATCGGACTAAGTGAGGAACAGCTGCTCATTTTCACCTCTGGGTTATAAGCATTCCTTCCACTCAGTTTAGTTGTATCTACTATTGAAATCAGTTTATAATTCAGTATCTTTTACATTACTTTGATCAGCTCATAGAGTTCAAAGAGTGGTTTTTTTGGTGACTGACAGTTCCCTGTAGCCCCGCTGAATTTATTCTTGCTGTAAAGATATATTTACCTATAGACTGATATATTTGAGTTGAAGGGTTCTGCAGCTGTTGCATCACTAAGTGGACTGTGTATATTTTAAGCTGTGTTTTCTATTGTAAAATATTTTTATAGGAAAATAAAAAACATATCTGTGAATGACTTCTTTTTTTTTCTTGTCACACGAGTGCCCTGTGTTATTTTGAGTGCTTATTTCTGCTACTGTGTGGACCGAGTGTGTAATTATTTTTGTGTTTTTGAAGGAAAGCCCAGGCTTGAAGACAGACGATGGTAACATGACAGCTTGCAGACACCAACTGGGAGCTGCTCCCCCTCTGTCTGATGTTCTTAAATGTGTCTTCTCTTGTAATGGTCAGTGCTGTTCATCAGGAAAACAAATCACACCTCACACTTACGCCAAATGGGTTTATAAAGAGATCTGCTGGCACAGAGGATTACGCAGTATATCCGTGTTTCTTGAGGAAAGAGTATCAGAGGAAGAAAATGTCACAAATCCGAAAATATTTACCACCTCAGATACTTCGAGCGAAGAGATCAAAGTCAACAGGATGTCAAGTCTGTCTAGTCCTGAAAGACTCACACGCATACACGTACATGCATTTCACCAGCATCCTCATCATACAGTACGCAGGCTCAAACATCCACGCCTGTGTTAGGGTTTCCATTTGTATGAATGTTTGTTTGTGTATTCCCCCCAAAGGCTACGGATGCAGTCCAACCCCAAAGAATGCAGACCCGTAACTTTTAGTCTGTTTTGAGGTAAAATGAAGTTTAAAAGTTTAAAAAGTCACTCATTCACTTTTCTGCCAACAACAGCATTTTTCCTTCCCTTCTCTTGACACACTCCAGTGGTATTAATTAACTGGTGTGGCTCACCAGCCACTAGGAGAGCACCTGCACCCACAGGCAAATGCAGCAGGGATGGGTCACTTTGTGTGTGTGTGTGTGTGTGTGTGTGTGTGTGTGTGTGTGTGTGTGTGTGTGTGTGTGTGTGTGTGTGTGTGTCCCATTTGGGCTGATAACAATGAAAGTGGCTATTCAGATGTATTTGATTTAGTATTATTGGAATATGGTTGTTTAAAAAAACTTAGGAGTTATCGTCCACGCAGCGTCTTCTACCGTTGAGATATGGCACTTTCACTGCTTAAGCTTCCAGATGGGCCCGGCAGAACCAATCAATAACCCTGTAACTAAAATATTCAAGACTGGATGAACTGCTTGCAAAGCTGAGACCTGGCAGCGGTCTGATTTACAGGAAGAGCACATACAGTAAAAAGAGAAACATGTGGAGACAGATTGCTGTAGTTGACTGATAAAGTGGTTAGAAAAGGGCAAACTGACACCCAGAAAAAACATCATAATCACCAACAAACACAGGAAAAGACAAAGAGATGTTAAGATGGGGAGAAAAATTAAAATCCAGAGGGGCAATGGCAAAGATAAGGAAGCGATTTAGCACATAATCTGCATCAGTAGTCGTTCATAGAAGCAGCACAATTCTGTTAATTACTACTTGGGCCTAATTTTTTATTTTCATTTCACAAACAAAGGAGTGATAAACCAGGTGTTCAACTATTTTATCTAAACAATGGACGATTTTTCTAAAAAGTTGAAGGTGAAACCTAAAATGAGTGCGTCTCAGACTTTATGAAAAAAAATGTATGTAGCTACTGCGATATTTGTGTACTCCTGCTTTGAAGACTTGTCTTTAGGATTTTGGCCATTGCAATCTTGCTGTCAGGAGCAAAGGGTACAGCAAATTATGGAGCACCCATGTGATATCACCATTTCAATCACATTGTAGCTAAGCCTCAAACATACCCTGCATTATAATCTGCTGTGTTTTAAAAGGAAGTGTAATTAACAATATGTGTACAGAAGAGGACTTGACACTAGTGATTCATACCACAAACACGTAGGGCAGATGTTGTTTATGTACCAAAGATGGGTCACTTTAACCTGTTGCTAAGTGGTTGCTGGGCAACATGATGTGTTGTAATATATCATCTCATAATTCAGCTTTTGTGGCGTTAGATGAAATGTTACTGTTGTGAAATTAAAACAACAGAATTCTGTGTTGTAGATACATCAATATTAAAAGCAGGTAATTTTAGCCAGTTGCTAGGTGGTTGCTGGGGATCATGATGAGGTCATAATATCTGATATAGATAAGAACCTTCAGGGGCCTAAGATGTACCTGTGTGCCAAGCTTGGTTGCCCAACTCCTGATGCTGGTGGAAGAGTTTGCAGACAAACAAACAGCCAGAAAGAGTTCCAGGAGAAGTCGTGTTGTCATCTCATAGATGAGTCGCCCCCTGCTGGCCTCAGAAATTAATACAGATTTAGGGCATATTCACACTGGCTTCATTTTTCAGACGATAGACTGTATGTTTTTGACATGAGGGGCTACATTCAGCGTTTATACAGTTTATGATGCATCTACAATGCTGGCAACAATCCCTCATCAGACAGCAAAATTATGCACGCACAGCTATCGTGACTCTGTAATTTAGAACTGGAGCTGGGAACTATAATAGATGTTGACAACAGAGAGTTTGGGGATTTTAACCATCTTCCTTCTTACTGCTCATATTTCTTGTGTTTTCTTTGCTCCTTTTAGCTTCTTTTTCATGATGCTCCCATAACAAAAAGATCCAAGTACTAATCAACAAGAAACATCCTGTAAAATCACAATTTCTAAATGGCATCCTCAAAACTATAGGTGGTTGTGTTCAAAGAGATGCTGGTTGTTAGATCTATGACAAGATGCCGCAAGGAGAAAAGGGCATTGTGAAGCAAGTTTTTTTGTTTTTTATGAGTTTAATTTGAGTGTGTGAGAGGAGAGTGTGTGAAATCTTATTCACTATAAATTCTCCGCCAGGCTCCTACCAGCGGCTTTTGACTAAGCCCACACAGAAATGTGCTTGTGCTTATTTCTGTGTGTGTGTGTGTGTGTGTGTGTGTGTGTGTGTGTGTGTGTGTGTGTGTGTGTGTGTGTGTGTGTGTGTGTGAAGGTTTTTAGCTTTCAGGATAGCCCTCTGTGGACTCAGAGGTGGTGGTCATGGGGAAGAGGAGCAGCAAAATGGCCTGGGGCTGTCCATTTTGCATTTCGCCTGTCCTCTCTCTCACACACACACACACACGCACACACACACACACACACACACACACACACACACACACACACACACACATCAAAGAGCTCAGAGCAGGGCCACTGAATCAGGCACAGGTGCTGAATACACAACACAGACCTCTAAACACCTGACAGGGAACAACATCTGAGTCACTGGAGATGGTACAAGGTAATGGAATGCCTAGGCAGTTGCTTTGGAACCACAATGGAAATCTGCATGGAAGGCATTTGAACTGGTAACAGCCTTTATAAAGGATAAAACCCCTTAGACAGATTCAGCACATACAGTCTGGATTTAAATGACCATGAAAGATTCATGAATTGCAAATCCTAATATCTATCTCTGTCACGCCCTCAGCAAGCTGGACAAAATGATGAGCATTAACTGTGTATTTAAATATCTAAGATACTCTTTTGGTGGCCATGGAGGGTTATCTTTATTGGAAATGACACTAGAAGGTGTTTGCACCTGTTTACACTGACTGTGGCCCCGTAGGTTGAGCTCAGTCAGTCAGTTAGTTTGAAGTCTAAAATGAGGCTACGACCAGATTGGTGCTGGAAATGTGCTAAATGTGCGTTGTGTATCTTTGCAGAAGCTATGCTCTTGTCATTATGTGATCTATGAATTACAGCCTTTACTGTAATTGCAACACAATGAGGGAAAATAAATATAAACGTGTGTAATATTGACACTATTATTTCAAATTATTCCTAAACTAAAAGAAAAAGATCACATAAAAAATAAGGATCGCATAATTCTGCTTGTCTGTTTGTTTCCAACATTGCATCTCAGTCAAGTCTCCCTAATTTTATATATGTGTGTGTGTGTGTGTGTGTGTGTGTGTGTGTGTGTGTGTGTGTGTGTGTGTGTGTGTGTGTGTGTGTGTGTGTGTGTGTGTGTGTATTCATGTTTTAAAGCTGAATAAGCAATACAAATGCTTGTGAGAGAACTTCTATTTTTTCAGCTGTCTAAAAGAAAAGATATAGAAATTAAGTGATACCTGCTGTAG
The DNA here is from genome assembly GCF_057381845.1 of Rhamphochromis longiceps. Taxonomy (NCBI): domain Eukaryota; kingdom Metazoa; phylum Chordata; class Actinopteri; order Cichliformes; family Cichlidae; genus Rhamphochromis; species Rhamphochromis longiceps. Next base: position 41,317,005 of record NC_140563.1, read on the forward strand.
GATTTCCTGAAAATCTTCCACCTATTATTGTATTGTGCTACCCTCTGCTGGTAAAAAAGAAGAGATGTCAAAACAACTTAACCGAGAGAATAGACTAAGATTAGTTCAGGCATGAGCTTATTGCTAATTCACTTCACAAATACAAAACCATTTTCTGACTTGGGTTCCTGTCCACAACATTCCGTAAGTCCAGAGTTACATTCCACATGTCATGATCATATTATAATTTATGGGTGTCAGATTTGTTTTAGGTTGTGAGCCAAATACAGCTCAGCTTCATCCATTACAACTACAGCTAACAACCAGTGCAAAGCTCTTCAAATGTGTCCCTTTCTTTCAGTGTAAAGAAGTCTGACATTTAACCCCTTCTTGTAGGAAAACTAAGTGCAATGTGCTCATTTCTTCACAGAGTCAGCACTGTACATGTCATATGTTACGCTTAAAAGAAAAAAGAAAATAAATTGTACAGAGATGGCCTTCTACCGGATGCTGGCAAACATTGCACTGGAAAAAAAACTTTTATTGGGAGCATGGATTCTGAAAAGCTCCTGAAAAAGGAGGACATAGTGGATACTGAGGCCTCACTTCACCTAACATTTACACCACATTAATATCATTGCATGAATGGTAACACAGTTTCCTAATTTGAAATCACTGGAAGTACAAATACAATTTAGCAACAGTGAAAACACTGCCATCCAAACAAAAGTATGTATTGCCCTACAATATGTGGGTAACTTCAAAGGTCAGTGTTACTGCTAGTTAGGATGGAGAACAGCTTTACTTTGTGCAAATAAAGATTGAAAGCTCTTTTCCTCTTTCTCTTTCTTGTGTTTCAGGCAAAGCAGCCACGTCGTTCTACACTGACCAATCACAAAGATAAATGAATAGTATAGATAGAGCTACACCAGCACGAATGTGTGTACTTTGGATCACTGTCCTGTTGGATCCAGTTGTGTCCAGCTTTTCAAGTTCCACATTGAAGAATGGAGAGGTAGTCCTCCATCTTTATTATTCCATGTTTCCTTTTGAGAGCCTTCCAGCTTTATGATGTCAACAATGGGATTCAAATCCACACCTCCAGGGTGTGTAGACCACTCGTCCAGCCTGACATCGGACCATCCAGTTGTACAAATTTTTAACATGCTGCAGAGACGTTTCTTTACAAAATAAGTTGTCACTGAGGTAGTACTGTGACTTTATGCGAAGGCTCCACTTTTTTAAGCATGTTTTACTGCAAGCATTCACATATTGTGGTTATATCAATTCCACAGCTGTTCAGTCACGTTACTGTCACCCGAGAAACATTACTTTTGTTTTTGTCTGTGTGTGTGTGTGTGTGTGTGTGTGTGTGTGTGTGTGTGTGTGTGTGTGTGTGTGTGTGTTTTGTATATTTCCTTTGTGTTTTATCCAACTTCTGATATCTTTTATGGGGGGGGGGGGGGGGGGGGGGCGCATTAACTGGTGTTATTTTTTGTTTTTTTGTTTTTTTTTTACCTCTCATAGCAACTGTAAAAGCAGTAAAGGTATCCTATGACTTCAAGATTTTTGTTTTTGGTTGAATACAAATCTCAGGGATCACAAACATGAAGACTACAGCAATTGCCATGCTGCAAAAATTACCACTGCTATCAAGAACACTGTCAGTAACCGAAAGAACAAAGCTGTTAAAGATAAAGTTGGAACATTTGGTGAAATCAGCAACAACTAAATTTGTCATGTTATCAGTATGAAGCAAAAATTCTGGGAACCAAGTTAAAGTGTGAGCATCATCACATTTTCATTGGAGTTTTTGTTTGCTTGTTTGTTTGTTTGTTTGTTTGTTTGTTTGTTTGTTTGATTGATTGATTGATTGATTGATTGATTGATTGATTGATTGATTGATTGATTGATTGATTGATTGATTGCATCGGCGGAGCGGGGCGGGTAGCTTACTGGGCTTAAGCCCGGGGTGTTGTTTCAGAAACCCGGGGTCTTTTGGAGTGTAATTTGTTTCATAGTTAGATGCCTGGCTGACAACTGTATAAAACAAAAACTACACACAATATTCGAAGCACATAGCGCACAGTCATAAATCCCCCCTAATTTTGGTATGATCCGAGCTCAGGCACGAGCCACTGAGCACAGCACTTACACATGTGAGCGAGGGGGGAGAAGCTGCTGCCTGCGAGTTTGCTGTAGGAGAAGCGGAGCCAGGCAGACAGAGGAGAGCTTAAGTTTGACCAGGTACCAAAGCAAATCATTGGTACTGTACAAATAATGTAAACATGACGGTGTATCGCAAAAGATTGATATCAAACTGATCACTTGACCCATATTACGTTACTTGCTCTTGGAGTGAATCAACAAATGGCGAAATGAAAAGCCGAACAACAACAATGCTGTTTTTTTTTTTAGAGAGTCTTAGCTTACATATGTGTTTATTTCATATTTTCAGTTGTTACCCTCCACGGCTAAACAAAGCACTCAACAATAGACATAAGGAGCTTCTTTCAAAGAAAAAACTCAGGGAGATGTTATTTTATATATTATGCTTTGTATGTTGTTCAGTATATTTCTATGCAAAACAAGAGGAATTTCAACACACAGCAGTATATTCACAGTTGAAACCAGATATTTACATATATCTGGTGGTGGTCAGAGGGCCTGGTGGCGCCAGTGTCCGGCAGCCTGGCCTCTGTCAGTGCGCCCCAGGGCAGCTGTGGCTACATTGTAGCTTGCCATTGCCAGTGTGTGAATGTGTGTGTGAATGGGTGGATGACTGAATGTAGTGTGAAGCGCTTTGGGGTCCTTAGGGACTGAGTAAAGCGCTATACAAATGCAGGCCATTTACCATTTACATACAGTTTAGGGAAAAAACATAAAAACATTTTTTTTACTGTTGAACATCAATGTTGAGTAAACTTTTTTGTTTTAGATAAATAAATATTGAAATATCTTTTGAATTAGTTAAATGTCAGAATAAAGAGAGACAGAGCTGTCTATTTTTATCACTTTCATCAAATTTAGGAGTACATATACACTTAGTTTATTGTTAATTAATAAGAAAACTCCAAACGATTCCATTCTGAGCTTAAGAAGCTTCTGATAGGTTAGTAGAGTCCATGTGAGTAAATTGGTGGCACAGCTGTGGATGCATATAAGGCAAAACACAGAGCCTGTTTCTGTGACATGGGAAAATCATGAGATATCAATCAAAACACCAGGAAAAGAATTGTGGAGCTCCATAAGTGTGGCTCAATTTTGAATACAATTTGGGTGCAATTTGCAATTAAGAAATACAGATAGTTTCTCTCTTTACTCTTAAATTGAACAAATATGTTTTTTATATTTATCAATCTAAAAAAATAAACATTTAGTCTGATTTGATGTTTTACAATTAAAAAAGTCTTTTTGTTTTTTTCTGAAGAGTATGTAAATATCTGGTTTCAACTGTTTATTTGATGATGTTGGTGTTTGGCTTGATTTTTAGCACAAAGAGGGAGCGAGAGGAACAGAGAGGGCGAGAGAGGGAGATGGAGGAGAATGAGGACATATATGGTACAAATTATCTATTGAAAAGGAATACTTGAATAATATTGACACTGAAAATGTCATTGATAGGTTTGCAAAACTCAAGCTTCAAAGATACAGTCTCATGTTACCAGGTGCTGTAGCTCAGGTGGCAGAGCAGGTCAGCCACTAATCAGAAGGTCGGTGGTTCGATCCCAGGCTACCTCCTGGCTGCATGCCAAATATCCTCGGGCAAGATACTAACCCCATGTTTGCCTACTGGTGGTGGTCAGAGGGCCCGGTGGCGCCAGTGTCCGGCAGCCTCGCCTCTGTCAGTGTGCCCCAGGGCAGCTGTGGCTACAATGTAGCTTGCCATTGCCAATGGGGTCCTTAGGGACTAGAAAAGCGCTATACAAATGCAGGCCATTTACCACAATAAAGGGGTGTTGTCAGTGTAGTGCAGGTCTATGATGACTTTCAGTGCTACTATCATCTAGTTTTGATTCTGGTTAAGTCCTAAGTAGTCCTGATTTTGAACTGTTGTAGTCCTGTTTTATGCATGTATGTATGTATGTTTTATGTATTTGATAGCTTGCTGCAAGACCTCACATCGAGCACATCTACTGCAGGTGTGGTGCCTGTTATCGGTCCCGGAGTTAGCAACATCCCCCAAGAACCCGAAGGATAGAGTCCTGGCCCCTAGCCCTGCCAGTGTAGCAGAAATGATGACGGATGATGATGCAGCAGCAGCCGTTCTTCTCTGCGTGAGTAGCTTAATGTTGTTCGTGTGTAATTTACGTTGAGTAGGCTAACCACGTTATTAAATTAATGCATGTAAGGTGAACTAGCAAACATCATCTTAGCTACATGCAGCTGTCCTCTTGTTTGATAGTAAGTACTCTCTTCACCCTGGCCAAAAAGGCTAAAATGACCAAAGAAAAAGTGGAAAACAGCTAAACATGAGAGGTTTTTGGACAAAATTTGTTTTTTTCCATTGTTTAAGCACTGCTTCCAGCCAAGAGTGATGCCATATATGCCCCATAGCTGCAGAAAAGGCTAACATTGTTATCTTTTTACAAAAAAAACCAGCTGAACATGAGAGGTTTTTGGACAAAGTTTGTGTTCTCCATTCTTTAAGCACCGGTTTGAGCACCGTTTAAGCACCGGCACCGTTTCAAAAGTACCGGTTTGGCACTGGTATCGTATAAAACCTAAACGATACCCATCCCTAGTTCTACCCTCCCCCAATCCCACATGCATACTACCTTTTAGGGCTAAGCCATGTGTGTATAAAATGTCTGGCTCCGCCTCTGATTGATTGTTTGTTTGTTATTTGAATTGGCCAGAATCTTCTGCCAGAAAGACAGCAACAATCCAAGAGTGTAACTGTATTTGATAAACACTGTTTACAACACTCTACAAGAAAAAGCTGGAATATTTTGAGACAAATGCCGTTTTTATAAGAGAAAAAGAATGGTCTGTGGGGGAACAATAAAAATCATGGTGGTTTGACTGACATATGACAGCTTCAAATTTACATGACAATAACTTAACTGGACATTTTATCGCACTGAAGTGTGTCAGGTGTGTCAGGGTAGAAGTAGTTAACAGTAGTTTTAATGCTTTATTCTGTCTTTTATTGGGTAGGTTCTATAGTATGGTTTTATGCATGTTTTTATATATTTTGCATACCTTTATTTTGGAGCGTTTTTCTTTTTACTTTCTACCCACACTTTAATCGGTGCAATTCGCCACACCTGCTTACTTACACTGTATTAAAGAAAGGAGAAGACACAGAGCATGTGCAGAAGTGGCACAGGCATGAAGACTGCAGAGCTTCAGCAGAGCAAACGGGTGGAGAAGCCAGACAGATCTCTGGGAAAGCCTTTCTCAGTGAGACACAACCAGTGAAAAGGGTGATTTCTCTGATGGTTGGTGCTAGAGCACCTCTGTCGCACCTGTGCATGTAATATTTGAGTGGGACTTCTCGCTTGGTTTTAGTTTGAGTTTTTTTGAGTTGATACTCCTTGGCTACCGTGACCATTTTAATTTTTTTTCTGCTCTCAAACTGATGAAAAACGACCTCCCTCTTCCCTCTACTTTTCCCTCATTACGCCTATTTTATTTGTTTGTTTTTTGTTGTCGTTTTTTGCTTGTTTTTAGTTTTAAACAAAGCAAAGCATCACTTTTAGAAATGTCGTGTTTCCTAAAGCCGTCTCCACTAATTGAACAGCAGCGCCCTCTGCAGTTGGTAGAAAGAAGTGACAAGAAGTGACAAGACATTTTTATGTCATTTTTCAACACATCTAAGAGATTACGTTCTAATCAATCCAGTACTTTTTGTCCAAACAATTTTATCCAAAAAGCTCAAAAATATTCATTCAAAATACATTAAGGGGATAACCCTGATTTTTTTTTTTCAATCTTACATTAGACTCATATGACTTTGGGTGCTTTTTCACTCCTTTTCAGTCTAGCTCTTGTACCTGACCATTCAGTGGCATTTTTTGCTGTGGTTTGTTATTCAAATTGGCCAAAGTCTTCTGCCAGAAAGAGTGCAACAATCCAAGAGTTTCCTTAACTGTCTGTGATAAAGCCCCACAGGCGTGTTATAAGCACTGTTTACATTAAACTTCTTTCCAGCAGTAATTAAATTCTGTGCAGTCATGACAGAAATCGTGTGGGTGATAATGTGGTTTCCTAGAAAACAGAGACAAACAATTGACTTTAATTGCAATAACATCAACTTTTGCTGAGATAGTAAACCACTTATCTCAAAATGTACACAAGGGGCTCTGTAGATCACAAAATGGCACGCACAGCACACGTTTCATACAAACAGTTAGAGACCTGGACGGTCTCTTTACATGAGGCTGTCACAGAGTATGGAGTATGAAAATGTATCCATGAAGCATTTGCAACATTTGTGTCTTCACCTGACAAAAGAATTAGCAGTTACTGTAAAGATTCATGAACACACTTAATCACAACTTAATCACAAGACACTGCTTTACGACGGCTTCGCTGTGTAACACCTTCATTAGGGAGGGAAGCTGAGTGTGCCCAGCACACGTCTGCTGACGCACGGCTCTTTGGGTCCGCCTGGTTGTTACGCACAGACCTTCCTAGGGACAGGTCAGAGCAGGGAATAAACAATAATCATTATGAACAGTCACTAAACAGTCAAATGAATGTTAAACATGTATTATATCAACATAAATAAAAATATTTTTTTAAATAATTAGATTCAAAATTAAAGTCTGCAGCTGGCACTTGATTTTTTTGCACTGAAAACTTCTAAGAACAAAGGCAACAAAATTAATATATACAAAATACACAATATTATTCCCTTAAAAGTAAATAGTGCCCAGAGAGTGGGCTGCCTTGGCAGAAATTGGTTCTCTAGTTATTTTAAGTTTCTGGTTGGTCTACTGTTAGTGCTGGTCATTTTGGTTTTTGCATTCTAGACTCTAGCTGTTGGTTATTTCTCCTTTTGTACTTTGCTATTATAGGAAAAATTCCTTATAGTTTATTCCATGACTTTCAATTTTTCTGCCCTCCAGTGGCGTCCACGTCTGTTAAATGTGCGTCTGTAGGTGTGTTGTTGTTTCCTGCTTTATTTTGGTACTCTGTACTATCTCGTGCCTTGTATTAAGTTTAATTCCCCCTTGTCTTGATCGTTTGATTCTTGTCACCTGTCCCTTGTTTTCCCCAGCTGTGGTATTACTTCATAATTACCTCATGTGTCTATTTAAAGCTTCAGTTTGCCTTAGCACTTTGTCTTGTTGTACTGTTGTCAGCTCATGTGTTTCCTTTGCCATCTGTGATGAATGAGTTCATTTTTTTATGTACTTCGCTTTTTGTTCACCTTAACTTTGACTTTGAATTTGCATTTTGGGTCCACATTAGCCATATTCTAATGTACCGTCTGTGCATGGTTATAGCTAAGTGTGCCATGTGTAGTTTATAGTAAGTTATTTGGTGTTCTTTTTTGTTGTGTAGCCTGTAAAGGTAGCCCGGTGCATAGGACTGACTCTTGTTGTAATAATATTATTAATAACAACTTGTATTTGTATAGCGCCTTTGTATAGCGCTCTTCTGTAAAGCGCCCAAGGACGCTTCACAGAAGAGCACACTTATAAATGTAAATGTCTTGCTGTGCGCTTTAGTTTATAGCATGTTTTCTGTGGTCAGAAAGTGCATTATTGCACTGATAGTATGAATGTTCTCACTCTTTTGATTTTACTTAATTTTTTTGATATAATAGAAAATGTCCCCCTCTTAAATTTTGGTCGGTTGTCCCCTATATGCTGGTAAATATACTCTTTATATGGTGATGCGAGCAACTGCAGGATAAAATGAAAGAATATTTGAATAAATAAATCCAGTAATTTTAAAAAAATGTATTTTGAAAATATTTTTTTTTAATTTATAGAATAGCAGAAAAGATATCCACAAGTAGGCCGGATTGATATTTATACAAATATACTGAGAGCTACTCATTTGTAATTCAAAATATACTCATATTTATTCTTTTTTCTACTTTCAACCACCGATCCGATACCAAGTAATATTCAGGGTGGTATCGACGATACTGATCTGATACCGATACTTTGTACAAAACCTTATTTTATTCATTGTATCTCAAATTATAGCATCATAATGATTACAGGACATCAGATTACTTGTTCTTATCACTTAATAATGCAGAGTTCATCATATAGAAATAAAAAAAACTGAAGTTGTGCTATTTGAACACCTTGCCTGCCTGCAGCACTAAAGGACTCCGTGAGAGACATCTGTCTCGCCCTAGCAGCACCTGTCCCTCTCCTCTTCAGTTCACCTCAACATACACTCGTCATATTCTGTGATATGATTTCCTCTGCGGTGTTTGACAAGGTTAGTGATGTTGCCACAACCATACATGCCAACCCTCCCGATTTTTCCAGGAGAATATCAAATTTCAGTGCCCCTCCCGAAAATCTCCCGGAGCCACCATTCTCCCGAATTTCTCCCGATTTTCCACCCAGACAACAAAATTGAAAAACCATATCTCAGAATTCATAGCGTGGCCCAGCCAGTTCCAGTTTCCCACAATGGCAGCAGATACTTAGTTTTAATATGACTCTTATTTCTCTTTCTGGGTCGCAAAAAACATTTAACATATTTTCAGGTGAGAATGTAGCTGTGTAAACTTCAAATATCTGAGACGATCGACACATCGTTTTCAAACCCCCGCGGTCTTTCGCTACTCGGTTTAAACATGATATAGAAGTCACTTTGATAACTTAAAAATGTTATTGTTTGGCTTTTTCAGTGTTTTATTTGTTCGTGAGTAAATCGGTTTGGCTGAGATTAAAGTTATCAGATTAAATTAAATTTAACTTTATTAATCCCTCGGGAGGGTTCCTCCGGGGTGATATGAGACAGTACATGAGATATCGGCAGCATTTGCAGGTCATGCATGACATTTATATGACCTTTCATTTGGTGTTTAAGCTTTAATGAAAAGCCGACAACACAAAACTAAGTCAAATTCCAACCAAAGAGATTTCACAGCAAACGCCACTAGCATACCCTTAGCTTCAACATGACTCTTGATTTTCTGGTAGCTTTATGTTAGCATGCTCTCTGCACAGATGCTTGCAGAAACCTGATGTCACACCGCCAGTAAATGCTGGATCTGTAAGTCCTCAGTTCACTGTGTGCCAGCTGTTTTGTGTAAATCTTATTACTTGTAATTATTATATAGTTTTACCAAAATGTCAGATGACGTAATGACTACATATATCTTTGATCAAATTCCAAAAATAAGCAAGCACGGGGCTAATGGGACCGATTGTACCTGTGAGCATGGCCCACATACTCCGGGGTACAAAGACGGGGAATCACTCACCCCGATCTGTCCTGACCATCTGTCTTGCCAGTCTGGTTCGTTTTTTTCCCTTCTTGAATCACACCAGAGACACGGGCTTCAGTTCAAATCCTTGCGTTTCCATTCAGAGACCACATGTTTTATTGCCCTCATTATTTTTGGGTTTTTTCATTTAAACAAAGGATTGATGGGATTTTTTCCCTCTCTTTTTTTGTTTTGCCAATTTCTTGTGATTTATTCATGCCTCCGAGCCGCCGAGTAGCAGGTGGGATGTGTGACTGTCATAAAACCAATGATATTATCTGACTTAGACCCAAAACGTTTGTCGTGTGGTCTGCCCCTTAATTTTCTCGTGTTCTCCCAGCTGTAAATGTGGTCGATGATGACTAATAATATTCAGCAATGGCAAAGGTTTTGCAATTGAATTTCAGAGCGCCCTCAATTGCGTTGTGATGATGACTCATGGGTGAATGTTGGATGCATGTTTCTGCATTGCTGTAGTGTTTTACTGGCTTACCTTACAGATTGTTTCATATTAATAGATTTCTCTAAAATTCGCATCAGAAGATGAGTTATGAAGACATTTCTAAATCATGTGTCCTATCCAACAAGTCCAAATCCAACAAAACTGAAATGTCTAGCATTTAAAAAGGAACATTTCAGGGTTGCAGGGGGTCACTGTTACTTTAAATAACAATGAAATAATTTAGCTAATGTAGCATTCAAATTGTATTTTCGCTCCAAATATGATGACTACGACTCACCCTAACAATTTTACAATATCTCTTTAAAGATACACCGTTGCCTCCCCCTGCATTAAGATGTCCAAAATGACCGCTTGTCAAGTCACATCAGTCAAAGTTAATTGATCCTTGTCATCCTCTGGCCTTGTGAACCTCCAAGTTGAAATCAATGGCCATTGTGTTTGAATCATGCCCTCCATTTTAAGCATTACTTGGAATTCAGCTAATATGATTGTGTGACGCATGTCTTGAGGAAGGATGGCAGCTGTGATGTGACGCAAGTAGCATTTTTGTTAATTTTCCATTTAAGAATGGGTCTTGGGTGCTAATAATGGGGTTGTGCTTTTATTCAGCAATTGAACTTTAGTGGGTCTGAGAGTAAAGAAGGTGAGCTAAGGTTTCCTTATGTATTATATAGCTTTTATAGAAATTTGAACCTTGCACTCACCTGTACATAATCCAACAACATGTCACAAAAAAGAGTTTTAGTTTTTTGTAGCTCGAAAATCACAAAGCGTACATGCACTTCGGCACAATATAAATGGGTTAGCAAAGGGAAAGGTAAACAGCAGTAGACACTGCTGTAGATAAAGGGTAGTAGTTTTAAAGTTTGGTTTGGAAGATGGCTAAAAGCTTCTAATCAGATAACAAACCCTGAAATACCTCACAGGATAGACATCAGTACTTCTGAGAGAGTTTTCTGTGCATGATTAATTATCGTGTAATAAATGTACATTTTATTAAACATATCTGTTTAACTATTTGTTAACACGGATATCTGATCAATCATTTGGCAACAATGGCAAAAACTCAGTGCATTTATGCAGGTAGACATGATCAAGGTGGTCTTTTGAAGTTCAAACTGAGCATCAGAATTGGGAGAAGAAGGGCAATTTAAGTGACTTTTGATGTGGCATAGTGTCAAAAAGCTCAGATCGAACCAATTTCTTAAATTTCTAGATTTCTTTAAAAAATAGAACTTGTGTAAATTTTTGGACAGTGTCTGGAGATAAAAGTAGAATAACCAAACACGGGAATAAAAAAAGGAGTTGGTATAGTTGTCCTTAGCAAGGTTAACTTTTTTCTTCCATATTTCTCCTTCAATTTCTGGCATCAGCTTTCCAACATTTTTGACCACTCCATTTCAAATGACCCAAGCTACAAAATTCTTTCTTGCATATATTGGCTATCTACAAATTTCAAAGAAATAAAAAGAAAAGATTTGAGTAAGAGGCATTCTGGGTGTCCATTGATATTTTCTCCTCGAGTCGTTTCTTGGTGGATTTGCTAGTGCGGTTAGGAACGTTATCCTTTACATTAGATCAGATCTTGCTCAGATTTTGGACAATATGATTTAAACAATTAAAGAAATCATGTGTGTGTAATATGTGCCCTTCTCTCCCTTCTTCCATTATGCAGACTGTGGTGATTTGCTTGTATGTTTTTCAAGCAGTCCCCTGTATTGTGTACATGCTTGCAGCTCTCTTAAATGTCAGTGAATTTCCCGCTTGGTTTTGCTCTGACTTTGTCACCTTCAGAGCGTTGCGGCTCATTTCTTCTTTTCACATCATCTTAACTTCATTTTTCCAGTGACTGTCTCATAATCAGATTCCGATGCTTGTCCAAGCTCACCAAAATAAAATCTAGTGGTTATCCTTTTCAATATTCCCACCAATAGACATGATGTTTGTCTAGTTTGAATCACATATGTATAATAACAGATCCTGGGCACTAACCCCATTTGGCAGTTATTGGTTCACGGTCATTCTGCGCAAACTGAAAATATAAAGAGATGCAGAATATTTTACATAGTCCCTGAAGGTTTTTGATGTAGACTTATATATGACTGGATATAAAACCTCAGGACTTATTTGGCAGCTGAAATTTAAACATAGCTGTTTCTACCGACAAAGTTCAGAAGGTCGGCTGATAATTTTATAGTATTTATGCTATTTTTCTATTTTTTCCATTGAAATATTCAATGGTACACAGATTTTCAGGCATATTGAGTGGAATAATCTGAAATGGGCATGACTGAAATGCAGACTTTCAGCTTTAATTCAAGGGGTGTAATAAAAGTGCATTGCATGAACTGCATAGGAATCATAGCCATTATTATACACAGTCCCATATAAGAATCGTGTGAAATGATAAGTATGCACCTTATGTTTCTCATGTGATATTTTGCTCATATAGATGAATTTACACAACTAATGTCAAACTCCTGACTCAGGAGAAAAGAGAAAAGATGAGCAACAACCAGTTATTCAATTAAACTTTATTCACAATGCAGCCATGTTGAGGTGTGTGTGTGTGTGTGTGTGTGTGTGTGTGTGTGTGTGTGTGTGTGTGTGTGTGTGGTGTTTGTGTGTGTGGGGGGGGGGGGGGGTGACAGCTGGGAGTAATCAAACATGATGAGAGCAAGGGGAAGCAAAACTGAAAACATCAACATAGGACACAGACTGTCAAAGTAAAGCAGGAAACATAACACAGAGACAGGAACTTGATGGGGGACTAGGCTTTACAAAGGTAAGATGAGTTCAAATTAAACCAATTAACAGTTAAAATCAATACCATGTTAACTTAACAAACTTTGTCAGAATTGATTTAAACCCAGATGTTATGTTATATAATCTGTAAAAGTGCAAAACAAACAAACCCGGGATAGTACATGTTTGCCTGTTACAGAATACATGTGAGATATGGCGAAATCAAAACAAGAATGTCAACTAAGAATATGGACAAATGGTGTTCTCACCCACTTTGTCACAGGACCATTATTCCAGCCATACAACTGATCATCGGTTTTCCGCTGATGACTTGTTGCCAGGACAGAGAACATTTCTCCTGCTTACTGTCAAGCTCTTAAGGAAGACTAACTGATTATGCTTGCATTTCTTCATCCTGCTTGATAAGTTAAACACATTTTAATCTGGGAGTTGGTCAATATGTAGCCAACTCCCTTACAAATGCTGTTAAACTGGCTCTGACTTGTTCACAAAGAGGCTGCTACTCTGTATATCATCCTGGCTGATTTGGGGATTTATTACTTTTGTTCGATAGAACCATACAGACGTGACTGCATCAGATTTCTTTTATTTGTAGCTTTGTAGTAAACATATGTTCACTTTAGTTATTGTTTAATGAATCGTCTTAGTATTAAATGAAATGTTAAGTTGACTTACACAATAGACATTACTCTTTGAACTGGTTTTGAATCGGGATCCGTAATGAACGTTTTGGCTCTCACCACCTTCTACTTTTTTGTAAACCCAAGTCCTGGGGGCTCTAACAGAGGACATTGTGTGCTCATATGGTAGAAATATACAGTGGTTTGAAAAAAGGTCTCCTGGAGAAAAGTTTTATGATCAGACGAACAAACATTACCCTATTTGGCCACAATGACACGAGGGGTGTTTGGATAAACCTGAGACTTTCATACCTGAGAACACTTTCAAGCATGGTCATGGTAGCATCGTGCTCTAGAGCTGTTTTGCTGCCCTTAGTACCTGTACATTATGAAAGTGGATGGAGGAATGAAAAAGGACTATCTCCAAATTCTTTAATTTCACTTGAAGTTAACAGCTAGGCACTAGACATTGGTTTTAAAATGGATAAAGCAGGCTAATATTAAGTTTCTGGAATGGCCTTCCTAAAGTCATGACGTATTTACATTTTTGAAAATTTGTGCACTACGCTTACAAGCTGGGTCTATGCCATGAAACTAAAGAGTTCTGTCTAAAACCTCTGTTCCCTGAAGGAGAGGAACGAGGTACAACACATAAATATGGAATATAACAGCCCCCCATCTGTCCTGGAAACCTCTATTCACGCCTTTAAGGCAAATGACCTTTGATGACGTTTACACAGCCCCGCCTGCACATATACACCCTGTCATCACAGTCATCAATCAGTTTGATAGCTGATGAATAACAATTTGTTTCAAAAAGTGTAACACAGACTCTTTGCCTTTATTTTATATGGACCTATCAAGCTAACTGAGTAGTTACCATCTGTAGTCATCCTGTTTTCTGTTTTCTGTGGAGACCTTGAGAAGGGACATCATGTCTCTGATTAACAAAGCCAGGCTTTCTTTGTATTAGCTGTCTTTGCAAAACGCGGAACCTCTTTAACCCAGCCCCTGTGATTCACACACTGAGCATGCTCACATAATTTGACTCTTCCTCTGCACAAAATGGATTGATTGAGCACCACCTACTCAAATCAGACATTATCATAGGAGCAGTACAAAAATTATTTTAAAAAAATATATCCAGTACTTTTGTTGTTCTGCAAATAAAACAGAGTTATTCTGGAGACCCTCGATAATCAGAATCAGAATCAGAATCAGAATCAGAAAGGGTTTTATTGCCAAATGTTGAGCAGGTTTACAACATTAGGAAATTGCTGCGATAACTCTGTGATTTGATGATCACAAACACAAGGTAAAAAAATAAACTCGACACATTGCCTCAGATTCATTGTTACACTCTCCCACAGCCTAATAAACATGTGGAAACTGCAACAGTTTGTCACTCAACAAAAGTGAAATGAATTGCACTGAATGATGGATGTTCTCTAATCTGTGTTCACAGTAATGACAAAACCTGATAGCAGATTAGGAATAATCATAAAATATTTGTTTAGTTAAGGTAAAAAAAAAATATATATATATATATATATATATATATATATATATATATATATATATATATATATATATAATGTATAATATAAATTAACATAATAAAGACACTAATGAGGTGAAGTGTATTTCCGAGGTCATTCAACAACCAAGGAGCCCTGACAGCAAAAGCTCGGTCGCCTGCTGGTGGGAACAGTGTATCTGCCTGAGAATATGATACGTATTGGTTGGTAAGAGAACAGCAGTTTGAGGAGTTGTTTTCCATTTCCACCGACGTATTAATTCAGCTCCAGTGACACATCTCCACAAATATCAGGACAGATACACACAATTATTTGGCAAAAATGAGCCGAAAATGAAATTCAAACTAGTTTTTTCTGTGACATATCAAATCTGTCAAACTATGCTTTTTTCATCATCACTGAGGTCACGCCGCTTTCCTGTTCATCTTTGACACCCGCACTTTTTGAGAATAAAGGCCTTTTTAGACGAGAATGTCACTCAGTCGTGCTCTGCAGCGATTGTTATGCTGCGCACGTGTTTGTGTGCGTGCAGATGTGAGACCGTGTCACATGAGGAACGGCAGACAAAAGAGTCGTGTGGCTGAGGTTCATCAGCGCGGACGCAGGGTTTGTGACACTGGACTGACCGTCTCTTTTTCCCTTTCACCCTCTGTCTGTCTCACACCTTTCATATCTCCAGCTTATGGTGAAAACAAAGACTAACCTTTATTTTTTAGGCCAGTGCCGATATCGGCATTTAAATGTTTTATAAGAATAAAAAAATTTGTTATAAAGTACAATGAAGCTACTGTAAAGGCAGTGTCCATACTTTATTTAGCTTTAAAGGCCTGCTATGCCTGATGACGTTATCTGCTTTTTTTCTTCTACGTTTGTGTGTGGCAGTGAAGTTTTCAAATATTATCGCTCCTAGTTCACAGCGGTCACAGTGGGCATCACTGCAGGGTGAGATTGTAACACCTCGCAGATGTCAGATGATCTGACACACACAGACACACACACACCTGCAAAGTGTGAAACTTACTGAGTCGAATCTTCACAACATTTTTATTGAATTAATCACCCGTTGATGTCATATACTGACCTTTACCAGAGCAGGTCAGTATATGACATTTTTTAAGTGTTAGACAAAGCAGACGCATAAAGTTTAGGTTACAGTCTTGCTAAAAGAATGCCACAAGTCATCTACAGGTGGCATTTAAATGGCTTTTAAGCTTTTAGCATTTTATGTTTTGCAGTATTTATGTTGTTGTTTTTCCATTTCATTCAACTTTGAATAATTTTCAGTCTTGTGCTCTTATTTATCTTTTTATCGCTTGCTGACAGTTAATTATTGTCTTCTCGTTATCACTGTTTTTCTTTAGGGCCATTAAAAGAAAAAACTATTTTTCCAATATGCTTCCTGCTTGGATTCCAGGTTGACAGCACCTAGGGAACATTTGTCTAAAGAATGACAAATAAGGCTACAAAAAAAACAGAGACTCTCATCTCAAATTTTCTCTTCCAGTAGTGCTTGTCCTCCACCTGCTTCCTTCTTTTCATTCTTGCCTCTTTTTTTCTTCTTTTTTTTTTTTACATCAGTTTTAATTTCCATGCATGCTTAAAATCTGCAAACTGAGGAAATTAAGAACATTTAGGACATTTCTGTGCACTAAAAATAGCTTACTATTGATCTATAAGAAGGCTGAATGAGTTACCCAAAGATTTACTCTTAGCTGTAATAAATAAGCTTTTCTCATATGTTTTATTCACATCAGTGTTTGCATCCAGGTTAAATCACATTTCCATAATAGAAATGGTAAATGAAATCTCTAGCTGCTAGTACTGAATGACAGCGTAAATGCATCCATAACCAGAAAAACCAAATATAATCAGATTTAAATTAAAGATGAGCCCAAGTAAAATCAAACATCGCCTCGACACCACTATTTGTGATGATTTAGAGATCTAACCCGTTAATTAACATTAAGTATGAAAAAGAAAGAAAAAATAAAAATCAATAAATGAAGATGGTAATTACAACCCATTAAATGTGTTTTTTATGATATTTTTAGGGAAGGCAGAAAAAGAAACAGTAGCATAGAGTGGAAGTTTAAAAAAATCTAAGCTTTAAATTCAATATCTGTCATTTTTATCTTGTTTATTTTAACTTGTCCTGTTTTCTGTATTGTATACAAATAAAGTAAAACAAACAAAATAGCCGTGAATTCGGTAAAAGATATTTAAAGGACTTCAGTATCTCAGTTTCTCTCTTGCAGCAAAGGTACCCCCTGAATGCAATGCTGCAAAGTCAATAACCTACCTCGTTTTGTTTTGTTTTTTAATTATGTTAGTATCAGCCTAAAGCACTTACAATCTTACAAGACACCAAATGTTTTCAGTGCTTTTATAAAGTTTTCCGATAATAATTGCTGCCTATGTTAAACATTTGTCTTCTGTAATAATGTGTGAGTAATGAGTGCATACTCAAACTTGATATTACTGCACAAGAGAAATAACTCCACGTACGTCATCGTCATCAATCCGAAAGACGATGACGCGTGTGAGAGGAAGGGAGGCAGGTTGTTGGGTGAACTAGTGTCTAGGGCTATATAAGGTCCACTCCCAAAGAGCGAAGAAGAAAAGAACACAAAGCAGACTGATAGAAGCAGCTTTCCCAGTTTGAGAGTCTGCAAGAGCATATTCCTGACAGAGAAACAAGGAAGCGAGCGGGATCTGCAGCACACATCAGACCGGAGCCCAGCTGACTCCCACCTGTGCACCTCAAACCAGGCAGTTTAATTTCAGGACAGGTGAGCAATGCTCTGGAGACTGACTCTCGCCGTGGCTGTGGTGTGTGTTGGCAGCATGTGCAGCTGTGAGAATGCTGATGTGATGAACAGACTGATCGTACCGAGGGACTATGGGGTGAAACTGTGTGGGAGAGAGTTCATCAGAGCGGTCATCTTCACCTGTGGTGGCTCCCGGTGGAGACGGTCCACGGAGGGAGACTTGGGTGAGTTAATGCTGCTACACTTTCACTAATTGTTTCATTTGTGTGCACTAATTAAATGTATGCAGACGTGTTTAAAACTACAGTGAATGGTGGAGATCTGCGAAGAGTGTGAGGTATTTATTTATCATTAAGACCAAAGATGCTCCACAGGTGGAGGACTATGAAAGACTTCCTGTTAAATTTTGACCTATGGCACTTTGGAATGAGTTCAGGCTGTTTTCATTAGTTGATGATGCCTGATACATGTATAGCACGACAGTTCAGCACCACAGTCGGCTCCTTTTAGTGAATACTCTCCATTATTCTCCTATTTTCTTTGTCTTTTCTGGCCTACAGTACACTTTCCTGCACTAATTTCCTGATTGCATTTGAGGTCGCTGATCTTTTTTTTTTTTCTATCTCTAGATCTGTTCCCGTGGAGTTCCCTCCCTGATGTTAAAGTGGAGGAGAGCCAGCACACCTGGCAACGTGATGCAGACCTCGCAGAAAACCACTCTCCTCTCCGCACTGCCTCCTCTTACTCCCTGGCAGACCTCTTGGCTCTTTACGGGTCCACAGGTGACAGACAGCAGCAGCAGCCACCGCTGAGTCTTCCCGCCCCTCTGGGGGACTCCCATCTGTCCACAGCTGCAGGTGAGCAAGACGGGACCCCGGGTTCAGCTGACTGGATCCTACCAAGCAAGAAGAAGAGGAACTTTTCACTTGGTGTGGCAGGGATGTGCTGTAACCAGGGCTGCACCAAGAATGATATTGGACGCTTGTGCTGAGGCAGGAAGCAGGGTGGGTGGGTGATGGCACGAGCTCGATCATGGAGCCATTATGATGAGCAGTAATGGACAGTGTACAGAAAACGTCTGGTGTTGATTAAGCTGTTCCCACTCGTGCTGTAGTGTACAAGAAAAACATTCCCCCAGCTTCACATCGTCTTCATTCTCCTCTCTCCTTTGTTTAATCCATCTGTACGTATTATATGTTATCTTTGTCAATAAATTTTAAATACTGTAATATATGACATATTGAGCAGCATCAGATTTTTTTCTGTCTATATTTTGGCCTGTCGACTCTCAGACCACATTCATGAAATGCATTCATACTAACACTGGACAGTATTGTACATTAATGTCATTTAGGAGGCCGGGAACTTATTGCTGGCCTTGTTCACAGCATTAAAACACCCTGATGATTTTCTCTAAACAGCCCGAGGATAATACTCCACAGGAGCAGGGTTTTTGTCCTTTTAACACTGTTGCACCCACCTAAACCCATTCAGCCTC
Organism: Rhamphochromis longiceps; assembly: GCF_057381845.1. Taxonomy (NCBI): domain Eukaryota; kingdom Metazoa; phylum Chordata; class Actinopteri; order Cichliformes; family Cichlidae; genus Rhamphochromis; species Rhamphochromis longiceps. The sequence goes on from NC_140563.1 coordinate 41,336,049, forward strand.
AATAAAATAAACATAAAAATATCTCAACTCTTGCTGGCAATCATGGAGTTTACACATTAACTTCACATTAAAAAACGCTCTTAGATGGAGCTACGGCTACTGTATGACTTGTCTACTAAAAAAGCACAAACACCTGACATATATAAACTTCACATCTTCAGATATTCACATGTAAACCAGCAGAGCACAGTTTAAATGGCAGCTTTTTCTTAACCCTGTCTGAAACAAACTACAATTAAAAACAAATAAGGAAAAAGAAACACCAGTTGAATTTTTGGAGCTTTTTATGAAAATCTTTGGATACAAAATGATACACACTTCACAGAGGAATCATATTTGATATACATACATCACAATAATACTGGTATGGAAAAAGATAACTCCCAAATGTTTTGCAATTTAAAAAAAAAAAAACAGAATAAACTGACAATCGTCAAGTATCATGAAAGAAATATTCAGGGTGCCTAATAGGAGGTTAAAACACAGGAGAACGCACACACATTTAAAGTGTACACTGTCTCATTGCTAATAATACATTTATTTGAGTTTCACACCAGAAAACGACTTGAAAAGAGAGCATTTGGGATTAAAAACAAAGAGAAAAGAGTCTGTCTTCCACAAACATTCACCGACAGTCTTAAACCTAAAAAGAAATCATGTAACACACAAGCTGGATCTTTAAATAGGTGTCGAAGTATAAAACGAAGACGTGACCACAAAATCGAATCAGTTTTCCTAATAAAAAGCACGACTGGCAACAAGTCTCCTGCAGAAAATAAAGGCACTTCCCATCATTACTTTCCCTCCAGGTGCAAAAAAAATCAACTTTACATCACTTTACATATCTACAAACTGCACAAGCTTAAAACTTCATACCCTATTATTAAAACACAACTGTTTATTAATAAAGGTTTCACAAAGTAATGGCTGCTTTTCACTGAAACAAAAATTACACTGAGTTTATGATAGTTTGCGGGTTTTTTCCCAATGCCTTGTGAAATTTTAACTCTGACCTCAATGAAATAGCATAACCTGCCCCTTATAAACAAGGAGGCGGCTCATTCCTTCAGTCACCTCACAGGTTCTCAGCACAGACACATTCAAAACTGTCACTTCCACTGTAGAAGCAGAAATCTCGTAAAGATCGCGATGGCGGGTCCCGTCCTTACAGACATGGATAAAAACCCTAAAAAAAATCGATATGGGCATCGGCAGGAAGAAATCTGCTCATTCAAGTAGAGCTGCTCATGAGCACGTGCACTGGGGTTCAGCTCTGGTGATTTACGCCCAGTGATGTGAAGACTGCAGAGCCTTTGTTCCCTCATAGTCTCTTTGCTTATGCAAAAAAAGACTTTCCTGCTTATTTTACATCTTTAAAGGTACACAGTAACTGCTGCTTGTTGGTGCTTGTTCTTTTCACATTCTTGGAAAAAATACTGACTATCACACTGAAACTTTTTATCGCCTCTCTCGACGTTTAAAACGCAACACGTGCAAACACATCAAAGAAAACAATTGGTCCCAGGGTGAAATCTTCCTGAAAGCACCGGAAGTGTAGTGTACTCATTCATCAGTTCATGTGAATACTTCATGCGACCATAGGAAGAAGACTGACATCACTTATAGGCAGCCTCGCTTCTGTCAGTCTGCCCCAGAGCAGCTGTGGCTACAACTGTAGCTTGCCTCCACCAGTGTGTGAATGGGTGGATGACTGGGTGTGTAAAGTGCTTTGGGTCCCTAGGGGGGGGACTAGTAAAAGCGCTATACAAATACAGGCCATTTACCATTTACCATCACTTCAACTCCAAACTGCAGTAAATCAGATGCTTTGTTGTTTTGCTCAGGTCGGAGAGGACTGACTCACGCGAGTCAACGCCTAAAGGTCAAAGGTTCACGGATCGATGCTCCTCATCTTTCTTCGCTATCTCGTACAGTCTCCACACTATGGATTAATGTCTTGAAAGTAGGCCGCAGTTTAGGGTCATTGCTCCAGCACTCCATCATAATCTTGTGAATCTGGGGAGGCATCAGGACAGCATTATTTACACAGTTCTAAGAAAACAAAAGAGATTAAGTGTTACTAATGAAGCCTTCTGTAAGAACCCAGCAGTTTTAGGGGTGAGCTATGGAAGCTAAAAGCTCCAACACACTACCAGCAATGTGTATCTAATAAAATGGCTGTTGAACACAAGCTAAACTGTGTGTGCATCTTACTCAAAGCTTCATTTTACACGGTCATCTGGGTTAGTTCAGTGTTGTTGAGATATATGATTTTCATCTTAGCTGATCTTAATCCTCTCAGGATCACTGAGGACTATGTTTAATAGGTTCTTTACTCCACATGAATTTCTTATGTGAGACTCACGTTGTTAAACATCATAAGCAAGTTATATCTCTGTTGTCTTTGAACCACAAGACATTTTACCAAAACAATGAGCAGCTTATGGTGAAGAAAGTAACAGACCTGTGTAGGACACTTATTAGGAGCAGGCAGCCTATAGCCATTTCTCAGGAGGTCAATCAAATGGTAGACAATCATCTGGCCCTGCTTCTCATTGCCCATTTTATTCATAAAGACCTAAAACAGAAGAAAATTCATTTGGTCTGGTTAAGAAGAAGCAGTATGTTTCAAATAACATGAAAGAAAAATGAAGTGGTTCCTGTTTTTGAGTACATCACGCAGAGAGGAGTGCTCAATCAACTGATTCTTTAAGCCACGCTGCAGCCTAATTACAGTGAGTTGTTTTCCAAATCAACTGAGCAATTGAGACAAGTGACCAAGAAATTAAAAGTAAAATGAGGGAAACACTTAGCAGAACTAGAAAAAAAAACACAGTACCACTGGTGGGCTGCAGTTCTTGTCGCTGTAAGTGAAGAGTTCATAGAGGACGACCCCAAAACTCCAGACGTCTGAAGCCACAGAGAACTTGCTCTCTGTCAGCGACTCAGGAGCGTACCTGCAAGACACCGCAGCACATTCAAGACTCAAGCATATATATAATGCAATCCATACACAGATTGCATATAAAAGACGGACATTATACCAAATTTAAAGCCATTATACCAAATTTAAAGCCTCAACTTGATGTTGCTAGAAACAGAAACCGAGGACACTGCAGGCTCAAATCAAAAGCTCAAACCAATCAAAAAGTAGCCAAACCATAGAGATTCTCTGATCTTGTCTTTTACTCCAGTTAATTTCCAAAGTTAATATCACAATATGATGTTAAACTTTAAATAAAGACCATTAAACCACGAGCAAAATGTTTATTGAGGTCATACAGGAGGAGCAGTAGTGTTGTTTTCTCATAGAGTTCTATACAATCAGACTTGATTCTGCGTCGCCCCCAGCTGGTAGTTATCGGGAAAAAAACTATGTTCAATTAAGGCAGATCGGAAAGTCACATCCATAAAAACATTTTTTAAAAACACAGCTGTCTATTAAACGCAATCAAACGGAGATGAAGTTCTGACCGAAGACCATTTAAAGTGGATGCATAAAAACGAGTTCTAATCTTTGCCTCCGTGTGGATCATGATTTTACTTAATTGCGAATTTTTAAATCTCACAACTGTTAGAGTATTTAAAGAAAGGAAGTAACAGCTAGTAAAAGCAAAAGATATTAAGATAGGATTAAGCGTGGTCCTCACCAGAAGATGGGGCTTTCCCCAGGCTCTCTGACAGTGTAGTAGTCTTTGTCCTGAGGAAGCACCTTGGTCAGACCAAAGTCACCGATCTTAACCCTCATCTCGCTCTCCACCAGAATATTTCTTGTGGCCAGATCTCTGTGAATGTAACGCTTAGTGCCAAGGTAGTCCATTCCCTGGAAGGAATTCATGTGTTACACCAAATGCATATATTTTGCAGCAGCTCCGAGAAGAACTGTGAAGAAGCGTTTTGCAAGAATCTCTGTATAGCACTGTGTTACCTTGCAAATCTGTGACGCGTAGTGCAACAGTTTCTTGGAATCAAATCTGTCCTTGTGTTTGATGAGATAATCTCTCAAACTGCCATAGGGGAGATATTCCATGATCAACCGTAGGTTTCTTCGTCCTGCAGAAAAAAGGGAGTTGAGTTCGCTACTAGAGAAAGAGAATACGATGTGAGCGGTGGAGCGGAGGCCTCGCCTAAAGTGGGTTTTCTGAGCTAATTCAGATTTATTTGTTTCATTGGGCATGGTCACTGACGCCCCAGGCAGCAAATGTGTGGAAAACAGCATAATGCATTAGAAAATGTGCCGGGGTGGGAATATTAAATCAAGAAACAAGCAGCTCACGGAAGTTTGCATTAAATAAAAGAGAAAAAAAAGAAAAAAGTGAATCTCTCGTCTTGACATTATTAAGGAAAATTACATAACATAAATATACAAAAGAAACAATATTTTATACCAAAACAGCAACATTTACTAACTTTAATTATAAGCTGAAATAGGACCAACAGCATTTAATGTTTTTACTGTAATCCAGTTTATCCAAGTCATAGGAGATGACGAGCAATACAAGTTCAAGTGCACAGTAATGTGAAAAAGCACACGGCTGATTTCTGTAAGTTTTTGCCTACAATATTTGTCAAACTTAAAAAACCACATGATCAAACACTTTTTGATATTACACAACAATAACCTGAGTAAAGACAAAAAGCAGCTTTTAAATAATGATTTCAATGATTATGGAAGAAAAGCTATCCAACAGTACCAGGTCCTGTGTGGAAATATTTATTAATTAATTAAATAACCACATCTTTTGGAACACTGAGAAGATGAATTGAGGTTGGCTGAAACAGCTCAAAAAGCAACACGTCCCTTAAAAACAGCTACGAAACAAAACCACTGACGTCTATCGATGTTGAAATGGATCAGTGGTGGACCTCGCCAGGACTGTCATACTTATCAAAATTACTCCAAGAGTGCACGGTTATCTTTGTCTAATATTTACATTTGTTGGATGATCTGAAACATTTAAGTGTGACGAATAAAATCTAAGAAATCAGAAAGTGGTTACTTAATGTTTCACAGCACCATAGAGATCAAACAATGTGCTCATACCTGCACTGTAGCACACTCCCTTGTATTTGACAATGTTTTCATGCTGAAGTGATTTAAGGATCTCAATTTCCCGCTCAAAGTCCCTGAGGTGCTCAGCTGTACTGTGCTGGAGTTTCTTCACAGCCACCACCTCCCCTGTGCTGTCCTGCAGCGGGTCGTACCTGCACATCTCCACACTGCCAAAGTTCCCCTGAAGTGTGAGATGAAACAGACAAGAAAAACACATTTTAAAAGAGAAATGCTATCATTTCCATTTATAATAAATAATTAGCACATAATAGTATTTTTGGATCTTCACCAATGGAAACAAGGAAATGATGAGCCGGTGGAAAAATAATAATTGACTATAAAAGCTGTTTAGAAATGATTTTGTTTATATACATTACATTTCTAATGACATGAAAAAGTTACTGTATTTTTCAGTCAGGTAAGTCAAACTTCACTCAACTCATTCTTCTTGCTTCCTCCACTTCTGTACCATTGATTCAGTAATGTTGAATTCTCTCGCAGCTGCTCTATTCCCATGTTGTTGCAGTATATTAATGACTAACCTCGTATTGCGGATGGATAATCTCTGTTGTTCTCCTGACTGAAGTTTGGTCCGTTTATAGCATCATGCCATGCGATTGCATTTGTCGCTAACCATCAGGAATCCTCAAGTTAGCTTTTATCGAGTGGAAAAAAGTTAGCATTCATCCTCTAGCTTCACTGTGTTTATGTTATGCTAACATAGCTGTGTCGCTAGTGATCACGTAGCACATCATTATATACCAGCTAGTCCAATTTCAGTAACCCTACAAAAGTTACTGCTGTTTAGTTTCCTGTCTTCATTTATGTTGGAAGTGATAGCAGAGCTGTACCTTTTAATTCTTTCAGAAATCTCAGTCAGAACATGCTATATCATATTTAGGTGGAAACTAGTGAGCTAACATCCTGCTAACTTCTAACGCCATTAAATTTAATAAATTCTGTTTTCATGGATGCCTTGATGTTAAACTTAATCGTTACACCTCAGGTGATCATTTTATTAAAGATGAAAGAATTTAGACAGTGTTTAACTCTCAGTGATGCCGCAGTGTTCGTTTGACTTTGGGACCTGAAGGGATGGAGTTTTGGACCCAGATTACTCTACGAGACTCCTGACTACGGTAGCCGTAATGCTCCGGCAAGCCATTAAGCCGTGCGCCTTCATGGCTTAACAAAGTTGGTATGTTGGTATAGGATATTGTATTTGTTTTAAATGTTATATATTTATGTGGTATGTGTATTTTGACTTTTTTTGCCATGATGCTAGGTCTCTCTTGGAACTGAGATTTTTAATCTCAATGAGATTTTTTTTACCTGGATAAATAAAGGACTAACAAAAATAAAAAATGTTGTACTAATAGATTTTTGACAGATTTCTGCGCACTGTGTACCACAAAAAATCGGTTTGAGGTCAGTAAGCACAACCAGAATTCACACATAAGGCGCACTGCCAATTTTTAAGAAAATTAAAGGACTTTAAGTGAGCCTTATAGTGCGGAAATTACAGTAGTCAAACTCTAAAAATAAGTGATGTGTACATAGAGCATGTCTCACTTTGCCCAGCTGCTTGAGAAAAATGAGGTGCCGCTCCTCGAACTGTGACGGATCTTGGTTCTCAGAGGCCCACGGGAAGCCGAAGCCTCGTGCTCTGTTGGGCACCATGTCACTCTCCACCAGCAGCTCATAGTCTGCAACAAACGGCCGTGTCACTTTCAACAACATCTGGGTGAAATAACGAGCGTGCTGGAGTGATGCATGGTGGTCTTTCTCTGACACACATGACTCCATTCATGTTCCTACCTGGTGTGAAGAGACTGTTGAGATCTCGGATTATTGTTCTGAAGGAGGGCCGGTGTAAAGGCTCATAGTCCATACAGCTGTTTATCAGATTGGCCAGCTCTGTCCATTTAGGAGCCGGCAGCTGGTGTCTGTCCTCATAGAACAAGTTTTTCTACAGAACAGGAAAGAACAAAATTAAGTACCTGATTGTTCTTGTCTTGGAAAAGAAGACATGTTTTTAAAAGTTTAACATTTTAAACCTGTCTTTTCACAAAAGAAATTAGTGAGTTTCACATGTTCAGGAATATAAATGTATCTTTTTTGTAACAGACTGACCAGCCTCACATCTGTACAGCTAATTAGTTCAAATCTAAGCCGCTCTAATGAACCCGTTTATCTAATTATGTCTCAAAACCAAAGTTAAATATTTTACAAAATGTATCAATGCATGTTTGGTTTTTTTGGACCTTTGAGCTGTCCAGTGTGCTGAGAGGTTTGTCTCCTCCGCTGCAGATCTCCCAAAGCGTGGTCCCAAAGCTCCACTTGTCTGTAGCTAAACTCAGGTTTTGAGGGTTTTCAATGCACTCAGGAGGCACCCATGGGATACGCTCCACTAGCACTGCAGGTCAGACATGTAAAGAGATGCAGGAAAATACTAAATGTTGGAAATGCAGACCAAAGATGAAGAAAAGGGAAGCAAAAGGTGACTAAATTATGTCCTCGTAGGTATCTCTGACAATCACACCAAGGAAAAACCATGCAGTGAACATCATTCCAACATCACACAGGTGTGAGGTGCAAGCCTCGGGACCGCGATGTCGGCGTTCTCACCTTCTCTGGGCAGCACGGTGATGCTGATACCGGGGTCACTGAGCTTGATGAATGGAAGACTGCCTGTTTTCCGATCCTCCTCTCGAATCAGAAGGACATTCTTGGCACAAACATTCCCATGAATGACGTTTTTATCCTCCTGTGTTCAGTTACAATAGGGACAACATAAATATCAACGTAGCATTAGGAAAGTCCCAATGAAAGGTTCATTTCCATGTTGGTTTCTTTTTTCCCTTCATTTCAAAATGTGTAAATGTGTCCATAATCTTTACATTTAAAAAGAAATCTGTATGGGTCACACAGCATTAAGTTGGTAAGTCTTACCAGATAGTGCATAGCCCAGGACAGCTGTTTGGCCACTTCCAGCTTCCAGGTGATGTTAACACAGCCTTTGTTCTTCTTCAGGTAAGTGTCCAGTGAACCAAATTTACCGTACTCCTGCACCATCATGTCTGACCGGGAGATTGAGATTAGATCGTTTCACTTACTCATCTGTTTATTTACTTCTATCCATGAAGAAAATCTTTTCAACAAAGCTCTATGAAATGAAGCACTAAATTAACCAGTTTGTGGTTCACTGAAGATTGTGTTGAGTAGTAATACACATGTGCTTACCCAGAAGTCTTCCCCTGTTACCATGTAAAATTCTCAGAGATTACCTCTTGTAGTGATTTTGGGGTGTTTATATATATTTCATAAAACTGAACGGACATTTCTTCACTTAAACACTTCCCTCAGCCCACATGCACACACTTGACTTTTTGCATCCATTACATGTAAAAGAAGAAAGACTTTGACAACAGCTCCCAGATACACTACTTCACGTGTGTGCTGCTTTAAAGACTACAGTGGCCCCTTAGTGACCTGTTGATCCCAAGGGCTTAATCCAGTCTGAACGAAGGGTCAGAAACCTTCTGCCCTCTCTGTTTGATCGTCTCAGCTGCCCACAGGAACACAGTTTGACATTATTTGGTGCTCGTTTAATGTGTGAATGGTCTCTTTTTCTATTTTGGGAGCCTATTCCTCGTGGACCTACCACATGACTGGTATAATTAGTGTGTTGCTGCTCATTTTGTCTACATCTTAAATATCTTAAACCATCCAGTAAAGGTTGTGCTTGTGTTGTACACTTACTTTCATCTGCACAAACACACACGCCATAAGTGAGAAGTAAGTGTTTGTGGGAGAGCTGGCTCATTATGCTTGCAGCTTCAAAAAATGACTGCAAGGAAAAAAATGAGAGAAGAGAATTTAAATTTGAGTCCATGAACATGAGTAATCAATAAGATTAACAGTCACCTAAATTCTTCCTTAAGAAGCTAACCTCTGAATAGCTGCGATGTGCCTTGTCCAGAATCTTAATAACAACGTCCATCTGATGTGTCTCCCCATAGTCTCCAAGCTCCTTCCTCACACCGCAAAAGATCTTGGTGAACGTTCCTTGACCCAGACTCTCTTTCTGAAACACAGTTTTATTGGTTTATTGAAAAAAACCACATTGTTTAGTTGACTCTAAACAGTTCCCTAGGCAATGTCCTCTCCTCATAAACTCCTCAAAATATATTAGCTTGAATAGCAGGAGTCATACAGTCATGCAACCAAAACAGCCTATACAGCGAAATGCAGGGTTTTTTGTTTAGAGCAGTATTCTCAAAACTACAGACAAATACATAGTTTATCATCCAAAGTAAGACGCATGAAACAAAAAAGATGACAAACTTTGACTTTTAACATCCATCAGAGCCAATTCCTTTAGCATTTCTTAATGAAAACTCAAAGTTGCCACAGATGTTTATCCAAATCTTTACTCCTGCCTTTTTTTATTCGTAGTTAAAGCTGAGATCTTCTGGATTCTCTGAAGTGAAGAGTAACGAACTATATCAATACATTTCCAAGCCTCCACACATTCATCCTGGGAACTAAATGAAATATTATGGTCGTCTGGCTGAGCTGTGACCCAGGCAGTTAAACGTTATCGACCACCTGGATCCGATTTATTGAAGATCAGATATATTGGCAATATCATCAGGCCTTATCATTTCCAGGCAAATTGTCAGAACATAATATTTTTCTTCTGTAATGAAAGATAGAGTAATCTTTTGGGGTTTCAAGCGGTCTGCTAGCAAAGCTCTTAACTAACTTAATAAAAACATCAAGTGCAAATCAGAAAGTCAAAAAATACATTCAGTTTATACAGCCCTAAAAACTAAGCACACAACTTAGTTTCATAGGAAATAAGAGGTTAGCAGTCAGGTGCTGCTAATCAAATGCACTGCCCAGCACATCAGCACAAACACAAGCACAATACTGCAGGAGGAGTGTTTTGGATCCATAGACCCTTTGGTATATCAGAGAGTCATCTATCTGACAGTTAAAGCTTGGCTAAATAAACAGCCTGTAGTCGTGAGGTTTTCCTATGACAGTTCTGTCCAACAAAACTTTAAATGCTCAAATAAAATAAAAACAGAGACAGCAGATTGAGTCTTTTTGTTAACCGTATCTAGCATCCTGGCGGATCCCACAACAGTTCTCTTGCCTCTGGTGTTCTCACTCAAGTTTACATTCACAAAGGCTCCAGCCTTTAAAATACGAGATTATAAACAACAACAAAATAAACTATCACAGCTATGCAGATGACACACAAATATATATCACAATGTCACCAGGAGACCGAGGCCCTGTACAGGCTCTTGGTAAATGCATTGAGGAAATCAATGACTGGTTGTGCCACAATTTTCTCCAGCTAAACAAAAACAAAACTGAGGTAATAGTCTTTGGCGCCAAAGAAAAACGATTACAGGTCACCAGAGAACTTCAATCTATACATCTAAAAACCACAAACCAGGCGAGAAATTTGGGTGTAGTGATGGATGCAGACCTAAACTTAGAAAAACACATTAAGACAATAACAAAGTCAGCTTACTATCACCTCAAGAATATATCAAGGATAAAAGATCTGATGTCTCAACAGGACCTGGAAAAACTAGTCCATGCATTCATCTTTAGTAGGCTTGATTACTGTAACAGCATCTTTACAGGTCTACCTAAAAAATCAGTCAGACAACTACAGCTCATTCAGAACTCTGCTGCTCGAGTCCTCACTAAGACCAAAAAAGTGGACCACATCAGTCCAGCTCTGAGGTCCTTACACTGGCTGCCTGTCCGTCAGAGGATAGACTTTAAAGTTCTGATGCTGGTCTATAAAGCTCTGAATGGTTTAGGACCAAAATACATCAATGACCTCCTGACCCAGTATGAACCTTCCAGATCCCTCAGGTCATCTGGATCCGGTCTTTTATCAGTTCCCAGAGTCAGAACCAGACACGGAGAAGCTGCATTCAGCTTTTATGCTCCTTATATCTGGAACAAACTCCCAGAAAGCCTCAGATCAGCTGAAACACTCAGTTTATTTAAATCCAGGTTGAAGACTCACCTGTTCTCAGCTGCATTTGAATAAAGCACCAAATCCACACTTTAAGCTTAAATGTCAAAACTTACATTTAACTACTGATTTTATCTACTGTTCTGATTTTATCTGTTTTGATTTTATATACTGTTGTTTGTTTGTTTGTTTGTTAATTAGTTAGTTAGTTTATTTGCTTGTTTTAATCAATTTTAAATCATGCTTTTTATTTGTTCTTGTTTCTAATGTCTCTGTAAAGCACTTTGAATCACCTTGTTGTTGAATTGTGCTATACAAATAAACTTGCCTTGCCTTGCCTTGTTCAGAAGTCTTAAATCTAAATTATATCTCTTCAGGAGAAAGAAAAGAGGACTTTCAACACTGTTTGGTATTTCCAGTGTGTTTGAGAAACAGCATGTGCAATCCTGGCGTTTTCATGTCAAAGGAGAGGCTGAAGTTAGGAGCCAGAGAAGGTTTACTTACGATGATGAGATCCTCCTTTCGAATCTTGTGAAAGACCATCTGGCTGATGTTGTGTTTGTGGAGCGTGGGAGATATGGGCATCTCGGCCCCTTGATTGCTTCTACACACTAGCAGGTTGGACTTATCTGAAGAAAGGTAGAGATTAACAAGGTTCACACTACACCTGACCAAAACTAGACAATGACACTGATGACTCAAACTGTTAAATATTGAATTTGATCAGCAATTATAAACCTGGATTATTACATTCAGAATTCTTATCGTGGATATGAAACTTAAAGTTGTGTGTTTTTATATTTTTCACCATAAACCATAAATCAAAGTTTTGGTACCTAAAAACCTGGAATAGTTTACTGAATCATTAGCTTTCATCTCTAACTTCTCCACACACATATGTTTTGTTTTGTTTTTTATGAGGCGATAAAAACTTATTTTTGTTCCAATAAAAATGTCATTAATTTCTTTTCTTATATGCATGCAAAGCTAAATCATTATTGATACCATACTATCAGTAACCATTTCTTCGTAACACCAACACAGTACCTTTGTATGATCTGTTCTTTGGCTTATAGTCTAATCACATGCACCAATAAACACATTTTCTTAAGATGTTTTTAAAGTATCTAATAAAAGCAGAAGCTTTAAGATGATTAATTGACTGCAGCAGGGACACAAAGGATTTCACACATAAACAGTTACAAAATAACAGTAAACAATAAACAGTTACAAAATTAAAATAACAGTGACATAAAAGTGCCCAGAAATTCTGTGGAGTGCTAACATAGGATTCATCAGTGCCACTGAAACAGGATTTATGTCATGGTCCTGGGCCATGTTGGCCCAGTATTCTTAGTTTTCTTGTATGTTTGTATTTTGTTCCCTATTTAGGCCATGTTTCCTGAGTTGCCCTGTTGTGTTGTTCCCTAAGTGTTTTCCCTTCGTGGCTTTTACCCCCTGTGTGCCCCTCTGTGTATCTGTGAGCCCTCGTCTCTCCTTATGTTTTATTCCATGTTTCCCCAGCCCGTTATGTCTGTGTTTTCCCCGTGCTCTCTCTCCTCCTGTCTGAACCTCCGTACTTCCTGTTTGACTCTGCCCGTCTCCCGTCAGTGTTATGTTCACCCCGCCCTGTCTCGTTATGGTTATCTGTGTCAGCTGTGTTCCCCGTGTGTTCCCACTTTCCTCGTTAACCCTCTGTGTATTTCTGTCTGCGTCTCCCTCTGTTCGGCGTCGCGTTCTCCCTCATGCTGTGTGTGGTTCTCCCCGTGTCTTCTGGTATATGTTACAATTAGCTTTTCCCAGTTTAGTTTAGTTTTGTATTGCTTTGGTATCACTGCTTTCGTTTGTCACCTGTCAGCAATAAAGCTGCATTTTGAGTTTATCCCCTGAGTCCGTGAGTTTGCATTTTGGGTCCTCATCCTGCCTGCCACACAGCGACCATGACAATTTACAAGTTTGAGGATACTGGAAAACCACATTTTATTTGCTGATTTTATCACTGTCATCTAATGTTTCACAGCTAAACAACGCACGCTGCTCACTGTTTTCATAGCTTCATTAAATGTTAAAATGCTTTTATTTTTTAAAAAACTCAAAGCATGTGGAAATGCATTTTACTGTGCCTTCAATTCTGAAATGAGAAAATAGCTTGTATTTCACGTTTTCATTTTCGTTTTCATCACATACATGTTCTGGATGTGAACACTGACCTTTGTGGCTGGGTGGGCAGCACCTGATCAGCTGAAATGTGTACCCATCAGTGCGGAGCGCCTCCTTCTGGTAGCAATTCAGAAGTTCCCTGAGTGAACCAAAGCTCCTCTTGGCTCCACTTAGAATGTACTCTCCTGACTCCGTCTTTGTGATCTGACAGTGCTTATAGTCCACCATCGTTTCATACTGAAAATCAAAAGAAAAGTTTCCACAGCTGAGTTGTGCTGAATGTTACAAAGGATGCTCCTTGTGTCCCTTCCTTACTGCCGTTTCAGTCAGCCATACACGGTCTGAAAACTGGTCATTTTTACTTGTTTTAATCCTCCCTCAGTCATACAAACTTGAAACAGTCTAAGTTACACTTAAAGTCAAACACAGAACACACATCCAGTAAGTCACAGTATGGTGACCTGCTGGGAGATATAGACCGCCTGCAGCAAGTAGATACCAAACCTTATTGCTCCCTCTAGTGGCTGAAAATGTGATCAAAATCATGTGCAGATAGGTGTGTTTCCGGTTTTTGAAAACCAGTGGACATGGTTTACTTTGAGAAACAGCTGTGCAATTTCATCGTAGTGACTTTAAACATCTTACTTCATATTTTATATCTGCTTGGATGTATGCAGTCATAAGCTGAAGAAGCGAGTTACATTGCATAGCAGTAATGTGGGAAATCGAGTGTTCCCCACAAACATTAACACTACTTACCCCCACCACAAAAGACATGAAGTATTTATCATAATCCCTGGGGCTGCAGCGAAGCATGTACAGGCCTTGATGGTTACCGGAGCGCCGCAATTTACTGACCGTAAATTCCATCCTGCGATCAAAAGGGACAGAATGTTTTTTGCTGATTTCATCTGTCCATGACTGTGCATGTGGGACGTGATGCATGATATGCATGCGTGTGATACTTACGACACAGGGCCGTGGCAGTAGCTCTGAATGCACTCCAGAAGCCGTGGCGGCGCTAATTCTTTGCACAGGTAATGATGGGCATCGGCCACCAGCCTGTAGTATCCATCGATCAGTGACACGAATGACACGGCCACTGAGAGCGAGCGAAATTCCAGCTCCTTCATTGTGAGTCAATGCAGAGGCATACAGAAATACAGATGCAGGATTTTACTTATTTTCTCGTGCTGGAAGCAACAAAGTATCTTATACACGAGCAAATGAGGACAACCTAACATCATTTAGTTGTGAGAGTTCAGCCCAGAGTCTCCAAGTTGATACTGCTACCATCTTGATCCATGATGGCTGCCACTGGTGACACGTGCCTGTTATCTGCTGCCAGTACTAAGCGTTCATTCAACTGTCTGAATACATACACTATATTTACTAAATAATTTAAGTAAATATAAGTACATTACACCTGCAGGAGCTGCTCCGCCATGAAAACCCATGCCACAAAGCTCCCGGTGCAGTGTTTATGCTGCCGTTAATGTCACAGGAGGTCTGGAACTCTAAAGATATTGAGTCAGCAGAGCTTTGAGTACTCGGTGACTCACCATGTAACTTTATGTAGTCTGCCACTTGGTAAATGAGTTTCTAAAAGTTCCCACTTTGCAGTAATACTATTTGCAGCTGACTGTAGGAAAAAAAAAAGAAATTTCGGGAACTGCTTTCTTGAAACGGTGATACCTATTATGAATTCAGTGTCTTCTTTAGAATAGCCCATCTTTCTTTCACAAATGTTTGTAAAGGCAGACTGCATGGTGAGGTGCTTGATTTTATACACCTGTATCAATTGAACTAAAAATACCTGTACTCAAAGATTAAGAGGAGTAGACATGTACTTTTATCCACAGAGCATATCTATTGAACTGCTGAGCATCTATCATGGTACTGGAACTGATGTTGAGGTCGTTAAACTGATGTGGAGATGCAGAATGAACTTCAAACTGGTAGGAAAACAATTTATTTTTCCACAGTGTTTCTTTTGTCCTGTTTCTCTCACCCCTAACAGGTCGGAGCAGATGGCTGCCCCTCCATGAGCCTGGTTTTGCTGGAGGTTTCTTCCTGTTAAAAGGGAGTATTTCCTTCGCCCTGGAACCAAGCGCTTGCTCATAGATGGATGTTTGATTGCTGGAGTTTCTCTGTATTATCTTAGGGTGTGGGGATCCTGCTTCATTGCATTTAATTTAATTCCACATTTTCTTAACTAAATCCAAATTAGCTTGTGTGTTTAGATGTTATGTTTAGCTAGTTGTTGGTCTGTTGTGTCAGCTCCTAAGATTTCTGGTAGTGGCATGGTTTCATTATGTGGGGCATCTGGAGGAGGATAATGTGTTCAAGTCATGTTGGCCCCATTGAAACGATTTATCTTCATATCCTTAAATACTTCATTCAAATGAATAAAGAACATATGTTGCAACATGGTTAACAGACATGACTGAAAGTTAAATAGTTTTAAACCAAAGTGAACTGTAATTAAAATTTCTCAGTAACAGCAGAGAATGACCAATAACACAGCAGACGTGTTTACTATACCATGATCTGGTTATCCTGTTTGGTGAGTGTAACTATGCGGCTCTCTGCAGATCCTTCCTTATTGCCTTGTTTGATACTGATGTCAATCACCTCTGGAAAATCACAGTATGTCTGCAGCTCCTACACACACACACACACACACACACACACACACACACACACACACACACACACACACACACACACACACACACACACACACACACACACACACACGAACAGTTAAAAATAGTTATTTGTATTCTTTTTTTTTAAAATCAATGCACACAAGCACCAATGATAGGACACACCCATGACAACAACACACTTGTAATATATTTGTTCTCACCTCCTCTGCTCTGTCCTCCTCTTTCCCTTTAGACCACTGGATGCCCTTATTTCCCATGACAATGATGGTAACCTCATTTGAGGAGGTGTCTGTGACTTGGAAGTGCTCGGAGTAGAGAGAGGGCAACAGCATCTCAAGGCTCATTAAGTATTTGAGCTTGAGGTTACACACAGTGGCCTTGCACTCACTGAACTGCTGGATGAACTTCCTGAAGCGATAGCGGATTCTCTTCCGAGTCAAAATGTTATATTCCTGGATGCGGCTTCGCATGGACACTGGGAGGAAGGACTTGTAGCTAAAAGAACAGAGAGGTCATTCAGGAGGATCTGTCTAAAATCTTTACAAATAATTCATCCTAATGATTAGTTAGGCAGAAATATATATATATATATATATATATATATATATATATATATATATATATATATATATATATATATATATATATATATATATATATATATACACCCTGTGATCAAGCCTAGTACAGATGAAATATTTTCAACTGAAACTTTATTTCACATACAGGTATTTTATTTAACTGCATGAACACTGTGTCTGTCACACTACTTTGATGATATTGTTATTCATAAACTATACCACATGCACACCAGCACAGGAACTAGCATTTCTAATTATTTAGGTCAAATAGTTGGCAGCATATGCACGCACATGCATATCCAGCACGATAAAATCACACTTCATGCACAGCTGTCTCTCTCTCTCTCTCTCTCTCTCTCTGTACTTCAAGAACAGTTTCTCGTCTAAAAATCTGTTTTCTGCATTATTCACACAAGTCTACCGTTGTTTACAGCGCTGCCGGCCGCAATTTTTTTCCTTTTACTTACTTCCGAAAAGAAAACCTAATTTCTGCCGTTCAATAGGCTTCTGAACAAATTTGAACTTTTAAAATTATGCAAAATGCAAAACGCTTAGCCGTGTCTCTAATAAAACCGCTGTAACTTCAGAGGTAATGTTCATAAGTTGATTAATGGTTTTCTTTCGTTTTTGATGTACTGCAGAATATTTTTATAAAATCCCAGGCCAGGAAAATCACCTTCACGTTTTTCTGTGTTTTATCTTCAGCTACTTTGACACAGAAGCATCTGCTGTGATGCTCACACCTTTGATAAAGTCTTGCGAGTGTCAGCTTCCTTTTTATAGATACAAAAATATGTAAATGTACTGATCTGAATTATAATATTTCTGACTGTCTGAGGCAAAATTTCCCAGATTTAAATCGAATTGAATCGAATTGTGGATCGAATCGTTTCAGGACCTTGTGAATCAGAATCGATTCTAGAAATCAGTGACGATATCCAGCCCTATTTTACAGTTTTCCACAAGGGTTGCAAGGCCACAGGTCTAAGCATGCGTTGATCAGTCTCCCCAACCACCTATTCCAGGTCTTCTAGTGGAACGCTAGCCTAGATAATAATTCAAGATGGCGCCGAGTATGGCAGCCTCGTCGCGAGCTCCCCCAAGCAACGGCTTTCTTCTGTGTTTAATTTTACTTTTCCTTTATTTTTTCACGAGCAGCACTTGTCTCCTTGTGTACGACCGACAAACCTTACTGGACATAAAAGACGGTCTTTCTAATAACTTTCCGGAGTTCAAGTTTTGCAACACGGACGCTCCGTTTGCAGACCCCCCATTCATCTCACCTGAGACGCCTTTGTTCTCTGGCCCTGGAGGCCGCAAACGCCGACGCAGAGGGAGAAGATCTGGCGTTCTGGTTCGACTGAGACGGCGCACTTACAGACCACCGTTACCCAGTTTATTACTGGCTAATATGCAGTCTCTGGAGAACAAGCTGTGCGAGCTTCGGGCACGGATCTCATTCCAGCGAGAGATGCGGGACTGCTGCGTGATATGCCTCACAGAAACCTGGCTATCGGACAAAGTACCGGACTCCGCAATACAACTGCCGGGGTTCTCTGTGCACCGCGCGGACAGGTCACAGGATCTTACTGGGAAAAGCAGAGGCGGTGGTGTGTGTTTCATGATCAACAACAGCTGGTGTGATTATGCGAACGTGCACCCGGTCAAATCCTTCTGCTCACCGGACCTGGAGTACCTGATGATTAAGTGCCGGCCATTCTGGCTACCGAGGGAATTTACAGCAGTGATTATTACGGCTGTTTACATTCCCCCACAAGCCGACACTGACCGTGCACTCAGGGAACTGTACAGCGCGATCAGCAGCGAGGAAACCGCACACCCAGAGGCAGCGTTTATCACAGCCGGAGACTTTAATAAGGGAGACCTGAAGAAAGTCTCACCAAAACTCCATCAACACATCCTTTTCAACACACGTGGAAACCGGCTACTCGACCACTGTTACACCTCTTTCCGGGATGCGTACAAAGCCCTCCCCCGCGCCCCATTCGGCCAATCAGATCACTGCTCCATCCTGCTCCTGCCCGCCTACAGGCAGAAGCTGAAACAGGAAGCTCCAACCCGGAGGGCGGTGCACTGTTGGACGGACCAATCGGAGTCTGCGCTGCGGGACTGTTTTGATCACGCGGACTGGGAAATGTTTCACGTGGCCGCCAGAGACATTGATGAATACACAGACTCAGTCTGTGGATTTATCAGGAAATGCGTGGAAGATGTCGTCCCATCCAGAACAGTCAAATCCTTCCCAAATCAAAAACCCTGGATTAACGGAGATGTTCGCGCGGCACTGGTGGCACGGAACACCGCCTTTGCCTCCACGAACACATCGGACTACAAACACGCACATTACCAACTCCGGAAGACGATCAAAGCAGCCAAACGTGAGTACAGGGACAGGGTGGAACAACAGTTTGACAACCCTCGGAGTATGTGGCAGGGACTAAACACGATCACAGACTTTAGAGGGAAAACCAGCACACCGCAGACCACGGCCTCCCTGTGTGAGGATCTAAACGTATTCTACGCTAGATTCGACACAGCGAACACCATGAGACCGGACAGTGTGCGCACCGCGGATGACGTCAGTGCGCACACTGTGTCTGAGGAGGATGTGCGGAGGTGCTTCAGGAAGGTGAACGCACGCAAAGCTACTGGTCCGGACGGGATTCCCGGCCGCGTCCTCAGGTCATGCGCGGCTCAGCTGGCTGGAGTGTTCACACACATCTTCAACCTTTCCCTCTCTCTGTCTGTAGTCCCAGCCTGCTTCAAAATGGCCACCATCGTCCCTGTACCCAAATCCTCCACCATCTCCTCATTGAACGACTGGCGACCTGTAGCCCTGACCCCCATCGTAAGCAAATGCTTCGAGAAGCTGGTCAGGGACTTCATCTGCTCTGCACTACCCGACTCACTGGACCCTCTACAGTTTGCATACCGCCACAACAGGTCCACTGATGATGCCATAGCCCTGACACTACACACTGCCCTGTCACACCTGGAGAAGAGAGACACGTATGTGAGGATGCTGTTTGTAGATTACAGCTCAGCATTCAATACCATCGTTCCCTCGAAGCTGGACAGGAAACTGCAGGATCTAGGACTGAGCAGCTCCCTCTGCAGCTGGATCCTTAGCTTCCTGTCTGACAGACGCCAGGTGGTCAGACTGGGCAGCATCACCTCATCCCCCATCACACTGAACACTGGTGCTCCACAGGGGTGTGTACTGAGCCCTCTCCTGTACTCACTCTACACCTACGACTGCACGGCCACTAACAACTCCAACATCATTGTGAAGTTTGCGGACGACACTACAGTGGTGGGTCTTATCACCAACGGTGATGAGACAGCTTACAGGGAGGAGGTCAGCGCCCTGACCCACTGGTGTCAAGACAACCATCTCACCCTCAACGTCGCAAAGACAAAGGAGTTGATAGTGGACTTCCGGAGGTGCAGAGAAGTACACACCCCCATCACCATCAACGGCGCTGCTGTGGAGAGAGTGAGCAGCTTCCGGTTCCTTGGAGTACATCTGGCTGAGGATCTTACGTGGTCAGTACACACAAACAAAACAGTGAAGAAGGCGCAGCAGCGCCTCTTCTTTCTCAGGAGACTGAAAAGATTCGGCATGAGCCCCCGCATCCTCAGGACCTTCTATCACTGTGCCATTGAGAGCATCCTCACTGGATGCATCACCACCTGGTATGGCAACAGCACCGCCTACAACCGCAAAGCTCTCCAGCGAGTAGTGCGGTGCTCTGAACGGATAATTGGAGGTGAGCTTCCCTCCCTCCAAGACATCTACAGGAAGCGGTGCCTGAGGAAAGCGGGGAGGATCATCAAGGACTCCAGTCACCCCAGCCATAAACTGTTCAGACTGCTTCCATCAGGAAGGAGGTTCTGCAGCATCCGGTCCCGTACCAGCAGACTGAGAGACAGCTTTTTCCATCAGGCCATCAGACTGCTGAACACGTCATAGACACCTCAGCTTCACTACTGGAACTTTAACATTATGCACTCCACACTGTATATAAATGCCACTTGTTTTGCACATATTCAACTCTGTATATTTTATATATTTTATTATTATTATTATTATTATTATTATTATTATTATTATTATTATTTATTTGTTTTTTTTAATTTTTTTTTAACTATTTAATTTGTAAAAATGTGCATACACACACACACCACACACACACACACACGTAGGAAAATATTTAGTATACACATCCAGAAATGCATACACTATTATATATTGTACATATATTTATTAGTTTCAGGTTGGCCATTCTTGTATTTTGCTCGTTTGTGTTGTTGTGTTTGCACATCTCTGTTGCTTGTGGGGCTCGCACACAAGAATTTCACTCGCATGTGCTGTGCCAGTGTGCCTGCACATGTGATGTGACAATAAAAGTGATTTGATTTGATTTGATTTGATTAGATATATAACCTTTCCAGGAAGTTCTGGGTGTAACCAAGGTCTTTTTTCCTGTTGCACATTCTAGTCTAATGACCTAAGCAGCTCACCAGATCACTGAACCTTACCTCACATTCTCTTTGGCTGTTTATGATTATGGGCACAATTAGTGATAAAAAGCAGCCCTGGCAGTTCAATACCACCAGGGAATTAGTCTGAATTATTGCCAGCAATGTTAAGCAAGCTCTCACTACAGTAACAGTGAACAGCATACAGCAACAGACCCAACAACCCATACTTGTTAAGAAATCTGGATAGGATACCACAAGGAACACCTTCGAATGCCTTCTCTAAGTCCACCAATTGAGTTGAGCGAACTACCAACAATCCTTGATTATCCTTAAGATGATGATGGCCCAGTCCTGTGTCCCATGACTAGGACGAAGGTGGCAGAGGGCAACCAACACTTTTTTGGGGCCCGTGTTAATTAAAATCAGTTGTGGCCCCTGCATGCCAAACACCCAGACAATAGGAGAGCACAATCTCCTATGAGGAGCTGTAAAAGGCCAGCAGCAGCTTTCGGTCATGGTTATTATTCCTCAGGACACGGAGGAAGTGCAGCTGCTGTTAGGCCTTCTTTACCAGTGTGTGAGTCCAGGTGAGATCAGTTGAGATGTGGGTGCCCAGAAGCCTGTAGGTGGAGACAGATTTCACCTGTTCTCTGTTTATAATAAGAGTGGAGTGGACCTGTCTGTGCCTCCTGAAGTCTATTTTGAGTTCTTTTGTTTGAGGACGTTCAGCTTCAGGTTTCTGAGCACCAGCAGGACAAGTTCTCTACCTCAACCCTGTACGCTGTCTCATCTCCATCAGAGATGAGACCGACTATGGTGGTTCATACTTGACCATGACGTTGGTTGTTTGGGTTGGTGTACAGTCATGTGTTTACCGGGCGTACAGTAAGGACCGGGAACGCAGCACCACAAGAATCAAACCAGGCAAAGAAGGTGTTGAACTCCTCTGCAACTTTGAAGCTGCTGTCGGGGGTTGGGGGGCTCTGGCCTTTAAAGTTCGTGAGGGCTTGGATGCCTCTCTATACCTGGCAGAGGTTGTTGCCTGTGAGGAAGCCCTCTATCCTTCCTTACTTCTATCCACCTCTTGTAGGCCTCCTTGGCCTGTTTGATGCCCTTCCTCAGGTTGGCTCTGGCGGGCTGGTTCTGGCCAGGTACGGGGTGTGATAAACCTTTAGGTGGAGCACAGCCTAAAAAGCACCACCGTAGTTTGCCAATCCAAGGACACTGTTGCCAGCTTCCATGCAATGTTGCAGAGGCAAGTTAACCCCTAAAGCCCCACAATGTCTAAAACCTTAAGCAACTTGGAAAAAAATCCACTCCACTCCAGTGGATAGTATTTTTTCATTTTACAGGACATTTTCCCATTTTCATTTCCATTTCCTTTTTTATGATTCTATTTCTTAACACAGCTTGATTATATCATTATCTGCAACACTCAAGGAAAGGCTTTTCCTTCACACATTGCCAGATCTACAGGATCCAAGTTTAAATGTTTAGGAATTTTTTTTGCAGAAGATTAGTTTAGATGTCTTTGAGTTAGAGCAATTTCATCCTTCATGACAAAACATCGAAATTCCCTATGCCACCAGGGTCACGCCCTTTGATGAAAACTCTTTTTTCAGTTGAGCCTAAAACCAACTCCTTCAGGGCTTCCTGGGGTTTCTGGGGTCAACTGCCTTGAAGCAGTAAAACATGACATTTCCTGTTCCCACTAGGTAACACTGTGACCAGTCAAATATTGCAAAATGTGCCAAATTTCATGAAAGATCTGAAAAAGGTGATCAAAGACATGAAATAATAATAATAATAATGATAAATGGAGCAGATACAACAGGGCATTCACACTTCGTGTCCTCAGGCCCTAAAAAAAACAATCCAGGAAGTCTTAATAGGTATTAGGTAAGTAAAACTATAAAAGACTGCTAAGATTTTGTTTCCTAATTTTTTTTTTTTGAGCAGATTGGAAAATAAGAAACAGACGGCAAGCTACCTTTTGTCATTGTAGATGTCCACTGCTGATTGCCCGCTCTCTTTGGCGAGCCTCATCATGTCCAGCACAGCCATGCCCAGGCACTCCTCCTGCGCTTCATGGCTAACTGGAATATCAACCCAGCCATTCAGAAAGTCACTACGCCACTGGCAAAAGAAAATGAACAAAAGGAAACTGATGAATAATACACAAAGAAAAAAGTAAATATGACTAAAGCTAAAAATTAATCAGATTAGGAGCAGCAGGGTAAACAGAAAGTACCGTATTTTCCGCACTATAAGGCGCACTTAAAATCCTTTAATTTTCTCAAAAATCGGCAGTGCACCTTATAATCCGGTGCGCCTTATATATGAATTCTGGTTGTGCTTACTGACCTCGAACCGATTTTAAGTGGTACACAGCGCTCAAAAATCGTTTTAGTACGACTTCGGTAAGCTACAATGCCACACCACTTGATGGTAGCATTATGGCTACCGTAGTCAGGAGCCTCGCAGAGTAATATGGGTCCAGGAAGTTAGCTCGCTAGTTTCCACCTAAACATGATATACCATGTTCTGACTGAGAGATTTCTAAAAGAATTAAAACGTACATAAATATATATAAACATACATAAAAAATAAATGAAGACAGGTGAGGGTTCCCAATGGTTAGGGACAAATGCAATCATATGGCAGGAAAGGGTCTAAAGGGACCAAACTTGAGTCAGGAGAACAGCTGAGATAATCCATCCGCAATACGAGGTTAGTCATTAATATACTGCAACAACCTGGGAATAGAGGAGCTGCAAGTGAATTCAACATTACTGAATAAATGTTACGGAAGTGGAGGAAGCAAGAAGGATGAGTCGAGTAAAGTTTGACTTTTGACTGTTTTGTTTCGCTAAATGCGCCTTTTGTATGACAACAGACCTGTTCATCGACAGTGTGCCTTATAATCCGGTGCGCTTTATGGTCCGAAAAATACGGCATCTTTTAAGGAGAACGGCTATTTTAATGTTAATATAAAGAAGAGGCTGCCCCTCCATAAGCAGGATTATGGAGGGGCAGCCTCCATAAGCCTGCATTAAAGTTGTGCATTGACAGAAAATGCACAACTTTAATGCACAACTCTTTTTATCCATTATTTCATCAGCAAACTACTACGTGGCTGAACTCTTGCAGAAGTCCACCAAAACAAACCCGTCTGTTTTGCCACACAGCTCGGGGTGTCAATGTGGCAATGGTGATGAAAACAAAACTCAACAGACAGTGTCTTCAAGTGAGGTTAGCACAAACATGACAAGATAAAAAAAAAAAGTCAGAAGCTATTTTAAAAACATGCACACAAAAACATTTGTGTGCATGCATACACATAAACAAAAAGAACCTGGACCTGTTCCCCATTTTGTGCTTCTTGAGCACTCTCACTACCCCACTTCCTGTTTTCTTAATTTGTACCAAAGAATGGGCTGACATGACAGACAGACTGGCAGCCAGTCAGAGAGACAGAGAAACAAGCACATTTTATCTCCCACCCAACAGTGCTAAAAAAAAGAGAAAGAAACCACATGCGCAGACGATAAAGAAAGGGTGAAGGCATTAAACAGACTCTGCAGACTCTATGGCGCTACAAAAACAAAATGACGTCTTACTGTTCTTTATGAGGTATAAAGCGTTAAGACTAACCTGAAAAAACTGGTATGCCATGACACAGTCATCCATCACAGGGCTTTCCATCCCTTTAGAGAAACCATAGCGATGTGCGTATGATAAATTGCTGCTGTTGTACCAGCCAGGAAAATAGTATCTGGACAAGAGGGGTGATCATGGAAAAGAAGAGAAAAGAGAAAAAGAGAAGAAAAAAAAGTTTGAAAAATCTGAAACAGATTAAGGAAATCAGAAAAAAAAACTAAAAAGTATAACTGTCTACCTGATTCTGAAGTGCAGTTTCTCACAGGATGAGTGGTCCACTTTAAAGACATGATTTGGGGCGAACCATGTTCGGTCACTTTCCCTCATTAGGCCAAACAAGCTGCAGTACACTGGACCAATCCCTGGAAAAAGAATAAATATACATATTGTTTTAAATTAATTAAGTCATTTAAATGTTTAAGGTGCTGTTAGTTTTACTCCGTTAGCAGCTATCTTCCAATCACTTCATCCTACAGTGTCTAACATCATCCCCTATTTAAAGGTCACTTCAGTAAACACTTAATTGCACACATCAATAACCAGTTCGTAAATATAAAAAACAATTTCACTAAACAAACTGCTGATATTTAGAATTTTTTTCGCACATGCAGGATGCTTTGTGGCATCACTGCAGCCTGCAAACAACTGCATTAACATGCTCAACAACAACCAAATATTCTCGTGTAGTGTATCTTCAGTTACCGCTGGTCGATATGCTTCCCCCCACATCGAAAGTCCCTGTGTGCTAGAAGTCTGATGATAATGATGATGATGTATATAGGCTAACAATGGATGGACGACTTCATATACATCCGTAGTAATAAGCATTTGTACAGTATTACGTAAAATGCTTGATAACCCGTCATGTATTTATATTTTTGTAGGAAATGGTGAAATTAATTTGTTGAAACATGTGTATATATATATATACATGGAAATAGAGTATATAGTTTGTAAAATTCTAAAAAGCTCGAATAAGGTCAGTATTTAGTATGACTACTATGACTCTTAGACTTTCTTTTAATGTTTATAAGCATTCGTCAAGAATATTTCTCCTGGCCTCTTCAAGGAAATCTAAAGCTTTTCTTTGGATGTTGGTTGCCTATTGTCCAAATCTCTGTCAAGACGATCTTATACTGCTTCGATGATGTTGAAGTGCAGGCTCTGTTTTGTTGGTAAGTTGCCTGCTATGTGTAGATCAAATACTTGTTCATTCCTTCGGTGCTTTTTTTATGCTTGAATGATTCACAGGTCAGTGTTAAGTGTCTTTTAAAAAAAAAGAAAAGAAAAAGAAAACCTTCCTCTGAAAGACACCAGTGTCCAAAGAAAACCTCAGAAAGACCTTCAGAAAGCTTGGCAAGGTATTGCTCAAAACGTCAATACAAATTAGAACAAATCTGGCACAATGGAAGCAAAATATTAAGAGAATAATACTGTATTTGGTACAATACTGTATTTTGTCACATCCAACTGCAGGGAGTGCAGAATTATTAGGCAAGTTGTATTTTTGAGGAATAATTTTATTATTGAACAACAACCATGTTCTCAATGAACCCAAAAAACTCATTAATATCAAAGCTGAATGTTTTTGGAAGTAGTTTTTAGTTTTAGCTATTTTAGGGGGATATCTGCGTGTGCAGGTGACTATTACTGTGCATAATTATTAGGCAACTTAACAAAAAACAAATATATACCCATTTCAATTATTTATTTTTACCAGTGAAACCAATATAACATCTCCACATTCACAAATATACATTTCTGACATTCAAAAACAAAACAAAAACAAATCAGCGACCAATATAGCCACCTTTCTTTGCAAGGACACTCAAAAGCCTGCCATCCATGGATTCTGTCAGTGTTTGGATCTGTTCACCATCAACATTGCGTGCAGCAGCAACCACAGCCTCCCAGACACTGTTCAGAGAGGTGTACTGTTTTCCCTCCTTGTAAATCTCACATTTGATGATGGACCACAGGTTCTCAATGGGGTTCAGATCAGGTGAACAAGGTGGCCATGTCATTAGTTTTTCTTCTTTTATACCCTTTCTTGCCAGCCACGCTGTGGAGTACTTGGACGCGTGTGATGGAGCATTGTCCTGCATGAAAATCATGTTTTTCTTGAAGGATGCAGACTTCTTCCTGTACCACTGCTTGAAGAAGGTGTCTTCCAGAAACTGGCAGTAGGACTGGGAGTTGAGCTTGACTCCATCCTCAACCCGAAAAGGCCCCACAAGCTCATCTTTGATGATACCAGCCCAAACCAGTACTCCACCTCCACCTTGCTGGCGTCTGAGTCGGACTGGAGCTCTCTGCCCTTTACCAATCCAGCCACGGGCCCATCCATCAAGACTCACTCTCATTTCATCAGTCCATAAAACCTTAGAAAAACCAGTCTTGAGATATTTCTTGGCCCAGTCTTGACGTTTCAGCTTGTGTGTCTTGTTCAGTGGTGGTCGTCTTTCAGCCTTTCTTACCATGGCCATGTCTCTGAGTATTGCACACCTTGTGCTTTTGGGCACTCCAGTGATGTTGCAGCTCTGAAATATGGCCAAACTGGTGGCAAGTGGCATCTTGGCAGCTGCACGCTTGACTTTTCTCAGTTCATGGGCAGTTATTTTGCGCCTTAGTTTTTCCACACGCTTCTTGCGACCCCGTTGACTATTTTGAATGAAACGCTTGATTGTTCGATGATCACGCTTCAGAAGCTTTGCAATTTTGAGACTGCTGCATCCCTCTGCAAGATATCTCACTATTTTTGACTTTTCTGAGCCTGTCAAGTCCTTCTTTTGACCCATTTTGCCAAAGGAAAGGACGTTGCCTAATAATTATGCACACCTGATATAGGGTGTTGATGTCATTAGACCACACCCCTTCTCATTACAGAGATGCACATCACCTAATATGCTTAATTGGTAGTAGGCTTTCGAGCCTATACAGCTTGGAGTAAGACAACATGCATGAAGAGGATGATGTGGACAAAATACTCATTTGCCTAATAATTCTGCACTCCCTGTAGTTCATCCTTGAATCCTGTTCATGTCTGGGCCCCATGTAAAGAAATCCTCTCCAGCTTTTCGTGGTGATGATGTACTCTGCCATGTTTACAAGAACACACCGGACACCAGAACAGTGGCCTAGACCAAACTTGAACTAGGAAAACCAGTTAAGTTTAAATGAATGTTTTTGCCAAATCTGAAAAACTTTCCCTTGAATGCTCCTGAGATAGCGGGTTCCTGACTGAGCTCCTTGGCATGGGTGATGAACTTTATTGGACTGGGTCAGGCCACGGCGGTCTACAATGCTGAGGCATAAAAAGTGCCATGAAGAAAACAACTGGTGTTTTATCAGTGTTCGAACTGAACTTAAAGGGCATAAAATGTCATCACGCATGCGGAAGCCCTCACACATGTGAAGCAACAGAGTGAGGACAGAAGCGCTGCCGAGGAGGAAATGGGCTCAACCACAACAAGGGAAGTAAAGTCAAAGTGCTAACAAGGTTAATGTACAGACAACTCCTACCGTGTGATATGTATTACAATCAAAACAGTATAAAAAGTTCAAGATACACTGAAGACTAAAATACTGTAGTTCTACATTTTAAGAGATTTGTACCGCATGTTAGATTTAATAACTTTGTATGCTTTTTTTTAGAAACTGAACAATCAAGCAGAACATCCTTGTGTCTTACTTTTTAACTTATTTCTACATGAGGACTAAAAGGAAGAAATTGTACTAGGGATGACTGCAAAGAAGGAGGCCATAATTAACTTCAGTCTGGTAGCAAGTTGTCCTGCCCTAGCCATTTAAATGAATATTAATGATTCTCTAATAAATAATATCCTAGTAACAAACTACTCAACTTATTCAGCTAAATTCAACTGCAATTAACCAACAAAAGAAACAGTCTAAGAGACAGTCAGAAGGTAAAGTACAAGTTTAAGAATTGACAAAGAGGTGGAAATGAAAAATGAAACAAAGACTTTGAAAAATGGGGAAATATAAAAACAGCTCATGGTAAAAAGACTTCATTCAACCGTTCCAGAAGGAAGGGTGCACATAGGGGAAAACAGACACACAGCGAGACAACTTCCTGATCTGAGTTTTCTAGAAAGAGGCGATGACAAAGTGGCCTTACTATCTTAGTTCTGTTTTCACGACTAAAAACTGGCCTAAGCAATCTAATTCTGGTCTTACTTTAAAAGACAGTTTAAGAAAATGTGCATCTAAACCTTGCAGAGCTTGAATGCTCCTTTACGACCTTTACGAGGATTAAACTGGTCAGTTAGCCCTTAGTAACCCAGTGTCTTAGTGATCTGCAACATCTGCCAAACAGCTGAAATTCACATTTTTATTCATGTGTCGTTAACATTGGGGAGTGTATTTTTTTTTCTTAGTGACCGATGGCTGCCAGGAGGTCACTCACCAATCTTGAGGCCTGCATAATTAGGGCCTAGGTTTTATTTTTAAAAAGCTGTTTTTTGTGACCGTTCAAGTAACCATTATCACTAGTCTACCATAATTATGCACAATCATCTGTGAGTAGTTTGGGAATGTAGACATCTTTAATTTAGAGTCAAATAATTTCTTGTCAGAATGGAGTTAAAGTTACTGCATGAAGTTCCCCTCCCTAGGAAATTCTGTTCAAAATGCAGTCTTGTTTTTTTTTGTCTGGCAGTTTTTGTGTTGGTGTTTCTTGGGGGGGTTTTCTTGCATTTACAAAGAATAAATGAAAGATTAAGAAAAAGGTATGGTATTTAATGTCTAAAACAAATGCACTGAAACAACAGTCCAAAAAAGGTTAACAAACCAGATTACGGGCTCACATTGTTCTGGCAGGGCAAAGAGTATTCATCTCAAAGCAGAAGTAATTCCAATTTAGAGCAATTTTAACCAAGAACAAATCATATTCAAAGAGTGCATCAAGTTTGTTTTCCCCAAAAACGCCAACACAGCTAACTTATTCAACTGCCTTAAAACACCCTAAAATGGATAAGAAAAACAAAACAGTGGTTGCTAATACGAATATCCAACATCAACTCAGGTGCTGTACAATGCATCAGCCTATTCATCCTGAAATAATGTAAATAACATCAATTATTCAGGTATAATGAATTCAGTGAAACGATATATTTTGCTATCTTCTGCAAATGTGCTTTAAATAGCAGGAATGTTGCACAATGTAAAACTAAAAGCTGTGCCTGCTGATTTAATGCTTCACCAAGTTTAGCTGAACGAAAAGGAGCCTTTTATTTTCATTGAAAGAGTTGTGCATTAGGGGAACTGCTGCAAACCATGAATGTGAAAGCAGTGCTGTTTTTATGGGACATTTCTAAGTGAAATTTGTAATCCAAAAATGTCTTGTTGGTTAAGAGTGGGTCTTTCACTGCCAGAATATGTGGATACAGAAGAACCTTTAGATTTCATTGATATAAACGCTTAATTAAAAAAATCCTTAACTGTACTGTGACCTATTTAGAGTTCAAGTGGCTTCTTACAGAAAGAAATGTGTTATAAAGAAACCAGTCACCTTTTAAGAGGATTCCAGCGTGAATGTATGCATTATTTGTAATGCACAGTTAACAGCTGTTGTTTTCTTTATACAAATGTTTTTTGTTAAGCTGAGGTTAGAAAATAGCTCAACCAAAAAATGTCAGATGTGTAAATGAAACTATACACTGCATGTGTGGGTAAACACGTGAACTGAAACACAGTTGTGACTCACCACACGCTTTCGCTGCAGAGATGCAGAGTTCCTCTGCTACGTACTCTCCAGGTGGAAACGTGAGGACACTTTCTGAATAACTTGCCCCGCCCTCTCCTCCCTCCTTCTCGCAGTACTGGTAGACGCTCAGACAGGTGGCCTTACTGTCTTGCTTCGGTCCAGTGGCCAAGTCTAGATTTGGCGGGAGGCCGTTCTGATTTTCCGTGGTGGGCGGGTCCATGTTTGTCAGCAGAATACAAGCCATGTGCCGCTTAAAAAAAGACATGCACCTGTCAGGTGAAAAAGAAGAGATAAAATGAGAAAGGAACGACTTAGAGTGAAAGGAGGCACTGCTGCAGAGAAGGATATTTTTTTATTTATTTTTTTTTGTGGGGGCGGGGGGGGGGGGGGGGGGGGGTATTCAACCTATGCTTTGCAGCAATTGCTAATAAATACTACTTTACAACTGACCATTCAGTACATGTTGCATTGGATAGAAGCTAAGGATTTGAGGGGGGTTTTTGGAGGGGGGGGGGAGTTCTGCATATTAGAATTGTTTTGTTTTTGCATTTCATCAGTAACAGTTACAAGCAGTGAAAACTAGAACTTTGCAGTGTCATTGTCTGTAATAATATCCTGACCTCTGTTAACTTGACAACACTGAGCACTTCCGGCACCTGTACTGTATATAGATAAGAACTTTAGTTGCAAGTGAGCTTCTGAGTTAGTGGCGACACGGTTGCACAAAACTTTTTAGAGAGGAGAGATGCAAAAATGTGCAATAAAAACACTATATGAATGAAGCGGCTTATGTAATACAACAACCTGAACGATCTTAATAAAAACAAGACTGTCTCACTGTGCTTTATTTGAAAATGTATCCATATACCAGTAATATCTGTAGTCAGCATTGTGTGGTGTAGCTCAGCTAAAACGCCCTTTGCTTGCAGAGTTCTTGATTTAAGAAGAGCTCTTCTTTCTGTGCACAAACTAGAAACCTAGAGTTAAATGTGAATAGAGCTGCACTTTAATTGTTGTGTACTACACTGGTACATGGAAGCCACAGGTATTTGGAATGACTCACTCAGAAGTCTCTGATTTGTGTATATTTGTAATACCAGAACATTAGATAGACTGCAGACCAATTCAGTGCTAGGTAGTTTCAGCTGCTCCCTTATTTCCCAAAGGGCTGGATCTGTATGTTTGGTTTGGGACAGACCTTTAAGCCAGATGCCATTTCCCAAACAGCCCTCCAATTTACTACATCCAGGTTGTACTGAGGATGCAGATATAAGCTTGTGACCCACTGAGCCCGGGCTCAGGGGGGTCACAATCAAGTTCAAGTTCAAGTTCAACTTTATTGTCACTTCAACCATATACAGTTTAAAAATACACAGTGAGGCGAAACAACGTTCCTCCAGGAACCAAGGTGCTACAAGACAAGTTAGTGCAAAAAAAATAATAATATATAATATATCTAGTAATAATATTGTGCAAAAAGAGCATTTACAGGTTGGTGTGTGCGATGTTTGCGCTTTGTGTTGGTTAGTCAGTCCAGTCTCAATGTTTTGAGGTATTTGAGTTAAGCTGAGTGATAATGTTAGTGTATGTGTGTGTGTGCGTGTTTATCAGTCAGTCCCTTTTTGCTGAGGAGACGGATGGCTTGTGGAAAAAAGCTGTTGCACAGTCTGGATGTGCGTGCCCGAATGCTTCGGTACCTTTTTCCAGATGGCAGGAGAATAATAAACCATTACGCCATGAAAGCACTCCACTGATGAATTCAGTAGAAAGACTTATTCTTGTTTTATAGCAACATGTGTGTGTCTGTTTAGCATTTTCCTCTGGAGAGCCTTGTTCCTCTGGAACATTAGAATACACATTTAGGACTACTCTGATCAGTTCGCATTTTCAATGTGTGCTGGGGTAAACAGCATCAGCTGAAGCTCATAAGTGAAGAATGACCTCTATTGAAGTGCACAGTGGTAAGTGTAGCTTCTTGACTTAAACGTTCAACCTCTCTCCTTGGAAATTACAGTCATCCCAACAAAAGAATAAAAACTCTACGCCCTCAACTTAATGCCAGCAGCAACAAAACAGTGTCAAACAAAGGTGTTATTACTGACTTATAAAAACAAAGAGGAAGTGCAACAATATTAAAACAAACAACACATAAAAAAACTGCACAAGTGCTGCGGAGAGATAACAAAAATGGATTTCATGAAAATTAATTAAATGTCTTTCCCAACGTCGTGGGAAAGACACTGATGAGGTGAAACGCCGTCATGTAACTTAAATAAGTCGGTCCTATTAAATCAGCTGAGTCAGCGGTAACTTTTAAATGACTTCTGAAAACATTTTTATAGTTGAGCTTTCCCTTTTGGCAAAGCTTATTATCATTTCTTTTAACTTTTTTATCCAAACTATGATCCATTGTTTAGCCGTGTGTTTGAAAAATAGTGCAATACAAATAAAACTATGATAATATTTCTGGACAACCGTCAGTAGGTAGGCATTATTACTGACTGAGATAAGCCTTCCTGTTTCAGATAGGCGCTGACCCCTGTCTGGCCATGGATATCTGCCTGGTTACAGAGGTCTTTAGAGCTGCTTCCAATACATTGAGTACAAGTACTAAGTGCTCATTTGCTGCACAAACCTCAGCAGACAAGAGAATTGCGTGTTTTCACAATACTTGAGTAGCCATGCTTTCAAAATGTTTTTGAAATTGTTGTTTAACGTTTAAATCTTTGGTGACCTAAATTCAGTTAATGGGTACTTCCTATTTTATTACTGGGTCAAAGTATTGTGCCAGCAGGGGTGTAAGCGGCTCTGGATTAAACCGATTACTCCAATTAATGATACAGATTCAATTTATCAAACAACTGAACAAGCGTTGTTTACTAGTGGTACTCGTATTCTGGCCACTGCCCTTCAGCACATGCTTCACCATAGCAGGGGCTCGATGTAAGTCTTACTTTAAACGACAGTAATAGCCGGTAATAGTTTAAGCAGAATAAAACAATAATAAAGTCAAGCTAATTAAAACAATGGGAGCTGTAGGTATAAAGTTGATGACAAAAGAGAGACTTGCACATTTTGTTTTTACAGTTCCAGGCAGAGCAGCTCACTAAATGCTGCAGTAATAATATTCTTCCAATTGTTTCAGGTCTCTATTGATGTTATTATAATTGTTCGATAGCTGGGGACTATTCTACATGTTGTACAAGAAGAGAGAGAAAAACAGCCCTGTTTACACACCCAAAACGTTTATCATGCAGCAGACACACACACACAGAGTTTTACCAGTTCCTTGCTCCGTCTTATCAGGGCCTTGGTATAAGTTGAGGTCAGAGCTATCAGCTCTCACACATTTTACTTTTTATGACTTTTTGGTTTCACTTCTGGTTACAACGCCAGCTCTTCATTCAGCCTGGACTGCTGGACTTCATTAAAAGTCAGGATTAAAGGTGCTTTTTGTACAATTAAAATAACCATCAGCAGTCGATCTTAAAATAAGCTGAATGTCTGTTGTACATTTCAAGGTTATGGTTCTGAGTTTCAGACTGTTGGCTGCAGTGCCAGCTGACCACAGAAAAAGTTGTGTGTGACTAAAGTCTATCTGGGCTGGAAGCCTGCCAGAGGCTACCGTGCAAATTTCCAGTGGACATTCCTATCTGCAGATCCTTCTGTACAGACTGTTGTCCTGTCTGAGCAACTTTTCTGCAAACTAAAATATTCTTTCCACTGTGAACTGTGGATATCCACCCAGTTGCTCTCCAGGGGTGGTCCTCGTGATCTGAGCTGCTCTTTAAGTTTTGCTTTTACTGCAGCCTCCTCTTACGCTGCAATCCTTCTTTCGGTTTCATCTAATTGTAAATGTCTTTAAGTAGTTTATTCTCTTGTCTAAACCACTTATCTCATCCTTCCTTGGTCTTCTAACCTAAAGCTAACCTTTACTGTAACACCTAAGCCTAACCCTTTCTCCATTCTATCATTGTTCTTGTTCTGGCAACTTATTTTATTGAAACTAACTAATGCTTATATATATTTCTATATTTTATTAAACAAAACAGACTGTTTGGGATTTTTTTTTTGTTTTTGGTCCCAACTTCTCCAGGTTCACTCAAACACATCTCAGAATAGATTGTTTCATTCTACTGGACAGAGCCAGTAAAATCCAGCTTTAAAATGAATTCCTCCTTTATCTAAACTGTTTTATTTGTCTGCATTGCTCTTTAACAACTTCAAAACTCTAATTTTTGTGTATTTTCTTTACATAGATGTTACATAGATCTCGACTTAGTAGAAGCTGATAAAAGTTGAAGAATTAGTACTACAGTGGTGGAGGGGGGGTAATCTATACAAGGACTGGCAGAGAAATTACAGAATTAGCATGTGCTGTTTTGGAAGTGGATTAGTAGTTACTGTATAACAGCTATAGCATAAGTAGACTAGATATAATTACACTGCTTTAAATACTATACACAAATTGGAAATAGACTTACAAAAAAGGTGTGCAGGCACAAAATTACTCCACGCAGAATCAACACTATTAAATAACAATCTTAATAAAAATAGTATCAAAACTTACTGACAAAATACTGGAAGCTACAGGAAAACATGTTCTGGCTAAACAGCTGCAGAATGAAATATATTGTAATATTTTTTAATAAGTGACTAGTGACATTATCACAGCAAATACATCAAAGTTACATTTTAAGTGAGAAAGAAAACCCTACAAAACTGAAAAGCAGATTGATGGCTGAAACATTAAGAAAAAGCTGCAATTGTGCCAGTTCACTTGAGGAAAACAACAGCAGGAAAGGATACGACTTCCAGCAGTAACTTAACACAGTTCTGACACCATAAAAGTAATTAGTTATGTGCAGACAGGACCACAGAAGCAGGCTACAGCAATGGAGACCTCAGCTGACCCTGTTAAGTCAACACAACTCAGAATGAGGGGCGGTTTATAGACACAGAGCATAAAACGTTAGTGGTTACCATTCACAGCTTTATAACAGAGTAATTCCCATTCATTAAGAATTTTGACCATGACTTGAATGTACTGAAAGTTAAACTAAACCACTTCCTGCCAAAAAAATAAAAAATCA
This sequence comes from Rhamphochromis longiceps, assembly GCF_057381845.1. NCBI lineage: Eukaryota > Metazoa > Chordata > Actinopteri > Cichliformes > Cichlidae > Rhamphochromis > Rhamphochromis longiceps. The sequence goes on from NC_140563.1 coordinate 41,371,509, forward strand.
CACAAAGGAGGCTCAGCTACACATTAAATTCAGCAAGAAACCACACTATGAGATGGTAGTCTTTGCAGTCTTGGTGAGATTGGAGTAGTGACACTTGAACCTGCACTCCACATTTCAGAGCATCTTCAAAGCACAGCTGCAGGCCAGGACAGTGGAGCTGTTGAACTTTGCCTGACCAATGTATCATTTTCTAACAGAAAGTTCTTGTCTTTGTTCTGTCTACTGTGGCTCAAAATGTTGTCCATCCCTGCTCTAGGTCCTGCCAAGGCTTTCCACAATGGCTTAGAAATGTAATATAGCTTGGATAGGCTCCAGTTTCACTGCAATCCTAAATTGAATAAGCAAAAGAAAACAGATGGATGAGAAAAAGCTGTTAGCTGGATTGGCTTACACTATTGTTTACTGCAACACTTGAGAGACTCCTAGTATTCAGTATAACAACTTCCTTGCTAACTTTATTCATGAGGCTTCACACAGGTCCAAAACATTACCAGCTAGCACCACACCCCAATTCAACTGAAAAACAAAAAAAACCCTCATAATAAAATACACAGCAAAAGGATAAAACAGAAGAAAATAAAATCACAGTGGCCAGCTGGACTTCTCTCAATCCTAATCTTTCACTAGTTCTAGAAGAGGTTGTAAAAATGTCAATTTTATTCAGGAGCTTTGCAGACAGATACAAAAAAACTGATGACTTTGATGAAAGGAAAACATCTAATGATTTCACAAACACCAACTAACCGGCACAACTATCTAGTTAAGCAAAAGTCCCTACTTACCATTACCGATGCTATCTATAGAAACTAATCTGGCTTCACAATTAGACGGTTGCTTCCTTGCTTGATGCACTGTTGGTGCTGTATGACACTCTGGAATCACTATTGATGTCAAGCTATACAGAGGCTTGTTTGACCTGTGTAACAATCTTGACTATTTGGTCCTAGAGGTGTATTTAATTTTTTATTTCCAAGTCCTCAATCAGCTCTTTACATGTTTACTTATCAAGCTTCTTATCGTATTATAATTAAATTTCTACTCACTGACCCCATCTTTTGTGTTATCTTGACTGTCTGGACTATTTAATTTTGTCATATTATATTTATGTTGCCGAGCTAATCCACTTTATCTAAGGTACTTTTTAATCGGTTGTGTTTAGTGTTTGGGCTCCTGCAGCACAGTGGAGATAAAGAAACTATATCGTTATGTTCTGACAAGTCAACACACGCTGCTCTGTTAAAATAACCTGCGCTGCTGTTATCTCTCAAAAGGTCACATGTAAAAATCCCCCTTTTGTCTTTTGACAAAATATCACAATATTTTAATGATTTTTCCCCCACAGAAGAAAGGAAAACTAATTAAAAGAAAACAACATCAGAATAGAGACCAACAGACTGCAACTGGAAAGGATTGGTTTCACTAGTAACTGAGCAAACAGAGCCATAACAGGGTTGTGGCTAAAGTTCATAAAAACACATTCAACCCATTTACCATATACTGACACAACACTGTGTTTGTTTTAGCATGTTGACACTTCCCCAAAAACATGCACAAAACATAGAAATTGCACATACTCTGTGGAAAGGAAAATATAAGTAAACACTTTTTTTCTACTGAAGTAGAGCAGTCCATGTTTACCTACATTACTTCTGTTGCTATGTATGTAGAAATACTCCAACTCAGTGAAGAGGAGGAATGAAAACCCACACTCAAGGCTGTGCTATATAAAACATTACTGCCCTTTCTTATACAATTAACATCTTAAAAAAAAAACACTATTCCCATTACATTACGAAGAAAACACCCAGAACACACAACAGCAAAAGCAAACCAAGAGAAATAACAACTGCAACACCATTTACTTATATGTTTGCAACAGTTTCTGAGTTACACACAAATGGTGATCAAGAGAGCAGACAAGACTGAAACACCTCCCTTGTCGGCTTCTCCTTCTGTTGAAAAGCTAATATTGCGCATGCAGTAACACAACAAATTGTAAACTCGATTATTATTATTTACCCATCTTTTAGTAAAACTGTGAGAAGCTTCAAAGCTTCAAAAGAGCAAAAAAACCTAGTGTCACCACATATAATAACTGTATGCGGCAAAGACTCTCGCATGGAGCTGAAATTATACTGTCAACATTTCCAGGGTGTATCCTCCATCTTGCCTGATGACAGCGGGAAAGCCTCAAGTCTCACCGTGACCCTGAGCTTGATGAGCCAAAGAAACAAGATAGATGGAAGGTTGGCTGCTGGAATCACATATTCATCATTAGCAGCTGAGTCACTGTAATCAGCACAGCACGATATTTGATAACTTGGGTTATGAGGCTTCAAAAGGGTCCAGAACGTCAAGAGTTATCACCCCACCCCAATTCTCTTCATTATAAGGAGAAAAAAACCCTAAAAAAAAACAGCAAATAAGGAAAACAGCAGAAAAAAAAATCTGATTTCAGCAAGAGATTAGTCGACCTGCTGAATAGGAATAGTTGCCATACATACTGGAAGAGTTTTGCTCATGTCCATGATATTTTACCAGCTGCAAATGAGCACTGTGACTCACTGAGTAAAAAAATGCTTCTTTGCTACAGGGGTATGTGCGAAATGCAGCTGCACAGCACCGCAAATATGAAGCCAAAACAAATGACTCTGGTGGGCAAGAGACATCTCACAACTGGTGAAGGTTACGTAAATACTATTACCAGTACTGATGCTGTCTTACAGAATTTAGACATGATCCAATATCATCCAGCTTTTTCCGGTTCCAATACCTTGGCTGTGGTTATCTGCTGATACTCAGTATCAATAGGAGATCGGTGAAATTAGGAATATGTATTCCTCACTCACAGACAAGGAGCTGACAGTAAACAGGTGAAGAGAAATAATCGTGCCTGGCATAATAAAGGCTCACCACTAAGAGTTACACAAAAACCCACGTCCTTCCATGTTCTTAAATAAGATTACTGACCAAACATGACGAGGATGAGAAGGGCTCACTTTATCAGGTCACTTTGACCAATGTTAAAAACTTTTGCGAGCATACAAGCAGAAGCGTGAAATACGTCCAAAATACGGTCCCTCAGCTATTCGCTTCTTCTGTGCTATGTTAGCTCTGCTGCTAGCTGTGGCAGGAATGCAGAGAGGTGGACTGAATGGACCAAGGATCTGCTCTTTTTCACCATTAGCTGATCAAATTATTAGCTGGGGACATACCCGAGACGAACTGTTCTGGCATTAAGAGGAGAAGACTGGACTGTATTGTTAGTGCATGATGTGTAATTTGGAATCAGTGCAAACTACACAACAGGGACACCGTCTCTAAACTGTTTAAGGAAAATGCACTTTAAAAACAGAGTCAGTGACTTTAGAGTAGATGATCATACATGTTAGAAGTCTACACTAATGTTATACATTAAAAGGGATTTTCAATCTCACAATAAGGATTCTATATAATTAATTTAACACTGGTGTCAGATCAGTACTCGATATTTCCAGAAAGCCCAAAGTCATGGTATTAATATTAAATAGAAACTGGAAAAAGTCAAGGCATTTCCCTACGTGATTAATATATAACTATATTTTATCAGAAAGTACCAGCTCTTTTACACAAGATTCTTGGATCAAGTAGTAACCACATAAAACAACAACATCTAGTGACAATGACCACCTTCAGTACATTCTTTATGATGCTTTAGGTATTGATATACATTATAGGTATAACCATGTATACGTTTAGTTCTTTACACTAGCTATTTCATATTCAAAGTACATAAGTAGAAAAATGCTGTTTACCCCAGATCTGTTGCCAAGTAACATCATAAGCAACAGAAAAATGAAGGCGACACCTTCATAGTTTCCTATGTTGAAATGCATACATTTAGAAGATTAAAAAGCATGTTTACAGGCTGGTACAAACTGATTTGAGTTCCCTTCTTTCACAACAACTCAAAAGAGGGTAAAGAGGTAGGCTTTAATAACTCATCCACCTTGATGCTGTGGTGTGCCTCACATTTTCTAACTGGAGTTAATGAACTGGACCTCTTCACTGTATCTATGTTACTCTATGCCCTTTGGATCATTTTAATGGATCATTTGACAAATATAAGGGCTCACTGAGTTACGCAGCCAAGCCAATAAGCTTGTGCTGTTTTGTTAGACTGCTATTACTCTGCTACTAAACAGTAATAAGCTGACGTGTACGCCAAATATGACTTCCTACACCAAATGTTAGCATAAAGACTTCAACTCTGAAAGTCGAAAACAAGTGGGTGACATCGCAGTGACTACATCCATCTTTTATAGCATCTATGGTTATCTAATGCAGCAGATACAGAGAAAGAGACAGAGGTAAGCTGGAACTTTACCCAATGTGACTTTTTGGCTAAAAATACACCAGTGCTGTTTCCTGCGAATGGTCAGTGATGGTCAATCAACCAAAATATAAAGAATGCAGTGGTAAGCAAGAGATAAGAGGCAGATAAGAGGTGACGAGCAAATCATCGAGTACATTATTTAAAAACAACAACACACAGCAAGTTGCTAACTGTGAAGCATTCTGGCACAGACTTTCAGTCACAAGTGAAGAAGGCTGTTAAGCTGTCTGAAAATAATAAAGTTCAGGGTCAGAATTAATTGAGCAATTTCACATTTGCATTGCACACTAAACCCTACTTCCTTGGACCTTGCTCTAATCTAGCCACAAGTCTCTCTGTGTTGTGATGGTTCCTAAAAGGGTCATAAACATTATTTAAAGAAAGTTGTGATATGAAACAACATGAAGCTCTTATCGTGCTGTTCCATTTTAAACCACTCAACTAATTTTTCTCCACTGCAACAGCTGACAGTGCGGTTCTTTGTACATGACCTGGATAAAACTTGCACACACTGATGCAAGAATAATGTACTTTCCCCATAAAATGCCTGTGTCACTGATGTTGTCCTTCCAGTAAATAAAACAGTTTATTTGTCTTTGAAAACTGTGCCAGCTCTGCCTACATACACAACTGAAACATTACCAAGGCTATTAGTGGTTATTTTACAACTAAAATAAGACAGCAGTGGCAAACTGTATATATGTCAGATCTAAACCTAACATACTTATACTACTTCAGTATATCCTTGTTGTGATAAATGTGGACCTTATTCTATCACCAGCACTTTCCTTCAAATGGCATACAGTCAGAATAAGAATTCTTTTTAGTATTACTGATGACAGATGATTCAAACATTTCAAAAATTATAAAGCTTGAACTGGAAACTGACTGCTCTCAAGAGTACAGGCTTGCAAAATTAATCATCACTACTATAAAGAATCCATTCAAATCATAAATCTAGCAGCTTTGTAATGTAAAAGGTTTGTAATAAACCCTACCCCCATGAAGACTCAAAGTTGGGGTTTTTGTCAAAGGTTCTTGAGAGCGCTGTTGATTAAAGGGATGAGGGAATCCCCTTTTATTACATCTTACCAAAACGGTCTAATACTGTGCAACCGACCTTATCGCTGGAGTTTATTCATACTTGAGCTCATTTTCCAACGACATAAAGAAGATCATTCTCCTGTTCAACTGGTCTGTATCCTTTTCAATTGGAGCAACAAATATTTCCAGTTATTAAAGTATTCCCGTTTACTGATAAAAATCAGAGTAAGCTGTTACAAATGCCTTTTCAGGGAGGACACGAATTTAGATTAAGATAATGGTTGATTTATTTTTTGTACCTTGCATTTATATGTGTTGAATGCTGCGAGCTCTTGCAAGCATTAAATAAAGCAACCTGTTCTTAGTGGTTTTCATTCAAAGGTTTCCCAGGAGCCTCTCCTTGGTGATCTAAAAGCAGTATATGATTACTGTCTAAAAACCTTCAGCAAATAAAATCTGTTACAATATGGAAGGAGCTGCCAGACATTTTCACTAAAGTACTGATTTAAAAGAGGCAGGGGAGACTTTGGAAGAAGGCAGTAAGCAGCTGGACAAATCCCCATTGTTTGAATCTTTAGACTAGTTAGACATGCTATTCACACCAATTTAAAGTGAGTTCTGTACTGGGGTGCCAGGAATATGTCATGCAATACAATTAAGCCGTTTCCAACATGACAATGAGTTCAGTCTACAGGCCTCTATAATAATTAGCCTTATCAAAGACAGTCTGTAATGAGGAACTGTACGACACACTAATGTAAGCCTTAAATCAGTTTAGAGACTGTGTTCCTGTTGTGTAGTTTGCACTCAAGATAGACGTATCTTGAGCTATGTATTTATTTACATAAATAAATACATTTTACAGCTTATGTATTTAAGCTATAACTCCAGTAACAGGGAGGTTAGTGGAGTTAACTAAGAATAAACTAAAATACAAAACTAAATGAGCAAGACTAACAGAAATAAAGACAAGAATTATGAGAAAAATGGGAAGTAACAACATCACAACACACTTGATGAGACATGCATTTGTGTCCTGGTGAGACTTGGGATTACTATTCTATATGATCATCAATCAAGTGCCATTAAAAATTGCATTATTCTCAAGTTCTAAAATACATGCTCCTAATGAATAGTCTCTATATCCTAATAATGGCAAAAAATAAATAAATAAATAAAACTAAGAAAGAAAGTAATAAAAACGAAACTAAAACTACACGCTTGTAGACCATAAAGACAAAACTGAAATATGCTAAATCCTCATTGGGTGCTAACTGAAAAAAATCAAATTCCTAAGATAAAGCTCAGAGGTAAGAAGGAAAAACAAGTAAGAGTATAGAAAACTAATAATTCTAGGATGCAGCTCCCCAGTGAATTAGTTCCTGAACACCCAAAGTTTAACAAAATAGAGAAATCATACTATACATGTTTGTATGCTCCCTATCTCCTCCTATACGAGTGAACCAATCTTGATGAGACATTGTGAGTGCCAATGCGTATATGGCATATACAAACATTTTATACAATTCCACAATCGAATATGTTTGTACAGTTCAGCTTAATAGACAATTTGACTGTACACCGAATGGAATGTCATAGCATAGAAGCAATGTCATATTGAAGGAACGTTATATTAAGGTGTAGAATGTCGTAGTGTAGAATGGAATGTCATAGCATAGAAGCAATGTCATATTGAAGGAACGTTATAGTAAGGTGTAGAATGTCGTAGTGTAGAATGGAATGTCATAGTAAAGATTGGATTGTCATAATATAGAAAGGAATTTCATAGAATGAAATGTCATATTGAACAGAACATTACAGTAAGGTGTGGAATATCGTGGTATAGAATGGAATGCCAGATTAGAATGCCATGTCCCAGTATATAATGTATTATAGCATCATACTTTAATGATGTACATAGGTATATAATCTGGTAATAAAGGGTTAAACTAGTTATAAATAAATGTAAACTGTTGACATCGCTGAGTTGACATCGCTTTATTCACGTCAACAAACATGCAAAGCTCTGCAGAGGGGGTCTTCATGAAGGTCAGCTTTTTCCTGAAGGTCTGTAAAAGTGCTGCCTCTTCAGGTTTTCAAAACTCGAATTACTGGTTGATAACGGACTGCTGATGGCAGATGGGCACAGCAGTACATATAGGCTGTAATAAAATCCTGATCCAAATCAATGATCATTAGAGTCTTTTTCTTTACACGGGCATGTTTGATAAACTGAGAGTGGACTGCAGTGAAAATCTAACTAAATGGATTTTCTTAGTAAGTTTCTTGTGTGCAGCCGTTTCTATATTTACCACGTAAACACAAGTATGGCAGGCACATGCTCAGCAAAAACTTTCTGTAAAAAAGCAAAGTTTAGCAAGTCTGACTGCCACACACCAACTGATGAAGCCCGGCTCGACTAGCTAAGTTATTGCGCTAACCATAAGCACGATTAAATTCATAGCAACAATGACTCCTCTCAGCATCACCCGCACACGCTCGCACTTACTCTCCTTCCTTTAGGTTACGGCTGCTTCAGCTTCCCTTCCGTCCGCTCGGGTCTGCGGGTCGGCGTGTAGTCCAGTGCTGGGTCAACTTCGCGCTACAGCTAAGCTACGACGGCTCCTGAATGTTCACCATAGCTGTCAATAAAAGTACCCGCTGCTTCGTTATTTTCTCCCTCAAACGCCATCCTGTTGGTCTTTACATATTTCCCTGCGACTGCTTCGTTTTACTCTCCACACTAACTACACTGTAGGTCAGCTCTCCGTATTTTCTTTTTTTTAACCCGACATGTTTGCTTTAAGGTCAAATAGAGCACGGACTGAAACCTCCACCGTAGAAACCTCCTGTTATGTGCGGACACACTGATACAGCGACAGATTATGGAGGTTTGAGGGCGGAGCAGAATGCCCTTTTTTTTCTGTTTAAGCTCGCTTCTGGCTCTCTGCCCTCGCCCTAGCTCCTTCCGCGTTTGACGTAGAAAAAATAAAAACGATGTTGATATATCAGCCATCAGCAACAGTGTTTACTTTTGGCCCCTTTACAGGTCTACTTCGCTTCAGTTCATATGAAAATACTGTGGGCTACTTTTCCTTGAACACATTTTTATAGCTTTGACCTTTTTTAAGGTCATGAGCCTAAAAATCCCTCCCAGCCACGACATTAAAATGTTTTTACTCATTTAAGCATTATAGATCGATGGTGTTCAGTAAAATAAACGGCATTCTCCATGATGAGTGCCACTCTGGCCATGTATGGAGGACCAAAGCGTCAAAATAATAATAAAAAAAAAAAATCAGAAAATGTATAAATGCCCTTGCTGGATGAGCCTAATATCCAGTTAAATCAAACAACTATAGAAAATATGTATCTGTATATTTTTAATTAATTAAAAATAATTATTTTTTATTATGTTTTATTTATTTCTTAAATTAATGTTATTTATTTTAACTGTCATAAACAGGATGTGACAAGTGATAATAATAACAACTGCACTGCATTAAAACATTCACCGGTCTTTAATCCGGTCTTTAAATGATGACTTATGAACCCTGCTTCTGAGTCCAAACTACTCTTCGTTTATTAAGGCTGTTGTGTTTTTAACATGTTTTAAAGCTTTGTATCTTCTTCTATTTAATCTGAACAAGCCCCTAAAAACAGTCGGTGATCACTGTCGGCCTCTCTCGGTTTTCATTACCACTGTTTTTTTTAAAGCTCAGTTTTTAAAACCTTACGATGTAACTACAGCTCAGCCCATGCAGCAGTATGTTAATGACTGTGTTGCCACCACATAGCCCTACAAACGCCACTGCTGTTTAGTTTCCTGTCTTCATTTATGTCGGAAGTGATAGCAGAGCTGTACATTTAAAATTTTCAGAAATCCCTCAAAAAGAACATGGTATATTATTTAATCTTAAAAATTTGGGGGGAGTCCTCCCACGTACCATTAGAGGGAACCCATGTGGTACACATACCACAGTTTGAGAACCACTGCTTTATTAGATTTATTGGCACTGCAAATTTTGCTAAATTTTATTCAGTATACTGGGGGCAGTGATATAAGAGAGAGACTTCAGCTACAAAAGCTCACATAGTCACATTATTTTTTTAGCTAAATGACACATTGTTTTCTAATCCATGTCTAATTCGCCTTTTTTTTTTCTGTCACTTGTGCTGCTGCAACAAGTTCATTTCCCCAGTGTGAGTTTAAATAAAGTCCATGTCTATGTCTAAATCAACATGGTTACATAAATAAAAGTGCAAGGAAATATTTCTCTACACCACAAAGTTGACTGAAATAACCACGGGATGAGTGGTGACCTAAAAACCACAGGTGACAGGAACTTTGGGAAGATTTGGTCAAACAGAAAGCAATAACCTTGTTGCGTCTCACTTTTTGGCCCATTTGCAACAGGGAAACATATGTATACGTAAAATTCAAATTCTACCTGATTGAACAAAATGTTCTGTGATGAATGGTTGATATTACAAAGACATTCTGTTACCAAAAAAAGAGAGATGTCTCTCCAAGATTCTGTTTTGGATTAAATCCTTTCTTTTTCTCATCTCCTTTGGAACACTTTAAAAGTTCCAAAATATTATCCTCTGGCACAAATTGGAGCAGTGTAGCAACCATTCAGATTTATTAGCTCTTTAGACCTGACCCTGCCACTGATGATCCTCACATGCTTTTTCTTTGAGTTAACTCAATAAATACACATTTTGTGTGCAGCCCCAAATCCACGCCTTGAGGTGGTTCGCATAGATCAGCAACTTCAATCTATTTCCATCATATGACCACTGGAATGCAAAACTCTGTCCACACATTATTAAAAAAAAGTCAAATGCATTTCACAGCTGACCACACAATTTATCTATATTTTTCAAGATATATAGAGATACATTTTGTGCTAAAATAAACTTGCAAAACAAACAAGACAAACAAGACAATCATCATATTGGGTCTTCAAGCTTGTGCATTATACAAACAGATGATGATGATAGAACATGTTTATGTACTATGACTGTAAAAGCTCTTCATTTATATTAGTGAAGTTTTCTGCCTTAAAGGGTTTCTATTGTGCTAATTATCAAGTTAATCTCTGCTCAAAGTTTATCTTACACTGTTTGAAACAAGGTGTTTTAGCACCTTTTACTTTAAGGCCACCCTCCCTTTAAGACAGATTTTCTTCTAATTGCCTAACCCGGGCAAAAAGAAGGTTTGAATACACACAAAAAAAATTTAATATCTGACTTTACATAAATTAATTACATGTTAATTTTCCATGTAATTTCGTAACATAAGTACAATTTAAAATGTAAAATTTAATGGAATTTGATCGAATGAAATTGAATAATACTTGATTAAAATGCATTCAGTTTATACCAACCATATTTCTCTTTATGATTGATTATTGAAATACATAAACCCTTGATAGTGTGTATTTCAGTTGCAGTTTACTCTAAATCATTGCTTCATGTTTTTCAAAGGCAAAGAATAGTTCTTTGACGTGCAGAAGGTGGGAGGGTCTTCCGTGCACAAGGCCAGAGCTCTACGTTTGAGGTGACCAAACTGAGAAAATATTACAGAAAATAAAAAAAGCATGATAAGTCTGCTGCACATTACAATTTGAGTCCACCTGTTCAATTTGCTCCAAGGCTGCAAGTGGTGGGACAGTGAATACCAGTGAATACCAACACAGCCCATTAAAACTGTTTTGTTTTTTTAAGTAAACCAAATGTGTTTAATTTCAAGGTCCCGACCATGTAAAGCTCTTACTTATAGGTATGTACACTGAGAAGTCAAGGAGGACATGAACCAAGTGTGTTTGTGTTTTGCTTTGAGCATCATTGCAGAACAACAAATTCTTCATATATATACACACACACATATGTGTATATATATATATATATATATATATATATATATAGACATGCACGCACACACACACACACATACATATATACATATATATATATATATATAAAGGCTGAACTAAAAGCACTGAAGGGGTTAATTACTTCATGCCCTCTTGCATAACGTGGATACGCACGCAGGCACCCACACACACACTGCTGCCACAAGCCTCCTCAGCAAAGAGCCACTGCAAGTCAGGATGCCTGTTTCTTTACCGAAATAAATCCTTCCACATCTGCAGAGCGTTAATTAAACCTCAGGAACGCCAGAACCCGTAAGGAGATCAGGTGAATAGAGAGGCCAGTGTTTCCTCAAAGTTATTTGGGGTTCTCATCCATTCCTCACCCAGGAACCGTTACCACGGCATGAGGCTGCAGTACAAGGTGGGGCTGGATCGCTAGATATTGATTTGACTGATTATGACATGTTTGAATTTGCCAGTAAATCATGTTATTTAGGGCTAATGTTATGGTATCTCCAACAATGCCAAAACCTTTACAGTGTTTAAATGTCACACATGCAGTATACTCACTCCTACACAGGGCCCAAAACCTATTTGAAAAATGAAAATGAAAACATGGTTGTTATCCACATTTTGGAGCCTTTTAATAAACATGAAAAATTAGGGTAATCTATGCAGCTCACACTTGCATCCATATGATAACAGAACTATGCTCTTACTATAGATAGACCATCATGCCAGGCTGTTCTGAGACTCTGCAGTTTAGTTTGCCCAACCACGGGGACTCCATCCTCAGCAAAATGAATGATCTTAGAGAAGAACATCGCTTTTGTGACATCACGCTCATCTTGGGCAGGCCACAGGACTCTACTGTCCATCCTCTCCAGTTCCAAGGTCACAGAGTGGTGCTTGCAGCATCCTCAGACTTCCTGCGTGATCAGTTCCTGCTTCACAAAGGCCGATCAGAGCTGAGTGTGGCTGTTGTTTCCAACGTGAAGGTTGCCAAGACACTACTCCTGTCCTGCTACACAGGGTTCCTAGAGGTGCAAGATCTAGTGTTTCTGTAATCACAGAGCTGAATATGGCCATATATCAAAAGTCTTTTGAGCTGAGGTGTTTGTTTTACTGTATAATCATTCATTTCTGTACTATAATGAAAGGTTCTAGATATAGTTTTATAATAGATCCATATTTAAAGTGAACAAGAGGAATATTATTTTAAAGGGGAACCTATTGTACAAATTTTTCAATCCATATTTTTATTCTTACATTCTATTATAGTAGCTCTGCATGACTCACGGTCTCAGAAGCTCACAAAGAAGTATAATAAGTCCTCTTTTTCTTACGGTTGGTGCTGTTTCTTTAATATTCATTGTTGCTTCATCCATTGCTGGTATGCAGGTCCCTCAGAGAGAACTTGTGAGCTACTTGACTGCAGCCAGTGTACTCCAGATGAGCCAGGTGGTGGAGAAGTGTGTCCAGGCTATTTCACAGTACCTCAGTCCCACCACGCCTTTCTTGAATCTGACTAGACTCTCAGAGGAGAAGGAAACCCAGCAGCTCAGCAGCAGGTGGCTTGGTTCCAGCTTTGATAATCCGAAGGAAAGGGATGCAGCCCTGCCCGACGCTATCATCCACAAAACAAATAGCAAGGAAGTTGGAACAGTCGTGGTAAACCCCAGGTTGACAGCCGGCCAAGAAGCCAAGGTGGATACTATAGGACTGAGAGAACCCAGAGAAGCCAAAATCGACTTATCTCAAGATGCAGAATGTTGCCTTGACATGCTGAAGTTGGGCAAAGAAGGAGATGCTCTGCCATGTTACACAAGCAACCCATTATCTCATGCTCCTCACACTGCAGGTAATCCACACCCTTCTGCAGTTTTACATGACCTAATGTCTTCCACAGCCACCATGATCAGTTCTGCAGCTGACACAGAACTGGTAAATAGTTCCAAAAACCAACACGAACAAGATGTTAAAGATTCACCAAAGGAGGAAAAGAAGTACATGCCAAAGGCAAATCAACTGCAACAAAGTGGAAAGCTAGGGAACTCTAGTCTTTTTTGCCACCCTAAAACACCTCTGTCCAAGATTCATTTTGCTGCAGATAACTCGGATACAGTAGTGTTCCAAAAGCCATACCTATGCAGAAAGTGTGACAAAGTCTTTCAGCACTTTGAGAGCTATGTGGGCCACCTGAAGGAACACAGACAGTATTTCTGTTTGGTCTGTGGAAAAGTCTTTTCTCAGAAGAATAATCTGACTCACATTGGTATCCACACTGGTTTTAAGCCTTTCAGATGCCCTCTGTGCCACATGACATTTACCCAGAAGGCCATGCTGCAACACCACTTCAATCTCCATACATGGGAGGAAGCCCCTTGAGTATACATTGTTGTGCTTACAGCACCAAATGCCAGGCCTCTGGTGCCACCTAAGGGAGAGTTATGGCAACAGTTAGCTGCAAAATGTGAGTTTGCCATTAAAATAGAAGATTTAGCATAGTTATTTAATTATTGCTTACGACCTGGAGGTCCAAAAATTAAATGAAGAAATACATACATCACAATAGAAAATGTTGTTAAATGCACAAAAATACAATTGAAACTAATTGCACGGTTGCACAAATTATAGTTACTTATATTTTTCATTGTTATTGTTATTATGTTTTTATTTATTTATTTTTTATCTCTGTCCATTATTATTATCTTCCCTGCTCATTTACAACCCCAATTCCAAAAAAGTTAGAATGCTGTGGAAAATGCAACCAAAAGCAGAATGCAATTATTTAAAAAACAAAACAGGTTTTTTGTTTGTAGAAACACAAAGAAGGCCCAGGACTGTCAAGTAGCTAGAAGCCAATTAGACAACAATGGGGCAGCATCTCTCTCTTAAAAGTTAATCAACTAGTTTCCTCAGTTCCCAAATGTTTATGGGCTGTTTTTAAAAAGAAGAGGGGGCTCTACACAGCAGTAAATATGACCCTCTCCCTAACTGTTTTGAGATGAATTCACTGCCATCCAATTCAAAATGTCCTCGGGCATTTTCTCAGTTTAAACATTATGATATGATATGTTTTCTGCATTCTATGGTGAATACAATGTGGGTTTCTGGAAAATGCAAATCATTGCATTCTGCCTTTTATTGCAACAAAATTATTCAATTGCAACAAACTGAAGAGCAAACTTGGAGCAAATAAAAGTCTTTACTGTTCTGAAAAACATGAGTAGAGTGAGCTCACAGAAAAGCAACTGCTTCACCATTTGACCCTCTAGAAATTGTGTACAGCTCACTGAGCATGACTCGGCAAGTGGGTTTCCATGCTCTCTCACTCCATCCCTTCCCTGCACATGTCTGCTTTTATCCCTCAGCTATCCTTTTGGCCCAGAAATGTCATTGTCACTCATCTTACTGAATGGAACACTAGCCAGTGGGCGCCTCAGATGCCACTGGCACTGTGTGCAGACAAACAGTGAATGCATGGCTTTGGTGTAGGTATTCAGTTTAGAAATTCATGCAAATGTGCGTTTGTGTGTGACCAAGGAAGACAGAGAATGTACATAAATATAGCTGAAGATAAAATTAAGCAAGCATTGATCTACCTATTTGCACTTGCATAAAGCAACTTAGTCCGAAAAAACATCAACATAAAGAAGTAATCTTGTGAGTTATAGGTCAAAAACAGAAAGCGAACATAAGGAAAACATCTTAAAGTGTAATAACATGAATAGTCATGTGATTGTTTCACTGAGAAGGGATTGAAATTCTCTTCAACAGCAATCAGTGCTGCTTCCATGAACTAGGTCAGAATTTATACAGGCATGTGTGTTTGCACACACCACTGCACACATAAATAAAATCCATGTATGTAAGGTTTTGGAGCACATCCATTATGGATGAGATGCTAAGAGAGAAACAGCAGGGAGGATGAAGACAACGAGGAAGATGGATGAGTAGTGGCAGAGATATTGATGGAGAGTAATTATATTAAGGAAAAGTAGCTTCTTTGGTCTTATAATTAAAATTATACAGGATCCATATGTGGCTCAAGAGTTGGGAGTTTGCCTTGTAATCGGAAGGTTGCCCGTTCGAGCCCCGTCCTTGGGCAAGACACTTCACTCGTTGCCTACTGGTAGTGGTCAGAGGGCCCGGTGGCACCAGTGTCCAGCAGCCTCGCCTCTGTCAGTGCGCCCCAGGGTGGCTGTGGCTACAATGTAGCTTGCCATCACCAGTGTGGGAATGGGTGGATGACTGGATATGTAAAGCGCTTTGGGGTCCTTAGGACTAGTAAAGCACTATACAAATATAGGCCATTTACATATCCAAGACTGACTTGGGAAAAAATGGTTTTTATATTCCTGTGCCCACATTATGACCAGATGTCAAGTTAAGCTACAAGGAAAGAGCAATAAAAAGCATCGAGGAAGCGTCTAGCACTTTAGAATGGCAATGGCAATGTTTACCATGTTAACTGTTTTTGCAGTTACTTACATACTTGGAAAATCTGTTGCAGATTACAGAAAAATATGATTTCTGGATATAATTCATCATCTGGGGATGATTTGGATATTTGTACCACGATGAATTAGATGCAGATTCAATAGATGTCAAAAAAATTCACAACAAACTCAAAGGATCATGATCATGCCAGAGGATCATGAAAACTGGATTTGGATTCCATATCCTGGAGACAATAAATGTTTGCTTGTGTATTTGATTATGGACCATTCCTAGAGTTAATAGGGTTGATTTTTGCATAGGAAAATATTATATTAAATAAATATTTAATATAATATCTGAATGAGATTATGTTGTTGGAGTAATTGGCAGGACAGTAGCCAAGAAAGCAGAGAAAGAGCAAGGGGGAATGACATGCAGAAAATAGTTGAACCCAGTGGCCTTTCAGCATGTGGGTCACCTGCCTAGTCAAGTAAGCTACTGTGTAGCAGCACCCTGTGAATGGTGTACTTTGCACTAAAATATACCTTTAACAAAACTTTACCCTTTTTCTAAAGCTTCATATGAGTTTGAACATGCTTATATGAAGCTTTGTTTTCATGTAGTACTGAATAAGGTGGCATTGTGCTGTGACAGAACTGGGGAGAAAGAGCCGAGAGGAAGAGATAGAATGTTCACCGTATTCTGAGGTAGGATTATGGCTTAAGTGCATTTGATTACAGCTGTATCAAAACTGACCTCACTGTGAACACAGTTTCAATACGGAGGAGCTGTTTTGTGTGTGTCAACAGAAAACTGGGAGAAATAAGTAGATATTGCTTTCATCAGACTTGGACTCGCCTCTGTGCTGCTCGGTGAGGCATGTGATATCGCATTCGTTATTTTACTGCAGAGACCAAGGAAATGTGTGCTTTGTCTGATAGACTCTAGTTTGTTCATGTAAACTATGTATCTTTCTCACACATAAAAGTCTGCCATGCTTTGACTGACAGCTTTTCAGTTGTATTTTCTTCCCTTAAGTATTATTATTAAAGAACACTGCATACATTTTCATTTCTATGTCAGTGACACCAAACTTTATTTATACAATTGTGCCTTCTGTGGCTTCAAATGACACAATTCAAATAAAATTGTAGCTATAAAAGCTTTGATGTGAAATTTTGTACTTCTAATTTCAGTTTTGGACCGAAATCTCAAAAATATTTTGTATTATAAGATACTTATTCTTGCCTCCAGCAACACTGTGGGGAATTTTTGACCAAGATATGTCCTTTAACTCATCCATTACACAAATATTCAGGTAGCTTCCTTCATCTGCGCAATAACACTAAGATTATAACCATCCTGTTTGTGATGCTGGAAAACATTTGTTACCTCTGCTGGACTATTGTAAGTTATTATCAGGCTGTTTTGAAAGTTTTCTAAAAAGCCTTCAGTTGACCCAAAATGCCACAGTGAGAGTACTAACACAGACTTGTGTGAGATAATATTTCTTCTTTGTTAGATTATCTTTATTGGCTCCCTGTTAAATTCAGAATTGAATTAGAAAACCTTCTCATAAACAAAAGTCTTGAGTGAAATCCTAAACACGTCCTAGTAATATATTATCCCAACAGAGCTCTTCACTCTCAGACTACAGACTTACTTGTGGTTCCTAAAGTTTCTAAATGCAGAATGAGAAGCAGAGCCTTCAGCTATCAGGACCCTTTACTATGAAACCAGCTCCCAGTTTGGGTTCAGGGCGCAGACATCCTCTCTACTAATCTACTCTCTAGATTAGGTTTAAAACTTTCCTTATTGATAAATTGTGTAGTTATGATTGCAACAGGTAACACAGATGCCATTATTACATATTATGAATGGTTGTCTTCTTTATTGTTGCTCTGTGGTTACCCCTACAAAAGTCTGATGCCTGCAGCGGCATCCTGTTGAAAGGGAGTTCTTCCTCCACACTGCCCCCAAGTGGTTGCTCACAGAGGTTTTTCTCTAATTCTGTAGGATCCTTACCTTACAGTATGATGAACTCTGAGAAGGCTGTTTCTGTGAACTCGTGCTATAAAAATAAGGTAAATTGGCAACAAGTCAATAACATGACCAAAGGGTGGCTGGTTCTTCTATTAGAAATAGCATGAGGAGTTGAGTCATTTGCGAAGGGCAAAAAGTAGACCCCCTCTCCTTTACATCGAAGGGCCACTTGAGATGGTTTAGGCATCTGACCACGATGCCCCCTGGGCACCTCCTGGGTGGGGTGTTGCAGACATGTCCCACTGTGAGGAAGCCCCATGGCAGACCCATGACATGCTGGAGAGATTACATCTCTCAACTGGCCTGAGTGGATATAAAGCCATTTTTTATTTTACCTTTCACTTTCTGAAGTCTTTGTGGTCATGCAAAGTCCTGCAAATCTCAAAATAAAAAAACAGCCGAATTTTATCTTCTTATAGTTGAAAGAACCCTAACTGAGACTTAAACTGTAGAATACATTCAAAAGTATCATGTTACTATTATCCTGAAAACTGTGGCAGTTACTGTTTGTTTTATTATGGTTCAAATTGAATGTAAGGTGTTAAACATTATGTTGTTCCTTTATTGTGGTTTATATAAAAAAATATTACTGTTCAAGGTAGATTTGAACAGGTCCAAAGACGTCCTTGAGGAAACATCCATAGCCTCAGTGCACCACTTATATTGTTAGACATCAAACATGTAACACGTGCTGGAAAGATTTTTGCTTCTCATAACAGCATGATTGTAATATTTACTGTAAAAGGTTTTAGCTTACAGAAATTCATACATCAAGGGCTTTTGGGGCACAAGAAGAAAATTTGATTCTGTATGTAAGATAACATGTTTACAGCTCAAAAAGTGTTTTGGAACAGATTTAGCCTTCCAGTATGAATCATAATGAGTAGGCTCACGTCTCCTGCAGTGAACAGCAGCTCACTGAGGGAAAAGCCTGAGTTATTACAAAAGTGTGATTCAGATATAAACAATGACAATAATGTGACAAGCGTGCAAATTTCGACTAAAAATCAAGGTTAAACTCATTAAAGACCAGGATTACAGTCATCATGACTTTTGTCACTAGTAACTTGTTTTACTGATCACTAAAGTCTGTAAATGCGCTCACACATGACTGCTATTTCGTAAACAGCAAAAATGTAGAATGAATGGATCATTAAATATATACATAATATATATAATAATATAGAAATATATTCACCCAGACCTACAGGTATTATCCAAATGTCTAAGAGAAGCTTTTCAGCGTTGTTAAACACGGCTGTGGGCTTGAAAACATTTCATAAAGTGGTAAAGGCAATTAAGTTTAAACATTTTTCCGCTACTCCACAGCTTCGAACATGGTTGCAACAGCATGCGGGAACTGCTTGTGTTTTCGTGTGTGAACTTCCTCTTCGCAGACGCACTTGTCGATGCGCATCCTCTACCACCCTGCTTCTCGGTCTGTTCCTTTAAATGCTCACAGCCCACGCCTCGAAAAGCGGCTTGTTCCGGCTTGCCCCTTTACATCTTTTTATCCTTGCTCACAACATTAAACTAGTGCCATCCTCATTACACCGCTCCCCTGACCCTTACGCACCAGCCTTTGAAGCCGAACCGCGGTGCAGTTAGTAAATCATATCTGGGGTGGAGCGTGCCCCTCTCTGTCCGTGCAGCTCGGTGCTGAGTCCGATGATGAGGGCCAGTTCGGGAACCATCACTGGCGGAGCAATACCACCATCTCCTCGTTTCAGCTTCGGTTTGTCAAGCAGAGGGCGTGTGGCTCGCCGTACCTGAGAGGAGCGAGCGTCTCTTGTCACGTATTCTGCGAAAGGGGGGCAGAGGATTAAAAGCGGACCAAGGCACCTGTCTCTACTGCTCTGGGATGCCGTGCCGTGTCGTGTCAGTGTCGCATTAGAAATAATGTTTCCCCTGCGCTTGTTTTGCAACTGATGAAGAATAATTTTGAAGGCATGTTCACGTGGATGGCTATGAATATGTTTATTCCGGTGTTCTGGTGTAACGCGTGAGGTAAGTGACTTATCCAGAGGTGCGCGCTACTTTCTCCCGCTGCTCAGATTTTTCTGCAGAGCTTTGACATCTTGGGGTTGTTTACATGTTTTTGTTTAGGGTTTTTTTTATTCCCCCATCGTTTGCAAATAAGAGCTTGTATCGTGGCTCATGATCTAAAAAAAAAAAAGAAGAAGCAATGTCTATAATAACCATCATGCTCCTAGCGCATTAATTTCTAGAATTGAATTGGCACTGGTGTTATATTAAAAGAAGGTGGGCTGTAGTTGAAATGAAGTGACAGCACTTAAGTGAGCTGGGAATACAAACGAGGGGTTTTTCTGGAAAGAGTTGAGGCACTCAGTGGCAATATGTGAAGCGATATGAAAGTAGATGTGCTGCTGTAATGGTGGAGACTGCTTAATGTTGGCTCCAGTGCGCGGAGATCGCTTCCAAGACAATGTGAAATTTATGGAGTAACATCGCTGTTGCTGAGAGAGTGACTTCTTGAGCCGTAGCAGAGCAGTTTCCAAGTCCAGGTGTTGCATATTATTTACCGCCGCTGTCATCTTAAAGTTTAAGCATGCAGCATGGCCGCCCTGCAGGGAAGGTTACTGTATAACCTGCTGATTTGCAACTGGAAGCAACCTTGTGTTCTAGCATTATTAACCAAAGGTGCAGCAGCCCTCCCTCCACTTTGCTGCAGACACAAATCACAGGCAAAGTGAAACAGACTATGGTGCAGTGTGTATATAATATATGCTGTATAAAACAACCAGCAGCAGCTTTGTGAGATGTATGAGTGCCCTGCCTCCCATTTAGACACTACCCCCACACACTGTGATGACAGACATAATGAATAAATAATCACACAAGCCCACATACCCCCACAGTACACTGAAAAAAACAAGTGACATGACATGGTGAAACAAGTGATATGAAATGTAATGAACTCACGAGTACCATTGTCTTATCAGGGTTATCTTGGCACTGTTATGACTTAGAGTTGCTAAGCTTTGACAACATTTAAAACGAGCTGTGTGGTAATTCCAGTGTATTGGTGCGACTTTATGTTATGGTTTTATATCGCAGGCTCGAAGTGCATCAGCGTTCTGTGCTCCCTGTGCAGCAGATTGGATTTTCTGTGCCCTTTGAGAGTCTTGCAAACAATTACCTGGCGCCATCATTTCTCAGTGTTAAAGTCTAACTTTCCCTTCATCCTTTATCTGCTGCTGACTGTCATTTGCATTTATTGTTTCCACTTCACAGAGGTGCTGCTACCTACTCAAATAGAAAGTTTTCATTCATATAAAAACTGTCACTGTGAAATGAGGTTTTCCGATTTGCGATTTTGAAGTATCCATTAAACTTTAAAATGTAAACACTGAAAGATGTTATTAAAATGTTATTGGCAGCAGTGTTGTGCGCGTAAAGTTTCAGCCTTGTTGTGCTTCGATGTTCCCACGAGGCTTGGATGGTAAAATTATGGTAAAATTATGGCTGTGATATTTGTGAGGTTGAATTTAACAGGTCATTGGCACGTTGGCGAAAAGTGTTAAAAGTCACGAGTATTTAGAAATATTTCAGCCTTTTTTAATATAATGTGTAGACATATTTCAGAGGCATTAAATATGAATAAACTGGAGCTGTGATGTGTTCATTACAAGTAAATTACGTTTCGGTGGAAAAAGTAGGAGAACCCAACAAACCCCCCACCCACCCAACTGCACTTTATTGTAAAACTCTTGAAAGCATTGATATGTTTTGCGAAAATGTCCTTGGCCTTCATGAGCAGCATTAACTAAGCATGTTTTTCAATGGCAGGAGGAACCGGAGGTCCCAGAGGAAACTGTGTACGGAGAAAACATGCAAACTCCACACAAAAAAAAGGCGTTGGGTTTTGAACCTTTGACCTTGAGCGACTGTGGTGCCTTATTCAGTAGCAGTCATAACACACACACGCAGCATAGTGTATCAATACATAATTAGTGCTTTGTGCCTCTTCTGTGTTTTTTTCTTCTTCTCTGTTTACACAGATATTGTGATGAATCACAGGGGGGGTCTTGTCATGCTGGTATTGTATTGTGAATCCTCGATACAGGAAATGTGGATTGACAATAAAAGGGAATGTCAGGCATCCAAATACATTACGTCAGAATTTGGCTTAGAGACAGTTACAGTCTGAACGTCTTGGACTGCAAAGCCACAAGGAGGCCCTAAACTTATAGCTGTCACAGCCAATTTAAGATTGTATTGTCTAAGCACTGCATAACTGCTTAAAACATGTTTTCCTATTTCACTTTTACTATGCGATGTTGGCTTTAAAATTGTTTAGAAATACAAATATTTCCCTTTGTACGCCCCACGTTCTTTGCTTTCTTCATACACAGAAGTGTATGAAAAAGTAGTGCTGCCCCTGAAGGGTCTCTCTGCAGATACTGGGGGGGTGGAATAGAGGTAACTGTGCCACATCGCTCCGCTGGGCCTACAGAAATACTTAAGCGGGAGTCAGAGTTAAAACATCATGACCCAACACATTCAGGAATTGGTGGCGGCAACAGACGCACACGTAAGGTGTAAGGGCCGCATATCAAAATTCACCCATCCATTGTTACTACATGTCTGTTAGCTCTCACTCCAGCTATGACCTAATCCTGGTGGCTAGTGGGTGTGTTCTGCTTGGACTGAAGCCTCATTGGCTGTCTGCTGGATGATCCTTACTTCCGCTATTCCTTTCAAATGTGCTGCCATTTTCAGTAGCAGAAATTAGATTTCAGTGTGTAGCGAAAACCTGTAACTGTAACAAGGACTTGAGCTGTGGCATGATATTTTCTAAGAGCTTCAACTGTGTTAACTCAGTCTTAGTCCAAGCATAAGTGATACCCATGTGATGAGCTAAATGTCACCCCGATGTAGAGTATTACTTCAAGTCCTGTAGAACACTCCCTAACAATCTTTGTCTGTGTGTGTGTCTCTCTGTGAGACATGCCAAAGGAAACTCCAGATGCCCCCCCCCCCCCCCCCCACACACACACACACACACACCCAGAGGGGGCCAAGCAAGGCCTCACAGCCAGATGATAGCTCGCCAACTGTTGGCTGTAAAGACACAATGTACTTCTCATCGTCAACTGAGTAGAGTGGGTAGCTCAGCAGCAACCATGCGAGGAAAGCAAAAAACTGCTTTGGCCTTGTGTGTTTTAAATTTCACCAAGCTCGCTTATATTGACCCTCTTCTTTGTTCATGCTCTTCAGAATGTCTCATTCTCAAGTGAGAACTCGTGGCGCTTCTGCCACAGGCATCCCCGAAAGAATAAAAATTAAAAAAATCATTGCTCATAGGTTAATTTCCCTTTTTTAGTGTAATCAGAAAAGGAGAGGACCTCGATGAGGAAGTTGTGGTCTGCAGTAATGCACACCCACTTCTTTCTGTCACAAGACTGGAAGTATTCATGACTGTGTGGGCTTTGTGTCTGTTTGTATGTGCATGCTCTGCCTAAATGCAGCAGTGATGCACTCATGCAAGAAATAAAAATCTTGTGTCTATTATGACATTTTTTTTTGTTGCCACTCATGTGATGTGAGGTACTCATGCTTTTTATTTTAATAGTGGTGTGATAGCGTAGGCTTGCATCGAGCAACCCGGGAAGTACTGCTGTACCTCGAGCACTCAGGCACAGTTGTAGCTGGGGCTTATTTGTGAAAAAAAAATGACGGGATAGCAGTTTGTCAGAACAGGAACAGGTGGCTGTCAACGTGACTACAGACAGTGAATCACGGTTAAACAGTTGCCCCCAGAGGCTACACCCCCCTTAATCTGCAAGGACTCACAGAAAGACATTATCCGGCTCACGCGCCGTGGTAAAACTCCCCACCTTCTTGGTTTTCCAAAAAGCCCCCAGAAGCCGGTTCATCACATGAGTGTTACCTCACTCTTTAGCAGGTTGTGGGCTACAAAAGCTGTAACCGGTGTTATATTTGGGCTTCTCGCGGAAGGAAATATGACGCGCGAGGACAGAGCGGGGCTATCCACGCGGCCAAGCAGAGAGCGCTGCCGAGGCGAGTCGTGGGTCGTTCCGAAGGTGCGTATGTCTTGTTTTGCAGTAAATCTGGCAGGCTGCCATTTATGTGATTATGGCTGCATATGGATTTGCAGGACTTTTTGGGCATATTTGCTGTTTAACGCGGAGTACAGCACGTGCGTAATGCGCACAGTTCCTCTCTTTTTTTTAACCTCCTTCTGCTGCAAAGTTGCCATTGTTAACAGACTTGGTTTTCATAAAGCTTCCAAAAATAGTATTTAAAATAAAATTAGAAATGGTGTCTTTTTCTGGTTTTGGATAATAGTTCTCCATTAGTTTGATACATGCAGTACCTACACATGTAAACAAAAACCGGTCCAGCCGATTAACAGCTCCCTCTAATCGTCGTCTTTTTTTCAGTTGGCGTGTGCGTGATAAAGTTATTTTATTGTATCTCTAAATCCGTTTGAGTGAGGGCACCAGCTGTTGTTATTTTAGTGAATATTGTACTTTGAGCAGATGCAACAGACTATGAATGCAACAGGCGCTCACCATTTGAAGGCAGTGTTAAACATTTTGTATAGTGGAGACGGAAGGATCATGTTGTGTTTGATTTTTTCCTTTTTGTGGTTATATTTTATGAAAGGTTTTGCGTTTGGTCAATAACCAGCTATGTATAGAAGCTTAGTCATGAGGCTTTTACACAGAATATTAGCACATTTGCATGTGTGCTTGTCAGTTGATTCTCTCTGTGTCAGCCCTGTGATTGACTGGCCACCTGTCCAGGGTGTAGCCCAACTCTACCTCCAAGACAGCTTGGCTCTGCTGACCCTGAGTTCAAAATGCAGCTGAGAAAATATATGAATGAATGGGTTTGGTCAACTGAATCATCTACTGACAAGATGTTTTTAATCATACTTTCAGATTAGTCATAACATCTCTATAATATACTAAGTATTTCATATATAAATAACATGCAATATAATACAGAAAAAACAAAACAAAAATAAAACCACAGCATTACTTTATCCCATAAACAAACATCCATTATAAATTCAAAAATAAACCTGATACTTTTCCTCCTCTCTCATGCTGTACACAGTGAGTGGCTAAGCCTGACTCTTCTAGTAAATCACAGCAGTATTTTATTAAAGCACTAATGTAATCTGGATGTTAATGTAGTAAAATAGAGTATCCTGGCATTATATCCTGCACATTGTGCCAAAGCGACTCAAATCTTGAAAGCGGCTTTTGGCTTATTTCCGATTATCTGTGCACATGATTTAAAATATATTGGAAAATGTATAATTACGTTTTGTAAAAATACAAAACAATGGATATTAAAACCAGTATTAATGATCTAGAATTGCTTTGGGTTAACTTTTCATGATACTCTGTGTGTGTTGGTGCAGTGTTGGGCTTTGAAATTGTCCTCACAATAAAAAAAAAAAGATTCTGGTACTATTCAGCTCTATGTGCATAGCTGTCTGTGCACAACTGTCAGTGCTTATCAGTTATGTCCACACTCATGCACACTCAAGAGAAGGTACGGTATGTTATAAAAAGCAAACCAGGAAGACTCAGCATGACTAATTTCAGTCTCACAATCATGTAAAACTTTTCTTTTGGCTTCTCTACTAATATACATTCTGAACTTTTGCACTCTCATAACAGGTTCACAAATAATGCTGTTAAATTCTCTTTCCTACTTGCTGTTGTTGTCATCGTCTGTTCCCACTTGTTGTTGCTTTTGTAATGAGATCGGTGAAATATAGACCTGGACTTGAAACTGTGTTCTCGCTGAGGAGGTGCCATTTATTGCGGTGTGTGTTTGGGGAACACACACCTACCCAGTGGCAGCTACTTCTTTTAGGAAGTTAAACGGTTTTATTGCCCTCATTGCAAATAATAAACGTATAACTTTTATGACATGTGAGGGGCTGCCTTTGTACTTTGCAAAATGCGTGGAACTGAAATACCTATCCAGTGTTCACACTTGCTGGGCTTCATGCACATCGGTCCAAATGATATTTGAGTTCAAATGAGATATATTAATTGATCCCTAAATAGCTAATTCACATCTTTACATCCTGTTCCTTACAGTCATCGTTGGCACTGGCAAGCAGGTGCTGTTGTCGGGGTCGTTGACATGCGTTCCACCTGAGCTCGGCATCGCCTGTCTCGGTGGTGTGGTGGCAGGATGCCAGTGCAGGCGGCCCAGTGGACAGAATTCCTGTCCTGTCCCATCTGCTACAATGAGTTTGACAGCAGCGGCCACCAGCCCATCAGTCTGGGATGCTCCCACACGGTGTGTAAGACCTGCCTACACAAACTGCACCGCAAGGCCTGTCCCTTTGATCAGACGCCGATCAGCACCGACATCGACCTGCTGCCTGTCAACTGCGCCCTGCTGCAGCTGGTTGGCGCTCAGGTGAGGCAAAAAAGAGAGAACTCCTGTTTATGTGAGCGATTGTGACACTGTCACAGTGAGAAAAGCCTGAAGCTTTATGTGTTTATATATCTTCTGTGTTCATCCCTGGTATGATATCAGGTCCCAGATGTTCAACCCGTGAGTCTGAGCAGTGCAGCAGAGGTTAAACACTATGAGGTCTGCAGGATGTGTGTAGAAGAGCTGGCTCTCTACCTAAAGCCCATCAGTGGCTCAAAAGGTACTGTATGTGTGCTTTGTGTGGTACATTTGGGCAGTTGTGAAAAAGAATTAAGCTCCTTATATTCAGTGCGTGGGGACTGCAGTTGGGCTGCCTGTGTAACTTGGCATTGATGATTCTCACACTTCTCACGATGCTGGAAGCTTGTGTGCTTTTATAAGGCTGAAGGAACATTCATCTCTCTGCGGACTATATAAAAAGAAGATTTTATTACTGAAAAAGACTGGTTCTTTGTTCATAGACTTCCGGTTTATGGGATTGGGGCAGTGTTCATCATTTTGCTCAATGGTGATCATATCTGGTTAAGAAGGAAAAGCAAGGGTTTGGTTGGAGGTTATTACATGCATAAGAACACTGACTGCTCAGCTGTTGTTTTTGTGTAGGAGGATAAAGTTCTTCTTAATTTGTTTTTCTTCAGCTATTATTTAATTGAGACTAAATATCTGATGACTAAAGTGAATGCTTTCATTGTTATTTGGTTTTAGAAACAGTGGGTTTAACTCCGGAGCTGTCGCTTAATACAGGTGTGGCAAACCTGAGCCCGAGTGTGCTCAGTAGGCCCATGCAGAGGAAGCTGGTGACCTTGGTGAACTGCCAGCTGGTGGAGGAGGAGGGTCGCGTGCGGGCGGTTCGGGCAGGCCGGTCTCTGGGGGAAAGGACAGTCACCGAGCTCATCCTTCAGCACCAGAACCCCCAGCAGCTCTCTGCAAACCTCTGGGCTGCAGTGAGGGCACGGGGCTGCCAGTTTCTGGGACCCGGTAAGTGTGCATGACAGAAACATATTAGCTATATCACATAGTGCCTCTATACTCATGCCTGTGTGGCAAAGCACTTTCTAATCACAGCTAAATTCCAACCATTTGCATAATGTATATGCATCATCACTGGAGTGCTGTAAGGTATGCTAAAGATGTAAACATGTAAAACATGTTGTCTTAAAAACTATCACTTATTAAACATTTGACACTCTGAAGTTTTAAATGTGGAAGCAGTGCAGTTAAAGAGTTTTCCTTAACATTAACGATTCATGCTGTTAGACTAGATTTGTGTCACCCTGTCATCTTTTATCAAGTCAGTGGACTCATTGTGTCCAGAACTGTTTAAATTGCTTCATCAAACCGCCTGCTGGTGCTGGAACCTGGTGTCCTGTGATGATTACTCATAGGGCAGATTCTGACTGGGAAAGATTTTCTTGTCATGATAACACAATGAGTTCATTTAAATCTGAGGACACCTCCAAAACCCTTTGTTTACTAGATATAGACTTGCCTTTGTTTAGTCTTTATGTAACCAGTGTTGAATATTCGAATATGTATAGCATGTGCATGCTGCCCATGTCACTGAGTGTGTTTGTGCTAAAAAGTTCTCTCTTTTCTCCCCACTTCCTCTTCATATACTGCTACTTTCATTCTGACTTCCCCCTTCATTACCACCTTTTTCCTATCCTGTCAATCTCTCAATCCTTGTACAACCCTCCAACTCGTCCTCCATCAGCTATGCAAGAAGATGCACTGAAGCTTGTCTTACTGGCTCTGGAGGACGGTTCAGCTCTGTCCAGGAAGGTGCTGGTTTTGTTTGTAGTCCAAAAGCTTGAAGCTCGATTCCCCCAGGCCTCCAAAACCAGCATAGGCCACGTCGTGCAGCTGCTCTACAGGGCTTCCTGCTTCAAGGTACAGGCAGTAGATGTATGCACACTTACAGGAATGTGTAAACATGCTGCAATGACAGGTTCTACATTTCAGTGAACTGAACAAGCAAACCACAGATCATTGAATTTGTTCTATGTCAAACGTTACAAAACCATCACCATTTGGTGCTGTCCTAAGAACCCAAGCCACGATAAATGGCCTCATTAATGGAGGGGACCTAAATAGATTGTCGGGTACGACTACAGGTTTCTTTTCTGATGAGGCGGTGCTTCAGATTAATATCCCCTTTTTGGCATTGGTTTTGTAGGTACTTTCCAGAACTTACATTCTCGTCAGTACAATGTTTTCCAAAAAAAAAAAAGTAAAATAACGATTCGTTTAAAATTAGTCATAGTGTCTGAGAAAGCTTTGCAAAACTCCCTTTCAGCTGTGGATGGATATGAAAATGAGCACAATCCAGTGGATTACAGTGTGAATCCTCTCCACTTAAATACTGGTACTAATAATTCATAAAAGGCCACTTCTTTATTAAGAAGATGGGCTTCTTTAAATATATTTTCGTGTGTGTGCGCATCTGTGTGCGCGCGTGTGTATTTTTATGCCTGTTATCTGATGACAGACATCGCTGGCAGGGCAGAAATGCCAGCTATCTGCTTGTGATGCAACGGCAGTTTATATTTGCACCTGTTGCCCCGCCTCGCAGGACAGACAGAGACATCACAGAGATACACAGAAAGATAAACGATGCAAAGATAGATAAAGGAGTAAAGACAAAACCTGATCGTGAAATTTGATTGTGTTTTTATATTTGTAAACAGCTGACAGTTGGTGTCTTATGATGATTACTCATAGGGCAGATTCTGAGAAGGGGAGAGTCCCTTTGTGTGATCTGAATTTGAGTGTTTGAGTCTGAAGACACCACATGTTGACAAAGTGACGGCTTTGTTTGATTTACGAGACTAATTGCAAACACGACACTCAGCATTTGAGGTTTCACAGATAGAAATGTATTGTAATTTAAGGACAAGGAGAGTTAACAGGAATTTAAAACAGGCACACATTTTTCCAAAGAAGCCATGCAGGTGTGCATTATAACAACATGATTTCATTGCTGGTACAAAATTACCATAGTAGCCTTAATCATTCAATTTTCTGACCCCACAAAACGTCAATGGTGTTGATAACCTAAAATTGTGCCTCAGTTTTAAGTGCACTATTTATAATATACACAAGAGTACATGAAGCTTTATTTTGAAATCGTGTTAAAGTTTGATTTTTCTTTTTTTTTTGTCTGTCTAATCGTATTGGAGACAAAGGTCATTTGTGTCCTTGTCTCTTCTTCTCACTCCCCTGTCTCTCATCCCCTCTCTCGCTCATCCATCTTCATCATCAGGTGACAAAGCGTGATGAGGACTCCTCCCTGATGCAGCTCAAGGAGGAGTTTCGCACATATGAGGCACTGAGGAGGGAACATGACGCGCAGATCGTCCACATCGCAATGGAAGCGGGCCTGCGAATCTCACCTGAGCAGTGGTCCTCTCTGTTGTATGGAGACCTGGTCCACAAGTCACATATGCAGTCCATCATTGACAAGGTACCATTAGGCTTCGTGTCCTCACCTCTGGTGACCGTGTGCAAGGTTGTGACAGCTTGAATTTGCTTTTTAAAATTTCAAGCAGTGTTTATAACTAGAGATGGCACGATACCACTTTTTTATGTCCGATACTGATATCACAAATTTGGATATCGGCCGATACCGATATAAATCCGATATAGTGTTTTTTAATCAATAAAACTGTTTTTTTAATATCTTGCTGCTTTTTGTATAAGTTCATACTCAAGTTAAAAAAAACAAACAAACACTAAAGCTAATCTGTTATACCTGTATGCAAAAAATACACTGCACCCAAAATATTTCATAGTTCAGCAATATTGATCAATCTAATAAAGTTAAACCTACTCCATCCTCCCTATTCTGGTATTTTAAAGAGTACTTAGCGTAAATATTAAGCAACCTAACTAATAGTGTTCTAAAACTCCCAGCAAAAAAGAAAAAAAAAAATAGGGAACCACCCTCCACCTCATGATGCTTAATCGACGTAATCAACTTTAATTTGATGCAGTGTGAAAAAAATGCTCAGAAATCAATTATTTTTCAAAAATAATTAAATAGATTCAACATCTTCAACAGAACTGCAGACTGCACAGATGGTACCTTCCCAAAGGAAAAAGTAGTATAGCTTACTAGGGTATATTAGACTTAACAGTTACTATATACAGTAATGGACTTCTATACATTTTACATCAAATTAAAACTTTGGGTGTAAGATTTGGATAATTATTGATTAAAAGCTAGACATTTTAAATGAGAATAAGAAAGAAAAGTATTTCTTTGTGCCCCCTTTTCCCTGTTCATGCCCTATCGGCCCCCCTGGCTAAACTTTGCTAGATCCGCCCCTGCACAGTTACCAGCCGTCAGCTACGTAGAAAAAGATCCTCGAGTAGAAAGTAATATTAAATAAATTCTAACGACAGCTTAACAAGCTTAAACGTGCTGCTGTTGTTCAGCTGCTGGTTTCCTCTTTCTGGGCAAAGGTGACTCGATATATCAGTTGTTAAGCTTAACGCGGGAATGCTTTACAAACATTCAGAGATGAACTTACACATTTGCTTTACTTCTCTCTGGGATCACTTCCTCGGAGATGAAATGCCGGATTGGTAGCGAGGCTACAAATACACACAGCCGCTCTATCACGTGACGCATACTGCTGCTACGTGCTACGGTTATGAGCCGAGTTATGCCATGTTGCAAGTTTTGTGAGGTGCTTTTTTGATATTTAATGGATCGATTACATTTTTTATTTCTCTCCGATATCCGATCCAGTAATTTATGTCAGTGTCGGACCGATACGTAATATCGGATTGGTCCATCTCTATTTATAACAAGCGTCTGGAGAGCGGAAGCAGAGGAATACTGCAATCATCTGTTTATTAATTCCTTGAAAAACGACCATCATCTTCTTTCATCTGCTCTAGTTGCAGTCTCCAGAGTCGTTTGCAAAGAGTGTTCAGGAGCTGACGATCGTCTTGCAGAGGACAGGAGATCCTGCCAACCTCACAAGCCTTAGACCACACCTAGAACTGCTAGCCAACATAGACCACAACCCAGGTACGTCCCTTCATTTAACACCATGGATCTCAAGCTTTTTCTCCACATGCCCCACACTCCACAGTTTGTATCATTTATTAACAAGAAAATAAGACCCAAGTCAGGTTTTTGTGAAATAAACGGTGGGACAATAGCATCAGGTTTGTTTGTTCATTTGCTTCCCTAGCATCCTCCTCTGTCACATCAACCCATTGCTTATCCTCGTTCAAAATCTCTGTCTAATATCTCCACTCCCCCCATTTGCACATGTCCAAACCATCTCAGCTTTGCCTCTCTAACTCTGTTTATATTGCCCACCTTATTCAATTTTTTTTATTTTCTTTTATACACTGAACAAAAATATAAACGCAACACTTTTGTTTTTGCTCCCATTCCCCATGGGATGGACGTAGAGACCTAAAATTCATTCCAGATACACAATATAACCATCCCTCCCAAACAGTGGTCACAAATCAGTCCAAATGTGTGGTAGTGGGCACATCTGCCATATTGAGATAATCCATCCCACCTCACAGGTGTGCCACATCAGGATGCTGATCTGACATCATGAGTAGTGCACAGGTGTACCTCAGACTGCCCACAACAAAAGGCCACCCTGGAATGTGCAGTTTTTTGTGCTATTGGGGGTCTGGGGACCCAGAACCGGTCAGTATCTGGTGTGACCACCATTTGCCTCATGCAGTGCAACACATCGTCGCATGGAGTCTATCAGATTGTCAATTGTGGCCTGTGGAATGTTGGTCCACTCCACTTCAATGGCTGTGCGAGGTTGTTGGATATTCGTGGGAACTGGTACACGCTGTCGTATACGCCGGTCAAGCACATCCCGAACATGCTCAATGGGTGACATGTCCGGTGAGCATGCTGGCCATGCAAGAACTGGGACATTCTCAGCTGCCATCTGCCCTGAACAATGTGAACCATGATTCATCCGTGAAGCGCACACCTCTCCAACGTGCCAGACGCCATCGAATGTGAGCATTTGCCCACACAAGTCTGTTACGGCGACGAGCTGGAGTCAGGTCAAGACCCCGATGAGGACGACGGGCATGCAGTTGAGCGTCCCTGAGACGGTTTCTGACAGTTTGTGCAGAAATTGTTTGGTTGTGCAAACCAATTGTTCCAGCAGCTGTCTGGGTGGCTGGTCTCAGACGATCTTGGAGGTGAACCTGCTGGATGTGGAGGTCCTGGGCTGGTGTGGTTACACGAGGTCTGCGGTTGTGAGGCCGGTTGGATGTGCTGCCATATTCTCTGAAACGCCTGTGGAGACGGCTTATGGTTGAGAAATGAACATTCAATGCACGGGCGACAGATCTGGTTGACATTCCTGCTGTCAGCATGCCAATTGCACGCTCCCTCATTGCTTGTGGCATCTGTGGCATTTTGCTGTGAGACAAAACTGCACATTCCAGGGTGGCCTTTTGTTGTGGGCAGTCTGAGGTACACCTGTGCACTACTCATGATGTCAGATCAGCATCCTGATGTGGCACACCTGTGAGGTGGGATGGATTATCTCAATATAGCAGATGTGCCCACTACCACACATTTGGACTGATTTGTGACCACTGTTTGGGAGGGATGGTTATATTGTGTATCTGGAATGCATTTTAGGTCTCTACGTCCATCCCATGGGGAATGGGAGCAAAAACAAAAGTGTTGCGTTTATATTTTTGTTCAGTGTATATTTTTGTTTATTAGTTCACTCCATATTTCTACCCCTGGATATCCCCAGTGACTCCACCTACAGTAGCTTCAACAGGCCACTGGTGTGGACTGCCACATAGAGAACAGTATTCATCCATCAATCCATCCAATTTCTTGCACTTATCCTTATGAGGGTCGCAGGAGGGCTGGAGCCTATTCCAGCTGCTGTAGGGTGGGAGGCAGGGTAACAGTATCCATATGGTTCTAATTATTAGGGTTTCAGAAGGATTGTTGAGTGAAAAAAGTGCTGCTTACATGCCAAAAGGCAAATTGCGAGTGCAAGACAGAGGGAAAGTTATGATTCATCATGTGTGCTAAACATTTACTAATCAAAACATAATGACTAAGTGTTTGATGTCTATTTGTCTTTTACATACACCCTCAGCACTCAGAAATGTATTCTGCACTGTGCCTCTCAAATCATTAGACAATATATTATACATGCTGCATTACTGCAAGTGGCTATATTTTCTTTGGTGTCATGTGGGATATTATCCCTCTGCAGTGCTGCTGCTGTGCTACAGCCAGCAAAAAACTGGAAGCTTGTGCTTTTCAAACAAAATAGTCATGTGACCTTCAGCTGTACAATGTATTTTGTGTTAATTATCAAATCTTGACATCTTAATGCACGAAGCCAAGATCTGAATGCTGTAAATATTACTGTGACATTTCATTATGATAGTATTTAGCTTTAGCATTCCTGCTTTCATATCTTCTTTAGTTATTAGACTGTGTAGGAACGTCCAAAAAGATAGAAATAACTCTCCAGATGGGGAGAGTATTAATTTGACTTAATGGTAACAGGGTCTCAGTTGTTTATTCTATATTTTCAGTGGGCTACACTACAAATTTCTTGGTTGAATTCTACTTGGGCTTTCTGTAATTTAGTTCTGTGAATAGCTCACACTTACATGTTTCGGATCATCAGACAAATTTAACAATTAGCCAAAGATAACCTAAGTAATCACAAAGGGCATTTTTAAATGATGATTTCATTTATCAGTGGAAAAAAGCTATCCAAACCTACCTGTGTGAAAAGTAATTCACCCTGCCCTGCCCTGTCGACATCTGTCATTCTGGAAAGCATCACAAATAATGTCCAAGGCTTTGGAACTTCAGTGAACCACAGCCAGAGTCATTATCCACAAACGGAGAAAACCCAGAAGACTAGTGGACCTTCTCAGGATTGGCTGGCCTACCAAAATTACAGTTCCACTTTTGGGTGGAACTGTTTTAATCCCACTATTGGGTTTAGGAAGCACATTGAGAAATATGGGTTAGGGCTAGTAATTCCACCCTTTACACAGAACAGTAGATTAAATTTTGTGGATTTCTAGTAATAAAAACCTCTGCTTAACAAACTGTATGTTGTCGTTCTGTGTGCAGATGCTTCCGCACCATCATGGGAGGAGCTCGAAAGTGTGATGCTGGCTGTAAAGCTGGTGGTTCATGGTCTAGTGGAATTCATACAGAACTTCAGCAAGAAGAGCCATGAAACTCCACAGGTACCCTGAGGCTAACAATTATAGTCGCAAAACAGATAACCAGGTATAAGGTGGGATGTGCTGCAAGTTTGTAAATGACCATTAACATAATATATGTTTTAAAGAGCTGGTAGAGCTGTTAACAGCTAACAGATTTAGTTGAGAGGACTGAACCTCGTCTTTAAAAGTATAGCCAAGCGAATAGAGACTGAAATTGCCGTGTGAGTCTCATGCGCCTGGAAAAGCACTGAAATTGTTGTTGTAGGGAGATATGTTCATTATAGTAGGTTTACCTATGAGATAAACGTAGTAGTTTAATAGTTGGGTCTGTGCATTTTGCAGCCTCAGGCAAACAGCAAGTATAAGACCAGCATGTGCCGAGATCTTCGTCAGCAGGGAGGCTGTCCCCGAGGAACCAGCTGCACATTTGCGCACACACAGGATGAGTTGGAGAAGTGAGTGTGCAACTACATAACTTCCATTTTCTATGATTAAAAAAAAATAGCATCTAATACATGTCCATTATACTGAATGCTCCTGTTGTGCATCCTTTACTCGATAGATTTAGATTGAGGAACAAGAAGAGCAGCAGTGTGGGCCGTGGGTTCCCTTTAGCGCAGGGGGGAATGAATAAAACTTTCACCATGGAGGGCAGCATTCACTCTGATGTGTCTGGAGGAGTAGGACAGGGGCTCAAAGGCAATGGAGACAGCACAGCCACCATGGCGGAGGGAGTACCCAGCCTAAATCACCCTCAGCTGATCTCCAGAGGGCTCGATGTGATGGAGGAATCTAAGCGAGCTGTGCCAAATGGAACTAGTGGGCCCAATGTGTCTGGCTCCAACAAAACCACATCTGGGTCAGCAGAACAGTAAGAGTTGTTTCCACCTGTTTGCTGATGTTTACATCTTCTGTTGTTGGTATTTAACCCTGTGATCAATGTTAATTTTGCTTTAAGCGTAGCACTGCTGTTTATATGTCTAAGAGAATAACTACAGGTGAAAACTCTAGCACCATATGAATTTCCAACTCAGTCCTAATCTTGTACTAACTCTTTTTCTGTGTGTTGTCATTCGGTTCATTAGGAAGCCTCTCTCTCCTCCCAGGACTCCAGTCAGCCACTCATCAGTGATGTCTCCCTTGACCACAGTCGGACGGTCTGATGGTGGTGCTCCTATACCCAAACATGGTCAGTTTATTCTGCGTCCATCGCATCCTTCTCAGGCGTCCGAGGTATACTACCAGGAGCCTCACTCCACATATGACACTGCCCACTATCAGCCAGCCTGTGAGTTTGTTTTTACACGAAGTTGGATGTGCAGAAATACTTCACTGTTGTGCGATAGGCGGAAAGTGCTCATAGCTTCTGTTTTTCTTCTTTCCCTCCTACTCTCCAGCAGGTTCCTATTACCCATCAAGTCTTCATCCCCCTCACAAACCTTGTATGGCTCGGTTCCTGCGATCCTCCAACGTCCCAGAATCCTCTCTGCCACCTTCCATTGGTCCTCCATCTTCTTACCCAAATGAACCTCAAACTCCACACCCACCTTCTTCGTCTTCCTCGGGGTACCCATCACACCCGCCTAGAGATCGAATGGGACCTCACACGTTCCATGCCCACCCAGGGCACCCAATGGGCCCTGCTCATGGAGTTTACGCTCCCCTCTATGACAGCAGGAGAGTATGGAGGCCTCAGGTGAGCAATCTTGACTATCATACTACCATAAAGTGTGGTAATTCTGCGACTTTATTTGTAATGTTGATGATTACATTTGCAGCTGTA
Source organism: Rhamphochromis longiceps (assembly GCF_057381845.1). Classification (NCBI taxonomy): domain Eukaryota; kingdom Metazoa; phylum Chordata; class Actinopteri; order Cichliformes; family Cichlidae; genus Rhamphochromis; species Rhamphochromis longiceps. The sequence continues at coordinate 41,407,762 of NC_140563.1, forward strand.
CCACAGAGAGGACGCCAGGAGTAACTCACTGCCTCCAGAGGTGCTGCATTCCTCTGTCTACCAACCTCCACTCAGGGAGAGGTTCAACTCTCTAGACAGCAACTACTGTTCTGGAGCTGAACATCGTGCAGGGCTACACAGGGTAGGGGAAACAACCATAGACTGTATATAAAAGACATACTTTTTCTGTTTGCATCGAAGCTTTGTTTAATCTATGAGTCTGTAGAGCGCAGTTGTCACCATGTAAACGTGAACGTTTGCGACTAAAAATAGACCTGCAATAGAAACGTCTCTCGGAGCAGGCATGTGAATAAAAAGTATGACAACAGCCCACACGGCCCCCACTTTTTAAACAGAAAGACTGATAATGCAGCAGCAGCAGCAGCAAAGACGATGATGTCATAATTTATACACACTCAGAGCAAAGAGGCAGAGCTGTTACCGGCACAGTGAGCTCACAGTGAGTGAAAAGAAAATGTTTTTCTAGCATCCAAAACAGCAACACTGCTACTGTAATCACCATTAAAATCTTTGCTGGGAAAAAGCTCAGATATTATGGAGGGGACTGTAGCTGTCAGAGAGGGGGTAAATAAATGATAGAACAAAGCTGTAAATACATTTCATCTCTTCAGTTAAGTGGGCATATGTAGCGTGGGGGTGTACAGGAATTGGCACACTTTTAGAGCCAGCCCCAAGTGGTCTATTGAAGAACTGCAGCTTTTGGCCCTTTATCTTCCAACATATCTTCACCATTGCCGAGGGCAACACTCACTACTAATTGGCTGGAAAAATAAACTTTGCTCTTATCAGTAACATCTCGCTTAGACATTTAATTCAGTGGTGATATTGTAATTTCCCCCATGGCTCATTTGAAGAGCAGAAGTCTTTAAAATAAAATAAAAATATATATATTTGAATTATTGATCAGTGGGCATACAGAGAGAGATAAGTGACTGAGTTATGCTGTAATTAAAAAATAGTGGTCCCTACTGAGGAAAATAATGCTAACATCCCAATATATCACATTACCTTATCAATTTTTAATTGGTGGTGGTCTGTGTTACACTGAACAGATTTATTGCTTCTTTACAGCAACATCTCCTCTCCTTCTCTTACTCTTTTTACACCCACATATCGCCTCACCTCTACCTTCCCCTTCAGTCACAGAGCTGCAGCATGGAGCTTCAACCTCCTTTATAGTCCTCCCACTTCTCACCCGAATATGTCTCTGCCTCTCCCACTCACTTGTCTCCTTCTCACATCATCGTATAGCATTAGCAGCTATACTGCTGCAGTGCTAAAGCGCACTTCACCGACAGAGCTACATTACCTGTCGTACATAACAAGACTCGTTTTGTAGGGTGTATTTGTGGAGATAAAAGTGAAAATGAGGAGATGCAGTGTAAAAAAAATCTGCAAAGAGCAAACAAACATGATCCCATCTGGCATTATTATGCGTTACTAAAAGCCAAGAAAAGAAAATGAATCCACTAAGTGCAATGCAACTCAGTATCCCCCCCACTTGCATGTACACGTGATGAGGAAAACTAATAGAAAAAATAACCACCGTGAACATTTCTCTGACACATAAAGGACATTACATTATCTTGCATAGTTATTTACAGTTTCCACCCTGGCTGCTACCAGTTTCAGACCTAGGCCACACAAGTGCAGAAGACTGCAAAGGCTGTATCAATACTACCATTTTGGGTTCAGATATATTATTATTCATATTATTCTTATATATGCTGTAATATCTCTGTTGATGTTTCCTCCCCTGCCCATCGCTTCCCTCTTCAGGACTACGGACGTGTTGCTCTAGGCTATGAGGATCTGTTCAGAAGGAAGCAGGAACAGTGGGCTCATCATCACCATCATCACAGTGCCAACAGACCCTCCCAGTCTTCTCCCATCTTCACCATCGATTTTGGGACAGAGGTATCAAAGCAAATAAAAGAGATGCCCGTTTCTCCTTATTTACACACACACACACACACACACACACACACACACACACACACACACACACACACACACACACACACACACACACACAACACTTTTAAGGGGATTTATTGCCATGACAAGTAAAACTGCCCTTCTTTTTATTAAATATTTATTAACGTGCTCACTGCAGGCGGATGAAGCTACGAAGGGGTGAATTGGTTATGTGTTTTAACGGTTTTAAATTATGTTGTTTTTTAATTCCTATCCCAAAAGCTTATGCTTCAGCTGTGTCCAATGCTATTTAAGTGGGAGATAGTTGCCTAGCAACTGTGGAGGAAGATACCATAGCAATGCACAATTGTGGCGTGTGTGGGTGTGTGTGTGTGTGTGTGTGTGTGTTTGTGCGGGAGAAAGTGAGAGAGAAAAAGAGAAGGCAAGACTTCACCAAGCAGTGACTCAGGCTTTCAGCGGAGTAAAGCTTTGTTTAACAGTTTGGCAGATGTCTGTTTGTGAAAACATCCACGATTAAATCGACCACTTATTAGGTGCACAACTTTTTTAATTGTTTGCTTAACACGTTCAGTAAAATTTGAAAGACTCTGCATAACAAGAATAAGCAAATAAGACCAAGGAGACTGGCTGTCGGCGCAGTGATTTTTGCAAAGTGTCAGCACTGGCAGCAAGTGCAGAAATTCAACTTAGTGAGTACATGTGGCTGCTATATTTTAAGGACGTTACTTTGCTTTTTGCATGGTCTTGGAGGAATTGAATCCCATCTAAACCCACACACAGGCTGCCAATCTGTCACAGGGATGACCAACACGCTCTCATCTCAGGGTGTCAAATACCGCCTTTCTGTCAGATTGCTGAGATATGAACAAAGTGTCCTTTGACTCACCGGCTGCAGCAATATTGTATGCTGGGAGATAACTGTTCTGTTTTAAAGAGTGACAAAGTCCATATAGGGAAGCAAAAAAGGGTGGGTGTGGTTTTCAGTTACCAATTCTTAAGCTTGGGAACAGTGGTTTCTGTTCTTTGTGTTTAACACTTTGTTTTGATCTACACTTTAATTTTGCTCTTGGTTGTCAAGTTCAGGATCATTTGCAAATTATGCTAAAGGATACTTAATGCCTTTAAGGTGGTCCTTTAAAGGTGTCCATACGTGGTGAGTTAAGACCAGCTTCTTGTTGCTGTAACCAGGTGTCACACAGCACAGGTGCCAAAGGAAACCAGGCAAGGTGACAGTATTTAATGAACTGGGAAAGAGAATGGGCACCTTAAAAATATGTTAGCTTTTCTGCATGATTTATCAAATGCAAAATATGAAATGTTGAACCAGCATGCCATTCACACAGCTGAATATTTCATGGCATATTCCTGGCCGAAGATCAGCGGAGGAAAAAAAAGGTGTAGCTATTCTCCTCAGGTGCCTGAAAAATTGAAAAATAAATCTTAAATTAAATAAATAAATAAATGTCCTTGACCTTTGGGCAAGTAAATCTAGAGCAATGAACAGCAAGCACAAGTCATTTTTTTACTGTTTTTCTATCTCTCTCTTTCAGCATGTGGAAAATAGTGGAGGTCAGTGTGTGGGATGCAGGTTCAGAGGTGATGAAGGCTTGGCTCACTACTCCCCTTGGTCCTGTGGTACCATCGGGCCCTGCCTCAGCTCATTTGAGCCTGAAACGCTTGCGCACACCTCATCTCACGCCTGCTCTGAGCACTCGGTAAGGCTCTTCATATATACAAAAGGATCAATTGTTTATTGCAAAACACAGAATTTTTGGCTGTGTACAAATGTGTGCGATCGCTTTAAAATGTGCACGTGTTTTCCCCATGCAGGAGTTGGACAGTAACGAAAGTAGAGGTGGTGGCGTCGGAGATAGCGGCGTCGGGAAGCGATGGCTGCATTCGCTGGATAACTACCGTCGCTTGAAAGACGAAGACCCGATCATTCCCTTTAGTGAGGGGCCCATTATCTCGAAGTGGGGGGCCATTTCCAGGGCGTCCCGCACAGGCTACCACACCACTGACCCTGTCCAAGCAACAGCCTGCCAAGGGAGCGCCAGTACCACTCCCATCAACTTCAAAGGTGAGCAGGGATAAAAAACGAAAGAAGATATCGTACGAAAAACTCAAAAGGGACCGAAAGAGAAGAGAAAAGATAAGAAATGTTTAAAAGTAGATCAGTACCTTCTTTGAAAAGAGTTAAAGCACAATCTGATGTTTTTTCTTATATTGCTTTATTTGGTGTGATTCAGTTGTTTTTACAAATGTTTTACTTTACAACTCTTCATTCATTCATAGATTACAATGCTCACTTGGATCACAGTGACTACAGGTGGAGCTCCAGAGGATCAGACTCTTCCAGCCACTCCAGTTTCCTGGAGAGGTACAGCATTCACATTCAGACTCTGTCCTTCTAGTTTTTTTTCATTGCTGTCATGTGAAAAGGAGGTTTTCACAGGGCTACGCACACCATTACTGCCTCCATAGGAATTAAGAGGGTAAGTAGCAGCCAGATGCTGCTAATCAAATGCACACGATTAACTTATCATCACCAAGAGAGACCACTGAGATAAATGCAGAAGTTTGGTTAAATTTCGGGAGCATACCCAGCGGTGGGCATCCCATCACATTTACCCCCATCACATTGTGCAACAGTCAGAGCTAGAAATCAGACACTAGAAGCCTCAGTTAGGATTTTAAAGTTCAGGACGGAACAATTAGAAGAAGACCGAGCAAGTATGGTTTGTTTGGAAGGGCTACCAGGAGAAAGCCTCTTCTTTCAAAAAGTGACATATCAGCACGGCTTAGGCTTGCAAAGTTTCATCTATACAAACCTGTCCTTGGAACAGATGAGACCAAAGTAGAGATGTTTGGCCATAATGCACTGTTCCATCTTTGAAGAAAATCAAGCACAGCATATCAGCACAGACATCTCACACTAACTCTAAAGCACGGTGGTGGAGGGTCGATGAATTAGGCTCATTTTACGAGCCCAAGGATCTGAGCATCTTGAGTTAACAATAAACTCCTGTGGATACCAACATATTGTAAAGTGAAATGTGAGGTCATATGCTGGACCACTTAAACTCAGACCTAATTGTGTCATGCAGCATTACAGTGATATCAATCACAGCAGCAACTCTTCAACACATTGGCTATGAAGGAATCAAGGTGTCACAATAGTCCAGTCAAATTCCAGACCTAAACCTGACTGAAATGCTCTCTGATGCTGGGCCATAGAGAGCTGTGCAAAAACAAATGTGTGCTAACCTCTATGAATTGCAGCAAATTCCTCTCGAACGATGTGAGAGACTGATAAAGTCATATAGAAGACTATTACTTCAAGTTATAGCTCCTAAAGGCCTGTGGAAATGTTATTTTTTCACATGATTGTACATGACCACACAGTAATCTTTGTTTAAAAAAACTGATCTGTGCCGGTCTGTGCTTGCTTTAGTGAGCAGCTCTGTGCTTCAGAGCTACATGCCAGACGAACTTCAATAGGGAGCGGAGAGAAAATTGTGTCTGATCTGAAAGCTCACCGGACCGCCTTTAGCCAGGATCAGGACCGAGCCGAGAGCGAGTCAGACCCAGATCGAGACATTGAGCTCGAACTCTGTGCTCTAGACATGGAGGATTCGGACCAGCAGGAAATAAAGTCTCAGGTCAGTATGATTTTGTATATGCTGACGCTATATGTAGTTTCATGTTCTGAAGATTGATGTTGAATTTGCCCAACTCTGAACTGGGAACAGTCTCAGTAAAAAAACAAGTTGAGAAAAAAAAAGGTTTAATTATCGACCAGACCTCTTTATCCTTTGTCTTGTGTTACAATTTTGCCTCACAGGAGTCGTTAGACCTGATCACCCCACAGTCTCAGGATGCTTCCCTTCTCCTTTCACCTCCGTGCTCCTCTACCCTCATCTCATCTCCTGCAGCAGAGCACCCACAAACAGAGTCAGAAAAGATGGATGCTCACCTGTTGAAAAAAATGGCCTTCAGGTGAATTACCATGGTAATCACTGTTCACAGGATTGCCCCGAGTCTTGAGTCATTTTTGACTTAAGTGACGCACAATCTCTCGCTGTCTTCCTGTCTCACATCTTTGCTCTCTCCTGTTTTGCAGGAAGTCTCTGTCTCCAGGAGGGTTAGTCTCAGGAGGTCTGGGCATTGCGAAGCTCCAGGTTGGACCCCCTCGACTGGGTGACACTTCTACCCGGGCTTGTCCCGAAACATCTGGGCCAGAGATGCTGCTCAATGGAAGCTAAGAGGACACAAAGTCAATCACTGACCTACAAAGAGCTACACCTGAGTTCCACATCCTGGTTGAATGGAAAACCTTTTAATTCCAGCCTTCATATATGTTGATCACATGCCTAACTGAAACTTGACAGATAATGGTCAACAGCCTGTGCTGTGCCACGCTGCAAGGTCAAGAGTTATACACATTTTACTAATTTTCCAACTTTGCTGTTTATGGCTAGGAAGGTAAATAGCCAGTTTTCCCATATAGTAGATGCTGAACTTGTCTGTGTTTGCTGTGCCAAATCTGGTCATATTTACAAGGAGGGTTGGAGAGCTCTTAAACCATCCGATCGGTCACATAGGATTGAATTCATTTGTTTCGTTTTTTTTGGGGGGGTTTTCTTGTCGTTCTGCATAAGCTGTCAGATAAAGTTTATGGGTGACAATATGATAAGTGAATGTTCTTCAGTTTTACCAAGTTTACTGAGATCCTTTCTCCCAGTATAGCATTGAGGTACACAGGAAATTAAACAGAAGTCATTTGCAGCAGCAGACCCTCCAATTACTTACGCCTGTCCCAAACATTGAATGCTTTGACATTAATTCGCTGTGTGTAATTTGCGTTTAGCTTGTGCCTTGGAAAACATGCATTTCCAAAAGTTTCAAAGCAGGTGCTGGTTTATGGTCAAGGCCCACATAGCTTTTTAAAGGGTAAACAGTGGGATTATTTATCCCTTTTTTTAGGCGGACAAAATTTTTTCCATGTCTTATTAGGCTATAACAAATGCCTTCTCTGAGCAGCCTTATGTTTCATATTGACATTTCATTTTACGTCTCTGAAAAGATTAAGACATAGATGTTACTTATACTGAGACCAAAAATAGAAAGGGCACGGCACCCTTCTGAGAAAATAAAAAAAAGAGCAGCAGAGGTCTTTAAAAAGTGCTGATAGTGAATCAAGCCTCTGTCTTTTGAGTCATATGATCTTTTAAACGTTGGGCTCTGGATTCCAGTCCTGTCATGGGATCAGAGGCACAAACATACAGACCTAAATTTTCAAAAGATCACTGATCACCTAAGGTCAGTTTTCTACTTTTTTTTTTTTTTAAATGAATGATACAATACTTTTAACATAAATGTATTTTATTTAGGAACAGACTTTGTAGTTCAAGCAGCAGCTAGAGAAAATGTAATGAATTTCTCTACAAGTCAGTTTTATCTCTTTGTGCCTGTAGTGGCACTAATCAGCTACTCTTATTAAGTTAAAGAGTTTCACGCCGTCATGTGACTGCCATTCACACAAACATGCAATACAGTGGCCTTTCTCTCCTTAGCGTGGTCTAAAACGAAGCATGTGCTCTACAGTCCCCCCGCTCACACACAAGCTCTGTTTGTTTACCATTTCAAAGGTGTTAACAAACACAAATGTGATCTTAAAACGGAACTGCATTTTAAAAAGTCCACCGTCTATTATTTCCGGTCCCGTCATTTTTTGTTTGTTTGTGTATGTGTGTGTGTTGTGTAAACAATATTTACCAGCTGTGCGTGATGTTTAAAGGTCAAGCCTACCCAAGAGAGGGACGCCACTTCGTGCATCTGTTCATCTATAAACCTTTGTTTTACTTTTTGAAAAGTTTTGGTTAGTTTCATTTAACTAACTTCTGTGAAGTTGTTTGTTTGGGTATTTCTGTATAGGTTTTTTGCCACTCTTTTGTTGTTAGTTGTGTGTTACATTGTGGTAGACTTGCTTTCTAATGTTTGTCTGTGTTACATTGCCGTGTGCTACTTCACCGTGGCTTTGTTTCAATATGGGTGATTTCCATACAGCCCTGCTGTGCCTCACTCCTTTTATAAATATGAGGCTTCTTGTCATGAGTGAATTTTTCTTAGTGACTTTAATAAATACAAAACATGAACCCATATATACATACATACATACATACATACATACATACATACATACATACATACATACATACATACATACATACATACATACATACATACATACATACATACATACATACATATATATATGGGATATAAAGTTATGAGGTTTGTTTACATCCAATTCTAAATCTTGAGGTCGAAAGCTAACTGATTTTCAAGTCTTTCAAGCTCCCTTAATTTCCTCTTATCCCCGCTACTGTACCTATTTAAAAAACAAACTCAGAAACATAAGCATTAACATCTTTTCTCTCATTATTTTATAAAAGTAAAAGGAGAGAGAAAGAGAGAGAAGGGAATTGGATACATTGGTCTGAGCATTTCATTATAACTTGATGTGATACTCTTTAGAATTTAAAAAAAAAATTATTTCTTTATTTTTTGTTTTGTGTGACCGTGAAAGCCAAGGGCAGGCACAGGGATTTAGCTGCTTCCAGACGGTTATTAAATCAGCTCAGCTACCTATACTATCACTCTGCATCTGTTTACAGCTTCACCTTTGAAGTACAACATAATAATGTCAAGTGCCATGTTGGGTACAGTACAATCAGTCTCTGAAATCCGCGCCCCGTCCCACAGCTTTTAATTTTCCTTCCCCTGTAAACTGTGCGAGGAGGGAGAGGCTCTGTCAAGTCGAGGAGTGAGATACTTCTCTTGTAGTTGTGCTTTGTTCCATTAGAGGGGGCTAGCGGACCCATGTCTGTTTTGAATTGCTCAGGGAAGTCTTAATTTGCTCAGCTACTTTGGCTTTTTCTATATCCATCACTTTGAATATTATGTGGAAGTATTTGCCTGAATTTCACTTTGCTGATAACTGACCCTTTCACCCCAACCATGCGTGGGTTAAAGTGTTAGCACTGATTATGTTATTTGCCAGTGTTTTCTTTGCCTCTCGGTATTAAGTATTGGCTTTGCTATTTGTGTTCACATGAGAAAGGGCTGGGCACTACTGTATGTAAAAACAGTATTGTGAGTATTGAAGTAATGTCAAAGTGATACTCCCTGTTTCCTATAAAGTGTCTGGAGCACTGCTGTAGTGGCTAACTGCACTGCACTGCACTGATTCTCCCATCGCACCCAGCGAGTGCCCCTTCCCACTTCCCTTCAACCCACCTCCTAAACCTTGGCCCTCCCTGCATCCTGCGTCATGCATGCGATCTAATCCCTCTTGTGATGGCGGAGGAGTAATGACAATTCTGTAGTTGTGATACAACACACCCAGCGCTGTAAGAGTTCTGCACATGCCCACTGTGTGGCCACGTCAAGTGCTGAAGTTTGCTTGCAGCATTTTAATTGCTTGCTCATGAAAATCAATTATTGTTTAATAGAGATTATATTATTATTGTTATAACCACATTTGGTTGTTGTGGTATTTTTTTTTCTTGGTATATTCGAAGTCTGCTTCTTTTGGATATGAAAGTTTGCTAAAAATGTTTTTTATTAGAAAAAAAGTGTCGCATTATTCTATATTATATGGGGGGAAAGCCTGTTTGTTGATTGTGAAACATATGAACTGATGTTTTCTGACTATTCATGTCTGTATTAGACATTTTATTTGCAAATCTATTGTTCGATTGAAATGTAAACTATTAAGAGATGGTACACATCCGTCATTGTATACAGTCTGACACCATCATTAGATGGACTTTTAGTATAGACGCTCATTTATACAACCTGTGATAATCAGATATAGTTAAATGTTTAAGTCATTGGGGCAGTTGTGTAATGTTTCAGAATGAGGAAACTACAATCCTTAAGAGACGGTATATCCAAAAGGTCCCCAAGATGAATAATACTGTTATGTATTCCATTTATTTCCTTGGAAATATCACGTTGTGAAAGGTTTCCCTTTTACTAATTGTGCAGTAATGCAGGGCTGGAGTAAAGTCTAACCTATGGTGGTGATGATTTATGTGCTCTTAATAATGTATGAAACTGTTTGAGTTTTGTTTTACTGACTGATTCTTCTGGTGCATTTTCTGGCTTGTTCAAATGTATTACAATGACTTGCAGACAGCTTGGCCCAGCGGCATACTGCTTCGGGGTTGCACTGAGACGTTAAGTTATGAAAAAGAAGATTTTAGCACATGAAATTGCATGCTATAATAAACCAACAATAGTACTGTGTGTGTGATTCTTGTCTTGATTTGTCTTGTTATAGGATTAGATGCTGGAGCACATTTACAACAATTAACAACAAGAGGTAAAATCCACCAAAAAAGGTCGAATCCATACAAGTCTGTATAATAACGGCCATCAGTCAAACAATACTGTTTGCTCTGGGTCTAAACAGAGCGCGTTGTGTGCGATGTCTTCTTTTGCGCATGCGGGCCGCTTTGAGGGTTCACACTAGAGCACGTTTGCTGTCACATTTTATTTGTAGTGTGAACAAGCAGACAAAAAATTTGGATTTGATCAAAAAATCGGAATTGAGCATTAAGACCTGCAGTGTGAACGTAGACAAAAAAATGACCTCTAGATCCACCCATGCATCCAGGCTGGAGAACTGAGAGAAAGCCCACCCAGATATGAGGGGAACATTAAAAATCCACATACAAAGGCCACCAGGCTGGATTCAAACCTGAGACCTTTGCGCGCCAAGGTGACAATGCTAACTGCTACACCACTGTGTTAATGATTTTTCTTTTCAATGTGATTTCCTAGGATCTTTTTTTAAGTAGAATATCACAATGATGCACCCACATTGCTTCAAAATGCAGCAGGACTATACATTCCTTCCTGCGTGATTGTTGCAGTGCATTTAAACTAATCAAATCAAAGTGGCTGTTAAAAGTGTGGACTTAAACATGAGGTGGTCAGTGTTATTGTGAAGCGTTCATTAGAAATCTCTTATTTCCTAACAGGCTAAGTATGTGTGTGAGCCTGCTGTGATGTGGTGACCTGGTTTTCAATATATTTAAACGGAGTATTGTGCTTTGTGTTCCCACGTACGTCCCTTATGAAACAACAGGCTGGACAGGAAGGGCCAGCATGGCACCGACACAATGAGAACCGTAGGTGTGTTTCTCATAACTGACTGCAGCGGGACATAGTTGTTGTTTTTTTTAAACCCAAGATATGTTGTAAACAGAAGGGCGCCATCAAGACTGTTTTGTTTTGGGTTTTTTTTTTAATGAGGTGCAACACAAGGACCAGATATATTTAATAAGTGTATAAAACTGGTGATCAAAAAACAATTTCAAACTACGCAGTCCTTTTTTACAGATTTATTATGTGAAAACTGGAGCTGCATATGAATTTAAACAGAAACTTCTAATGGATAGTTTTTTGCAAAGTGAAAAAAAGGTATTAGAGACTTTTTACCTAAGTAAAAGAATCATTTTTAAATAGCTTAGTAGTTCACAGGATGTATATTTAAATATATTTAAGTTCTTGAACAAAATGTACTCACGTGAAATGGCACTGTTAGAATCATATGTATGATATTTTTCGATTATTTTAGAAATATTTATGTGTATGTATCTTTAACATTGCAGCTGTTGATGATTTTAATTACAGATATATTGCTCTGTAACTTGATCTATAATTGCACTCAAAATATAAAGTGCATGGAAATAGTTAAATGAAGTATAACTACATAAAACCTGAGTAAAGTACTTGCGTTAATGGTCCTATCTGTGCTCTCATCCAGTGGTGGGATTGTACTCTAGTCCAATGCATTTGGGGTGCAGGCAACTAGAGAAGGAGAACCATGTTTCAGAGGGACCATGTACAACCGATTCATCCCTTCTATACATACCCCTGGGCACCATCTACACTGAAGTACTGCAAAATTCTGGGTTTACATTTGATTAACTTGAGTGTGAACTATGGAAACAAAGACTGAAGAGACTGAAGAAGTCACTTGGATGTGTTGAAACGTTTCTCCCACTGAAAACGCTACGTCCAGATGAACAGACTCAACTTTTGGAGCTATGGAAACAAAGGTTCTTCTATGTAGAAGTGCATGAATTAATACAAGAGGAGAACATATCATTATTTTATGACTGTACCAACTATTGTACTATTAAGCCAAGGAGTTATATGGTCAGCATCAGCACCACATATGTTTACAACACTAAGAAAAGGAATGAGCACTCAAAGGTAAGAACTTGGGACTTCTGTGAAACCCCAGTCTGCCTTGTCATGAAAGAATGAAACATTAGTGTTTGAAGCTGCTGAAATCCAAGAATAAAGCAACAGGAAGTCTATGTGTAGTTGCACACCCTGAATATTTCATGATTACACCTACTTTCTCACCTGACAGCAGCAACTGTATATGATATAGATATGAAATAGATAAGAAAATCTATGAAATAGATATGGAAACCTCCATCTATACCATAAAAACCTCCAGAGCCAAGCACAGACATTCACGCCACTTGCAACTGCATTTATTTTGAAAAATGGAGAACAGACTCCTACTTGGCCCAGTGTGTTTGACACTTCTCATTTAAGATGAGCCCTGACTTAAAAAACAAAACAAAACAGACTCGTGTTATCAGTCAAAGCTGCACACCAGCCAGCGCCTCCTTTCTGCATAGACTCAGGAGCAGTGACAGACGCATGCGCGGTGTGGTTGTCAGCGGGTTGGTTGGGCTTGTGTTTACAGCTCGGCTGGATGCTGTTGTCTGCTGATGTTATTTGGGAAGTGCAATGTTGTGCCAACCGCCGTTGGAATAAAAATAAAAGTGGGAACCAAGGTAAGCTGTTTTGCACTTGCGCACGCATTTATACTCGAGGTTAAGCGTGACTGTCTCCCTGGTCAGGAGGAAATATACCTGTTTGTTGGTTGGAAGTGCCAGAGTAGCATGGCTAGCAGGCGTTAGCTATCCAGCCATAATACTGTAATGGCCTGTATGAACACTCTGTCCATCGCGGGGCCAGGCAGCGGATTTATCTTAAAGTTATTTGCAACCCATTTACCTAAGAGTTTGCATTGATTGTGTCGTGTTGACGGAAGTGTCTGGGGAAATGTTCACTGTGCGATTAAACATTTTGGTCTGACTTTGAGGCTATAACTGCTATAGCTGTATTAGCTAACGTTAGGCAGGTTGGTGAGGGCTAACTGAAGCAGTAAGTGAACACTGGAGCTAGCGAGCTTCGCACGTTTTAATCGAGAGAAATAGATTAGTGCCTGCTCAGGGACAGGTGTGGTTTAATAGGCTGACAGGTAGCAGTTTTGCCTATATCCACATGGAAATGAATGTGAATGCTAAGCATGCCAGATTGTGTGTAGATGTTACAGTTGTCACTGTAGTGCAGAATATGGACATATATTAATACTTATCAATGCACTCATTATCAGATCGGATCGGTCCTTCCGTATGTTATGCAGTGCGATGGGGACCTGATGAATAAAAGGTCAAATAGCCAAGCATGTACTGAAGGCATATGTGATATTAATATACAAGTCAATAACTTCATAAGATCAGCAGCAGATATTAGAATTAGGCTGTCGGTGCTTTTAACGAGCCTTTCATGCTGTCATTGTTTCAAGAAGACGGAAACTTATAGTGCTATTACAAAATGCCCTGCAGGTATTTGCTGTACTGTTATAGTCACGTGCCAAGGGAATAACCAGGGAGGTTATGAAGTTCTTTCCTGGAATAACTTTATTATTATTATTTTTTAAATCGTAGGCAGTCTGCCCTGCAGGACCCATTAACTACCAAAACACAACCTTGGAACAAAACTAGCTGTTTAAATACATTAATAACATTTCGCAAAAGGCCTCATTTTCCAGGGTAGTCCCCTTCAACCTTTTAAACTAACTTCGCTGACCCTGATTTCAATATATCAGAATGAGTGTGTGCTGTGTTACAGCTTCCTCTATGCTCTGTTTTACACTGTTAACATTGCACATTGTCAGTTCTTTAATGAGACAAGTTGTGTCAACACAAACTGACCAGAAGTTATATGCCATATTCCTCTCACTTAATGCTGACGACTACTGTCTGTCTATCTGTCTGTGAGCTTGAACAGTTTCCATCAGTCAGCTGATTGTTCCTGTTGTATTTCCTGAAACTCCAGTATTACGAAGCAAAGCTCGTTGCATATAATGCATTCGGTGCATGCGCTCGATAAGAACAAAACAAAGCCAAAAAAAAAGATTAGACTTTATGTAAATATTTGTTCTATTAACCATCAGCAGCTATATTAGAAGAGGAGGAAAGCCAGCACATTCACAGCTATACTTTATGGAAGCATTATGTTATGCATGTGTTTTCTTCCACATTACACAATAACATACATAATGCTGGTTTTACTACAGATGCTTATGCACAATAAAGTACTTTATTTGTCTGATAAACAGACCGCTATATGGAGATTGCTATGATTGTTAATTTATGTGGTGTTGATAATATCAGGAACCACTTCATTCATCACTTATGGTAATTAAAACTTATGTTATCTGTTTAACATTAATACTTTTGTGGCTTTAGGGACAACTTAAAAAGCTGCTGAGAGGCTAAGATTGGGCCGTGCCACTTCTCTGATATGTTATCTGGAAAATGTCTCACAGAGATTCTTTCTTTCCTGTATCAGCAAAGAAAGAAGCGACTTACTGTAAAGTGCACTTAACAATCAAAAAAGTAAACAGCGATCACAAAAAAGTGACCAATAAACAAATACCAAACCCACTCCCCCAAATACAAACACATAAATGACATGCACAGGGGGCGATCGTGGCTCAAGAGTTGGGCGTTCGCCTTGTAATCAGAAGGTTGCCGGTTCGAGCCCCGGCTTGGACAGTCTCGGTCGTTGTGTCCTTGGGCAAGACGCTTCACCCGTTGCCTACTGGTGGTGGTCAGAGGGCCCGGCAGCCTCGCCTCTGTCAGTGCGCCCCAGGGTGGCTGTGGCTACAATGTAGCTTGCCATCACCAGTGTGTGAATGTGTGTGTGAATGGGTGGATGACTGGATATGTAAAGCGCTTTGGGGTCCTTAGGGACTAGTAAATACAGGCCATTTACCATTTACCATGCACATAGCTCAGCTAATATAAGTATATTACATTATATTATTATTAGGCCCTTACACCATAATAATAAATATCAACCACTAAAGACAATAAAGCAGAGTAAAGATGTCAAACTGAATAGATTTTAGCACCTCCCTCTATCACTACTGTTCAGATGTTTTTTTCCATATCTGGCTTTGGACTGAGATGCGAGTAACACCCCTCATACACACCTGTTTTTGGACAACTGATGTAGACTGAATGGCGAGGGCACCAACTGTTGTGGATTAGTGTTTCAGTGCATGTGCTGTGGGTGAGATGACTCTAATTCATACATTAGTTACATTAGAGTTCAAAAGTTCCCGGGCGTTTGATAACGGTTTACTTTTGGGGGAAATAATGTTTCCGCCAAATAACCAACGAATTGGACAAGTCTGCATCCGCCTCAACTTTGCACAACTGGATTTTGTTGCATGTACTGCTTCTTTGGAGCTTTATGGAGTTATTAAGCTCATTTGTGTCACACTGATGGATGCATCAGGGGCAATTAAGGGTTCAGTATCGTCCCCAAAGATACTGAGCAAGTGTTTCTGTGGTTAGTGAATTACCTGCTCTTCTTCCCAAGTAACAGCTATCCTCATGTTCAGTGTTAATCAAATTTAATTAATAATTTAAAAAAATGTATAGAAAAGACCTGATTACCTTCTGGATTTTAAATGTTATGACTTGGTGGATTAGACGTATTTCCGTCCTCAGTTTATGTGGCTTCTTATTAACGGTAGGGGGAAGCAGTTTATTGGTAAATAAATGTCTGCAGACTGTTGTAAAGCTATATCTAGCTAGCTGTACTGTACCTTGTATGGATGCAGCTGATTTGTATTTGATTCTTAATCATTCAGTTGCATTAGATGAATACCCACGTTGGATGAAACACTTGTGATACTCCATTAAAATCTGTGTCATCACCTAGGTGCACACAAAAACACTGAACACAGACCGAGCAGAAACTAAAAGTGGGCTCACTCAATCATCTGGACTGTTTGTGTTGAGAAGACATTAGCCTGATATCCGCAGACAGCTGGTTAGTATTAGCTGCCCAGCAGGGACCGACTGAATAAATTAGAATCCACATACTGTTCAGTCCACTTCCACGCCCTCATACTCTGTAGCTAGAGATAGCATCTCATCAACAACCACAGGCCGAGAGCTCAGATCACTATGCAGATCTGCGCCTCTTGCAAGACAACATTGTATGCACTGCTCACGAGAGTTGTCTTCTGTGTTTTTTCCTTGATACTCAGTAAATAGAAGAGCTATTTTAAGGTTAAATACATACACACACAAACCCACCCACATTTTTAGATGTGTGATCCAAAAATAGCACTCAATGTTAAGTCACCTGAAACAGAAACTTTGGTTGCATGTTAAAAGCAGGGTTAGATCATGTCATTTCAGCTGCTCATCTTATAAGGGTTGTACCTACCTCTCTATTTTTACTCACAGACCATTTGCACACTTCTTTTGAGTTATAGATGCTGTACGCTTTATTTCTTCCTTTTTCTTTCTTGCAGCCCTGCTTTGTTTTCCTGCATCTGGGCTTTGGCTTTGATAAGAAATTGCTCAATTTTTATTGTTAATTCACTAAACGACAGAAACTTTGACATACATATTTATCACTGAGGTAGGGACAAATGCAAAAGTGAGAATTCATATTCACTTTCAGTTCCATTTTCTGTATGTTCATCACACATAACTATTGTTGCATGCATGTTAACACACATCTAAGTGTCAGCTTTACTTTAAAAGCCATACCTCTATTTTTCAGAGACAACACCACTAAGTAAGTAGCTGTGAATAGCCAGTCCATGGCTGTAGCTCAGTATTTTACAGTGAACAGGTTTGTTGCAATCAGTTCTGTGTTTGTGAAATTAAAGGCAGGCCTGCCGTATTTTATTTAGTCACGTGAGATCATTTTATTGTTGAGCGCGAGTCTTTCGAGAGCATTCATACCACTTTATTAAACCAGGGGCCTCTGACCTGCAGTGAATCTGAATGAAGATTATAATTAGATGCTCACACAGTACAAATAAAATACTGTTTATGTGTGTGTTTCTTTGATTTTGCTTTGTACTGTTACACTCCCATTGTAGTAGATGAGCTGTTCTGTCACTTTTCCTCTTTTCCTCTTTCCTCCTTTTTCCCCCCTGCTATCTCCGCCTGGCTGAAATCAGTGCTGTGAGGCGGGTTGAAAAGGACTGTGGTGCAAGCCTGAATGCTCTGCCTGTGTCTGGCTGTGTCTTCCTCTCCCTCGTGAGGTGCACACAGGGCCCAGCTGGCAGCCCAGCTGGCAGCCCAGAACAGCCCGTTCAGCTGGATAGCAGTGGGAAGCAAAAAAAAAGAAAGAAGAAGCAGGCATGTGTTTCTAGTGTGTGTATTTTTACACATGGGTTAACATGGTATCCTCCTGTTTTCAACTTAAAATAAACTAAAGTGTGTGAGCCACTTTAAGGGATACACAGACCTCACCACTTTACTACTGTTATCGCTTTGTGTTGATTTATAGTTGATAAATGAGTAGACGATGTAGGTTGTAGTCCTGAAAGAAGATACTCAAAATGAACCTGGCTGCATTTTAAGGCTAAACGTGAGCTTACTTTATTTTCCTCCTTGACAGAGTAAATGTAACTTATATTGGTTTTCACATTTGTAGCATCTCATAGACATGCAGAGTATTCATGTTGAAGTCAGAGAACATTTTGGGAAACAAGCTTTGGAAGAACTATTGCTGCTTCATATCCATATGAACCTATGAAATATGCTGAACAGTTGAGTTATTGGATTCATCCAGGGTGTGGGCTCTTCTCTTCTCTTCTCTTCTCTTCTCTTCTCTTCTCTTCTCTTCTCTTCTCTTCTCTTCTCTTCTCTTCTCTTCTCTTCTCTTCTCTTCAACCTGCTACTCAAAACAAAGAATCATATAGTGATGAGACATAAAAAGTCAAATTAAAGTTGACTGAACAAATTAGTTTAAATTTGCTAAAAACACTCAAGGTATTGGAAATGACCTCCAATTTAAGGCATTTTAGAACCCAGATAATTTTAATGGTCAGTATCCTGACTGACTGGCAGCGATTGTCGATCTTCTTGGAAGTGTACCAAGGCAGTGAAAAGGTTGATAAGGAACAGTGTATCTTGGCAGGAGCAGGCAGAGCTCTGTTAGTGAGGCTAGAAAGGAAACTGGGGTGACAAGGGAAGCATTATAAGTCTTTTGGAGCCTCCTGCTAGTCAAAGTATTAGGTTTGTGTGTGTGCATGCACGTGTTTCTCAGTGAGTGCCTATTTGTGTTCATAATACAGCTGTCTGTGTGTTTTGTAGGGTATGTGACATCCAGCACAAGTGGGTATTTTTAAAAATGTATTTTATGTATGTATGGGTGTATATAGTATTGACTGTTGTATGTGCATAAAATCAAGTTTCGCCTGGCTTTCTCAAATCAAAGTGCAAGTCTTAGTATTTACCTTAAGAAAAGCAAACAACATGCTCTCTGGACCAGCAGGCAGAAGGCCTGACTATTAGACATTATAAAAAAGGTGGACATGGCTTTGGGGTCTGAAAGACGTGAGAAAACTGCCTCCGGGCTTGTGCTGACGAGTTTGTGGGCTTGGTTTCAGAAATAAGTTTCAGGATATGACTTATAATATCCAGCTTATGACTTGTAATGGGCAAGTGTTTAGCCAGTGAGCATGCAGTTTCATAAATCCACCTCTCACTTCTCACATCCAGTTTCAAAATGCTAAGATGAGCAATGGGAAATCGCTTCACAATGGGACTTCAGAAATCAGCGAGTGATGGCACTATAGCTATCCCTAAAGTTTATTTTAGCCATCTTTCCAAAAGTAGTTAAACAATTTGGAAAAAAAATATAAACAGTTAAAACAGGAATAAAGATCTGGACGAATGAAATATGTTGCTGTATGTGAAAAAGTAATTGTCCCTGTCCTGATTTCTTAGGTTTTGCCTGTTTTTACAACACTTGAATATTTCAGATCATTGAAAAGAGTTTAATGTTAGTCTAAGATAACCCATAAAAATTATTTTTAAAAAAATATATAATTTAATTTAATAAGAGGAAACGGCCACCCAAACCTTTCTGGCCCTTTCTCAAATCTTTCAGCCCTGGTTGCTACCAGACCTGCTGGATCAGTTAAATAGAACCTGTCTGACAATGTAAGGTAGGCTCATAGAATGCTCTCAGTCATTGACATCTGAGCGTTCTTAGGTGTCCAAAAAACAACACAAAGGCTCATCTCACCTTTGCCTCACCATAATGATCCCCAAGACTTTTGGGGAAATTTCTGTGGATTGACAGTCAAAAGTTGGACTTTTTTGGAAGATTTGAATCCCACTGCAACTTGTAACAAACTAACACAGCATTTCATAAAAAGAACATCATATCAGCAAACATGGTAGTAGAAGTGTGATGGTCTGGGGCTGCTGTGTTGCTTCAGGGCCTGGGTGACTTGGCATAATTAATGGATCCATGAATGCTGCTCTTTACCAGAAAATCCTGAAGGAGAATGTCTGGCCATCAGTTTATCCCCTGAAGCTCAAGTGCTTTAGGATTATACAGCTTTACAGTAATTCTGAACATACGAGCAAGGCCACCTCTGAATGGTTAAAATAAAATGTATTTTGTTTATTTATTTATTCAAACATAGGTTCATTTAAAAACTGTATTTTGTTAGATCTGAAACATTTAAATGCAACAAAACACTAAGAAAGCAAGAAAGGGGCAAGTACTTCTTCATGCCACTGTAATTTAATATTATTTTACCTGTTTGCTTTAATATGCACTACTTTCGAATTATGCTAGGCACTTTTGCTCTTTCTCTCTCTCTCTCTCTCACTCTCACACACACACACACACACACACCAAGAGCCAAGAGTAGTGTAAACATCTGCAAAGTATCCTCAAGACTGAAAGCCTGCAGGGATGAAAGAGACTGGGGATTGATGCAAAGGACCGTGTCTGAATGCTACTGAGTCTGATGCTTAGTTTTCTTTTGGACTGGTATTTGCTTTACTTTGTCAGATATTCTCTTCAATTAATATTATTTCATATGGAACAAGACAGTTGCCAGACCAAACATCCAAGAGCACAAAATGAGAGTAAACCGTCATATCGCAGAAACCAGTATAGATTTGGCTTATTAATAGCTACAGTTAGTAGTTACAGTTAATTAGTCTTATTGAGGTGTCTATAAAGTATACTGGGATTAGAAAATCACCAAACTATGTATGAAATAACAGCAATGACAATGTTTTAAAATGATCTGCTCAGCAAAGCTATCAGCAGAGTAAATAAGCTGCCAAAGAAGCACAGTCCATAGACACGCATGCAACCGTGTTGTCTGTTGCAACATAAGTAACAACGCCCATGCAGAATGAGAGTTATCATTAAATATTCTCAGTATATACTAGTTTTAACGATATATTTGTGTTACTTTGTACCTACATTGTACACAGTGTATCAAATTATTGTTGCACAACTAACCTGTAAGGTAGGGTCTAAGCAAGTTGTGGTGTGTTCGTCCATTTGCTTTATAGTGTTTATGCTAGTGTGGGATGTTAAAGTAGCACTGCATATTTTGTTGGTCATTAATATTCAGAAAAGACAGAATAGATTATAACAGGTATGCATGGGAGCACCTTTTTTGATTAGAAAGTGAAACAGGTGGAGAAGGTAAATAGAGGTGTGTGTGTGTAATTTGTGTGCACAGTCCCTCATTACAAAGTGGGTGAAACATAGTTTCTAACTCCTTGGCATTAATTATGATATTTATCCAGTAAAGGTTAGCATAATTGGCTGTCAGCTGAATGGTCTTTGTGTTATGATTGTGTTATAGCTCATTCAGACTAGAGTCGAAATAAGACAACCTTCTTGCAACCAGGAAAGGTCAAAGGTTGCCTGGTGATTGTGTTTAACTTTGTCATATTTGGCAACTGATTGCAAGTAGTTGCAGCTACCAACTGGTTGCCAAGAAGTTGGCCATGCTGATTTTTTTTTTTTTTTTGCTTTTCATACACATGAAACATAACAAATGTTAAATAAATCTATTTATATGTGGTTATTTATAATTCTTTACTAGGAAAATATGACAATTCAGTTTAAACATGATCTTGCTTTATTGCCACAACAGGTCGCACATTACTTGTTTTACCCGACTCTGCTCAGATCAGCGGGTTGTTGTGTTTGTGCCTTTCCAAATAGATGTTGCCAACAGGGAAGTTGGCACACTAGTTCTAGCCTCACTTGATAATTGTACCTTGTTTTGCAACACAAATTTAAAAAGAAAAAAGCATAAGAAACAAAAAAAAAAACCCCAGAATATTTAGAGGAGTAATCAGATTTTAATTTCCTCAGAGTGGTTTGAAATGATAAAGAGAGCACTTTAATTTATATAGTGCCAATTCACAACAGGTGTGCCCTCAAGGTGCTTTTAAATTGTAGGGTAAAGACCTATAACATAAAAAAATCTCAATCAGATGGCTCTTTATGAGCAAAGACTTGGCAACAGTGGGAAGGAAAATCTCTCTTTTAACAGGAAGGATCCTGTGGCAGAACCAAACTCTCACAAGGGCAGTCTGCCCCGACCAGGTGGGGGTCAGGAGAAACAAAGGCAAGTAGAGGGAAACGGGGCAAAATACACATGCGAGAGAACCAGTTTAAAATTATTTACTATATGAATGAATAAATGCACTAGTGCTGTATAATTATATCGAGAGTGAAAAAGACTTTAATGAAGAATAAACACTTAGTCCACCAGGGGAAACCCACCGCTGTCTAAGCATATTGCAGCATAACTAAGGGATAGTTCAGAGTCACCTGATGCAGTCCTAATTATAAGCTTATCAAAAAGGAAAGGTTTGAGCCTACTCTTGAAAGTAGAGATAGTGTCTGTCTCCCAAATCCAAACTGGTAGTTCTGCCTTCCATTCTGCCTTTAGAAACTCTAGCAACCACAAGTAAGATCCTGAGATCCAAGAGCTCTGTTGGGACAATATGATACTATGAGGTCTTTAAGGACACGGGGTTTGATTACTCAAGACCTTGTAAGGGAGAAGAAAGATTCTAATTTCAGTTCTGGATTAAACGGGTAAAAAGAAGATAATATGGTAGAAACATGCTCTCTTTCTTGTCCTGTTTGTACTGTCGTTGTAGCATTTTTGCAACCTGAAAATAATGCATTACAATAGTTCAGCCTAGAAGTGATAAATGTATCAGTTAGTATTTCAGCATCACTTTGAGACAGGATGTTTCTAGAATTAGTGATATTGCACAAATGTGAGCAGTGCTACAAATCCATGTAATACTCACATTGAAAGGCACATCCTGGTCATGATTCCAAGATTCCTCTAAGTGTTACTGGAGGCCAATGGCAATGTCATCCAATGTAAGCATCTGTTGAGATGCTGTGTTTCTAAGATTTTTAGGACCGAGTACAATAACCTCAGTTTTGTACGAGTTTTGAGGCAGAATATTAGAGGTCATCTAGGCATTTGTCCTTACAGTTTTTTACAGACGCTAGGACACATTTCTCAATACTTAGGTCCTTTTGCAAAACTCCTCACACAGTGAGCACAACAGAAATCTATGTGGGCTAAACTGAGGACCAGTTATCATTGTTTTGGCACAAAATGCATTCAATGACTACATCTCTCAAATTTCATGAATTATTTTCTCACTCAGACACAACAACTGCCAAAAATCTTTGTACGGACAGGACATTTTGCATGTGCTTACATACTGTTTTCAAAACTGTTAAACTTATGGCCAAAACAATAACACAATGCAAAACTTAAAAAGACAGCAAAATTCAACAGCAATATTTTATTGAAACATATTTTAAATCTAAAAATGCAGTTTAACCAGCCACAGCTGATTCTCATTGTAGATGAACATCTACACAGGTGTTACTCCTTCAATTTTTCAACTCCTTCAATTCTGGCATGCCAGAAGATTATTTCCTAGGTGTATTGCCCTAGATGACATAAGATGTGATGTGGATGAGAACCTGTGGCCAAATGGAGAAGACCGAGTAGATTAGCATTACTATTGTATGTGTATCAGTGGATGGTGTGTATACAAATTCTTGTATTTTGGGATTACTTAGTGCAAAAAACTAAAAATACATAAACAAATATTAATGAATTCTGCATGATGTCTGATTCATTCCAGTAACATATATTGAAATTATAAAGAGAGATGTGTCCTTGTTTTACACAAGAAAACACTGTGTAATGCTACATGTTGTTAGTGTTTTTTAGGTCATTGTTTTGTGGGTGACAAAGTGTGTTTGTCGGCTGTCAACCTTTGCTAGTGTTCTGGAAGAATGAGTTTATTTGAGACCTGAATAAAGTCTTTTGGTAGTTGTAGTGCATTTTGAATGTGAAATGAACTGCTTTGCCAAGCTGAAGGTCAGTTAGGAGAATTGTGTGAAGAGTTTTGCAAAAGTGACCTAAGTATTGAGAAATGTGTCCTAGCGGCTGTAAAAAACTGTAAGAGATTCTGTAACAAACCACGGCAGACCCGGCGACGCATCCATACGCTTTTCAGCATTTTTTATCGACTCTCGGTTGCTGTTCACAGTCACACGCACACACAGCTGCAGCTTTCCAGCTCGCAGCTGAACACACTGACAACAACCAAACCAGGACCACACTAACACCGTTGGGGAACGCTGGTGGCAGTGGCGGCGGTGCCGGCCAGGACCAGGCCCGAGCGGCCAGATTCTTCCTGCAGGCGGCGTGATGCCACCACCTGTTCCCACTGTGTGCCCACCATTTCGGCCACCATTCGGGCCAGCTCATCCACTTGCTGGCCTGGTTGTGGGTCCGTCATGCCTCCCATCCTGGGTTTCGGCACTACTGTGACAAACCACGGCAGACCCGACGAGACATACATGCTTTCCAGCATTCTTTATTGACTCTCGATTGCTGTCCACAGTCACACACACACACTGCTGCAGCTTTCCAGCTTGCAGCTGAACACACTAACAACCAAACACAGGACCCTACACCAATTTTAAGCTGGTGAGGCAGGATTGTGATGCCGTGCAGGTGTGTCCGCCTTCCCTGCCGTGGCACTGCCGACTACACTCCGCCACACATGCCTTTACACATGCCTGACATCATCTGCATAGCTGTGAAAATGTTCCTTCGAATGATACTGCCTAAGAGAAGCTCTTAAAAAGTATTGGTCCCAGCACAGAGACCTGTGGAACTCCATAATTAACCTATACAATTAACCTATTGTTGTTAATTATTAGAGGTGGGAATCACCATACAACTCACGATACGATATTATCACAATACTTAATGCACGATACGATATTATTGCAATTTTTAAAAATATTTTGCGATATTCAAATTCTGTACATAAAGGTAAACTTTATCAATATTCATTTTATCTAATATCAAAGTCTCACACTCAGTCTTTCTCTCATTTCAGTCAGTTTTATTGTTGACAAACTCAACTGTTTGTATTACAGTCTAGTCCAACTTAACTGAATGCAACCATCTGGTACAATTATAGCTATTCTGAACTATGCAATTTATGAAAACTATGCAGCCCCTTCAGCAACTGAAGAATTTGAAAGTAAATTAAAACAAAATATAATTTTACATTAAATAAAAAAAGTTTTGAACTTAATTAAAATAAAACATGTCTTAAATTAAAATAAGTAAACTGTCATGTTTATTGCTGCCAAAAAACAAGTTAAACAAATTTGGACAGTGAAGAAATGTCAGGATTCTTGCTCAGAAAAAGGAGCTGATCAACATGCTCTAAAGTCAGAGCATGTTCCAGTCCACAAAAAATGGTTTGTAACAAAATATCGATTTCTGCTGTCCCTGTATCGATACATTATTAGCAAACAAAATATCACCATACTACACAGTATCGATTTTTTCCCCCACCCCTATTAATTATGGAGTCTGAATTATTGTGTACTGTGAGAATATGACTCAAACCACTGTAGCGCAGTATCTTTAATACCGAATCTCTGTAATAAAGTATTGTGGTCTACAGTATCGAGTCCTTCACTAATGTTGCTTGTGTACTGTGATGATCTCTGAAACCTGAAATTCTTAAAATCAACCATTCATCTACAGGTGATCAGTTAGCTGCTTACAACTACTCTTTCAAGAATTTTTGAAAGAAAAGGAACACTGAAGATTATCCTATAATTAGCTAAGACAGCTGGGTCAACTAGAGGCTTTTTAAGTAATGGTTTAATTACTGCCCCATTAAAGGCCTGTGGTACATAACCCGCGAATAAAGATAAAGATAATAAAGTGAATACGGTTGATGGTTTTGAGGAAGTATTTACTGAAGCTAACTTTGAAAGATCAATTGGAGAGTTAAAGTTTAAAATAAATAAGAGCAGTTTTATAGGTGCTGTACATAATGATACATCTGTGGGACTGCTGTGAAAAATTTTCTTCTCTAATGGTGAAAATTTTAATTGTGAAGAAATTCATGAAGTCATTACTAATTAAGTTCAACAAAGCTCGGACTCTTTCTCAGCCTGGCTAGAGTGCTGAAAGGAAACCTGAGGTTATTCCTGTTTTATTCTAATAGTAAGTGAATTAATGTTGCATCTTTACAAGGGACTTTTTTTTTTTAAAATAGAGCGACAAATTATTTTTCCAAGTCAAATAAAGGTGAAACGCTAGTATGGGCAGAAATCTGTGCCATCAGAAACTGAATTTGAATAAGTTAAATTGCTCGGATTGAATCTGAATTGTAACTTGAATAAATGCTTTTACAAACTGAATATGAATTAGCCTAATTTGAAATTCAATTTATTGGTTTGAAAATGATCATCACTGAATTGAAATTGAATTTTATATTTTGAAAATGAATTCATTTGCTTTGAAACCGTATTTTATCCTTTAAAAATTTAGCGAGAGCCACAGTATCCAGAGACGTACACCGAGAGGATAAACCTTAAGCTGTCAATAATAAATTGCAGCCTAAAAATAACAATCATATCACCAGCAAAATCACGTAACCTCTAATATAGACGTTTATTTTGGGTCAGTGTGACTGTGTTTGTGTTATCTCTAATAATCCAGATTGACCTTTTGTCCTGATACTTTCTCATTGTTAAACCTGCTTGCTTTGGGTGGGTTTTTTTCCCCAAAGCAAGAAGGGCAAGGGCAAAGGTGGACACTGAGAAAAATAGATTGCAGGGTGAGTGATGAGGCAAAAAGAGAAGTGAAAGAGGGAAAGGGAGGAGCAGCGAGAGGAAACGGCCAGAAATGCTTATGGGTGTTTCCTGCCACCTCTCTTGTTTAGAAGTTACCTCATGCCTCAATACTAATAATAGAGCTTTGCCTGGATTTCCCTACCTTAATGCTAATTCTTATCTCAGTGTGAACTACACAGTGGCATCCCACAGTCGTAATTTACCAGCAGAGTCAAAAGTTGTTATTTGCAGTTGTGGTGGCTGGTTGGTGTTGCAGGGATGCATTTAGGAGTGCATGTACTGCAGTTAGATTATTTAGTGTGTGCTTTTACATTGTTCAATGTATTTTTGTGAACTTGTGATTCATTAGTGTGAAACCACAGCTGAGACTTTGTAGACGGAACATGGGTCAAATAGATGGTTGTAAAAAGTTGTCTTTTTCCTTACTTCCTCACTGTCATTCGCATCACCATAGCTTTGCAATGCATGTAAAATCAAGCTGTTTTTGCAAACTAGTCTACTTTATTCTTCTGAAGCATATAAAATTGCTTTAAATGACCCACAGATGCTTTTTCTTTGATTTTTCTGGTTTCATTGCTTCATCATTTTATTCTCTTGTCTATCACCTTCACTTGAACTAAGCTTCGTTTTGCGCTCTTTTGTTTTTTTGCCTTTCTCTGGGTAATGACCTCTTTCTTTGGGGTGTTCAAAAGACCTCTAAAAGTGAATCACAAGTACTTTCACCATTTTTAGAGCCACTTGCCTTTCTATAAGATGCTTTTCATGGATCTCATCTCATCATGACTGTTTTCTGCTTCTTTCTTTTTATTTATTTTTTTCTAGGGGATTTTGCTCATCATCTCCCACCACTTCCGCCTTCCGTCTTCCATTCATGAGCAGCGTGGCTGAATTTAACAGCGGCAGCCATGGATGACAAGGGCTCGGTGGGGAAGATTAGCGTGTCTTCAGACTCAGTGTCCACTCTCAACAGTGAGGACTTTGTCCTTGTGTCCCGGCTGGGGGACGAGACACCCTCCTCTACTAATAATGGTAGTGATGACGAAAAGACAGGACTGAAGGTAAGGTTGGCTGGGTGTAGGTACGGATGGAAGTGCAAGGTAGAAAAGGGGGACTTGTTGGAGATTAGGTGCACTAATAGTCACTTAGGCACAATGGCATAAGGGTCTTCCCATTAAAAAACTTCCATGAAAAGCCTTCCACCTGACACCCCAGGAATCAGCTTTTTTTTTTTTTTTTTTTTTAAGATAAATTTACAATTTTACATAAGTAGTTGCAAGTTTACTTTCATATTTCTAACATTTATTACAAGTTAGAGGGTCTCAAAGTGGTTAGAGGGGTTCAAAAAAAATTTAATGCATGTTTTTTCCAGCATTTGAGCATCAAGATGACGGAGTATGTTGTAGTTTCAACAGCAAAACTGCACCATATTTATGTCTACGACATAGAGTAGCAGAAACAAGCATTGGCACCCGAGGTGTGTGTGTGTTTGTTTTTCTTTTTTAATTTTACTGAAGAAACCTTTATCAAAACATAGTGAGTGCGTGATATAAGAGGTCCTGTCTTTATTTACACTTTTTTTCTTTATCTGAATTCACACTCATCTTCCAGCTGCAATTTCTTGAGGGTCATTCATTTGCTAATATAGTCCTATTTTAACACAACACATAGGTTATGTAAAATGGAGAAACATTGGTGAAACGTGTTCTGCATAAGGGTCACAGAGGGTCAGGTGGGAACTTTGTTTTAGATTAGGCTAATTTTTTAATAGATAGATT
Source organism: Rhamphochromis longiceps (assembly GCF_057381845.1). Classification (NCBI taxonomy): domain Eukaryota; kingdom Metazoa; phylum Chordata; class Actinopteri; order Cichliformes; family Cichlidae; genus Rhamphochromis; species Rhamphochromis longiceps. Next base: position 41,435,916 of record NC_140563.1, read on the forward strand.
TTTTTATATGGCCTTACCATTAAATTCCAGAGGTATTTTTACTTTGAATAGACTCATTAATAATAACAGTTAAGATGGCCTGATCAGATAAGTAGAATAAACTGTACAGTATAAAGTAGGAAACCAAACGAGAATGTCCAGCACACTAAATGGTGTGACTATTATTACCTTGTGTGTTAATTAAATCTGATGGACCATGATATATCAAAACATCTCAATGTTTATTCATCTTTATTTATTTGTTAGAAATAGAACTCATAAAAAAGCAAATTAGGAATTACAGTTTATACAGATTCATGTTGCTAACATACTGTTTTCATTACTAACAACCATCTTTTTTTTCTTTTTTTTTAACATCTAGCAGGGTTTGTTAATTTCACACTCTTAACCATAAACCAGCATTTATTGTTTTGCTTCCTCATTCTCACTTTGCCTTTTTTGCCGTAGTTGGTCATAGTTGGTGTTTGTATTTGCTACTTTTAATGACGAAGCCCTTGGTGATTTGTGCACATCCACATAAACTGAGGGTAAATTGTCTGGTTAAGTTTCCCTGTGCTGTTTAGGCTGCAAATGAAGGATGTCATTCATGCATCCACCGCCAGATATTGTTGCCACTGAGTGTGATTAAGTTGGATGCTATTTAACTTTGGGAGACCGTTTCCCAACTGCTGTGTCAGTCAGGTGCTTGTGTTTAAATGCGTAATATGATATTGTGCTATAGCGAGGCTGACTTACAGCTTGTTTTCTATGGTTGAATTCACTGCTCAACTTTGAAAGATATCCAGGTATTGTGGTGATATAACCTTGCTTTGACCCATTGCTGGGGAAAATATCGGTGCTTTGTGATGCGGGCGTAGCTCTTTTCACAATATAAAGACTTTCTAGGAAATAATTGTGACTGCCAGCCACTATCCTGTGTGTGTCCCTAATGGGTTCAGATTACCTCTCTTCGCCTCTTCTGCTCGATCTCTTCACAGGATGCATTTTGTCCACGTGTCTCTCAGTTTAGTTGTTATCATGTTTCTTTTTATTGAGTTGCCTTAAGAAGCGGCCTCACACGTTCGGACTATTTTCATTACTGTATGTCACTCATGTACGATACCTGTTTGTTTGTAAAGAAAAGTTATTCTGTAAAGTTCCCAGAAGATGGCGCCAGCAGAGCATAGATGTTCAATATCCATTCGCTAGAAAGTTGCTCTGCTTTGACCTTCTGTCGTGTTCTGTCTTTTGAGTTTTCATATTTCATTCATAAGACCAGTGTCTGTAAAAGCATCACAGCTCTTTTTTTATGGACAATAAAATCAAGTTTTTGCGCTGCGTATTTTGCCATCGTCTGCCTGCTGTCAGATGGTTAAAAAGCAGAACGTGACACACATCCTCTGTTCTCACAATGTAATGGCGAAATCACTCCATCCACTGGCACGCGGTCATCCTGACATCATGTTTTGGTTTTTGCCGACACACTCTTGTGCACATCTCCCTCCAGTCAGCCCATCCAGTCAGCAGAGGAGTCAGTGTCTAAACTTGTTGTTTGTTATGCAGGTGATTTCTGAGGAAGGGGTCAGCTTTAAGGTCAGTCTCTTCTCTCGCTCTCTTTCCTTTCCTCAGCTTCTCTCTTGCTTGTGAATATTATTCACCTTATTCTTCCTGTGATGTGATTCAGTGGTGATTCTGTCTGTGATTATTTGTGCTTTCTGTAATTTTGCCGTCTGTCCAGCGATGGCCTCAGCTCTTTAATACTTTGGATTTGATGATGTTAGAATTAGACTGTAGGCTGTAGTTATGCAACAGTCGCCCAGGCTTGTAGCACTTCCTGTAAAGGCCCTCTACAGCTACACAGTTACAAAACGTCAGAAGTGTGAACGTCAATATAGAATTGATAGCACACTTACGCTTGTTTAGAATGCTTTTTCTTTTTTTTATCATGTTAATAGTCCTGTATCACTAAGATAATTGGCAGTGGTAGTATCCATCCTGCAAATATATTAAGATAATTAAGTCCAGCAGCAATGGACAAATGACCTCATTCTTTTCTGCCAAAGACATAAATTAGGTTTTACTCTATCTGTTTGGAAAAATGTTCTATATTTTTACATCATTTTTGTTATCCTTAAATGATCAATACAACAGTGACCCCTACCGGCTGATCTCCTTTTCTTATACAGCTTTTGGATGCTGCTGCAGCAGGCAGGGAACAGGCATTTACCTCACTTTGTGCTGTTTGGCCAAGCTCAAGGTTTCAGTTGATACTTTCATTTATAATCAGTGTTGGCATAACTCTAAAGTCTTGATACGTCCACCCAAAGTGATCTCAATACAATGTACTAATATTGAAATATACCTAAGATACATCTTTAATGGCCAAACTGAAACAAGTGATTCATACCTTAAACACGCTGCAGTCGCTCAAAATACATTTCCATGTCACTGTTATGGGCAAGGCAACTGCATGTTTCTGCAAACTGCAAAACTCAATAATAATTCTTAATTCTGGTTAAATTGTTTGTTTGTTTTGTGCTTTTTTTGTGGTTGGGTGCATGATTATTTCTGTGTGTGTGTGTGTGTGTGTGTGTGTGTGTGTGTGTGTGTGTGTGTGTGTGTGTGTGTGCGCGTGCATCAGATTGTAGGCAATGGAAGTGAGCAGCAGCTTCAAAGGGAGCTAGAAGATGTCCTCATGGACCCATCAATGGCTGACGCTGGCCTTGCGTCAGAAGCAAGGATGGATGATCTCGGTAGGGGCGATCATGCCCTTTATACCACAGCGTCACCTGTAGCCCCAGGCACTGACCCTCTGAGCGCACCCCCACCGCCACCCAAGCTGGAAATGGTGCTTCCTGTTCAGACAGCCCAAGAGAGTGAGCTGAATGAGAGGTCATACAGAGGCAAGTCAGGATGAGATGAAGTTGAATCATATTTATACCGACAATTTTACATCACATGTTTTAAACCATCCTGTTTCCTCATTCGTTTTGTTTCCTAAAGGATGAGGACTGTTGTCATTTTGTTCTTGGTTTCCTTGAATTTCATGAATTTTGCCAATTGATGTTATATTTTTTCCTTAAGCTTCTCTTACTTTTCCATTCCTTCTTTCTAACCTCCTCTCGCATGAAACTGTACAGCTGAAAGATTATAATAGATGTCATAATATTATCCTTTTCTTTCTTTCACTGCCTGTCTTTTCTCATAACTGCAGCTGATGAATCATCATCAGAATGTAGTCCTGGCAGCCCCATCCCAGATGAGGACAGCGTCGTGTTCAGCCAGCTGACATATCTAGGATGTGCCTCAGTCAATGCCCCCCGGAGTGAGGTAGAGGCCCTCCGTATGATGAGTATCCTCAGAGGGCAGTGCCAACTCCCCCTGGATGTTACACTGTCTGTGCCAGGCGTGTCTGAAGGGACTGTCAGGTAGGGCGAAAATATAGATTTTCGGTCAGTTGTGTGGATTAGTTCTAGTGCAGATGTCCAAACTTGGTACACTCTTGTTTCTTTTAAGAATTTAAACAACAGTAATTTTATTGGTGTTTTAACAGGTTGTTGGATCCACACAACAACACTGAGATTGCCAACTATCCGATCTATAAGATTTTGTTCTGCGTACGAGGCCATGATGGCACACCGGAGAGTGACTGCTTTGCCTTCACTGAGAGCCACTACAATGCTGAGATCTTCAGGATCCATGTTTTTCGCTGCCAAATCCAAGAGGCGGTAAGCATTCACTGATTATGCAACTGTCTTTGTCTAACTTAATACCACTATGTGGTATATAAGGCACTCTTTTCCAAGCTAAGGTCACAACAACAACTAGAGTAGCCAACCCCAAAAAGTTTGCAAGCAATGTAGTTGCTATTCAGTTAGTGAACAAAAGGGGGAGTGAAAGCTTCTTGATTTTATATATGGCACTGCCGTCTCTTCTTTTCACACTATTGCACCCCTCAAGTACAAATACATGTGCACACACTTGAGTTGTGGACACGGCAGCTCTGGGGGTGACCTGATGTGGCATTAGGACGCCGGTGTTGGTTTCTTTGGGTCTTGTGGGCCACGGGCACTCAATCAGTGGAGAGTTTGTGGATTCAGTCAAAGTCAAGTTTTCTGAACCTTTTATGATTGCGATAATTCAAGAAGGAAGTCTGGGGTAGGACACAGCTCTTAGGCAGCATGGCTTAGGTTGGTGATGTGTGTTAAATTAACATTCACATAAATGTCCCAAAACAATTTCCTAGCCTGTAATGAGATGATTGGTGTATCTGCCGATTATTGTAATGCTGTGTATGCAGTAGGTTCAGCAGAAATGTAAAGGAAGAGAAGAAGGTACCCGCTCATGAAACTGGGTTAAAGCTCTGCTTTCAGTGTTCAGTGACCTGATTTCTTCATCATGAAAGCCGTCTCCTTCAGTGTCACAGTGAGCCCCCAGACACTTCATCCTGTTATCCAGTTTCCGAGACTCCGATCTGTAATACACATACTCACTAAAACACTGATGCAAATACTCTCACTCAAATTAAAAAATATTCTGGACATCTCTGTTCTCTTCTTGGCACTCTTCATCTTGCACCCACCCTTCTCTTCCTTCAAGTGCCATAGCAACAAACCAGTCCACAGCATCTCCTGCTTTTTTGGGCCTCCCTTTCAGATTATTAGACTGTAGCGAGTCAGCCCATTGGTTACCCGTTCGTTTGGGGAGAAAGCTGCTCTTGTCATATGCATCACATCAGCTTCAACTTCACAGTAAACAACTCTTAAGACATGTTTAACAACTCTGTTTTCTGACCGAGGTCTTTTAAACTAACCATATGTATTATGGTGAAATGGCTCTTGCATTTGGATAAATACATTTTTTCATGGTTAAATTTGCATTCATCATTGTCCAGGGCCCTAGCAAGTCTTTCAATTAATTTGCTGAAAACTACCAAAACTATCTTTGTTCATATATAAAGAAAAATAACTCCTCAATTCTATTCAGCCCACTTTTGTATCGGACCTCCCATTATGACCCAGAGGCTAGTTTGTAATGGTGATGCAGAGGCCTCCTGACACTCAAACCCATGCCTCTTTTTTTGTTTTTTGTTTGTTTTTTTTGGGGGGGGGGGGGGGGGGGGTGGGGGACGTTGACAAAAACTTGCCTCTCTCATCCAGAGATGTGTATCTATTTCTATGTAATTCACATCAGTTCAGCTCCAGTAGATGGGTTTTACAGAAGTATTCTAGGATCCTAAGAAGCTGATGCAAGTGAAACACAAATTGGCAGCTGAAGCTGATTTTTACCGTGACATCATTTAAGAATGTCTCAAAGCTTCGTGTGCACGGAAAGTACATGAAGAAAGAAAAAGCTGGCAAGTGTGAAAAAACATCCCGGGTGGAAATAAAAACAGTGTAACAAGACATTTAACACGCACCAGATCCTTAAAGGCTGCATTTTTTAGATACGGATCAAATCCAAACTTCTTATGTAATCGATTTCACAAGTTTGAGTTGAGATCAGGGACGGACTCTTTGAATGAAACTCCAGTTGTTGGGAGTAAAGGATGAAATAGTTGCTCTTTTGTTTTTGACAGCCTCTTTTGCAGAGAAAACCTGGTATTAGTTGATAAGACCTTAATGCTATTTTGGCTTGTGTGGGGCTATTTGAAAAGCACTCTGTATCAAACTAAGTTCTGCCTGCCCTGATTAGTTCTGGCGTACAACTGCCTACAGAGAGTTCCTTCGTGAAAAATGAAGATGTTGACAGCTGATCAGTTTTAAGCAGCACAGAACAACAGTCCCATTGTATTACATGTACCAATACAGGGGGTAATTTCCCCCCCCCATCTAGCTCTACTCATCCCCCATCTCTTACATCCTGTCCAGTGTTGTTTCTCAATAAATAGACCTCCTGCGATCTCCTAACATCCCTGTACTGTACCAGAGATAAAACAAAGACTTTCTGTAGCAGAGGTTAGAAGCTGCTTTGTACTCTGGTCTCGTGAAAGAGCCGAAGAGCATTGTTATTTATTGATAACCGCACTTTCCCCCACCCCACCCCTCTAGTCACTGACCCCCCATGAGCGGTGCTGTTTACCGGAATTAGAAATGATCCAAAACCACTCTGCAGTGGTCCTCTAGTTGGGGGGATAGCTCTGTTTATTATCAGCCACATATGTCTCTTTAGTAGTAAGTGGACAGAAAAAAAAACTTTGCTCGCTGTGAAACCTGTGCATTTAAAGTCCCCTCAGTGGAGACGATGTAAATAAATTATTACCACCTTGTGTTTTCACACTTGGCAGACTCAAGCTCTGTCTCTAGCTCTTGCTCCTCTTGAGACTTGGCAAACCTCTGGTACAGCTTGCTTTATGTTACGCAGGAACAACACCCCCACACTCAAAGTTCAAAATTAAATACAATTCAAAATGGTTAATCTGCTGAAGGTCTCTTCTGTTCCTCATAATTATGACCAGACAAATTCCACTTCGACCACTTGCACTATCCTTGTCTATGGTTACAGCACAGGAAACCTAAATCATTTGGCTGGAAAGCTTTAGCTTGTTAGTATTCTTCCTCTTTAACACTTTCAGTTTTTTTACTTTGCAACTGTTATCTTGTGTTTATACGATGTTTTGTTGAGTTTGCCTGTGTTTTTTCTTTGACACTCTTAAATTATATGTCTGTGTTAGAAGACCTTTAAATTTATATTGTCTTTTGGGATAGATATTCATTGTGCGCATTTACTTTGCTCCTGCAGGTTAGTAGGATACTGTACAGCTTTGCCACAGCCTTTCGGCGGTCAGCTAAGAGGGCAGTTCTGTCGTCTCAGCAGGCTCCCCCTCTCACCCCTGACAGTGACTTGTTTACATTTACTGTCAGCCTGGAGATTAGGGAGGACGATGGCAAGGGTACTTTCAGGTGGGAGTCACATTCACTCATCATGCATTCTAATTTTTAATCCATCATTGAATTCAAAAGTGCAATTTTAGCTGTCTATTGGAGTGTAAAATGTTTTAGTCAACATATTACACATATAAATACGGGAGCATACATCCTTAATTTTAAGAATCAACTTTTTTTTGTTGTTGTTGTTTTTTACTACTAAAGTCCCAAACCTTTCTGGGATGGGTGCTGCCCATGAGGGGAAGCATCCCCTAATTGGTTTGGGTAAAAATGATGAAAGGAACTTTGCACTGATTTATTTAAAAAAAAGAAAAAAGTATTCTTTGGTCTCTGATGTTAACCAATCAAACACACTTTTTACCACAAGATATAACAACAAAGTTCCTGTGTTTTTTTTTTTTTTTTTTTCATCAATCCTTCTTCACAGGTTGTTTTTATTTTATTTTCCCATAGTCCCGACTTACTTCTATGTGATGCCAAGCAGCCCAAAGGGTCAGGTTATTTGGAAAACAAAATAAAACAAGCAAAAATATGCCCGTGGATATTTTTAGCCGACTCGTATTTCCTCCTTATTAGCATTGGGTTATTTTTAGTGTTCCAACTTCCAAGCAAGCGGCTTCTACATGCAGGAACTCATGGCCTGCTTTTGTTTTTTCTTTGATAAAATTAAATTAGCAAGCCTCTGAAGACACTTTAAATGTTGACATATATTCTGTAACAATAACATTTCACATTTTGAAATAGTTTTTCCTTCTCTACAGTGTAAATAATCCCATCAATCTGAAGTCATACAGCAGATTTACAATATAAATTGATGATAGTGGGGCTTCTGTTTTGGTTTTTTTTAGTGGGGGGGGGGTTGGTCGGGATGAAAAGTGAGAAATTCCAGCATGTAGACACTCTAATTAGACTGTAAAAATATTTCTTCTCTTTCCAGCGCTGTGGCAAAAGACAAGGACAAGCAAAGCTTCAAGCTGCGTGCAGGACTGGACAAGAAAATTGTCATCTATGTTCAGCAAACCTCAAATAAAGAACTGGCTATTGAGAGGTAAGATAAAGAGTTAAAACACTTATACTCTCATGCACACACATCTTCAGAATATAGGTCAGCATTTTACTAAGCAGTGCCCTGGAGTCCTCATGATTAAGTGTTTTTGTGAATTTTAGTTTCATGCACTGATCAAATATGTCTAAATTTCTCATAAATGATGGTCGTGCTCAGAGGCATTGAAGGTCTTTTTGTTCAGAGTTCTTTTTAAGTTGTTTCTAATTAACTGAGAGAAGTGGAGTGGTTTCAGATGAGTTATTTTAAAAAAAGAAAGAAGAAAGAAAAGAGGAGAAAAAACCACACGAGGTGGCTCTTAACTTGATAAAAGAATGTGGAAACAATCTAAGTTCATGTAAACGGCCATAAATGTCCATAAAGTTGACCAGACATTCTTAAGAAGTAAGTCACTCTGTAATAAACACCTTCACATCCGTATGTCAGTCCATGTCAAGAACCGTTGTTAGGTGGTGATCGAGGTTAGTCTCATTTTCCACACTTTAATAAATCAGTGGAAATTTAAACATTTCTTTACCTTTTTTGCAGACTTTCATCCTCGCCATGATTTGTTCTTGATTTGTGAACCTAGAGAAGGTGACGATTTTAGTGGAGTGTTTAACGTTCTCCGTGCTCTGGTCTGTGTTAGAGGATCATTTCAGGAAGCTATTATTGGTAACATGTGTGACCTTTTTTTTTTTTTAACGATTTTTTTATTTTATTTTATTTTGAGAGATTCATAGTCGTATGCCTCGCGTTTCTTTCCCCCTTATGTAATCATATTCCTAGCACATTTTTCTTTCTCTATATGTGCTTTCCTTAGGTGTTTTGGACTCCTGCTCAGCCCTGGGAAAAATGTGAAGAACAGTGACATGCACTTGCTAGACCTGGTGGGCCCCTTTTTTCACTTTTCTATGTGTATCTATGCGTTTGTTGTTCTGTGTTTGCTAACTTCTTGAGACTTGTACCTCCTCAGGAGTCAATGGGAAAGAGCTCAGACGGGAAGTCTTACATCATCACAGGAAGTTGGAACCCCAACACGCCTCAGTTCCAGACTGTGAATGAGGAAACGCCTAAAGGTAGGAGCCAAGAATCAATTTAAGATTTGTATAAGACATAAATAGTTTTCATTAGTGATTATTTCCTTAGTTTATTGGATTGCTGGCTGGTTATTCACTCATATTTCACGGCAGTATGTGACAGAAGTATTTGAGTGTGGTGGTTATTAACAGAACTTTGCCCAAGCCAAGCTGTAGAGAAATAAAGGATATAATAAATGGACATTGTAAAAAGGAATGATAACGATAACAGTTGTTTTTAATATATTAATTACTTGTAGATGGAAAATTCGGTCAGTAAGTACAGATAATATTGTAACTTCTGTCTTTTTTTCCCCCCTTCAGATAAATTCATGTACATGACAACAGCAGTGGACCTGGTGATTACAGAGGTGGAAGAGCCCGTTCGTTTTCTTCTGGAGACGAGGGTCAGAGTGTGCTCCCCAAACGACAGGCTGTTCTGGCCCTTCAGCAAGCGCAGCTACACCGAGACTTTCTACCTTAAACTGCGACAGGTTTGTCAAATCATGAAGCAATCTGCATTTAAATTAATTCAGCCGATGGTCTCTGTGACCAGATATTAGCTGTGACCTGCAGTGGTAGAATGCAATATTTTGTGCCTTTTACTAAGTGGTATATGAACAAAGAAAAGAAGTAACAAATGTTTTATCAGCTATTCAGGGGATGATATCCTCACATTTTTACTCCATGTTGAAAACTCACACATACGCCCTTGAAAACTTTTTGTGAAAGTTTTAATTTGTTAATGATAGTTGTTAGAGTCAGACGTTTGGATTTAAGGGAAAGGTAAACCTTAGGACTTTTTCCTGTGGTCAAACACATCTTCTCTTTTCAGATGGAGCGTAAAGAGCGTAAGAGCCCTGCCTCTGACACACTGTATGAGGTGGTGAGTTTGGAAAGTGAAACCGAGAGAGAAAAAAGGAAGACCACAGCCAGTCCCAGTATCCTGCCAACTGGGCCTGGCGGGATGGTCCCTTCCCCACCCGAGGACGATGAAGAGGAAGGTACTTGTAATGCTGCCGTACTTTTTCAGCTACTTTTTTGTTATTCACTTTTGTAGTCTAAAAGTAAGTACATTTTATTTATACAGCACATTGAAAATGCTTTACAATTCAAAAATAGCTAAAAGAGGGGTTCCTCAAATTTACATAAAACAACACAGCAACAACCCGTGTTTCAACCAAATGTCCAGAGATTAGGGATGGGTATCGTCTAGGTTTTATCCGATACCGGTGCCAAACCGGTACTTTTGAAACGGTGCCGGTGCTTAAACGGTGCTCAAACCGGTGCTTAAAGAATGGAGAACACAAACTTTGTCCAAAACCTCTCATGTTTAGCTGTTTTCCACTTTTTCTTTGGTCATTTTAGCCTTTTTGGCCAGGGTGAAGGGAGTATCTGCCATCAAACAAGAAGACAGCCGCATGTAACTACGAGGTGTTTGCTAGTTCACCTTACATGCATTAATGTAATAACGTGGTTAGCCTACTCAACATAAATTACACACGAACAACATCAAACTACTCACGCAGAGAAGAACGGCTGCTGCTGCATCATCATCCGTCATCATTTCTGCTACACTGGCAGGGCTAGGGGCCAGGACTCTCCTCTTCGTGTTTTTGGGGGATGTTGCTAACTCCGGGTCCGATAACAGGCACCACACCCGCAGTAGATGTGCACAGCGTGAGGTCTTGCAGAAAGCTATCAAATACGGTGCATTTCTCTGCTTTAAAAAACCCCCCGCTTTTGACCGCTTCGCCTTGGGCATTTTTAATCTGTAGCTCTGCTCTAAAAGAACGTACGTACCTGGGCCCGCCTACTATCCTTGGGAAGGTAAAATGATTGGCTAGAATCCAAAGTGTAAGACATCTCAGGAAAATAAAGCACCGACATGTGCGCTACTTTTCGGTCTGGTTACTACCGTTTATGTCAGAACCGGTGCCATACTGGTACCCATCCCTGCCAGAGGTTAGCAGTTTCCAAAAGTTTGACAAGAATTTTGTGTCTTCAGCTTAAATTTAAAGACAGCCATAGTTGATTCTTGTCTAAGGTCCTTGGGAGATCATTCCTATTACTAGTCCTATTGTACCAAAACAGCAAAGGCGTGGCCCCTTGAAATAGTGATTGCGAAGGAGACATAATTGTAACATTTACCCTTTTAAACAAAGTGCTTTTTGTTTAGAAGCTATACACGTTTTGGTGCAATCTTGAAAAAGCTCATTAACACAACTTAGCACTGGTTCATTTGTTACATTTTTCAATTTATCCTTTTTTTGATCTTGATACCAGCTACATGTTGCAAAAATATTGTAAAAGTAACATCTTAGTTAAAATACTGCTGCTGCTTTCTTTGGGCCTTGTTTACTGCAATATGCAGTTTTGCAAAGTGAAAAATTGTCTATCATGTCAAAATTTGAAATACTTCTTGGCAGTCGTGGACACATTTTCCTCCAAACTAAAGAGGAGAGGGATCTTTTGCCTTGTTATTAGCACACAGTACCAAGGGTAGCCTCTGTTATGGTACCATTAATGTTGAACTAAACGTACAGGTTTGGAGTAACATGTGCTCCCATCTGGTGATAAACTGATCTGCATGCAGTCCAGATCTGTCACACATAGAAACCTTTTTTGACATCATTACTCAAAGAAAAGTTGAAAAAGGAGGCTCTGAAGTGTTGAGCCACTGAAGTCATACACTTAGTAAGAATGGGGAACATTATGCATTGTTCATCAAACTGCCTTTTAAAAGAAGAGATGATGCAACGAGTGGTAAAATGCATGCATCCCCATTTATTTATTTTTTTATTTTTTTATGAACAGTCTTACTGAGATTAAGTTTAAAATGAGCACATCCCATTTCTCAGTTGCTGCATATTAACATCAAAGTAGGGTTTAAACAAATATCCAATTTTTGCTGTTTGTTTTTTTATGATTTCATTTGTACATGCAGGAGTAAAGATTAACTGTTGACAGAGTTAAATGTTTAAAAAGGTATGGTCATGGATTGTTGCTTTGAAAAAAATTGATTGCCCCCCGCCCCTCTTCACAGATAATGACGAGCCCTTACTTAGCGGTTCCGGTGATGTTTCAAAGGAGTGTGCAGAGAAGATCCTGGAGACGTGGGGAGATTTGTTATCCAAGTGGTAAGGTGTTTTCCTCTTCGTGCTCCACTTCCGTCGCCATTGAAGTCATTGTACACAGATGCAGTGTAATCCATGTGAAGGAAAGAACAGCGGGTAGCAGTTGTTGATAAGCAGCTTATTAAGATGATTTCCTTCTTCCAGTGTGGAATTAGTTTTTAATCAAAAGCTTGTGATGAGCAGAATAGAAACTGCACGAGCTTTAATTAGCTGTAAATTAACACGCAAACAAGCTCTAATATTCAGCTGTCTTTGTCCCTGTCTGTTGTTGTTTGTTTTTCAGTGCAACGCTGAAATATACTTTAAATTGTTACAGTATATACATAGTATGATGATGTTATCCTATTGTACTAGATTTGGCTTTTAAAACACCTTCAGAGAAGGACCCAATGATGATATGATCATTAAAGCGATTAATTCTTTCTTTTTTTTTTTAATGTTTATCTCTCTTTGCTAATAATAACAATGGCTAAATAAAGAAAGGAATCATAAGACTAGCAAGTCATAACACTAGGCTTTCTTTGTGTGCTTCTGTGATTTTTTTGTGTGTATGTATTGTGGCATTGTTGAATGGGGCACAGAGAAGCAAATCACAGAAAGCCCTTTACAATCTTATGCCCTGAGGACCAGGCCTGGCATTACTTACATCACATGCACTCTCACATGCATGCACACACATGTACGCAGTTTCCCATCTTGGTCTCGGTAGAAATGCCACGTATTGCATAACCTGACGCCCGGGACAGATAAACAAAACAAACCCAGAAAAATAGAGGGGGCATGAATTAAGAAAAGGGGGGGGGGTGAGAGAATCATTAGGGATTTTTCTGTCTGCTTCAGTCAGGCGATAGTTAGTGCCAAGGTACCTCCAGTTTGCCTTCTCCTTCTTTTGCGTGTGCATGTGCGCGCGTGTCTACCTCTCCTGTATCTCTTAACACTAATGGGCTTGCAGATCCCTGAGTTCATTTAAATCTGCGTGCAGGGTATAACACTCTCAGCAGGCTTAAGATTTAAAAGTGAAAGGAAAGAAGGAAAGAAAACATTGAAATTAGTTTTTATGTGTTTTTCTTGCTTTTTCCTGTTGGGCTATTGCTTTTTATTAGCTGTTGTTTTGTTGCTGCTGAAAGTAAGATGGGGATAAAATAAAACACATTAAAAAATAATTTAATAGATAAATAAGTTGTCATGCGTTTGCTGTACAAAAGGTGCTCATATGTTGCATTCTGAAAGAGTGATTGTTGAGTTCTTGGTCGAGTGTATTGATTGATTAGGCGAGGTGTGATTGCATATAAATCATTTTTCTTGTGGTATCAAGCCCCACTTGTCATCTTGGTCTTGGCTCTGCCAGTCATCAATAGGGATGATAATGGCTCATTAAAAACATTATAATTAAATAAACATCATTTTATTTTAGTATATATTTGGTAAACTGATCTTTTCTTTCCCCATTGTAGGCACATGAACTTATCAGTGCGTCCCAGACAGCTGCCAGCTTTGGTGCGGAGCGGCATTCCTGAGGCACTCCGTGGGGAGGTTTGGCAGCTCCTGGCAGGCTGTCATAACAATGACCACCTGGTAGAAGAGTACCGCACACTCATTACAAAGGTAATGCCTCGCAAACATATTACTGATGAGTAGAAAACACTTTCAATTCAGGTTGTTCAGTGATTAGAAAAGCAGTCCTTAAACACAGTCACTCAGTCTGAAGCACCTGTATTATTTTGGCTCATCAGTGAGATATCCCCTCTGAGGATTTCTTATACAGTTACTGAGATAGACTGTTAACTTTTAACAGTTTTGTCCTTTCATTGGTGTCACTTTAGATTTCATAGTGCAATACAAGAGATTATATCTTCAGATCGGAAACATTTAGTTCATAGATGTTATGTGTTTTTTTGGTTTTGGTTTGTACTTCCAGACAATATGTGTTACTGTTTTCTTCTTTTTTGCTTCAGTCCTGGTTAAATTTTAGCAACTCAAAGTACACCCCAGAGGCCAGCAGTGGCCTTGTGTCATAAGTTTTTCTCTCATGTGCTTCAAACTTGTGATAATAACCACTGTTGCCATGTAGATTGCACAAGATGATAACACTCTGTGTTATGTGTGTGTACACACCTATCTTTTTTCAGAACAAATTAGTGGTTTGTTAATGGCCCCATTAGATGCCTTCAGTAACAGAGAAGCATAGTGTCTAGAGCCTGTAACTACATACCAGTCATTTTGAAAAGGGAATAATCCTTTAAGATATTAGCTGTGTTGTTTTCAAAAATGACTGAAAAGATCAAAAACATTAAGACGAGGAAAACATGATTACGTTTTGTGCCTATATAGAGCCAGAAATGTATTATATTAAACGACATAGACTGTTTGATTTGTGAGCTTTTTATTTGAGTTTTTAGGACTTCTGCTAGTGTGTAGATCTGGACATCTGCTCTGATATATATATTCAGCTTGCATTTAAGTTTCAGGTTGTCAGAGCACCATGATGTGTTTGTGGTAGTCCATCTGTGTGAGCTTGTGTGGAACCTTCAGGGGTGACTTGTGTCTTGTCTAGCGTCACACACGCACAATCATTCTGATCAAACTTGAGTTTTGGGGTTAATGCACACTACAGGAACCGGGAAGTGAACCACAGACCTTCCGACAACCTGCTCTACCCCCTGAGCCCCACAAAAAGAAATCATGGTAAAATGATCAGGTACAAGTACTAGTCTGAAAACTAGTGGAAAAAATAGCCATTGTCCAAACAAAACTTTGAAAGTCCTTAAAAAAGCCTTGAGAACTTGTGCTCAACACCACCTTCAAAGAAAATTAGAAGAAAGTCTGGCTCCTTGAAAGCAAAATATAAAGAAATGAGGGGTTCAGCAAGAAATAACAAAAGGTTTGTACCAAAAAATTGCAACTGAACTTGGAAGTCAGTATTTCAGAGTTTCCAGATGGAATTCTTAACTGGAAAGCCCCCTCAAGTTTGACTTCCAACTTGAAAAGTCAGAGCAGTCCCACCAGTCCTGACTTAGCAATGCTTAACAATCCAATATGGCGGCTGCTCGTGTAAACGATAGTAAAACTGTAAAACTTGTAGTCTGTGCTGCCTTTGTTGTCTATCCGTCACTGGCTAAATAAACCACACACAGAGCATTGAGCAGGCTCTGTCTGTCAGCATGCTGCAGTGGTGCAAAAAAATAAGCACTGTGCTCTATTGCTAGTCATGCATGAATGTCTCTAACTTGATAAGGAGCAAAAGAAATCCAATTTTCGCCTTGCTTTTATCGACTTTACGGCTGGAATATGCTCAACTTGGGAGTGATATCACTCCCACCTCTGACTTCTGAGATAAACGAACACAGGAATACTGGAAAGCAGATGCACCCCAGGAGAAGGGGGTGGGGGGTACTCCTAGAACCTATTAGCTGGGTGGGGGTGGCATTTTTAAGTGGCCTTATTTGTACATGACTACCCTTCTTGTGCGCTGAGAGCAGTGTATTAGCTTATGTAATTTTATTTATTATTTTTTGACCACAACTCTGTCTGCTGTTCTTATATAAAGGCAAGGACCTGCAGGGCAGCAAACTTGGTCTCAGGTGGTGACAAGATGTTAACCTTGCCCTTCCCTGCCTTCCTCTTTTCCCCTCTGACCTTCTTTTTTGTCACCCACCTTTTCCCTTTCTATTATCTCTAGTGTTGCCTGTAAGCATTTTCTGTGTTCCTGCACTTGCTAGGTAAATAGTTGGAAAAGAGTGCCTGCTCAAAAAGAGCTCTTGCAAAATAATGCATTAGCCATGCTGTAGTTCCGTTAAAATGAATGGCATGAGTGGAATCTGAGCAACGGATCCTTGTGCCAACATATTGATAGCTTTTGGACTGGATGTTGGGTGGGAATTCATTACACAAGCAGGACAGCATTCCAGGATTGTACTGGAGCCCACTGAAAGGGAGGGAAACACATGCAGAGGATTTATATTTTATTTAGACTTGTTAAAACTCAGTGAATTAGACAAGAACAGTTTAAGAATGGAAAGATTATAGATAGCTTAAAAAAGAAAATACATTGTTATTAATATAATATAAAAAATATGCAGGTTTTGAAATGTGCTGCATAATGGGACTCTAAATATAGTATGTAAAAATTAGGAAGGACTTATTGTTCCCATTGTGTTAATTTTCTTATTCTCTTATGTACTGCTGAGGCTCATTTATTCTTTGCCTTTTTTTGGCACATGATTTGACATTTACACATACTATGTGCCAGCTCTTAATTTTCTCAGTGTGTTCACTTTCCAGCCTATGTTTATGTGTATCTCTTTGTGCTTTGTTGCGTGTCCTTGCTGGTTCCATCTTTTGTTCTCTAACCCTATCTGTACTTGGTGTTCATCCACGTTAACTGAAAGCGGGGTATTGACGGAAGGAGAAATTATAGTTAGAAATTTACCCTGTTACTTTCACAATGAGGTCCAATGAATTTCCTCCATATGAGAGTTGGTTAGCACTCCACAAGGGCCCAATAAACTCATCATATTTTGCATTAGTTCCATAAATTATAGTGAGTAGAATCCAATCACTGATGGAGTTAACTACGTTTGGAAAACAAATAATTGGGTTTAGCAGCACTCAGGTTCACTGGCAGATGATTTTAATCAGGAGGATGTTACGAAAGGCAACGTGACGTATACTGGCAGACAACGAGTTGTTGTTACAGCGCGTCACAGAAACAGTGTCACCGTATTATAGCGTGACATGTTTTTATTGTATTTTTCATTTCATATAGTAAGTAAAAGACCTTATGGTAAATAATCTATTTCAGTTTAAATAGTGAAATAGTGGTTTTAGCATTTTTTTCAAAGACTATTTATCTTGATAACAGTAATGTGGACATCAGATCACAACAAGGGATAACATAAGTTATAAGTATTTGTTTATTTTAGATCGCAAGAAACTATTTAATATTGCAACAATAAATTGGAATGCAGCACAAGCAGATACGTTGACTAAATGGGTTATAAGTAGCAGTTTATTATGTTGTTGTGAATGGAATTTGGAGGAAAGGTCGTAAAGAGAAATAGGCATAACTTTGCTTGCGTTAGCATTTTTAGCCGTGTACATGTGCCAACAAAGTGGCTGCCCAGCATATATGACTAGTGCATGCATGGTTCATAATGGTGTTACTGGATTGTATTTAAGCATGTTTCAGTCTCATTTGCCTAGGCTAGGTGGGCAAAATAGTTGAAAGTTTGCTCCAAGCAAAAGGGCACACTTTGTGTGACACAATTATGTGTGCAGTGTAGACTCAAAGTGATCCTCAGACCTGCCGCACCAGCCTCCTGTGGGGAGCCAAGCAATCACTTCTAACTACCTGTCTGCCTGAATGTGTCTGCTTGACCCACATAATGACCTGTCTCCCTGCCTCTTTGTCTTTGTGTCTTTATAATTATTTGTATTTGTTTACACCTGACTCTGACACTCTCTGGCTTCTACCTGCGCCCATTTGTGTTCATGTCAAGTCGTGCATCTCATTGCTTTTCTTTGTCTGGGTGCTCGTTTGTGATTCATCACATTGTCATCATGCCTTTTTCTCTTTCCTCTCCTGCTGTCTTGTCATCCTAGCATATCTTTCTCCTTTTTTCTGTGTGACTGTATACACATCCGTGCCATAGGTTTATGCTGTTCAGACTTCTTGAAGGCAGAAACTGAAATACTTACATAGCCAATCCCAGAAGGTTAAGAAAGTCAGATTAAAGCATTTCAGTGCTGTTCTGGTTTTTGTTGAATCTATTTTTGTTTTTGCACTAATGTGTAGATATTCTTCTCTTGCCTTGTGCTTTTATCAGTTAGCTCTTTTCCCTTTGGACACCTTTTGGTTAGATAGTTAGATAATCTCTGTAAACAGATTTTGCATATGAATATGTATCACAGCTCACAATGTTTGGTACCAGAAACTTTTTGTCTCTAGTCAGTTTATATTCCTAGTGCTGTTGGCCAGTCATGTTTGAGCAGGCTTTGGCTGCGTGTAGGTGAAGATTCTGTGCAGAGATTACAAAAAGCTGGGCTTGCTAAGGATTGTCTTATTGCATTGGAGTCACACTGGGTTAAATATGTACACTTGGGTTTTAAGGGGTATTTATTATTTTCTTCTTTTTTTTGGGTTGTATGGAAGCCCCAAACGCAATTTCATTGTTCTTGACAATGACAATAAATAAATAAATACCAAATACCAAATCTGCTGAAATGAAATCTTGAAACCCTTAGCTTGTCGATTTAGATTTTATTTGTTTTTTCTGTTTAATGTATCTGGATTCCTGAACAATGACTAGTGGACAAAAATGAAAATCTTGGCCTTGAAATCTACTGGCTACACAAGTGCTTACCAGCAAAGACTATGGCAGTGGTGGTCTTTCTTTTAAAGAAATAAGCTGCCCTAAGCACTAGCATGATTACCTGTTAATTTCACAATTAACTCGAGCTTCCTACAGCAATACTGGGTTTTGTCTGGTATGGAATGGCTCATGGCAAGATGAGCAAGAAGAAAGAAAAAAACAAAACAAAACGATGAAGTAGTTAAACCTAACAAACTTGGGTGCTAACCAGAGATCAACAATGGATCATATATCGATTGTGGGAGAGAGTATGAGCATGCAGCGTTTAAAGCGTGGAAGTACTGACCTTACTTTAAGTTTGATTCCATAAAAAGTGACAAAAACATTAGTGTCCGTTGTGCGTGGGAAGAAAACTTATTTTTACACCGAACCCCCCCCCCCCAAACAAGCGCCGAGTGCGCTACGACGTAATGGGAAATTCACACAGAAACTAGCGGATTCTTTAACTGACCGCAGCACACCTGCACCAGGGTAAACCTCCACCTACCCCACTCCTACTTTACAGGTGAAAATAGAGCAAAAGGACCGCTGAGTCTTTGATTTTATTTATTTTCTGCTGTGTTTTACTTGCATCTATTTGAAAGACTGAGTGTAAACACAAAAAAAAATATTTTATGTGCTGGAATGTGCAGAAAATAGGTTTAAATGTTAAACTAATTTCTTCCAGTCAGAGAATGTTGCATATAATTTAATTTTTGCTTGATGCATAAAGTTAAAAGATTAAAACTAATAAAACAAGTTTTAAAAAGAGACTTTTCCATTTGATTACATTTTGTATGATGGATTATGCAGAAAAAGTAGAATTGGGCTGAAAGATCTATCGCTTTATCACCTATACAGGTTGTAAATCGTGTTTTTAAAAAGTAACTAAGTAATTAAATACTTTTGAAAATAAGTAATCAGTAAAGTAACGGGATTACTTTTTTGGGAAGTATTCAGTAATTAGTTACTGATTACTTTTTTCAAGTAACTTGACCAACACTGGTGCTAACAGTGTAGCTCAGTGAGTTAACAACTACATCAAAAACGTAGAATAGAGCCCAGGGGTCGATAAAAGTAGAGAAATTGGTATCATACTCAAAGCAGTTAATGGTAAGTCTGAGTTTCTTTGTAACTTGGAGAGGCAGGGCAGCAGAGATGAGAAGGATGATAAGGGACTGCTCTGAATGGGTGTCACAAGGAAAGCTTTACAGCAAAAACGTCTGGACTGGGAGCCAAGTGAATGACCTGAGGCTGGAAAACTTGTTTTTTTTGGTTTTGGGTTTTTGGTTTTTTTTTTTTTTTTTTTTTGGATGCTGGAGGTGCTTAATGTTGACAGCCAAATTGATCTGGACAGGCTGCACTGTTTTTTTTAGATTTAATGCGAACCCCGTTGGTTTTAAAAACCTACCATTGAGAATAGTGAAATGCACTTACTGGACCCCCACAAACACCTGCTGAAATGATGAGGACAAAGAACAGGGTAAAGATGGATTTTATATTGAGTTTGGATTGCTGATTGTTGTGTGGTCTCTATTTGTTTCAGTTGTTTTTTTCCTTCATCATGATTTATAAGTGGGAAAATTCCTATATGAAGGAAAACCCTGCAATACAAACAAATACAAATGATTACGAGATCATCTAAGCAAAGTATACTATCAGTAATGTGTTCTTTATCGTTTTTATCATTGTTGATTGTTGTTGTTGTCCATTTTTTCCTTCCCTGGCCTTAGGTATCAGACTGTACTGCAGTTTTTTGGTGTTTTATTGTTGTCAGGTGTGTGTCAGCTGCTGAACACCTGACCTTGAGCGGATGCTAAGCAGGGAAGCATCATATGGATGGCTAACAGGGCTAACATGTGCAGAGCTTGCAGACCACGGGACAGCACACTGTACTCATATTTTAGCTCTTAGCTTCTTGCTGCTTTGCGTATCTTTCTCCTCCAGCTCGTCCTCCTCTCTCTTTATTAAGCTTTGTTTTTCTTTTGACTTCCATGCTCATTTTTCCTCCCCTTCCACTCCTCCTTCCAGCCCCTTAGTCCTACTGTCGTCTATTTTTAGCTCCTCGTGTGTTGAGCAGAAGAGGTGCGTGAAAGCATGGGAGTGTGTCTGGATTGCGGGGGAGAAAGGTGCAGGCTGGTGTGCGTGTGTGTGACTGTGTGGGTATGTTTGGGTCTCCATCACGCTACACCAAATTGCCCACCACGAGGCACACTCTGCAGTCTTCAGACAGTCATTAGGAGTAGGATGTTGACAGTGCTGGGCTAGATATGACAGTAATTACTACCTAATGAAGCTGCTAAATTTAGTGCTCTATATTGAGTAATTCAATTTAATCCTCACATTATGTGGTTTAAAATAACTCGCTGCTCATGTATACAGAATCAGGACACAAACAAGTTCACTGACAAAGTTTTACTAAAAGTGCAAACATTCAGAAATATGGAAGGTATTAAACCAACCTGAGAATGTCATGAGAAATTAAGTTGGTGCCATGTAGCAGTGTAGATGTTTAGTACTTCCTTCGCTTCCTCCCTGCCTTAATAGCCACAGATAATGATTGACTATTGAAATTAAACAATCATAGTATAGCCAATCATCCTTATGCAGATCACAAACATGATGATCTTACCTCTGTTCATAAACTGATAAGTTGCATTGATGACATAAACTGTTGGATGTCTTGGAACGTTTTAGAGCAGAATAGAGTCTCTGAAACCTTGACAGTATTTTAGACAGTGATCTCAATTTAGATCTCATTATTTTTGATTATTTTATTGTTGTATTATTTGTATTTGAAGGATTATCCAAATTATCAGTAGGACAATTCACTCAGAATGCATCAGCCCAGTGTCCTTACAGTTACATGGAAATTTGAACATATTACTCCTGTACTGAAGTCACTGCACAGATTCCCAGTTTGTTACAGAATTACCCTTAAAATCTTTGACTTGCTCAGTGTCTGTAACCCAGTCAGATCTCTCAGGTCATCAGGTGCAGAACTTGTAACTGTCCCCAGAATTAGATCTAAGTGTGCTGATGGTGCTTTAAGTTCCCGTGGACCTGTTCATTGGAACAAGCTGCCTGCTGACCTGTTATCATTATAAACCTACACGGATGTTTTAATCTTCTGCGTTCAGTGCATTGAATTGAAGTATAATGAAATGTGCTCTATAAAAAATGCCATTGCCATTATATACGTCACATAAATACTTAAAGGAACATGTTGTTTTGCTAACATAGCAATATTGTAAAGGTGTTATTTTTATAGAAATTGTATGACATTTTAACATTACACTGTCATTGTTCAGTTATTTAGTGCAAATGAACATCATTGTTAAACAAAACGGTAAAATTTGAATTTCAATGTACTGATAAGCCCCCTTTTTCTTGTTTTTGAGACAGTAAAACTTGGACATCAAATCTGAAACAACCTTCTTACGTAGGATTCCCTTTTTAATCAGAATGATTGTAGTCAGAAATAAAAGTAATAATATAATGTTAAGCTTACTGATAACACTCAGTCTTAATTATTTCTAACAATCATCAGAAGCAGAATAATTTAGCTATGAAAGTCAGTATTTTAGAATGATTAGATTTGACCGATGACCTTTAATTTCAGCATGTTATCAGGAGTGTCTTGTGAGCCCTCGGCTTCCTGTGGAAAAGTTTCTGAGCTTTAGTTGACTTGGAGGTCCATTGGGGATCATTGCAGTCCCCACTTGTTAAAACCAGTGCTAATACTAATTCCCATTTGACTGCCATTCCATTTTTAATGTCCACATGATGTTGCCAGTTGTGTCTCTTGGAACTCAAAATTTCTTTAGAAACCTCTTCATCATGACTTATTGTTAGTTTGGTGTAAGGAAATAATTACGTGTCTTTTATAGCCACGTTTGCGTCTTGGCTGTAAAGGCAGGAACTGCATCTGTATGGCAGCTGAAGCTTATTTTGAAGCTTAGTTGTTACAGAGTTCACAAAAGTTTAAAACTAAAATTA
Organism: Rhamphochromis longiceps; assembly: GCF_057381845.1. Taxonomy (NCBI): domain Eukaryota; kingdom Metazoa; phylum Chordata; class Actinopteri; order Cichliformes; family Cichlidae; genus Rhamphochromis; species Rhamphochromis longiceps. The sequence continues at coordinate 41,458,389 of NC_140563.1, forward strand.
GTTTTTTGTTTGTCTGCTTTGTTTTTGCAACCACTTTGGTAGTCTTGTGTTGAATCATGTGATTTTTGGGAGAAGGTGATTTATTTGTGTTGTGCATTAATATTATATTATTGTGCATAATGCAGATATAAACATTTGATGAGAGACAATAACATTTGAGTTTGGCCTTCTTTTCTGAATTTGAGTTGTCCCCTGTTGAGTAGTGTTACATGCAGATTTTAAACCCATATATTTAACACCTGGTTTAACTTGTGTACAGGGTTGTGCATCTATTGGCCTATTGAAATCTAAAGCTATGGTGGGGCTGTTGGTTCTTTATTTGTTTTTTCCCTGTGTGGATTGCTCCAAGATTAATAATAGAAATATTTCCTGTAAGCTGTACTAAAACATGTGGTTATTGTTTTCAGCAGCGCTTTACTTACAAATGCTGTGTACTGGGGTCTAGAAAGAGACTGGGCAGATTCTTGCTGCCTGATTGCCTGTGTTTGTGGGGGGATGAGAGATTTTAAAAGTCAAATTCACAAGTTCTGTGTTACAATGAATGTTTCTAATTTTAGCAGTGTGAAACATCATGTTTAAGTCTTGGGGTGATTATGAGAAACACTGGCACCAAGGAAAAAAAAAAAGAACGGGGAGGAGTGGGAGGGTGGTGGAAGGAGGGCAGCCTCGTGTCTTTGCAGTTGATCATTGGTTGGAACCACTGGGAAGGGGGTGGTGCCTCAGTGCCACTGTTTCTGTAGAGAGAGGCAGAGGGAGCGAGTAGTGTGAGAAAGAGACTGCAAAGGAGAATAAATGAACACTGGGGGTTCTCCCAGCCAGCCTGCCTGCCTGCCTGCCTGCCTGCCTGATTTCCACTACAGACAAAGGTGATGCCCTTCCTAGCTGAGGTGGGCGTGCGTGCATTTTGAATACCGGTCACCTCGCACACCTTCTTCATCCTCACAGCTCAAGGCATTCTGCTGTGATCTTTCTGCGAAGGACTAGACAGAAACTGAGGCAAGAGCAAGCAGAGAGGCGGAAACGGCAGCAAGAAATCAGAGCTGGAGGATAAGAAACGGGGGGAAGAGGAAAGACAAGCAAGTTAATGGACTGAATAAAAATGATGCTTAATCTTTCATGTAAATTATGTATGCAGCACATTAAACAATAATGTCTCCTCACTGGAAGCTGTGTCTGTGACTCTGTGGACTGTAGACAGAAAAGAGAGAGATTCAGTCTGGGATTTCTGCAGCTGCAGCAGATGTTGATGACATCTCAGACTATATAGGGAAGGGAGGCATTTCAAGCAAGTCGGACTGGAATTCCTTAAAAGTCAAATTTTTGTCTCTTTGCTCTTCTTTGTGCCTTCAACTGGGAATTTTGCAGTGCCGAAACAGGAAAAAGAAAAGGACCCGTATTGCATCATTTGGAAACCTTAACAGCCTGCTCTGAAGACAATTCCTGGGGACTTTCTCACCTTTTTATGGTCTTTCAGTCTTTCATTCATTTGAAATGATAAACGCCAGCAGTCTCATTATGGAGCACTGCATTTGGACTGAAACCATACAGCTTCTCTGAGCTCTACCCAGCGACCGGGCAAAGTAGTGGCTTCTAGGATTTACTGTATCCTTGAAGAGCCCTTCGGACAGATATTTCTGCCCAAGATGATGAATTCCTCGCTGGATCCACTGAACCAGAGCTCTGCTGACTTCTCAAACTCATCTGCTCCCTTTTGCTTACTTGAGATAGGCTATTCCCAGATTTTCACGACCTGCCTCCTTGAAGTTTCGATCATACTTCTCCTGACTGTTCTCATTATTTCTGGTAACCTAGTGGTGATTTTTGTGTTTCACTGTGCCCCTCTGCTCAGCCAGCACACCACCAGTGCTTTCATCCAGACTATGGCATATGCCGATCTGCTGGTGGGAGTCAGCTGCCTTTTCCCCTCCCTGTCCCTACTCCATCATCTTCAGAGCTTCGATCCCAAACTCACCTGTCAGGTGTTCGGGTACATGGTATCTGTTTTAAAGTCAGTTTCAATGGTGTCTTTAGCATGCGTGAGTGTAGACCGCTACATCGCCATCACACGGCCTCTGACTTATGCATCCCTAGTGACACCTTGTCGAGTGCGCTGCTGTATTGTGTTGATATGGCTTTACTCTGCTCTGGTGTTTCTCCCATCTTTTCTTGGATGGGGGAAACCTGGTTATCATGGCGATGTTGTGGAGTGGTGCGCAGTGGAATGGAGGACAAGTCGGGCTTTCACAACCTTCATTGTTACGCTGCTCTACGCTCCAGCTGCTCTAACTGTCTGTTTCACTTACGCAAACATCTTCAAGATCTGCCGACAGCACACCCGAGAGATCAGCGAGCGCCATGCACGTTATGGACCTCAGCAACTGCAGGGCCCAAGAATCGCAGTTGGCTCTGTGGTCAAGGACAACAGTACAGTAGAGCAAGGACAGTTACCCCACTTGTCCCAACCCCAGTATCAGCAGTCCACATCAGCATACCCAGACAGACGTTATGCTATGGTGTTGTTTCGCATTACTAGTGTGTTTTATATCCTTTGGTTGCCCTATATCCTCTACTTTCTGTTGGAGAGTGGAGGGATCTACCACCACCCTGCAGCATCATTCCTTACCACATGGCTGGCTATTAGTAACAGCTTCTGTAACTGCCTCATTTACAGCCTCTCCAACTCTGCCTTCAGGAAGGGCCTCAAACGTCTCTGCTCTTTCTGTTTGCAGCGCAGCGGCAGCAACTATGGGGTTAGGAACACCAAAAAGGCTTTTTTTGGTTCTGCTGAAAAGGGGTGGGGATATGGTCACGGGGAGATGAGAACTGGTACAACATGTCACGTGTAGGGTAAACACTTTTGCCAAATTGGCATTTGGACACGTAAGAAACGGCTGAAGTGATGGCTGTTAAAATGCTGCTAAAATGTGCTGTAAAGAGATGGAACAAGGTGTTGAATAGCCTATGCCGTTTCTGTTGCATTTGGAAGTTAGACAAGCATCCTCTCTGCACAAGCCACAGCTGGCAAGTAGAATAAGTCGAGAGTAAATCTATGAGAAAAAAAAAAAGTGGCTCTTCATGATGTTTTAAAATGGTCAAGGACAGGCATGATAGGTGGAGGGGGGTTGAAATAAGGAAAAAAAAAGTATATGAGAGCCGTAGACGTAAAGTAACTTGAGGATGAACAAAAGGTTTATCTACCAGTGTTCCTTTTTTAAGTGAATCCTTAAATTGTTATAACAAAAACCCTTACCGAAACTGTGTTGAAAAACTAAATGTGCCGTTTCTGAAATAAAGTGATTTCACTTCATTTGCCAGATCATCGTCACATAAGTAATACTGAATGAAGCGCAGGATAGATGAATGCAAACAGAACAAGTGACTTCTGTGATTAAGGATCGATGTACTGAAGCTAACTGATAACAACCAGCTCGTTAATTATGGTTTTCAGTCCTCATACCATAAATCAGTGTTAAATATTAAAAATGATGCAACTTTTTTTCTTTAAATATTTGTTGTCTCTTGTCGCTGAAGGAGTAGGTAGGTGTAGACCCACCTAGATTTACCGACTTTGAATTTTAGATTAACCTATTTATTGATGTTGCTCACAAATGTCTTTAAATGATTTGTGAGTTTGCATACTACATCCATTTTCTTTGTAATATAGTATGGTAACCAGCTTTGGCATATGACTGTTAACCTGAAAAATGCAGATGTAATGATTAGTGAATATCTCTTTCAAGTAATATGTCATTGCACCTTTGTTATGATTATGTAGCAAATGTGATTTTGTGTTTCTGGGGCACTGAAAGGCCGAGGAAGGATGTATTATTGCACTTATTTTATATTGATTATTGGTACATCTTTGGGCTAATTTTATTTATTTTTTAAGAGATTTTTCTTGTTGGTTAGAGGAAAAACAAAGAAGCAAAGAAAAAAAACCACAACTATATTTTCAACCACAAAAGCCTAAACTTATTAACTTTTTTTAAGGAACTGAACATTTTCTTTGGGCTGTTCCTAATGACTATTGTTCTTTAAAGATTTTTATGATTGCGAGACCGTCTGACTGAAATGCCAGAAGTACTTGACCAGTCAAAAATTTTCAGTGCTCCGAGCCTCACCCACAGTTACTGCCCAAGAGCATTTACATTAGCATTCATATGAATAACCATTCAACTGTGAGCCTTACCCCTTATCTTTTGGATTGGTAGGAGAAACAATCCTATGACATCCTGAGTCAGATATTTGTAACAATCTCAAATGATTCCTTTTTTTTGTTTTGTTTAGTACAATCTTAGATGTTTGCTGTGTTGTGACTGCATTACTGTGCCTGCATTTGGGATCTAGTACACGTGTACGCAAACAAACAGGGATCACATGCAATCAGAACAGACAAATAGCCCATTCACTCTGCCAGCAGGCTTACCTCTGTGCGGCAACAAGAAGAGGGACTGGTTGTGTGCATACCGTCCTAAGCTCTAAATTTGCAAGGAATTACTTTTGCGATGAGCTATGGAGTCTTCTTTTATGCGTTTGGTTAGCTAGAGAAATTCGAGCTTTATACATTTTATTTAAACTACCAAAGAGAGTTCAGTAGGTATTCGTGGATATTTTTCCACTTTTCTCTAGTGTATAAAAGATCAATGCTAGCGGATTTTACTCAAAGTTTGCGGTGGGTCGGCGATGCCTTGTGTGCATGAATATGACTGTTTCTCAGACTACTGAGATATATCGTTGCCTTGATAGAAACACGATTTTAAACTGTTGGGAAATGATTTCCTCTAACAGCTAGAGAGGGCTCTGTTTATTAACACTTGGCTGTTTTTGGAAGGCACAAACTGTCAATTGTACGCACGTACAGAAATGAAAATGTCAGGTCCACATTCACTGCGGAGTAACCTGAACCACACGAGTTGTGAAATATATTTGCAAATTATACTTATATTTCACAAGTTCACTTTTGTCATTGTTTATCTGTTCTGTACAATCAAAATTAACCAGGAGTGAAAACATGACTGAGAACAATTTAAACAATTTTTTATTTTATTTTTTTTTTTCTTTTGCATTTATTCATTCATGTGTGCTTGTTGTGTATGAGAGTTTACAGATATGTCAGGATGCGACCATTGGTTGAATTTGGACTGTTTAAGATTTTCCAGCAAGGGTGCTACTGAAGCTTTCCCCTTTGCTCATTTCTTTATTAGCTGCACTTCCCTCAAGTGTTTCCCCTCTGTGCGTTGTGAGTGTATGTGAGTATGAAGTATTGTGGTGGTAGATAGATTCACATGTTGTCTTTAAATACTGTAATCTGCGTAGCAATGCCAAATATTGTAATCTTTCCTATTTTTGTTTCAGTCTCTAAACAAGTGTACAATATTGCCGTACTGAATGTTTGATTGTTAAACTATACAAATTTCTTTTCTACTCACTTTTTTCCTTTTGTTCTTGTAAAGTGATAAATGTTGCGCAATCTAGGTAGGATTAGCAGCATGCTTACTGATTAAAAAGACTGAAGTTTGTTTTTAGATATTTCTGTTTAAATTTTCTGCTGTAAACACAATTTGTAAAGACTGATGGCTTTTAAAGTTGACTAATTTAAAACTATAAAACTTAAAGGTACAGTTTTGTAAATTGTAGCGTATAATGGTGACACATCATTGATCTTGCGTACACATTCAGTCTGTCTTGTGGGAAAATAATCACTTCCATGTTCTCAAGGACATGACACTGGTGACTATGAGGAACAACTATGGCACGCTGGGTAAGATTTTAAAGAACAAGAGGAAATGTGGCCACTACAGCTGGTTTAGGAAGTCATTTGTAGCTTAAATGCAGCATTCTTCTGTGAGAGAGAGGAAAAGAATTGTTGGTGGGCACAATAGTAAATGAGCACATAGTTCACCTGCAACAGACTGATTAGTAAACTCAGAAAGGTCATGAAAATGTATTCAGTAGATGCAAAGAAAGAAAACTAAAATGACTCTGAACATCCAGAAGCTTATATCCTTTTCTTTGGCTGTAATCAAAGTGCATTTGAATAAATTTAAATGTCTTTATGAGCATACAGCGTCTTTGTCTTTTGTCCTAATGAAGTCACATACTTTAATGGATAAAAGTGTCATTTATTGGATTTTTTTCACTTGGATAAACGAATCGTTTGTCATGGAAAAGGTTAATGATAAAGTGATTTGTCCAATTCCCGTCACAGGTACTATGACTGAAAAGGCAAAGATAGCGTTAGTACGTTGGTCTTTCTATAGTTAGTGAGGAGTACAACTACCTGTTAAAATGGTGGTGAAGACATATTGTTGATTTGTTTTAGGGCCTCTCTTAACCGCAATTTACCAATCTTAGAAGTCTTTGTGTCGCCTTGAGACTGGCTTTGTATTTTTAGTTTAAAAATTATTTTTTACCCTTGACTTGGCCCTGCACGTGTCATCTACATTGCCCTCTTGTAGTCTGATAGTGTAATCAGCAAATTAGGGCTGACCCACATTCAAAACTGTGTTTTGTTTTGTTTTTCTTGTAAATTACTCGTCTGTTATCATCATTGTTATGGAGGGTTTTCTTTCCCCGGAAAATTATCAAGATCATTTTATCGTCCTGCTTTAGTCAAAACAGGCAGTGTCATTAAAGGCTGACTTATGATGCAGCTGTTTTAAGGAACTGATTATTTTAAATACACAAGAGGAACCTGAGCACTGTAAGTGAGGTGTATTCTGGAAAGCTTCCAAAGTCAAGATTTTTACTCTTGCCCACATTGAACACTGAATAATACATGTAATGAACAGTCGGAACTATGTAAGTTTCAGATTGAGAAAATAGAGCCACTCCATTTTTAAAATAATGCTAAAATGCAAAATATTTTATTTGCCAACGGTGTTGAATTTCTGATGAGGTTTGCGTGAGATGTTAGCTTTTGTGAATCATGAATGTGGGGATAATTTAAATGTTTTTTTTGCTGCTGGTGGACGTGAGATTCTTCTGATTTACTCAATGCTTTGTTGCCTTGTTTTTGTAGCATTTTTGTGCATTGTGTATCTGTACTAGGCAAATAAATGTGATGTTATTTCAGTCTATTCAACTGAATCTGAACTAAAACAAGGAGAACTGAGGTTAAATTTTGAATTTTGTTGTTGATTTCCCAAGTTTTCACTAGTCAAAATGTCAGATCTCTCGAAAAGCAGCATATTTCTGCCTGCAGCTATTCAGCTGAATTTGAATGCTGCTGAAACTGATGTAAAATATGTGGCAGTTGACATTACTTGTCATTTCTATTCTGATGAGATTCATATTTTGTCTGCTCTCCTTTTGCTGAGGCAGTGAAACCAGTGCACAAATGGCACAGAAAGTAGGGCATGAGACAGACTATTAAGATTTAATTATGGCTGATGCTAAGGTGAGGAAACTGCACTATGGGAAGCCTAAGCAAGTGTTATTTACCAGTCATTTTAAAGAAAAGAGAAGGAATCACTGAATTCATCTCAGTTATATTTACGTTGTTTTTTTTTTACGTTTTTTTTTTTAAAAACAGGACAGTAAAACATTCACCATTTATTCTTCCATTTACATTTAAATCAAGTTAAGTAATCTAAATGCAGCACTTTGTATTATTTTGTTCAGGGTGAAAGGTTTATGGCAAGCTTGATAAATATCACCCCATGTTCTCTTGGTGTCTTGGTAGGGTCCTTTAGGAGCAGAGAAAGAATAACAGAGTGACATGTCAGCTATTGTGTTGAGTCAGAGAAAATCGGGGACGTAAACAATAGAGAGCTAGCTATTCAGCCTTCTCACGGAAGCTCTAGTCTAGTGCTTAACTCCAAGCTTTAGATTCATGCACACACACACACACACACACACACACACACACACACACACACACACACACACACACACACACACACACACACACTTGCACTGTAGCGCAGCCATTTTTGGCTTACCCCCAGTGAAGACATTTTATTGGTGTTCTGTCAGAAAATGTTTTGTTCCTGGACTTTCACTCAGTTTATGGGTGTTGTGGGTCTCAGCAGTACTTGTTACTGATAGCCAAAAGTGTTCTGATGCATCTGTAATGTTTGTACAGATTTTTAAACAGAAACAGGCTGGTGTGCTCGAGAATAGAGAGAACTACAGAAAAGGCCGATCTGAGACAACCTAAATGCAAATGAATAAATAATTGTGGCAAGTCCTCCGAGAATCTTAGAACAACATATCTGCCGAGTCCACTTTAGAGAAAATGGCTGCTTCAAAGGGGAAGTAATATGATTTTTCTTATATTCTGCGATGCTTTTACAAAAGTGTAAAATGGCTGTCATTGATAAGGGCATCACAGGCACACAGCTCCAATCAGGAAAAACAAGTTGGCTTAAAGTGAGAGGAAAAGAAGCTAAAATGTGTTTTTTTTTTAGACAGAGTATGCACCAAGGAGGGGAGCTGTGCAATTGCCCACTGTAAGATAAATAGGAATTATTTTAAGTTGGGAATTGTGGAGAGCTCATTTAGTAGAGTCATAGAATATCAATATAGAGCAGTAAATGAGCAAAATAGACCCTCTTTAACGGGCATAGTGGTCTCAAGTAGAGACTGACTAACTGGTAGCTTGTACTACCGTTTGACATTGGCTATTTACGAGTCTGTCCATATTATACAAAAAGCAGCAGAATGAAGGAGAGTCAGGTAACACGTGAACAAGTAAACGTAAAACTAAATATATCAAATTATAGAAAAATATCAGCTGATGAATCAGAAGAGCAGAAAGTGTTTTTTTTTAATCATCAAATATTGGTAATTGGTAGTGATATTGGTTCCATATTAGTCAGGCTCTGACATGAATCAATATAATTTTTTCTGAGATCTTTTTTTTGGTCTTGTTTTTGTTTGTTTTCTGTTCGTACTCTAATTCCATTGATAATTTTCCAGTTAGCTCCAGATGTATTTTATCTTTCATGTTTTCTCTCTTTCTGCTTCTCTGTGTTTCTTTTTCTCACTTCCTCTCATGCTTCCGTACATTATGTTGAGATACTAAATGCATTTTCTTCCTCTCTCGTGCTACTCTAATTCTGAACTTTTCTTTAACTGAGCTGACAGATAGGGAGGAAGCTAATTGGCCATTATGTCAGAAGTCTTTGTGCATGCGCTAAACACTTACGATAAGTATGGCTAAGTGGTGCTTGTATAAACATGGATGGTTATCTTTCACAGAGAGACTATAGCTCTGTGGGATGTGCCACATTGGATGCAATGGTTTTCTCTTTGAATAAATAGATTTCTGGGACACAAGTTTTTAGTACCCTTGAGGCTAAATGTCTCAATCACTTTGGATTTTACTGATGCACTTTATGGTGAGGTCCTGCCAAGTTTAGAAGATATACTTTATTAGGTATTCTTGTTCTTCTTGTCCTTGTTAATACAAATATCAAATTGGCAAGTCACATGGCAGCAATTCAGTGCATTCAGGTTTGCAAATATGGTCAAAATGACCTGCTGAAGTTCAACCCGAGCTCTGGAATGGGGAACAGAAGTGATTTAAGCGACTTTGAATGTGGCATGGTTGTTGGTGCCAGACAGGCTGGTCTGAGTCTTGTTGATCCGCTTGGATTTTCCCACACAACCCAACCCTCTCAAGGGTTTACAGTGAATGGTCAGAAAAAGAGAAAATATCCAGTGAGCAGCAGCTGTCTGGGGGGGAAATGCTTTATTGATCCCAGAAGAGCGTCTCTGAGGGCACAGCACATCGAAACTTGAAGCAGAGGACTAAAGCAGCAGATGACCACACCAGGTGGGACTCCTGTCAGCTAAGAACAGAAAACTATAGCTTAATTTCACAATTTTCGCCTTTTTTAATGAGTTTTGATTTGTGCTGTGACATCAAGAATTTGCCATAAACAACATGAAAGCATGGATCCATGGTTCAGGTGCCTGAACCAAAGAAGACTTTCTTGACATAATTTGGGACCCTTAGTGGTGTTGCTGACCTTGTCTATCCCTTTATGACCACAGTGTGCCCAGCTTTTTATAGCCTTCTCCCTCAGGATAGTGCATCATGTCACAAGCTCAAATCATCCCAAACTGGTGTCTTGAACATGCCAAAGAGTTCACTGTTCTGTACCAGGCCACCCGATTTCAACCCAATAGAGGACTTTTGGATGTGCAGCTGACAAATCTGTAGCAACTGTGTGATGCTGTCATGTCAATGTGGACCAAAAGTTGTGAGGAATATTTCTAGCAGCTGGTTGAAGCTATGCCGTGGAAAAGTAAAATGGGGATCCAACTTGCTGCTAGCAAGGTGACCGTGTTTAAAAGTGAACATGACTAATCTCAGATAATTAGATTTGTTATTGTGTATGTCCGATTGAACGAGAGCTACAGTGTAATTCAGAGCTCCAGCTCTGTGACAACCAAAAAACCAACTCTATAGTCACCAAAATTACTCTGAATTTCATCTAGTTAAATCACTTTCACTCACTGACTTAACACCTTCCCCTTGTTCTTAACTGTCACAGCTAACTGCCTGAGCCTTACACCAACCTTTATCACAACATAACCTCATTTAACCTCAACCTTAAAGTCAATTATTTACTCTAAAACAGCCGTTTGAAGGCAGAACAGAACATAAAGTCTTCATCCCATATTCCCAAGGTCTACAATTCACACAATACCATACATGTATACACACTCAGTGTTTTTTAGGGTGTGGTGTTAGTCGTGGAGTGGACCACTGTTGTTGGTCTCTTATCCCCATTAGCTTGCTTTGTTTAAATATCCCTTTCTTCCTGCATTTCTTCTCATACTTGCATTATTTTTGTTACACTCTCTTCCTTTGTGGAAGTTGGAACAGAAACCTCGGAAAAAGGAGGGACTTGATGGGTACAGTAACAGAGTGACCAAAAAGGTATAATTAGCTACAAAGGGAGCACGAGTGGTTTGAAAACACTGACGATTTAAATGAAGGGTTCTCTTTTAAGTTTACATCTACTTTGAGGATGGGTTTGCAGGATTGTTTTCTCGGACAGAATTTGATCCCCTGTAGGGATTAATAAAGGTTTAGTTATGCTAAAGTGCTCTTCAGCAATGGTTAAAAAAACATACAAGCAAATAACTCTAGGTGTAATTTATGAATTTCCAGCATGTAATGGAAACATTTTCCTACATGTATGAAATGAGTCTTACAATTAAAAAAAAAAAAAAAAAAGTTAATTTAACATTTTTGGCTGAGACATTATAGGTTTACACCGATGACTGAAAGTGTTTCCCTCTGTTGTCGCGCCAACGCCCTCATTTTGCTTGAGAGAATGATCCCGGCACCAGATTACAAAGTTCAGTGAACATCACCCAATACATAGTCCCAAATTTATACTTATTTTACCCACAAATGCTACATAAAGCTATGTTTAAAAGTGGGTTTGATTTGTTGTATACAAATGGGGAGTTACAGAGTAAGATTTTTTATTTAGAGGCCGTGTCTCTGAAATTCACTTGTGATGAATAATGAATTAAGTGGTGATTAATCTTTGCAAAGCACGGCTAGTTTAGATTATATTATTCACTGATCTATGTGTGTGTAGTATATCCACTCTGTGGAGTGATATGCCAAAGAAATACGTTTCCCCAGGCTTGTATATGTACTGTGTGCAATCTCCACACATACAGCCATGCGGTTCTGTGAAAAACTAAGCACATTTAAGGATTTAGTCGCTTGTAGGACCACCTTTAACAGCAATAACTTGAAGTAATAGTTTTCTTTATGACTTTATCAGGCTTTTACATTGTTGTGGAGAAGCTTTGGCCCACTCTTTTTTACAACATTGCTTTACTTCATTGAGGTTTGCGGGCATTTGTTTATGTTGAGCTCTCTAAAGGTCCACAGTTTTTCAGTCGGGTTGAGGTCTGCACTTTGAGTCGGCCATGCCATTGCATTGTCCTGCTGCATGGCCCAAGTCAGTTAGTTGGTCTACACTGAAATATACCAGGGCTGCTAGATGGATTTGGAACATTTGTGTACTCCCAAGAAGATGATTTTTTGAATCTTCTTGTTCTCCCTTGCATTTTCATCTAGTGAAATATCTTACCGGTTCTATAAACTTGCTATGAAAGTTATTACTACTATAATAATAATAATAATAATAATAAAGTGCAAGTAGCAAAATTGGGTCATTAGTTTGAAAAGAAATGTGAATTTGTCTAAAATATTGATGTTGGGACCAAATAGAACTGTATTGTGTTACAGTAGTGCAAATAATTAACCTTGATGGCATGTACTTTCAATTTTACAGAAAAAAAAAAGCGTGCAATAGCAAAACCTTAAGAGCACACAGCAGTCTGGATAATAACTGCTTAAGCCATCCATCTATCCCTCTCTAAAGACAATATGTCTTAAACCTGATGCAGTTGTTAAATTCAGTTTATAGTTGCTGTAAAGTATTTCAGTCTCAGTTTATTTTCTTCCCAAATGACCATCTAGTTGACATCAAGTAGGTCACCAAACCAAGAATTGAATCTTACATACAACATTACACAAATTAAATTACCATTTAGTTTCCACTTTTGGTAAAAGCAAAGCTGTTAGTATATTATTTGTTTCACTGAACATGTTTTACCAAGTAAATAACAATATCTGTTTTGTGTTATGTGCCTGTTGTTTGCATACGTACTATACCATCAGAAACTAATGCTTATATTACGTATAAGAAGAAGTGGTCATTATTAGAGTCAAAGTGGGGTGGGCAGATACAGACAAATAAAAAGGCACTGAGCTGTGGACAATCTGTACGGTGGAAGGGAACACTCTGTCCTACCACTTTTTATTCCTGCCCCATACTGTAAATCTCAGCAATGTGTGAGGCCAGCAAATACTCTACAGCACTGACCACTGCTGGGTCTCTGCGGATTGATTTTTCTCTTTTTGCAGAGACCGAATAATAAAAATGGCTTTGAATGTTTTAGTTACTGAATTTCACCCTGCCTCTGCCTCTTCACCTCCTTTCAATCCACTTTAACCTCTCTCTCTCTCTTCTCTTTTCACTTTTAGGAGTCCCCTCAGGACAGCGCCATCACCAGGGACATTAACCGGACATTTCCAGCTCACGACTACTTCAAAGACACTGGAGGAGATGGACAAGACTCCCTCTATAAGATCTGCAAGGTGAGACACTTAACACACAAGGAGGAGGTTAATTTTTCCTCTGAAGTCAGCAGAGGGCATTATCCAGGCAGTCATTAAAATGGATTCACACAGTGCACAAAGCTACTGCAACAGCTGTATGCCAAATGAGGTGTAAACCATTTGGTAGCAGAACTGCAGAAACAAGTCAGCAGCACTCTTTTCCCCACTCTCCCCCACATTAACTTCTGCTGCGTGTAAATTTACAGCTTAAAATACACATAATGAAGAAATAACAGGGAGTGATAAACTGGGTCAAGAACAATAGTAGTAATACTTCGCAGTGCTCTTCAAGGATATTGGGCCAGTGGCTTAAGCAGAGATGATTAAAATGACGCTCCCACTTATTATAAATGTTAAGCTTTACTATTAGTGAGCAGTTTAAAGGTTTTCAAGAGGCACTCCAGGATAATCTGATATGTTTGCATTTAAAGATTACAATGAGTCATTTTTTTTAGTTTATTCAATAGAAAAAAGAACATCGTACTCATAAATAGACATTGATTAGTGTATAATTATATCTTCCAATAATCAGTGCATTGTCATAAATTGGGAATTAATCCATTTAAACTACATAGGAGCAGGGGCTGCCATGTTTGCCATGTTGCGCCACCATCTGAGCTGAGATGGGCGTCGCTGTTCCGCCTAATTATTTTTTATGTTTCAAGCTAGAGGCCGGCGGCATATGTAGTACGCCTCATAAATTACTTTTAATTTAAAGATCACAAATAGGTATTTTAAACTTTATTTATACATGGATATTTTAATTATCCCATTCTTATTATGTCTGCCTCATCCATTTCTTCTCTCTCTGCTCCCTCATTTCCACCTCATCCTCTTCCTCCTCACCTCAAGCCTCATGCTCTGAACACATGAAAATGTGCATAAACATGCTTGTTTTTTTCCTGATATTGTCAGCAGATTAGACATGCGACCGTCCCTGTTTATTACAGTCTCACATCGTGAGTGTCAGAATGTCAGATCCGCTTCAAAGACAGTTTCAATAACGCCGGCTAACAGTGACCAAAACAGCAACACTTACCGACAACTCACCTCAGTATGAGACAGAAGTGAGTTTCACTGACTCGTCGACTCGTATCAGACTCCTTTCACAAAGTTTTACAGCCTCCTACAGTGTGAATAGACGTGGACTCCAGCTGAGATAAATGGAGGACTGACATTCTGTACTTACTTCATGAATGGCGGCCAATCTGCAATCTACTGATGTCTAGCAGTGATATTTTTCACAGTGTACCTTTAATGTGCACTGCTAGTTTACTTTTCTGCTTATAAAAGGCAGCATTTTGTGGTCTTTGCATGCATGAAGTTTTTTCCTTTCCCACTCAACTCACTTCACTGCCAGATGTTTATGCACCACTACTGCAGGTCATTAAATTTTGTTTTCTCCCTCCCATAGATTGTTTTGTCCCGTCTCCCTATAAACTCTTCCTTCTTTCCTCTTTCCCCTCACCTGCAACCACTCGAAGCAGATAGCTGACCCTCCATGCTCGTCTGGAGGTTTCTTCCTGTTAAAATGGATTTTTTCTAGTCCTAGTGCTGCTCTTTGTGGATTGTCTGATTTTTGGGGTAGTCTTTCTAACACTGTAGGTTCTTTACCTAAGGTATAAATCACCTTGACACACCTGTTGTTGTGGTTTGGCTCACTATTTCAATTTCATACTAAATGGAATTGAATCAAAACTGAAATTCACATAATATTTAATAAATCTTTTAAATATTAAGAAGTATAAATAGCTGTAATAGACAGCTTGTGTCCTGACATAGATTTGTAAACTCACACCCACTCATGAAGTTGTTTTTTTATAAAACTGCATGTAATTACAGGTGAAAAACAAGCAGTTGGTTAGCTTGCAGCCGTCGTTCTTGATGAAACCTGTCAGAAATAAAAATAATCTCCATGTGAAATTGAATCACATTTCTCTGGAATACGATATAATTACTATGTAAATGACTGGCTCCACAGTAGGTCTGTAGAGCAGTAGTTGAAGGTGCCAACGCTAAAATCAACCGCTCATTAATTTACTTTCTCACCGGGTTACTGGGTGGTTCAGTGAGTTCATAAGAGTGAAAAGCAAAACAAGTTTTTTTTAAATCGAACGCGTAGTTTGGTGTGCGCGTTTGATTCAAAACGTTGGCGTTTTGATCATCGAGCATCTGTGCTCTCTTTCTCATGAAAACGAGCACATGCGTCAATAATATGCATACATACATCTGAAGCTATACCTCCATAATTCGTCACGAATGTCCCGACTGCAGTGCGTTCAGTTTTTAGTTTCATGTCATTTATTATGTATAACTCAGGTGAGGACATCCATCTCTTCCCAGACAACCACCTCCTCAGGTGTGTTTAAATAATTCAGCGGGCCCTCCCTCTCCTGCATGTATGGATTGATCCACACTTTGTCCGTTTGATTCATGCTCATAATTTGTGTTTGTAGCTCAGTAGGCCACTACAGCCCTTTCGCCTGATTCTCTCCCTAGCTCCCAAAGCAATTTAATACATAACATTTGTACCAACATTTCCTTCAGACCCCTTTTTTCTTGCTTTTCTGTTTGTTTCTGAATCTATCCAGTTAGACTTGATTTCTTTAGGTCCTATTCAGTCTTTCTTCATTATTATACTGCCACACAGCTCATACTCATTATAATTTAAGTTCTCTGTAGCCAAACCAGCGTGCTGAGGGTGAAAAAATAAGATATTTGTTTCATTTTGTTTGGCTTACTGTAATTGTGGGCGGTCACTGCCTGTTCTGTTGATGTGTTTTGTTTAATGTTTCTTGTAAATGTAGATATATGGTATACTAATTACGTTCTCACCATCAATTAAATGCAGCACAAGATCAGTATTTACACATTGCTTTGCAGCCTTGGTGTAACTTCCCAAATCTTTAGAAAAAAATGTATGCTATACTATACAAATACATTAATTTCTTTATTTCTTTTTTTTTATTATTATTATTTATCGTGACACTAGTTTGTTACCTTTCTTTCTGTCTGCATTCTTTTTTTTAGGCTTATTCTGTTTACGATGAGGAGATCGGGTACTGCCAGGGACAGTCCTTCTTGGCTGCAGTACTGCTGTTGCACGTGAGTTTACATACCAGCATGTCCAGGGAAAAAAAAAAAGTATTTCAAATATAGTGTCATAGCTGAGCGGGGCTGTTTTATTTCCTTTGACATCGATACCCTTCCAGCTTTCAGAAACACTGGAGGATTGGCTTAATTTATTACATCCTCCATCCTATGTTTAATGTCTCTCAGAACTTGGTCAATAAGTACCTATAAAAGGAAATTTTAGAGGTTTTATTTGTTTATGTAATGTAGACGGCAACATTAAACCACCTGCCTAATATTGAGTAGTTCTCCCTTTGCACTGCCAAAACAGCTCAGACTCTCTGGGGAATAAACAGGTCCCCTCTTGGGATGGGCTGTGTTGACTGGGACCAAGCATATCCTACAATTGCTCATTGGGATCTAAGGTGTTTGGAGTCCAGACCAACTTCCTAATCTTGTTGTTGTGTTCAGGAGTATATGTTGCAGTAACCCCCACGCATGTGTCTCTAGCAAAGGTTTTAACCGCAGAACTCTGCATAGTCATAAGGCTTTAATGTTGAGGTTTTTTGTTTTTTTTTTTTGTGTGTACAATATGGTCACAGTGATCATCTGAAACCTGTAGCTTGTTTTAAAACTCCTCTGTGGTCCGGAGAAATGCCAACAGTGCCACCTAGTGTAGAAACAATGGCCATTTTTATAAAGCATCCGACCAGAGGATTTTTTAAAGTGACATTTTAGAATTTCTTGGGGCACTTTGCAGTTAACTTCATGTGAAACCCTTGTTTTCAGCATGACTGAACTGACTTAAGGCACTAATAAGTAAATCTCTTGGTTTTCTTTAGATGCCAGAGGAGCAAGCATTCAGTGTCCTGGTGAAGATCATGTTTGATTATGGGCTCAGGGATCTTTTCAAGCAAAACTTTGAAGATCTTCATTGCAAGTTCTTTCAGCTTGAGAGACTTATGCAGGTTTGTATGATATAAACTTGTATAACTGAATGCTCTGCGCACCTGTACACTGATATATACTATTATATTATATAATGTAATACATAAGACCAGCAAGGTGTATTACTTAGTATTTAAGTAGAATTGAAGTGATTTCTAGCTGCTCTCCTTCCTTTCCCCCCCATTTGCTATCTTTTTTTTATTACATCTTCCTTTTCTCCTCCTCCACATTCTTCAATCTGCTTCTCTAACCCCATGTCCTTTTGTGTCTTTATTGCTTTTCTTGCTTTCAACGTGTCTGTTCCAGGAATATATACCAGACCTGTACAACCATTTCCTGAATGTGGGCCTGGAGGCTCACATGTATGCCTCACAGTGGTTCCTCACTCTCTTCACAGCCAAGTTCCCCCTCTACATGGTCTTCCATATAATCGACCTGCTGCTGTGCGAGGTTCGTAATCTAAACACAAACCTCAGTGACTTCAATCGACAGAGGTAATGACTTATTAACTCATGGCATAGAAATGCCCTCAGCTGTTAAAGGCTGATGGGGTGTTGTGGTTACCCTGCCAATCCGGCAGGTGACATGATGTGACATGGAGATCCAAGTTTGTGAGTGGGGTAACTCGAGAATGAAGCGACATAGGAGTTTTAAATTCATACCATAGGTGTGTCTACAAAAAATATTGAAGGAGTTTGAATCTCTGTGACCTAAACCTTCAGCTCAAGGTCAGAGGTCCAGTCTTCTGAAAATTGTTTGAATTGATAACTCAAGAAGGAAATCGCCTCGGATTCTGAAATAAATTTTATACAGTGGTGTGAAAAAGGGTTTTCCCCTTCCCGATTTCCTTATTTTTCTTCTCTTGTCACACTAAAATGTTTCAGATCATCAAATTCAGATATTAGACAAAGATGTCTTGATGGATGCTCAATCATCCAGGTAAGGAAATCCCAAAAAGTTGATTCGATTCATCTGGATGTAGCGTTTTTAGTGGAAGAAATGTTTCGTCACTCATCCAAGTGACTTCTTCACTTTCAGCTGAGGTCAGCTTCTTGATCATTCATGTGAAGAATGATCTGCTAGTTTCAGTCATTATGCAAATATATTGTTTACTTAAGCTGAACTCAGCTTTCCAAAAATTAGGTTAATCACAGTTAAGTCATGATTTAACAAGATGGGCAATTGCTTTTCACACAGAACCAGGTAAGTTTGGATAAGTTTGGATAAGTTTTCTTCCTTAATCAGTGAAATCATTGTTTAAAAACACAATTTATTTGGGTTATCTTTGTGTGATATTAAACTTTGTTTAATGCTCTGAAACATGTAAGTGTGACAAATATAAAAAACTGTAGTAAATCAGGAAGGGCGCAACAACTTTTTCACAGCACCGTAGGTACCATAGATATCTTTTTTTTTTTACCCTGGGAATTGAAACTCTGAATATAGGAAAACCCTCGTCTCATTAATCTGCTGAATGATGTCAGTCCAGTGATGGTGGAAGAAAGCAGCAGGACTTGGGATGTGGTTCAAGATTTAGGAATTTATGACCAGACCCAGGGAGACTTGTTTCAGATCACACAATAACTCAGACCAGGGTAAAGTCTGACCTTCCGGTGTAGCGGTCCAAGCTGAGCAGCTGTCTTCAGATCCTGTGGAGAGATATGAAGTTACCCCATTAAGTCAGACCGCTTTAACAAATCATCTGGGAAGAAAAGGAGCAGCCGCTGTGCTTATCCACATACTTAGTAAAAGTATATCCCTAGAAACAAGCACACCACTTAAATATGGGGTTTTATTATGAAAGCACTTTAGATGTTTTATTTTTTCAAGAATAAGCATATGACAACGTTTATGTGTGATTTTTGTCAGTCGCTTTTTTCATTAAAACTTTAAGCAACAGTAATTAATCAATTCATTTTGTTTTTTTCTCCCCTCAGGGCATTAGTGTAATCTTCAATGTGGCCTTGGCACTTTTAAAGGTAAGAAAGCCCAGACAAAAAACTAATTATTTTATTGTTCAGCCACACCAAAGTGAAAATGGGACAGCAACCTCCTTGTGATGAGGGGAAATTGGTTGATGATTGTGTGTAGATTGCAATTGTGTTGTTGGCAACACCCTTAACATCTGGGTAAGGTATTTATGCAGGTCGACTGGCAGGAGGCAGCCTGAGACTGCAGTCACTCAAGCAGATTGGTGAAGGTTTGCAAATAAGTTCAGTCTAATTTTTAAAACACAAAAGTTGCTTTCAGCATAGCAGCTGACTGCAAGTGGTTTACTGACCTGGTCCCCGTCTTCGACGTGACCATTGAAAAGTCAATGAGATCACAAGTTTATTGCAATAAATTTGGTCGTGCTGCTCCAACCGCCGTCTTCTTTAGTGTGACTGTAGCATCAAACCAATGAGCATTCAAAGATGGCCAGAAGATTTGAGTGGAAACAGAAATGGAGAGGTTGTGCCAACAGAACCTCAAATTCTAAAAGGTTTATGCATGTGAGACATGTGCAGCCTCACCCCTCTGTTCTGTGCTAAAAGCAGTGCACGTGCTTTTTTTTAAGGGGACGTTGTGCTTGAAGAACACAGTTCCATCCATAAAATAAACAGGCAAAATAAAATAAATCTGTGGAACAACTTTTATTTTACCATAGATTTATAGACTTGGCCACAAACACAGTCTTTATCTTAGTGCTCACGTGTTCCTAACCAAACCCAGGATGTTGCCTTAAGAATTGTTTCTTCATTTAACAAAAAAGGAAATGAGTCTTTCCTTGACAGGCTGTTTAGGCTTGAGTAATGTAAATTTATGTCTAATTTACCTTTTATCTGCTTTTCCCCAGACATCGAAAGATGATCTAATCCAAACAGACTTCGAGGGTGCTCTCAAATTCTTTCGCGTCCCTGTTCCGAAGAGGTACCGCTCCGAGGAAAACGCAAAGAAACTGATGGAGCTGGCCTGTAGCATGAAGGTTAGTTTAAAGCAGAGCATGTAGTACTTATACCTGCTCAACCTGGCTTTTTCTTAAAGATAGTAGACTTGTGTCTTATTGTCATATTTTGTATAAATAAGAATAAACAGATGATTTTCTTAAAATATTCAGAAAGCCTCAAACCCAACTGAACAGTAAATTATTAAACAAAATATATGGTACCAAATATGTGATATATGATCATTAGTTGATCATTCGCAGATCATTATGCACAAAAGTAAAAGATTTTTTCAAGCAGTATTTCTCAAATACCACTAGGGGTCACTGCCGTGCTTTACACCAACCTTAACAGATAAATCAAACACACGTGTCTTTTTCAGTATCTCAAACAGGCGCACTCGTACCTGTGTCCTGACCCGTTTTGAACTGTCTGGCCTAGTTTAAGGGACCTGACTTTGAAGGTAGCTTTGGGCAGAGATATTTATTTGCACAGACTCTGTAAAGGAGCCAGCAGACCGAGAGATTTGAAGTTTTTGGTTCGCAGTTAGACAGCTGGGCAACAGGCAGATCATGTAATGATCTTCAGCAAAGAAATATCTGCTGGAAATAAATCGGAGGTATCGCTTTTGAATTTAAATCATAACCACCAGAAAAACACAGATTTTCTAGCTTATACTCCTTTTGGCTTATTTGACTTCTTCTATATGCTGTCTTTGAGTATTACACTTATCTGTGCTGCTTTTTTTCTTTAGGGATTCCCTGTAGCAAGTATGTTATCTGGCAAGAGAAAATAATTCCAAGAATTCATTTGAGGTCACTGACTACTGTAATGACTTCACTGGGAATTAAATCTCAGTCAAGGCAGAGTAATTTGAAGCTTGGATAGCAATGTGGGGTGATGACTGGCTGTATCAGTAACTAACCTGAAACGACTGAAGATACTGGCTGACTGGACTACAAATTGTTCTGGGTTGCAGCTGTGTTGGAAGCTTTATCTCAGATTTGACTTTATGTGATCTTTTTCCAGGTACACCCCTTTTTTTTAAAATGTATTTATTTCATTTCGGGAAGTCAAAGTAGCAACAATTAGGTCGCTTCCTTCAAGGTGACCGGAATCTTGAAAGTTTTTATTTTTTTTATTTTTTTTTTACAGCAGGCTTTTATTCTGAGGTGTTTCTCATAAACTCAGAGTTATTCTTTTAATGTATGACTTTAACCTTGGAAGTCCAAAGTTTTCCCAGCTTTGTTTCTTCCTTTAAATCTGAGCCCGGGCTGAGGTCATCTGTGACTTTGGTATTTCTTTTTTTTTTTTAAACGGAATCTTGAAATTAATTATAAAAAATGTCTCCAAATTTATTCTCATAGTTCAACTTTCATAACTTTCTTCGTTGAATGTCAAATTTATTCCCTTCCCCTTTTTTAGTTTCTTAATGTACCCTAATTCATATTTTTAAAATAACCAACATTATTGGAAAATGAACATATATATAAAAATTCAACATCCTGCTTCCTAAGTCATTGAACTATAAGAGATACAAAACCTAAACAAGGCCATTTGTATCATCTAAATTATATTATCTGATATATATCTTATCAACTTTACATCATATTCACAGCAGTGTTAAAGCAGTGCTGAGTATCTTTCCAGGTTGGGAGTCTGCAAACTATTTACTTAACTGCAGTGAGAGGTCATTATCATTATTAGATTTTTAAAGTCAGTATGAGAGAAGTACTTGTGTTGTGCATTCAGCTCACAAACTGTATTCAAGACATAATCTCAGGGTCAAACCAGGTCATTTATGTTGTCTCAGTGTGCTTTTGTTGCACCAACCTCCTCTTCTCATCTGCCAGCCTTATGACTTCTAATGCTAATATATGCAAATTACCCCAGAAATTTAAATAAAACCATAAAAGTTTGAATTTCTTTCTTGGACACTTTTAAAAAAAAGTTTGGCGCGTCAAAGTTTTAGCTTGTGTTCATACCTTATAGTTCTGTTTTTGAGCTACTACACATGAGCATGCGTGTGCAGATATGTTTGTGCACCTACATACAGTATTAGTAGTTGCAGTTGATTGAAACCTTTCAAAGTGGAAAAATATTCTCTGTTTATAAAAAAACTTTGGACTCGGGAGGTTTGTGGATACTCTCTGTACTTCATTGGCAATTTAATTATGAGCTGTTGGAGAACCAAAGTTTTGCCGTAGATGTGAGAAAAAAGACAATAAAAGGATGGATGCATTAGAGACCTGCTGCCCTGAATGACCTTCTGTACTTTGTGGAGGAGAACGTGCAACCAAACACACTGAGAGAATGCATAAAGACACATGAATCGGAACAGCATGAAGGTCATGCTACATCATTAGGTAATGAATGTTGAGATTTCAACATGGGGAGTATATAGTCAAAGTATGCAAACACTGTAGTGCATTGATTGTGAACCCTTAACTAAGGGCATTGAAAATCCACACATCTCATTATAAATTGGTACTGGTAAGATTAGATGTTACAAACAGTAGCAAATTGGCCAATAATACCACCCCGTGTGTTGTTACATGTTATTCAAATGCATGAATAAATAAAGCTGCAGTCGAGCAAAGATTAAAAGTCTTCTGTCTTTGTTTGCAAAAGACTTGAAAACCTCTCCACTGGCCGTCACATTAAACCAAACTTAGTAAGCTAGTTGTATTTCCTTTCTTCATCATTTGTTGTTTTACTCTTTCTGCTCAACAGATCAGCCAGAAGAAACTGAAGAAATATGAAAAGGAGTACCACACCATACGGGAGCAGCAAGAGCAACAGGAGGCCCCCATCGAGAGATATGAGGTACGTGGTTTTTCTAACAAAATATTTCAGTCCCCTTTCTTGTCTCGATATGTTCAATACAGGAAGGTTAAATGATGAGTATATTTTTCTTTAAAAAAATAATGGCAAAAGGAAAAAGAAACCAGCCAAAACAAGAATGATATGCTCCTCCTATTTAGCATAAAGCAGTCTCATCCTTCCTTTTCCAGGAACAAAATGTCTGGCACAGTGCATCACTTAAAATAACAATAAAAATACGGCAGAACAAAAACTGCATGGTTCATAACAAACCGTTATTCTGTTGGACTTCCTCTTCCTCCTCCTCTTATGTCTGTTGTTTATCTGCTGGGCAGGGCATTTAAAAAAACAAAACAAAAAATGTTGTATCATTTTTGTTAATGTTGGTTCTTCTCACGTGTCACTCTAATCTTTCCCCAGAATGTTTTGATCTTTCTCCACTACCAAATACACAGAACCGTTATTTCTTTTGGCTCTGTGCATTCATTGCATTGCTCTGTGGTGTAGTGTTTAATAGACTGGCCTGGACAAATCTGCCATGGCGACCCCCTGGGGAAAAGGGGTGTGGCATAAAGTACCTATACATACCCATGCTTCAGTATTGTTTGGCTTGTTTGTTCTGTTGGCAAAATGATATGCTTAACACTGAGAAAAGTTTTAAAAGTGTAGGGGTGTTAGATGTTGCTTATATGGCAGTCTCAGCTCATTGCTGGCTAGTTACTAGGTCTATATAATTCAACTTTTATAGATATAAATTAGATGTTATTGCTGTGAAATTAAAAAGATGGCATGCTCTCATATAGTGCTGTAGGTGCATATTATTTAAAAATACATTATGAAATATTGTTCCATGCTTTTATAGCTCATAATGTCATGTTTTTGTTGATATTTAAACATGCCTTTGTGGTGGGTTACTAAATGACTTACAATTTACAAAACTTTTCAGCAGTAAAAATATTTTTTAAAAATTATATCTGTTCAGATTAGAGTTCTTCAGAAAACGTATATTATTAGAATTAGGATGATACAGATCTCGCTTAACTTTTCTTTATATTGTTTTCTGTCTTTTTACATAGTAACATTATTATTTTAGTGGTTGGTTGGTTTAACCATTTCAGTATTCATGAATTATGTGTCATCCCCACGATTACCATATAGTGGTAAAGCAGCGACTATATTCTGACATTCATAGCTGAACAAAGTAAATCTATATTTCTTGTGGACCTTGACAGTCCTTGTTCAGCAAATAAAAACTACAAGGCCATAGAAAAGCCTTTAACTATACATTATGCCATTTCAAGGGTAACAAGATGGTTTTGTGCACTACAAGATCATCCATCACTTCTTTTTTTTTGTTCGTGTCCAAAGAAGTGTTTTGATCTTGGGGTGTTTCTATTTTTGCCATGTAAGAGGGATTCATCCGCTCTACGCTAAAGTCAAATGTTCACGCCAGTTTGAGTCATAGTAGTGATAATAAAAGCTGGAGTTGTGTAGTCCACACTTTAATACAAGGATATGTAAATCCATGTGCAAATGGATCAGGATCGGACGGCTTAAAAAGAAGAAAAGTGACACAGACATGAAATGTTTTAACAAAGATGGAAACGTTGACCTAGAAATAGAAGGAGAGGTGTTAGAATTTGTGCTAAGTGCTCCGACTTTATTCCCACTACAGCTGTAGATTGCTGTTAATGATGTACAAACCGGTTATGTCTTGTTAAACATTACAGACATCTCTTACTTTGCGGCTACGTTTTCAGCTGATCAGAGTGAACTTTTATACTCTCAGTTTCATATGTGTGTTGTCGCATCGCTCTGGAAACTGCTGAACCAGTAAGACATGTTTGCACAATCAAACTTAACTCCATTTCCTTGCTCAGCTATCTCAGCGCTTTCCTTCCTCTTTGGTGGATCGTCACTTCTCCGTGTTCAGTGTCGTCTGTCTTAAACGTTTTGATTATTTCATTCTTAACATTTTTGTGTTGATTTGTGGTTGTTTTTCTCTTTTCTTCTTTCTAAACACTGCTTTTTTTTTTCTCTTACATTCACCATCTAGCGGGAGAATCGGCGTTTGCAAGAGGCCAACATGCGTCTGGAGCAAGAAAATGATGACTTGGCACATGAACTAGTTAGCAGCAAGATAGCCCTGCGCAAAGACCTTGACAATGTAAGCCAAAGAAGAATATTTGTGTATGATTGGGTGGGGCTGTTAAACTGTCATTTGTCACTTCTGGTAGAACATCTAAAAAAGGTTATAGCAAAGATGAAAGCGCAAGTGTTTTTGAACAGAAACTTTTTTTCCCCAATTCCTTGAAAAGAGAGAGAAAACTAAGAAGAAAGTAGGGCGACTCTGACTTTCATTGACCTACTGAGCACTGGGTTATGGTGTCTTTTGTGTGTCTGTGCATGTGTGTGTCAGGCCGAGGAGAAAGCGGACGCCCTAAATAAAGAGTTGCTGCTGACCAAACAGAAGCTGATTGAGTCGGAGGATGAGAAGAGGCGGCTGGAGGAAGAGTCTGCACAGGTTAGAGCATGTAACGCGCTCTCATCTAGAGTGAAACAGAGCCAGGGGAAAAAAGTTTCCTGCTGATGCCTAATGTGTTTGTTTTTCCTCAAAATGTCATAAGAAACACAGGGTTACAGGAAGCAACTGCTGAAACAGAAGTCGAAATATTAAGGTGACCTGCTATGACTGAGCAGTTTTTATTGTGGACAGGTCCAGGATTCACAAGAAATATTGCATCGGCTGATTTACTCTCAATCAGTGAAGTTCTGTTTGTCTCTGTCGTTTGCAGGGTATGACAGCCTGTGTGGAACTGCTTGTCTTTGAAACAAGACCGCATTTTATACTTTCCTGAGCTAGAAGCACAGCTCATAGTGAGCATGAGACCAGATTTTTTTCTGACCTTCAAGTCTTTACAAAACAGCCGTTATGTGATGAATATACCCCTGTCATACCTGAAGCCTTACATCAGACTTGGGAAATGTTAAGCACAGCCATCTTTTTGTACATGTTCTTCTGGCTGTATATTTGCCTCTCAGCCAGTTTCTCTGCATGAGACACATTTCCACATACTTTCAATTACAGAAATATTTTAAGAAAAATAAAACCACTGGCTCGCTTGAGACTTCATGTGTGGAGTTTAATGTTCTCCCTGTGTTTGTGTGGGTTCTCTCCGGATATGCTGACTTCCTCCTACATTCCAAAAACATGAACAGGGTTACGTTAATTGGTGATTCTAAATTGGCCAGAGGTGTGGATGTGAGTTTGTATGGTTGTCTGTCTCTCTGTTAGTCCTGTCAGAGACAGGCGACCTGTTCAGGGTGTACCTTGCCTTTCGGCGTATGGCAGCTGGGATAGGCTCCAGCCCAGTCACAACCCAAAGTTAGATACAGTAAGTGGAAGAAAGAAAACGGATGGGTGCTTGCTATTGCTACATTCTGAAGGTGTTACAAGCAATTCGATTATTAATGATACCTACATTAATATGTTGATGACCTACATACAGTAAAAAACAAAATATACTATTCCATAGGAATTAAGAGAGTAATTAGCAACCAGGTGTTGCTAATCAAATGCACTTGATTAACTGATGATCTACAAATCTAGCCATCTCTGTAAAAAAAAGCTGAGGTTTTGACAATTTCCCATTAGTGGAAGTCCCAGCAAGGTTAGACTGTTTAATGATCCAATACACTACAGAAACCCAAGAAGTACATCTTAGACTTTAGGTTCGATTAGATTTACAAAGTTGCCTCTGAACAAACCGCAAGATTTCTAGACCAGTACCCTTTGGACAGATGAGAGCACAGTGGAGCTAGTTGGCTATAATGCACAGTGGCACTTTGGCAAAAACCAAACGCTGTATACAAACATATCCGCACAAGCACCTCATACCAGCTGTCAAGCACAGTGGCAGAGGCGTGATGATTTGGGTTTGTTTTGACATTTACAGGACCTGCGTACCTTGCACTCGTTAAGTCGACTATGAAGTCGTCTGTATACCAAAGTATTTTAGAGTCAAATGTGAGACTACAGTTTGGCTGGATTGGATCATACAACAGGATAATGATCCCAAGCACAACAGCAAATCTGCATCAGAATGGAAAAGAAAATAGTCAAGTTTGTTGCAATGGCCCAGTCAAAGTCTATTTTAACATTTTAAAGAGAGCCGAATGAATGCCCACAAACCTCAATGAACTAAAGGACCATTATAAAGAAGAGTGTATTTCTCCACAACAATATCAAAGACTGATAAAGTCATACAGAAAATTATTACTTCAAGTTATATACTGTTGCTACAGAAATGCAATAATTGTTCCAGTGAGAGAGAAAAAGATACAGAATCTCATTTACTTTAAAACCGCATTCCTGTATAGTCAACCCTCAGATATCAAAGGTTGTCAGTCTTTGATGGTTATTTTTTCAAGTTCAAGTAAAGATTCTCTTTGATGGAGAGCACAGACCCTGCTGCCCTCTGATCCTGTGCATGTTTCACATGGTCCTCCAAGTGTCTGTGGTGTTGTTGAGTTTGTGTAACTGTGACTGATTCATGTGCTCGAGCAGAGGTTGCATAGAGGCCATGACATTGCCCTGAACTTAGTGTCTGCCAATACCTTTCCATGTCTCCTTTACATTTCATGGCAGTCACACAGTCTCTGGGGCACCACTTCTGTCCTTGGCCTCTGCCGTGTAACAGCCTAACTGTATCTCTGTGTTTTATCTACAGCTGAAGGAGATGTGCAGACGAGAGCTCGATAAGTCTGAATCAGAAATTAAGAAGAACGGGTCCATTATTGGAGAATATAAGCAGGTATGTATTGTCTGCCTACTATATGCCTACTTTCACTTTTCAGTTTACTGTGTGCAACTGAATAGTTACATTAGCAGGTCTAATAATAGTGTTTCCACTTTCATATATGTGATGTAAGTTAAAAAGTGGAAACTGTCACACAACAGTTTTTATCACAGTTCTCTTGAAGCTTATTTTGGAAAAACAAACTTATTTTAGTTTGTGTTTTCCATTTAGTTCAAGCTTCAAAACCACATCTTTACTCCCCACCCTCACAGACAGGTGGATCATAGTGCATATACACTCACCGGCCTTTATTTATTATTATAGGTACATATTACTAGTTCCTCTTAGACCCTCATTTCTCTTCCGAGCTAATGTAATTCGTCATTGTATAGTTGCTGGAAACAGTCCTCAGAGATTTTGATCCATATTGGCATGATAACATTACAGAGTTGCTGCAGATTTCTCAGTTGCATGTCCATAATATGAATCACCCCTTACACCACATCCCAAAGGTACATTATTGGATTGAAATCTGGTGGCTGTGTAGGCCATTTGAGTATATGTCATGTCCAAAATAACAGATATGGTGTGTTATTTGATGGAATTCTCTGATAGGCTGTGGTGGCCCAAATCAGCATCATTTGGCACTAATGGGTGCCAAGAAAATATCCTCTTTACCATTACACCACCAGCACCAGCCTGAACTGTTGATTCAAGGAAGAATGGATCCCTCTTCTTAAGTTGTTTATGCCAAACTGTGAATCCGAATGTTGCAGCAGAAATGGAGACTCATCAGACTGGGCAATGTTTTTCTTCTAATGTGTTGTCCAGTTTTGGTGAGCCTTAGCAAATGCCTCAGTTTCTTGTTCTTAGCTGACAGGGGTGCCACCTGGTGTGGTCTGCTGTTGCTTTAGTCCATTAGCCTAAAGGTACAATGTGATGTGCATTCAGAGATGTTATGTGCATACCTTGGTTGTAACAAGTGGTTATCTGAGTTACTGTTGCATTCCTATCAGCTGAAAGTAGTCTGGCTGTTCTGACATCAGCAAGGCAAATTGGTCTAGAAAACTGCTGCTCACTGGGTAATTTCTCTTTTTTAGACCATTCTCTGAAAAACCTAGAGATGGTTGTCTGGGAAAATTCCAGTAGATCAGAAGTTTCTGACATGCTCAGACCAACCTGTGTGGCACCAACAACCATGTATCATTCAGAGTCACTTAAATCACATTTCTTTCTCATTCCAGTCCTCGGTTTGAACTTCAGCAGATTGTCTTGACCATGTCTAAATGCACGGAGTTATTGCCATGTGATTGGCTGATTACATTATTTTTAAAAGCAGTATACCAGGTATACCAAAAAAGTGGCTGGTGACTGTGTACCTGAAGGGAAATACAAAAATAAGCAATGAATGAGGTAATAGGACATTTAATTAATGAAATAATGTGAGAGTTTAGAATAGGATAAAAATGGGAGCATCATAATCACATATAGTGGGAGCATGTTGTATGTATGTTACTCTGGCAGGGACAGACTTTTCACATTGAATTCAAGTCATCCAGAGTTGTTTCATTGTTCATAGTACGCTGAATTTTAAAAATGCAAATTCACCTTTTACACACAATCCAGCAGAGGTGGTGTCGCCAGCTTCTGTTTCTTCATTTCTATAATTCCAACCAAAATGACTACAGTATATATCTATCAATATGCAATATTGTCTAATCTTATCAAAAACCAAGGAATGGAAAAGTGTCAGAAAATTGACCAAAGCATTTATTGCTGAAATGGTTTCGGGCTGAAATCCACTGAAGTCTCACAGTGACCCAGAAAGAATAATTCAGAAGGTTGGGATAAAAATTCAGAGAGCATAAGCTGCCAGCAGTTGGCAGTCTTCACATAACTTTGAGCCAGTGCTTGCATGTTTGTCACTTTTTAGTTCATTTATATCTCGAAGCATAATGCTAATTAAATCCACTCGTTTCTTGTTGACTTTTTTCGTACGCTTGGCTGTCATTGTTGATAAGTTCTGCTTTTTACTCAGCTCAAGTAGCTTCACCAGAAACACCATCATGGTATTTTTGTTTTTGGATTATAGTTATGTTTTTGTGTGTGTGACTGAATTGTGAATTAGATTATGTGGAGCTCTGATTCCCTTGAAAGTGAGCTTTTGAGACGCTTTACACCACTTATCTTTCCTTACTTAGCCCGTCTTTTCATATCTAAGCTTCGATCGAGCCATTACCGTGGCAGGACCACTCATAAATATTTAAAAATAATATACTCTTTAAGAGCGCTCTGTTTTCCTTCATTTATCTATTTTCTGAAGCAGAGCTGTTCCTTAACTGAACCCGGAGCTTTTGATGGCTTAGCCTGCAAGCATATTTAAAGTTCCGTCTGTCTGAATTCCTCTCAGATCTCATCCTGTCACTTCGTGCTTAAATATAAACTCACCCAGATCAAGTGCTATTACCATCAGCGCGGGGACATTATGCAACAATCCACCTCCTATTCCTCTCTGTGGAGGGAAACAGAAATAGAAAGAAGACTAATTTAGGAACAGACCTCAACTTCACCTGAGTCTAAAAATAATAACCGTCGACTGGCTTTGATGGCAAGTGTGAAAACCGGTTATCGAATGTCCCACCGATGAGAGGAGACCGGATTTGATGGTTTTTGTGTGTATCATGGGTTGCTAGCTTGCGGTTGAGAGCTGTGTTGAGCAGACTGTGAAGTGTGACAGGAAGGAAGAGGGTGATTGATGGAGAGCGGGGGAAAATGAACAAAGTGTGTGGAGGGGGAGGGGGGAGCATTCAATCCGCTGGGATTGACAAGTTGAGGGATTCCCTAAAATAGCCTGGGTTGTTTACAACATAGATAATGTGAATGATTATTCACGTAGCAATTTGCTCTTTCAATGTGTGTGAATGCCAAGAGTTTCTTTGGGGGTTTTATTTATTTATTTATTTTCCTGTGGAAATATAGCCAAAAAAAGCTTTGTGTGCTAATTGCTCCTCGAGCACATGAGGACAAAGACAAGTCTGTTAACGGTGGAGCTAAAAACGGTGTCAAGTGGTGCATTGCAATCCCCGTTCTAGGACTGGAGCTTTTGTAGATAGATGCAGGCTAGCTGGGTGCTAGCCAGGTGAAGCAGCACGTGCCAGCGCTCGTGTCTCTTGGGTTCTGTTAGCATTGCGTTGTTTTCTCTTTTCTAATTCTGATTGTTTTCCTTGTCGGTGTTTTCGGTCAGTTTTGACTAAATAAATAAATTTGATCTGATTTACTTTTAATGGTTTTAATAAGATATTTTCATTCTGGACAACATATTTTTGTTAATTTGGGTGCATCAGCACAATTATCTGCTCCTTGTGGAAATATGATGAAGTAATTAAGACTGCATGTTCTTGTAGTTCCTGCATTGTAAGTATAAGTATACTGTTTGCATGCAATATTCAATAGAAAGAAAGCAAAAAGTGCCTCAGGCAGTGAAGTTACCGTGGGGCTGGATAAATTATTAAATGAAAATATTTAAAATAAATAAGGCTGAGATTGTTTTGTAGGAATAAATTGAATATAAAAAACTTTTTTTTTTAAATGCCCTCTGGGTCTTGAGCCTTCAGCAACGAGTGCAAAATCCATTATTACTGTGAAACAGTGGTATAGAAAAGAAACTCATAACAAGGATGGAGAAAATGACTACCGTGGTCATCCTGAATTTAAATGAGCAAAATAATCATTTACAGCTTGCTTGCAGATGGTGCAGCGATAACGATTCCTTGCCCTAAGATGGACAAGTACCCCCATCTTTCACAGGCTTGAAATCCCATCAGAACATATTGTCCTCCTCACTATGTCCCTGTTAGAGTCATCCTTCTAATTATAGAAAAAAACTGAAGGAGAGTAAAATCCCTGCTGCCGAAATGGGGACAAAAACTGACTGAAGACTTGAATGGCTTAAGGCTCAGCAGCTCGGGTAAGAAAAAAGCAAAAAAGAAACAGATGCTCCACTAGTTGAAAGGACGCAGGGAGATTAAAACTGCAGGACTACAGACAAAAGATCAAAAAAGAAGAGATAAGAGGTCAGTAGTGACGGAGCTGGGTATAGTAACGGCCAATATGAGGGAGAATGTGACAGGATGGAAAGATAGCTGCATGATAAGTATAGTAAAAAAAAAGAGAGATGAGGGTCACCAATATAATGTATGTAACACAGAGAATAAGAGCAAAAGTAGATGTCGAGATAGATGGACTGTCTATAGACGGCCTGATGTCTCTTATAGGATAACTCGTTGCACTCTGATTTCTCTGTCCGTCTGCAAGCTACAGGAAAAGTTTGTGGGTGTTTGTTTGACTCTCAGGATGCTTGTAGCTGTTTGAAGGAGAAGGGGAAAAGGAGATTTGAATATACATAAGGCCTATGACACCACTAATGCACTTAAAGCTAAGAGGATAAAGTCCATACAGACTTATTAACCTATAAACACAGTAGGGGAAACACAACTGTCTATTTGTTAGCAGTTTTCAATATATCATTTTCAAATTTTGATTGACAGTAGATGCCAACAACACCTTGAGGTGATTTAAGACACACCAGTTGTGAAAACCAGTAAAAATTGTATATTACCCACAATTTGTTTTCATCTTCAAACTTCTCAACAATATCCTAGACCTTGGGGGGGCATGAGCACTTGACCTTGACCTTCATTGTTAGCGATAAAAAGGTCAGAAGAAGAAACCATATCAAAAAATATGTCATACGAAAAGCGATGGAGAGAGTTGTACACCACCTCAATTCAACACCTTACAAGGTCACAATGATGCCATAACTGACTGACGTCATCCTAGGATAATAAAACATGTGCATGTTATAATAAAAACATTATAAAACATCACAGTTTCAGTATAGCCCTTGCCCTACGGGGGGAGTGGTGCTCTCTGAGTGCTGATGTTATTCTTATTACTCTGTCTGTATTGTGTTTTTACCATATTATGGGGATGAAC
Organism: Rhamphochromis longiceps; assembly: GCF_057381845.1. Classification (NCBI taxonomy): domain Eukaryota; kingdom Metazoa; phylum Chordata; class Actinopteri; order Cichliformes; family Cichlidae; genus Rhamphochromis; species Rhamphochromis longiceps. Next base: position 41,491,115 of record NC_140563.1, read on the forward strand.
AGTTTTCATTCATAAATATTCATCAAACTTTTTCTGAAAGGGAGTTTTTTCCCTCCTGTTTTCCTGTGTATACTTTGTTTTACTATTAGGTTTTTTGTTTTAAAACAGCCCAGTGGCTGGGTGCTTAGGTAAATTAATGATTTGAATCTTTGATTGTTGTTGGCCGAAAACTAAGCAAGCTTTTGTGGCTTGTTGGAGCTGTGTTGAAGCACCAGAGACTGGAAAAAGCTTGACTTGAAGTACAGATTATTGGTATTGAGTATTCATTTTAATTGAAAAGCGTTCCTCTGGTTTAATTGACGAGCTCTGTCTAAAAGTGGGTGAACAAACCAAGCTGTTTTTGTTTTCTGCAGATCTGCTCCCAGCTGAGCGAACGACTAGAGAAACAACAGACGGCTACGCGAGGAGAACTCGAGAAAATCAGGGTGAGTTTTACACCAACCCAAATGACGTAACCATGACGCCAGGATTAACTTTGTCACTTTATGAGTTTACAAAGTGTATTACAATTTTTACCTCTCATTACTCCATGAGCTGCCATGTAATGTGCTCCTCTGTCAGCAGGATTCAATTCATTGCTTAAAGACACTTCTGATGAACAGATAACCTGTTTTAACATCTGAGACACAGCCTCATATACATTGATTTGCTTGTCAGTGAGTGAAATAAGTATTTGATCCCCTACAACCCAGCCACAATTCTAGATCCCACAGATTATCAATCAATTGTAATCTGTGGGATACTCCTGATCTGAACTTATGTTCTTAAGCATATACCTGTCGATAGAATCAGTTTCTTCCATTGCAACCTCTCCACCTCCATGTGCAAGACCAAAGAGCTATCAAAAGACATCAGGGGCAAGATTGGCTGAATGGACTTCAAGACCATCACCAAGAAGTTGGTGTTGTGAAATATAAAATAACCAGTTGTTATAGATGTAGAGGTCAATGCAAGATTTTGGCTCATGGGAGGAGGAAGATCATGAGAAAAGTCTTGGAGCAGCCCAAAAGTACATGGAAGGAGCTTGTTAATGATCTGAAGGCAGTTAGGAGCACAGTCGCCAAGAGGCACCTCCACTGGTAGCACACCATGCAGTAATGGTGTGAAGTTTTTCAGCACCCACAAGGTCCCCGTGCTCAGGAAGACACATGTACAGGCCAAGAAATGCTGACTCAGACCCAAAGAACACCCCCTGCATAGTCAAGCATGGAGGTGGAAACATGCTGAAGAGCTGTTTTCTGCTAAGGATACGGGACGACTTCACCGCATTGAGAGGCCGATGGACGGATCATTTACTGTAAAATCTATGACATGAACCCCCATCCCCCAATACATGCAAAAGAAGCCAATGAGCCTTTTTGACCAATTATATTAAAAAGGAGCATCAACTCTTGTTACTCTGGCATCCCAGCACAGAGGGCCTACTTAGTCTAGAGATAACTGGCTGTCTAGAGAGTGGTTCTTAGCTCTGTCTGGAAAGCTTTGAGTCAAAGATTACATGAACAAGAAAGTTTGACTGAACCTACAGGTTAAAGTAAAACCTGTAGTTAAATGTAATGTTTAAAATCAGATCTTTTGGGGGGAAGAGTGAGGAGCATGACCGAGGAGGCCATGGCAGTTTTACCTGTGGCCCGTGAAGTATTAGTTCAAACAGTAGGCGATGTAAGAAAAGGGCAGTTTTGGCAGGAAGCTCACAAAATGTTTAGTGCACCAAGGTCAAGTCATGTAAAGGTTGCAGCAGGACCTCTCTGCCTGTGTGGAGGTAAATCTGTGCAGTTTTTTTCTATACTACTAATGGTGCAGAAATTCTCCTAACTGTCAGCAGCTGCTGTAGCTGCTCACAGATGCATTTTTTTTTTTTTTAGATATTTAAATAAACACACTGACAGCGACTCACTAAAACTGAATTTGAAGTGACAAGAGCACCAATTGCAGCTCAAGCACTCTGCTGCTTCATTAAGGCCACTTCTGCAACAATGAGACTGGAAACTTTACATATAATTACTATTCAGCTTAAAACTGGCCACATTTAATCCAAATTAAATATTCTCATAAAATATTCATTTTTAGGAAGCGTCTCCACCGGCTGCCTCAGTCGGCTGTTGTTACTGTGGCAAGCAACCCTGAATGTAAAGTCCTGTCGACAGTCCTACATGTTGGTGCCAACTCAGGCACTGATCTGTCTAGAATAATCTCAGAGGAGTCGCCCTACTAGTCTGGTTATCCTGAGCCAAACTTAGAAAGAGCAACTGAAAGTAAATAATACTTTTACTTACCTCATCTGCTCAAACAGACTTCATATGCCTTCTGCAAAAACATGGAATTTAACAAATAGCTCAAAAAGTTTTGAATGAATTCTGATAAAACTCTGTAGGGGTGTAGAGCGAGGTCATGTTAACAATCCATTAAAATTAGGATCATATTCAACAAAGTCTTCAAGGTCACTTTCATGATTTATGGGTCAAAAACGGACAAAAACCCTTCGAACTTTGACACTATGATTCTTGCGGTGACTTTAATTTCATACCTGTCAGCATCTTTTTTTGTTTGTTTTTTTTGGATTTAGGAGAAGGTGGAGTTATCAGCTCGCACTGTCAACCTAGGCTAACAATTCGATCCTAAGTAACAAACTAATACACACTTTTTGACTGGCTGAACATCACAATCAGTGACACAGCACAGCATGTATTTTCTCAGATAATTACAGTAGACATCAACACTTTACACAGGTGAGATGTTCCATTCACTGAGGTGAAGCAGACTTTAAGGTGAAGCAGACTTCCAGGCCTGATGAGTTATTTAGAAATGAGAAGAGTGAGAGAGAAATCTTTCTTTTTGTTTTGTTTTTAGCACCAGGCTATAAATCTGTTTTAACACATGAGTCTATGGGGTTTTTTGGACGCAGCCTAAGTGGTGATCATTATGAAAACTTTACAGCGAGAAGACAGCTGGGTAGCTATAAATATCTGCATTCAATTGAGACAACAGTTGTTTGGTGAGAGGAAAAACATTTGGGGCATTCTCCTGTTCCATTTTAAGTTTTCCTTTTCTCACTCCGTCTCTTTCTTCTCTAACCTTGCTCAGGCTTAAAGTGTCCTCTTACCTCTTCTGTTTGTTTCTTCCTCCCCCTCATATGTAGGCGAAAGTTGAAGGCTGCGAGAAATGCAGCAGTCTTTTCAACAAGGAGGGACGGGTACGGGCCGCTGTGACCACAGCATCTGCCGGGGGAGCCGAGGAGACCGATGAAGAGAAGGAGGATCTGAAAAACCAGCTGAGGGAGATGGAGCTGGAACTAGCTCAGACCAAACTGCAGCTGGTGGAGGCCGAGTGCAAAATCCAGGTAGGGTCCAGAGGTCAGAGTGTGAGTCATTCATTATTCTGACATGGGATGTTTCTTAAAGTTGAAAGTAAAACATTGTGTCATTCGTGTTGAAAGGAGAAAAAAAGGAGGCCACATTTCTGCTCTAATTACTTTATCACCCCCGAACAGGCGCAGCAGCAGTAACCTGCAGCACAGGCCCAACAAATGAAAGCAGAACATTTTCTTTTAAGAAGATAGAGTTGAAGAAACCTGCAGCTTTATGCGACAGCTCGATTTAATTTACTAATTGAGGACAGTGCTGTGATCACAGGCTCTGAATCAACGTTAGCATGTAATGGAATCAGAAAAGAAGCATTGTTATTATAGCGGGGAGCTTTTAAACATTGCTGTGTTAAGTGTTTTTTTTAAAAACCCGTGTGAGCAGAGTGAAAAAATTGAGGTCTAGTTTCTAAATAGAGGCTTAAGGGGGAAAAATGCATTAAAGTGACTGCAACAAAGCGCTCTGTGTGGAGATTACTTGGAGTGATGATGAGGAAAGTTGAGGATTTTGTGTTGGACTCAAAGCTGCAAAGTAAAAGCAGTAAATAAGATATATTGCCTGTTTGGGCTGTAATTTCTTGCTCTCTTTCATCCAGGATCTGGAGCACCACCTGGGTCTGGCTCTCAATGAGGTGCAGGCCGCCAAGAAGACCTGGTTCAACCGCACACTCAGCTCCATCAAAACCGTCACTGGGACCCAGGGCAAGGAGACCACCTAACCTAACATTCCCTATCCACCCAGTTTCGACCGGATTATGTCTGGAGATCGGCGCAACTCATCACGCCGAAACCTCCGGACCTCTAACGTAACCCACCGGGCCATAACTTTGACATGAACATTAGCCGTTAAATCCCAGGATCACTTTGCTACAGGCTGTGTTCCTCCTAACAACAATATCGTCGTGTTTCCCTCATTCCTGATCTAATCTGCCCAGCACAAATCCCAAATGACTGCAGCCAACTGATGAGAAGGGGTTGCAAACATGAGATGAATGAATTACAGCAGTACCACTCTCTGAGACAGTGTGCTTCCAGCAGTCACATAAAGACAAGTGTTTAAAAATGAAAATAACAAAAAAACAGCATAATTATTTCTGTCTTTGTACTGCTGATATTAAAGACCCACAGAAGGAAGGTAAGGACACCTGAAATGTCTTTGTCCTTACGGGATAGAGAAGAAAACACTCCGTCCTTCCTTGCCGCTCTGTGTGCACTTCCCTTCTAAACTACTGGCACAAAACTACCAGTCCCTGTAAATGTTTTGTTTTAGGTACGAGAGCTAATAGATGCCTTTTTGAAACGGAGCATTTTCTAATTTACGTTGAACAATACCTTTTGTTGTTGTCTGTTTTGTTTTGCTTTTTTCTTGTACCTTGTCAAATATGCTTGCGTAAAGGGGAAACGTATGTGTGAATGTAAGAGCGCATGTTAATTTGCTTTGTTTTCGACTGTGAGGTGATGTTTGAGTGGATAAATATTTGACTAAAATAATGTGCAAAACTGTGTGTGTTCAAAAGAAAGAGCTGGAAAGTGTGCGTAAGCCCTAGGGAAAGAAAAAGCACTAAGGTTGTGAGTGTACGCCTGCATGCAAGCTGTTTGTCTAGTCTGCTTCAATGTTCAAGCGTGTATATGAACGATGCTAACAAGAGGTTTGATGACAAAGCCTTGATCTGAAGGTTGGTAAAAAGTGGTTGGTATAATTATGTAATTTATGATAAAAGCTGCTGTAATGTTAACCGACAGCTTAACCTTTCCTCGTGTCAAATTTCACACGCAGGGTTTGTTTGGTTTGGGTCACTTGGCGCAAAGAAAAGCTCAAAACCACGCAAACCTGTGTGTGTGCTGCACAAGCGTACTGTGAGAGTGTGAGGATAGCTGAAACACACAGCGATGCATCGTTTGCCAGAAAGCTTATGCACTGCTTAGAGGAAGTCTGAATCGGAAAACACACACAGACAGAAAGTTTGATTTCCTACTGCACTGAAGCCCACCTTTAAGCCCCGCCTCCCTCTACCCACGCCTCCAGCTGCACTGCAATCTTTGACCTTTTGACCAAGGTCCCATTTAATCCTTGGTTGTGCAGCACGCCAGGCACATTTCAGTCACACTTTTGGTTGTTAAAAAACACTGAACTAAAATGCAGACACACATGTGTGTGTAAATATATATATTTTAAAAAAAAGCTAGTTAAAAGTAGTCCCTCATGTCCACCTGCACAGAAGGTTATAATAACATGAGATCTGAAAGAAGATATGCAGTTAGCAGCAAAACCGTGCTCTGTCAACGAGAGGTCAGTCCAAAACACCAGCATGAAGGACACAGACGAGAGCGGGGAATAACCAGATAACGCATGACATCACAAGACCTGGGTGTTTGATGATGCAACAAGTTAAAGTTTGCGTTGTTGTGTGTCTCTATGCTATTAAGTCCAGTATCCAGTCAGAGGTAGCATCGAGGGATTAGATTGCTTTACTGGCTTCCAACGCAGAGCAAAAGCCCCGCTAACCCCACCCCCCAACAGATCGATGAATCCGTGCCTCGGAGCATTCGACGTGCTCAATCAGATCACAGTGCTGAGGAGACTTAAACATTAAGGTGGCGACCGACACTCCTGCGAACGCAGGGACAGAAAGGCCACACATGTGAAGACACCTGTGAGCAGCTCAGGAGTGTGGATCAGGATAATCCGTCTGTGGGGGTTGATGTAAAAAAGTGCTTGTGTGTTTTCATATTTAGCCAACTCAAAAGGGAGCTCATCAATATTCTAGTTTCTATTCATAATTTACTGCAAGACTGAAAAAAAAAATGAGAAAAAGCGCAATTTTTCAAACTTACTGTAAATTGTATAAATTCTGATATGAAAGGTGTAATCTGATTGGCTTGTATTCTAGTGATGTCAGAGGAGGAGTCCGCATGAAGTTGAAAGAAACGAAGGGCCATCCCTCTAAAGGCACTGGGTTGTAAATAAGAAACATTAAAAAAAACAAAAAACCTAAATATTGAGTTTTTGTTTATGATTTTCTACTCTGTAACTATAACTAATGATGCCTACTTGTACCCACCCACCTGCTGCCGTGCTACAGTTTGATTCACAACAATGTTTTAATGTTCGTTTGTTTATTTGGGGCTCTTTTTTTTGGCTCTAAGCTTTTCAGTCAGACTGCTGTTTGGTTAATTAAATGCCAAAACGTAGCTTTATCATCCAACGACAAAAACATTATCAACGTGTGCAAATTGTAATAGTGTAGAATGCACTGTGTATACTTCATGAATTTCAATATAAAGATATCAACAGAAGAATATCTGCGTGTCTTTCCGTTATTTTGCATCTTTATTTATTAAAAAAAAGACAAACAATATAAAATCGAATAAAGGTTAAAAGGAACTTTACAGGAGCACAGGGCTAAAGTGATAAAGTCTCAATATGATATTGTGGTTTGAAATGCCAACTGTTTATGATGTGAAAAAACTTTATCCTGGTTGTCACATTCAGTATTTTGCATACTGGGACCTTTTATGATTATGGAGGAATAAGATGAAACGGGGATGGAAAGAAAAACAGAAGGGAGCAGACCGCCCTGTGATCATGACGATGCTACAGATTAATTATGTTTGCACAGTAAGAGGAGTCAAAACAGTAAGATGATAGAAGATAGTCATTAAAGTAAGCCATTATAATCGTTAAGCAAAAGTGTTGTTGCTCAACTTGAAGTCCAGTGAGAGAAACTGCTGCTTCTCTGTTTTAGGTAACTGTGAACTTTGATAGGTAAAAGCATCACCTTACCCTCTGAGTGTGTGTGACCTTGCTCACTCCCATCAATATCTTCTTTCCACCAATTTCAACGAGAAAGGAATCACTGTTACTTTTAAAGCTATTAAAGTATTGAGAAGCCACAAAATGAATTAAAGCTTAAAACCTAAAACTTATTAGTATTTTGCTCCTTTAACTCTTATATCGCTTGAGTTTGAAGGCAGTATCTATAAAATAACACAAAAAAAGCCTTACATGTCAATATCCTCTTCAGTGTCTCGAGTTGGAATTGAGAAAGAGATAAAAGAGGCCCATGATGGTGATATAATGAGACTTCTCTTTGTGTCCTCTTGGGAGGTTCTGAGAGTTTTAAAGATGAAAATAAACCTGTTTCTGCTAGCTAATTATGTCTTGTGAAAACAGGCTATCTGTCAGACACTTAAACAAGCCTTTTCCCTCGAGATGCATGGAAAGCTCTTCGTAGCTTGTACGCACTTTGGCGCCGGTTCTATCGCTCATCTTCTCCCTCAGAGAACGTGCCTCAAAATGATGGGTGCATTGTTATCTGTGTCAGGGATGAGCTATTTTCTGCCTTCGCCTCAGTGTATGATATGTGCAATGTGCACTAGTTGAACTGGAGGTCTCACATATATCATTTGGAGTGTTTATAACTTAGATCTAGCCGATAAATTAACACCTTTAGTGATGACGGCAGTGGGGAGTTTGGCTCTGCAGCTGCAGATTGCAAAGAAGCAGGCATGAAAAGTTGGAAAGCCGGTAGCATACCGGGAGCTGCTGGAGGTAACAAACGCCAGCATTATGCAATCTGCTTCACACTTTATCCCCCTCCTTTTTCTAGCCTGCGTATAAGACTGTAAACAAATGGCACCAAGCACCAAAATAGAATGTCACAGGGACTGCTGATGGGTGCTGTCTTGGACTTTAATGGTTGTTGATGTATGAATCAGGGATGGAACTCTGTGTGTCTGTCAGAGAATATGCCTAAGAGGGGCAGTGTGCCAGTATTTTTACAACCTCATAAACTTCCTGGCACCTGATCTTGTGAACTCACAAACAAGACTGAACTTGGCTTCTTTTGATAAGTTTATCTCTGAGACTAAATATTCATATGACTTAGCTTCAGATGTCAAAGGGATAAGTGGTAGGGTGAAGGTGGAAAAGTGTTCCACCCCGACTTCACTCTAGAGCCTCTGGAGCCTGTTAGAAAACAGAATTCATAAATTCAACAGCAGTAAATGCTGCAAATTTAGTATGTAATAAAAAATATTCCGCCACAGTAGATCCCTACAGGAATTCCTATACAGGAATCTACTGTCAACTACTGCTTTGATGAAAGCTGTTTCTGCAGAGTAGCATATCTGGAGATCTGCAAGAACTTTTAGACTTTCAGAATTTTAATTTAATAAATATGTGAAAATGTCTGACTCTTTACAGTTTAAATTCATATTGGATTCACTCGCTGAACTGTACCTTGTGTGCTATGGGAAATAAGCCGTATGGCTCATCTGCTTATATCTTGTTGAATTCAGGTCGTTAGATCCACAAATAGCATTGAATATTAGTAGCACAGGACACGTGATCACAGCCTGTAAGCAAAGAAAATTTGCTGGAATTATTAACTGAATCATTTCTAAGTGATTAGCCCTTCGACAGACTGACGACCTGTCCAGGTTGTATCCTGCCTCTTGCCCTAAGACAGCAGGGATAGGCTCCAGCGCCCCCCATGACCCTGAAAAGGATAAGTGGATAGATGGATTTCTAAGTGATTATTATCCTCACACTGCATTGCTACTCCCGATCTTAGGGTTTCCCTACCTCTGATATCCCACTTTAATCACTGGGTGTATTAATAATTTAAATACTTTGTCAAATAAAATCAAGCTCTTCAGTCATGTTAGCTAGCTGGAAAGCAGGCTACATCATAAGTAAAATAAGTAGTTGGTATTAGGGGTGCAACGATACTCGTATCGATATTGAACCGTTCGATACAGTGCTTTTGGTTCGGTACGCATTTGTATCGAACAATACAAAAGTTTTAATTTATTTTATCAACTTTCCTTCTGACGATGCTGTCCGTGTTGAGCGCTCAGTGGATCTGCGTTCGACTACTCCGCCTAGGCTGCACTGAGCGCAGCGCAAGCTAGCAAGACAGAAGCTAAGCTCATTGCAACATGGCTACTGCCTCAACGCTACCTGAAATTGAACCTCCCCCACCCTCATTCAGATCTGGTGTTCGGAACTATCTTGGTTTTCATGTGAAGCATGACCCTGATGGTAAGCGCGTCATGGACAAAAGAAAAACAGTATGTCGGATGTGCCACGCAATGCTCAATTACATTGGTGGGAGCTAGTGTGTTAGCGCAGTTAGCTCGTTAACGTGTTGACACCGTCCAGCCCCACGCACGGGGCGATCTGCGGTAACTCGTTAACGGAGATTTGCCGTGTTATGGCGTTAATGTCAGTTTAACAAGATTAACGCTGACAGCACTAGTGGGAACACAACGAATATGACTGCACATTTACACCGACATCATCCTAGTGCAAAGACAAGTGGAAGCAGACAAAAACAACAAGCACGCATGCTACAAACTTTACCCGAGTCATTTAGACAGCCACATGATTCTCCTGAGAGCCATTTCTCTGTAATAAACTCTCTTTTCCAAAGATGAGTGATTTCTCGATCAGATAGATTTATTTTTTTTATTTTGTTGTTTCAGCAACATTAAATTTAAAAACTGTACTTTTGGGTTAAAATATATATTTATAATTTTAATAAATTATAAATTAAAAAGGCATGAACATTTTTTGTATCGAAAAAATATCGAACCGTGACACCAAAGTATCGAACCGAACCGTGAATTTTGTGCATCATTGCACCCCTAGTTGGTATATATATTGGCTAATAAGGCTCTTGAAAAACATTTATACATAAAGGATTTAGCTGTTTGATCCAAGATGCTAGTTGTCTGTGGTTTTATTTTTAATCTCTCTGCAGCTATTTTGACTCCCCCCCCCCCCCCCCCCCCTGCTCTCTGTTTCATCGATCATGTATCTGTTTGTGTTTCCTATTTTGCTCTTATTGACGGAAGGGAAAGGAGACAAAGAAATGAGTGGTCACTTATTCACACTCAGTTGTAATCTAATTTTTACATAACACTCAGCCTCTTCCTTTATGGATGGTGTGTGAATGTTTGGATATTTTCAGGTGAAAAGGTGAAAATCCTGAGCGGTGGATCTTGTTAGTTTCATCTCTGCTGCCTCATTTGCTCAGGTGAGGATTGTGGAGAATGCAAACCCTCCACCGCTTCAGGAAATATATGTGCTTCGGTTAAAATTTCACACATCTTTGTTGTGGCCAATTACTCTGCTATCATTGCCTTCTTAATGAATAATTAAGCCTGAGGGTATTCTCGCAGGAAGCCGAGAGCCGTGACATTTGATTATCATGGTTTTTGAGTTCGATTTGGAGTGTTGAGGAAAAATAATGAAAACTTCCTGTCTAAAACATTTGCCAGTCGTGATTTTGTGTATATCAGATGGACTAGGTGCCTTCTCCTATCAGTCTCAGTAGACAAATCCACCAAATCTGCACCTTTATATTTGGACTTGATTTTCTTATACATGAGGTCGCTGTGTACTGAGCTCACATTAGGAAAATGGACTGAGAAATATGATTTTTATAAAAGTCAAAGGTGGTAATGTTTAAATTAAATTACTGAGATTTCAAATGTGTTAGCAAATAGGAATAAAGATCTGGATTTATACGTGTTATTGTAAAGATGTTAGAGCTGCTCTCTGCACTGCCAGAGGTCACAGGAGAATGGTCAGATTGTTTCAGGCTGACAGAACAACAACAGTAAGTCAAATGTGTGTGTGGGTGGGGGTGGGGGGATATATGTGTATTGAGAGTGTGGGGAGTGAGTTGGAGGGTGGGGTGGGCTGCTTTTAACTATGTAAAGCACTTTGTGCTACATTTTTTCTGTATGAAAAGTGCTTTATAAATAAAGATTGATTGATTGATTGATTGATTGAAATAACCACTTGTTACATGAGGGTATGCATCTCTGAATGCACAACACATTGAACCTAGATGGGCTCCAGCAACAGAAGACCAGATGGGAAACTGAGGCTACAATTCATATGTGCTCACCAGAACTGGACCATAGAAGATTGGAAAATGTTTCCTGGTCTGATGAGTCTTGATTCTGCTGGGACATTCAGATGGAAAGGTCCAAATTTCAACATGAAAGAATAAATCCATCCTATTCTGTATCAGCAGTACAGGCTGTTGATGTCCAGTCTATTGTCCAATAGAGCACATCTGGGATGTGGTAGAACAGGAGATTCCAATCAGTTAGCTGACAAATCTGCAGCAACTGCATGATGCCGTCATGTCAACATGAACCAAAATCTCTGATGAATGTTTGGTACCTTCTGAAGTCATGCCATGAATGATGAAAAAAGGGGACCAAACCAGTACTACCAAGGGGTAAGTAATAAAGTGTGTATATTTTGTTACAAACTGTTTATGTGGTTGTGGCAATAGATTGTTGATAATCTTACACAGTAAGCCAAACATAGCCAAATAAGTAAGTAAAGAAGAATAGATAGTTTTCTGCTTCCTCACTGTAGTTCGAGGTGTGATGACATGTGCTTGTGCTTTGCACAACATGTCTCAATCACCTATTCACACACTTTTTTCTTCATCTATCTAAAACTAACACACCAAAGAACGCACCAGGAGCAAATCTGGCTTTGGTATCTTGCCCTAGGATACTTTGTGATGCAGCCAGGGATCGAACCGCAGACCACCCATAAACACCTGCTTAATTAAAATGGACCTATTTTGCTCAAATGAAGAAATAAAACTGCAGACCAGTCAGTCTTATATTTGTCAAAATATGCTAGAATTATCACACAGTTTACCAACCATACAATCTGGGTTTAGATCCCGTGTGGTTGTGGCATTCGAATAAAATAGCTACTCTAAATGTAGAGCTGATATTTGATGTTGTGTTGGCTTTAGCTGTTTGCTGGCCTTGTTAAATCTTCACCAGCAATGTTGTCATCTATAAACAGGCACTGATGTCCTCTGTCAGGGGGAGAGGAATGTCCAATTAATCTGATTTGTGAGCATATCGTCGTTTCTTGTTACCAGCTGAAATACAATACAGGCCATCCCAAAAAGTTGTCAGCAGTCCAAGGTCATTTATTACCCCACAGTGTATGAGTCTGCACCTAGCATACAGATGACTCTGGTATTATATTGAGTCTTATTAGTTTTCCAGATTAGTGTGTACATAAGCGAGCGTGCACAAAGCCAGGTTTCAAACTGTGGTGTTTCTGCTTCAGTTAATTTTTAATCACGTACATCCTCCTCTACTTCTGAGCAGTCATTGTAAAACAAGTCTTTATAGAAGACAGTTGTTTCATTGTATTAAGGTTTTATCATGTTAATGGGAGCTGGCATGCAAATGGAGCATCCCATTCAGATTTCTGACACCGCTGTCTGCATTTTCAAGGGAAAATAATACCATAAAACAGTACTTTAAGCCTGAATTAATGCATTAATTCTACCACAATTGACACAATGTACTAATACTGAGCAGGGTTTAATTTGTCAGGATGGCTGTCATAGTCTGGCGAGTTTAGACGTCATCCTTGCTGTCCTCTTTGCTTTCTGTCAGATGAAAAAGGCATGTCGTTTTTCTCTGTTGTTTTTTTTAGGAAACAGCACGCACAGACACTTATTGCTGTGTTGGATGATTGGCGGCTATGGCTGTGCGTTGATGGTGTTGACTACTGGAGATGTCACTGGATACTCAGACTCAGCCATAAGCAGTACTGCTTTAGAGAGGACTGACAGCTTATGTTTCTAAACCACTATGTGCTGAAACTCTTAGAGAAACTTACCAATTATTGTCCATAACCTTGAGTCTGACATTATGGCGTGACATAAAAAAACATAAAGATCCTCCATCTTTAAAGCATCTGACTTGAAACTGCTTTCATTTTTCAGCATGACAATGATCCTAAACACACAGACAATAAAAAGCATACCTGGATAGAAACTATCAGTAATAGATTGGCCTCTCCAGAGCCTGGACCTCAACAATATTGAAGCAGTGTGGGATCATCTTGACAGAGAATGAAACATAAGGCAGCCAACGTCCAATATCAAATTTTAAATTGGTTTGCAGCTTCTATTGATAAAGACCTAGTAATTAAATAACAGATAAGCAATTAAATGATAGTAAAGTCCCAGTTTGTTTAATGATCTTCTATAGGAATTTCAGTAAAATGTTTTTTTCTGTAATTTTAGACATTTCTTACAATTATTATGTAGGAAAACTAAAAAATACAGTTGAACTTCTTTACCTTATATTCAGACATCTCAGGGATTAAACACTGACAGAAATGTTCACTGGTCCGTCCCACGTAGAAACAAAGTGAGCTGTACGTGGCCCACCATGTAAAATCTGTATGACATCCCTGATGTACACATTTCCCATGTTCATAACAAAATACAAATAAATGATGTTGTTTCAAGACTATTGCACAGTAATGTATTTTAGATAAAAATCTAGATCTATTTTATGGTCAGACCCTTTTGATAGGCATCAGTGTGAGACAATTAAAAAAAAAGATACTCAGATATTGATTTTAGCACTTTCTCAGTTTTATTTTCAGTTCATCAAGCATTGGTTACTGTATGTCAAGAACAGTGACAACCACAGATCATCACTGATGTTAATGCTGCTACTAATTAAACAAACTATACAGCGAATTCAAATCACGCTCGTCATTCTTTATCAGTGGCCTCTGTTAAGCAGAACCTTGTAGAGTTTCACAAAATGTAACTTTGATCATTTAATGTCTGTGAAGGTTCTCAGTCATCCAGGTCATCGTAGTCAAAGGAGCTTGCAAAGAAAAGCGTCTGGACTTCTTTAAGTTGCTTGAAGACGTTTCACCTCTCATCCGAGAAGCTTCTTCAGTTCTAAGGTCAAATGGTGGAGAGTCCCAGATATAAACCTAGTGGGAGTGACCCCCCACAGAGGGACAAAAGGACCCCCTGATGATCCTCTAATCACCTGAGCCAAGGTGTGAAATTGGGTGTGGGACCCAATCAGCCAGAGTTTCGGGTGTGTTCATTGTGAAACCTGGCCCCACCTTATCATGCGAATTCCTGAGGTCAGATGGCCCAGGATGTGAGTGGGCGTTAAGGCGTCTGGGAAGGGATCTCAAAAATGGATTATAGATGGCAGAGAGTTGGTGTCGTAAACCCCCGCCTCTGTTCAAAGATGGTCGCTCACAGTGGACATAGATGGCTTCTTTCACTCCTCTTTCAAACCATCTGTCCTCTCTGTCCAAAATGTGAACATTGGCATCCTCGAAAGAGTGTCCTTTATCCTTAAGATGCAGATGGACTGCTGAGTCTTGTCCTGTGGAGGTGGCTCTTCTGTGTTGTGCCATGCGCTTGTGAAGTGGCTGTTTGGTCTCTCCAATGTAGAGGTCTGAGCATTCCTCGCTGCACTGTACAGCATACACCACATTGTTAAGTTTGTGTTTTGGAGTTTTGTCTTTCGGGTGAACCAGTTTCTGTCTGAGTGTGTTGCTGGGTCTGAAATACATATCATATTTATATCTGGGACTCTCCACCATTTGACCTTAGAACTGAAGAAGCTTCTCGGATGAGAGGTGAAACGTCTTCAAGCAACTTAAAGAAGTCCAGACGCTTTTCTTTGCAAGCTCCTTTGACTTTGATCATTTAATGGAACAAATAGATTCTGTGAGCAGATATCACTTCATCAATTCATAGGCAGCATCATAAAACGGTGTATTTTATTCCCCTTTTGGTCAAAGACAAAAAAAAGGAAGATATTTACAGGAAAAAGAAAACAATCATCACTCATGAGATGCTATTTTTGCCAAAACATCATTATTAAAAATTAAAAAAAGGGGAAAAAGAAATATGAATCCTAACAGGGTAGATGCACCCAAAACAACCCTTACACACAAGTAGTTCAAAAGATATATAGATGTATATATATGTATTTATCCATATATATTCTGTATATATGCTTCTCTACAAAAAACAAGTTTACTCTTTATACGAGTAAATACATTCTACTCTACAATCACCATAACGACTGTGTACATTCCCAACCAAAAGACTTCGATCATTTATCAGGAGGACGATGGACGTGAACAATCCATGAATTATGACCAGGAAGTATGCAACAACATGCTTGATGTGACTGCAGTGCTGTATATGTATGTGTGTATGCATGCGTCTGCATGTGGGTGTGTTAATACATACCCCATCGCCCCACCCTCTGACATAAACGCACACACCCAGAGAAAATGATCTGTTCTGCAGTTAGTCTGTGCCTAAGCAGTGGAAACATAATCCAGGATCTATTTCTGCAGCGCTGCAGAGTTTCAGAATCACTTGCGGATGGACTTTCCGGGTCTTCCTACGGCACTTCTCTCGTTGCTTCCAGACAAATTTAGCATGATCCCCAGATTTAAACCCCAACTTTCTGTGCTAATGCAAGAGTGAGCAAGACAGGTTTTCTTTCAGATTTACACACAGGAGAGCATTCTTTTTCCCCCTTCTTTCCTGACATTTCATAACTGTCTAGACAGATCACATCTCTCACTTCTGAGACTGCAGGATGATCAGATTTGTGAAGCAAAGGCTTCGTAGTCTTTGGTGTGTAGATGAATCCCATCGTGTAGGGAAAAAAACCCCTCCTTGTTTTCCAAAGGCATTCATGCATTTTCCTTTTTGATCTGGCAGGAGGAGAAGAGGGGCCTTTGGGAAACATGGCTATATCTCCAGATATAAACGGGGAGCAAAATCTCTCCGATCTCTTAAACCATTGAACCTATCGCAGAATTTAAACACTCAAATCTCCTGCATGTGTTGCCACTTTTTGGAGACAACACTCTTTCTTCTTTTCTTCTGATAGCTTAATTTATCACACAGGTAACTGCCATTTCAACAAAAAAGCAATGTATGTACAGTGCTACAGACAGCCTAGTATAAAGCACTAATAAATAGAGCAGGTGTGGGTGTGTTTTCTCAGCTATACATGGCTCATATCCTAATGTACAAACAAGGTCCAACCACTTGTGTGACTCACATAGTTCACAAATACTCAATCCATGGAGCAAAGAGTGTCATGTCGACTCAGTGCGCTTGGCTGTTATTGTCGGTAAAAGCTGAAATATTTACACATTTGAGTACATGTGTGCTTCTGTGTGTGTTTGTCTTGTTGCATACACGTGCGTGTCAGGTAGCCCTGAGTACAATGCGTGAGTGTATTGCTCGTGCGTCTTTTGTGCTTTTTAGATTTACAGGTGTAGTTTTTGTTGAACGCCCACCAGAGGCAGTGTAGATGCAGAATAACAGGGATGTATCTGTGTGCCGCTGTTTACTCGTTTATAGTGATCTTGGGGACTACTAGAGTAGGAATGACATCCATCAGTGGGACTGGAATCCAGAAAAGACAACCAGTATGTTCTAAAACATTATTCACACTGGCATTTCTTTTCAAGCCGCTCATAAGTGTTTCCAGAAAAAACACATCACTGCAATATTTTCTATTCTGAGACACTTTGGTGGAGTACGGCTGGTTTTGTCACTGACCTAATAAAAGCGGAAGATATCTAGTCAGTTCATCAGTCAGCCTCCCTTCAGTCTCTCAATATACTATATTTAACTATATTTTGAATTCTTTCCTCTTTCTTCTTATTTTTCTCTCTCTCTTGGTAATTTCTTTTAAATCCCCAAACAACTTGGATACTTGGAGTATATTTTCTCAGCTGAAACATCAAGCAGATTTCTCATCTCCTTACTAGATTACTAAGAAAAAAATATGCTTTTAGATATGGTGGTATCATTTAGGAGACAGCAGCTCCCCAATAAATAAAAAATACTGCTGACTGGAGGAGCCACTGCCTGCACATTCCCGCTAAGCTGCCTGTGCCAGGTTTAGACTGACCCGCTTTCTCTGTGCTCTCAACCTCGCCACCCTTCGTCTGAATATGGTTGTCCGGCCAACAGACTAAAAGGACTGGGTCAGTAGTCAGGGTGACTCCTCCAATGTGTCTGTACAGTCTGAGGGGAAATGAAAAGGTTGCTCACTGAGGTATGACTGTCTGCCTTATTAATGTGGACCATGTGGAGAGTGAGAAAGGGGCAGAGAGGGGGAGCTGAAGGCAGGGCAGGGAGGAGGGCATTTTAGAAGAAATTCTCAGCTGATAGAGGTCTGTTTCCACACAGCTAACCTCAAAGTTATTCACCTCCACGTGAATTCCCCATGGAAATGAAAAGTAAGAGCAAAGCCTGCTCTAAACTTTATTCTACACTTTTAGAGATCAAACAAGAGCGGCTCTCTTCTTTAATGGAAAACCACTATAAAAAGATTGAAAAGAAAGAAACAGTCATTCACAGCAAAGACCCACAGCCAATTAATAAATCGAGATCTAGTTTGTGTGAGACATCTTAACTTAATTGTGCTCCATGTCAGAGCAGTAATATTTACTCTTGTAAAGCCAGGCTGTCATTAGGATTTCAAACAACTGTAAATGAAAGATTGAAGATTTAATAACCGTATATTAGAGATTATAGACACATTATGGGAACAGGAAGTACACAACAGCCTCCATTTTGCTACTCGACCTCTCAGTCGCACGACAATTATCACCATCCTTGCAAAAATTGTCAAGTTCTTTTCATTTTCAGCGTAGTAATGTCGCAAAATCTCACTCTAATTCGGCTTATTGTTTAGAAACGCTGACTTTAGAGTCATGCTGTGTCTATCGGCTTTTTCTCAGATGTCTTTTTTTTGTTGAATCAAAGCCAGCAGAAACACAGGAGATCAAACTTGCGCCCAGATCAAGGCGAATGTGAGGAGAATCAAAGGTTTTTGATGCACATTTTGTAGCTTCTGCTGACTGACATCTTCTCTCTACTAAAGGTTAAAAATAAGAAAGAACAGCGATAAAAAAATCTTCAAAACCATGTGAGAAACAAAAAAACCCCCCCCAAACATCATGCACAGCAACGGCGATTTACATTTTGTGTTGTGGGCAAGATCCCTTGTACAGATCAGCCATCAATGACAAGTCTTAAACTATCGAACATATTGATCACATACACACTAATTAAGTCAGATACGGGATGAAATGTGGTTTGGGGGTGAAAGTGGTTTGCAAAGTGGCCTGCAGAGGTGCACAAGCCACACAAGCCTAGAGACAGGCAACCTTCCATAGACAGGGAAACGTGTGTATTGAGTGAATGGTTGACGGCCACCGCCCGGTGAAATCGATCACAGACAGAGTGACGTACTGAAAACCTCCTTGTAATTCGTCACTGACAGGTTGCCTATAATTTGCGTGCAGAAGCAGATTTGTCCGCAAGCACTCAACCGACTGCTGTCCAAGCGGTAGTGAACATGAAGTAAGTGTCACGCAAACTGAAAAAGGGGATAGGTTCATCTGCAACCAAAGCAACCATAAGCCACGGGGTCATTTACCAGTCTCTAGGTCTGAGTGACTACAGCCTCAAACAGTGAAGTTTACATGAGATTAACCACTTGGCTGTGTATAACCAGCAGACGTGGGCTGGCACTGATATCAGCTGATCTGGAGGGATTGTGCTTCATTTGATGCCGCAAAATCAAATCCAAACAGAATCTGAATGGACTGCTTTAGAATTTACAGTTACCTAAACTGCCAGTAATTTTATGACATAAATTGTGCTATAACAGTAGTACTACACAATCAACTACTCAAAATTTTAGGATGACATGAAAAGCTAATTTGCCTTCCTTTACTGTACAATTATGTCAAAAGTTTGTGGTCATTGACCTGGTCATCTTAGCCTCAATATTTAGAGACACATGGCTATGACCATATCCACAGATTGAACTTTTTCTTCCCTTATACAACTGAGCTGAACACCAAATGCGAATCTGATACTTAAATTATTTTCAGGTAAGGTAACATGAGGCCAAAGACAGCTTTGACACTGATAACTACGTTCATGTACAACGATGATTAAACTGCATTCTCAGTCCAAACTCCTGATGACCCAAATCACATTTCTGTGAAAAAACTGTCCCAAATATTAATTTGTATTGTATCTTTCCCAACCTGTAAGATGCTCATGTGTTTTCGCTACCAGCAGCATCACTTCCATTCAGCAGAGAACAGCCACAGAGAGCTGGAGGAAACAATGTGTGTGAATGTGTGTGTCTGCAGAAAGAAGAAACAGTGAAGTGCCAGTGAGCTGTGCTTTTGGTCCCTATAAGGCTTGCGGGACGGAGCTGATGTGTGATCTGTGCCGAGGTGGTGGTGTGTCCATTAATGGAAGAGGGAGGAGCGTGTACATCCAAGCATACACATACTGTAACAACAGTATTCCCTGCCAGCAATGAGACTATAGAAAATGTGCTTTCTGACAGGAATAGTGTGCGTTTGTCTGTGTGTCAGTGTGTGGTTATAAGTGTGTTCAGTAGCGAGCACCTCTGGTCCGGGCAGTGTAAACAAACCTCGGGCAGCAGAGAGCGTGCTCAGAAAGGCTCCGAAAGACATCAAAGATAGAGGAAAAGTAGGAAGGAAGGAAAGAAGGAAGCATTATTATTCTAACAGCACAGGTTATAGGAATACCAAAGATAATATTGCCTCTCCTAGAACTAGCTTCAATTGCTCAGTGTATATAAAATTGGAAGAAAGCTATACTGTGATATTACAGTTACATTACACTTTATAATTCTAAAATAATTTATAACAACAATAGTTATATTTTATAGAGTATTTACATAAATACATCATCATATACTAATATTGTCAACACATTGTTATAGAAATACACCATACATATATGTGTGTGTGTATATATGTGTTATATTATAGCCACACGCACACATACATTGAATATACAATCAAAATAAGCTATTGCAATGCTGTGTTGGGTAAAACTTTGTTGGACATTCACATCTTCTCAAGTAAGTAAGTAAGCTCAAAGAGAGGAGTTCAGGTGTATTGCTATAAGAAAGACCAGCCCAGCCCTGCACAGTCACAGCTGAACGTTTCTCGTAAAATCCGAGTATTGCTTGTTGTAAAGTCGCTCTCCTCTGAGGAGATGATCTGGGTGAAGAGACGAGGAAACAGAAAGAGGTGCTTTGTGCCTCTCGGTCGATGGTTCAGATAGTTTCTGCCTTTTCTTTTTTTCTCAGGAGGAAAGTTTCGTCAGTAGACTGATCAAACTGAAACCGTTCTGAATGTGTGAATCCATCAGCTGGGATTCAAAGGCAGCCCGCATTAGACGGAGAAACAGATGGGCATGTGTGCAGCCAGGTAAGTGTGAAGAGCGCCTCCAACAATGTGCTGCCTCTAGAAGTCAGAGAAGAGATCCTGTGGACCCAGATGAATGATAAAAGGAGCGATGGTGCGCGGCTGGTAGAAAGGATTGTCAATAAATAGACCACCTGCAGTGACGAAGATCAGAGAAAAAGGAAGATTGATTAATTAGTACACTTTTTTAAAACACTTTTTTAAAGTGGTATATAAGTATATTAACTATATGAGTGTATTTAAAATAGCGCAGAATGTAGAAATGTGTGTAGAAATGTCCTGTATATTAAATTAAAGCAATAGTCAAAACACTTTGGGAAATATTCTTAATGGCTTTTTTGGAAGATAAGAAGATGAGAAGATCAATGCCGCTTGTCTAATGAATATGAAGATGCATCCAAAGGACACTTAGTTTAGCAAAAATACTAGTAACAGGGGGAAACAGCGAGCCTCTCTCTGTCCAAAAATAGGACAAAAATAGGATCTAGGGGCGCCAGGAAGACTAATAGTTACACTTTTAGTTTATTTAACACACTGCGCTAAATTGTGTTATTAGGATCTGTAATACCTCTCGTGGCTGTGGAGCTGATTTTTCAGAAGAAAACTGGTTGCTTTAGAAGAAATGTACATTTTCCAGTCAGAACATTAAAAGAAGTGTCTAGTTAAAGGTCTGTCTCACTGGGTCGGACCATCGTGATAGGACAGAAAGACAATGTGCCTTATTACACTGCAAAAACTGGTGAGGAAAGGCTGGGGGAACACAACAAAGAACCCAAGCTTTTAATTCAGGCTGCACAGTCCAAGAACAAGTCTGATCCTTGGTGGCACCACCCTGCAACCAGACTCAAAGGGTTGTCTGCTGGTGTCCAGGTGGCAGATATAATTGGACACCCCTGGGGATTCTATGCCCATGTCCTGTAAAGGTGCAGAGTAAGACACTAAAAATCATGATAATTTAGTTTCTGCTGCTTTAATTTCAGCCACATTTCTACAATGCGAGCTCCTGAGCTTAGCTTGGCTAGCTGTTCCCCCTGCTTACAATCTTTATGTTAAACTAACTAACTTAAAGTGCAACAAAGCCATAAAACATATTTCCCTAAATATCAAAACCAGTAAATATTCTCTATGGATCTTTGGGTCTTTATGCATTGAAATAATATCAACCTGAACAAAAAGAATAAGAGAAAAAAACAAACACAAAATGGAAGAAGTGGTAATAGTGTTCAATCGTGTAAGATTGAAGTTAACGTCTCAGAAGGACAGAGATTATTTAAGGGCTTTATAACAACTCAGAGGAGCTCAACCAACCATTGGACAAGACATTGGGTCCTCTCATCCAATGGCTGCGCCTCATAGCCGTAACCATGGAGACGTCCTCGAAGGGGGGTGTGGTTATCACTTGCTGGTTGGATGACCAAGACGTGGTTGAAGGGCCACGGGCAGAACTCTGTCTCGATTGGCACTCTTTGACTGGTGTGTTGATGGAATAAGCTTGAGTTTCACCTTCACTGCACTCTATTTACATTGAGCCATTTTCCTCTTAGTTATTATTTATAAAGACTGTTTTTTTCTTTACAATCATCTTATAGAGGATAGTTTTAAGCCCAGGTTTTAGTGGTATTATTGGTGCTGGTGCTTAGCATCGAGGGAAAAAAATGAGCAAACACAACAAACCATACTGACAATGACACTGAAAATTATGAAACAACAACATGAAAATGCTGACGGTGAAGTATGATTCACGGAGCTACAACTCGAATGTCAGGCAAAGATGAAAAACACTGATTTAAATG
The DNA here is from genome assembly GCF_057381845.1 of Rhamphochromis longiceps. NCBI lineage: Eukaryota > Metazoa > Chordata > Actinopteri > Cichliformes > Cichlidae > Rhamphochromis > Rhamphochromis longiceps. The sequence continues at coordinate 41,513,409 of NC_140563.1, forward strand.
TCTGTGCAGAACATATTAAGTTTATTATTTGTAGGATGATTTATGCTAGTGAGGTCCTTTTAAGCAATGTCAGTATTCTTCTGTTGCAAAAGACTGCCGTTAGCTCACATTACAACAAATGCAATACTGTAGGCGCTAACTCTGAGAGCTGCGGGAAACCTGCCGAATATTAATTCCACATGCAGTAATGAGATCGTGCAGCTGAATGCAAGATGGAGGATCTAACTAGGGCGTTCTAAATTCATCATGTCGTCTTTGTCTTTTTCTCTGAGTAATCTTTAAGCTGAAGGTCAAAGAGATGAATTGAGAGGTGACGAGGTACTGAAATTCAATATTTGCAAATGCATGAGCTTGGAATATTAACAGTACTAGTACTATTTATAGGTTTAATAGTGTAGGTTTTATAGTACTATTTGCAGGTTTGAAAAAGGATAGGTAAATCTGTCTACGTTAGGTGACATAAGTACAAATCCAGTCCAAACAGAACCAAAGAGGAAGGCGCTACTCTATTAAGTTCCTTCGTAGCTGAAAGCCTTTAAATGAGATATACAACAGGAGCTGTTCAGCTTTTATTGAAGATAAACTTTATTTTGCAGCATTGATGATTTGTTCCTATACATCTTTCACACCACTCACATTATTTTCTTTGTACACAGAATATGTGTGATGTGTGTGTCATATTGCAAAGGATATCATCGTCTTTAGCAAGGAAAGAACAAAATAACAAAAGGCTAAATATATATATATATATATATATATATATATATATATATATATATATATATATATATATATATATATATATATATATATATATATATCGGTAGATATATTACTATTTAGACTCAAAGAATGAGGTAACAATTCACAGTACAAATCCTTCAAGTTTTTAAATGTTTTTATATCTTAAGAACTTAAAACCTGCAGGGTTTCTAATATTCATAAAAGTTTTTGGAACCAAAAACAATATAAAATAAGCAAAAAAGCACTTTTACAAATCTTCAGCTCAAGTCCTTAATCCTTTCCCCTTCGTCATACTGTAAAAAAGAACAAGAAAAAAAACTGTCTCCCTTCTACAGAAAACCTAGGTGCATTTTGGTATGGCGTGTCTCTTATGCTAAAAGAAGTGGTAGTGGGGGACGGGGTAGGCGGGCACTTTCATGACAGGCAACAGAAGCATTCTCTTGGGCAAACCTAGAGGGGAGACATGAGAAGAGCATAGCTCTGCATGAGTTCTGGGGAACAAATAACCAATGCTCACTATGCTAAGAGCATGTCCATCAAACACCCGTCACACTAGACAAGCAGGTTCCCAGAGGTAGAAGTGTAACTGCGTGAGAAAAAGCAGGAATGTATGCACACGAGGTGACAGCCTTTATTAGTGGTTTACCACAGAAGACAAAGCGGGAGTTAAAAAGAAAAGCTAAAGTTTAATTTTGTAGAATTCTGTTAATTTCAGTCTATTTGAGTCAATTTAAAAGCGTTGATTTCACAATCCCGTTATTTATTATGATTTGGAATATGGTGACCAGCAGGGCCTTTAGACAATCAGACGGGATTTTCCTAGATTTTTTTCTAGATCGTAAAGGCAGTAATAATTACGCCAGGTTGCACTAGAATAAAAAAAAAAAAAGGTTTAATCAGTGTGACTAATCCGATAATTGCTCTTGATCGCAACAATAACACTAGTGTGTACACTGGTAATGTTAATAATGATGATCAAGGCTTTAAAATTAGGAATGAAGGGGTAAAATAAAGAGAAAGAATCACCTGAAAAATAGGTAATGAAACAGAAGCTGGTGCTCGCATTGTTCCGTAACTGACACTGTAGTAATAAATCTAACAGCTTATGGAATAATCAGAAGATAGATAGCCTAAAGTAAGTGTGGCCTTAGATTGAGTGGAGCTACACTATCAGGCTGCATCAAGGCCTGTTAGAAGGGAAATATTTTTGAACAGCGAGGAGACACAAGTGACTTTGGGGTTGCGTCAGGAAGGTCATCCGGCGTAAAAATCTGCCAAATCAAACACGCAGAGCTACCTGCTGTGGCGACCCCCTGCGAATAAGTGAGCAGCCAAAAGTTGCTTTTTATTTTTTTACCTGTTATTCTTGCAGAGCTATTTTTTTTTCAGGGTCCAAGAATACACGTGCAGAGATAGAGACCAAAACACTAAAGAGAGATATCAAACGTTGTGCTGTTGCAAATTGTGTGGATGAAACATTTCGTGTCTATATTTTTTATCTAGTTCAATGCATATTTTTAATCTCCACTGAACTTCCTACTTACTTGTGGGAAGGTGCAGAGTAAGTTCAAGGTCAGGACTAGTTTTACAAGCCAGATACGTGACATGTTCGGATGAGTAACGGGTCAAAGGTGCACACAGTACGAAGCAATTTATATGCTTCCACAGAACATGCAGGGCATTTAATAGCCTAGTTATGCACTACTGTTTTTCAGTTGCTTAGTATGAGGCCAGCTACTGATGTATTGTTTTGGTAAACAATAACTATTTGAAAACGCCAGCGAAGGCAGACTATTTTAGCAAGGAAAGGTGTTGCACTAACATGTAAAAAAACCCAGTTGAAACTGCCTGAGAACTAACACTGGGTTCCAGCTTTCATAAACATACTGTATAACTGAGGTGGATTTCATTTTCAGGGATGTTGGGTTCTCAGGGGGTTGTTACAAATCTGCCTGGGGCCCTCAAGGTAGTTTCTTCTAGCACATAAGACCCTTTCAAACTAGGCTGTAAGATGGACGACGAGGCCTCCTAGTACTACATGTAAAGTCCCACTGCACAGGACTCGCTCTGTTAAGGTAAATATGTGTATGGAGTGGGTTTTTCGCCAATACCTATGCTATTGAAGGTCAAGTATATATTATGTCCTGAGAACAAGAAAACAGTGTAGCAGAAGTCCTACTGATGGAAAGCTGGTGTGTATCTTAAAAGTACTGGGAAAAAAAAATTGGAACTCGTTCTATTCCTTCTGCTAATCTAAACAGAAATGCGGATGATGGCTCTACGAACAGGGCTCAGGTTAATAAAAGGTTAATAAAAGTCAAGAAACAAGGTAACTATTCAAATATTTTTTTTTTCTACTCTTTTGCATTTAAACTATTTGAAGGCAATGCCGGAAGATGTGTTGATATAAACACAATCAGGATTGTTTTTTGGATGATTTTAGATGAAAGCCGGAAACAGACGACAGCACTCTGTGCTGATAGAGCAGCAGTCCAACAATAAGAGATGAGAGTGTAAGAGGCAACAGGCAGATTAACACATACGGACTGAGTGGACAATTAGCCAAAGCACAGATCTGATTGTAGAAAGACAACAAAGAGATTAAATGTTTAACGCTAAAACTTGGATCTTAAAGGGGGTCAAGATTTTAAAATCATTTTGCGAAAAGAGAAGCAATGGATATAAAAAGCAGTCGAGGACAAGGGCTGTAAGTGTAAACCTACTGAAGATTCATTAATTTACCCACAAATGGCTAGAGAGAGAGAGAGAGAGAGCGAGAGAGAGAAAAAGAGAGAGTGAGAGAGCGAGAGATGGAGGGAGGTTACAGGTGGAAAAAGGAGGCTTGAGCTGATGAGGAGTGGACGCGAAGAGGCACGTACCGTACGCAGGAGCAGCTGCTGCAGCAGGGCTGTAGCCATACGGTGTCCCAAAGCCTGTTGGGAAAGAGGTTACAAGGTCTAATTCAATTCTGCACTTGTTAAATCCAAAACTAACACACGTTTCAGCTTTTGTGTAACTTCAGATGACTATTTTGGCCACTTTCTAGCAGATTCTAGCAGACAGCTATGGGTTTAAAGTATGAGACCTAAGTAGATGCTGTACTCCTCAAGCATAATGAAGATAAATCTTGCAGTGGTTTTTATGCTACACAGTTTATCTGCTCTCAACAAATTACTGCTATCCCCTTTTCTATAGGTGACTGTAGGGTATTTGTGATATTTTGCAATACAGCTACAGGGAAATGCATGGGTTTTTTTAACCACAGGAAAATAAGTAAGCGGCCTAAAGCAGAGGAAAATGTCAGAATTTTAAGGCCAAGAAAAAAAGAAAATGCCAGATCTGCAGAAACTGTCATGTCAAATAAAAAATATAATATAAAATACAGTTTAGCCAAGAAATTCTGTACAGTGGTAAAATGGGATATCGGCAAGCTTGGGAACAGAGATTTGAGTTAAAAACCATGTCCAGTATAATTTGATGTGCATTTTTCGAAGAAGAAAAATGAAGATTATGATGCAAAATGTTAAGTGGTTAACTGTGCTAGCTGTGTATTATTGATTTATATCTAAAAACAACAAATGCAACATTTACAGCGTTGCAAACTGGTGACTTTTTCTTTTGTCACATAACAAGACACAAAATCCCTTCACTACCTGGAGTGACATATCCAGGTGCAGCTGCACTGACGAAGGCTCCTCTTGCTAGGGCCGCTCTTCCTCTTCCTCTGGCAACCTGAGCTGCTACTGCTGAGGCTGCTGCTGCTGCTGCCAGGGCTCCTTTGGTCTGAACACAGGCACAGAGTACACATATTAACAATCACAATGCCAAGATCAGAAGCTGGCCATAAAGCTAGAAAAATGTGTGTTTGAACCACATGAATGCAGCGGCACTGCAAGAACATATCAAATCAAACATGCATGTAACACTGACAATGTTCTAATGCACTTGGGTCTCATTTTTTACAGATCTATATGGGAAATAGCGTTATTGACAACATAAGCGGAAGAGGGGTGATCTCATAAAAGTACTGATCTGTTAAACTTGTTAAATCAGTCTAAACAAAGTGTTATTGATTACTGATAGAGGGACACATTGGGCAAACTCTCCAACTGCTTTTTGATCAGAAAGAGTATAACAGTAATGCAAAATAGGACAGAAAGACTGGTTTAATAGTTTATTGTTGTTTCAGTGTAAATGCACATGCTACAGAGTTAATTGGGGACTTCTGTGTCAGGGTTGTGCTGCATAAGTGTGTCTCTCCTTACTTGAGGCAATATCTTCTTCTTCTTGTTTGCAGCTGCGTTGGGACCAGAGAAGAGTTTTTCCAGAGCTGCTAGGGCAGCGCTGGCCTTTGCTACCTTTTTGTTGGGGCCTGCCCCACGAAATTTCTGCCCGTCGACCTCCACCTAACATGCACACAAATATTCACAGAAATGTGTTTTATGCTTAGGGAAAAACAAAAGAAACATACTACATTTTAGACCTGTAGTGATTTATAAACAATTAATTCTCTCTTATTTTATTGATGTAGGTCTTTCTATGGGTATTCACACTTTTTATAGTACAAATCTGTTAGAGCTAAAAATCACACAATGTGGGCCAAAGGCAACGTTTTTTGAAGTCCTCAGTGAGTCAGTCAGCGAGTCTTGCTGAACAGGACGGCTTGTTTAAGGATGCCCTGCTGTCAAGCAGGCCTGCTAATCAATCAGCAGAGCGATGGAGCAACCAGGCATGTCGGAAAACAAACCACCCCACTGACTCTGCCGGGTGATGAGCCTGTTTCTGGTTGTGTACAATACTGTGCACAAGGCTTGAGACCTCATTTCTTTATACATGTATTTTGATAGGAAATAAGTGCACTGATTTATTGAAATGTGCAAACACAAATAGAAATATAATATATATGGTAAAAACTGAATTTTTACAAATCTAACAAGATGAATGCCAATATTTGGTATGAGCACATTTTTTTAACACAGCCTGACCTGGGACACCGGCATTCCTTACTGGGTTGAGCAGACAACCCATATGCCATAAGGCTAGTGCATATATATAGATATAACTATATATGGATTTATAAAACTGGACTGACTGAAAAGGACTGAAAAAGCAGGCAATGTTCAAAGGCAACTTCTTTTTTTAAACTTTTGCTTTTGACAAGATCCGTAACAAAAACATTTTTCTCTCACCTCCATAACAAAGCGTTTGTCGTGGCTGCCTCCACTCTCAGAGATGAGCTCATATTTGAGGCCTCTTCTCTTCTCGTTTAGCTCCATGACAGGATTCTTTCCACTCGCTGTCAGTATGGGACCCTGAGTTCGCACCTGGAGAGTGAAAAGGTATTAAAGTAACTTAATTTAAAAGTGGGTTCATTTATTTATAAAATAACAAATATGACAGTTAACATGGGAGATGACGCATGGTATGAAAATGTCAGTGATTTAGGTGCGTTTCATGTTAAACCACACTGACCTCCTATTATGCTTCAGTAGCTCAAATCAAATTTTACCAGATTAAAAAAAAAGCATTTGAACTAAGCGTGTGCTTTCATTTGTTGACACACACTTCTCATTCCCTACCTCAAGCGTGTTGGAACTGTCCGAGGAGTGTGTTGGGTTATTGCTAGTGTGCGAGGAGGTCTCGCTCTTCCCCTCACTGTCCGACTTCTCGTCTGAACTCATGGGGTCCAGGTCTGAGTCAAATCCAGTCGGGTAGCCCATTGCCTGGAGAACCTTGAGATCGAAGGCAAGGAAGTAAAAATAAAGGTAGGAAAGGAAGGAAAAAGGCAGGCAAAGACACCTAAAAGGGCTAATATGCATTAAAGCAACGAAATAAAAAATAAAACCTTTAAAGTGACTAATCAAACAATCTTACATTGCTTTTGCAATATGAACATGATTTCTGATGAACTCACTTATGTTCCTTTACGTCAGATCACTTCATTCTGAGAAGACTGCATTAGTGTAATCAGGCAAAAAAGATTGAATTAAAGAAGCATGCTGAGAATCTATTTCAACCAATATCTCTTCTTGAGGCAGGAATACTGCAGTATTAATGGCTCAGCTGTACAATGGTTAGCTGATTTGAGTATCATATCACTTTAATGTAAGTCCTTGACAAGACAGCAGCACACAGACAGGGAGAGAAGAAGGGAGGGAAGGACGTTGATTGTGTCACAGCTGCTCAACCAGCCCCTATAGTAAGAGTATATGTGAGAGAGCAGGAGGTAAAGAAACTGAAGGCGAGAAAGAGAGATCAAAAGATGAGCACATGAGAGAAAGGAAGTGAGCAAGAAGGAGAACAGAAAAGAAGGAGAGGTGGGGAGAAAGAGCCTTTTATGGGAATGGAGCGGACAGCGGATTATCCCAGCTCGGTGCTCTGGAGAGCCTCTTTGTTCACAACCACTTTGGGATTACATGGATTTGCCCACCTCCAACTTTCCTCGCACACACAAACACATCAGCAGGTATAGGTAGGCAAAAACATATTTGTAGCCATACAGGTTTGGCGTCAGCTGGAACTTATGAAATTTTTCAGGGAGCCAACTGAAATTACCACCTTGAGGCCTCAGGCTACTGCCAACCTGTCAAGTTGGAGTTTAAATCCGTGCTCGTCCAGACTCATATGGCATGTGGCCTGAAGACTTGAATAGGTGGTCCCCAAAAATTAGTGTCACTATTTCAGCATTTGATCAAATGTAAAATGTGTTCACCATCTAAATCTTCTGCTCCTCAGTTATGGCACTGAATAATGGCAAAGGTGTTGTTGAATGGCAATTTTGAGGTCACAGTGACCTTTAGCCAGTTCATCCTTGAGTCCAAGTGAATGCTTATGTCAGACATTAAGTCACAGCAACCGCGAGAGGCATTAGAAATTATTAAGACTATTTTTACTGTTCTCTATATGTTATTTTATCCATCCATTTTCTTCCTAGTGGAGCCTATTCCAGCTGTCATGTGGTGGGAGGAGGGCTGCACCTTAGACACAATGCCAGTCTGCCACAGGGTTAACATATAGAGATATAGACATCCCCCGCACTCACATTCACACCTGTGGCCATGCAACTGCTAAAGAGAAAGACAGCAGCCAGCAAGTTGAACTCAGAACCTTCTTGCTGTGAGGCTACATTTCTAACCAACCATGTTTAAAAAACATAAAGACACAAATGTAATCAAACACAGAAATCAAGCTTACCTTGACTGCAACGTGAAGCTTTGCAGTCTTCTTAGAGGATCCAGAGGCTTCGTAAACTGTTCCATCTAGGTCCACAGACATGGTGAAGACTGGAGCATGAACCGGCCCTGACTGGGACAGCAGGCGGTACTGCAGCCCTGGCCGGATCTGGTTCAGCCGCATCAGGGCGTTCATTGGTTGGTTGGAGTCTATGGCTTTACTGTCCAGGACTAAGGCCAAAAACAGGTAAGAGAGAATAATAGTAAGACATAAAGCCAGGGTACATTTAAAAACTGTAATGCAAAAGTTATAAAAGCTGAAATTGGACAGAGTAGAGAAAAATCAGGGTAATTTGTAATGTTTTTCAGTATTCTGCCAAGTTTTTTTTATGAGGAATAAAGGTGTCTTTAATCACTTTCCTCCTTTTTGCCAATATATAGAAATCCCTCTTTGCCTCGATTAGCTATGGTTCCTCTTCTCCTTGTACAAAGAAAATACTAGGAATGGTTGGGTGGCCTACTAAAATGTTAACAATCAATAGCATCGATGTGTCTCAGAGGAATGAAAAAGAGAGGAAGGGAGCAATAAAAGAGAGACAAGGTGAAGATAAGCGAAGCTTCTCAGTAGATAAAATCATGAAAATCGAATGATGAAAGAACATTTTCTAATATAACATACTTTGAATCATATACACTGTTAGGCTTTAAAATATAACAAGCAGACTACAATATTAGATTTGTCTTCCTCCTTGTACCTTTTCTTAGATTCCTCTTCATCTTCTTGATGAGGTCCTTGTCATCCATTGCTCCATCATCATATGGCCTCTTCAAACCTAACCCTAAAATCAAGAGACACAGATAAACACAGAGAGAATTACTAATCAATCACTAAATACAAGAGATGTTTATGTCGACTTACACATGTGGCAATTGTGTATGACAAAAACACACAAAGGCAATGTCACAGAGAACAAACGATACAAGAGAACAAGCACAGGACGGATGAACACACAGAGAAGATAAACAGAGCCGACAGGCAGACCAGCAAACAGTCAAACAATGAGGAAGACATACCAGATCGTGCCCTACGTGCACCTTAATCCATAAATGCTTTTTCCATGTCAGCATCAAAATTTCAAAAGGCTGATTTTCGATTTTCCACGAAAGTCACTTTGGCTATGTGCCAGCTCAAGATCTTATGAGATTTCTGTGAGTCTCTCTTTTTCCTGCAGAAAGCATGCACAACCTAAAGCAATTTCACTAAAGCTAAAATCCTTAGTGTGGCACTGGAGACAGGGTCAATAAAAAAACTGAGAAAAAAATGTATATAACATACCTACATCACTGAAGCTAGTTTTATTATGATTAATATGTCAGCCTTTCTGATGATGCTGGCAGTGCTACAGAAGTGCATAGAAAACACATAATCCACCCAGAAAGGTCATGACAAGTGTGAGAAGACAGCCAAGGCCTTGTCTGATCTAGAACTGGACGGGCAGGCAGAGCAGCAATGGGGAATAAAAAAAGGTACACACCTTCTTTATCAGACCACGGATATTTCTGCGATGGTTTATTTGAGGGAAGAGGCTCCATCTCTAACACCTTGTAGATCTGTCCGAACGCCATGAGCCTGAGAGCATGCTGTTGAACACAAATCACGCACCATACACAAAAAGAAAGATGATGAAAGCTGAGAAACGCATTTGAACCAAGACAGATTTGATGTCAACAGAGGCACAGCGTGCAGTATTCAAGATGTTTACTAGCATTATAAAACATTATTAAATTATTTTAAAAACAGTATAAAACATTAAAAAGGATGCAACTGGTGGAGTTACCGTAAATGTCGGGCTATAAGCCGCTACTTTTTGCACAAGCTTTGAACCCTGCGGCTTTTAGTCAGGTGCGGCTTTTCTATGGATTGTCCGTGATTTTTGTCATATCGTAAGACGATTTGTTTTGTGTGTTCCGCTGTTGTACGGCACTACGTTGCCTGGCGGAAGGATCGGGGTTCAAGAGTGGTATGTTAGTCACATGTCCGTCCGCCAGGCAACGTAGTGCCGTACGAAGTAGCGCGAAAAACAAACTTCAAAGTAGCGCTACGCGTTCAGCGGGAGTCGTGGATGATGAGCGGCGATAAACTTGCAAGTTATGCCCAACTCCACCGGTGGATTCTGACAGCGTGGAAAAGTGCGAAAACATCCACGATCACCAACGGATTTTGAAGGGCTGGACTGCTGCATGATGGAGAGGAGGACACCGCCACGGCCCTTCTGAGGGTGTTCGACTCTGACACTGACAATGAGGATTTCTTTGGTTTTGAAAGTGACAACGAAGGAGAGAAGAAGAGTGGATGACGAAGCCATCATGAGCCTGTTTGTATCCGACACTGGAGAAGAGGACTTTGGTGGTTTTAGTGCGCAGGAAGAAGAGAAAGATGGTGAATGACTGACTTTTCTTCTTGTTAAAGCTGTGTCACTGCACCTGAGCCTAAAAGGTAGGCCGAATCTATTGTTCTGGTGTGCTATAGGTTACTGTTATGTACTACATGTGCAAATATGTACCCATACCTTGTTTTTCAAAATATTAATAAAAGTGATGTCTCCAAACAGCCATCTCTTTCCTGACAATTCCCTTTGTGCATATTCTCTTACATATGATAAGTCAACATTGAAACACCTGCGGCTTTTGGTCAGGTGTGGCTAATGTATGTACAAAACAGGATTTTCCCCTGATTTTAGCTTGTGCGGCTAATATTTAGGTGCGCTTTGTAGTCCGGGAAATACGGTACTCTTTAAGTCTAAGTAAAGAGAGTCAAAATATCCAACAATGTTTAACTTATGTATAGCCTAGAGTCGATAAACATATGTAAGAAGCTCCTTCACTCTTTACTCTGTGATAACTCACTGTCTGTGCTGTTTGCTATATCCTGAATATCTGAGACAGAAGAACTGTTCCGATGAGGAGTAACAACAGTTCTTTAAGTTAATTTGTCACAACACAAATTAACTTAAACAACAATGGACATTTTGTACTTAAGTGAATCTGCAATACATAGGAGTATAAAGCTGGATAATGCATGGGCAAACTTCTAAATATACAATTTAAAAAAAAAAAAAAACTCAAAACACTTTCTTATTTTGCACCACAAAGCACCAAAACTGTACCCAAATTCAACCATAATGACTCATTTGTCTTTATGTTAACTTATCATGCTCAGTGTCTTACATGCATCCCTATTCTACACAAACAGATAACCAAATGGCACATAGAGACTCTGCTAATATAAATCTATTAGGGGGGTAGAGTGTCTCAGATATTAATGACACCTGGTGCAGCTCATTGACAGAACAGCTCCCTCTCTCCTATCTGCTCTTGTATCTGCTCCAATGCAATTATCCCCATTGACATTCCAGCCTCGTCCAGGCTGCCTTCAAAAGGAAATGGACGGCAAGATTCACTAAGCCACGAGGCTCAGAGGCTGCCCTGCTCGCTCAAGTGTGTGTGTCAAAGGACATGACGGCACACGCACACACACACACAAATACCACACGCGCATAAATACTGTCCTCGAGGTGTCAGAGATGGATTTATGGCTTGCAATGGCAATAGCTTCCCACACCAATCATTAAAATGCGGCACCACACAGCTCTTTCTGGTGACTGAATGTAAGTGTGTGTGTGTGTGTGTGTGTGTGTGTGTGTGTGCTCGCAGAATGAGTGGTTGGGGCAGCAATGAGGTCTTCCTGTCTTGCTAATGGGCATATTGCTGAGTGATTCCCACACACTGCCAGCTCAGGGCAAGAAGCACTGGGTGATAGCAATGCCATAGTTAAACTACATTGTACGTGTGTACCTGTGCACTGAAGGTAATGTCCTCAGCCTGCTGGTCAGTCATGCTGGCGAGTGTGTTTGTTGGCTCTTTCTCACACGGGTCGTGTAAACCTGGGCCTCCTGGGGGAAGTGACACACAGACATGCTAAGTCAGTCATTGTCACTTTCTGTGCCGACGGTGCAGCTCAGCAGCATTTAATTGGGCTTGACTTTAAAAGAGACAGTGAAAATCTTGAGAATTAAAATGAATGGAGAAAAACATCTTGTAGGTAAATAAACATTCTCCTACTAGTGTGGCATACATTTCCCTTTGAATTAAAATGGGTTATTTTTTATTTGCAGTTTGTTAAACTTCCACTCTTCCACTTTTAAATAGCTCCTTTCAGTCCTTCAAAGTAGGCACTTGAAAAGCACCAGTCCGAGAGGAGAACACTGGTTTTTGATCCAAAGTAAATTAGCTTTATTCAAAGACAATTTTACCCAGTGATGCAGAACACTTTGCAAAGAAGCCATTAAGCTAGCTCTAATTAAGATGCTTCCATAATAATAATGATGACCTGCCTCAGACAGCTGTGCTCTGCTGGGTCATTTATAATGTCTCGACCTCTCTTAAAAACTGCTCAAAAATGTGTCAAGCAGAGCTGTGATATATCTCCTCATCTACCCACATTAAGAACTTTATTTAGCTCTCCTGGTAAGAAATGCCAGAAAACTGTATGAAAATACATCCTCATCTACTCAAATCTTTGCAGTCACTAAGGCTACGTTCAACTCCAATTTTTTGATCAAATCCGATTTTTTTGTATGCTCGTTCACACTACAAATAAAATGCGACAGCAAACGCGCTCTAGTGTGAACGCTCAAAGCGATTTGATGCGCTTTCGCCTGCAGTGTGAATGTAGCCAAATTCCTTCATGAATACACCACACCAAGTACCTGGGAGCAGTATGCCTGAGGCCAGACACTCCATGACTCTGCGCAGCGCTTCTCCTGCCCCAAGGGGTCTGTTGCAGGTGGCAATGGCTTTCTCACAGATAAGCTCCAAGGGCTGTGAAAAAAGTTGACATAAAAACAGATAAGCATGCAATAATAGAGAAATGTGGGTGATATGTCATTAAAAGGTACATTCACTGACCACTTTGCTGCTACGTACACCCGTTCAACAGAAATTTCGAATTAGTTACATGGCAACTCAGTGCATTCGGCATGTAGACGTGGTCAGGAAGACCTGATCGAGTTCAAACTGAGCATGGGGAAGAAGGTTGATTTAGGTGATTGTGAATGTGGCATGGTTGGTGATGCTAGACGGACTGGTCTAAGTATTTCAGAAAATGATGATCTACTGGGGTTTCTCCACACAACCATCTGTAAACTTTAAAGAAATGGGCTTGGCTGGGCTTGTTGATGTCAGAGGAGAATGGTCGGACTGCTTTAAGCTGATAGAAAGGGAATGCAAAATAACCAATTTTTACAACTGAGATATGCACAAAAGTGTCTCTGAATGCACAACACTCTGAATTTTGGAGCAGATGGGCTCCAGCCGCAGGAACCCGATGCCACCCTTGTTAGGTAAGAACAGAAAACTGAGGCTATAGTTTGTATGGGATCTCCAAAAATTAGACCACAGAACATAAGAAAAAAGTGTGGCCGACAAATCTGCTGCTATTGTGTGATGTATTATGAAGGAGCATGAAGGTCACATTAAGAAACAAAAATATTATTGTTAATGTGGAGAATAAAGTCAAAATTTCCAGATTAAACTCAAAATATTGTTATTGTCAAAATGTAGAGATTTAAGTGAAACAACTGCTAGGGCTGATATAAGCGTTACAAAATGCCTCACGTAGATGAATTTGTGAAACAACTTTATCCCCCAGTTTTTCCTTCTGACTAGATGTAGCTTTCTGCACCATCGTTTCAACATTTATCACCACATTGTGCTTATGTGCTAAAAGAGAAACAGTTTTCATGTCACTAAGACTGAGTGTGAAGTGCAATGTCAATAGCGTATCTACAAAAGGCATAATTGTAGAGGGTGTAGCAGCTGTGGCAGTTCTTTGACTTCAAACAACAGCTTTAATCGCTGCATTTTGACTTTTTTCTCAAAATATTATTTCAACTTTATTCTCAAAATGAACACTAACATTTTTTTCTTTATGTGACCCCAATACGCTGTCATACAGTATGCACTGATATCTCTGAGAAATGTTTCCAGCACCTTGCCATGAAGACTTAAATCAGTTCTGAATGAAAAAGGGGGTCCAACCTGGCATTAGCAAGGTGTACTTATTAAAGTATCCAGTGAGTGTATTTAAACCATCTACACAAGTAGCTCCATTTGTAACCTGTTTCATTTATATACATTGCCTAGTTTTTAGCATAAAACACGTGATTTACAGATGATAAGTAATTGAACACAGGAGCAACAAGGCGAGCACAACACTCACCCATCCCTTCAGAGGTTCCCAGATGGGATGTCTATTGCACATATCCCTTAATATCCTGAGAACGATAACGCAGGACTTGAGTCCATTCACTCGAGCCTGAGATGGTGGAAGGGAAAGACAGAGGGAGGCAAAGAGGAAGATTAAAGGAGAGGAGAAAAGGGAACAAACTGAGTATAGGAGCAGTGGTATTTGTTCAAACACATACAGACTACCGCCTGCAGAAAATCACAAAGCCACAGTCAAAAGGAAGTGACTGGATCTTTCTAAAACTCTGTGTCGCGAAAGATGTTGAATTAGTTTACTGAACATATATGTTAATTATTATTTCTCATTATTATTATTTTTTCTTTGTGTTTTGTGTTTGTCTCTAGAATATACACAGGCTACCACTATTTTCTTTTGTTTCCTCTTCTTTCTTTTTGCCAATAAGGTAAATGAGTCGGGAGATAGATGGGAAGGGGTATGGAAGGAGAATTGAAGGGAAGCACTGACATGTTGTACGGAGCAGGCAGGTTCACATAATTGCCAAAAAGAAAAACAAGTATCAACCATTGCTTTTGTAGCCCTACGATACTTTTTTACAAAAAACTTTTAATCTCACCCTTTTCCAGCTCTACACTAAACTTTTGGAGCAGGTATGTATAAAGTGGCTTTTTTTGCCATGATGTTGCAAAACAACATCCTGCAAACTGAAAATGCAAATTAGAGGACAAAAGAAAACATTAGTGCATTTGCATTTGTTCTAACATACACATTCAATTTTACTATTTTAGTAAAATCAGTACATTTACACTCCCTGGGTGTGCATAACAGGCAGTATAGTTCTATCTGACTATTCTCTCTGGGTGAGTCGTCAGGCTACAATAAGCATCGGGCACGAAGACAGGAAGTGAGTGGGTGCCGACCTGGAACCACTTGGCGTGTCGCAGCGCTGCCAGGGCCAACAGACATCTGTGTCTATCCAGCACCTCCCCCTCCTCCTCCTCCTCAGCCTCCACTCTCTGCGCAGCAGCACCCAACACTGCCACGAAACAATAACAACCCAATATAGAGAACGTAAAACACACACACGTCAGCTTTGAGTGTGTGTGTTTGAGTGTTGCGCGCGTGAATGTACGCAGACACACCCGAAGTCGTGTGTGCGAGCATACACACACACACACATGCATGGATATTTTTGGTACATACAAGGTGCTTTTCATGCCATAAAATTGCTCTCTCCTTGTACAAAGTGCTCACTCGCTGCACGGATTACAGATCCGCAATGGATGCCCATCAAGGGCTCCTCACTCTTTAAATGGAGTGCCATTTTCAACACTAGGATGAGTCAAATGTGTGTTGACTGCACCACATATTATCATAAATTTACTGTCCATCCTAGAAAGAGATGTGTTGAAAATTGCACAAACTACTGAATAGCGGTTTAGTATTTTAAATCCACTCAGTGGCTAAAAAAAAACATCAGAGCAACCAATGTTACAAAAGAAGAGACAACTTTGTGGGATGGAGAGCCCCCCCACAGACATACACAAAACAAATACCTAAGGAGTGTTTGATTTACTGTGTGTGAGCACAGTTAGAGCATATCGAGTCATTTTTATTGTGCCCAGCAATGTAAATCAATCTCTCCTTTATGTATTTGACAAGGATTTTATTTATTTTGATCCAGTCTGCACCAGGCAGGAGTCAAAATAGCAGTTTTGTTTGTCTTCTGCATTACTTAAGGTGCACTTGATTTTCACAGGCTCATAGAGAAAATGATGGTGCAGAGAAAGCAATTCAACAACCTGTCTGGGCAAACACAGAATCAAGCGCTCCTAAAGTAGAACTGAAAAGGAAAAGAAAAAAAATCTAAGATAGTTTGACCCAGTCTGAGACAAACACAACACAAGAGGGATCAAGGCAGGGTTTAGTCAGAGCATCATGGTTGGTAAAAGTAGAGCATTATACTTTTATATGTAAGCATTTGATTCATGCTGCCCTACACACAGGGCTGGCTGGGTTAGTGCAGCTTCAACTGGCCTGCTACGCGAGAAACAGCACAAAGTCTGTGATATGCACGGCAAGCTGAATCAAACGCAGCTGTGTATGAATGAATGCCGTTACATGGGGTTTCCAAAGAAGGTTTTATTGTGTGCGGGACCAACTGGAGATAAAATAAAACACATTAAAGAGTCCTTTGGGGCTCTATGAAAACACAACTAGGTAAATATTTTTCTCATCAGTCTCCCATAAAAAGAAAATCCTAGCCTCGAGAGGCATTAATTTTAAATGTCAAATGCGTCCGATGCGTGCCGGAGTGAAAGCATTTATCTTGCGTTATAAAATGCAGTGTAGCATTTCCTGACAATGGCATGCCTTAGTGTGCAATCTATGTTTCAGTGTGACGTGTCCTGGTAAATCCTAAGGTCTGTCAGACTGGGCCCAGCTGTGTGTTGGACAGCTCAGCTACTAGCACATCATTAGTCTTTCTCTTCTCGCTTGTCCTCCCCCTCTTCTCTCAATCAGCGCTCTTCTTTTATCATTATCTCTCTCTGTATTACCCTTTATAACTGAGTACAGAGGGAGATTTATAAAAAAAAAAAAGGAGTGAAACCCCCCCCCCCCTTTACCACACAAAGCAAGTGAGCTGCATCAGTGAGTAAAGCACACACATGCATGCAAAACATGTGCATATCTTCAATAAAATATTTATCTGTAGCATAAAAATGTAACTTGTCAAATGTATAAAATTAACCCTACTAACATTAACCCCAATTCCCAAATGGGATTAAAGTGACTGGAAAATACTGTATAAATGATCACCTGTTACCAGCTGAGAAGACATAATTCACCCGTCTAACATTTCAGCTAGAGCTTATGGAAACAATCTGCATTTGTGGAAACATGGAAAGTTTTTGTTAACAAATTTTTTTAGGGATAATTAATCTCCCTAATATGTTGCTAATCATTTCCTGACAAGCCTAAACGGAGCTAAAACAGGCACTGCCACTGGTCTTAAACCACTGGTGTTTATGCCGGCTGTTGCATGTGTTAATGTGAAAAGTATTTGACCCTGCACTTTAAAATATGATCGCCATAAATCTGTAGAGTTAGATATCCAGTGTGACAGGTATTTTTACAAAATATGACTGTGTGTGTATGTGTGTGTGGCCTCCTCCTCCTCCTTGCAGCTGAGTGAACATGTGTGCAAACCGATGTGTTCCCCTTGGTGAGAAAATACGAGGGGTCCTCTCTATCATGCCGAGGCATCTGGAATGATGTACGGCAAACCTTCGTGCTATCGCTCATCTCTCTCTGAGACCTGAGTGTCTAGTTGGATGAGAGCCACAGGATAGATGGGCAGCTTGCTACTGGCTGCTTATTGATTTCGCTGGCCTGCTGGCCTTGGTTCCCAATCTTACATCCCACAACCAATTACAACCAGTAACTGCTACACATGAAAACAGGGGAATGGGGATGGGTTGTTTACAGACTCAACACCAGAGCCTTTCAGCTCGATTTTACTTAATTACTTTGTAAAATGTCATAAAGTAACTAGAGGAACTGAAACATTTTGGAGCAGTATATTTCTGTAATAATTGGTTTGGATAATGGGACTAATTCAGGCATTAATGCAACAAGGTCTGATATCTTATTAAAACCAAGCCATGACAAACTGCTGCTGCTACAGTGGCAGATTCAAGAGACAAAACATCACTGGCCAAACTTTATTCTCCTTTATTCTTGGAATTTGGCTTTCCAATTCAAATTAACCAGACAGACTGACGAACAGTCAATGTGTGGGCTGCACTACTGGGTCTGTAGCTCAGGAGGTAGCACAGGTCATCTGCTAAATGGAAGGGTGGTGGTTCAATTCCTGGTTGCCAAAAAAAAGTACTATTGTGAATGGGGCATAGAGTAGAAAAGCTCTCTACTTAAAATTCACTAAATTTCATTTATATAGCACCAAATCACAACAGCAGTTGCCTCAAGGTGCTTCTTACTGTAAAGTAAAGATCCTACAATAATACAGAGAAAAAAACCAAAAATCAAACGACCCCATTTAAGCAAGTACTTAGCGACAGTGGAAAGGAAAATTATATGCAATTTAAAAACATCTTTACTTACTGGTGTATATAATGTAGAGTAATGTTAATAAAATTCCATGCCCTTACACACAAACAATGATTTGGTCAGCTGATGAGTTGCCAGATTTGTGTGGCTCCTTGCTACCCTAAATCTCTACAACCTTAATGACAAACGATCCAGGTTAAAATAAATTCTCCTTTAAGAATTATTGACAAACTGCGTCTCCCTTTTCCAAAAGGTTTAACAAACAAACGCTGTTCTATCGAATCAACTAATGGCTATCGTAATACACTTAATACTTGTTCCAGCCAAGATGTCGCTGCACTTGTTCCAAAGTTCAGCTGCTTAATCTCTTATCACCTCGATTTTGTTACACAGGTTTTCTGTGAAAATCAGGAGTGACATTAAAAACTGTTAATCCACTCACTACTTCTTAAGAACAATGCTGTTTTGATCTCCTACCTATTAGCAGCCTGTTGGCCACTGATAGGTTCACAGCTCCTGGCTTTGGCCCACTTAAAGTTTGAGATTTGTGGTGAATGAGCATTTTTCTTGGCTCCTAGATTAGGGACCAGCTATCCTCAGGGGTTTAGATCATTATTAATGCTTCCTTGCTTTGACATTTATATATTTTTGTCTGCAGCATCTTGTTTGTGGAGATTTTTTTTGTCATCTTTGACGACTCTAAGCACTGTGTAATACTAGTTTTCTATCATATGAAGAAAGTTCTACTTACACACTTGAAAGCAACTAACCTGGATCACCGTGTAGCAGGCTGTCAAATCAGTAAAATAATGTCGACATTTTTAAAAAATTCATCTTGAGTATTTGTTTTTCTGAAATATGATTGGCTACTCTACCCACCTCTGCCTGTACCTGTCTTGTCCTGTGTCAGCATCAGTTCATGAGGTCAAACCTCTTGTCTGACAAAAAATGTGGAGTTTTCTAATAACATATACATAGTTAACACAAAGACCAATTGATTGTGCATGTGCTGGGTGTGGCCAAACAGAGAACAACTTTCCTATTCCTATGCTCCTACCTTGTCCATTTTTGCTTTCTGGGTCTTCCTCTTCTTCCTCCACTTCCCCCTCCACCACCTCTTCTCCTTCTTCCCCATTCTCCAGCTCCTGCTCTTCCTCCTCCAATTCCTCCTCCTCCTCTTCTTCCCCGTCATCTTCCCTCATGGCCGGTGAGGTGAGGGTAATCTTCAAAGTGAGTTTAGGCTCTGTTGTCGTTTTTACCAAGATGGCCGCCTCAGGCAACGAGCTTGTGACCTCATATTTCTCTTCTGTCAGCTTCTGTTGTGTGTCAACAGACATAACTCGATAGTCAAGAGGCCAAGGCCACAATATGACACAGCACAGATGAAGAAGCAAACTATATTTCAGCATTGTGCGGCTTAAGCACACCACAACAACATCACTAGGTACGACAGGAGATTTAATAAGGGGAAGTTTTTATGTGAAAATAAATGAGTGATGGTAGTTAGTCTTGTGGACATCATAAAAACACCCAGGGATACTTCTGACCACAGAACTGACTGTGTAAGAAGACAGAAAGATCGCATGGACCCTTCAAAAGATATTTCCTTTTTTTTTTTTTCAAATCACTGGCAGGTTAGAATATAGACTCCCAATTTCTGCGTCTAATTATCAAATAGCCTTTATATAAAACTCTGGAAGAGCTGTAAAATCTACTGAAGACACAGATATCAAGTAATATCTGATGAAATCTGGCGAATCTTTTGTATAAGTTTTGCAGACACTGTTTATGTATTTTTCTCAACACCCATTTGTTTCTCTATGTGCACACTGTGCCTCATTCAACCTTCGTTCTGAAGAAATTAATTACAGTTGACCTCGCTGGTCAGCACTATGACATGATGACTTATGCTAATATGTTCATGTCAGCATACGCAGCAGCCACAACCGTTACTTAACACACCTGTACTGTATAGAACAAACTTAAACAAATTAACACGCTTAATATCACCTACAAGACATGCAAAGATCAGTACACACAGAGGCCCAGATGAAGCATATACAGTCATGGGTGATTAAAAATATTGAATAAAGGGATGTCAAATAAAGCTTATGTGTAAGTTAAATAAGGAAGATCTGTATTCGCTTGTTTGCCTGCGTTCCTGAGTGTTCGGGCTGCTAGTCTGTTCTTTACAACAAGTCGAACTCTCACGCTGTCAAACACAATTCTGGCATCATTAATTGAGTCCAATCATTTTCTTGCCTGCCTTCTGTGAACCAGTCAGCCACAGTTATGTGCACTTTAAGTCTCAGTGTACTGTAACGGTTGAAATTACAGTGAATTCAAGTCTTTGTAATAGCCCAAAACAGACCTTACCCTCTTCAGCTAAATTTAAGCTTGAGTTGGCCATGAGTAGCTGACAAGATTAAGCCAGATTAAGTCTAGAAAACAACATTAAAGGAAAATAAGCTACCCATTTGGCTCTGATGGGAAATTCAAAATCGCTGGTCACTGGGCCGTAACATGAGACTATTTCTCACAGGAAACACACACACACACACACACACACACACACACACACACACACGCTCTTTTTCTCCATCTCCACCTCAAAATGTAATTGTGAGCAGAGAGGTTGTGCTCTGGCACTATTTATTTATTGGGTAATTTCTGCACTTGCCAGCCACGTTGGAAAGTGTTTCCCTACATTTGTTGTTATATTGCTAAATCCTTCCCTTCCAGTCAGAGCCCCTCACCAGGCTGCAGTGATGTATATCCTACAAATGAAATAATTTAAATGGTGTGTAACCCAACTGAAACAACAGATGGTATAAGTCCTAGATTATAAAACAAACAGGGGTCAAAGTCACAGGTTGTAAAAAAGAGATACTTGTCCTTCAGAGAGCTGTATTGTGTGTGTGTTTGTAAGTGTATGTGTGTGTATCTTGTATGTGTGAAAGTCAGGACCTTACTTCTTTGCCATGACTTATTAATGAGGAAATGTGACACTGACATAATGACGAGAGTATTAATCACACATGACTCATACATACTCAAACACCTCTCACCTTCTCACTTGACAATATTGCTGTCACTTGTCTACTTATGCTCACGCTACCACTCATGACACTCTCCTCAACACTCACAAGCACAACACAGTGAGAGCTGGTGAATTCAGGAAGAAAATGTAGAAGCTTATTTAAACGGCTTAATTTCTGACATTGAAGAAGAGTGTGATGTAAATATAGTGCATTCCTGGATTACATTTGTCAGACCGATGTGATTGTGGGTTTAATGCAAAGATTAAAGGTGAACGTGAAAAAACAAGAGAAGCATGCATGCCTCGGTGCATTTGTGTGTGTGTCTCTAACCTCAATCTGTGTGGGTAAATTGTGACAGACAGTGTCCAGCAATGTCTGTGTGGGTTTGTCTCTGCACATCAGCACCAGCTCCAGGTCCATGTCGCCTTTGATCAGGAGTCCTTTGGCCACTAGGCCGATCCTCATCACTCCACACAACAAGCCGCCACCGCTGGACTCCCTGTAAACACATAAATAAATATATAAAGTCTTCTCTTGTATGAGATTTTAAGCTATGTGCATATGAACATTTTAATTCATAACTAGTAAATATCAAAGACAGAATCCATGCTTAGTTCTCAGGGAGTTAAATACGATGAAAGAGAAAAATAACCTTGTTATAAAATTAACCTACAATTTTGTGCGAGACCTGACAAACAGAACTGCACTGAAGGCATGAAGTCGACTCAACGGGAGATCCAAACCTCTTTTCATCAGCGTAATATCTGAATCTCTAACAAACACAAAAGTGTTTGAAAGATTAAAATACTAAAATTCCAATTCACACAGCAAAATAAGATCAGACAAGGCAATTCAAGATATCAATGAAAACTACTGAACCATTAATAAAAAGATTCAAGAAGAAGGAGCCCCCAGTGGAGGCCGTTTCATTTCCTGTTGAGCAACATATGCTCCTTCTACCTCAGAGAAGTGCGTTTAACTTATTTCTTCCTTCTGCATAAAAAAGTATTTAGCATGAACAGTCTCTGTGAGAAGTAAACAACACTAATAAGTGCCAACATTTTTTTGTCAGTGACTCAGTACTCTAGGTTGCAAAAGAAGAATAAACAACAAATCTAAAGTTGTTTATGTGACGTAAGAATGAAGAAATTCAGGCTTCTCAACTGTGCCTTTCTTTTTAAAAATGCAGCTATTTGCCACAGAATTTCCTCAACATGTGGAGAGATAGAACAATCTTATCTTTTCTAAAGTCCCTGGTGGCTCAAAGTAAGTGATGACATCTCTCTAGGAAGTCATTTCCTCTGTACAAAACCTAAACTAAATCCACAACTTGTACACTTGACACTTTAGTGTTTAAAAGAGGAGTGAACTCTCATTTAGGAGGCACCAAATGTGAGAATGCAAATTTCAGAGGATAGAGCAGATAACTGTCCGTAATAGCATTGGCGTGGATGTCATGTGTCCATGCCTCCTGCATGCTCCATCCAGGCATAGACCCATGTTAACTTTATTTTTAGTAGTGAGACACTTGATTGATTATTATTATGCTGATGTTGTCCGAAGCTCATGTGTCAAAATGTTTTTAGTGAGCTTTAAAGGCATAGGTATATTTACCGAACTGCTGATGTAATACATTAAACGTCTTTGGTTATGGTTTGTAGATTTGACAAAATAATTATTTTGTGTTTGAGTGACAAAATAATCCATTAACTGAAAAAAACATCAACAAAAATTATGAATTAAAGCCCACTGTGCGTTTCTTCTGCCTACCTGTAGCAATCACTTGAATCCTCAGTTTCTTCGCTGGGCTCAACACCAGGGTTGTCCTCCTCTGTGCTGTCTGCTGGTTGGCTGTCAAACTGGTTGTGGACTTCGCAGCTGCTCTGATCCAGCCAATCAGAGACATGTTTGAGGGCACACTCGACAGTGGATACCAGTGTCTGAACTGCTTCCAGCTCTTGAGAGGAGGGGTAGATGGTGGAGTGTTTCGCCATGACGTGGCGGTCATCGTTACTGAAGGAACGAAAGGACCTCTGAAAGGGAGGATGACAAATAACAGAGAGGTTAAAACGCACAGGAACCACTAACACACGGGCTTGCATACCTGTAAACGAACACGCATAAAAACACCTTCCTTTCCCTGCAGCAAGGACATTCTTTAACAGCAGATTGAGCTTTAATCCATCAAACAAACACTTTGGACTCCCTGCTAAGGACTCACTTTATTCATAATAACAACAAACAACAAAACCCAAAAAAGCCTTTCACACAAAATTAAAATGCAACACAGCTATCCCACAAAGTGTGCGTGCAACTGGCTTTTTTGTCTGCCCAAGTTGCTTTTGTGCTCACAGAACATGTTATCTCTTTTATAGGAAAGAAATCAATTCTAACTTCCGTGACAGCTCCTATTTACTGCCACTAACCCTAGCACATATGCACACGCACACATGGCTATCAGAAATTCATCTCACTGAGTCCATTCCACATGTCACTCAGATATTCTGGCCTTGGGAATTCATGTCAGCTCTTCACATGCTCGATTCTACTTGGTAAGAGGTTTAAGGGGGAACACCACAGCAGAAAGATATCAGGTGCAAGGCTTCAGAAAAGGGTAGCACAGAGGGAGGGTAAATGACAGAATATAGAAGGCACCTACCACCGAAGCCAAGAAGGAAGAGAATAGATAACAACAGAGGAGTGCGAAGGGAGCAGTGCAGAATCTTTAACAAGGATAAATGACAGAAATGCTTGTGCGACCAGAGGCTGAATTCAGAGACAAATTGGCGACGTAAAGAGAAGAAGGAGAGGAGCAGGTGGAACGGTGCCTTTGTGATTTGTGTCCTGCAGTTAATACCACCCAGATGGGTCCGCGGTGGTTATGTGGATTCATATGAAAACACTCCTCATCCTTTCACAGAGTAGATAGAGGTTTACAAGGCTAACTGTTCAGCGGGGAAAAACTGCAGTGCTAAAGTATTTAAACATTTGAGTGTTATGCATTAGCTATTCTAATTTTGCTCAGCATAATTGTATTGAAAATGTATTACAATCTATTATCAATGCATAAAATTTGCTGCAATACATATAATGTAAAATCTCTGCGGCAGCTGTTTAATTAATAACAGGAATACTCATACAAGAGATAATTAATATCTGTTGTAAGACATTATTTCAGTTCTGTTCTTGAGTGCTTGGATGGTTAGTAGCAACATCACTTCTGTTATAATCTCAATTTCAGCTCTCTTTCACTGTCTGGATTATTTTGTGACCGTACATGAAAATAGAACATCAACTAGAGTCATCACTGTGGCTTTCATCTTGCTTATTTTCTCAACTTTTCTCTTTTACTGCTATGATCATTGGAATTATTTTCGGTTTGTCTATTTTTACTTCCCTCGCTTTGCTTTCTCCTGTTTTAAAAAAAAAATGTAAAAGTTTTAAAAAAGAAGTCAAGATATTGTTTCATGATTGCTTGGATCTTAAGGATGGGGTTCATTTTTAAACAGCCGGGGTTATCATATTGTTCTGGGGAGCCCGAGGTGCATACGACACATACAGTTCAAAACGAGGGTGCACTGTTAGCCTTTGAAGTCATTTCCATAGCTTAGTACTGCAAAATCAACAGTAAAAAACTCTAAAGGATGTTAGCAGTTTAGTACTGTAATTTGCATGTATTTGTGGGAAAATTCCATGAGATTACATTATTTTTACGGTAACTCACCGTACTCATGGAAACAGCTGTAAAAACAGCAAATGTAACAATTGGTGATGTTACTGAGATTATACTATTACACCATCCGGATTTCTGTTGTTTTCTACTGTAGATCTAAGAGTAATTACTTAAATCCTCATTCAGAGTGTATTACTATAAAATGTGATTCACTGTGAAAGTAGTATAACATATAAACTACAATATACAGCATCATTTTTAACTTAAGGAGTAAGTTGCAGCCACACTAAAATTTAATTCCTTGAGCTGAATGGAACCTCATATATTAATAAATGTATTTGTTTAGTCAAACAATGTGAAACATTAGTAATACTATTAATTAATAGTATACTTGTAAGGTTAGTATTGTGATAGAGTCGAGTATATTTTAATTATACTCTTGTAGACATTATGACATTATGCTAGTACAATTATGGTGAACAAAAAGTACATCTAAAAGTTAATTTCAAGAATACTGTTATGTACTAAAACCGGAGCCAATATAGTCCCAAGAAGCATTATTAGTATACGTACTAGGTAAGGTATACTTGGGAAATATAATTGAAGTATACTTATTTTTTGTATGGCCAGCAACAAATACTAATGGCTACATTTAGAGTAATGTTTAAAAATGACTTAATTTAGCAGGGTGTTCCTTTTTTTTCTCTTCTTATTCTTTCTGGACCTTCATTTGTTTTGTATAAGGTGGTACTTTTTAAGACACCTCTGCCTAACTACAGTGAACTAACCTAATAATATGCTCTGGTCGTCATTTTACACAAGTTAAGGTGTCACATCCATGAAACCTACACCACTAACCAGCATCAGTTCTACAACTTCACTCTCAAAATTAATAAATCCTGGGACAAGCAGAAACTGTATTTTTAGCGATGCATTTTGTTGCAGGCCAGACTGCTATGAAATGCACTCTCCTAAAGAAATAATTCCTTTGTAGCACCACTTCGTCTTGGTTCAGAAGAGATGTCCTGATATACGTGATAATGTAACACATTATCACAGTTTAGCGCGTTGGGTTGTGTTTTTAAAGCGATTGTTACGTTTTTAAAGCTTTTTAATGCGACAGGTGCGATAGCCGACACCACACCTTCACCTGACGTACAACGTGACGTATGGCGCACACGTCGGGTATTCACTTTCTAAACAACAATGGGGATAGAAAATATTGCTCGAGGTGGTTAATGCTCCTTTCGCTGGTTGCCAACCACCATTAAATAACAACAAGAAGAAAATATTGATCTGCTTCTCTTAGTTTTGCACGTTTAAGCCGCAATTCAGACTCAAACAAAGCTGCAAAGCAGGAGAACAACATGGCCATCAACTATTCTGTGCCACAGATCCAGTTCGCTGCAGCACAGAGTGATGATGAGATCGTTAACATGTGCAAAAGTAGTCAGAGGTAACTGGATGTTCAATCGGGTTAAATGCAAGGTTGATTGGATTATATCTGAAGATCATATGCTATTCGTGATAACTCTGCTAGACTCCAAATTGCTCGTCCATGCGGGAGTATCTCAAATTTAAATGAAACCACTTAACACTTCTTCCCTAAAACGGACTGACATGGGACACATTAAAGTTGGATCGGAACCAGCTAATCAGTCTGAAGGTAAGTGTTTTTTTCACTTATTCGAGAGAAGTCCGAAATGCGTTCTTATTACTGTTTGTTTTGACTTTTAAGCTACCCTACCAGGATATTTTCATTCAAATGCTAAGACAAAATGTCAATATCTATGAATGTGGAGACTCAAAAGACTAGTTAGGTAATAGTTTATTTATTTATTTAGGATTTATGAGACTTAAAAGAAACTTGGACGTTTGCAACAGGTGAATTGGTGAACTACCGAGGTTGCGCCCAAATGCTTAAAGCTGTTAGCTGGTCAGTGTTTTCAGGTGTGCACTGTTCTCTTGTCGGCACACATTTTCTGTTTATTGAAGCCTTTTGTGAATAATTTTGATCATGTAAAAACTGGGAATTGGTCCCTATTCACAATACTCTTATTTTTTGCATATGTCATTCAGGAAAGCTAATTGGTCACTGAACTCTTTGCAACTATGTGTATTTCTAAATTTTGTGGCTTCATTGCACGCAAATTTATATTGTTCAGTTTGCATGTTAAAAGCCTGCCAAGCACCCCAAGGCTGATTGTGCTTGGTAAGAAGTCATTTATGAAATAGAGCTAATTAGACCATATTAAAATTTCTGTTTGGCACAGGAGCTTTTCGTGGACACAGGTATCCAGTCTCTGTTTTGTTAGCTCAAATTTCTGTAATTTCCTTTATAAACCAAGGTTGTTGGACATGTGTCTCAGTGACTCCAGCAAAGTAACAATATCAAATTTCACATTACATATTACTGATCAACATAGTAGTCTAGCTACACCAACAGCAAAAATACTGAAGTCAATACTGTAAAGTTTAACAGCAGCACAAACTATAAACTCCAAAATAACCATACAGTTGATTCATCTCCGGTGATTTAACTGGGCTGACTCTTTGTTAGGTGTGTTTAATAACCCTTTAAGACCTACCATAGAACCAAGTCCGCCAGAGCTTATATTATATTTTTACATGGTGTGGTGCCATTTTTGGGAGCATTTCAAGTTGCTATACATCAATACAACAATTATAGCCCAGATTTTAATAACATGTATTCATTAAGTACATAGTAATTACATAAATTGCAAAAAAGTGCAATAAACTACAAAAAAAGAGAAAATCGTTTTTGCTTTTTTAACATATATTTCTAGTTAGAGAAATTTAAGAGGCGTATCCCTCAAAACTGTAAATACAAAAAAGTTGCATAAAATAGTTTCCTACCACAGGAAATTTATTTTGAGTGTCTTCATAGTTTTATTTTTGAAATACACCAATTTTTATATACTGCAGGAAAAACGAAAATAAATATTATACTGCAAATTTGCAAAAAAGCAGCACATGCATCAAAATACACTATTTCCAGCAGTGCAATATGAGTCCTAAGCATCCCAGAAAAGACACAGAAAGTCATAAAGTCAAATATAACTTTTAAAAACACCAGTATAGGCCCTGAGGCCCTGATGGTAAAAAAAACTACATTTCCGCGAAAATGACGCCACTTTCGGTTTCGGGCAGGTAATGGCGGACATGCAAAAGTTCGCGCTGACGTCTATTCCAACGTAGGAAGTGTTCTGAACAGCTGATCGGATCGGCAATGCGTGTTTCTGGAATATTATGTTTTTGTTGCTGCAAGTGCTTTTTATGCAGTTTTTGCAAAGCTTTATGTGGAAGGAAAGCTGATGGCATAAGATGTAAGTACAACTCCTCTGGTTTCATATGCAAAAAAAATTATTGCGCTAGCTTACATGGTTGCAGAGCTACCGGGATTTAAAAATAGTTACGCAAAACAGAGCGTGCCCGCTCTGACCGGCTCTAAAGGGTTAATGGGCAGAATAATTCCCAATTATGTACAATTATAATATGTTAAAACGGACTTATGTACATAAGACCATTAATAATTAACTGTACATAGCTATTTGCTTTATGACTATCTAGACAGTGTGCAGAAGTGAAGTATTGAAATTATTTTATGTTGCATAATGACAACATGTTGCCCCTATACATTTAAGGACAAAGTTCAATGATAGCCACCTGCTGGATGGTGAGTGCAGAGGGGCGTGTAATTGTTGAGCTGGACAAAGAGAACACCTTTGCTGATGCAATGTCAGTCTTCTTTGGTAATTCTATGTATTGAACCTGGAATACCAGAAGTCAGCGTGTGCGAGGTTTTTTGTAAGGATAAACCCTGAAGAGGGAACAAAATGTACCTCCAAGGTTGGGACAAGCAGAAAGACTGGGACCACTGTGAAGCGAAAGGTTGTTCACATTAACCCTCGTCACTGTCGCCAGTGAGATACCGTAAAAAAGGCTACGGTGCGTTACCATAATTTGTCCAAGAGTATTATACCACACCAGCAAAAAACGGTATCATCCTGCAGAACGGTAAGCTACCGTAACACGGCGTCACGGTATGACGCTGGCAACAGTGACGCCAGTATGTTACCGTAAAGTGGCGATGAAAAGTCTAACAGTGTGCTGTTAGTAAGCTGTAAAGCTGACCTGCTTATCTCCAAGACCCACATTTTCCTTTATTCACTGCACACACATACCCACATCTACTCAAAGAGAACCGCACACCAGAAACAGCACGCAAACACATGCCCAGAAGTGATGAGCTTTTTCAAGTAGCATTCACAGTGTAGCATGAGTGCTACTATCAATCTACTTGAAATCCAAGGACCGCCTTCATGCACACACACACACACACACACACACACACACACACACACACACACACACACACACACACACACACACACTCAGTTGTCTTCCTGTCACTTGACAGGACATCACAATGATTGATATTCATTTTCTGTGGACCTATGCTAGCCCGAACCCCAACCAGTACCTTCCCAGCCTTAACCTTAAACCAAGGCTTTTGACACAGCAAGCAACAATTGGAAAACATTTTCTCCTCAAAACAAAAAAACCCTTGAAAGTTGAAAGTTGCCCACAAATTTTTAATAACATTCCATTTAGTGCAATTTACCTTAACACAGATTTCTGTGTATGGTTGTTACCAACTACAGATGGCTGAATATCAATAATAATTTAATCTAACATGAAAGCCAGTGAATGTATCAAACTGATGTGGGGGCAATATCCTGGCACACAAACAAATTACCATCAAAAGACTAAAATATGGAACATATTAGGGAAGCTATGGGGATTCATAACTAAAGATTATTTTAAATAAACAAAACAAAAACAGAGTGATGTACCATACTGTTCAGAAGTTTTCTCTATGTCCTGCCTGATGTTTGCATTTGGATTTGTGAGCTTTTCCCTCAATTTGAAGGTGTTCTTTATTCACTGTAGTCTGTTGACAAATTACATTGGAAGTATGGTTCTTAAATGGATATCATCCTTTCTGTATACTTCTCTCATACATTTTAAAACTAATATTCAAAAAATTGCTATAATATTCTTTAGAATATATTACTGATATTGTCAAAAATGCCACAAACAGGCAGACGGATATTAAACAAATAATATATACACTCTAAATATAGGAAGCAGCTGCAAGAAGGTATATTACAAGAGTATGTGTGTGGAAGCTTATGTCTGACAGGTGTGCTGACCTGTCACAGAAAGAAGAGTTTAATATTCAGAATTATGATATCATATTCTTTGGAATATCTGTCAAAAATGTCATGGACTTATATCATGGGTGCTGTAAAAATGATGCAAAATAATGGTAAAAACACCAGTACTTAGGGTGTTGTCTGGCTCACGTGGTTGAGCAGGTGCCACTAAAGAGGCCCGTGTCTGAGTCCACCCCAGACTGCATGCCATGCTCCCTGCTTTTTTGTCTGCTTTCTGATTAAAAGAAGCCTGATAAACCCCACTAATGTTTCAACTTATTTATAATGTGCTGGTCAACTTCAAAATCAGCATACCTTTTCCTCAAACAATCAAGATTGCTCAGTAGGAAATTGTATATAAACTTTAAACAATTTGAAAAGCACTGCTTATATTTAACAAAACATCCCAACTTTGCTAAGGTGCTTTAATACTAAATAGTCCAATTTGTATTTCAACTGCTGACACTCTTTCAATAGAGCGAGTGAGCTAAAGCCATTAACAGAATGCCGAACCAACACTGCAGCCTTACAGCCTCTGCAGCTCAGTATAACGAATGTCACAAGAACATTTAGCAGGGTTACACACTCCAGTCACAGTGAATTGCTAACAGTCTGGAAAGACAAACTGGTGGAGTAAATTAAGACAGCTTTAAAGAATATACCACCAATAAAAACCATGATATCATATCTTAATTTGGAGTACCGAGGCTTAAACGGCCAGGCTGAATTTTTGAATTCAGTCAGTTTGGTGTGGTTTCAACTGCTGTCTTCTCAGGTTATGGGTATAAGTTATCTAAGTTATCTGTGAGATGGCCCCATTGGTGGGACACAGACAGCCAGGTGACGTAGCAAGACATACCAAAAAAAGGTCTGAGAAGCAGGCTTAGTCAACACAGTACTATAATGTAGAAACAGCTGTTTAACAAACAGAACACATGAACAATTTTTATCAATTAAAATTTCTCTTATTTCTCTGAATTAATTTGTGACCAAATGAAAAAAAATGTAAGAACTGCAGGTTGCAAAAAAATAAAAAGTATTGATTGTCTTTATAAAAAAAATAAAACCAAAGCAGTTTTGTTACTTAAGAGAGAATGATTGTACCTGCTGTGAGAGTATTTTTGTGTACCTAAAGTGCAGTGACTACCACATATTGTGTCTTCTCAGAACAGTGTTTAACAGACCGACGGTTGCAAACTTTATGAGCTGTTGCTAATGGAAGCTTCTGCAGCCATAAACCAAATTGCGAGGAGAGTGTCTGTATCTATGTATGTGAGCAAGAACTACTCGACCTGCAAGGGCGGGGGAGTTGTTACCCAGCTGCTCTGATCACCAAGTAAATCAGAGTAGTTAAATAGGGCTCACTGTAAAGAATCAACCCCCTGAGTCAGTGTGTACTGACATGATGTTGTAGACATTTAGTGAGATGATCAGTATGCTGAATGAGTTTAGAGATTTCTCAGTTTCACAGGTGATTTTGGAACGTTTTGATCAATATTCTTTTGCATTGGCAGGTTGATGATGTACCATCAGTCTGTTAGGGATAACCGAGATAAACCTGACTGCTATATAAATTAGAGGTCAATTGGATAGTATGCTTCCCAGTCCTGCGAGCATGTGTGCGTATCACACATGATAATTAAAACACGAGGATCATGATCTCGATATCTGCAACAGCCCCCAGTGTCAAAATCAGTTTGTGTCCAATATCAGCACATAATGTTTTGGTATGCATTTTAATGGCAGTTGGAAAATAAAGTCAGTATATAAACAAAAGCTTACTGGTTATTAGAACGTATTTGTTATTATTATGAATCTCAGGACTGTTCTCGCAGACGTTCAGGTTTAGAGACGTTCAGGTCTCTCTCACTGTTATTGTTAATTGGAACGTGTAATGCAGCTGTTACTAAGCCGTGTCTGCTACTAATGATCTCTGGTGACTGTTTTTGTTTAGGGGTCGTTAACCTCCTAGGACCTGGCATCCACACATGTGGACACCGCATTTTGGGTTATTTAGACCAAAATACTTAATTTTGCTCTACAAGGGCCTGATATCCACTTACGAGGACATTATACTGCTACTGTTCTATTGAAAATTTTAAAAAATATCCTCATATATGGCTCTCATTTTTCTTAGAAACAAGAATCAGGTAAAAAAAAAAAATCTGGTAATTCTTTGTTTTTACATTCATCAGGTCCCAATCAGCCCAAATATCAAAGAAAAATTACAAATGCATGCTGTGGAAGGGTCCGTGTCTTAGGAGGTTAATGCCAGACATGATATAGTAAGGGTGTGATGAAAATTGAATCATGTACTATATTAACACAGTTTAAACATAACTTTACCGTTTAACTACAAAGACCATACCACCAGAGCTCTCACATTATGGATGAGAATTGGGAGCTGATTCCTGACAGTCTGTCCCATCAAAGCATGCCTCCAAGCTTATGATGGCATATTTTTGTGGCACAATCCAAAGGAGGAACATCAAATTCACTGGGTGGCACTGGTATAACTACCCAAGCCTATCAAGCATCCAAAATAACTAAGATTGTGAAGTAAACTTTTACCTGGCATTCTTTCCTGAAAACTGAATTAGAAACATGCAGATTTTTAATAGTTAAATCCTAACTGTCTGCAAACCACCAGCACACACCATGCTGTGTATGTGTGTACACATATACCTTCATATGCCATTGTAGCATGAAGCTTTTAGACCACACACTTACC
Source organism: Rhamphochromis longiceps (assembly GCF_057381845.1). Taxonomy (NCBI): domain Eukaryota; kingdom Metazoa; phylum Chordata; class Actinopteri; order Cichliformes; family Cichlidae; genus Rhamphochromis; species Rhamphochromis longiceps. Next base: position 41,546,346 of record NC_140563.1, read on the forward strand.
AATTACACTCCATTTCAAGCTCTGGTGAAGCTAACCAGCTGGCAGCCCGATGTTACATAACTGCATTACACAGCATTTACAGCTTAATGTTTACTCTGTTAGCATGCAGATACACCGATGCAAGACAATTTAGTATATGTCACAGCAAAAATCCAACAAATATTTAATACTCGCATCACACTTTAAATTTGGATGAAGTACGCACATGAAACCCACACAATCACATCGAATGCAGTGTGTTTGACACACACACACACACACACACACACACACACACACACACACACACACACACACACACACACACACACACACACACATTACTTTCATTACTTCCATCCATCACCACTCATTCAGTCCCTAATGGTCTGCAATAAAACCATTTGAGTTCAAGGTGTTGCAGCCAGGCACGCACCCTGCCAGTAGCAGCTAATTCACACAAGAGGCATCAGATTCTGATGTCTTTCCTCTCCATTACTGCCAGTCTCTTTTAGGCTCCCCCTGACTTATCCTGTCTCTCTGTAGCCATATGCTATAAATTATGTGACCCAATGCCAAGGACAAGACTTGGTGGAGCAATATTAGTTGCATTGGGAAGGAGATGGGGATACATTTATAGCCAATTTTTTTTTTCAGTGTACTTCATGTGTGTGTTTGCTCACACGGGTGGGGTGGGGTGGGGTGGGGGGGTGGGGGGGGGTCTGATGAGATGTGTGCTTTTCCTTTTAATAAGGCATGTGCCTGACATGATATGTGAGTGCTCAGCACACAGAACTAGGTAACGTGAGGAGAGACTATGAGATAAGGGAGAAAAGAGGACCAAACAAAGAAAACAAAAGTGACACATCTGCAGGAGATGGAGGGAGGTCAGAAAATAAGGATTTTAATATTTTCACCAGGCTACAGAGGAAACAAAGGTTTGTATGTACTGTAGCTGACAACACACGCCACGGTGAAGCTACTCTAAAACCCAGAAAAACAAATCACCACCTATAAATATCTGGGAAAAAACAAATCAGAAGTGGTGCTTGTGAAAATGTCACATGTCTTTAACACCACATGAAACCATGAAGAGTCAAAGGAGATAAAGAGCTGTCACAATAGAGGCCTTGAGTGAAGGGACAAGAAATACTAAAAAAACAAACATCTCGGTGCCTCCTCTGCAACAACTACAGCCTAGGGGAGATTGCATTAAAAATTCAGCCTGTGATTTATCTGCACTCTGCTTGGCACGCTGGCCTGCCACACTCCTCTATTCTGTTTTATTGTTCACTCCCTTTTCCTCGCAGTTTTTCAAATTACGCACACATGGTCACAATAGCAGGGTACATATACATCAAAATATATAAACAAAAATCACACTCCATGCTGCAGCAAAATATCAAATAGGTACTTCATAGCAAGCATCTCAAGAGTTCTGATAAACATGGGATGAAATGGGAAATGGAGATTACTATAAAACCTTATGGCGTGTTAAGCATGCCATTAATATTATCAAATGTGCTTCAGCCAGGATGACATTCATCTAATTTATCTAAAGCCTGGTGTAATCAGTCAAGTTTATTTATCCCCCCAATCCGAAACTACAGTACCCACCCTACTTTGTGATAAAGGATTGGATTCTTTTTTTTAAATCTCTGTCCTTTGCTCCTGGTAATGTGTCAGCATGGCTTATAGGTTTATTGCTTGCCTGTAAAATATAATGACCTGGGTGCTTAAAGCAAACGAACTGACACTGCACTGTTTTGGGGGCACACTTACAAAGTATTAAATAATGGCATATCTGCACATGAAAATATACCAGAATATTGTGTATAAAAAACAAATAACATGAGATTATGTCACTTTGAAAAACATAAAAATCATACAAACTTTAATTTAGTTTCATATGCTTACTATTAAATGTAAAAAAAACAAATGAACAAATAGTGCTTCACATTTCAGATTCGAAAGTGCACTCCCCAGAAATGAAGGAATTAACAAATAACGTACAAGGACACAACTAGGGCCTCAATCCCACACACCTAGAGACTGGTTGGTGACTGGTAACCACCGGTTGCTAGGGAAAAATGAGTATTTATCGACTGGTTACTAGTGTTAGGGTGCCTGGGTCATCGACCCAGTGTTTTGCGGTTTTGGTTCTTTGATTTTGTTCATTTCATTATATTATGGGTTATAGGTTTATTCTTAGTTTAGGTTTTCTATGTGGGTTTTGTTAGAGTTTTAGTGTTCTGGTTTTCTGTCTGTGATCCATAGTTGCTGCCTCCCCTGTCTGCTGTATCCCCGTGTCAGGTCTGCGTGTCTGTGCTATGTTTCCTGTTTTACTTTGAAGGTCCATGTCTTATGCTAATGTGTCTGGTTTTGCTTCCTTTGCCTCGTTTGGCCTGAGTTGCCCCAGCTGTGTTTCCCTCCTGTTTCCCATTCCCTGATTGCTCCCTCTGTGTATTTAAGCCTTTTGTTTCTCTGTGTCCGTGTTGTGCTCTACCCTTATCTACCCTCATTCATACTGCGTGTTCTGGCTGCATGGCTGCGTTTATTCTTTGTATTTTGAAGTTTGTTACTTTGAGTTCGGCATTAAAGCTGTTTTTTTGAGTTTACGTTGTCTCCGGAGAAAGCCACCACCATAAACCAGACCACATACTTTCCATTTCATGCTTTTTTCAACTAGCAATAGCCAGCAGCCTCTTTCAACCTGTTGCCAAGGGAATACACAACCAGTCTCTAGCCCTGTATGAGTGGGACCTAAACATTAAGGTAGACAAATACAGAATAAGGAACCACAAACAAAGTTTTGGGCAGGTGTATTTATCAAATCCAGAAAACTCAGAGGTTGAAGAAGCTGTTTGTGTACTTTCTGTTTTAATAGTGACACCCTTGCCAAGGTCAGTATTTGCTGCATCACCAAAACTCGGGATTAATCACAGTACTGTTTTTGCAACACAAGCATGCACTGGTCGTATTAAGCTTGGTTATTTATGAGCTCAGTCATGTGACCTCTTCTGTAACGTCCAACCTCAGCACCTTCAGTAACATCTTGTTTTCTTTCCATTTCTATCAATCATTCATGATTATCCTCCCTAGCACCTTTTCCCTTTCTTCCTTCTTTATTTCCCTTCTCCCTGCTCTACAAACCACTCTTCCACTTACTTTGTTTTTGTCCTCATTTTTCCTCCATTCTCCTCTTGTTCTAGTTTTTAATAATTCATCTTATGCTCTACTCCCCTCCCCCCTCAGGGGTACAGCTCCCACTGTCACAGGCCAAGACCATTAATCAATCCCTTCTCTCACTTGTGCTCTACCTCTACCTCTCTCAGGCTCTTAACCTTCCTTTTCTACCCCACTTTTTTGCTTGCAACATCCTTTATACTTTTCATGTCTCATGCCCCTGTCCCTGATTTATGTTTTTATGGTCTTATCTGCTTCCACTTGTCATCCTCTCCCTCTTCTATTCTCTTTGATCTGTTCAGCCAACCTCTCCTCCTCCTAAACAACATGGTAGTTCTTCTTATGGCATCTTTTTCCTTGTGTAACATCTCTCTCACTTGTGCCTTTGCTTATGTAAGGAACGAACCTCAAATCTACGCCTCATTCAGCATGTCAGCAAGTGACTGCGCACTGGTGTAATAATGTAGAACAAGTATTATGAAAATATAAAAAAGAACAAATCTGCAAAGTTACAAGAATGTCATCTAGAAAATGCCAAACGATGATTAAACCTTCATTTTTCTCTCTTTCTGTTAATCACCACCCACCTTTTCCTTGACTCTTCTTCATTTTTATAACTTCATTTTCCTCTTCCAATCCCTTCTCCTCTTTTCCCAACAATAATGATTAAGTTCAAATTTTCTACTACACACTCAAAAACTCCTGTCAGCACAATCTATTATGAAGTATCTCTCTATCTCTGACACACACTCTCTGTTGTCATGTCTAGTACAACTTATCTTACATCATACAATCTGAAGAAGTCCTTTCTCTACTGCCGATAATGCACTAGCACAGCCACACACACACACAAGCCTCCAGCACTTACAGACACAGAGTCTATTACCATGCCTGCAGGAGGAGTGGTCACTTGTTTCCTTCCTGCTGACGGTCACTTCTGGAGTTGCTGGGCACGTGGTGGGGTGCAGAAGCAAGGTTACCGGTCAGGATGTTGATGCCACGTTGCTTCCGTTCCTCATGTGCTCTTCTTCTTTAACTCTGGCTGCCACTCTACAATAGGGAAGTTCTGATAGATGGAGAAAAAAGAAGAAGGAGAAAAGGATGAAAGTTTGATCACAAGAGGATGTGTGACAGATGAATTGCAACGCCATTTCTTCTCAGACACAAAATAAAAACAATCAAAAAACAGATTAATTATGACTGCATGCTTACCACACATACTCGCATCTGCAACCTACATCTGTCTAAGCCAGCTGAACTCACTTGCACTCACTCGCTCTCTGTCTCTCACTCACATGTACACAGTCCTGTCAGCAGGGGTGCAAGGTCTGTCCTTGTGTAAAAGATCTGACAGATTGGCTGATTGGCGGAGCTAGGCATGTGGACACAAACACAGGGACACGCACGCACAGGCCTTCATTCATTTTTCATCAGCTGGCTGGAGTCCGAGGGTGGGAGATGTATTACAAACATGTGCTTGTTTTCATACGCTGGTTACACGCATCACACGCTCTCCTTGATTCATACATGTATGCAAACCAGTCGACTCTTCTATAAGATGCTCTTTATTGTCTTTATCTATAAAAAGACATGGCTGCATTGTGTCACTAGATTCAGCGTAGTGCGATATTTGAAACCACTTTATAAGCGGATACGATGCCAAAACTGTGTGAAAAATGACTTTGGGACTTCTGCTTTATCCTAAAGTAGTGAGTTTCAGTTCACTGCAGGTTGAACAACAAAGAGGGAGAAACCTTTTTAAAAAAGAAGAGGTTGACAAAGCTCAGAAGTGGACCTAAAAATGTAAAAATCTATTTCAATTTATACAGTGTTTAGGGCTTGGTGAAGCAGGTTGTTATGTTGCAGAGCATGTCTTCCAAAAACTGTGACAGTAATGATTCTTCTAACCTTATCTCTTCCTGGCTTTTAATACTTTCAGAGAAATAAAAACAGAAGTGACAGTAAAGAAATACTGAAAAGAAAAGACGTAGAGAATCTGCAGAAACTCAGAACACACAAGAACAAACAAATGACAAATGATTCAACAGCTGCTCAATAGCTGTCCTTTATGGTTTTCTAAAGCTTTTATAATCACTTCATGACTATAAAAAGTAAATCAAAGCGACTACTACCTTAGCTCATCTTATGGCTAAATATCCCGTGTTTCTATGAAAACGCAGGCCAGTTTTATCAGCATGGAGCAAGCTGAGGTGAACAGATACACAACGTTCCTATTCACAAAATGAAATGTCAACAGTATCACTAGTGACAGTACACAGGCGCATCTGGCCACACTCAACCCAAAGCAATGACATTTACAGAGCTGTGCATGTCTGAATGTGCTCACACAAACTGGCTGCTCAAAGCCCTGCCAGACTCAGGGGACTCAAGTTCACGCCGGTGCAGGACAGTCCACCTCTATTCCTTCACTACATTTTTTATATGAATACAAAAACAAAAATGCTGCAAACAAGATCTTTGTTATGACTTACACAACAGAGAACAAACAGCACTTGAAAATAAGAAAAATAAAACAGTAAAAAAAATAACGGGTTGCAGCTGCAACCCTCGCAGTTTATCTTCAAATAAAATGCTTACATTTTTTTTCCCAAAATGTTGACAGATGTTAGAATTAAAAGCAATAAAGTAAAGCTGACTTCTGATCTGAGGACTAAAAGTGCAGGAAATCTAAAAAGGCAGCCAACATTAATACTAAACGGGTCTCATCACTAGATTTGGTTTTGATTGAGAAACTCAATCTGAGATATCAGATTTTGCAGGGATATGGAAAACAATGCAGTAAGATACAAACCAAGACAAAATGAAATCAGCTGATATTATCAGTCGATACTGACCTATTATGTATATATGAGAAATGATATCAAGGTCTTCCTATTGCAATATGAAAGCCTTTTTGTTTTTCATTGAGATAGTGTAATAAACAAAATATTCTTGTCGTAATTTGGAAACAGTGTGCAGAGTGTCTTCATTGTTGAAAATACTACTCTGAAGCACATGGAGCAGACAGGCAGACACTAAAGGCACCAAAGGGTTCTAGTTGGGTGAAGTCAGGGGGCAGAGAGCATAAACACACTTGTTATTTTTCAATCCCTCCTGGCTTAGACCTGCTGGGGGATTAAACTGTGGTGATGTTGTAGCCTCTGAGAAAAGTGAGTGAGACCCACGAAGAATGAGAACAAGAGAGGAGAAAAAGAGAAAAGCGTACAAGATGCAGTGAACAGCTTGAGAAAAATGACAGAATTGGAATTGGCCGTGTATAGGAGCATGTAGAACAGAGAGAATGGCTAAAAGGAGGAAAGTGGTAAACTATGGGATAAGTATAAAGTGGTGCAAGATGACAGGGGAATCGGATAAACAACAACTCCAGATATTGAGCTGGCCCCTCAGGCGAACAGACTCCACCAGAAGCAGCAGCTCATTTTCTCTCCAGCTCTCCTTCTCTGAGCCACTGGCCGCTGGCCTAACTATTACCTCCTCAATACACCTGGCAGCAGCTGCAGCAGCAGCAGCGCCTGTGTCTGCACACTTGTGTTTTGCCAGTTAACTTACAGCCAGTGCTAGTCGCTGGAGGGAGCGAGGGAGATGAGTCTTCTTCCAACATGCCTTGGCCACTTAGGACTGTATGCACATGATAATAGAGCACACAAACACAGGAAAATAGAATCACCCTGCCAAGAAGCTTAATAACAAAGTGCCAGTCCCCATTTGATTCTCATTACCAGAACAATTCTGTAATAAACAACCCCATCAGTCCCCTCTCTTTTACTTCTCTCTCATGGCAGTTTCCTTCTCATTTTTCTTTAATTAAAATCAAGTGTACAGTGATGAAAAACACAGTAGGATAAATAATCTAAAATATGATCTAAACCTAATATTAAAGAAGACTGAAAATGCTTGAAAAAGGACTGATTCTTCCCTTTAACAACATGTGGTCTGCTGTGTGCACAACCTCCTCTGTCTTCCACTGGGAGCTAGGGTGTCTAAGTAGACCAGGTTTTCACATGAATGGCTGTGTGCTGCCTGGACAAACTATATCCGCCTGTTTGTTTATAAAGTCTCCTGTGGTGCTGGACTCACACTGACCAATTATTACATTTTTCCTCTGCATCCACCCTCCATCTCTTTTTGTACACCCCTGCCCCCACTTGCTTCATCTTCCCTCTTATTCACACCATGCTGGTGGGTCATTAACACGTGATTGTGTGTTACTCTTCTGAGAAGGGCGGTGGGGTTGGGGACTGGCAGGGGCTTTACCTCATTAATGCTGGCTAGCAGTGGCTCATGGACATTAGCATGTGCACACACAGACATGGATATATCTGCAAATGGCACACACACACACATACACAGGCATACTTGCAGAAATGATCTCAGTTTCATTCCAGTTACTGAATATATTCATCCCAGAAGTTTATGCATAGGGGAAAACACATCTGTAATATGCCCTTCCTTCTCCAAGAGTTTGTGACTACATCCATACAGAGAAGAAAGGAATAATGCAGAGGATAAGAAACAATGGACGAGGACAGACAGAAAAATGAAGGCAAAATAGCAGGGAGATTCGGAATTAGCTGAGATGGCTCTGAGTAGCAATTTACACCTTTCTCATCTGATAACCATCAAATGTGATGAACGGTGGAATAGTCAGACTGAAGGGAGGGAGACGATTGACAAAAGACAGAGTGTGCTAATTAGCGTTGGCAGAGCTAATTTTCACAATGTATTCCCTTTCAGAGTTTAGTTTTTGTTTAGTATTTGCAATCAGATGAGAAGACCTTTAGGGCATTCTCTTCTAATATAAAATATGTCAATATTGTGTCCAATTATATCCAACTTTGATATTTGATATTTCTGGCATTTTTAACAATATTGGTCCAACGAGCTCTACGGGAGGACAACGATCAGCTAATCTGCGATAGGGACAGGATCAATGCAATTTTCAAGCTGTTCTAAAGCGTCATCTAGCTCTGTGACCAAAGACAGATATTTTAAACAGCCAGTGTTTTGGGGACACGCATGTCGTGGTAACTATTCAACATATAGAGAAACCCACACCACTATTTTTACTTCACTCTGCTCTAATTCTTAGAACCCAGCCAAACCAGTTAGTGGGGGTTTTTAGCCATCAATGTCGACCTAAAATGATGTTAACATCAGGCAGATAAGTGGGTCTCTAGTGATTATTTAGGGGAATTTGAATGATCTCCCCCATGGAAATCAGTTAAAGTGGAGCTAATGTGACACTGATGATGGAAACTGAGTGGAACCAGCTGACAATTCTGTCTGATATCTGAGTAGATATTAGCATATATTACAAAACAAACAAATGTTTTGTTGTCAACAAATATTTTGAAATGAGAAAAGTGCATTTTGCTTATGTTGAGAAAGTTGCAGAGAACTCCTAGATTACTGATTCGACATGAAAAACATGCGACTATAAGTAAAGAAGTTGCGGTGCCTTTGCTGCATGTCTTCCTCTGCTGTCTTTCTTGTCCACTTTTTACCTTTAAAAATATAGTTTTTAAATATAATATCAGCATTAGGGAGCGTTGCATTCTTCAAGTAAAGCCCTGGCTCGTCTCTCCGCTTTCATTAAATAAATTTAGAGTTCTGATTGAACGCTGCCGGTGCCAGTGCCAGCTGGGGACGTCCTCAAACGATGAGAGCTATTAGTAAAAAGAAAGTATGCCGACTTTCAATTCCAAGATTTCACATATCAAGGCATGAACAAAAAATCACCTATTTCTTGAAATCAGTTAAATAGAATCTCAAATGTACAACAGATGAAATATTAAACCATGTCAATATTTATTTATCAGAAATAGAAAAGCTGCAGAAGCAGTATATACTGTAGCTAACTATATCCCATGATCCAATAGCTTGTAGAACTACATCTAGCAGCATTAGATGTGAATTAAAATAAAGTAATCATATTTTGTATGACTATATGATTAGGGATGGGAATGTAACGCGTAGTCTATTTAATGTTTTGTGTAATATGTGTAATACATTATTTTTTGAGTAACAACCCCAACACTAATCACAACAAAAAGTTCAGAAATACCTCTAACATGAACAAATAATAGGAATATCTAAGATATACTGCTTAGCGATGTTGGTGACACTCAAAGACGAGCCAGTGAGAACCCAATGAGAATCCATAACAGAACGAATAAGGAATTGAATCATTAAATGATATCAATAATTGGACTGGAATCGCTGAATTCTTATCACTTCCCATCCCTATATATCAGTCTCTCACATTGTTTTAAGTGCATGACTTTAACATTTACCATGTTAACTGAGAACTGTAGAGTCTGAGATGTAGCTCTTAGGTTTTTTTTTCAATTTCTCTGAGCATCGCATGATCTGACCTTGGGTTGTCTTGAATTTTTTGTTTTTGTAAATAATCTTTGTCACTGTAGAACGGTGGACATCAAACTGTTTGGAAATGATCTCACAACACTTCCCAGATTGATGGGCAGCAACTTTTTAAAAATCACTCCTGATGACCTTTGCCCTTGACACACACCTGAATGCTTCAGACCAGCAAACTGACAAAAAAATCTGCTTTTAAAGAGGTGCTCACACTTGCTGATGATCAATTAATCAAGTGCATCTGATTATCAGATTGCTAACTTGAATTGACGGTTTTGAGATTAATCTATGCATTTGTGAGATAAAAGATGCTGCACGGTATGAGAAAAAGCTACAACTTAATGTAGGAAGATTGCTGTTGCTTGTCATACCCTTTTTTTCTAAACAAACACATAAACTCCAGTAAGGCAGACCTGCAATCAGGCTAATCTCTTCGGGAAAATGAGCAGGTATAAATAAGAATGGTGTTTCTGGAAGCTAAGACTACGTTATTTTAAGTTAAACTGTTGATTTTTCTCTCCCATAACTATTTGCAAGGCGTAGTATTTTAGGTCTCATGAATACTTTCCTCACCAACACGGTTTCCCACATATCTCCTTTAAATAAAACAGGTACACAGGCACTCAAACACCTGAAAGGCTGCTCGGGTACCTGAATAGCCAGTGTGTTATATCATTATTGATGTGTGGATATCTCGAGGGTGACTGATGCCATAATGTTTGCATCTGGGAAAACATCTGCAAATGCGTGTGTTAATTAGTTAGACAAACATGCCACACAGAAACCAGCACACAAAAATAGCGCAAGACGTGGGTCCAGGCGGTGCATAATATTCAGAATAAATTCAGAATCACGCACCAAAGCCATGTCTCTAAGCACCTTTGTTGAGATGAAGCATGCACAGTGTAAATAGGTGCTAGCTCACTGAGACGTCTGTTTACTCGGTCTATTTCTCGACTGCAGTGAGACAGCAGGGCAGATAGATCCAGACACAAATGGACAGACAGAAACACAGAAAGCGTGACAGTGAGATGCACATGGAGAGCTGTGGTAGAGAAGAGGGAAGGGGGTTTTTGACAGCAAAGGAGATAACATAGAGAAGCGGTGGCATGCTCAAAGGAGACACTAATGAGTGTGTTGTCTTTCTAAAAACATAAAAATGCACATCTGAATTTTGATGTCCTTTTTTTCCATTTATGTTCCACCTCCAACCTTAGCATCTAATTTCTTGAATAAATTATTTTGATTTCCCAAGTTCATTGGATTACTTCTTATCTTTATTCTCTCGAGAAAGCATCTTTAATACCTTCATATCTCACACAGCAGATTAGACTATAGAATGACTATAAGTTGATTCTTCAAATATGCTGACCAAAATCGAAGTATTAACTCAAGTATAATCAGGCCTGTGTAAGTCAGAGCTGAGGGCCTTATTTTACTGCTACAATAAAAACTCTGTGAACAAAGATTTGTTGATTGCTGTGATTTTTGACTTTTAAAGTACAGAATGGTAAGGACAACCTGCCAGGTGTATGGTTTTATTAAAGTCATCAAGGCAAACAACCACTGGAAGCATTATGAATATGTCAACAAAGAATGATGCTTAGACAAAGACTAAATAGCTCAAGTAAACAGCATTCAGCCTCAGGCTATAGGAGATTCTCCTTCCCATAATGAACTATGAGTTTCCTTCTATAAACACTCGATGATTTCCTTCTCAGACATGACGTTGCATTTTGTGCTGTGTGCATTTAAAAAGAAGAGATGAAGAAAAGGACAGCGACAGAAACCAGGATGCAAAAACTGTCACACTTCAGGAAAATTAATGTTCCTTTGATATACCAAAAAAACACATACATGGGATGAAAGACACTTCAAAGGAAACCCTCTTTATTTAGGCCCATTGTCTTCATTATGACTAGAGAAGGTTTATTGGTGCTACTGTGGAGGGTGCGATCATCGTGCTCTGCAGACATGTCAACTGGTTGCTTTTGCGTTTTCTTTTTTACCATCTATCGGTGGGAGAAACAACCTTCAACCACTCATTAACATTGCACAGTCTGTCCACTAGACAGATAATCAAGACTTTCTTCACTGACAGGTCATTTTTGCTGCTGTTGTTTTCACCTTGTGTGTGAGTATGTGTGTGACTTTGTCATCATAGCAAACTGTGGTTCTGGTGAATGTTGGGGTTATTACTCCAAATGCTAATCTATTAGATATTATTTTGAAAAAAAACAAACAGCAATGGTGTTCTTACTAATTTACTCCCCTAAAGAAATGAGTTAATTGCACTACTAGTTACAGACTTTTTCATTAGGATCCACTTGGACTGAGATGCACTGTCACAGGAAAGAAACTGTCCACAAACTGGCACAGTTGACACATACACATACTTCCCTTTACTTATTTAGCCGACAGCAAAGCTTATGAAAGCTAGATTTTATTGTAGAAACAGTTATGCTATGAGACTCACTGCTCATCACTGCTTTTATTAGCAGCTGCTCGGCTACAGTCACACATATCCCAGTGGGTCTGGGGTTTGTCGCTACTAGCTTTGTTTTATCTTTGAGTCGATGTTTTGTTAGGAGGAGTGGATTGTCGTTTCTGGCAGCTGTGTTCTTGACCTTTCGTGTAATAACAATTAATGTATACATCCACTCCTTAATTATTATAGCTCTGCTATTATTGAAGTGTTGGAGGAAAAGGGCATGTTTTGATTCTTTTTCTATCTGTTAATTGTACAGATAATTCAATAAATTATGTAATCTCAGTAATGACACAACTGTTTATGCAATTAGTGAATTTAGCACTGTGTTATATTGCTGTTTTGCAGAAACTGTAACATGATTATAGTAATCCATTAAATTGGAACTGCTGGGGACACTTGCTGTACTAGGAAATAACATATAATACTTTTATATGTACTTTTGGCAGGTGTTGTGTCTGTGATTGGACACAGTCTCTTTTTTTTTTTTCTTGTCAATTCCATTCAAATCACACTGCTAACTTTGGGAACTTCACATTGAGTGTAATTAAGAGTCATGCCAACTGCAAATTGCAGCATGGAAACAATGCCAAGGAGGAACCCATTAATACTATGACCCTCAATCCAGTCACCAAAATGGAGAGCACTGTACAGTGCACAGTATTTTATTAAGATTAGTTTTACACCTGAGAATCATTGTGCCACAGCTACTTTCAACTAGACTCTAATCAAATGTTTGGTGGGTGTTGGTTTTATACTTCCATCGAATTGTTGTGATATTATTTTCCACGGAAATTAATTTGTAGACTAAACCTTTAATTGTTTTATTTGATTTTAATGAAAAGAGTTTTAATATTTGTATTTTCAGAAATGACAGACTAGCAAACATATTGAGGTAAATGTTTATTGACATGTATTGACTTACAACCCATGTTGTAAGTCAGGGGTCCCCAATCCCAGTCCATGAGGGCCTGCAGGTTTTAGATGTGCCCTTGATCCATCACAGCTGATTTAAATGGAGAAAATACCTTCTCAACATGTCTTGAAGTTCTCCAGAGGCCTGGTTATGAACTAATCATTTGATTCAGGTATGTTGACCCAGGGCAGGGTGAGACCTAAAACTTGCAGGGACACCAGCCCTCGTGGACTGGGATTAGGGACCCCTGTTGTAAGTCATCTAAATGACACGTTTACTAGACACACAAAGCACACATACAAATAGTCATGGATACACAAACAATTACTTCACCTACTAACTCGCCTGATTTTCTGAATTCCCTGCTGATTTCACCTGATCTGTTCATTTTACCCGAGCTTTTCTTCTCCTCTTCTATGTTGGCTGCTGTTTTTCCTCAGTTCTTTTTCAGTCTCAGTCTCAGTATTCTTGGTATATTTAGTATCCTCACATGCAGCCTTTACTGGTTCATGTTTATTTATTATGTCTTTCAAGATCATTATTAATATTTGCACAATATAAAATTAATATTATATCCAGAAAATCAATTTAGTACCAGAAACAATTTTAAAATGTGATGCATGTGATCTTTTTTTAATTGCGCAATATAAATTGGTGTTTTCATTGTTAATTATTCATCCTGCTGATATGACGAGTAAAATGCGCAGATGCTAATACCACCGTTTAACAGTTCAGTTATTAATCATTTGTAACTAATTCCACCTGAGAAGTTATTAAAGACCAAAACAAACCATACCTAAAGTATTCTCTTTTGCAAGAACCTTGCAAAAAAGAATTGAAAGAGACAGATAATTTATGATACATCACTTTATTGACTAAAATCGATCTTTCAATTTGTAGAATAAATAAGACAAGGCAAGGTCAAACTTTTTGAACCCATTAATTGATTTCTAAGGACACATATGACCCTTTAGTTACCATTTTGATTCCTTCACCCCTTATTATTGGTTGATGACTTTCTTGCAATCTGAAATTGTAGGCTGCAAAAATATGCATTTACTGCTTCTCTTGAAGAATGATAGTGTTCAGTTACCCTACAGGGAACTATAAATGACTACACTGTAGTTCTTCCTTGACTGTGTCCAGGTGCAGGGCAGGATAGGTCAGAGCAAAGTGCTGATGAGATGGGAGAATGCATAAAAAATGCTGATGTTGCCTTTGCAAGGGAAATAGATAACATTGACAGGGGAGTGTTAGTCCCCTCGGTCGATTATTAAAATGGAGAAAGCTGAACGCGTATGCAGTTCCTGCTGACGGTAGGTCAGACCATCTACCTGTCTGTCTAGCCGTTTATCTCTCAATCTTTCCATATATGTGTAAAACTACAGACAGATATATTTACTGTATATCTGATACGTATAGTATGTATTTGTATATCCACATCAACTTACTCAACTCAACTGTATGAGTACTGTCCTGCGTCAGTGTGGGGAATAAATAGACTATCACTATGCCAGAACTGAAGCATGCTGCAACCGTGTGTGTGTGATATAGTGTGTTCTGTGTGTGTGTGTGCACACTGGTAGGCTCCTGCTGTGCTGATTTCAGCAGGAACAGATGGTCCTGCCAGGCCTCTAGTGTGAGAGGACTTGTGAATGTGCATACTGTGTGTGTGTCCTGTTGATGTTCTCCTGTGTTTTTCCACAAATAATCTGCCACACTTACACTTCCTGTCTATTTTACATATGACTACACACATACACAGACCCACTGACACTGATTGTTGCAGTGTAAGTGATATCTTCGTGGTCTTTGGCCTACTTGTCTATTCCATTGACACTTAGCAGCTTAATCCTGCTTGAAAGGATCTTCACTGCTAAGCTCATGTTTGCCAACACACAAAGCTGTCGTGCCACCCACCACTTTGCTTGTGTGTGCCTGAGCAGGTCCGTGCATGTGCGACTGGTTATAAACACACATTACTGCTGCTAAAGGGTTAAAAAAATAACGTGAAGCACTGATGTGCCCAGTAAAATATATAAATGCACCAGAAACCAATAAAAAGGCTGGGTATCGCCAACAAACAGCTAATTAGCAAAATATAAAAGATTTTTGAATCAAGGTTACATGAAACTAGAACCCACGCCCAACAACTAATGCTTTGGTGATTAAGTCAGTTAAATTCCTTGATATAGAGCACAAAAATTACATAAAATAAACCACTGTTACAAAGGAGTTGGGGGGATGAAAATGTATTATTGCTGCTATTACCACTTTGACATTCCATTAACAACTTCAAATCCAATATCTTTTAATCCTAAAGGACTTTATCATACATTCTACAACTGCACTTTATTCATGTTTACCTGGAACTAGGCTGGCAAAGATCCAGGTAAGGCCAAAGCCAAAAAAATGGGTCACAGATCAAAGTGCCAGATCAACTAACCAGGGCAAATTAGCAAGATGTCGCAATCGGAAACATACGCCGGTGGGAGTGGAAAGTTCTCTAGCTAATCTACTAGCAATGTGCTAATTCACAAAATCACATGCAGCCACTTCATTTCAGTAATAACACAATGCACCAAGCAACACTGCAAAATACCATGTAAAAAACACATTTTAGATGGTATCTTACAATGTAAGAGTAGGTTTCATGTTTCCTGTTTCCTTATGAACCCAGTTGGGCATTTCATGTCAATGTGAGGCAGCTGAAGGAGAATGAACAGATGTTTGACATAAGGCCAGACTCTATACTGCACGAGGTCTTGTAGGGTGAGAGAAACGTTCTCTGGATAAATCTGACACCTCAGGAGGGGGATTTATCCCAAGAAAGACTACTTCATTATAGACTATTCCTCTTAAAATCTGTGTTAGTTGAGTTGTATGATGTGCAGAAAAACATCAAATATTGTTAACTTCAGAATTCTAAACCATCCTTAAGGTACTCAAGTTAAAGTTACTGTGCCAAGTGTGGAAAAATGCATGCTATGCACTTGTTTTTTTCTTTCCTTTATGTGATATGAGGCTGTAGGTATTAAAATTTCAGATTATCTTAAAATGTTGAACTATTGAGATGAAATTTGGAGATAAAAATTACACTTTGAGATAACCCGATCAGAAAAAAACTTCCATACATTCATAATAAAGAAGGAAAATCCTTGAAAGAGTTTTGGTGAGATGCTGATGCTCTTGTGTGCTTGGCATTGTCATTATGGATCGATTTATGTTTAGAAATGTGTCAAAAAACCTGATACTCTGTAAGCTAAAGAAGTAGCTTGGCTGACTGTAATAACCACTAAAAGACAAATCCTTCCATGTGCCTTGTACTGCGATTCTTCATTTCCCTCTGACACCCTACGTTAAGCTCAGTTCTCTGAGTTCTGCTCTACTTCATCAAAATACCAGTATGTTTGAACACCATAAATATGACTTGCAAAGCCCTAAACATTTGGGGTGATGAGTCAGTGAAGTGTGACAGAGCAGAGGCATAGACTTGGTATTGAACACACAGTTTTGGGCAATCCACCGGTGCTATTAGGTGGACATTCTGACAACAATTTCATCTGGAATTCCAAATATATCAGCACTTCTGCCAGCAACTATCATCCCCACATCAGACACAAACATAAGCTATGGTTTTAGTAAACTACTTGCTGAAAACCTTCGTAAATGATGTTTGTGATTTACTCCAAATGTTGTGCTCGGAAACTCAAACACGTTGGCAATACGGCCAGGCACAAAAATGTCCGTGTCCACACCTTTCAGTCAAAAAACTGCCAGTGCACATATTTAGTAAATCCTCACAATAACTTTTTTACACCAAAACTGGGTTTTTCACTGGGCTTAAATATTAAAAATGATCTGGGCAGAATTGAGGCCAGAAATGATTTAATATGTAATGTTGTTAAAACCATCCAAATTATGAAATGCATACTGCAGTCGTGAACTCATTAGAACAGCTAGGGTTATCCAGATGTGAAGTAATCCCCTAATGGTCTTCTACTGTGATACACTGGACAAACTAGAAGGCACACACACACACACACACACACACACACACACACACACACACACACACACACACACACACACACACACACACACACACACACACACAACCACAAAGAACTGTTAGTAGTAATATGTCCACTCTCCCTCTATCGTTCCATTTTCATTAATAAAATCAGTAGTGTGGCGAGTGGAGACAGATGAGCAGATTAGCAAGATTTACTACAAAAGCTAAATCACATCCAGTATTTTCATATCCAGCAAGGATATAAAGTAACACTTCTGACAATAATAAGAGTAATAGGAGTGTGTCCTGCCATTCGTTCTCTTGCTTGTCATTGTTTTTCTCATTTTCACTCTGAAGCTATTTCCTCTCTGTCTTGTGTTCATACTGCAGAGAAAACAGTGTCTTGAATGCAGATTGCTTTACCTTTCAGATAAAGTGACCAACTATTGATTTCAGTAAAACTACAAACAAGAAAAAAGCACATTCATTCTTAAATAATAACAGATACCGGAGGCCCTGTGTGAACACATATATTCCTGTTACCTAAAAAAAACGGTTTATGCATGTCTGATAGTATTCCTAAAACGTGTGCCACATTAGGGAGCTTCATTTTCTCTCCCATCCCCCTTGCTTGTTAATCTGCACTGCTTTAGCAGCATCTGATCAGTGCCTCCATTCATTGCAGGTCAATTTGGGCTGTGTGCTCGATATGGCTGTCTCATTACACACTTCCTTCCTGTCTGCCTCTCCGACTCAGGGGAGAAGACGGTGGGACTCAGAGGCGAGAGGAAGGAACAGGAAGAGAGAGAAAGGAAAGGAAGGGTGGGACTTGATGGGGGCAGAGTGTGACCAGAAGGGAGGTTAGAAATGAGAAGATAAGACGGGGAAAAGATAGAAATATACAGAATGAGGGAAACAGAAAAGGTTTACAGTGTGTGTGTGTGTGTGTGTGTGTGTGTGTGTGTGTGTGTGTGTGTGTGTGTGTGTGTGTGTGTGCGTGTGCGTGCGTGCATGCAAGCCACAGGGACTATTGATGAATAATTAAAAACAATTTAGCATGAATTATGATTGACCCATCTTTTAAATTATCTGATTATCTTATATCTAATCTGATGATATATCCATATAAGATTAACACTTTAAAATGAAAGGAATATTCTAGTTATTTTTAAACCCAAGTTGGGTCTCTCTCATAAAGCAAGAAATCGACTCTCTAGCCTTGTGTATGTGTGTCTGATCACTGGCTTTCTTGATTAACATATGTCACAGAGTAAATAAAATGACAAACCTCTACTGACTTGACATTTATCGTTGCTCATGCATAACTGCATGTGTTCCTAATTTGGGCCTGATAATAATTTCAATAGTTCCTAAAAGGAAACACAAAATCATCAAAAAGCACCAATTATATTTTGGATGCCTGCAAAATGGAAGTCAATCACCACCAAGTCATCGGGGGGAAATTATCTTCACTGTACTGATTAAAATAAAGAAGCAGTTGACTAAGGTTACAGTATTATCATGGTCACAGTTAAGCAGAAAAAAAAGAACAGGAAAGGAACAGTGCCCCCTTGGACTGAAGTCGGTATCCTGACACATCTGTACTCAAAAGTTCACAATAAAAACTAGGGATGTCAACAGGACGGACACTAACTGTACCTTTCAATACCAACACTCTGAAAATGTGACAGCACATGATCATTTTTTAATTGCAAAGGTACCGTAGGCCCCATATTTACTGAGAAGTGCAAAACAACATTAATACTCAGATACTAATAGATATTAAAAATGATTGCAACAGTATTCATAAGAACAGTTTCAGTCTTCTCCTCCTCCAACTTCACACAACTTCACAAAGCACTGCAGCAGGACAGGCAGGCACACAGCCCCTTCCCCACTAGCAGCTGAACGCGTGAGCAGTAGCACAACAAACTTGGCGTGCATCTTGAAGACTGACAGCTCAGCTTTATGAGGAATCATGAGAGGTCAATAAAGTTCCTGTTTCAACAGCATTGGCATACTGTATTAAACAGTTATTATAAATATTAACTCGGCACACACCAACGTTAACCATTTAACTATTAGCAATTATAGCTGTCCATTAAGTTATTATTAAAGCAGTATCTAGCACGGGAATGTCAAACTTATATCACAGGCCACATAGACCCCACTTTGACTTTATGTGGGCCAGACTGATGATACTTCCCATTCTGTCAGTGTAAAAAGTTTAACTGTGCATTTAATCAATGAGATATCTTAATATAATGCAGAGATAAAGAAATGCTGATAAAGAAATGCTGCTGTAGTAAATTAAAGAAGTCTGTCAGGATGACTTTGGGCTTAAATTGCAAGAAGTAATGTGGAGAATTACAGATTTATCTATAATTTAATTACTTTGGTGAAGGAAAAGCTCCAAAACTTGTGAAAATAAAGTTAAAAGTCCAAAAATAGAGTTCTTCTTCCCACATTTTCCAAAGCCTTCCAGCAAGCCAGATTGGAGTCTTTGCCGGGTCGATTCTGGCCCCTGGACGTAATATTTGACATCCCTGATCTAGCAGCTGTGACTAACAATAAAACAATAATGAATAATGTTAGTGTCGGAGCTAGGCAGCAAACATTGCCAGTCCTGGCTGTCTGTAACATTAACAGACGGTGCTAATTTTACAAGATAACATGTTTTTTTTGCATGTGCGCCTAAAAAAATCCCCTTGAAGGTGAGAAAAGTCTAACAGCACTATACTGAAAGAGTGGCAGCTGAACTTAACAACTCTAGTTTATCAACACCACAAATACGGTTCTAAATCACCAGAAGCACTGGAAATAAACAGGGCTATATGTGAATACATTTACATGCCTCTTGATTTTGTCGCAAAAATGGTATCAAGATCCGAGTATTTTCCTGGGTGTCGGTATCGAGTTTGAAACTGTAGTATTGTGACAACTCTGACTTCCTTCTTTCCTTCTGTCATGGCTACTTTTGCTGCTAGAGGGCTTTGTCACTTGAACTTAAATGTGTCATTTTGCTGCACTGCTGCTGTTTTACAATTTATAAAGTTAGAAGACTGACATCCTGCTGGTCCAACAGGTGAAGGTGTTTATCTGTCCAATGCGCTTTGTTGGAGAAAAGAGCCTTTTTCTCAAGCAGACTCTTGTGCAAGTATTTCACAGCCAAATGTCCAGCCACCACGGTCATGGTCGCTAACAAGAAGGAAAGCAGGCAGCAGAGAAAACCATCCTCACGCTCTGTCTGTTGGTTTTTTTTAACAACTTCTTGGTCAAATGAATTAAAACAACATGTGACCAAAAATCTGCATCTTCTCTGCTTTTAGATTCAGACCTGCTCATCTGTGTGCAAGTGTGCGCATGTGGGGAAAGCATTAAACTGCACCAAGGCATTAGACAAAGGAAGGAAAGAGAGTGAGAAAGCGATTCAGGCTCAACTTTTCCCATTGGGATTGCTCACCATGGCTACGGAAGCATTTTCAGCTGTATGTGTGACATAAGGAAGTGTAAACAAGACACATGTAGACAAGGAGTGAATGAATGATAACATGGCGGCAATGAGATACTATCATGAGCTACTCAAATGAACCTATATGTAATGTTGCTAGGAAGAATCAGACTATATGCAAATTACACTGCAGTAAATATTATTTAAATCAGACTCTCAAATATTGGATAAATAAACATTGCAGATAAAGTTGCAAATCTCATGTTCCATATATAGGACTGCAGCTACTTATCCACAAGATACACGATCCCCTACAGAAAACACGCAAGGCGGCAGGAAAAAGCGGTGACCCAATACAAATGGAAAACAGAGAGCGAGAACAAACAGCAACAAGAGTCTATCACATCTCATCTTACAAGCAGACAATCAGACCCCATCCATATTTTAAGAGCTACGGAAAACTGTAACAATGGGCTGTCATGATCCAAGATTAGTGGAGGGCAGTTTTAATGAGGGGGAGGGCACAGAGGCATCGTGTTTCCACGCTGGCAGCCAAACTCCAGTATCTACTGAGGGCAATTTGTCAGAATTCGGTAACAAACCATCAGAAAGAGTAATTGAACTTCAGCAATAAATCCAATTTTGTAAAGCGTCATATTATGAAACCAAGCGAATTCAACAGTAGCTCAGTTACTGATCATCATCACAACATTTTATATTACTGTTGACTACAAATGACAACTTTTGGTTGTATCAGCAGTTTGCTGATCATTTACTATCTTTTCCTGAAAGAGAAGTAAATTGGCAAAAGGTTGGCTCGATACAAAACACAACTGTCTCCGTTTTTCCTCTGCAATAGGTTTGTCGACATTTGCATAAAGCCATATAGCCAATGTTAGTGATGATGAATTATTCATGGGGTATAAAGGGAAGAGACTTTTACAGTGTGGTCCTGCTTGACAGTTGTGTTATGGACCCACCAAATGTTTGTGTGTGTGTGTCGGTGCGTTTGTGTGCAAGGGTGTTGAGTTAGAGTCAGAGAGAGAGAGTCTAAGAGAGAGAGAAAGAGAGAGAGTGATGCGCTCTGCTACACTCACCGGCAAAGTCACTGCTTTCTCAAGGACACTGCGGCTAAGGGGCAAGAAAGAAAGAAAGAAGGGATGGCAAAGAAGAACAAGCCAGCATAGGAGAAAGACCCTTGGTAAAAGACTGAGAAAGATAAAGAAAGAAGCAGAGACTAAACTCTCTGCCTTGTGGTATACCTCTGCCAACCAGTGAAACTGCAGTTTATGTTTACTCATATAATATATGTATTCAGATAACCGTGGTCTTCACCTTTGACCAGCAAATTAGGTTTACTGTTTGTGGGCAAACAGAATAAAATTTCATCTACATGTTCCTGAGATATTGCTTTCAGCAAAATGTTACAAGGTCATAGTGACATTGATGTTTACATTAAAAAGCAAAAACAAACAAAGAAAATAACAAACAAATTATTTTTTTACCCCTTTAGTCAAAAAAACAAACAAATTTTTGAAAATCCTCAATATGCTATATTGACCTTGAGTCTGACTTGTGACAGCTGTGGACAACATGACTATCCACAGCTATCCCTGATGCTGAGATATAAAATGGAAAAAAAGACTGAATGTTGTAAGCAGCAGGCTAAAAAAAGTCTAAAGAAAGAAGGTCTGATTATTTGGGATGAACATGGCAGCATGCTTGATTGTCTTTGTGTATGTATAACCAATTAATTTATTGGTTATTACAGTTCATGTTTAGGTTTATTCATAATTTATTCTAAATCACCTTATAGCTTTAAACTCAAAAACCTAAAACGAAAACAAATCCCAGAGATAGCGAAGTCCAATATAATGACCGATATTTTCATTCTCATGAAAACCCGACAGATAAACATGTGTTACGTTTAGTTTTTTAAGAATCTTTACCAAGATAATATTACAATTCAGTTTAAAAATAATCTTGTTTTTTTGTCATAACAAGTCGTGAATTAATTGTTTATACTCCACGCCTGCTTACATCAGCTGGTCGTGGTGTCTTTTTCGACAGGGAAGTTGCAGAGTGTGGACAAACTATGCAACATCTACACTTGGTCAAAGGGTCTTTCTCCTATCTTGTCTTTACTTTTTATATTTTCATTTAAATGTTGATAAGAAGATATTGGCAAATAGCAAATATTAGTCAATATATCAAATATATTGGTTGGGTTCTAACAGTATGTGTGGCATCTTAGTGTGGCTCAAAAATGATGTTAATTTGTGATTTAAGGACTAATGTCTGCAGCACCATTAACACAAACTAAATCTACTCACGGAACACTGACAAGCTCCCCAACTCAACATCCCAGCGAGCAAGCACACATGGTAAAGTTATGTTACTCACACTGTGAAGGAAAGCAGTCAAGCGTGTTTTTCTTTTGCCTGGTTCAGTCTCACCAGCAGTCCACTAAAACCTCTATAGCAATCAATTATTTACACATAAACACACACACGCAGACCCCAAAACAGTCCCACTGAGATGATAGTGGGGAAGACCGCTGGGTGAACTGCATAAAAGCTACTTTACATACATAAGTAGGCAGTTTACCAAAGCAGAGTGAACCCGGCAACCACTAGGACCACAGCCCCTGATCCACTGTGATCAGTAAATATGTCTAACTTAAATTCATTGTCAGTGTGAGACCACAATGAAAATGAAACCACAAATGAAGATGAGGCACTCATTTTTCTCAGATAATATCAGGATAAGTTGTAATGTACAAAAACTTCTACAGACGGTTGGGAGTGTATGAGATATACACAGAGACAGAGGAGCAGATCTTCAGGTATATGTATACTTTTCCAACAGGTTTGAAGGTTAAAAAGCAAACAAACAAAGAAAAGAAAAGGAAAGCAGCAAATTCATATTGCTAGTAATTTTATTTTGTCAGTCAACTATGTAAACAGTTGGCCAACAAATACATCTGTCAACCCATCAATAAATTGCATTGATGAGTAAGCAGATGTTTTAACAACATAGTAGGTACACAGACTGTTAACTGGGGGAACATATTGTACAAGCTAGCAAAAATACATGTATTATAGGGAAGTGGAAAAACACATAAATGTGTGATACCCGTTTATGTGTACCCATAAATCAAAATCAGACTTGCGTGTGCGCGCACACACACACACACACACACACACACACACACACACACACACTCACTCACACACACACACACACACACACACACACACACACACACACACACACACACACACACACACACACAAGGTACAAAAATTCCAATTAAGATGTAAATCTTGAATTTGACCGGATTCCATCTGTTCACTCACAAGCAAATTCGGCCCCTCTTTAAAACCTTTTGTATGCTGATGGGGGAACTGTTTCTATTTAGCAGATTTATGATGGAATTCTTTTTGCCGAATAGTTCCCAAAGCGTTGCTGAACATCTGTCTCTTTTCCTCTTTTGGCCAAAAAAAATCCCTTCTTTGATCGTTTTCTAGGTAAAATTCAGCACAAAATAAAGCCGTGTCTATATTACTTAAGTATGAAACCGTCATTTCTTTTGAACAGCCTCTGATGAAAGCACTAATCTTGAGAAGGGTAACAGAAAACACGAACAGACTTAGTTTTGGCCTCAGTGGGCTCAGTGCATCAGTCTCTTTGCTACAGGGCTTGTCTTGCTTTCAGAATTACTGGTCTAAACTGTCAACACTGAGCCACCCAACTATAGCAGTAGCAACACTTTAAACTACAGTGTGAAACAGAGTTCAAGACAGCCTACAGAGGTACAGTATACAGACTACTCACTCACCCTCCTTTGGCCTCCTATTGGTTTATCTGTCCACTTTTCCCCCTGTCTGTCAGTTTGGAGTCACGGTGTTTGAGCAGGCAGGGTTCAGCACCTGAGAAGACACAAGTTTAAAGTCTGGTCAGTCACTACAACGGCACTTAAGGGCAATGTTCTGCTTGACTTAAAGCGATCACAGGGGGAGAACGTATCATAAGACAGATATTTTTCACTGCAAAACTTGCTTTACTTTACTTTTTCCTTTGCCTTCATCAGAAACATCAAAAAGAAAGGGGATAGGGAAAACAAAACCTTAGCTAAAAAATGTAAAAAAATTATTAGAATTGTAGCAAACATTTCTAAAAAGAAACTACAGAGAAATTATTGCATCTCTCTCTTTTTTTTTCCTCTCGTAGAAAATGAAGAAGTGCACCAACTGGCATAATCTTCGCTAACCAGAAAACTGACCCTAAAGAGGAAGTAGACTATTATTTGCATGTGTCACTTAACACAGCAAAGTGTTTGAAACGAGAACTTGCATGCAAACAGTTCGATCACATTGCACTCTATCACAGAACTATCTATGAAATGCTGTTGTTCATTCCTCTAAGACTATCTATTAATTTAGCTGCACAATTCATGCAACATTAGCCACTTCCCAATGATGACATAATTTACTACCTGACGCATTTTTCTTCCGTAGAGCCATCACAGCACAAAAGGTTGCTTATTTTTGTTATGATAAGCACTTACTACTTTTCACCTCGCTCTTCTACTTCTCTTACACAACTACCTTTTCATAGTTGCTGAACGCTTCCTGGTCCTATTTCACAATACAACCTTGCTCTTTTCTTTTAACAAGCTTTAGTCTAGAAAGAAAATTATGAAATAGTTTTGTATTAATACTAGAGCTGGGCGATATGAGATTTTTTCATATCACGATATGTTTTTTTCATTTCAGGCGATAACGATATCTATCACGATATAAGCCAAATAACTATATTTGTAAGATTTAAATGTGCCGTTGCTCACAAGTAAAATGTGAAATAATCAGCAGCTTGTTTTTATTTAAATATTTATTTCCCATAATAAGTTCAACAGGGTAGATGTACTTAAGGAACATGAGACTTTTTCAGATAAATAAAGGCAAATAATTGCAAACTACACAAAAGGCAGCCGCTAAAGCGTTTAAGTTTCAAAATAGAACAAACAAAACAGACTAAATTGTCAATTCCACTTAGAAACAAAATATTAATTCTAAAAATAAATCTTAGTTTGTTTTACAGAAGAACAGACAAAACTGACTAACTTTTGTCAATATCAAATAAACTGAGAACTAAAAGGAAATTCTCAATCTCTCCTTGTTGTATAGCTGAGCTTTTCAAACAGTTTTAACAGTTACTTTAGTCTGACAAAAGCCGAATGACGAATTAGCGCTTCCAGTCAGAGACTGAGGCTACGTCCACACGTACACGGGTATTTTTGAAAACTGAGATTTTCCGTTTTCGTTTTAAAAAATAATCCCGTCCACACATAAAGGCAGAAATGAAGGAAAACGCTGCTATGAACATGCCAAAGCAGCAGGTGGCGCTAGATTCCTAACCGTGCAGAAATGTTGGCCAATCAGAAGTCTAGAAGCCTCGGTGGGAAAAAGTAAACAAAGCTGGGGCATAGAAGCAGAACCGAGTCGTATGTGTGGAGGGACAGTAACTGTGTGTATAAGTAAGCATTTAAACACTGCAGAGAGTAGAATTAACAGTATTGTAGAAATTCATTTCACCGAAACAATAACGTGGCGCACAGTGTGACGCATGCTCCAGTTTATTGTATTTCCAGACTTGCTTTCGGCACATTTACAGTGCACGCTACTCTATTTTTTGTCAGACTTGAAATAGCCGAAATACCTTCCCACTACGGAACTTCTATGGCTCTTCCGTTCGACAATCTCTCCGGCATTGGAACCATCATCTGTTTTCTCTTCGGTCACGCTCGGTTGATTTTTCTAGTCGGCGCACTCATTTCCTCCATTACGCGCTGGCTCCATTACCCGCTGGCTGCTTCCCAAACAAACACACGTGCGTGCGGCTTGGCACTTGTGCTGACGCTGCGGCTGTGATTGGTTCGGCTCTGCGCTACTTAATTTGGATTGGCTGACCTTTTTTTTCTTTGAGGACAAGAGCGGCGAGGTCTATCGCGATAGCTTAATTTCTCTATCGAGTAAAAGTTATATCGCGATACATATCGTTATCGTTCTATCGCCCAGCTCTAATTAATACTCTGATAACACATTGCTGGTTTATGTTCTGTGTTTCTGCGATGCAGTAAAAGGTATGATTGATCTGCTTTACCAGGAAAGTTGTCACGATGTCCTGAATTCAGTCCCAATCATTCCAAAATCATATCACACACCCCTACTTTAGAATTAAATAAACAAAAACGTGTTAAGGTGGCAGATGGTAAGAAGTGCAGCTGTGCTGATAGCAACAGATTGTGGAAAATTGTGCAATATTAAAATTGGGTAGTTGCCATTAATAATTTCTAGAGCCTACAGTCTGCCCTGTTAAGCACAGTTTTATCACATTTCAAATTCACTGCTAAAACACATTAAAGAATAACAGATGAAACAACTGGAGACAGTAAATGATGGGTTTTTCATAACACAGTAAAGACCAACCACCCTTGAATGGTGGATCATGGTGGTAAAGATTTTGGTTGCACACCTTCTTTATGTGTGCACTGAAGAGATTTCTGAGTATAGGTCTGAGAAGCTATATACTGTTGTATATTACAGTCAAATCACTAACCTATGAGACACTTTGTGAAAAAAAGAAAAGAAATTGATGTTCCTGAAAAACCAGATATAACAGACTGACAGTGGCGCACCCTCAAAAAAAAGTAACAAGACACTATCATACAGCCAAGAAAATCAAAGCAAAACAAATAGTGAGTATTTGCTGTGTGTTCTTTCGAGAAGCAGTCACACCTTGGATAATAGAGCATAAATAAGGTGCGGCACTGGCAGGTGTAATGGATCTCATGGTTCTGCAAGACAAACTGGTTTCCAGAGATTTTGTTTGTCAGTCTATTCATTATGTTTACACGTGCATGCAAACACAGGACGCTGCAAAGACTGCACACACACACACACACATACAAACACAGGCACATTTTAATGCTTTTTACTAATTGTGTTCACTAAATTGTGTACACTCACTGGCCACTTTATTTGGTACACCTGTTCAGCTGCTCATTAATGCAAATTAACAGTCTAATTATCCAATCACATGGCAGCAACTCAATGCATTTGGGCATGTGCACATTATCAAGACAGCTTACCTAAGTTCAAACTGAGCATTAGAATAAGAAAGAAAGGTAATTTCTTTCACTTTGAAGGTGGCATTGTTGTTGGTGCCAGACAGGCTATCAAACCTTGACAAAGATGGGCTACAGCAGCAGAAAATCACACCAGGTGCCACTCCGGTCAGCTAAGAACTATCGCTCTGTCGTGGTGAAGAGAGAGCTGAGGCTGAGGCTACAATAGGATTAAATAGGATTAAAATTCCAAAAATTAGACAATATGAGTGACTGGATAAGCACTGAGTCTTGATTTCTGCTATGACATTCAGATGGTGGGGTCAAAATTGTGTGCAAACAAATTAAAGCACCCTGCTTTGTGTGGTGCAGGGGATGTTTTCTTTGCACACTTTGGACCCCTTAGTAGTAACTGTGCATTGTTTAAACCCCACCGCCTACCTGAGTATCGTTGTTGACCGTGTCCATACCTTTATGACCACACTGTTATAAAGGTGTTTCCAGCACCTTGTTGAATCTATGTCATATGGAATTAAAGAAATGCTGAAAGTAAAAGTGGGGCCAACCAAGTACTAACAAGGTACATCAAATAAAGTGGCCGGTGAGTGTATATTTCACTTTAATGATGTTATTTTGCATGCTTTTGGGGTGGGGGGTTAAGCACCTCAGGGTCTTGTTTATGAGTGACAGGAGAAGGGAGCGGGAGATCGACGACGGATTGGTGCTATGGCTGCTGTGATTCGGACGCTGTATCAGTCCATCGTGGTAAAGAGAGAGCTGAGTGTAAAAGCGAAGCTCTCAATTTACCAGTCGAGCTACGTCCCTACCCTCACCTATGATCACAGGCTGTGTGTAGTGACCGAAAGAATGAGATCACAGATACAAGCAGTGGAAATGAGCTTCCTCCGAAGGGTGGCTGGCCTCTCCCTTAGAGATAGTGTGAGGAGTTCGGCTATACAAGAGGGGCTCATAGTAGAGGCTCTGCTCCTCCACATCGAAAGGAGCCAGTTGAGGTGGTACGGGCATCTGACAAAGATGCCTCCTGGGCGCCTCCTGGGTGAGGTGTTCTGGTCATGTCCCACCGGGAGGAAGCCCTAGGGCAGACCCAGGACACGCCGGAGAGATTATATCTCTCGCCTGGCCAAGGAAGGCCTTGGCATTCCCCCCTTTAATGTAAGGCATAATCTGCTTGTCTTTTTGAAATTTTGGTTTCTCTGTGTGTGTGTGTGTGTGTGTGTGTGTGTGTGGGGGGGGGGGGGGGGGGGGGGGGGTATCTGGAAGGTTTTATATCATTTAATTAACAAGAACAAAGCACTACTCAGCAACTTGGGCCATGTAGAGTATGCAAATATGAACCCTTGAATAGCTAAGCTAAAAGTTAATTAGGACATGTTGTTAATGCTTTCTATGAGTACACTGAGTGCAGACCAACTATTCAAAACAGACACAGCAAAATAAAAAAATGCACCATTATGGGGAAATTTAAAAAACAAAAAATAGAGCATTTTATGCTAAAGATTGCCCATCATTAAGTAAGCAGTCTTTCAGTTTGATAATAATGCATTACAATTTGTGTGGCATATCCTGTGGCAATATTCTGCAGCAACTGACACATAAATTAGATCTCCCACAAAACAGAGATTTAAAGCCACTCTGTAATTACAGATGTGAACATTATATCCTAAAAAATCTCTTCATATTGTTATTTTTCACAGAAAATGTGACAGATATATTATGCAGAGGTATAGTAAGGAACGAGATTATGTTTAGAAAATCACTTTTTACACCTCTTTAGCGCTGGAAAAGTGACACAGATGTGTATTAGTTTCCTTTGTTGCAGAGCACTACTGCAGGAGTTGTCGAATTTCCCAGAGGAACCCACCCGAGGGATTAATAAAGTTCTATCTTATCTTATCTTATCTTATCTTAACTAAGACATACGGCATTGTCAGATAACGATCACCATCGACTGGCACGGCTCTTAATAGAGAGCTCGAAGGAAGAGAAAACAAACATTGTGTCGAGCACTATTTAATTTGCCAATCCTTCACATTTAATTTGCAAACCATTATTGATAGCACAAACAAGAATCTTGATGTCAAACTGAGACGCAACGGTGCAATGAAGCGTAGGCCAAGACATGATTTTACGCTACAGTAGGAGGTATAGGAATTTTACTCAATTCATAAACCAAAAACCCTTAAAAAAAAATTTTGTTTTTACATATGGCCAGAAAAAACACAGATTTGGACTGAGAGGCCTTTCAGAAGAGTAAGGTACTTTCAACACAGCCGAGGGAAGCTGGAGACAAAGATGACCAAGCAAATTACACACCTAACCCTAACCCTTATTTTCTGACCAGCAGGAAACCCCCTATTAATTACTCAATTTAATAATTCCTCAACCAAACAGCAAAAAGTAAAATCCACATGCTTTCAGAGCAACTGCCTCACATAATAAAGGAATTATAGCTAAAATCTCCACTTTTTAAGAAATGCCTACAAACATGCCTTAGTTAACAGTTAGAGGTGGGAATCACCAGAGGTGTGGACTCGAGTCACATGACTTGGACTCGAGTCAGACTCGAGTCATTAATTTTATGACTTTAGACTTGACTTGAAAAAATGTTCTAAGACTTGTGACTTGACTTGGACTTTTACACCAATGACCTGGGACTTGAATTGGACTTGAACCGGTTTACTTGAAAAGACTTGATATTTTACCCCAAATATAAAATTTAACATGCATATTATATAGAGATTGAAAATGTGACGTCATTCACGGGTAGAACCGCAAAGGATTCTGGGAACTCGTGGCAAGCGGTACTAGCGCACGCAGGCTTTCAATTGAAATCAGTCACACAGCGATAAAAAGAAACACAAAAATGTCAAGAAGCTGTTGTATTATTAACTGCAATAGCCGGTCGCATGACAGCCACGGGAAGCCGACGGGTAAAGAGATCGGTTGTTATCGGATTACGTCGTTGAAGAGAAATTGTTCGAGCCATGTTTCCGAAGTAACAAAGAGGCGACGGGTGGCCTGGATTGCAGCCATTCAAAGATCAAATATAACGTCCCAGAACACTCCAGCTCACAGGTTAGTCTGCTCCAAGCATTTACACAAAGGTCAGTCTGCTGTTGTAGTTAATGCGTCATTTTTCTTAACATAATTGGTGATATAGGTTACAAGCAAGTCTGGCGCTGAACAGAAATTGTCGCTCCTTTGTTTATTGTGTATAAATAGTGAATTGTCCTGACACAATATTGCGTTTCGCTTGTGTTATTATGGTACATTGACAAAAACATATACTTTTATTCACAGAGTAAAACAGTTGTTTTGTATCACCAATTGCCCAGTGCGATTACAGCATACAATATTATTGTCACTGCTACATTTCTGTGATGGGTACCAGAAATTATTTCCACTGCTAATTAATTACCGTTGAGCGCAAAGGTCCTATTAATAAACGGTTAAGGAATGTGTATTTATGACGACAATTTGTGAGACTGGTAAACTTATGATACGTACGATGGTCTTTCGTTCTACACGGTGCATTTCAAGGTCCTGCACCCATCCGTCGGTAAACTGTACCTGGGCTTGTTGCAGTGACCGGAAGTTACTAAACTTCATGAGTGTATGCACTCACTCCAAGAACCGTATGATTATAAATATGCATATAAATATGCTAAGATGAGATAGCTGACTTCATCTAACTAGCAAATGTTTTCCAGGCTACGTTGGTGATGCAGTTTTTTTTTAATGTGTATGATATTTTTGTCATGCGATTTGTCCTACAACCGCATCCAAGAATAACATGCAGCTTATCTCAGAACTGTTGGTGAAAATTATTCTTGGAGCTAGGTTTAATTGAGCTGCATTTTAAAGAGGTGCAATTTCACAATTTGTGTATATTTTCTAAGTTCACTATTTTGTCATGTGTTGAGAAAAACACAGATTTAAAAATTACATGGTCTAATATTTACATTTAGCATAACTGCAACATGCTTTTTTTCGGGGGGTTTTTTAAGACTCGAAAGGACTTGAAATTCAAAATTTCAGACTTGTGACTTGACTCGGACTTTTACACCAGTGACTTGAGACTCGACTCTGACTTGCCTGACATTACTTGAGACTTGACTTGAGACTTGAGGATAAATACTTGAGACTTACTTGAGACTTGCAAAACAATGACTTGGTCCCACCTCTGGGAATCACCATACATCCCATGATACGATATTATCACAATACTTAACGCACGATACGATATTATTGCAATTTTTTTTAAATATTTTGCGATATTCAGATTCTGTACATAAAGGTAAACTTTATCAATATTCATTTTATCTAATATCAAAGTCTCACACTCAGTCTTTCTCTCATTTCAGTCAGTTTTATTGTTGACAAACTGAACTGTTTGTATTACAGTCTAGTCCAACTTAACTGAATGCAACCATCTGGTACAATTATAGCTATTCTGAACTATGCAATTTATGAAAACTATGCAGCCCCTTCAGCAACTGAAGAATTTGAAAGTAAATTAAAACAAAATATAATTTTACATTAAATAAAAAAGTTTTAAACTTAATTCAAATAAAACATGTCTTAAATTAAAATAAGTAAACTGTCATGTTTATTTCTGCCAAAAAAAAAGTTAAACACATTTGGACAGTGAAGAAATGTCAGGATTCTTGCTCAGAAAAAGGAACATGAAGTCAGAGCATGTTCCAGTCCACAAAAACTTTTTTTGTAACAAAATATCGATTTCTGCTGTCCCTGTATCGATACATTATTAGCAAACAAAATATCACGATACTACACAGTATCGATTTTTCCCCCACCCCTATTAACAGTATAAATGTAAAGCTGCAAAGATTTCTGCTGCTTCTTGGCTTGTTGTGTACGAAATGACAACATTTAGATTAAAATTGTGGACACCAAACAAAGTGGCTCCTGCTGTGCAGGAAACTAATGGGAATACAAATAAATAAACAAACAGACATGTCTCCATTTACACTCCTATCAAGGTCAGGGCTGTGCTCTCTGATGCACATGCTTCATGATACTATGCAACAGAATACACCGCTACCCTCATTTTCCACACGTCTTATTAAAGAACATTGTCACCCGGGGCCTTTGAATTCACTGGATAGATTTTAAAACCTTTCATCCTTCATATTTTGTGGGTTTCATGTGCTGAGTACAGCTACCTTCACCATGCTTTTGTCTACTGTGGATTACTCACAGAATCCCAGATAAAAGAGACTTTTTCATTAGTATAGAGCCCTCATAGTGTAATGTGTGCGGATGTTGCCATTAGTCAGACAATAACGTACTTCTGTTGTGTTGTATTAGTGTGTGGGTTTTTTTTTTAAACTGCTACAGCTATCAATGATTTATTAGGTTTCCTGAGTGCAGCATGTTGAATATCTAGGGTTTATTTGATATTAATTCAACTCATGACATAAGTTGGCCCTCTACATTTGGGACTCTACTCCATTTCTTTTCACTGCTGTTGACTTATTATGGTGAATCATTTTCATTACAGCCATGCTCTTGCACACACCCATCAACTTTATATTCATTCAAAAAATATTGACAATTCTCTGAAATAATTAAGCTCTCCTGAGGACGGTGTGTGTGTTGAGTACGTGAGCTATAGCCTATGCTTTTCCTAGCCCAAGGTGAATATAACCAGACAATTAAAAAAGTCACAGTGAGACATACACTCTGGAAGAAACCCTGGAAATGTTTTTCTCTTTTCATATTTCCTCTTTGTAGAGAAGGGCCAACCCATGGATCTCTACTGACTCAGCCTTGGCTTTAAAAATTCCACTCAGGAAACAACTAGAAGGGGACGGGGAAACAAACAGAATATGAGCACTGGGTAGAAAGGGAGATAGCATGTGATTCGGCACTATAGAAAATCCAGTGATACCGCAGAATGATTGAGGGTAAGAAACAAAGATGTCGGGAAACAAGTATACATCAGGAATAAAAACTAAAAGGTGCCAGGGTGTTTCCACGTTCAACCTGTTGTTCTTCATTCCTGTGGAGGAAGCTTCGCTTTTCCTCCTTCCACTCAACAACAAAAGCAATCTAAGGTCATACAAATGAAGCCGTTGCATAGTCATTTACTGCCGTCTGCCTTTCTTTATCCTTAGAAGTAAGAGCTAAAAGAAATTAAATAGCCTGTCCTTGTAAAAGAAATGATCCTGAAATCAGTTCAACTGAATCAGAAATATTCAATTTGAAAGTAAAACCCTCACCTATTCTGCTTTAACTACAAAAAAAATAAAGAGGCTTAAATTTCTGTACTACAGTGCCGGTCTGATGTGAGAAAAATTCATGAGAATTTAAATGAGAGCTACCACTGCACAATCAAAAGGACACGCTCAGCTAAACCCTCCAAATTCTCTAAAGGCCTCAAGCCCAATTAGAAAAGGAATGACTTCTATTTAGAAGAGAAGAAACTGTTGTAATGCTATTTCAGCATTGTATCTTTCTACTATTGAACAAAGGGTTTCTCTCCCCTTTGTTCTGCAAAAAAAAAAGTAAAAACAGATCATGACAGCTGGAGTAAGCAAAATTGTCGTGCAGCAACTTTTCACTTTTCTAAAAAACATTACAAATAAATAAATAACTAATAAAAAAAAAACCCTGCTGTTAAAAAAACACATCCACAGAAGGATCAACACACCTCTGCAAAGACTCAGTTCCTTGTTAGGAACTGAGATTACACATCTTAGTTTCAAACATCACTAGAGACCCCTCTATTACACAGCACGACTTTCTGCTTAGTCACTGATCCTGATGTTAGGATTTCTTCTCATTATTAGGTGGAAACGCAGTGCAGGGGAGAGAAGTCTTCAAAGATGCTCCCTGAAATTACCACTTACAAATTAGGATGTGTTAACAGATTAACCTGTTATGCAGCAGAAAACATCCCCGACATTAATGCAGTGTAGATAGCATAATCGAGACACGTATGGACAACCCAGAAAGGTGGACACACAAAGAAAAGAAACTGCTACAGGTTATTTTGTATCAGAGATAATAACACTGACAAAGCTATCACTGGCAGTTTATTTTAATTTTATATTTATTATTTTGAAAATCAACTGCACTGGGTGTTGATTTTGGTTTCCTCCAGAATACAGATTGGAATCGACCAAAACAATTACAATTTCTGCAACCTGCTGACACTGATTTTTGCCAATTTCTATTTTCTCTCAGTAACTAAGATCATAAAAACAAAAATTACCTTTTCTTCGATGCACAATAAAAGAAATGAATAAACTTTACAAATGTTTTTCCCTAAACTGCAGTAAGTTACAGGATATTCTCTCAACTGAACAACTGAAAATAAAACTATAAAAAGAAAAATAGTGCTCTGCTACTGGAAAGAGGTACAAGATAATTAACTGAAAATCAGGTTCTGTAAACCTACCTTATCTTACAATAAAACAAACAGAGAAAAAAAACATTATTTTATTTTTCAGTATGTTTATAACTTCCACAGATAACTGCTTTAACCCGTTGCTCATACCGAGGCTCAACAAGCCTTACTGGTGGCTGGTTGTTGTTGGCTGTGAGCTTTGGATAGTTTTAGCCACTTGGCCTTCGCTAGCATCTTTAAAATGTTCCGCTGAGTGAGGAGGATGTAAGTTTCTGGTTACAAAGGCTTTCATGGTGGTCCCCCCATGGTTTACTTTGGCAAACTTTTTTTCCTCACTCACAGTGACGAGCTTCCATGCTACTGACATGTTAGTGTGTGATATGAATGTGCATGCGACCATTTGCCTGCACTTTTTTGCGCTTGCTGTACAAGCATGAAATGGATAAGCTTTTAATCAGCCATACATGATTCTGACCAGCTGGTAACTGGAAATGAGACGATTCAGGCCCTTGGCCAGTCGATTGATGCATCTTTACTCACAAACATTAATCTCAGCCTGCTTAAAAAGCTCAGATTAGTATTAGTTTTCCTTACTTCTTTATGAAATCTATGACAACACACTGCAAAAAGTAACAAAACAATTTTATGAGCAAAACTAGAAATGACAAGCTGCAGTCAAAACTGGGAATTCTCCTTTAAAAGCAAAATATGAGCATATGCCTGCCCGTCAGCAAAACACTGGGCTATAAAATGGTCTATTTGATGCCACAGCTATGAAAAGTGTTTCATCCCATCCAATTAGCCATGCAAGTGTTTGAAACCAACTGATGCGATTCAGTCTTTTTCTACTTTATGGACCATGGTGAATAACTTTGCTGAAAGAAACAGAAACAAGAAAAAGGCAGGCAGACAGACAAGGAAGGGAAATAAAAAAGAGAAGCCTTGACTCCTTGTGATTCCTTCACCCACACTTGTATCAATACACACACACCGCACAATAACCACACAAACACTAAATGAGAAAGAGTGACTAACACTCGCCCTGGGCTTCATGCAGTAGCTCTTAACAAATTCAAGCCTTACCCAATCATTTCCCTTCTCTCCGGGTTGCCATAGCTACAGCCTGTCTCTGTTTCTGTACTTTGGGAAGGGTGAGACTTTACCACTGTCAGTGCATGTGCGTGTGTGTGTGAGAGAGACAGAAAGAGAGAGGAAATGTGTGTGTTTTTGTGTACTCTGTTGTAACCTCACCAGATGGGGTCTTAACACTTCCTCTCTGTCAGCCTTGTATTCACTCTTAGATGGGAAGGTGTGAGATAACAGAGAGGTGAGCTATGCTGAGAGAAGAGGATTGTTGGGAAAATAACTACAGTCTTGTAACTCCTCCTGTGTCATCCCATTTCAGTATTGAATGAGCAACAACCTGACTTCTACTCTCGGGGCAAAGCACTATGTAATCCATAAATACATTTTTTTTTAAAAACACATAGTACAGTATCAGCAAATACAGCTGGGTAATTGGATGCTGAGGCAAAGGAGTGGT
This sequence comes from Rhamphochromis longiceps, assembly GCF_057381845.1. Taxonomy (NCBI): domain Eukaryota; kingdom Metazoa; phylum Chordata; class Actinopteri; order Cichliformes; family Cichlidae; genus Rhamphochromis; species Rhamphochromis longiceps. Next base: position 41,582,848 of record NC_140563.1, read on the forward strand.
TTCTCAAACAATAAAAAAATCTTATAATCCTAATTCGTATTTAAAAACATAGTGGATTAAGCGACTTTTTTGTTACACTTGACCACTTGATATGTACTTCTATAGGTAGTGCCAAATGTTATTTTAAGTACCAGAGCTCAGATGCAACAATCTGCTGTTTAGGTAGACGACACACAGATTTTACTCAGTTTGTTAGATTACTAATCACAGTAGCATGCAACTGCTATCAGAGGAGGCAGAGAGAAAATGAGCAAGTGAGTACGCATGTCAGCGAGCGAGACACAACGAACACTCCAGAGTTTGCACGCATCTTCTACTGCTAGCGTAGAAGATCCATGCGAGCGCTCAGGTCATGAAAGTCAACGGACTGACAGAGATGGAAGCGTGCATGTCTTCAAAAGTGTGAATTACACCAGATGCCACCTTGCAAGTGTGTGTGCTTGTTTGATATCAGGTAGATGACAAGAACGATATAAACACTTGAGGATCAACATATCACTAAAGCTCCCACCATCTGCCCGCCAGCAGACAAATATAAACACAGTCTCCTCATACTCTGCTATTTCTTTATCTTCCAGTATCGCTCCACTTTTCTCTCTCTTCTAGCTCTCTGCAGTCCTGCCATCCGTCATCATTAGGAGGCGAATAGATGACCTGTCTACACACTCTCTGTCCATTTACTCTCTAGAGGAGAGGAGAGGAGAGGAGAGGAGAGGAGAGGAGAGGAGAGGAGAGGAGAGGAGAGGAGAGGAGAGGAGGATGAAGGGGGGATTTGTGATTCATAGAATAAGGCTTGATTAAATAAAATAAGGAAAAGTGTTGAATAAAAATCTGTGGTCAATGAATTTTGCTCCTCTAATGTACACAGTAATATTTAGAATGATCATTTTACATATGTGACCTAGAGATGATCATTAGGGAAACTCCTGCACTTTACCTGATTAACTGATTTCATCACTTTTATGGAAAGCTCTTACAATTCACTCTTATAGTATGAGAGTGAATTTAGAAACATATTTTGTGATGTTAGTTAGGTTGCTTAGAGATTAGGTAGGATCCAGGTGAAGACCAAATATCAACTTTTGACCAAAGGTATTTAAAACATATTTTTAATGGTCAAAATAAAAAAAGTGTGATAGATAACATAAAATGGGGTAAAATTTACACTGTATGTGTGCGTGTGAGTGTGTGTGCACGCAGTCAGCTATAAATGACACCAAAATAAGGTAGATGCTTCAGTGTGTTCTGGCGTCAGGTTGTGTTACCAGACTACTTTGGTACAAACAGTCACTGGGAGGTAAGCTGGATAACCAAATGAAAAATCCAACAGCATTTGGTGCTTCATGAGTATTAACTTTGGAACCTGCATGTTTATTTATAACATTTATGCATTTACTATGTATTTATTTATCCTTTATTTAACCAAGAAAAAAAACCCTCTTGAAATTAAAAATTCATTTTACAAGAGTGTTCTGGCAGTATAATCATAAGTTTAGTTAAGATTAGTAGCACACACACACACACACACACACACACACACACACACACACACACACACACACACACACACACACACACACACAGAGCCAAATCCATACACTGTAACTAAATCATAACCAAAATGTAAATCCTGAAATGAATAAAAAAAATAATAGATATAATAAGTATAAGTTTGCTTTCATTTATTATGATTTTGAACAATCAAAATCAATATCCTCAATCAATCAATGGGTTGACTGGGCTTTATTTTTCTAAAGGACAAGGAGGGATCAAAGCCAGTGGACATATAGAAAAGATTTAGATATATAGGAAAGGGAACGAAGAACAGAATGATATGAGACAAAAGGATGGCTATAGCTAAGATGGAGGAGGAAGAGGAGGAGAGCGTAGGGAAGCGTATGGATGAGGGGAGGACGATCAGAGGACGAAGTATTGTCTCCTGGTAATATGTAAAAATAACTCTGCTGCTGCTTAGTGGAGGAGCTAACTGGGTCAGAGAATTCCCACAGAGAGAGAGAGAGGAGAGAGAGCGAGAGGTATCACAGTGATTCAGGATGCAGTGTCAGTGTGAAGCAGGAGTCAGTCTCGCTTCACCCTGGGCTGTTAAGGATGAAGAGCATCTCTGTGCACATCCATCTATCCGTCTATCCGTCTGTCTAACAAACTGTCCTCTGTGACCCTCCCTCCCTCATATTTTCATCTCCCCCTGAGTTCTCTCTCTAGTTCTTTTGTTTACCTCTCCTTCCACCGCTAATAAACATAGTTGCAACTTTATCGCATAAACTTGCAAGTTTCCCTCATATTCCTTTCTGGCAACTAACCCCACTCTCACTTTCTGCTTCCTCTTTATAGTCTCACTCTTCATTTACTCCACTTCCACTATACTGATGGAATATGTAATGATATTATTAACAATACACCATCTGATTACCCAGAAGTTAAGCAATGTGACACATCTTAAACAACCATAATGAAGATGAAACTAAACTAAACACTGAGGGAATAAGAAATTGTTGAGTTATTATATTAGGGCTTTTATTATTATGAGTGAAAAAAAAAAACCAAACTGGATGCCTCACTGTGTGTCTCTAGTTAATGTGATATCGTGCTCTTCTAACATTATGTAGCGGTTTAGTGGGCATCAAAGAACAGCATTTAATTTGACTTTAGTTTAGTTAATAAACAAACCAATTTGTAGCTACATTATTTCAGGATTATTTAATGATTAATACAAGAGCTCAGGACTACTTTTAATTTTCTCTTCTTTTTATTTTTCTCATTTATTTTGGGCTATAACATATAACATAACATAGCCCAGTATACAATAACAGGACAGAAACTAGAAAGATGACTATTATATAATTTTAACTAATGTTCTACAGTGTTTCTTATTATTATCTGCTCAGCCAAGCATCCTGCAGTTTACTGATTTCTCATCAATATTCATCAGATAACTTTGGGGTAAACACTTAAAGGCTAAGGATTATTAGATTACAAACCTGAACAAAACCAAACATGTTGGTTAATTTAGTCAGCATTTCAACTACTTGACAATAAAACTTTCTATAGTTTTACTTCCATGTATGAAATGTTATCCCAAGAACCAAATATTTCATGGGCTGCTGTGTTTCTGGGATTTTACTGTTTCCCCCAGCAAGCACCACAGCTATAAGAGTAACCCATAAACCATACAATGTGTGTTTGTCAGCAGTTCTGAGCAGTAATTAAATCTTTACAGATGAAAAATGGAAGAAGCATACAAACTATTCTGCAGACTATTCATCAGACTACTGTACACACTGTACTAGATGAATCTGTGTATCCTGGAGTCATATATCTGCAAGACAAACTAATATGGTCCTATATGTTTTTTTCTGTCAAAGGCAGGCAAATATGAAAAAAACCTTGTATCTTCAGTAAAAATACACACACGTGATACGATGATATTTTAATTTCTACGCCTGCCTAACAGATTTAAGGTTTGTTAAAATGAGTCCACAGCTTAAAAATCATTAAGAACTCAAAGCCATAATGGATTAACCTGCAGCGTTGGTCCAAAATGGGTAGGGCTGATTCTTGGCTGGCTGTCTGGGGCAACAGAAATAGCTTGAGCTGACTACAGCATATGTAATACGCTGCAGCAGTACTTGAAGTTTCTATGTCTTTCCATTTAAACCACCTGCTCTATATTCCTATCTAAAAGAACAGCTTTATGTGTCTGTGTACTGGGCTTTGTATGTGATACGTGACATGAGTGGTGCAGGGTCTTGGCAAGTTTACATAAATATGGGAAAGAACAGCACCACATATGTATAAAAAGCTCTTAATGGTGCAGTGGCACACTAGTCTTTTAAACTGTGGGCCTAAAGAGTAGTAGTTTGCCCAAATGAAAACAAAATATAATATCACCCTTGTCGTGCAGGAGTCTTTTAGTTGAAGTGCACTGAACACTGCGCTACAGTGTTAATACAGCAGATCTTTGATGGCAAATAACTACTCAGGGTCACTAAGAGAAAGAGCTATTTAGCCACTGAAATAATACAAAAACATACTAGAGTATGTTTTGGCTACAGTGTCTAATCAATTCAAATAATAGTGAATGGTGACTGCTTAGAAAAAAACACCCTTTCTTGGCTTTGCAGTTAATGTATGTTAGTTGTACTTAATTTACACTGTATATGTGTTATATAAGTGGGGATTATAGAAATGGCTGAACAGTCTGCACACAAAGAGAGAAATCATGTCACGCCACACATAACTGAAAAGAAGGAGTGGTCCATTGTGGACGGTAAATTGTGTGTTAAAGGTATCTTTCTTAAATACTGCTGTGTAACTGTGCAACGACTGCAATCTCATAACTGCAGACATTATTTTATTTTCACCTTGTACCTTAGGCAAGTTTAAAGTCCATACGCATTAAAACAATAAAGTCACTTTATGACTGATTTTGGTAAAGAAATTCAAAAGCCCCTACTAAAATCACAAACTCCCACATGACACTCATAAATTTTATACTGTGTACACATTTACCTAAGACAGCTCTTATTCCCCCAAATCTCTAAAGGCTGCCTAGATCTAATCTAGAACTGCAACCACTCGTCGCTGTAATCAATGACATCGACTGTAAAAATTAGTCGACAGTGAATTTTCTTTCGCGTAAATGTGTTTTTGTAACTGCAATACACAACAGGACGCTGTAAGAGTTAAGTTAGTGTGTCACGTTGATACCTTGTTCATGTTAATGTTTGTACAGTAACGTATGTGTTCGCTAACCTGTCAGAAACCTCTCTGGATAATGCTTGCTAAGCGACACCGATTTTGTTAGCTAATGAGCGAAATGCTAACAAATTAAACAGAAGTAGCTACACCGTCTCCTAGTTTGTTTATTTTTTCTCACATTAATATTAGCATTTATTCTGAATAGTAAACCCCTCTACCTAACGTCAGGTAATGTGTGGTTTGAACCATCTAATTATATTTATAATCAGTTAAACAGTTTAATTAGCATTGAACACTACACCATCTGAGAAACTATGATATACAACCAAATTTGTGATTAGTAACAGTCTTTTGTAATTCATTTCAATTCAGTTTTATTTCCATAGCACTACATCTCAACGACAGATTGCCTCAAGGCACTTTTAACTCTGTTTTGTTCTGTTTTACTAATACTAAGCACATGAGTATAGATGTGTTTGTCCTGAAAAGAGGATCATGCACCTCTCAAATGGTCATGACAGAGAGCATCTTTAGCGTGGTTATCAGCAGCTGATAACATCATCTCCAAGATAAGAGCAAGCCTCACTCTGGAGGATGTTCACTGCAATTGTGAATTCATGAAGTGAATCATCTGTAAACTTTGTTAACTTGTTATTTTGGACTGGAAAATAAAATATTTTTGATTTAATTTGAAGTTTTATTTATATGGGCAGAAGCAATTTAGTTTCCTATTTGCACTTTTTTTTAGAATACTGCTAGCACTTTCATTTATATTACTTTATATTTTTATTTATTTTGTTTTGATTCTGACAGTCCTATTGAGTAATGTTAAAAAACCCCATTTCATATTCATACGTTTCCTGGGTCACTATTTTAATTTTCTGTGGGACAAGACACCAGGGTGGTATTCACAGGTGAGGTACTGGAGCCTTGAACAGGAGGTGTGTCCACAGGAAGTGGAGATAAGAGTTACTGAAATAATCCCTGACAAATCGAGTAATCAAAGAAAAATTGGCAGATTAGTCGACTACCAGAATAATCTTTAGCTGCAGCCCTAATCTAATCTGATGGAGAGAATGCATTTCTAAACCCAATATAACGCCTCTGCTTCTTTTAGTAGAACATAGTTACAGTGAGGTTGTAAATTAAACAGGAAACCTAAATAGAAACCTTAGAAAAAGGGAAATGTTTTTGATCATCTATCTCCACTGTTGTTTTAGAAACTAACAACACAAACAGTTGTCTTTCTGTGGCACCTGTCTTTAAACAGGTGACTGAACTAGTGACTGACGCTCCCATTTCTAACATTAAGATGCTGGGCAACTTAATGCTATAATTATATAGTAACAATGTTAAAAGAAAATACACTGTGTCTAGTGCTGCATGGTTACAGCCCCATGGAGCAATTAAAAGAATGAAACGATGCCACACAAAGTATCTGCCATGTGTTAATGACATCCCATGATCCCAATACAGTACAGTTTTCCAAACTACCGATGCTTTACTGCTGAAAGTATTGATGAAAAGTTAACCTATCAGGAAAGAGCAAATTAGAATTATGTAGTCGTGACACTGCAACATGTCTGCAATAATTAATAGCCTAAAGTGCAAACCCAAAATGAACCAAAAAAAAGTTTTTATGGGTCTTTCTTGCATGAAAATCACAAATATGATATTTACTATTAAGGATCAAGGCCCCTCATTTTGCTCCTCTGAAAGAGGGCTGGAAACAGGACGCACATAAATACAACACGTTGTACCTAATGATCCACTTGCTCCATAAGGAGGAGGATCCACTGCTGCAGCCAAAGATGCAGTAGTTTTTTCTTTCTTTAAAAAACTAATTACAAAACAAAACGTGCTACAGAGTACATTTCTGCATGAAATAGGTCAAATTTATTTGCTAACACAATGTAAGACTGTGGGCTATCGCTGATCTCCAACTCAAATCCTATCGAGTGTCTGGACGGGCTGAATATAGACTACTCCTTTCAAGTCAATGTGTCAGAGCTAATCTCTTTCTCATGCACGTTTAATTTCATTTGGAAAAGCCCTCGTCTCTCGATTTGTGCTGTTTGTTTGGGTCGATTCGTTACAGTTACCAGTAGCATGCTTTGCTTTTTGGCAAACAGACTTCCAGTGGTCTAATTGCTACAACAGCTCTGCTGGTATTCAAATATATAGCTAATTTCCACACTTGATATGTGCTCTTAAAGTTGCTTCCTGCTTGTGTTTCGTAAGCTGCATCAGTCCTTTTTCCCCCCCTTGTTATAACAACAAATGCTGCTTGAATGTCACACTGACCACCGGCTTCAGATTTTCACAATCTGATCGAAAAGACCTCTTGAACATCAGTACAAGATCAAAAACACAATTTCAACATTGACACATCTTTTATTTAAAAAATTGTTTTTATAAATATAAATTTATAAAAACATGAGTTTAATACTCAAGATTTCTAATATAGGGGACTCAGTTTGCATGGATCATGTTCAGTCAGAATAATGAATATTGCAGGTTATCATGATCACTAACCTGCGAATATTCTACACTACACTGATGCAGAAGACGTGCAAAGATAACTTACAAGTCACAATAAACAAATCTTTAAAGCGCACCGATTTATGACCTTTATATTTGGTGCTTACTTATGAGTATAAAAATACTATATTAGCACTCACAGAAAAAAAATCCTTCTTATTGATTACAAAGACATTTTTCACAAGCCTTATGATGGAAACTGACACAAATATTTATGTACAGTTAAGGCATAATTACGCTATAATTAAGGCACAATCTTTTTTCCCAAACATCCGCACAAACAAGTGATAAACAAGCAGAACTGTTTTCTTTTCTCATTATCGAGTTCTTTATACTGTTATCATATCCTCTTACAACTCATTCAAAGTGTTGTATTACCCATAAAAGCGGCATCATTTTAGATTAAATTCTGAATTTACAGATAACTATAAAGCCCCCGAGTCTTCTTCTTAACACTCGGGAACCAGGGCACAGTTTGGTTGTCTTAGTGGAGCTCGGGTGCTTGTTGCACAGACTGAGCTGGTAACAGAAGGTGAGTGAGCCTTTAGTGTCAGAGCTCCCAGGCTTTGCAAACTTCCTGCCAGAAGCTCATTTTACCAAGATCTTGACACGATATCTATGCAGCGTGGCTTCGTCTCCTGAGATTGGGAACAGAAGGGGGTGTTGCAGGAAAGCTGGCAAACGCTGGTTCAGCCTTCTGGAGATGTTGTGTCTCTAACCCAGTGATTCATTTGTGAAGGAATATTCCTACTCGATAACCACAAAGTCATGCCCACGCTCACGCAGCCTGAAAACTGAAATAGGTTATTCAAGTGGTTGGTCTGACAGCCATTCTGATATTTGTTTGTTGTAATACCAATCTGCATGGTAACATCTCTATTTCAGCTTATTTCTGAACTAGACCTAGTAATAACAACTTGTCAGTTTTAGCTAAAAATAAGTTTCTTTCATCAATCCAGGCAGCATCCAGTGCAAGCCCAGCATGGTGTGTGGTTTATGCTGTTTTTTTCACTCTTTTGGGCTGGCAGGAGAGACTGTCTGGTGTGAGCTGTATGGAAGCTGTCCGACTAACGCTCTAATGAGCTTAAAAGTCAGCAAGTTGAACCAGAAAGATTTTTCTTTATTCCAGTGCAAGTTACATCCTACAGCAGCTTAGGTTCTGAGCAGGGCTGTAGTCTCAGAGTTGACTGGTCGATTGTTTGGTCAATACGCTCTCATTTGGCTAAATTCTCATCAGCAAACATGCGCTGATGTTACTTTCACAAGGAGAAAAGCTCTAAATCAATAGACTTCCAGGAATGATCAATTATTATTTGCAGTGACAGGAACAAACTACCCGTGAAAATAAAGGCTGCCAGTAGCAGCATCTACATCCAGACAAAGCAAGATGAAGCTTCTCTCATAAAAAGAGAACCATGATATCTTAATGCAGCGGTCCCCAACCCCCGGGCCACGGACCGGTGAGTCGTTCGGTATCGGGCCGCGAGAGTTGAAGCTCGAGTGTGAAGTTTATGGTTTTCAGGGTTTTTATCATTAACTCAGTTTCCCTGGGTCTTTGTAGCTGTGTCTTATTTTGAAAGAAATATTTACACGTTACCATAGTGATCGGTTCGGTACGCATATGTATCGAACAATACAAAAGTTTTAATTTATTTTATCAACTTTCCTTCTGACGATGCTGTCTGTGTTGAGCGCTCAGTGGATCTGCGCTCGACAGTGCAGCCTAGGCGGAGTAGTCGAACGCAGATTCACTGAGCACAGGGCAAGCTAGCGAGACAGAAGTTAAGCTCTCCTTGCAACATGGCAAATTGAACCTCCCCCACCCTTATTCAGATGTGGCGTTTGGAACTATTTTGGTTTTCATGTGACGTATGACCCTGAAGGTAAGCGTGTCATGGACTAAAGTAAAACAGTATGTTGGATGTGCCACGCAATGCTCAACTACCTTGGTGGGAACTAGTGTGTTAGCGCAGTTTGCTCGTTAACGTGGTGGCCGTCTAGCCCCACGCACGGGGCGATCCGCGGTAGCTCGTTAATGGAGATTTGCCGTGTTGTGGCGTTAAGGTCATTTCAACGAGATTAACACTGACAGCACTAGTGGGAACACAACGAATATGACTGCACATTTACGCTCGCAAAATCCTCTGACATCGTCTTATCAATCGTTAGCTTACTATGCAAACATGACAAGTGAAATCTCCCGCAGCAAGCTTAAACATATGAGAGGTTGATCGCGCAGAGAATCGCTGAGCGTTATGTGAGTGCCTGTGTAAAAGCAGCAGGATATATATTTTAGTTCTGCTGAGCCAAATAAGACAGGTCAGGGTGAAGAAGTGACAGCCAAAGAAAAGCTTACCACAAAATGGAAAAGTTTTGTGGTAAAATCAGACAAATCAGACTATAAGGCAAAAAGAAAGTGCAGCTTTATGGTTTCATGGACAAAAGAATTTCTGTGGCTGCAATATGACGAGCTAAATATCCAGGGCTGCACATAAGTGGTCCGCAGGTGCGCATTCGCTGTCAAAATAAAAAACACGCACAAGATAAGAAGTTGCAACGCATGTTTGCGTACATAAGATTTTCAGGAGGAGGACAGACATTTGTTTAGAACTCTTAAAGATGTCGAAGAAGCAAGCTCCTTTAAGCAATTACTTTGGTGTCCCTCCACCTCCAAAGAAATGTCAGAAGGAGTCCGAACCACAAAAGAAGTGCGTATTCTCGGAAAAGTGGTTGCAGGAGGTGAGCTGGCTTCAAACAAATGATGAACGCACAGAGATGTGGTGCGGAATGTGCCGTGAAAATTTAATAAATGACAAATTAAAAAGGCATGAACATTTTTTTGTATCGAAAAAATATCGAACCGTGACACCAAAGTATCAAATCGAACTGAACCGTGAATTTTGTGTATCGTTGCACCCCTAATATATATATATATATATATATATATATATATATATATATATATATATATATATATATATATATATATATATATATATATATATATATATAAATATATATATATATATATGGAAATGGAACATTTACATAGACATAGAAATTTCTCAATTCAAACACTTTATGGCAGGAAATTATAGATTCAGGAATGTTTGTTCACTTTAATATTTTGAAAACTTCACGTCGATCCATAGCTCAATGAGGTTAACTACTCAAATCCCATCCCATGATAAGAATAGACTAAGATGTTCTACACCAGCCCCAGAGTGTAGCAATTTATTCAGACTTATTAAAATGCTACAAAGTACAGAGTCCTTTTTTTCTCTGGTTTATCTTTATCTCCCATATTTCTTTATTCATATGCACATAGCTCTTACTCTAAACACCTACACGCAAAACCTCCAGCTAAATGTAAAACATCTGAGACACATCCATGGGAGTATTGATGAAAGTCATTAACACTGAAATGTGGGAAACCAATAACTTCACTGGGCTACGATGAAAAAAAACATTACAGGCTAATGACAAATAGTCAAGGGAAATTCCTCAAGTACATTTGACTTTGAAGTAAAACCCCTGACACAAAAAAATGGAGTTTGTAAGACTTCTTCGTGCAGTTTGTCAGTATTTTATAATTTCATTCAGAGCTTGTTACGAACAACACACATACCATCTGTTTATTACACACATGTCCATGTAGCAAAAGAACAGTGTGATAGATTCATGCAATTAAAAACTGTAGTTCAGGAGGCAATAAACTTCTAATGTGGGCGGTATACCTTTTGTAATTTTATACATGCTTCAAATACAGCCATACTAGTAAAAAAACAAAAACCCCACTGTGGATCTTCACAGGATTTAAATGTGTCTTATTAGCAGCTACAAGGAAAGCAGCGTACTGAGAGCAGGGCTGTTTTTACTTTGTATCCTTCAATTCTAATTATAAAAAACAAATATAGGACAAACATTAATAATTTACAGCTAACACATCAAGATAGAAATCAGGGCACACAATAATCTGTGACATATAAACAAAATGTAGAACTAATAGCAACACAGTTACTGTACAACATTGCACTGTTCTGCTAGCCAGGTAAAATAACAGCGTGTTAAATAACAGTGAAGACTGATGGAGGATGAAGAAAAAAGAGAGAGAGCGAGAGAGAGAGAGAAAGACTGTTTTTTCTGTCATTTCTGGTCACGCTGCTTCTGTGCTCTGTTACTGCCAGCCGAACTCATGCAAAGATGACCTGGTACTCAAGCCTGTTAGGTGTTTTTTCCTGATGATGGAATCATTTGTGCAACCAAAAAAAAAGAAAGCATAACTCCAAACTGAGTTGGTTTCAAAGCTACACTTCACAGCTCTGCTGTGGAAACATCAATGCTAACGAGCCATCTGTTGACTTTGTTTAAATAATGAAAAGTGAAATTATATCCAACCAAAACACAGAACAGGCAGCCTGGTAAAGACTGCATGAACAGCCTTTAACAAGATGCCTGTTAAAGAATAGATTAGTTGTTGTTTTGGTTGTGCAGTTTTATTTACGTTTTATTCCTTTTTTACAATGACATTAATATGTTACATTTTACATACTCCTGCTAGATAAATGAATCTCTGTAAACCTATATGAAGGCCACTGATAGGGGAAAAAATAGTGATTATTATAATGATACCATGATACACTCCTAGAGTCCTTAAAAAAATACTGCGATACAAGATTTAGGTCATATTGCCCAGCACTATAACTATCCAACTGGCACTTGACTCTTTGATTCTAACTGTATCCTCTGCTTGCTTGTGTTTAATATCACTACGCACAGAATGAGAACAAGCTGCATGCTGCAAACCAGCGGTGATGAACAATTACTTTCTGGCACCAAGCAGTTTACAAAGATACAACAAATGGGCGATGAGATAGCTTATCGACTCAAACAAAAACATATAGACTTTTGAACGCATACAAATCTCGTACACTCCTGACCTTCCTCTTCCTTTCACAGCTACAAACACACACATACACACACACTGGCCGCTGGCTGAATGGTGGCCATGCTTATAAAAGTCAGGCTGACACTGATGTGTGAGCTGGAGTGAAACGATGAAATGATCTCAGGAGAAAATATGGTAAAGCTTCACAACAATTCACGTCCGCCTGCTCACAAGCATGTATGAGTGTGTCAGGAAGGATGTGCTGTTCTGTTGCATCTTCTGCTTCTGTTGAATCCTTTTCAGCACTGAGGCATATAATACAAGTGGCTCTTATACATTTCAGTAAAAAAATAAAATAAAATAAATACACACACACACACACACACACACACACACACACACATACATATTATATGTGTGTGTGTGTGTGTGTGTGTGTGTGTGTGTGTGTGTGTACACACACACACACACACACACACACACATACATATTATATATGTGTGTGTGTGTGTGTGTGTGTGTGTGTGTGTGTGTACACACACACACACACACACACATACATATTATATATTATATATCCTGTCACACATATATATAATATATACATATTATATATATGTGTGTGTGTGTGTGTGTGTGTGTGTGTGTGTGTGTGTGTGTGTATATATATACACACACACATATATATATATATATATATATATATATATATGTGTGTGTGTATATATATACACACACACACACACACACACACACACACACACACACACACACACACATATATATATATATATATATATATACACATGTATGTGTGTGTGTGTGTGTGTGTATATATATACACACACACACACACACATATATATATATATATATATATATATATATATATATATATATATATATATATATATATATATATATACATACATACAGTATATGCAGCACTACGGACAATAACTACAACCACGATTACCGACACCAACAAGCCGATCTACAATACGGCAGCAGTGATCAGTGAGATGCTTGGCTACAAGTTGAACAGCCACAAGGGGCAGTACCCTCCATGGAGAAGGAGGCTAGAGGGCAAGATCAAAGTAGCACGGAGGGAGGTTAGCCAACTATCGGAGTTGCAGAAAGGTGCGACAAAGAAGGTGCATAAGAAATACAGCAAGCTGTCCATACCTGAGGCCTTGGAAACTGCCAAGCAAAGACTCACAGCCTTGGTCAGCCGCTTGAGGAGGTACACCAGAGAGATAGAAGGCAGGAGAATAAACCAGCTGTTCTCCACAGAACCAGCAAAGGTGTACTCTCAGTGGCAAGGGAACAATAATAATAAGAGAACAGCACCACCAAGGCTGGAGACGGAGCAATACTGGAAGAGCATATGGGAGAAGGACGCAACCCATAACGGCAATGCTCAGTGGCTAGTGGATCTGAGGGCAGACCACAGCGACTTCCCTGAACAGGGTTCAGTAACCATCACAGTGGCAGATATCCAAGAAAGGGTCTCCAGTATGAAGAGTTGGACAGCACCAGGGCCCGACATGGTTCACGCCTACTGGCTAAAGAAGCTGACTGCACTCCACGAGCGTCTGGCAGCACAAATGAACCAGCTGCTAGTTAACGAGAGACACCCGGAATGGCTAACCGAAGGTCGGACGGTCCTGATCCCCAAGGACCCCAAGAAGGGACCGGTCCCCTCCAACTACCGACCAATCCGGTTGTTCAGTGATGACGCGACGAATCCTACTTCCGGGTCTAAAGTAGTCTGCGTTTAATATGGCTTTTGTGTTGTTAACATGTTTAATGTTATGTATTTTCTTCTATTTTATCTCAAAAAGCTCCTAAAACAGTCAGTGATCCCTGTTGACCTCCCTCGGCTTTTATTACCGCTAATCATTTATTTAAGCTCAGTTTTTAAAACCTTAGGATGTAACTACAGCCCAGCCCATGCAGCAGCATGAATGACTAACCTCGTATTGTGGATGGATTATCTCAGTTGTTCTCCTGGCTGAAGTTTGGTCCTTTTACAGCATCCTGCCATGCGATTACATTTGTTCCTGACCACCGTGAACACACACGTTAACTTTTATCGAGTGGAAAAAAAGTTAGCTTGTTTATATTATGCTAACATAGCTGTGTCGCTAGCGGTCACGTAGCACATCATTATATACCAGCTAGCCAAACTTCAGTAACCCTACAAACGTCACTGCTGTTTAGTTTTCTGTCTTCATTTATGCTGGAAGTGATAACAGAGCTGTACGTTTTAATTTGTTTCCAAAACCCCGCAGTCAGGACATGCTATATTGTATTTAGATAGAAGCTAGCGAGCTAACTCCCTGCTAACTTCTAACTCCGTTAAATGTCATAAATTCCGTTTTCATGGATGCCTGGATGTTAAAGATGAAAGACTTTAGACAGTTTTTCAACTCTCAGTAATGCCACAGTGATCGTTTGATATATGGAGCTGCAGCGGAGTTTAGACCCAGACACGGCTAGTGACGTCAGACTGAACAATCGGATAACCTGCCTCAGTACTACATGGAAGCTCCTGTCAGGCATCATATCGGCTAAGATGAACAGGCACATGGGTCAATACATGAGCGGGACACAGAAAGGAATTGGCAAGAATACCAGAGGCGCAAAACACCAGCTACTGGTAGACAGAACAATCAGCCGAGACTGCAAGACCAGACTGACCAACCTGTGCACTGCCTGGATTGATTACAAGAAGGCCTATGACTCAATGCCCCACAGCTGGATACTGGAATGCCTAGAATTGTACAAGATCAATGGGACCCTAAGAGCCTTCATCAGGAACTCAATGGGGATGTGGCGTACAACACTAGAGGCCAACTCCAAGCCCATCGCACAAGTCACCATCAAGTGCCGGATCTACCAAAGAGATGCTCTGTCCCCACTGCTGTTCTGCATAGGCCTGAACCCCCTCAGTGAGATCATTAACAAGACTGGCTACGGATACCGACTACGGAACGGAGCAGTTGTCAGCCACCTCCTGCACATGGATGACATCAAGCTGTATGCCAAGAGTGAACGAGACATCGATTCACTGATCCACACTACCAGGCTATACAGCAATGACATTGGAATGTCGTTCGGACTGGAGAAGTGTAGTCGGATGGTAACAAAGAGAGGGAAGGTAGTCAGAACTGAGGGGATTGAACTACCAGAAGGCAACATTGCAGACATAGAGGACAGTTACAAGTACCTGGGGATCCCGCAGGCGAATGGGAACCATGAAGAGGCCGCTAGAAAAGCTGCAACCACCAAGTACCTGCAGAGGGTCAGGCAAGTCCTGAGGAGTCAGCTGAATGGTAAGAACAAGATCCGGGCCATCAACACGTACGCCCTGCCCGTGATCAGGTACCCTGCTGGGGTAATAGGCTGGCCAAAGGAGGAGATAGAAGCCACTGACATAAAGACAAGAAAGCTCCTTACCATGCATGGAGGGTTTCACCCCAAGTCCAGCACCCTGAGGCTGTACGCTAAGCGGAAGGAAGGGGGCCGGGGACTGGTGAGTGTCAGCACCACAGTCCAGGATGAGACAACGAACATCCAAGAATACATTGGGAAGATGGCCCCAACTGACTGAGTGCTCAGTGAATACCTCAGGCAGCAGAAACCCAAGAAAGAGGAGGGAAACGAGGAACCATCATGGAAGGACAGGGCCCTGCACGGTATGTACCACCGGCAGATAGAGGAGGTGGCTGATATCCAGAAATCCTACCAGTGGCTGGACAAAGCTGGACTGAAAGACAGCACAGAGGCACTAATCATGGCAGCACAAGAACAAGCTCTGAGCACAAGATCCATAGAGGCTGGGGTCTATCACACCAGGCAAGACCCCAGGTGCAGGCTGTGTAAAGATGCCCCAGAGACAATCCAGCACATAACAGCAGGGTGCAAGATGCTAGCAGGCAAGGCATACATGGAACGCCATAACCAAGTGGCCGGCATAGTGTACAGGAACATCTGTGCCGAGTATAACCTGGAAGTCCCGAGGTCAAAATGGGAGATGCCCCCAAGGGTGGTGGAGAATGACCGAGCTAAGATCCTGTGGGACTTCCAGATACAGACGGACAAAATGGTGGTGGCTAACCAACCGGACATAGTGGTGGTAGACAAACAGAAGAAGACGGCCGTAGTGATCGATGTAGCGGTTCCGAATGACAGCAATATCAGAAAGAAGGAACACGAGAAGCTGGAGAAATACCAAGGGCTCAGAGAAGAGCTCGAGAGGATGTGGAGGGTGAAGGTAACGGTGGTCCCCGTGGTAATTGGGGCACTAGGTGCGGTGACTCCCAAGCTAGGCGAGTGGCTCCAGCAGATCCCGGGAATAACATCGGAGATCTCTGTCCAGAAGAGCGCAGTCCTGGGAACAGCTAAGATACTGCGCAGGACCCTCAAGCTCCCAGGTCTCTGGTAGAGGACCCGAGCTTGAAGGATAAACCACCCGCAGGGGTGTGCTGGGTGTTTTATATATATTTAAATATATATATATTGAAAGGCTTTACAAAGTCACTATACGTGCTGAACTGGTACTCAGATAATTGTATCAGTTGTATCTGCCTTACATGGGGACCAGTTCAGAAATTAAACTTGCACTGGAATATTAATTTGACAGTAACAAGTGGACATACACATATTCTTTTTTTTTTTTAAAAATATAATCTTAATGTGCATGTCAGCATGAGCTACTTTGTGCGTACAGAAGAGAACAGAATCTCATAAATCCTACTTTCTTACGATAAGCATATATAAAAATCTAAATCTGTCATGGCCCACGCAGTATCTCACTGATAATCTCCATTACCAATTACAGGGTGATATGCTACAGCTTAACATGAAAGCAGCAATTAATCTGCTAACACCGGTCAGTGGATCACTGCTGTTGAGAGAAAATATTGCTTATGGGGATGCAACTGCATGCACAACACAGCCAATGTATTCCGGTCAATTATTTTTAACTGAGCTATAATCTTCACTCATTTTTTGTGAGATGAACGTCAAATGTAGTTTTGACTGTTTCATGATCCCAGGACTTTTTTCTTCTCACAGTAGCACAAATAAAAGCCTTAGACAGCCCCAGTGGAGACAGACTCGCCTACAGTTTCTTTTTCTCAGAGCTTTATTACTTATTATTTTCTGTTACGTTTTATAAGGAGAAGGAGATAGGAAGGGTGTCTCATTTCCCTGAAAACAAGTGCTTCTTTAGACAGAAATAGCAAGATTTTACTTTTTTGAGATTGTAGACAGGTGTCAGTGCAGACAGAGTGGGATCACTAACAACTAGCACAACACAAGCAGCTACAAACCTTCAAGAACTGACAATATTTTTCATGTTTGCTACAAACACAATCTTTCATCTGCTCTTTCTGAGGTACAAATTTTTTTTTAAAAAAAGACAAGAGCCTTAAAAGTGACAGACAAAGCGCACAAGGACAGGATATCACAACTGTGATGAGCAAACAGCTCTACAGTTTTTAATAAACAGAGTATTCTGGTAATCAGGTCAGTTTTTTATCTTGCAAAAAAAGCGGAATAATGAGAAAATATTAAAGATTTCTTTGACAATCTCTTTGTCATAAAAGTTGACTGAATAAACCTGGGGGTTTTTGGAGCAGAAAAAAGCAATGAATGTCACCTTGGTCTCTGGGGAAATGTGAATGCCATGGGGCCTTGGGTTTTGTGGTTATAACTTATTGATCACAAAGCAAAGTACAAGTCTAACCTCCCAGCTTTTTCCTATATGGATCCAAAGAGCACAATTTTTGTTTTTTTACCTGCATTTGTGAAGTAGCACATCTCAATCAACCTACTGGAATTTGCTCTTTTTATGCCAACTTTTTTGTGAATACAGTTTTGTACAGCCGTTCACATTTCACAATACTTAGGTCACTTTTGCAAAACTCTTCACACAATTCTCCTAACTGACCTTCAGCTTGGCAAAGCAGTTCATTTCACATTCAAAATGCACTACAACTACCAAAACACTTTATTCAGGTCTCAAATAAACTCATTCTTCCAGAACACTAGCAAAGGTTGACAGTCGACAAACACACTTTGTCACCCACAAAACAATGACCTAAAAAACACTAACAACATGTAGCATTACACAGTGTTTTCTTGTGTAAAACAAGGACACATCTCTCTTTATAATTTCAATATATGTTACTGGAATGAATCAGACATCATGCAGAATTCGTTAATATTTGTTTATGTATTTTTATTTTTTTGCACTAAGTAATCCCAAAATACAAGAATTTGTATACACACCATCCACTGATACACATACAATAGTAATGCTAATCTACTCGGTCTTCTCCATTTGGCCGCAGGTTCTCATCCACATCACATCTTATGTCATCTAGGGCAATACACCTAGGAAATAATCTTCTGGCATGCCAGAATTGAAAGAGTTGAAAAATTGAAGGAGTAACACCTGTGTAGATGTTCATCTACAATGAGAATCAGCTGTGGCTGGTTAAACTGCATTTTTAGATTTAAAATATGTTTCACTAAAATATTGCTGTTGGATTTTGCTGTCTTTTTAAGTTTTGCATTGTGTTATTGTTTTGGCCATAAGTTTAACAGTTTTGAAAACAGTATGTAAGTACATGCAAAATGTCCTGTACGTACAAAGATTTTTGGCAGTTGTTGTGTCTGAGTGAGAAAATAATTCATGAAATTTGAGAGATGTAGTCATTGAATGCATTTTGTGCCAAAACAATGATAACTGGTCCTCAGTTTAGCCCACATAGACTTCTGTTGTGCTCACTGTGTGAGGAGTTTTGCAAAAGTGATCTAAGTATTGAGAAATGTGTCCTAGCGTCTGTAAAAAACTGTAAATGAATGATAACCTTTTGGGGAGGATCTACTGCTACAAAATATATTGAAGGTTTGCAACCCTAGCACCCATTCTGGCCTTTTTTGGAGCAAACAGAGGAAAGCACCTTTCTCTATGGCACTTGGATCAAATTAACCAAATTATTGAACCAGCTCGGATTCTGCCTGGCAACTTTCCAGCGTCAGTCCAAACATGTCCTGTTTGGTCTGAATAAATAGCTCCATCTTCCTGGAAGTCAGAACGAGGGCAAGCTATGGTTTCCCTGATCTAAGCTCTTTTTGACACAGTAAGCAGAGCTGGGACATGAGAAGGGGACAGGCAGGGTTGTGTATGTGTGTGTGTGTGTGTGTGTGTGTGTGTGTGTGTGTGTGTGTGTGTGTGTGTGTGTGTGTGTGTGTGTGTGTGCGTGTGTGTGTGTGTGTGTGTGTGTGTGTGTGTGTGGGTGGGTGCAAGGATGTGTGCACACTTTTGAATGAGTGTATTAGAGGACAAAACAGTAAAAGAGTGAGATGAAGGAGCAGGAATTAGTTTAGTTGCCTCTACTTTACCTAAACTGGTTATCAGCATGTGCTCTGTAAACATCATATGCTTGTGTGCGCCTGTGCATAAACAACTGCATACGAGGGAGAGCTGCCAGTGATTGGCAGTATCCGAGTGATAGAGCAGGCGGGCATCCAAACTGTTAAACAAAGGATAATACATTTACTCCTTCAGTAAATGTGGTGTTGCAACACCTACTAACAAACCCAACCATTCAATGAAAAAGTACATTCTTAAACCTGCACCATCTTCTGCCACTATCTCCCCTTTCCTGGTAAATCCAGCACCACCTATGCAAGTAATGCAGAATATGCAGAAATGTAGTGGACTTCTGAAAGCTTCCATCTTACACCAAATACAGTGTGATATTTTAAAAGTGGAGCAACACACTGTTCTGATATTTTTTCCCCACCATTTTGACAAATGTTAGTCTAGCGCATTAGTAAAAGGAGAAGGTTTATATTTATTGTTCATATCCAATGTGCTGTTTGCCCGTTGTAAATGGAACAGCAAACGCCCAAGCGCTTGGGTCCAGCACAGGAAGACAGCCCAGATATCCAACAATTCACAAAGAGACAGGCAAGGATCCAAAAATCCAACAAACAAAATTTACAGGAATAAGCCAAAGATAGTGATCAAACATCTGGCAAGAGATCATACCAAAAAAAAGACAAAGACACAAGAAAATGCTAGTAAGCTTGACACAATGCTTTGATAATCTAGGAGGGAACAAATTAAAGGAATGGCTATATATTGGTGGGAATTGATAAATTGAATTGATAAAAGGTTATCACAATAATTAAGACATTATATGGATGATCATTTTCTGAAGGAAATCGTTAATACTTTCCCAACACTTATCTGGACTTTATCTCAATTTGTAGAACAAGGGTTGTGTAAATGCCACACTAAGTGGTTTACAATATATGGATGCAAACAATTTAGCTCTTCTTGGAAATGCCACTGCAAATAATTCATTCATTATTTAATATACAATTGACTAAAATCATAATGTAACCACAACAGGCCATTTTTTAGATAGACTCACTGTTATTTCTACAGACTCAACAATGAATCATATAATGAAGGCTGCCTTTGTGTCGTTATAAAGCAGCCACGAAACACCCCCCCCCCCCCCCCCCCCCCCCCGAAATAAAACAAAGTTCACGTTAACAGTAACTTGAAATCCCATCCTCTGAAACACTAATTTCAGCTTCAGTGTCCCTGTACAGCGGTGGTACAGCGCTATGGTGCAGTAAACCTTACATGGCCATCTCTTGCACTGTTTCTGTCTTTCCTGGTTCTCTCTCCGCCTCTGTGTGTTTTCTCTCTTTGTCTCCGTATCTCGTATCCGGTGTCTCTGTCACCCAGAACTATTCCTGGATTCCTGAGGTGAAGGAAGCAGGAATGGCTGATGTGGCTGTTGGCAGTAGCATTTTTTTGTGTCTCTTTTCTGTCTGCACACTTTTTATAAAACACACGCAGAGACAATATTCTTGCGTTGATGACTTTGTTCCTTTACCAAGTGGGGAAGATGTTTCCTTGTGTTTGTGAGACAAAAGCCTTTCTTGTTAATGCACATGGGTGTGTTTGCATGTGTACATTTGCATATGTGTGGCACACGACACAGCTGAAACTGAGATATGGTCAGGCGGATGGATCGGAGTTAGCAGGTTCTTTATTATTGTGTATGGAGGAATATTCAAAACAGTAGCACACTCTCATGTTATCTGCCCTTTGCACAGTCTCACCTGCACTACAGCACCTCTGGGACTGTCCTCAACTCCCTGTTGTGCTTACTGGAACCTTGGCAGCCAGCTTCCATATCAGCCAATTAGGAAAGCTTTTACTAAAGCTCTGGCCAATTGAATTAAAGCTACATTTCCTTGCCAGATGAGACTCTAAATGTGCTGCTGTATGCTAGAATCTGAGAACTGGTGGAAAGACTCCTGTTTCACTGATAGGCAGTGGGCACCAAAACACACTCAAATGCTGCAGAGGTAGCAGCAGGAGAGAGAGACGTCCCGTGACATTGCTGTGTCTCCTCTTATTACTGAGTGAGTGTTACTGAGATTCCAAACTGTTTAAACTGAGCACATAACATAAAGCACACCAGAGCCCAAGCTGCTGAAGGACCATGACGCCATTCCCAGGCGTACATAAAACAGATGCAGAAGAAAGAGAGCTGAACCGAGGGACACATTTAGAGGTGACAGGAATCAGGCAAGTGGAGTGAATACACAAGGAACAGACAAGCTACAATATGATAAAGCCAATAAACCTACATCTCAGGCAAATGGCTATTCTCGCCTTCAAAACTCTCTCAAACAACCTGGTTAAAATATGTCGTCATATAAGCTTGTCAGTATTGACAGTAATACTGACAACACTATTTAGTAAGTGTCTTGATTCATGCTCAATCATCCAGGTAAGTAAATCCCAAAAGGTTGATTCTGTTCATATGGACTTTTTAATGAGAAGGCCATACACTGTCATTCATACAACGCTGACCTAACAACAACACAAACTGAAGGAATTAGATAAAAGATAAGCTTTTGCCTCTGACATTTGAATGAAAAATCACAAAAATTAGTTTTGCTATGTTGGCGATATAATATGAATCCTTAACAAGTTCAGAAAGTCAAAATGTTGTGAATAAACACACAAAAGCAAGGTCCAAAATGATAATTAACTTAAAAAATCCTACATAAACAACATGTACAGTATAACCGCTCATACCAAATGGTATCATCTAAGGGCTCCAGTCCTTAGGGTTCCAGTTGTTTATTTGATAATGAGAGGCACACAGGTCAGTAGAAACTGATATCAGTTGCATCTATGATCATTCATATTTTAATTTAATGCACTTTTACTTTGTTCAGTAATTTTGATTTTGGTTTGATTGCTTTTTGGATGAATGAATGAATGAATGAATGAATGAATGAATGAATTGATTTTTGATGAAATCATCATCATTTAATGTATCTGACAATGGAAAATGATTCACAGATTGGTCCACTCAGACATCTCAATTGCTGACTATGTGGAGATCTCTGAGGATCTAGCTTCAGTTCATATAAAAATTAAAAAACAAATGTTAAAAACTGCAATCTTTAAAATACTCTTGAACCTGGAATTTCTCTTTATCTCTGTAAATATAACAATTTCTCTTGTGACAACCTCAGAAGCTCTATAGGGATGTCAATTTATGATTATGCGTTACAAAAGTAAAACTTAGTGTGGATGTTGGGAAAAAAAACAAAATGGTCTTTGACAGTGTGGAATATATTTAGAAAAAAGAACCTGTCAAAAACCACTATTTTATGGTTTATGGCTGATATTAAATTGTCACTCTGCTGTGTCTCTATTTGTCTTTGCTATGTGTGCTCAGTCTATCTACTAGTGTTGCCAGTTCTCTATGTGTCCTTAATCTGGGTATCTGGTCCCAAGTAAGTTCCATTAGTGGAAATTAAATCCATTTTCAAATCCACTGAAGCAATCCAAATCCACTGGGTGCGCTTCAATCGCCTTCCAGATTCTAGGGAAATCAAACACCAAGGGCTAAATGGTAAAACGCCCTACTTTAAATAAAAAAAAACACGGGGTTTATGTCTCAGGAATGTGAAATATAGGCATATCAATAGCGATAGTATAGTGGAAATTTCCATTTTAGGGCCATAATGTCACCTGAGCTAAATATATTCATATATATATGAATATATGTATATATATATATATTAGGGGTGCAACGATATTCGTATCGATATTGAACCGTTCGATACAGTGCTTTCGGTTCGGTACGCATATGTATCGAACAATACAACATTTGTAATTTATTTTATCAACTTTCCTTCTGACGATGCTGTCTGTGTTGAGCGCTCAGTGAATCTGCGTTCGACTACTCTGCCTAGGCTGCACTGTCGAGCGCAGATCCACTGAGCGCTCAACACAGACAGCATAGTCAGAAGGAAGAGCGCAGGGCAAGCTAGCAAGACAGAAGTTAAGCTCTCCTTGCAACATGGACCTCCCCCACCCTCATTCAGATCTGGCGTTTGGAATTATTTTGGTTTTCATGTGACGTATGACCCTGAAGGTAAGCGAGCCATGGACTAAAGTAAAACAGTATGTTGGATGTGCCATGCAATGCTCAATTACATGGGTGGGAACTAGTGTGTTAGCGCAGTTAGCTCGTTAAAGTGTTGGCCGTCTAGCCCCATGCACGGGGCGATCGGCGGTAGCTCGTTAACGGAGATTTGCCGTGTTGTGGCGTTAAGGTCATTTCAACGAGATTAACCTGAAAGCACTAGTGGGAACACAACGAATATGACAGCACATTTACGCCGACATCATCCTAGTGTAAAGACAAAAACAACTAACTAACTTTAGCCGAGTCATTTGGACAGCTGTTAGCACATGATTCTCCTTATGCTGCTGAGAATATAGCCCAGAAGAAGCGGATAGTATAGCTTTTATTTTGGAAAGAGACATTTCTCTGTAATAAACTCTCTTTTCCAAAGATGAGTGATTCCTCAATCAGATACAGGGCTTGCAATATCGCTAGCCCGACGTCCTGGAGCTAGCGATTTTTTCAGTCGGGCTACCAAAATCTATCTCTTCCCTGCCCGTCGGGCTATTGTAGGAAGGAAAAATATATGGCAATGCTTTTGCATTCTTTCAGAAATGTAGCTGGGTAATTATGTCATTGGCATCGGTGAGCCACTGTCAATATGTGACATATTGAAATCGCGTTTGAATTTGCGCTTGTTTTTTTGCTTTCACTTTGCAATCGTGCGAACTGTGTATAGAGAGCGACAGCACTGATCTGTGAGTGATGATAATTTGTGCACCAATTCCTCTGACATTGTCTTATTAATCGTTAGCTTACTACGCAAACATGACAAGTGAAATCTCCCGCAGCAAGCTTAAACATGTGAGAGGTTGATCGCGCAGAGAATCGCTGAGCTTATGTGAGTGCGTGTGTAAAAGCAGCAGGATATATATTTTAGTTCTGTTGAGCCAAATAAGACAGGTCAGGGTGAAGTAGTGACAGCCAAAGAAAAGCTTACCACAAAACGGAGAAGTTATGACAAATCAGACTATAAGGCAAAAAGAAAGTGCAGCTTTATGGTTTCATGGACAAAAGAATTTCTGTGGCTGCAATATGACGAGCTAAATAACCAGGGCTGCACATAAGTGGTCCGCAGGTGCGCATTCGCTGTCAAAATAAAAAACACGCACAAGGGTTAGGGTTAAATTTAAAAACTGTACTTTTAAGTTAAAATATATATTTATAATTTTAATAAATGACAAATTAAAAAGGCATGAACATTTTTTTTGTATCGAAAAAATATCGAACCGTGACACCAAAGTATCGAACCGAACCGAACCGTGAATTTTGTGTATCGTTGCACCCCTAATATATATATATATATGTCTAGATTCAAAGTTGAAACATCTATGCCTGTTTCATCTTTGAAACCCCCCACCCCCACAAAAAATGCTTTAAAAAAAGTCTGAGATGTCAAGGGGGAATTATGAAGAAAAGGGGAATCAGGGAAATCTGGAATATCAAAAAAGGAACAGCAAGGGAAAACAATGCTTAAAAGAAGGAGGAGGAAACAAAGACAGACTGCAGGGTGATCATACAATAACAGCTCACTCTTTCCCTCCTTCTCATCCTTTTATCTTGTCAATACTCAGAGTTCACTGCAAAGTCAATGCTTGGGCGAAGGAGTCCACGAAAGTGCTGGAGGGGCCTGGAGCGCACGCATGCACACACACAGACACAAGCATACGCACACTTTTTCAGCCTAACCTATGTAATGCTCACTTTGTAGGGCTGCAGGCAGATATTTGTCCACTGCAGTAAATAGCCGTGTACGACCACACAAATAAAGAAGTAAGGATGTAATAATCCTGTCTCCCCCTCTCTCCAACACGTTCACAAAGTCTACTGTGTGCAGTACAAGACGAGCATTATACGGCTGTAACAAGTAAGGACTAAAGAAGCCTGTGTTGCCTCTCAATAAATCAACTCCATTTAGGCGAGAGAGGCAACAAAGGCACCCCACATTTCCACATAACCAGGACAGGTGTGGCTGAGTGTGTCAGCAAGGGGCACCTCCTGCACACGAAAGCAGGTTGGAGAAGGGTGGAGCAAATAAAAATAACCTCAAGGCAACAGGCCATTAGTCAAGCATGAGGACCACCAGACACAAAGAAACGATAAGACAAATGAGAAGCACTGGAGAATAGCAGAGAGCAAAAGCAGCTCAATTCACCAGTCAATAAAAAGAGAAACAAACTATCTGCACATAACGAAAAAAAAAATTAACAAGAGGAGAAATATTGCAGCATCAGACGAAACAAGTTAGAAAGTTCTGCGTGGTACTGCATGCTGGTAGGTGTGAAGACCTTTGAACGCTGACAAGCTGACACGCCTGCTGTGGTCTTTCGAGTTGTTCCAACACCGGGAAATGAGGCGCACGTTTACGGTTTAATGCGTGGGGTTTTTTGTTGTTGTTTTTTTGGTATGCCAACAAACTGGTTGAGCAAGACGGGAGAGCAGTTCAGCATTTTCTTCCTCTCTGTCACTCGCTCGATGACGGGCATGCACGCACACGTATAGACACACTCGCGTAATAGGACACATATACACACACAAAACAGGAGGTATATGTATGTAAGGAAGTAGCCAGTTAACCTCAGTGATGAAACTTTGATCACTTACTTTTGGTTCCCTAAATCTATGCCCCCGTGAAGGCTAAAGGTGCATTTAAAAAAAAGGAAGTAGTTAAGTAACATAGCAATTTAAAAAAAATGCATTTAACACTTCAGGAAGACTTACCCCAAAAACCGCAGAAGAAGGGTTTGATAAAATATTACAGCTAAACAATTGAGACCTTTGTGCCAACGGTATAGCCTACATATCTTACAGTCAAGTGCGGAAGTGGGCTATCAGACACCTGCTATAAAAGATGAACTACAGTCGACCGACACCATCTGGCTTCATTGTCTTATTCTTCAAAGAACGGTTAATTTTTGAGACTCAAACATGTCTGACTGAAAACGTAACACGCTCAGTAACAGTAACATTAATAAAGTTTATAGTGTACGTAGTTCCTCTTTTTGCTTTTTTGACAAGGAAAAGCGAAAGCAAAATTAAAAAAATTAAAAAAAAATTATTTAATGCCAGTTAACTTAACCACAACCAACCGACAGGGAGAGATAAATTGTTCAAACTCTTGCTACTAGATTCTCAACTCTGCCTGGACGGCGCGCCGTAGAAAGGCGTCAGAAAACATCAAGAAAATACTTACGAGGTTGGCAAATGGGCTGCTGGGAGTCCGTCAATGACTCAAAAAACCCCACAAAAATATATATCCGAGCAAAGACAAAACAAACCCGATAAACAAAGCTCAGTCCAACACGTGAGCGAGACGAGCTGTCACCGTCCACTCGCGACGAAGAGAATAAAAAAAAATCACGAGCGCCTTGACAACCTGGGCAGCGAGCGAGCGCGAGCCCGGAGCCGCCTGCTGGTCTATCCCGCCTCGCAAGACACGAGAGCGGAGCCAAAGAGAGGGAGAAATCTCCGGAGATGAATGGCGGGAGTGCGCAGGCGCGGACGAGGGGGGGTCGACTCATTCCGCTGGAGTCGGGCTGTGAAGAAGGCAAGTGCAGAAGTGCCGCATGTATGTAATCTATAGCCTACTACTAGCTCTCCGTACCAGGAAGGGATTTTAGAGGGGGAAAAAAATACGTGACAGCGTAAACAGCCGCTGATATATGGCGATAAAGCTATTCCTCAACCCATATGCAGACACACATAGCCTATATATACATTTACACACACAAAGAGAAAAAGACAAGATACGAGCTTCTAACTGAGCTTTTTCATTAATGTATAGCCTGTGCAGCTAATGACATTACTTTGAGAGGTTAGGCAAGAATTCACCGCAGATTCATTTATATTTACTAAATCTAATATATGTGATATCTAATCTGAGGCTTGTAAAAAAGAAAAGTCGATTGTGTCCATTAACACAATCAATTTTAAATAAAACAGAAAATCAGATGTAAGATGCTGAGTAAACAAGTCAGCATGAAAGAAAAAGTACGAGTGCTTGTTTAGTGATTTCTTTTTGTAGTTGAAAGCATTAAATACGACTTTACTGCCAAAACAACAGAGTCAAAAAAAAAAAAAAAAAACTGAGCAAAGAAACTGATTTAAAAAGCATATGAGGAGCTATAGCCTATCTTCTCCAGGGCTCCCTCTCCATCCACGAGAGGCATTAGCTACTCTCTCTCTCTCCCCCCAGACAGTCTTATAAATAATTCAGCAAAAAAAGCTTATTCCTCAGCCTGGCTGCATGCAGCACCAAAAAGCCTCTCACGCTCCCCGGTGCCACAGCGTCAGTCTATGCTGGCGTTACCAATTAAGCTAAAATAAATCTAGAAGCAAAATAAAGTTCAATCAACATTCTTGTTTCGCAAATGGCTGTGGAAGATCAGCCAGATCAGCCGGGGATTACGAGGCTGCTGTCAACTATCAATAGCCTCATGTGCCTGGAAGAGACAAGGGGGAGAGGGGAAAAAGAGGAGCTGGAGGAGGAGGGGGGGGGGGGTCTGAGTTTCAATGCGTAGACGGTGCAGGGCAACCGAGGATGCTGTTTGTCCTGTCCGCGGATCTGATCGGAGGAGAGCAGAGAGTCAACCCGCAAGAGACAACAAATGAATCCAAGACATCCCGTCCCAAAGCTGCGCATCTGAATTGCTACATGCGGAGCTGGTGAGGGGAGATGAAGGGAGTGAAGGGGGAGTGTAAAGCCAGGACAAAAAGCAATTTACCTGCACACTGCTCCCGTTCAGCCTGCCGTTATTACTTCCCCACTCAGTGTGGCTTTCAGGGCTGCCGCTCACTCAGAGGTGCCCGCCGCTGAACGGGAATTTAGACGACGGGATTTGTTCACGTGGCCCCGTTCGGTGCTCCTAATTGGCGGAGCTCCTGGAGCTGCTGCTCCATTCGCACCTGTGCAGCAAACGGTGCAGCCGACAGCGGTTCACGGAAGAGAGGCAGGTGCAGGAGAGGAGAGAGAGAAGGGAAGCAGTCTGGCAAAAGGTACAACCTCTCGTAACAGTCTAATGCAACTCTTCCTCCTTGTTTTGTTTAATTTAAATAGATTCAATTTTATTTATGTAGCGCCAAATCACAACAACAGCTTTATATTGTAAAGAAAGTACACCAACAAACATGCAGAGAAAACCCCAACAGCCAGACGACCCCCACTGAGCAAGCATAAGGCAACAATGGTAAGGGTTGGGGTGTTGGGTGGAAGAAAGGATAAAGAGACACTAAGTTTAATTAAACTCCCTGAATAAGTCGGTCACATAACTAACAGCTGAAGCATACTACAGACAAATATTTTAGTTTTTTTTAGCTTTCTTTTGCAGTGTTGGCTCAATATGAGATATGAGATACATCTGTTACACATCTGCACAGCAGAAGAATTTCCGTGGCTGTCGTTTGAGCAACTTGGCCTTATCCACATCCATGAGCACATGAAATCCTAACAGGGCCACATATAGCTAACAGTAGTGTATTTACAGCAATGCATGAGTGCATTTGATTTACAGTAATTGGTGCCTAGTGTAGCCCACAGGTGCTTCTGCCACATGCATAACAACGCACAACATATTTGCAATATGCTATGCATTAAATACTGTATTTCTGCTTGAGACTTCTAAACAAGGCTGCAGCAAACCTCAGTATGTACAGCCAAACCTTTATTCCTTTAACACATGCACACACAATACACGCGCACCATACACACGCTGTTATTCATCTACCTACCTAGGCCACAGCATAGTAGCAGTCAATGGTGCGGGAGTATTTTTAGATCTTATGTGGGTTGCAGATGCTGCTGTACTCAACCGGGTCATAGCAAACAGAAATCTGTTTTCACTGTAACATTCAGTGCCTTTTGATTTCCTGTCAGATTTCCCCATCCTGTCAACATGTGCTTTGCCTTCCATCTTCTTCTTGTGCAAAGATCTGTATTACCACTTTCACCTGAGCACACCTGTCTGAATGTGGTCATAAGTCGTAATCTGTTAAAAAAAAATCTGTAATTTTCAGTTTTCTTCACAGCTACTGGCAGATTGGCCTCCAGGCTGTTGGCAATAATGTACCTCTGTGTTCTCCCCCCCCCACTCAGTTTTGGCCTGAATTAAAAGCATGTTGGGTTTTTTAGGGCAACATAGGGCATTTATAATTGACTGTGATAAATCTGGCTATGTTGCAGTTCCAACTGCAGATAATTCACAGTGAATCATCTTACAAGCTTGTGTAAATCTTCAAGACATTTCAAAATTCAAGCCGCTGAAGTCGGTTTTATAACACACCTTGATGTAGGTTGGAATAACTAGTTGTCACGGCATCCTTGAACACTACTCATGTTTCCAGACTGGAGGGGTTCCCTTGGTTTTTGGAGTCAGGGGGTGGAGAGTTATTATCTGGGAGAACAAAAGCTGAAGAGCAGAGAACGCAGCAGTCTTCGCCTCCTTGTGTTTCCGTCTATCCTTTCCTTCATCCGCCCCCATCATCTCTCCACCTCCCCCCCCCCCCCCCCCCCCCCCCCCCCCCGCCCCCCAACACATCACCACAAACGCCTGCCATCTGACACCCCTCTAAGGAGTTCTTTAGTTGTCTTCTAAACACACAGGCACACACAGACACACATATGAATTGCTGGTAGTGAAGATGAGCTCCTATGTTCTCAATCCAAGGCAGCAAACTGGGCCAAATGGCACAGAGAGAAACAGACGGAAGGACAGACAGAGAGACACTCTCTTTCAGTGCTTTAATCGAGCCTATGTGCACCTCAAAAAAGAGGGGAAAGATTGAGAGGGACTTGGTGTTTGTGGACCATATAGTGAAGGTCACAGCATGTGTGCACAAACCGTTGGTCATTTGGTTCAATGCCACATGGCTGTCTGACCACAAGCTGGACACAGGGAGCTGTGTGTGTGCGCGAGGAGCCTTGCTGGGGCCGGACAGAACTTCGACGGGTAGCAGATGGTGGTGCCAGCGTGGGATGGACATGAGAGCAAGGTGGACTCACACACATGGATGAACACAGGCGGCCCTGCCTGTGGTTAGACAGCCAGTGTTGCCAGGAAGCGTTTCAATAAATGCTAATCTGACTATCAT
The DNA here is from genome assembly GCF_057381845.1 of Rhamphochromis longiceps. Classification (NCBI taxonomy): domain Eukaryota; kingdom Metazoa; phylum Chordata; class Actinopteri; order Cichliformes; family Cichlidae; genus Rhamphochromis; species Rhamphochromis longiceps. The sequence continues at coordinate 41,613,619 of NC_140563.1, forward strand.
ACTCCACCACCCTTTGTGATTGTTAACAAACATGTAGAGTTTTATCATTCCTGTGTCCTAATTACTTCTGATCATTATGCAGACCACACTTCTAATTTTTGCTTTCTAATTAAAAAAGTTACCTCAGCGTATTACCGAAGAGATGACATGTCACCGTTAACAAAGAAATAATCAGCGTTGATAAAAGAAGGCTGTTTAATGCAGCACAATAGTCAGGCAGCCGGTAAGATGTCTGTGAAACCCTAATTTGTTTAAATATAGGATGAGTTTCACAATTAAAACAAAACCCTTTTGTCAAAACTGATGCACATTATACACACAGACAAACTTATTCAAAGCACAAACATACAGCTCCCCGGGCGCACACATATAAAAACATCTTCATGGGACTAAGGCTGAGCAGCTGTCTGGGGAGTGCGGGACATCTCTATTGTTGGAGTGTGATGGATGAGATGGGAGATTTGAATGCAGAGCTGAAGACTATAGACCGAGAGGCAAATTTCCTCTGCCTATAACGTGTACCTTCATTACTGCAGTCAATGGAAAAAGATGTTTTTCCTTTTTCCATCTCTCCTAAGGTGAGCACAAAGGCTGTTAAATTAGGGTCACACAGAATGAGCAGATGATGACATGACACTTCGACAACACTGGTGTTGTGTGAGGGAGATGGATTTATTTTGAGTTCATGTGCTTCGGTGCAGTTGTTTCCTATATGCATGAAAACATGTCTGGCTAGCTTTGTGAGGCAAACATGTTTGACCTTCCCTCTCCACTTACAATGTTGTAATAATTGCAAACAACGCACTTATCCTCAACCATAATCCCAATCCTAAACTTAGATCTGAAATTAAACCCCAAGTCTTAACCTCAAACTCTCAAAGCTCTTTGAAATAGTGTCAGCTAAAATGACTTTACTTTTCCAAAATGTCTACAACTCAGTGCTCACAAAAGAGGCCATGCAAATTCACCCACAGACACAAACACACAGTGTGGCTTGTGGGTAAAATAACGTGTGGACATCTGTTGCCAGTGACAGGCAATGGTAAGGTGAGATCGTGCTCTTGCCCCCACCCGAAACCTCACACATACAACCAATAAAGACACACACACTCACCCCGTCTCACACACACATACAGTAAAGCCTGTTATCCTGTGTGCAGCTCAAGCCTTTGGCTGTCAGATTTGATCTCAGTCTCTCTGTCCTGGTGGTGACAGAATGACATACACGCTCATCAAAAGGGTTGATACTCTCCTTTGTTTGCCTTAATACTGCAGGACCTGCTCACCTAAACAACAACCTGTGCAAAACTTTGTTTTCCATGCTGTAACTGGAATGGAATAGTCTTTTCACAAGTTTACTAAGAAATAAAACATGAGTAGGGTATAGTCACATTATTTTCTTGGCCCATGTGTCCACCTGTGTTTGTATGTTAGGGTCTTTATCTCTTGTTTCTTACATTCAGTTTTATTTCCCTTGTCTTGTCTTCTGTGATTAGCTTCACCTGTGTTCCCTACCTGTTACCTCTTTCCTCCGCCTGTATGTATTGACCCTGTCACCTCTTTTCCTTTGTCAAGTTATCCTACATACAGTATATTGCCAAAAGTATTCACTCAGCCATCCAAATCATTGAATTCAGGTGCTTCAAGCACTTCCACGGCCACAGGTGTATAAAATCAAACACTTTGGCATGCAGACTGTTTCTACAAACACTTGTTAACAAATGGGTCACTCTCAGTGTTATGATCCAGGTGAGCATCTGGTGTTTTCTTGCTATCAGCCTGTGTCTTCCTGTGTCCACATTGTGGGCGGAGCCCAGGCTTCTCACCTGTCATCCATTAACGGAAATCATTGAGGCAATACGTACAGCCAGCAAAGTCTTGGTCTAATTGCATTGTAGCTTTTTTGTCTATACACTGTACCTAAATTGATTTCCTTGTGCCTTCAGTTTCCCCGCCACTGCACCGCTTAATTCACCTGCAGCTTAGTTCCCTGGATGCTGGTCACTTTTGCAAGATTCTCTGCATCGATTCAAACTGCCTGTTAGAAACTAAGCATCTCATTGCACTCACCAGCCTGTCCTCCTGCCCGCCGTCACTCCTGGATTCCTGGAAACACAAGATTGGAACCTCACTTGATCACAAACTTCTTGGACGCTACCTTCCCCAGAGCCCAAACCCGCAAATCCAGTATTCACCTTTCATCACTCAGCATCTAATCATGCTGTCCCTCTGTTTCAGTGCATCCACATTAGAGACTCCCACTACCTTCTCATGTCTTGTTATCTTGTATCTCTGTGCACGCAATAAAGTTTGTTATCTTGTCGCTGTTCGCATTTGGGTCCATCTCACGTGCAGTTCCCTGGGTTCCCTTGAGCTCCCAGGAGCTCAGTGAATTCCAGCCCAGTACTGTGACAGGATGCCACTTGGGTAACAAGTCCAGTTGTGAAATTTCCTTGATATTGAATATTACACAGTCAACTGTATGTGGTGTTATAACAAAGTAGAAGTGATTGGGAATGATAGCAATCAGCCACAAAGTGGAAGGCTATGTAAAATCACAGAACAGGAGTTGGGCTCTTCAATATCATGCTCCCAAGATTGCAGGGAATAATTTGGGGATGGCCTCTTCCTGTTCCAAAATGACTGCACACCAGTGCACAAAGCAAGGTCCATAAAGACCTGGATGAGCAAGTTTGGTATGGAAGAACTTGACTGGCCTGCACAGAGTCCTGTCCTCAACACCTTTGGGAAGCTGTTTTACCTGAGAAGGGTGGGTCGACATCATATCAAACACAATGGATTAAGAATGGGATAGCACTCAAAGTCATGTGAATTTTTTGAGTATTCATGTAAAAGAATAATTTTGGCAATATTGTTTAGCTGTGTGCTGGCTAGTGGTTTCCAGATAACACTTCTAATTAAATTTTTAATTTGTAATATTATGTTACTGATATTTGATTTTTTTTGATACAACAGATGATTTGTCGAGCACTTTAATTTTAGGGCATCTCATTTTCAATAAGAGAGCACAAATGAATGGAAAATAACTTGAAATAGATTGAGAAAAGTATACTTGCATGTTATCAAACTATAGGAATTCTTTAGGCTTTTAACTAGAAAGAAGAAATGTTTGTGCAGATTCTCATTCATTTATGGCATGCTAGTCTTAAGAGCTTCAAAAAAGACAAGCTTTTTTAAATTTGTTGTTGGTTTTTAGAACTGAAGAAGTCTCTTGGATAAGAGGGGAAACATCATCACAAAGTTAAAGAAGTCCACTTGCCTTTTTAAAGTTATTAAGACCAATTAGCAGAAATTAGGAAAGGACACAAACATATGCACAGGTGCGTGAATATACACACCTGCTCATGCACATCTGCCCAAATACAGGGGCTGGTGAAATTTCAAAACTGGAAACACACAAAATCTGAATGAACAGACTTCACATTGATGGGTAGATGATGCAAAGCAGTGAAACCAAGAAGTCACTGTTGTATCAGGCTCATATTAACAAGCCTCAAGGTGTCTTAGCTTGACTGTGCAAAGTGCTGCTTATAAGACACCCCATCAAATGTTCAATGACTTTGTACTTCCATTCAAACTGTGAAGTAGACACATTAATGAGTACGGCAACAGCGAAAGAAAGCCAGGAAGCCACCGCCATCAGCGAGAGAGGAAACTGAACGACTACTGGTACTTCTGGTTGCAGCTTTGATCTTGATCTTGTCAAAGATTGTAAGGTCAGTGAGGGGCATCATCACGGTTTTTTCAATGTCTGCTTCATAAGTTGAGCCATCTCAAACACACTGTTTTATCCCAGTGAGCATAAACTGTATTTTATGTTTTAATTCAGACGTAAGAATATTCGTTTTTCCTTAGAAGTGATGAATGTTTACTATAAATTCAAGCCACATGTAATGCCAGCTGCATCAGATAATAGTTCAGCAAAATATTCACATGTTGGTGCCATATGGACTCAGCATAACGCATTCTTTAAAACAGTGCCACGTAAAAAATGCATGAGTTAATTATAGTGGTGATACTAGTGATGCTTCCAATCCAGGTGAGGAAACACTCTGAAATCAGTTTAATATCTGTCTCTAACTATATGGAAATAATGCACTATAATTGAATACAGTATGTTAATTTGATCATGTCTAAATCAGTTGTGGATAGTGGTCTATTTAAAGTAAAGTTTTAGTAGTCTATATGACCAATGGACACTTTATTAGATACAGTTTCCTAGTGCTGAGTTGGATGCTTTTCTTTGCATCTAGAATTGCCTTAATTCTTTGTTGCATGGACACGGTGCTGGAAAATTTTTTAAGAGATCTTTACCCATGCTTTCATGTTGTGTACACCACAATCAGATGTACACTACAACAACCAAATGTCACAGCAGAACAAAACTCATAAAATCAGGCCATGTTTTCCTAGTCTTGTGTCTAGATAGTCCTAAGTGTTTGGACCCAGCTGGACTTCCCATTCTTGGATCTCTCTTGAATGAGAGGGTGAAACATTTTTTATGAAACTGCACTCTATGAGTAGAGATGTTTATCTGGGAAAATCAGTAGATTAGCATTTTCTGAAATACTCAGACCAGCCTGTCCAGTAATAATAACCATGCCCCATTAAAAGCCACTTAACCAAGCTTTCTTCCATATTCTGATGCTCAATTTAAACTTCAGCAGGTTAACTTGACCATGTCTAAAATCATTAACAAAGAGTTGAACAGAAAAAGTGCCTAACCGAAGATGATGCTTATCTTAAAGTATCAATATTTATACCTGTAAACTTTGAAAACAGACTGTTCTAGATTTTGAGTACTTTTATTTTGATATAGGCACAAATACTAACAAACTGATCATTTAAAAAGAAACCTTTCTAATTTGAGAAATCTCTGTCCATCGCCCCATCTGTCTGTCCTGTTATTATTCCACAACCTGGGCAATCCTCTTGAAATTTGGTGGATCTATTGCTGGGGACAGCAAAATTATGTATTCTTTTATGCACTGGCAATGATGAATTCCAAAGCATGTTTCCATTATGCCTACAAATCCCAAAGGAGTTCCAAACCTTAACCTACGTACGATTAAGTCTTAACCATACGTGAAATAGGAGTTTGATGGCATGTTAAAAAGAGAGCCATCGAGAAATTCTAACTTTTAAAAATATTTTCTCTTGGATTTCCTGTGTCAGATGATTCCAGTCACCCTTGAGTAGTTTGAGAAAGCTGCAACTCGTAGTAGTAATCTCCCTAGTGTTCCTGTTTGTGTTTCCCTCTGACTTCTTAACTGTTTTTTTATTAATGTCTTTGTTGGCTAGTTCCTGTTTTACATTTTACTTACTTAGCTTTCTTTTGTGTCTTGTACTTCCTTTCTGTCCTTCCAGATTCCCTGATTAGTTTCATATGTTGTTAATTACTGTCACCCTCCTCACCTTTGTAATTATTATATTGTTACATTCTGTGGCTAAATACTAGAAATCTTGTTTACATACAGTTTTCATACAACACCTAAAACTGTAAGGGAGCTTTTTTTTTTAAGTATTTTTACTGAATGGGTGCTCTAAGTACTCAGTCCATCATTCTGTGGTATTTTATAACCACCTAGCCATGTCACAGTACATACCCTTGTACCTTAAGAGGTCATGTAAGAACTACCAAACACTAGACCTCTATACACAATATGTTAAGTCACTGAAATATCCCATTATTATGATTAATTATTATTCCTAACCTCATTATCCTCTAGCTAAGTGTTACAGTAATTGTGTAAGTGCTGATGCCTGATAGATGGTGTGGGTATTGGTGTGTTTAGAGCAGAATATTAAGAGTGAAGCAAATCCCTGGGACTTAGGTCCAAAGGAATTATGTATGACTGTATGACTGACACTGCTCTGTTTGTAATACCATCTATTGTACTCCTGCTATCTCCCTCTATTTTCCACTCATTACATCACTCTGTCAGTCTCCAGCCCTCTCATTCAAAACATTAGCATCCATTTCAGTCCTCCCACTTGCCTATTCGTGGGTCACCCTATGGATTCTGGGTAGTATGATGAAAATGACACTAGGATATTTGCATCTTTGGGACTAATCCACTTTTAATGTGTCCCAGCCTTCTTTTGTTTACGAATCTGGCATGTTGGGTTTAAAGGTGTTAATTACAGTTCAGTTTTAGAGAGGCAGCTGTCCACTCCTCCTTAGAGAGCCCACAGCACAGAGAGACATGTGTGTGCGTGTTTGCAAATGTGCAATTAGAATCATGTGCCAAATATTATTATTTTTTTGCACAGATCTGCCACTGGGACGAACTTGATTCATGCAGGAGAGTGTGTACACAAACACATTCACAGTGACATTTTCATGCTGCTTTTCATCATCCTGCCACTGATAAAAGAATTTAATTTCCGTTGTGGAGCAGTTTATTACAATTAAGCCTTTCCTTATGGACTTTTTGTCACTTTAGTCTTTTGATTAAACACAATGCAGACCTTTGGGATTATGCCTTGAATAGAAGTTCTGAATCTAAATCATGTTTATATGAGTTTTAGTCACAGCTTTGTACAAATATCCAAGTGTTCCCTTCATTAGCATGGATTGACAGAGAAACTGCAACATTTAATCTGTAGTGGTCCATGAAAAATAGAAGAAGGAAAGAAAGATTGATAAGATGTATAGATTAATATATGGCCAATATGGAGGCTCTTTATAAAAACAAAGAACCTCCATAGTGGTTTTCATACAATGCATGAACAGGCTTCCTCTTAAGCTGGATTATGATAGTCACTTCCTGAATTATTCCTTCCACCTTTAATATCTATCTTTTTAGTCAAAGCCATCTTTTGGGGGGTCCCCCCAAATTCTGTACTTTTCATTATTGCTGCAGTGACCTGAGAAAAGATCAAAAAGTGCAGGTAGTTTTAAAACAAATTACTTTGTGGTTCTGATTTCAGTGATACACTGCAGACATACCAGCACACACAGCAGGTTTCAGATGTATGATCAAGGTATTGTTCCTATGATCTACAGAGATACAGCTTCTTTTTAATGTAACTATTTTGTGATTTTTGTCAGACATAACCACAGAGAAAAAAACAAAGAGGAAAAAGATAAATAGGCAGAAGCTCCAAATCACATATTACAACCCCCCCCCCCCCCCAGAAAAACTGATTCATTAGCCGAGTAAACAAAGCCCAATATATCCTCTATATTAATATAACCGTAACATAGATTATCAGTAGGTTGAAATTTAACGTTTAAACTGCAGTAGCTGTCACATTAGTCACATTAGAATCAGTCGATGTATGTGGGTTATCATTAGGGAAACACTAAAGAAAAAAGTAATAAAGCAAAAAGGATAAAAATGTAACGTGGGTGTATGTAGTCAGTTTGTAAAGTTTCTTTTAAGGTGCATGACCACGTGAGCGTGCTCACCAGAGAGTGGGAGATAGAAAATAGAAAGATGACAGAGGAAGGGGAAAATCAAGACAGCTTGCCAGGAAAAAAAAATCTTGTCTGTATTATGCGCAAATGTACGTGTGCGTCTTGGGTTTTGACGTCTACCTCTGATCTGCAGGCTGAGACGAGATTCACACCTGCTGAAGATTCTCATCCCAGACACTCAGAAATCTGTCACCACCACATTTTGGTCTCTCTCTCGCTGTCAGATTTTCAGGGATCCTATTTCCACCCTTATGCTCGGTTTGCTTCCTTTCTCCAACTTTTATGTTAATTTATTTCTCACTTCTGCACTGGGTTTTAAGGCAGATTCTTTTCCCACAGAGATGTGATCTTTCTCTTTTTATAACCTCTTACACTTTTTGATCTTTCTCTCTTCTCACGCTGTTCCTTTCTCATTATTATTTCCTTCCTCGGTCTCACACTCGCCTCTCTTGTGACTCTGTCTGCTGTCCTACTGCTTTTATACATCCCATTACAATTACAGAATAATTGGAGTTGTTGTTGAAATCCTTCATGGTGCTAGAGAGAAACACCATGAAAAAAAATATTAACACATTAAAAGAAGCTCAATGTAAATATTTATAAGTATTTGTTTCCCCCTTCATCTAAAATATTTTCTTTTTTTTTAACCCAGCGCAAAAACTCACCGTGATCGGTAACTTATTTATTAATTTAGATCAATCAATAAAATATGTTGGGATTTTGGGAAGCCTATTGCAGAGGCTTAATGCTAGTCTGCTTTATCCATTCCTAAACCAATTTTGATGTCAGTTTGGAACATCCAATTGTATCTCAGTTTCAAGCATTTAGCTGTTGATAGTCCTCTTTTTTTTCTGCATTCACATCGTAATATCTAACAGTACCACTAGCACCAAAACAACTTCAGGATGCTACCACCCCCACACTTGATAGCTGATACATTTAGATTTGAAAGCCCAATCTTTACTCTTCCAAACATCCCTTATGTCTTTGTGGCCAAATAACCCAATCTTTTTCTCAACTGACTGTAAAACCTTTGTCTACAAGGTATTTGGCTTGTCCATGTGTGCAGCTGGAAATTTCAGTAAAGCTTGAAGGTGTTGATTTGGGGAGCAGGGGCTTCCGTTTGGGTCAGCACTCTTTCAGTCCATGGGAATATGAAACTCCCTCCACTATGGACAGTGACACTGGTGTTCCGGCATTTTCAAAGAAAAAGATTAAAAGAAATCATTGAAAGCCCATAATGAGCGCGTATAAGCTTTTGACCACAACTGTTGCTTCCTGGTCAGAAAGATTGAGCTTGTGTGGATGTGCCTTAAACCTGCTTTCTATCAGAAGGCCAATAAATGGCCATAGTTGCGTTTGTGTTGAAGTCTGTGGGAGAACAGCTTTCTGTCTTGACCTCTGCAAACAATTTTCTGCAGAGATTATGAGGTCAATCGTTCATTTATGCTCGTATTGAACAAAACCTTCAATATGACCATAAATGAGTGACTATTATGTACATTTTGGTTATACCAACTTTACAAATATAGTGTAACACTACACACTCATTGGCTAACAGGCTCTCAGTCACAAGACAAGGAGTACATGGATTGGTAGTCAGGCTGATTGGTGATTGGTGAGGTTTTCACTGTAGTACTGAAGAGTCTTTACCTTACATTATAAGATGGCTGTTGTTGCGAGTTAGGAAAAATGTATAAATAACATTTCATTTAATGGAATATAAATGAAAAACAAAGAAAGCTTAGTCCACACCAGCCTATTCCTAACAACTAGATTCAATCATGCTTGTGCTCAGGATGTGGGGTGGGGGGGTTGTTTGTCAAGATTGTTTGACAGACCTAGATGGTGGTGTGTACAAATTTAGCAGTGTCTTTGGTCTCAAAACTACAGCGCTTATATGATTATGTTGTGTTATTTTTTTTTACCTCACAGTGTTTGATATTATAAAGACAGTAGTATGTGAAGCTTACCCTCAGTGAGGATGAGGGGAAATTGACCTCTGTGAACACTTTCCTGGGAGGAAAAAGAAGTACAGGGAGAGTGGAGATATCTGGGGTTTTGTCAAGCAGCCAACTCAAACATCATTTTTCTCACACAATGGGCCTGTTCTTCGTACCTCGCTAAGTAAGTTAGCTGGATTAGATTGTTGACGATTTTGCGTGATCCTGGATCGTTCGGTTCCCCGAAGCTCATCCGGGACTTGCTGTCATAGCAACAGAGCCGTAAGCGTAAACCTGCTCGGGAGCAGGTTCACTTTATGTAAACAGGATTAGATCGCGGCCACGCAGGTATGTCCGCTTCATTTATACGAAAGCAACAGCGATATTCCACCACTGTTTCACCATAAATAAATAACATCAATGTAACTAAAGATAATGCAGCACCTGATCCTTTTATTGATGTCACACAGATACATACAGGTCATTTCCTAAAAAAGGGAAATGTACTATTAACATTCTATTACATGTATGTGATTATTACAGATGTAATTCATATTTCAGAGTAGTAATTGTAAATTACTTCGTGTAATCAAGATGAGAGACCACGGCTATAAAAGCAAAGGTGGATTTGGGAAGCCTGTCGCAGCCATGTCCTGTCCGTTTACGCGAGCCACCCATTGTGGTATGGAACGCCAGGACTGCCATAATGAATTAATTAAATACACCATTAAATAATTAATTAAATGTGGCAATAATTAATTAAAATTGGAATTAATTAATTAAATAAATAGTTATGATATATGTAATTAATTAATTATTGACACATTTAATTAATTATTTATGTATTTCACATTTTAATTAATTATTGACACATTTCATTAATTATTGACACATTTAATTAATTATTTAATGATATATTTATTTATTTCATTTTGGCAGTCCTGGCGCCTGGCTCTCATCATGAAATAATTTTATCTGTCAGCCTCACCCATCAAACTCAGGGGGCGGGGTTAACGCTGATCGAGTCAAAACCATTGCTTTGGCCTGGTGGCCATTGTTTCTAGCACACAACAACCGGCATGTGGAAGCTAACAGAACTGAGCTTTGAAAAACCCTGTTTGTGTGTCACCAAATACCGTTTTAATATTTTTTTAGCCGAGAATGTAGTGGTTTAATCTTCATGTGTCTGGTCGGTTTGTCAAGATACAGCCTCTTTGCAAAAGTGTTTCGATGATTTCGGAGATGTCGTCCCAGTCTCACGGCAAAGCGTGGGATAGACCCGCTCGCCTCGCAAGCAATCCCACCGACAAAGCGCAGGCCCCGGTACACAGCTGTAGTAACCCCCGCTGACTTCTTTTACTGAGGTTATATTTATCGGTGTTTTATTTCCTGATGTTCTTATGTGTCCTACGTGTTTCAGTCGCCAATTCTGAATTATAACTAACATTAAAAACATGTTTAAGGAGGAGAGAGAGCAAATAAATCTGTTTAACATCTGATCTTTGGGTTTTTGTTCAGTAATCAGCGTGACCTGTGTATAAACGCATAAAAGAGATAAAGTTGGTGTTTCCGTCATGTAGTAACTGCTGGCTTTAACTGTACAAAGGTTGTTCGACACTATGAAACATATACAGACTTCATGATGTTCGGCTAATATTTTTATTGTGAATATTAATCATGCTGACCTCGCTCTGTACACCACGCAGCGAGGTCAGCATATCCACGATATCCTCAGCTCCATGAGTTAACACAAAGTTTCCCAGCTGACTATCTAACTGCCAACTATTCCAGAGACGTGAAAATATACAGCATAAAGAAAAGTGTAAGAGACTCAGCAGCAGATTAGAATAACAGTTATACATTTAATAAATCACCAAATGAATCCAAGAAACGAGCAAACCTGTTCCGACAATTTGAATTTGTATTCCCTCAGCTGCAGACTCGCTGCTGTTTAAATGTTTGAAAAGGAAGATTAGATATAAACAAACGTCAAACATAGACTCAGTCTGCCTTCACATTTGATATGAGGCCAGCACGTATAGTGGCCTCAGCAGGCTATTACTGAAATACACGTGCTATATCATAAACTATGATATAAACAGGGAGGTCCTATTAACATGTTTAGTTTTAAAGGACACCTTCCTGCCTTTAGTCTCATTCATGAGCAGTATTAGTTTTCTTCTAACATCCAGAAGTCTGCACAATGTGTTTCATAGTTTGTAACAAGCCTTTGACAGGTAAACATAACATGACCGAAAAAGCAAAAAAAAAAGCAAAAAAAAAAGAGAGAGAGAGAGAGAGAGAGAGAGAGTTGACATAAGAAGAGAAAATGCTCTCAATTATGGAGACAGGCAAATGGTTCATTTATGTTTGATGTGTGTTTATTCCTCCCTAAATATCGTCGGTGAAGTTTGCCATGCACGTCAGATTTTCCTGCGCATTTTTATACCTCTGCCAACAGAGAGAGAAAAAAAATCACATTCTAACAGACAGCTGGTGCTTAGAATACAGTTGAATAACTATTAAAAAACAGATGATATTTAGATGATAGTTCAGTCTAACACATGTGCCAGTGAACCATTAAACGTCTGTGAAACTATGCAGTTATGAAACGTAACTTTAACCTCAGCCAAACCGATTTGCTCAGTTGTAAATAAAACAGCGAAGTAAACGTGACCCGACAGACAGAACCTGAGTGAATGAAGTCCAGCGTTTAACCACTGAGAGCTAAAACTCAGCTGAGGTTTGAAAGCTGTGTGCTGGTGATTGGACATCAGCCGCTGATAAAGCTGGCTCGCCTATAAAGTGCTCTGTAAGGAAACAAGCTCCAGCAGCTCTGCGCTCGGGGAAAACACTATATTTACTTATCTTGTGCAGTTAAACTGTGACTATCACCAGGTAATGTAGGCGTGTTTCTTGAATTAGCAGCAGGTGTTAAACAGCTGACAGATGAGGAGGAGGATGCATGCAGGTAAACTGAGGGTCTGCTGAGCTGATCGCTGGTTTCGTGAGAAAAATGTCAGCTCGTTCTTTATGTTACAGAAGCACAGAGACACAAGACCAGGCGGAAAGAGACGATCGTTCGGTGAAAATGAGAATCTGCGAATGCAACATGTGGAACACGGAGAGTGGAATATGTAAACAAACCGGTTAATGTACCCCCTCGGTGCACTCTGCATGCTAACTGTTAGCAGAGCTAGTGAAATCTCTGAAAACATCTGAGCACTTTTGCAAGCATGTTCTATGTTGACAACCTGACCAGACATACGGCGCGACATTCGCGGCTAAAACACTGTTAAAAGTGTAGCTGGTGACAGAAAAACGGGGTATTTTAAAACTACACCACCACCATTGCTGCCTGTGATTTGATCTGCATTCTGGGATACCTGGCTGCCCCAAGTCTACACAAGCAATCGATTATCTAGGATCGACCTGTTTTGACTTACTTTGCACGGCAACCAATCAAATGTTAGAGAAGCTGCATGGGCAGCGTTAACCCCGCCCCCTGAGTTTGATGGGTGAGGCTGACAGATAAAATTATTTCATGACGAGAGCCAGGCGCCAGGACTGCCAAAATGAAATAAATAAATATATCATTAAATAATTAATTAAATGTGTCAATAATTAATTAAATGTGTCAATAATTAATTAAAATGTGAAATACATAAATAATTAATTAAATGTGTCAATAATTAATTAATTAAATGTGTCAATAATTAATTAAAATGTGAAATACATAACTAATTAATTAAATGTGTCAATAATTAATTAATTACATGTGTCATAACTATTTATTTAATTAATTAATTCCAATTTTAATTAATTATTGACACATTTAATTAATTATTTAATGGTGTATTTAATTAATTCATTATGGCAGTCCTGGCGTTCCATATTGCGGAAGGTGCAAGATTGATAAGGAGAGTCCTCAGAATTCAGCGTATATTGCGGGACAGACAGGATCCTTTAGCTCAGCGCGACAGTGTGCTCATTGAGAGATATCGATTTCCCCGTGAGGGTATTATTCACTTAACCAACTTGTTGACGAGGGGGTGCAGGACCACCACCTGTCTTTTTTTGCTCTGCCCTTTTCTTGGTTGCTGTTATGAACAAACAAACAGATTATTTCAGGGTCTCTTTCCAAGAGACGAAAAGCAATATAAGTGATAAATATTACCATTCTATCGAATATTCTTATATTTCACTTTTACTTGTTCCCATGTTCTAGTGGGTCCTGTTGCGGCTCTAATGTGAAAGAGGATATAATATAACAATATAATATAATGTAATATAATATTGGATAATATAGTGTAATATAATAAATCTACCCTACCGCCTACTGGTGTTGGCCAGAGGGGCCGATGGCGCGATATGGCAGCCTCGCTTCTATCAGTCTGCCCCAGGGCAGCTGTGGCTACAACCGTAGCTGCCTCCACCAGTGTGTGAATGTGAGAGTGACTGAATAGTGGCATTGTAAAGCGCTTTGGGTGCCTTGAAAAGCGCTATATAAATCCAATATATTATTATTATTATTATTAAATTACTTACGAGTTTAATTTGTCAGCAACTTTCTGCCAGCCCTCTCTCCTTGCTTTTGCAGCCTTTGCAGTGTTCCCTTGCGTTCTGATTTAACTCTGAAACTCCTGAAATCCCTCACTCAAGAGTTCTTGCTCTGCTGCCGAAAAATACCGAGCCGAGTGCACTCCTTCGACATTTTCGCCGACCAATCAGAGGGTTGCCGATCACTGTTTCTGCTATCGATGCGTATCCCCTTTTACGGCACCCAGTGATCGCGCATTACTTCATCCAGCTGTACTAATCGTCAACAGGGGAACCGGATTAGCGCGCTCACGGTTAGCGCGATGGTTTGGTCTTGGATGTTTCATTTGATCTTGGATGTAGTAAGCGACGTACGAAGCACAGGCCCATGGTCCCTAATCTGCACAACAAACAAAAAACCTGAAATTAAATGGATATAAGACTTCCTGGCAGAGAGTTAAACATAGTCATGGAATCCCAAACCACTGACACACACAGCTGTAAACACCCACATGTGTGGATTTCAAATGGTTTGTGCTAAAGTGACAGGATTAAGTCCTTTTTCTTAACAACAATAGTGTAGAAGCAGTTAGAGCTTATCTCTGTGCAGTTTGTTATCCATTGACACTCAGCTACAACTGATACTGACAGCTGTTGCTCGGCTGAAGGAAAAAAAACCCACCAACAAAGATGTGAACAATGAGGTCAACATGTTTTGGTATTTCTGTCAAGCTGACCACTGGTGTTTCAATGCATTTGTGCTGTGGTAACAAGTGTAAATCAAATCAAGTGTGGCACAACCAGTTATTAGGTTTAGGGAGCAATTACATTTTCACAGAGGACCAAGTAGGTTTGGATAACTTTTTTTCCCTTAATAAATTAACTTTCACTTATGTTTTATTTCAAAATCTGAAACATGTAAGTGTAGAAAAATATGCAAAATAATAAAATAAAATAAAAAAAATTAGGAATGAGGCAAATACTTTTTCACATCACTATTTCTTCTTCTTATATCTGTTTCTGCTTGCATGTATTGTTTGATACATGAGCAGCAGAGTGAAAAGCCACTTTAGCTTGTACTTATATCACGAGATAAACAGAACACACTGGAACATCTTAGGTATGTGGCCATGAAGCAAAGGCCACATACCTGTACAACAATAACAATGCAGTGAGCAGTCAGGAAAGTGTCACAATACACACTATTCACCATAATGGACAACAATGACTCTTTGGGGGTTGTTATTCCCTTCAGTCATGAATGGTTTAAATCTGCGTGTATTTGTTATTTAAAACCAGATAGAAAACCTCAGAGTAAAGATAGAAATATCATAATGGGTAAAAAATGAAAGGGGATGTAACATCAGTGACTGTTTTTCACAATGCTTGCTCTTGTTTTTGTAACTCATGAAAGCCACAACTAAATTTATCCCCATTATAACAATCAATTATCATTTTTATTGATTTTTAGCCTGAATGAATGGGAGGTCACAAGGGACAACTCGCATAACTGACTAAAATCAATGCACTCTCACTAATTGGGTTGGGAGCCAATGGAAGGATGAGAGTTCCTCCAATAGAATTTTCAAAGGTGAGGTCAGCCATCTGCAGAGGAGGAAGTGAGACTCATTCAAGGGATTTACATTCAGACATATTTGTTTTGAAAAAAAAAAGGCACTGTGACATAAATCCAAATCATATATAGTATGTAGGTCTGGTATGGAATTATTTATCTCAATACCAAGGGCTAGGAGGAAGCCAGAAGCACTTAATACTGGCTATTTCCATTGTGAAGATCAATCAATCACATATTCCCCTGACCTCTATAAATCCATCATTTTTCAAGATTATTGCAATGTGCAAAACAAAAAGTGGAGAAATTGGAGAATTATGCACACGGTATTAAAAGTAAAATACTTAAACAATAATTCAGTGTTTTAATAACTGAAATACAGGGTGGGCCATTTATATGGATACACTGTAATAACATGGGAATGGTTGGTGATATTAAAGTCCCGTTTGTGGCACATTAGTATATGTGAGGGGGCAAACTCCTCAAGATGGGTGGTGACCATGGTGGCCATTTAGAAGTCGGCCATCTTGGATACAACTTTTGTTTTTTCAATAGGAAGAGGGCCATGTGACACATCAAACTTATTGGTAATGTCACAAGAAAAACAATGGTGTGCTTGGTTTCAACGTAACTTTATTTTTTCACGAGTTATTTACAAGTTTCTCACCACTTATAAAATGTGTTCAATGTGCTGCCCATTGTGTTGGATTGTCAATGCAACCCGCTTCTCCTACTCTTCACACACTGATCGGACCTGGCACCCATAATGTGGTGGTGCGCCATCTTGCTGGAAAAACTCAGGGAACGAGCCAGCTTCAGTGCATAAAGAGGGAAACACATCATCATGTAGCAATTTCAAATATCCAGTGGTCTTGAGGTTTCCATTGATGAAGAATGGACCCACTATCGTTGTACCCCATATACCACACCAAACCATCACTTTTGTTGGTCCAGCAGTCTTGGAGGGATCCATCCAATGTGGGTAAGTGTCAGACCAATAGTGGTGGTTTTGTTTGTTAACTTCACATAAAAGTTTGCCTCATCACTGAACAAAATCTTCTGCGTGAACTGAGGGTCCTGTTCCAATTTTTGTTTTGCCCATTCTGCAAATTCTGTGCGCCGATCTGGGTCATCCTCGCTGAGATGCTGCAGTAGCTGGAGTTTGTAAGGGTGCCATTTGTGAGGAGCTAATATCCGCCGAAGGGATGTTCGACTAATGGCACTCTCCAGTGACATGCGGCGAGTGCTACGCTGTAGGTTCTTGCTGCGCTGTGGGCTCTTGCTGAATGAAGCTAGGACAGCCACTGATGTTTCTTCATCAGTGACAGTTTTCTTGCGTCCACATTTTGGCAAATCCAACACTGAACCAGTTTCACGAAACGTAGCAAGCAGTTTGCTAACTGTAGTATGGGAGACGGGTGGTCTCGTAGGGTGTCTTGCATTGAAATCTGCTGCAATGACCCGGTTACTGCGTTCACCAGATATCAACACAATTTCGATCCGCTCCTCACGTGTTAACCTCTTCGACATGTCAATGGCTGTGAACAAAGAGAAACTTGTGAATAACTCACGGAAGAATAAAGTTACGTTGAAACCAAGCACACCGTTGTTTTGCTTGTGACATTACCAATAAGTTTGATGTGTCACATGGCCCTCTTCCTATTGAAAAAACAAAAGTTGTATCCAAGATGGCCGACTTCTAAATGGCCACCATGGTCACCACCCATCTTGAGCAGTTTGCCCCCTCACATATACTAATGTGCCACAAACAGGACTTTAATATCACCAACCATTCCCATTTTATTACGGTGTATCCATATAAATGGCCCACCCTGTAGATTACACGTAGAGGGTTGGAAATAATTACTTGATCCTCTGCTGAATTTGTAATCTCTTACAAAGAAATAAACACTCTCCACTATTTATGGTGGTTTCATTTTATTGGAGAGAGGCAAAATATTAACCAATAATCCAGAAAGAAACACACTACATAAAAGTTGTAAATTAATTTCACAACTTTAAAACTTTGTAACTCAGTGGCATTTCAGTGACATTTCACTCATGTCATTGAGTGAAATAAGTATTTGATCCCCTACAATCTAATCAGATTTCTCACTCCCACATGTTGGCTGTGCCAGTGTCTTGAGCACCATGTGAGAACTTGTCACATGGGGTGAGACGGGCCTAACTTACTCACTTTGCCAGTGAACATCTTCATGAGGTTTGGGAGAAAGTGCTGTGCTCAGATGGAAACAATAGTCCAGCTCTTTGGCGTCGACTTGACCCGCTGTGTTTGGAGGAAGAGAAATGCTGACCAAGACCCAAAGAACACCATCTGTAAAGTCAAGCATGGAGGTGGAAACATTAACCTTTTCTGCTAAGAGTGCAGGATGACTTCACCACATTGCGTAGCCAATGGATGGTGCCACATACCATAAAATCTCGGATGATAAAATCTTCCTTCAGCCATAACGCTGAGAGCACCGGGTTGTTCTCAGCGTTGTGGCTGACAATAACCCAAAACATATCGACATGGCATCAAAGAAGCGGCTAAAAAAAAAAGAAACACATTAAGGTCATGGAGTGGCCTAGCCATGTGGAAACATGTTGGTAACTATATAACAGGCTCATTTTCAACTATCCTAAAATTTTGAGATGAGCCACTCTATTTAAACAATACCAGTCTCAAAATGTCTTTATATCCTAAAACCCACATCATAAAACTGCACTCCTATGAACAGGGATCTGTACTGGAAACACTGTAAGTCCTGGTGAAAATATGTAGGCATTTATGGCATTTTATGTACTTGAAATAAGATAAACATTTAAAGTTTTTAAGTCATTACTTAATTTGTTTTCAGTACAACAATGAACAATTTCATACTTGTAATAATTTCATACAATGAAATAACCATGTATTGAACTATCTTACCTGCTTTCATATCATTGCAGTTGGGTTACTTTAATGGTCTACTTACTATCATAAATCAAAGTTACATTCATAGAGTCTAAATTGTACAGAAGGTAGCAAACTACAGCCTTTGCAATCCACTTAAATAGGCTGGTGGTTTTAGGATTTGTGATTTTTCTCATTACTTTTATAATAAATCATTTCATGGCTGAACCTGAGATCATATTTCTGAATTACTGTCTCTCTACTAAGCTTTTACCTACAGCTTTTTCTTGGAGCCTAAAGCCTTTGGAGCTCTTGCTGTTAGGGCACCTTGACACTGAAATAAACTGCAAGTGGGATCACTTTTCAAAGGTGTTAATGCTGTTTTGTCTCAGCGATTTTTCTTTACACATCTTAGTTTTCTGTCCTAAATATACAATAGATTCTGTATTATTATGAGCCCATACTATATACTAATAATTTTCATATTCCCATGGACTTAAACCAGGACTTTACCCTAAAATGTGAAGACTTATCTCATGGGGACTTGCTTTTTGTCCACACATGGAGCCCAAGTAGCTACAATGTAACATAGTAGAATATTAAAAGAAAAAGTCACGTTCTGATTCCAGAAATCTTTTTTTAATAGCTGGATTTGTGTAGAGCAGTGAGTCCTTCTTACTGTAAATTGGAGCTTTTATATCAAACACAAAAAAGGTATGGCACATGTGCAAATTAAACTGCCTAAACACAAAGCTCTCATGCTGAACTCACAGTGAACCCAAGAGCAAGATCAAATTCTCCATGGTTTTTCTCCCGAGAGGTCTTTTCTTTTATTTGAAAAATATCTTTGCATCTTAAATCGGGATAGAGCCACTACCACCAGTACTCTTTTGTTTCTGTATTATTTCCAAATAAGCAAACTGTATGCAGCTTTTCTGTTTTTTTTTACTTCAGAAACAGTGACTTGTTATTGCAGGAAAACCAAATAGCATTTGCTATTGCTCCATTCAATTACTGAAGCGAAGCTGCACTTATTGATGTCATTTGACAAGTCAAATATCTGTTGTGAAAATGGTTTCTTTTAATTTTGGATATTTGTGGTCCCATTTGTTCTCCTTTATCATGTTCACTCCCTCTGTCCTACAAGGAAGGAGAATAAAATTTGCTAAAAACCTTTCTCCCATCCTCAACGGTATATTTGTCACTCAGCTTACAGCCTAAAGATCATGTCTGGTTATTTTTGGCACAGTGAAGTGAAGCACTGATGGAGTGTGAAGCGAGAGACTAACAGGACAGCCAACAACTTGTTTGTGCTTGCTCATTATGCTCAAATGGAGGTTGTGTGTGTGTGTGTGTGTGTGTGTGTGTGTGTGTGTGTGTGTGTGTGTGCGCGCGCGCACGCGCGCGCATGGCTGTTTGCTTTCATGTGTGTCCTTTGAATGTGATGTTTTAGTAATGGTTATTGATACTCACCCTGACAGCTTTGCATATTTTCTTTTCTTTATATGCAAAAATACACATCTAGCATAATAAAATTTGCACTAAACTGCACAGCAGAAGTATTTATATTTGTGTTGCCTCAGAATCCATAGAAAATTCAATGTGCAAACCTTCAAATCATCCTGATTTTGTTTTGGAGTCTGACTCAATTATTTCCCCTCCTCTCTTTCTCCCATTCATTCTGCTGTGTAGGGCCAGTCAATCAGTCACTGAGTACTCACATTGGTTTGTCTTGTAAGACTGTTGTCGCAGTGCAATAAACAACAATTGATATAAAGGAGAAGGTTTGAGGGAAGAGGGAGCCAAATTGCTCGGTATTAGAGGCTGTGGGGTGTTTTAGCTGTGACATAACACATACTAATATTCCTCAAGAGTGAGACTGGAAGATTTCAAAAGTGTGAGAAACAACAGACAGAGAGACTTTGGGAAATTAAGTAAGAATAATGATGGAGAATAACATTTCTTTACAGTCAAAGACAGATAAAAAATACCATACATCTTTTTTCCAGTTCTGTGGTTTTATGTATGTATAAAATACAATAAAATCTGGTCCTTAGCAGACTCTAAAACGATTTAATTACAACCTGAGATGAACAACAACGTGAAATATTACGCTGTGTCATTATTTGTTTAACAAAATATAATCTGCCAATAGTTATGCCGAAGAACAGAAGCAGTATTCCAAGTACACACCCATGCTTCAGCGGCTTGTGCAACCATCTTCAGCAGCAATAACTTGAAGTAATCATTTTCTGTATGACTTTATCAGTCTAAGGAATTTTTGTCCCACGCTTTTTCACTATGTTGTATCAGTTCAGCTATCCTGCTGCATGACCAAAGCTTTAACAGCTTCACATTTGACTCTAGAATACTTTGGTATACAGAGAAGCTCATGATCTTATAAAACAGTCCAGACTTACATTGCTGAGGACATTGCTCATGTCATTTTTCCTTGGTATTGTCTTAACACAAACCCAAATTCTACAGATCAGCAAACAGCCAAAACTTTTGCTTTTCGAGCCGCTCACGCTTACTGATAATTAAGTGCATTAGATTTGCAGCCCCTGGCTCCTGCTTACTCTCTTACTTCCTTTGGAAGCAGTAAGGGTGTACTTGTAACAGGAGTGTGACATTCTTACATCACTGACAAGCTTCAGCAGTTAAGCACATCAATCAAGCAAACTTTGTGAATCATTGAGAATCAAACCAATAAAGTCACAGAACAGGAGAAAACTGATGAAAAAAAAAGAGACCATTACTCATACAGCCAGGTGCCCACTGTCAAGGTGGCCCTGGAAGCCAGTACGCAAATGTGTGCCCAAACGCAGATTCACTCGCAGACAAAAGCAATTGGATTTGACACAAACTTTTATTCTGAAACACAAGAGTAACAATAACACGAGTGTGTGAAGGTCCTGAAACAGAGGGAGAGAGTTGTTAGTTGGGACACTGGGAAGTGAAGTTCTAGTGGGGATGAGAATGATCTGGATTTGTGGGGCTTACGTGGGATGCAGGAGGGTAGTTGCTCTGGGGGGAGTAGTGTTGGCCGGGTGAACGTCCTGTAAGATGGGTGAGAGTAGTGAGTCCAACCTGACTGATCCACTGATCCTGAACCATAGTAGGCAGGAGGACAGGCAGGTGAGGAATTGTGAGCCAGTGAACATGAACCAGCTAGAGGTTTTCCAAAGTGATGACCAGCATCCAGGTGGGTAAGAAACTGCAGGCAATATGTATGGTGAATCCAAGGAGCTACTGTGAGCACAAGGTAAGTTAAGCCTGAGCGTGACACACAAAGGTAGCCTGTTACTAACGTAGGGTTAGCAGACAAACTGGCAGATCACTAACAGGTGGGTATGGCAGGTGTGTATATGAGGGCTCCGCCCAGAGGTGGGAGCACAGAGACAGCATGGAAAATACAGCCATTCACCCAGACCATGGCACCCCTACCAAGTCTGATTTCAACATGATCGTTCAAATGTGTGGTGGGGGCAAAAGGGGAGTAGACAAAAAAGGCTGGATGGGCAAAATGGATGAATGTGGGACCAGAAGTGAAGGATCAGCAAGCATTTTCTATGAAACCAAACACCAGAGCTCTCCTGTGATCTGTTAGAATGATGGCAAGATCTTAGTGGAGATTAAATGCACAGCATCGAAAGCAAATTTCTTATGAGTGCATATGTGTCAGGTAATGTATCATGAAACAAAGATTTAATAATAGATTCTGTAATGGAGTAACTGAGTACACGAGTACATGAAATATGCCCAAGATGTACTACATTGTATTTATCGAAAATGATTTAGTTTCACACATGCTAGCTGTTTGCTAGCATACTGATTAGCAAGTGAGTATGTATGAAGTATTTTCGCTTCAGTAGATTCACTCAAGTGCTGTACTGCAGTAGAGTGTTGGACTACTGTGAAACTATGTGAGTATTATAACTATGTGAGCTGTATATCATCAAAGCTGGTTTGAAAACTGTTTGAACGTGCATGTAGCTCCAAAGATGTATTTTATGTTCCCTTGTTTTCTGCTTTGAATTTTTTATTAATAGTTATTATTCAGTACTCTGTGGTTATTTTCTATCTGACTTTTAAGGTTGTTTTTTTGTATCCTGTGACAGTTTGGCTTCCTGTCTTCCTTCACCTGACTCTCTGATTACTGTTAGATTATAATATTATTTTATGCCATGTTATACCCCTAATTAAAGATTGTGAATTATTATGTAGTTTTAGTTTGCATTATTCTCCTGAATTAGAAGAAGCTGATAACTATTGCATTAGTTAAACTGATTTGCATTACATTAAACTGCTGACTTGTTGTGAATGAATGATATTGTTTTATGATGCATTATACTGCTGAGTTATAAGAAATCTAATTTGTCTGAGTAGAAGAGAACAGAGTGTGCTGGAGTTTTCTGCCCCATTTCAGCAGGAGCAGATAAACAGGGAGCCAAGGTCGTAGCTTAGGCGCTGTGTGAGAGAAAGCATGTGAATGTTTAGGCTTTGTATGATAAGGTGGAGGCACCAGAGGCTATAAAAGTTTGAGCAATGCTCCACCATTTTGAGATTTTGAGGCTGTCTGCATCAGTGTCCATCTCCCACGTGTGTGATCATTAAATCATCGTTTGACTCAACCCGACCGGACCAGTGTTGTTATTGTGGTTTTTCTCTTGTCTCCATCCCCAATATTTTGAACCTTAACATTTTGGGGGCTCGTCCTGTGGTATTGGGGTGGAATTTAAAAGTTTGGACGGTCCGAGGTTGTCGAACGGACAGGCACGAGCCAGTGGTCTGATTTGAGTGGACAAAAGCCGGCTTATCTAAAGGTAAGGCACTACCTGTTGAATTATTTCCAAAATGTGCCAAATTGGATATGACTAAATTAAAGTCTACTCACTGAAATTACTGGTAGAGGGTCTGTTTTGATTTTGATGAGAATCACCGTGTGTTATGCAGTTAAAGTTGCTTAAGAGTATTTAATGAAGTTGAAGAAATATGAAACTGTTCCCAGAAGTAACAGAGAATGTTGGGTTTGAGTCCCTGGATATTGAGCTGAAGGCTCAGGTAGTTTGGTAGGGAAATTAGGACAGAAACTGTTCCCAGAAGTAACAGAGACTGTTTAATTGGTCGTAAAAAAGTTATCTTTCTTCGGTGAGACCCGTTATGGTAAAATTTCTCAAAATCGGTTAGGTGAAAATTATTATAGGACGGCAGCCCAGAAGTCTGCTAAGAAGCACATAGCCCGGGGGTTACGCCCCCTCCTGGCCGTGGACGCGCGGTCTTGACCTGTCGGCGAACAGGGTTAGTTCAGTTTGGCTTATCTGTGGGGTACAGGGCATCCTGAAATAAGCTAGGAGTTACCGAGTCTCCTCATCGTTTAAAACGGTGTCATGTGCTTGTTTGGACAAAGTTAAATTGAGTTAGGGATTTAGAAGTTAGGTCAGAAACTGTTCCCAGAAGTAACAGATACTGTTTGATTGACTACAAAAAAGTTGGACTTTCTTCGGTGAGACCCGTTATTTTAAATTTGTCGAAATTTGTTAGGTGCTGAATCTGTCAGGCCTGTCAGTGATTGTAAATACAAGACGTCTTTTGTAATATAAAATAATAGAGTTTTGCCTGAGCTTGGTGTGAGACTCTGTGTGACGTGCAGCTGCAGCGCTGCGAGCTATTTTTAGACGGTGTGTGAACATGCAAATGAGCGGTGACACGCACAGAGGACTTTTGTTGCTGTTTAGCGTGTTTTTGAGTTTTATAATTTTGATTTGCAAACAATGATACATGCCTGTAATTAAAACGCTGATTTTGCTGATTATGATACTACAAATAAGGTTTTGAATGACTAGGGTGTGAATGATGTTGGATTTTAAAGCTGAAACTCAGAGAGGAGTGTGTTGGGAGACTGGCATGTAGTCTGCAGTGCAAAGGTGGGCGTCTTGCCTGCTAGTCTATTTAACAGTGATGAAAATGATATTAAATAAATCTCTCAGTGTGTTGATACAGGTGGCTATGGGGCTGGACCAACTGCCCCCACAAGCACGGCGGCCGAAGCAAAATTATAGTAATGGAAACCAAACTCAGCAAGAATCAGCAGCTGTGGAAAAGACAGCAGCTAGCAGAGAATTAAAGGAGAAATTAAGAGAAGTTTTAACACATAAAATTGCGGCCAACAGACTTGTGGAGGTTGGGAAGGTGCCTGGAGCATCACAACAAAAAGGTGAAATAAAAACACACACAAGCAGAGAAATGTGAGAGAGAGGCACGTGCTAGAGAAATGCCTCGTTTGAGAAAAAACGTTAAATTAGCCCATTTACAAACGCACATACACGCAATGAAGAAACAGCTTACACCCATGAACATGTGAAGATTTTCCAGCAACTTTAAAGCAGTGAAGCTTAACATACACCCGCCGTTACACAATAAAGTTTATCCACTACTAACAAATAAACCCTCTGGGTTGCAGGACAACAACTTAACTTCAAAAAAAGAAAAAAATCACAACCAGTGATAACACGACAAATTTAGTGGTTAATAAAAGTCAAATTGTGACATGTTTTCTTCTGATTGATTAATACAAGTGATTACTGAATGAAAGAAAATTCCATTTTTGTGCTTTAAACATGATCTTAAGAACTTTAACATGTACCTGTGTTGTCCTGTCAGCTTGGTGGGTTATGAGAGGATTATATGGTGAGAAAAAACAAAAAAAGGGGGAGAGAAGGCTGACACAGGGCCTGGTCCCGTTGTTTTTCCCCTCTCTGAGTAACACAGCCAATACAACATGATTTTCCTGTTCGTTTGTTTTTGTTTTTGTTTTGTTTTGTTTTTTCTCTTTATGCTTGATTACAGGCTGCTTTGTCGGCCCGGAAAAGCCGAGGCTGACCCTGGACTCCTGCTCTCCCCTCTACCATCGTTGCTCTCTCCTTTACCATCTTCGATGTGACTCTGACCAAATGCTAAAGCAGCTGGACCCACAACAACTTGAAACTGTCAACAGTGCTGCAGGAAAACGATCTCAGGCAGCAGAGACAGAGAGCGGTAATCCAAGGCCCGTTTCACTACACGGGGAGATTTCCGTCAGCGTCTTTTCTTTCTGAGAAGACTGAGAAAGGCCCGGCTCCCACCACCGATTCTGACCACCTTATATAAAGGAATTATTGAGAGCATCCTGAGCAGCTATATCACTGTCTGGTTCGGGAACAGCACCATGCCGGACAGACAAGCTCTACAGAGGGTTGTGCAATCAGCTGAGCGCACCATCCGCTCTTAGCTCCCTGACCTGCACTCAATCTACAGCAGGCGGTGCTGGACCAAGACCAGGAAGATCGTGAAAGACCTCAGCCATCCCAACAACAGACTGTTCTCTCTGTTGCTGTGTACGTGACAAATAAACATCTGGATTTGGAAAACGAGGCACTCGCAAAGCCACCAGCATTGTGCCTGATCGGACACACCCCTCTCACACACTCTTCACACTCTTGCCATATGGAAAAAGACAGCTTCAGCTGACAGAGCTGTGACGAGACGCCCATTAAGCCCAGATGAAAAGTGAGGCCGAGCAAAACCATGCTGACCTTAACCACTCTGCATTAAAACTGTGCAGGACAGTGACGGACCAACAATGACCATCGGGCAGCAAAAAGGGCGTGCCAGAGACAGGAGGAGTAACTGAGGTCAGGAGGCACCTCAGAATGGACAAAACACCAGGAGAAAATAAGCTGAAGGCACAGGTGTCGGGGCTCGGCCAGGAGCTGACCTCTGAGAAGAGCCGAACAGCAGAGCCGCAAAAGGCCGTGGAGCAAAGCAAGGAAAACATCAATGGACTTTAATCTGATTTCTACGGAAAAGACTCTGAGGTTTCTGCCCTCAATAAGACCTCGAGGCATCAGAGCAGAAACTGAGCATGGCCCAGGAGGAGCTAGCTGAAAATCGAACCCATCAGGCTTGGAGTCCAAGACACCGGACTTGAAATCAGGCCGGAGCATCCTGGAGCTAGATGAGCAGTGTGATTTGTCCGGTCTGCTATGGAGCAAACGTTAGGGGGATGGCTTCCTGTCGCCTCTGCCATCCTCCGATCGTTCAGCGTCCTGGGCTGCCCAGCTCCGGACTGAACGCTCGGGCCGAGACACCCAAACAACCATGGACTCCATTCCCCTGGAATGGGACCACGACTACGACCTGAGCCGTGGGCTTGAAAGTGCAAGCAGGGATCCCAGAGAGCCTTGAGGCCTGTGTTAAACTAACAGAACAAAGATTGAGGTCTTCCACTGGGGAGGTGGAAGCTGCAGACTCTCCTATACACCTTCTGGATGTCAGCCGTTCCACCTGCAAACAAACGGACAGCAGTCGCACTTCTGCAAGCAACAAACGGACATCCAGACAATTGAGCTGCGTATCAAAACCCTGAAGGAAGACCGAAGCAAAAGGGTCAAGTTAAGGAGGAGCGAAATAAGGAGAAGATGCTGGACACTGGAGAAAAGGACTGCCTCAATTGGGGCCAGAACCAGTATGGACAGAACTCTGAGCAGCAGCACCAATGGATGCAAACAGACTGAAAAGGAGGAGGGCAGGACCCAGGGCACGCTTCAGGCCGTGGTTTACCCAGAACACTACAACAGGAAAGTGATGAACACAAACACCCACACAAACACACACATCTACATGCACCGACTCAGAGTGAAAAGAAACATACATATGAACATATGCACTCGTTGATTGAGGGAGAAATGACACACACACACACACAAATTAAAATGTTGATTCAATGAACTGAGAAGTGATCCACACACACACACGCTGATGCAATGAAGAATGCTTTACTAACAAATGCTGCACACAAACATCCAAATACGGAGTTGGTTACAACAGCAAGAACTGATTGATTATTTATTGCTTAAATGTATTTCATGCCACGCAGAGGGCATTTGTGTAGATTTAGAGGACATGGTCTGAAGAACTTTGATAATGAAAACAATGTCTGTGCGTGATGTCTGTTTATGGCTCAAAGCCTCCACTGAATTGTTTACTGTGCTTCACACAGTCTAACAAGGAGCAGTGGTACAGAGCGAAAATGATGAATGAATGGTGTGAGTTTTATTTCGAAGAGATTATGAAAAGGTTGTGTTGATTCAACTTAGTTGTTTACGTTTTTGCCAAAGTAAAGAGTTGGTGTGTAACTAGTGTCCACTATTGAGTCAAGTAAATCCAACATGTTTTGTTGGTGCAAAAAGGAGTTTTGGTTGATCTTTGGGTTTTGTTTGATACTAGGTTGATTCTATCAGTGAGGTTTGGATTGTTTTCTTTCTCTGAGAGAGAAAAGGATGGTTTTATGCTTGGGCATGTTTGTAATGGGCCCCAGTATCTGTTATTATATGAGTGTTTAATTGGTTACGTCTGTGTTTGCCTTCGTTACAGTGCACTGAGATAAGAACATCTGAGAGGTGTGATCCACCGGTGGTGATATTTTGGTATTTTGTGAGCTCCTGATTTAACAAATCGGCTCCTTAATCCAGGCCTGAGAGAGTGAATTTTAAAGTGTTATAAAATATTCTTATTGAAAACAGTCGCAAAGTATTTTTCTCCATGATTATAATGAGCTTGGGAGAAAATTCACTTATATGGGACACTGATCCTGAAGCCTAAAAGGATTGCAGCGAGTCAATCCAGTCCAAAGAAGGAAAAACAAACAAGGAGCTGTTTCCTTTAAAATGATGACGTCATCTTGCTGGTGATGGAGCCTCGAATAGGTTGCGCGTGAGACTCCATTATCAGCAATATCTGGTACGAATGTGTGTGAATGTATGCATGTGACTGGACTGTGACGGACTGACGACTAAAAGTTTTAACTGACTTGGTACTGAGACAAAAACGGTGCCGACTTTAGGATTATTAAATGTCCACAGACAATTCACCCAGCCTGTAAAAGAAGGGTGGATGTTTTGTTTTGCTTTGTTTTGTCTGCAAGAACAGAAGAATGACAGAGACTAAAGAGCTGTAGCTTCACAGCAGTGTGAACTGCAGACTGAACCCTTTGGTTGCTAATTTTGAGCTACTGATGTTTGCATTAAGGAAATTGTGTTTTAGTAGCTGTGTTTTAATTAAGGTATCACATTATATTGTTGGGAATATTAAATGCTAAAGTGAAGAAAAGGTTTGATCCCACTCATGACTGAGCATGTTATTATTAACCATAGTGGGTCAATGTAGAGAGTGAATTAATTTTAGAGAAATAAAGAAAAAACAAACAAAAAACCCTCCACCGAGGTCTATGAATAAGAGGGGAATGATAGACAGCCACACTCAAAATGGAGATATGTAATGATAAACACTGGTCCCCGTCTTTTGGGCGCTTTCTTGAAGTAGTCAACATTTTAAAAGTAAGATAAAATAACAGGGGCATGTGCTGAGGGGTGGTGCTGCACAAGAACAAGAGTAAAATAAAGAAAATATTGTTTTTAGTTTTGAGAAGTGCAAATTAAAATGTACCATTACACTCAGAGGATCAATATGAAGCTTGATATTTGTTAATTTTGAATGAAGTACATGACTGGTGACTGTTCTGTCCTGAGCTTTTGTTTTTACAGCACCCGCTTGATCACACCAACAGTTTCTCGCCACCGAAGAGGGGTACTTGCAAAAAAATAAAGAACGGGGAGGAATATCATCAAAACTGGAAAAAGGTAATCCCCAAAGGGGGTGATAACGCCATAACTTTCACTATGGTCAAATTCTCAAAATTTGACCCTCAAAAATTCTTCAAACATTTAGACACAAAGTGGAGATTTAGATAAATATAATGTCGTAAACCACATAAGCATGAAGTATTTGATTCAATAAGATGGTGAAAAAACAAGCAGCAAAAGGTTGATCATGTTAATGGTGTTTATTCAGGGTGCAGAGGAGATTATTATTATTAAAGACAACAAATGAAATAACGAAAACTAGAAGTGGAAAAAATTTGCGTTAACGGTAGTAAAATCAAAACAAAAAGGAATACTAACTAAAACTGTACTGAATGTTCACAAAACTAACTAAAATTAACTGGATTTATAGCAAAATGTGTTTGGTTGCATTGATGTGTGCGTGCCCTGCTATAGTGAAATGAAGGTAGTACGTTAGTCGAGTCGTCTGTGTTGCTGCTCCGTCCACGCGCAGAATCAGGTCAGGAAAAGTCGGGAGACAGCGCCAGAATAGAATTGAGGATGATTTTAATATGACTGTTTTGTAGACATAACAAGAGTCTTGTAGTGGAGAGGGACGTAATGTCCTCCTGAGACCCAGAGAATAAGAAAAAACAGGGAGAAAATATTTTCGTTTTTTCTTTTTTTCTTTTTTTTCTTTTTTCTTTTAAATGAATCAAGTGTTATTAAAATAACAATCTCATAAGATGAAGATCAGGGACCAACCCAGACGTCACTGACACTTCACTAGCTGTAAACTATTGGTTTAGGAATAAGTGATGGCACTGAACTTTCTATTTCACAAAAGTCAATTTATTTAGGATATCTGAGGAAGTACTGATTTTATTTGGAGACACAAAGGAACATTTGGCACTTCCCTCATCTCACATCTGTTTCATTGTTGCACCCAATCATTCTACAACTGAAATGCCTTGGACTGCTAACCATTTCAGGCAAGTGGAGTGAACCATATTTTGCTAGACTCTCATCAGATTGGGGCTTCCTTTTATTGATCTTTGGAGAGAAGTCTTCATTACTGGTATTATTCAGGTCTTGTTCACATGTTTGTCCCAGGTTTCTCAGCTAAGAGGAGCTTAAACCCCAGATACTGTGAGTTCTTTTCACACATTGAGATCACTGATAACTCTCAGCAACGACGTGATCTCGTAGAAACAATTAGGTGTTATGGATTCAACTATAATTGCGACTCTTATTTTTTACTTTACTGGAAAAGATTTCTGCATTTTACCCATATTTTAGTTTTAACTCAAAATCAAAATTCCAGATTCTACTACATGTTGGTTTTGCACCAGATAGGACGACAGATTTCAGGTGGCCCTGTGTCTTTCTCTATTACATCTGCCACTGCATCTCGATAATCTTTGTGTGGCTTCTAGTGGGTCCTGACCCTCTCATATTTTGAAAAATCTATGTTTGAATCTCCCTTAATAATTGTGTTAAGAATTCTCTCCGCCTTGGTCAAAAGTTGGGTATTAGGAAAAAGTGAAATAAATATAAATATAAAGTCCCAATGTGTAGAGCACACATTAATAAATTAGTCATGTTCCCTGTGAAAGTAAATGAGCCTAATTCTTAAAGACCCCTGAAATTATTTACTAGATGTTTATTTTTTGAATAAAATAAGAATCTGAGTTTAACAAAACATTTTAAATGTAAATATCAAGCTTACCTTTCTCTCTTCCATAAAATGTGCTTGTGGGCACGCCAGCCATTTTGAAAAGGTGGGAAAAACAATTGGCAAGGCCACACCCCCACACATGTGACATAATTTTAAAGGTACTGTTGTCCTCTCTAAGAAACATCAGGACTTAGAGGAGTGGCAAGTAGAGTATGAGAGCTACAAGCAAAAAACTAAATGTGTACTACAGTGCGCAAAAAATGAATTACTGGGCCATCAGGGGGTCTTGAGGGACATTTATAAAAAAAAAAAAAAAAAAAAATCCCACAAACCTTAAAAGTGCACTTGAAAAGCTCACACAAGAAGGTTAACCTAGCTTACCTAGAAGACCTCATCAGGGGGAGCACACTCCCCCTCTTTGAAGAGCTCACCCACTTAACTCGCATTCCAAGAAAATAGCTAACCCCAGATAAGGCAGCGTGATGTATCCCGAGATAACAGGACTGGGACATCTAAATAAAGGTGTGAAACAATCGCATGGAAAAGGTTATCAATTGACTTCAACCAAAATTAGGAACACTCGGTGCGGCAAGAATTAATAGCTATTAGTCTCAACACCCAAGGATAAGCAGAAGAGCATGATTGATATGATGGAACTGAGAGTTTGTTACACTTAACTTTTGCAAAACACAAATAAAACTAAATTGAAACTAAGGATTTTCAGAAAATAAAAACTAGACTAAACTAGCAAAGAATTGGTAAAAACTAATTACAACTGGCAAAAAATTGAAAATCTGGAGTCGAAACTAAATAAAAAATAAAACCTAATGAAAATGGCGAAACGTTTAAAACCCTGGTGCAGAGATTGGCAAATCTGACCAGGAACGTTATAAAATGGATTGTCAGAACAGTCAGCGTTAAAGCCACATTTGACAGTCCATACTAGGATGGCATTGGACATCTTGGGGGTGGAAAGGGGTTGGTGTGACCAAGGTGTGGTTTGGCTTGTCGTATGTATATTTGAGATCATATGGCTCTGGATGGACCAGTTACCAGGGCATGGAAGGAGGACAGACTCATTAAAGGAGGAGAAGGCATTTCCTGGGATTGGAGATCCTCTGGGTGAGTGGTTGATTAAAAGCATGCATAAAATAGAAGTTATCTGTTGTTATTGATTGGTAATAGATTGATAATTGGCCACATTTACAGCTGTATTGACTTGTTGTGGACGTAGTCGACTTCAGGTTTAAACACTCTCATTAACAGGTTGAAAATAGTGACATTAAAGGAAGAGTATGCAGCGCCACCCTGTCAGACGCCAGTGATGGTGGAGCTCACTGATGAATCAGGTGAGCTGGATTCATGGCTGATTCAAAACTAAGATCCCCCTGCTGTGGTCAGTAAGGGGAGAAAAGGGGGAAATAAAATCAAGAATAAAAGAGGCATTTATAAACGTTTAGGTGTCAAGTGAAACGGGACAAGAGGGGGTGTTTTACTGTTATTTTAATGTCAGCATTATTATTGTATGAGAATCATGCGACAAGCATTGCATCGATGATCATTTATTGAAGCTTTTGACCTTATACTAACATCTGTGTTCCTGTGATTGTTATAACCTCTGATGAATCTTCTATTTACAGGTGTTAGGATAATGATATAATTTTTCATTGCAGGTGTAACCATGATCATTTTATACATATTGCAACTTGTTGCTCATTGTGGAGTTGTGCTCAAGTTAATAAGGGTTAAAAGCTACAGTCAGCGCGAATGTCTGACTGATCTATTAAGGGGAAAGGCTTCGAGCATAGAAGGCCGCACGCGCTTACAAAACACTGATATCATGTTATTCTTTGTGATCTTTTCTTCAATTATGTCTTTAAGGTTAGTTTAAATAGTGGCAGTTAATTAAACGAGATTTATTAAAATATTAAATACCTGAGTCAGAACGTTACACGCGGATCACCTTAAGAGTCTGGGAAACTTTGTAGCTGCCTAACTTTTTTTTTTGAATGTTCTAGCTCCGTTGATTTGACACATTGGAATGTGTCAAAAAAGGGGGGGAAGGTTGAGCTTTAACATCAAACAAGGATTATTTGAACAATTTATAACTTAATTTGTGTCTTTAATAATTTAGGAATGGTAGAGCTTAAGCTAATAGCGGTCCGAGAAGACGGACCTTTTAGAGAATCAGTGAAAAAGCATAAACTATCACTTTCATGTTTAATCATTACTCATTGAAATGAACTGAATAGCGCTTAGAAGATTTGTTAATTTCTTTGTCTTTTGTTAAAAAGAGGGGTTTCAATAATTTTCAGACACACCTTGCAAATGTGCTTATAACGAGTTGGCACTCGGCCTTTTGAAGGTCAGAAGCTTCGTTCGGCGTGACTGTCCGGACTGATAAAGTGTAGGAAACGCCTTGAGTGCAGAGGGCTAAATGCAAACACGTTTACACACACATAAGATATGATTAGAATAAGTCCCTGGGACATTCTGAATGTTTTAGACCAATTTTGAATCACTAGAAGGTCAGTAGATAACAACATTAGATTATTAGGGTTAGGAAGAGAGGTGTTTTGGTTTTCTGTCTCTTACAGAGAAAGGAACAGACACCAGACGAGGCCACAGAGATACGAGGGTCCTTCGCAGCAGAGACAGATACAGTGACTGCCGAGACACCAACTGGGTCCAAGGGTCATGGCGTTTGGGCTCCAGCTAGTCACTTCAAAAGGATGAATCCCATAAATACAGCAATAACCATGAAGGGGTTGACGGAAATCCGGAAACACCAGACCAACGAGGTTCGAGAGGCTCTTGGGCAAAAGGGGGACGCCTTCCTGTTCTTTTCTGGAGGATACACGGGAGACACGGGACCCGAGGATACACAGATCGTTGTTTGAAATAGGGGCAGAATAATCCCCTGATCTGTGTCACGACTGAAGGGTTGTCTAACCCCTGAGGTTGAAGTAAGAAGAACAGAGGATCACGCAACTGGACGACACTGGTAGCTGCAGCAATAAAATAAAGGTTAAGAGCTCTTCGGACAGAGGTTCTAGTCTACGTCTGAATGGTATAAGGGAACACCAAATAAAGCTGTGGGAGAACAGGGGAGTGTCATCTGGACCTGCTATCCTTGTAGTAATAGTTTGTCTTGCACCTGACTTGCGCAAACACAGAGGTCATCTTACATATGGTTCGCCCGTCAGGGGGACAAAGGACCTCAGGAGTGAGAAGAGATGAACCCGGCCACACTGGGCTACAGGGTGTTTGTGAGGTCATTATTCTAATGACCTCATCAGGGGGAATTGTTAGATTATAATATTATTTTATGCCATGTTATACCCCTAATTAAAGATTGTGAATTATTATGTAGTTTTAGTTTGCATTATTCTCCTGAATTAGAAGAAGCTGATAACTATTGCATTAGTTAAACTGATTTGCATTACATTAAACTGCTGACTTGTTGTGAATGAATGATATTGTTTTATGATGCATTATACTGCTGAGTTATAAGAAATCTAATTTGTCTGAGTAGAAGAGAACAGAGTGTGCTGGAGTTTTCTGCCCCATTTCAGCAGGAGCAGATAAACAGGGAGCCAAGGTCGTAGCTTAGGCGCTGTGTGAGAGAAAGCATGTGAATGTTTAGGCTTTGTATGATAAGGTGGAGGCACCAGAGGCTATAAAAGTTTGAGCAATGCTCCACCATTTTGAGATTTTGAGGCTGTCTGCATCAGTGTCCATCTCCCACGTGTGTGATCATTAAATCATCGTTTGACTCAACCCGACCGGACCAGTGTTGTTATTGTGGTTTTTCTCTTGTCTCCATCCCCAATATTTTGAACCTTAACATTACTTTCAGCCGTAGTTAATTGTGTTCACTTGTGCCTTGTTATATCCTGTTTATCCCTAATCAGCCTAGTGTAAATAAATATAAATAGTCCTGCTTCCCCCTTTGTCCTTGTCAGACTGTTTGTGTGTTCCTCCTGTGTTTGGCCGGACTTCTGCCTTTTAGTTTTTGTTTTCCTTTTTGAGGATTTTCTTTCATTTTGGACTCTTCATCAGTCAATAAATAGCAAATTGTTATTTAACTTCATCTGCCTACATGTTCTTCACACTTCACATTACTTGAGAGTGAATGGTCATTCCAGCTACCCCTTTATTAGTTGTATTGGTAGTTGTATGTGTTAGAGTGTTAGCAATCTATCTGCATATCTGTAATACGTTACAGATATGCAGGGAGTTTTACAGTGTGCCTATTGTAATATACAAAAACGGTTCATCACTGTTTATTTGTTTACCAAATAATACTGCCAGATGTTTTCTTGCATTATGCTTTCCAGTGGTCATACTGTAATCTTCATAAGCAGTTTATTACTGTAAATACAACTGATGTATTGGCACATAAAGCCTGACATGTTGCCTGACTTCAGTCTCATGTTTTTCATGAACTGTAACAAGAAATCAGCTGTATGGCTAACTCCCTGCTCCTTGCATAAGGTGGTTTTGTGGAGATGAGTTTAACAAACAGTCTGAAGATGGGTGCTGGCCAGATGTGATTAATCACCTCTAGCTCATGTTAATGGTGTCTCAGTGCCAACCGAAGCATAACACTGTCTTTGGCCAAAATAACTGATATAACGCTTCTAAATGAACGATACAAGTTTGTAACAATGTGGGAAATCTGGATGACTTTGCACACTACTACCGCTACTACATAAGTTATATTTTACAGTACATGTTGATGCTTAGTGTTCCTGTCGTTTAATTTTTTTCTGACACTTCACCACGCTTCTTTAAAAAAACAAGAAAATAAAGTTAATCTTTTTTTGTCTTTTAGTAAGTCAGAGATACAACTTACGTAATTACCAATGAAAACTTGAAATCTAAAAGAAACTGATAGGTTTGTAGCTTGAACCCATCTGCTGGAACGTTGAAGACAATATAATTACACTGCAAGCAAGACGCAAGTAGGCAAACTTCTTCATGGTACTCGTGCACGGGAGAGAACCAGACAAACGCCGTTCCTTCGCTTGACCCCAGTAGCTCTCGTCCGTCCTCCCGTAACACTGTCCTTTTATTGAGGTTACATGAATATGCATAGGTTCATTAACATACGACGTCTACATACAAACAAAGAGTACCGTGTGTGTGTGTGTGTGTGTGTGTGTGTGTGTGTGTGTGTGTGTGTGTGTGTGTGTGTGTGTGTGTGTGTGTGTGTGTGTGTGTGTGTTGCTGATCAAAGGGTCAAACATCCTTGGTCAGGAAGAGGGTAGCCTCCCCCTCACCCTAGATGGTTCATCCTAGATAACACGGTGAGGAAGTCCTGCAGTTCATCTAAACAAAGAGCACTTAGACTAGAACAGACGTAGCTACGTTAATCCTACCATAAAACAATAAGACACGGTATGACCTCTCATGCTCCCAAAGTGCTGTCTAATACACACAAAGTTTGCAGACTATCAAGGATCAAAACCTCTACCAATCTACAACTAATTACAAAACTCTAAGCATATATAAGTAAATATTTCTAAGCATAAATGACAATCAACAATACAAATCTAACAGAAACCAATAGACCACATCTGTGCTTTGCGGTGTATCCCTGTGCGAATGTGTGTCTTTGCATGATTGAACCTGCTATACATATGTTTTACTGATCCTCCATAATGCTGCAGGCTCAAACGCTGTCACGTATTGTAACTGTCAGCAAATCCTATTCACACACACAGAAAGGTCAGGATCTGTTCTCTTCTTTCTAGCAGCAAATCATGTTTAGTAGCAGTCAAAAGAAAGACAAGACAGACCTGTTCGTCTGTGATTATCGTAAGTCCTTTTTTACCAAGTATGCGTTTCTAGACAGCATGCAGCTGATTACAGGAACTTGTATCTTATCACAATTTTCCATCACAGCTTGTAGGACATGCATCTACTGAGCTCACCAAACCAAAGAACTCCCTCTGATGTTTACCAGTTTCATGGACAGTTACTTTATTCACAGCTATTACCACCCAGACACTATAGTTCTTTTTATCATTTGTTTGCACATTATATTGTAAGGTGACACAGAGAAAGGACAGGCCACTGAGGAGAAGATAATTTTGTTGCTGGCACAACAGGGGTGACTGGGTTTAAGATTCATCGGCTTGATTGTGCAACCAAGAAGGCCTTCAACTCGGCGGCTTGAACTGAAACACACATAAAAACATATATAATGCCTGATAGTGGAGAAAAAAGTGAGAAATCTTATAAGCTTTAAGATGGTCTCACTGACATAGAATATCTAAGCTTTCTCATCCTTTTAAGCATTTTGTTGGCTGAGGTTCCACAATGTTTTAAAAAACACTTCATTTTTATTGCCTATTGAAGCTGAGTGGATTTACAGCTTTTACATAAATCCAGGCTCCTTTTATTTTAGACAATCACCATGACTCCACTGACTGTTCTAAAGGCTCAAATGGTAGATATTAAAAACTAATGTTGAACAAAGTGTCAATTTATTATGAAAGCATAATTTAAAAAAGTATTAAGTGAAATGCAAATAAGTGTGCAGCTCATCACAGAATAGAGTTCCTTGTAAGTCTAGTTTCTTTCCCCCCCTGAAATGATCATTTTAAGGGCTTTTCGAAGCATTTTTGTGATCCATAATAGATTTAACAGTTTTCTGTAATGAGTAAATAATTTGAATGTAAACTATTTAACATTTTCATTTAGTTTCTTGCAAATCTTAATTCATAAATACAACTACACCCGGTGTATATTCAAATACACAAGATCAGAGGAGAATGGCCAGACTTTGAGTTGATAGCAAGTCAACTGAAACAGCAACTAAAATAACCACTTGTTCCAACCAAGGTATGCAGAAGAGGATCTCTGAATGCACAACACGTTGCACCTTTATGCAGATGAAACGCAGCAGCAGAAGGGCACACCTAGTGCCACTCCTGTCAGCTAAGAACACAAAACTGAGGCTACTGCTTGCACATGCTTGCTAAAATTGGACAATTGAGGACTGGTTTTCCAGTCCATTGCCTGGTCTTCTGAGTCTCAATTTCTTCTGCAATATTCAGATGTTAGGGTCAGAATTTGGCTCAAACAACATCAAAGAATATATTCAATCTATCCTGCCTCATATCAATAGTTTAGACTGTTGCTGATGGTGTAATGGTGTGGGGATTTTCTTGGCACACTCTGAGTTCCGTAAAATCAACTGAGCATAATTTTAATGCCAAAGCCCATCTAATTATTGTTGCAGATGATGTCAATTCCTTAATCATCCCAGTGTACACATCTTCTGATGGCTTCTTTCAGCAGGATAAAGCACCATCCTACAGTGATCTCTAAATGCCCATTTAAGTACAATGAAGAGGGACTTCACTGTACACAAATGACCTCCACGATATTGTATGTGGAATGAGAAATTTTGCATCATAGATGTGCAGCTGAGAAATTTGCAGCAACTGCATGATGCTGGTCTGGCAACATGGCTGAGAAATGTTTCCAGTGCTGGATTGAAGCTGTTCCATGAAGAATTAAGTAAGCACTGAAGATGATAGTTAGTCCAGCCTGTTACTAGCAAGGTGTAATCAACAAACTGTCCAGTGATTGCAGATATACATTATACATAAAGTTCCTTTATACCATTGAAAGTGTGAGTTAACCTAAAATGTTAATGAAAAAATGACATCCTCGCTTTAGCTCAGTGTGACCCGGTCACCCAGCAGCCTCAGACAGTATTGAACTGGAAGCCCCACAAAGCACAACGTGAATGAATTCTTAGATTAGCATGCAGGTAGTGTAACAGTAGACCTTTAGGAGCCTAAGAAGAATAGAGTAAGGATGCCTGCCACATTAGCATACACATAGGTTAGACCCGCACCATTCTACCTACCAGCTGTGATTTAAAGCATTACTAATATTATATTGAAACAAATGCTGCTCCCTGTTAGCAAGCTGATACTGCAATAAAAGTCATAATGTGAGAGCTTCTGATATAGGACCCCATTTTTCACTGTTATGTTTATGCATTCACGCACACCAAAAGAGCCTGCAATTCCCAAACTCTCAAAGTTGATATTGTCTGCTTGAGACCCGGCCCAGGCCTCGTGCCTCTGTGCCTCTGTGAGGAACAGAGCAGCCAAACAGCTTCGTCAGCTTCTTTCTCTCACAAGTCCTGCTGTTATTTCCATAATTCGGAAGGTCACAGAGGGCTTCAGTGAATACAGCAACAAATACACTACCACGGTGAACAAAAGCTATTTTAATGCTGAAATAGTAGACTTCATTATGCGTTAGAGCCAGTGCGTTCATGCTTTTATTGTAATAATGAATGGTCGATGCAGAGTTTAAAAAATCCTCAAATTCCCAATCATCGGAATCAACCTACATCACTGTGACTACTCTGTCTTTTATAAACTTTGAACTTGAATAAGTTTCTTGGAATCTTGAAACATCATTGATATCACCAGCTTTCTTCTTTTCATGGGTACACATACAACTTATAACTTATATCAGACCAATAGAGAAGCTGTTTTTGAATCAGGTGTTAATGGAAAACATTCCAGGGGTTTGAGTGTTTGAACTTACTTTGATGTTCTTTGCATTGATTGTATTAATACTAAGATGACTGATGGTTGGCGAATCACCCTCCGCTCATGAGAAATCACAAAAAGCCTGAAGGTATAACTTACCTTCTTTTATGGAAGTAATCAGCACGAAATGTTATGCTTTTACTTCCAAAGAATTTTGGATGCCTAGTGTGCCAATGTAACTTCCATCCATCCATCCATCTTCTTCCGCTTTATCCGGGGCAGCAGCCTAAGCAGAGAAGCCCAGACCTCCTTCTCCCCAGCCACCTCCTCCAGCTTATCCGGGGGAATACCAAGGCGTTCCCAGGCCAGCCGAGAGATATAATCTCTCCATCGTGTCCTGGGTCTGCCCCGGGGCCTCCTCACGGTGGGACATGCCCGGAACACCTCACCCAGGAGGCGCCCAGGAGGCATCCTTGTCAGATGCCCGAACCACCTCAACTGGCTCCTTTCGATGTGGAGCAGCAGCTGCTCTACTCTGAGCTCCTCCCGGGTGGCTGAACTTCTTACCCTATCTCTAAGGGAGAGGCCAGCCGCCCTTCAGAGGAAGCTCATATCCGCCGCTTGTATCCGTGATCTCGTTCTTTCGGTCATTACCCACAGCTCGTGGCCATAGGTGAGGGTAGGGACGTAGATCGACCGGTAAATTGAGAGCTTCGCTTTTACACTCAGCTCCCTCTTCACCACGATGAATCCGTCTGTCGATCTTTGGCTCCCTTCTCCCATCACTCGCGAACAAGACCCCGAGATACTTGAACTCCTCCACTTGGGGCAGGTGGAATGTAATTTTTTTTTTCAATGTAACTTGAATTAACAAAAAAAGCACCAAAAATTACACTATGATACATTTCTGGCGCATCTTTGGTCTCTTGCCCGTTTAGTGACACCGTTTTTTCCTCCGTTTGGCACATTTCTTGGATCTTTTCTTTTTTAATTCTCAGCTTTCAAGATATTCAGATAGATAACCTGCAACAGGCCATAAATAACCCACTACATCTGTATTTAAAAAGAC
Organism: Rhamphochromis longiceps; assembly: GCF_057381845.1. Taxonomy (NCBI): domain Eukaryota; kingdom Metazoa; phylum Chordata; class Actinopteri; order Cichliformes; family Cichlidae; genus Rhamphochromis; species Rhamphochromis longiceps. Next base: position 41,653,929 of record NC_140563.1, read on the forward strand.
ATATACGATTGATAATTGTTCTAAATGCAGATAATGAACATTTCCAAATCATATACACACACAAAAAGAAACCCTCACAATATTTTGAATGCTCTTTTGAAAACCTCAGCTGTCATTTGAGAATTGAGTAACTGAGAAAAAAACTGCAACAAGTAGGGTTTTTCTGCATGTAGGAGCTATTTTTGAAGCTGTAGCTTCAGCACTGAGAACCTCAAAAAATGTTGTGAGAAATCTGCCAAAGCAGTTGAGAAAAACTATAAATGTGCTTTCCTGTACTCATATTACTGATTTACACCCCTGTGCTCGGCAATTAAATGTTTTTTCCTGCATGTGGTGACTAACACAGTAAAAGAATACAAGCACATTTGGTAGAAACACGATCTATTTTCATCACAAAGGCATTTGAAATTGTACGCAGTTCTTTTCAGTTGTATGCCTGAATGTGCTAAAACATTTGCCTAACAATGCTAACGAAGGCTAAGAAATGCTCTTTCTGGTGTGCACAAGTAAAAGAAAAATATTGTGAAGATTTCATGTTACTTTGACAACTTAAATAGTCTTTAGAGAATTGAGCGAGGAAAGCAACCGAAAAAGCCATGAGTAGATATTCGTATAATTCGGTACCATTAAGCTAAAACCTGATACAATAACAGAGACAGGACAGCAGAACAAAAAGAAAATACTCTTTGGAGAGCCAATTACAAGAATATTTATTGGTGCTTCAGAGAAAAAGGATCCATTTAGTTTGCTTTGTATGAACTCCACTTGAGCTGTCAGCACGTTTACACATGAGCAGACATGAAAATATTCTTAATGAGGAGCTGCACAACTCAACCCACAAATCAAATAAGTATGCAAATGCAGACAGTGGAATTCTTAACAAACAAACAGTGGGTCTCAGAGTCTTTCCCCCTGTGTTGTGCACACAGATCACAGGTGTGTGTTTATGAATGTGTGTGTACAGCTTTCAGGCCTTACATCTGCTCGTGGTGAAATCTGAACTAACCAACTGAACACAGTTTGAGTGACTCGAACCATATTTTTTTCACATTGAACTGTGGGAAAGGATATCATAAAAGGATATATATAGAACACAGTAGATATGAAGGAATTAAAAATATTGATCTTAATCAATTAGGAGAGAATGCGAGATTAAATCGAAGTTTTTTAAAGCTCAGTTTCACTATTAAATCCAAACGCGGTTTAACAGCATGGAAGAGAAATAGAGAAACTCACGATCGTTTCTTTAGTGTTCTCTTCTTTTGTTTTTCTTTGTTTTTCAGGGGATAGCGTTATTGTGAAGTTGCATCAAATAGGACTTCTGTCTGTCTGTCAATATACGCACTGCCCGTCCAAACCCCGGCCTCTTATTAGATTTCAGCCATAAATAATTGATGATTTGCACCTCCCCCATCTCCCTCGGGCACTCTTTCTGTGTCGCATCCTTGCAGTTGCCTGTGGAAAAAGGACACTCAAGGTTGAGCAGTGCAATTTTCTGCGTGTTGTGTGTGTGTTCATAAACCATGACACTGGGAGTTCAAAGAGCAGGGGGAGCATCCTGGCATGAGTTCAGGAAGTAGATGACTTACCAAAGGAAGTGGCAAAAGGAAAGGTAAAATGAAAAAAGAAAAAGCAGATAATTACATAGAAAAAAAAGTACAATAAAGTCAAGAGCTGTGAGAAAATAACAACATGGTTTATTGGCTTTAGATTAGATTGGGGGGGGGGAAAGGGCCAGATTGCAGAAAGTAGGTCATGGTGGAGGAAACATGCTATCTACATACTGACTGATGAATCTACGCATGTTTAGAACATGTAACGGGGGAAAAGATTATCAATCTCCATAGGCTCTTTTCTATACGTAGGTTTTTACATAAACAGGTTTGCAGAACAGCAGATGTTCTTGGTTTACATCTCTTCAGATTCAAAGACTTCAAACAGGCACAATTCACACAGATACGGAGTCATGATGGTTCTGTGCTCATCTAATATGCAGATAGAAAAACATAAATGGAGAATTATGCAAATGTGCATTGTTAGCTCCTGACACATTTCATGAATTTCAAAACAGAGAGAGAACGCATTCCTTATCCTCTGCAGTGGTTCCTCTGTCAAGTTGAACTGTTGAAATGATTATTATGCATGCGACTGCAAAATAAATAGAAATGAAAAGCCAAAAGTGCAAGATAAAGGATAAAACTTTAAAGGTTTTAGCGAGCGGATTAACAGCCGCTTATTACTGTCGGTTGTAAAGCGATAGCAGAAAGAGTGACAAATTTCACAGTTACATTTTATACACACAGCTTGAATTTGAGACCAAAAGCTCAGTCTTGACCTTACAAGCAGGAGTTGGCAAAACACTCTCACCGTGAGGTGTATTATAGGAGCTGTTCTGGAGATTTCGATCGTGTCAAACAATGTCCTTTGGGAGATAGCTGCTGTGGTATTGTAGATGCTCAAAGTTTCTTTTAATTTTCTTTCCTGAGCATTAACAGATAGATAGAGGATAGATGCGGATAGAGCCATCTTGGATGTGCTGGTTTTAATATTGTGGCTGATCGGTGTAAGCAGAGAAGAGTCGAGTCAGATAGTTTAAGGAATATCAAGCTGTGCTTTGTTTTGGCAGCCGTTACACACAGAATGATTCCTGACACCATCTGCTGTCTTCCTGTTTTTGTTCTTCACTTTCCTTCTCAATACTAATCTCTTTGTTTTTCAGTCTCTCCATTTCTGGCACATGTTCTCCATACCTCTGTTTTTCATTCTCTTTGTTTTGTAGCTTTTTTAATGATTGATACTTCTTCAGTTAGGTTTAAAAGGACAGTTGTGTTGACTGGGCAGTTCACAGTCCCAGCTGTGTGGATACTAAAAGGATTATGACTACTCTCTCTCTCTCTCTCTCTCTCTCTGTGTGTGTGTGTCTGTGTATGTGTGTGTGTGTGTGTGTGTGAGAGAGAGAGAGAGAGAGAGAGAGAGAGAGAGAGAGAGAGAGAGTGAGAGAATGTATGAATAAGATAGAGACACCCACAGAGAGAAAGAATTAAACTGCCATTAAATATTTTAATTTTAAAACCTTAGTGAATCCTTTCTCACTCTTTTGTATAGTAATTTCCTTTTTTTATTATTAATTATGCCCATCTGCAACCAGCAGGATTCCTTTTAATATATATATATATATATATATATATATATATATATATATATATATATATATATATATATATATATATATATATATATATATATATATATATATATATATAAAAACACCCAGCACGCCCCTGCGGGCGGTTTATCCATCAAGCTCGGGTCCTCTACCAGAGGCCTGGGAGCTTGAGGGTCCTGCGCAGTATCTTAGCTGTTCCCAGGACTGCGCTCTTCTGGACAGAGATCTCCGATGTTATTCCCGGGATCTGCTGGAGCCACTCGCCTAGCTTGGGAGTCACCGCACCTAGTGCTCCGATTACCACGGGGACCACCATTACCTTCACCCTCCACATCCTCTCGAGCTCTTCTCTGAGCCCTTGGTATTTCTCCAGCTTCTCGTGTTCCTTCTTCCTGATATTGCTGTCATTCGGAACCGCTACATCGATCACTACGGCCGTCTTCTTCTGTTTGTCTACCACCACTATGTCCGGTTGGTTAGCCACCACCATTTTGTCCGTCTGTATCTGGAAGTCCCACAGGATCTTAGCTCGGTCATTCTCCACCACCCTTGGGGGCATCTCCCATTTTGACCTCGGGACTTCCAGGTTATACTCGGCACAGATGTTCCTGTACACTATGCCGGCCACTTGGTTATGGCGTTCCATGTATGCCTTGCCTGCTAGCATCTTGCACCCTGCTGTTATGTGCTGGATTGTCTCTGGGGCATCTTTACACAGCCTGCACCTGGGGTCTTGCCTGGTGTGATAGACCCCAGCCTCTATGGATCTTGTGCTCAGAGCTTGTTCTTGTGCTTCCATGATTAGTGCTTCTGTGCTGTCTTTCAGTCCAGCTTTGTCCAGCCACTGGTAGGATTTCTGGATATCAGCCACCTCCTCTATCTGCCGGTGGTACATACCGTGCAGGGGCCTGTCCTTCCATGATGGTTCCTCGTCTCCCTCCTCTTTCTTGGGTTTCTGCTGCCTGAGGTATTCACTGAGCACTCAGTCAGTTGGGGCCATCTTCCCAATGTATTCTTGGATGTTCGTTGTCTCATCCTGGACTGTGGTGCTGACACTCACCAGTCCCCGGCCCCCTTCCTTCCGCTTAGCGTACAGCCTCAGGGTGCTGGATTTGGGGTGAAACCCTCCATGCATGGTAAGGAGCTTTCTTGTCTTTATGTCAGTGGCTTCTATCTCCTCCTTTGGCCAGCCTATTACCCCAGCAGGGTACCTGATCACGGGCAGGGCGTACGTGTTGATGGCCCGGATCTTGTTCTTACCATTCAGCTGACTCCTCAGGACTTGCCTGACCCTCTGCAGGTACTTGGTGGTTGCAGCTTTTCTAGCGGCCTCTTCATGGTTCCCATTCGCCTGTGGGATCCCCAAGTACTTGTAACTGTCCTCTATGTCTGCTATGTTGCCTTCTGGTAGTTCAATCCCCTCAGTTCTGACTACCTTCCCTCTCTTTGTTACCATCCGACTACACTTCTCCAGTCCGAACGACATTCCAATGTCATTGCTGTATAGCCTGGTAGTGTGGATCAGTGAATCGATGTCTCGTTCACTCTTGGCATACAGCTTGATGTCATCCATGTACAGGAGGTGGCTGACAACTGCTCCGTTCCGTAGTCGGTATCCGTAGCCAGTCTTGTTAATGATCTCACTGAGGGGGTTCAGGCCTATGCAGAACAGCAGTGGGGACAGAGCATCTCCTTGGTAGATCCCGCACTTGATGGTGACTTGTGCTATGGGCTTGGAGTTGGCCTCTAGTGTTGTACGCCACATGATTGTTCTGTCTACCAGTAGCTGGTGTTTTGCGCCAACAAACATTAAAACCCACTCATGATTATTTTCTAAAAAGCCGAGTCACACATGCATAGATGACAATGTCGACATGGTGACTTTCCTGGTGGAGCATGGAGCCTGCATCAACCAGCCTGATAACGAGGGCTGGATCCCACTCCACGCTGCAGCTTCCTGTGGATACCTAGACATAGCAGAGTATATATATATATATATATATATATATATATATATATATATATATATATATATATATATATATATATATATATATATATATATATATATATATATATATATATATATATATATATAATATATTAAAAAAAATTTAAGTGAGTGTTAAGTGAGCCCTCAGGGATGAAAATAAATAACTTCACCTGGATTTTTTTAAACACACATCTTTTAAAATAAGATGTAATATAATAGAAATCGACATTGTGGGTCAAAATGTGAAGGTTTGTTGTCAGACCTGAATATGCTGGAACCAGTGCTATTGGCATAGTTTTTTCAAAAGAAGTCTCGCAGTGTATCTGTTTCTTTGTTATTCCCTTCCTTTTCCCCTCCTCCTGAAAATGTGTAAACGTGGGTGTGCATGAGAGCTGATTTGCTTTATTCCTCAGAGAGCTGAATGATGATGAGTTTGAAAGCACTCTCTGTGATTCTGTCTGAGTTCCTTTAGACATTGTTGTCAGGATCGCTTCTGGCTCTAAAAATAGGCATTCATCGCATCAGAAGTGTCATAATTATACACAGTGACGAGGAGAACGATGGAGTAAAACTTAGTCCGTCTTAACAAAGCTGAAAGGCATCTCTCTCACAGCCAGGAGCTGTGATATTATTAGGAATATCAATTAGGTTTTACAAAAGCTATATGGCTGCGGTTTATTTTTTTATGTTAACATTAAAGGGACCGACCCGACAACATCATACATGCAACCTTTTATTTCTCCTATACTGTCCATAAAAAAGCCCAACTGTCCAAAAAGATAAACCAACCAACAAACTAGCCAAGCAAATGTTGTTGAAATGTCCAGTAGAATTTTCTGTAAGAAAAACATTACAGTTATTATGCAATTATGAAATGCTACATTTTCACTCATGCACTAGACTTCACTGGGATTTCCAAGTGTTTTCGTACAGTTTTCAGTGTTTCCTGCATACTTCCCCCTCTGGACTGCTGTCCGTGGTGCTGATCACCTTGTCCTCAGATCCCTTGCAGAGAATCAGTACACATGAGAATTCAGTTTTGGCTCCTTTTCTGTGTTGTTTGTGTAACAGCTCTGCAAGGTCTCGCTCCTTGTTTGTGTAACAACCATGTAACGCCTTTGCTCCATCTGAAGCAGCGGGGGATTTAAGCTACAATGAAAGCAAACAGCATGTCTGAGTGACGTGATGCCAAGAATTTGATACAGATTATTCAGCCAGTGAACCATCTGTACTTAAACTTTTCCCCTGGGACACCAATCTCAGATTGAATCTCGGTAATTATCAAGATCCCTTCGTGTTAGACAGTTTGTCCGAAAATTATCATCTTATCAAACCAGTTACAATTTTACTGTGGATTGCTTTAAACTTGCTTTGACCTTGACCACTGCTGTTGCTTATTAAAAAACAGTATTATAATCGGCATATAATAATATAATAATGTAAACGGTCATAAATTAAGAGAAAACAGTGCCTTATGACCTCGGTTCCATAACGTTGACATAATGACATTAAGTAGTGTTCTTAACCTTTTTCATTAATGTCACTCCATTCAGACTAAATGCATATTAAAGCATTTCATACTTAATACTAACAAACAACTGTGCATTCAATGTAGCTCTTCCCTTACCTGAACTCTGTACAAGTGTGCTCTCATTTATGAGCATATTTTCATATTTCATATCTGTGTTTTGCAGTCCTCTAGTGGTTTATTGCTGATACTACATGATGGAAAAAGTATGGTGTCAATTTACTGTAAAATGTGCCAAAGCATTTCATATTATAAACACAGTTAGGCTGATGGAGTAATAGTGCAGGAACATTTATGTGGTTACTACTGTTTGTTGTCCTGCAGTTATAAACCATTCAGCCTCTAAAGAGTGTTCTGGCACAAGAGCTTTAGAGCTGAGTGTCTGCAGTCTGAGATACCAACAAGCTCAGGAAACATCCATCCTACTTAATCCCGACTGCTAGGGTTAACTTGGTCGTGGGCCAAAGATGGCCCAGGAACACTAACTCTGCTCCTCAGTATAGTTAAATATATGTCCGTAACCTGCAGCTGCTCCCACTGCTGCTGTTGCAAATATTCCATTGAACATTGTAGCTTATTGACCGGCTTATTCTAGCATGTAAAACCATTTTAGAAGAACACATATATTATACATGCTACATACTATAAACAAGCATTTCTTTAGATTTACTGAGGATTATGGCTGCTATATATAACTGCTTAACACTATATATTACATTTAATAAAATGTTACATTTAATGTTTATACAATAGATTCATGCAGGTAGCTACATGTGTGAATATAGTGCAAGCACATAGAATAGATGTGTGAATGGCTGTCTTGCCCTTGTGCTTTTTTCTCTTTTACTCTGTGCCAGACCACACCAATCTTTAAATTCAACCTTTATTTTGATCTCAACACAACCAGATTTCATGACTGTATCTTGCACAGCTGGGCCTCAGTACCTGCCATAGTATCTAAAGCCACCTTTGAGTTAGTTGCTTCTGCAGTAGGTCTTACTAAAGCCATGTTTTGCTTTGTTGATGAATTTCAACCCAGAGTCAGACTAACGAGGTGAAAAAAACTAGCAAGGCACATTATGATTGAGAGCTCAGTGACAGACAAAGACAGAGACCTCCTTTGTAACCTTGTGCACTGCCGACTGGTTCCCTGATCTGACCTTTGTGGTCAGGAAGGAAGGAGAGCTAATGCAAGATATATTTATGGCTGTGGTGAGAAGTGGGGACACTCACAAATGCTGCCATTTTGGAGCCTTTTCTCTAGATATAGAGGATTGTCTCTAAGTGACTTTAAGTTGCAGAGGGCAAAATGCTCACTGTTGACTTTGCCTATGCTCTTCCTCCCCCTTGGAGTCTTTAGATGTGATCCTACAAGAGGTTAGAAGATGGAGAATCCTGGAGAGGGGTTATCAAGGGTGAGCGGTCTGACTGGGAGCCTGCTTGATCTAAAGCCATGTTTTGCTATCTATCTATCTATGAAACAACTTGGTGACAACTTGGCACCGTAAGGTGCAGAGCTATCAACTGATCAGCACCTAGGGGTGAGTTGGATCCAGCTCACTCATAGCAAGCTAAACTGCAGACCTAATAAACCTGGTATACCCAAACAGGTAGTGAGGGCAAACTGCAGTGGCTTCATGTGTGAGAGGAATTTAGGAAGGTCAGGACTTGACTGGCTTCAAGGAGCTTCTGGCAAAGCTTCTGGCAAACTGTTAGACAACTCAAGAAGGGAAATCAGGGCTTGATTCAAGGTAGAGTTGGAAAGAGGAACAGAGGCTGCTCAATGGGGACATTGCAAGGTGGTGGAAGAAGCCTTTTAACGAGTCAACACATCCCTGGCAGAGGCCGTAGAGTCTGAAAACTTAAGGGAAGCTGTTTTTGATACCAATTAACTTCATCTTTGGTAATAAACTAATAGGCAGTACTACTACCATAAATATACAGCAAAATATAAAAAGAGTAAAAGATCAGAGGTATAGTATATCAAATAAATTGCAGCTTACACTCAGGAGCGAGTGTCTACATCTTGTCATTCAGCCTCACCAGGGTGTTACTATGGAAGCTGCACCTGCTGCAGATGAGTCACCTTCAGCTGGCTGGAATCATTAAAGAGTTGTGTACACACACACACACACACACACACACACACACACACACACACACACACACACACACACACACACACACACACACACACACAGAGGCCTCTTGACTTGTCTGCCAAACCACAAAGGGAATGACACAGAAACTGGACCAACACCAGGTGTCGGGTAGGTAAGCATCATCATTACATCTGTCCTATCATGTCTGTTTATTGACTCTTGCCATTTTGCTGATAAGGCCACTAAACAACACTTTTTACATTCCTGTTACATTTAATTTACTTACATTCAAATTAAATTTGCCTCAAATGTATCATTTTTCCCAGCCCTGTATCTGTGGAGTTGGTGCAACAGTAACACAGAGAAATCAATTTAATTTCATTCCGTTTAAATGTCACTGCAACCACTAACACATCTCGTGCGCTCATTAACTTTTTATTCTGGTCTAATAAAAGTGTGCCTCGTTTCATAGTCCTTCAAGACAGCAGATTTAAATTAGGTAAACAAATACAGCTTTAATTTTCGAGAAGTACACAAATATAACCATGACAACAGATATGCATTAAAGTAAATGTTTGGCTGTACGTTTTGCAATAGAGTTGTGGGTCCCTTAGAGGTGGTTTTCTTTTCATGTGAAATTCCAATTCTAATGAAACTGTCTTTGGCGCCCCCTACAGTCTATAACACACAGTGACAGACTTTAGTATTATGTGAATCCACTTTGCCCTGAATCGCACAAGTAATGAAGAAAACAGATGGATGGATGGAAGAATACACAAACTTTCACATGACAGTTTGTCACAGCTGAGACAAAACAAAGACCTGACTATAAGGTCATGGCGTCACGACTCCCAGAGTAGTTGCTTCTAAGGGTTTATTAAGCTCAGAGTCTACTGACTTGAATCATAAATGCTGGTGAACTTATGCTGCAGCGGTCTTCACTGATGATTTAACTGTGACATTTTTATATTGATGTAGCATCTGTCCAAGTCTGTCTTGGCTCTTCAAAGTAAATTGTTTCATATGTACCGACGTAGATCTGAACAGACAGCTTTTGCTGCTTAAAGGTATCCTGGAGCCCAACCATCTCTGAGCACATACTGTGGAAATATAAAAACAGGTCAATACTCTAAAAATAAAGTGGTAAATAAAAGGCGATGAAAGAATAAAAAATTTGTCTGGACACAGGTTATGTTTGCTTAGGTTTGGCGTGAAGCTACTACTTTTATTCATCTTCAAGTGGACATATAGTGACATCATTTTAACAATGACAAAAAAATAATAAAACACATTAGAATTCAAATGTACCGAATTCTTTTTCAATGAATGCCACCTTTTAGGTGGTGCATACTGATTTATTCAAATTCAGGTGTTAAAGTCACTTCACATTTCTATCCATTTATTTCACTCTCCATTCATGAATTCTCAGCTATTGTTTCTTATTCATCCTGTAGAAGGATCATTAATGTAATCAGTGAACAAAAATGGCTTTCATAGAAAATCCCACAACAAATGTTACACAAATTATTCAGATTCTTTACAATTAAAAAAAGGGGTCCTTAAAAAAGTGATCTCTGGTATGGGTCCTCACAAATGCAGCAAAGGATGGATCCATGTGCGGCAGGATGAAGGTGTGCAACTGTGCAGTGTTTGGCTTTAATTTCACCCTGATGACAAACAAGACTTCAATAATTCAGCTCTCGGCCTCCCTTATGTTGTGACAAATAGAGGCCACATCAATACAGCAAAGTGCCAAACCTGATGACAGCCCAATCTAAAACACTGTCGTCTTGACCCTTTTCTTGGCCACCCTCACTTTATTTTATGATTATTGTATTCTGCAGCATTTCTGTTTTTATTAGATAGTATACAGTGATAAGTGACAGGCTGGGTGTTTGACAATGAAAGTGGAGTCCATCACACAAAGGAGGAAGGAAGCACGAGACAAGGTTTCACGCCCACAGAACATAAAGAGAGAGCTTAAATTTAGCATAAGATATACTGCTATTGGTATGCTACATCTTGCCTTTCCAGCCTCTGGAGACAACACAAGGACAACAAATACACGATGTTTGGAAATGTAGAACAAGCATAATGAAAAAAAAGGGCAACATAACAAGCGGTTGCAGTGCTTTAAAAGTAGAAAATCTATAGCATTTTCATGGTAAGCTATTCCATAATTCGCTTCAATTTACTGACAGAAGAGTTTCTCCAAATGTGATGTGACAATGTGAGACATGACATAGTGCCCTGTGTGGTGCCACAAAGTCAGACTACAGATACATTTTACTGATGCATTTCTACAGGTTTATGGACTTCTATTTATAATGACACTGTTGTGAAGCTACCTGTATTCAGTAAAAGCTCTGGACACAGAATACATCTAACAAAAAGGAAAGGACTTCAGCCTAGATGACTGTTCTTCTATTTTCAGCTGTTCAGACTTTCTGTCTCACTGCAGCCTGTGTGTGTGTGTGTGTGTGTGTGTGTGTGTGTGTGTGTGTGTGTGTGTGTGTGTGTGTGTGTGTGTGTGTGTGTGTGTGTGTGTGTGTGACAGTGCGGCCTTGCCTCAAAGTGACTGATATTTGTCACTGTATGAGGAAGCAGAGAGCTGAATTATTGAAGGCTTGTTTTTCATCAAGTTGAAATTAAAGCTACACACGCAGAGGGTTCAACACACACATGCACACAGTCAAACACAACCGCACAGTCAATCACTTCGGCAAATTACTTCTGCTGAAAACCAGCCTAGAACACAAAGTTCAAAATGAAACTCGCGATTACTTCAGGGTGCGCGTGTGCGCGTTTACCGTACTATGTCACATTTCTCACTTTACTTCATCTACCTCCACACTGGGTTGCAGAGCAGTGATCAGCAGTCATTTGCTGCAGTTTGTAGGCTGCTGAAGGAAGCGCTGTACATGCTTGAAACACACGTTTTAAGTTACAAGAAGGATTATATGAGATATGAAGTGTACGTCTGATGGGATGCAACAAACCATTAAGCTGGTAATTGCACAACAATCCCGTGTTTTTTATGAGCCACTCTGAGTCATCGGTTGTCTTAATGACTCCTAGGAATTTGTGATGAGGAATTTATAAGATACAAGCAAAGTGCGTTTTACAGTTGGCTTGTGTTGCCATTCGGGTGACAATTAAGGATAGGGGAGGAGCTCTGTCTAAGTACTTCTGTATAATTTAGCATCAGAATTTCCTTTGCTGATGAGTTCAAAATTGCTCCAGGGGTCGACTTCTTTGACAAAATATTTTGTCTGAGACAGACTCCCCTATCACAACCCTGAACAGTTAAAACATCCATTTATTTTCTTAAGTGTGAAATATCTTCAGTGGAACTTTGGGTGAAAAACAGAAGAAAAAAATAGACCACAAACCTTTGCTTCTCCTTTATCTCAGAATGATAAACACATTAAAAAGGTGTTAGCATTATATCTGGTTCAGGCCACTAATGTTATCTTTAATAAAAGGACTGTTTGGGTGTTTCGCATGCAGTGCGGTTTCATCCTGCTCTGTGCCTTCACTGTTCACGGTTTCTAATACTGGTGTGGTTTAATGCTGACAGGAAGATGAAACGCATCTTTTTTAGAAGCTGCACACAACGACTCAACAGGAACTGAAAGAGCACAAAAGCTTGTCTCTCATTCTAAATTCCATTTAGAGTAGCACACTTCACACTATAGTCTCCATGATTCATTTATGTTAATAAAGAAGCATCTTTATTGAAATTTGACACAATAAATCACATTACTAATAAAGATGTTATCTTATTTTTTATAAGTTCGTACACATAAAGAAATATAAATAATACGTGAAATCAAATTGTAAATTTCACATTTTAGGGATTTGTTTTCTTTATTATTTGATTAAATAATAATAATAAAACATATAAACTACTATATAGAAAAACAGAAAAAAATTAGCTTTAAAAAAAAATAAAGGGACTGTATTTATTTTTTTGAACATTTATCACTTCCAGTAAAAGCACGTCCGTGTTAGGTAATTAAAACAAGGCCTGGTCGTGGTTAAGTAAAACCAACATCTATTCCTAGCATGAGACAGGTATGGTACAAACCATACAACCATACACCTGCGCTGACCCTGCCCTACTTTTTGAGTCGACTTTGTGGCTCCAGCAATGCCACCTGACTTCCAACTCTGCTCTTGTCATAACTGCTAGGGCTCACACGACGACACGAGACAAAGCGTTTAATACAAATCTTAATTTTATTCTTTCCTTAAAAGTCAAACCTTTAAAAGATCTTCCTCATGCAGAAGTGTCACCATAAGAGATTTGAAATGACTCATCAAACGTTTACAGCTGCAGCAGGAAGATCAAAGGACTCTTATTCTGATAATCAGAGATATTGAAAAGTGATAGCGATTATTACCTCTGAATGAGTTTACAACCAGCTTTTTATTTGAATGAGGCAAAATGCCACCAATCAGCACATCTGCGTTGAACACTTTGCACCCCTCCTAGTTTCCACTGGCACGCTTTCTAATCTGTCAACACCTTTTCATTCCGGCCAAAAGCCACCCTCGCACGTTTCGCATATTCATCTCTTTATCTTACCCCGTTAAGGCTTGCCATCTCATCTTGGCTTTTCATTTCCTTTAACCACCGGTGCTCTCAGCCTTACACAGGAAGTGTCAGGTCTGCCCTGCCCTGTCACTCTTCTCAGTCTCTGGCTGCTTGTCACATAAACAAAGTGTTTGCAGTATCACCCACAGAGAGGAACTGCGGTTCATATCGAGGTTCTTCTCTTCGACAAGAAGTTATCCTCCCTGCCTGGTTCTCCTCAGCTTTTTACAGAAACCTTTCTCAGATGATCCATTTGTGAGCAGATTGAAACTGAGCTACAACATGAGCCTACGGAAACTAAGTGAGTAGCATGTGTGTTTGTTTGAATCTATTTGGAGGGCGGTTAAACTGTATAGTAAGCAGTTCAGTTCAGATCTGAAGATCAAACATTGTTCTGTTGATAATGTAAAAAACAAGGCCTGGTCGTGGTTAAGTAAAAACAATAGTGACATGTAAAAAAAATCAGCACCACAACAAATAAAGTCTACTTCAAATATTTTTTGTCTGCTTTTGTTAAAGCAGTCAGGTGAGATAAATACCTTATTTACTTTATTTTAATACTGTATGCATACATGTTCTTATATTAAAATGTCATTTTAAACGCAGTCCTTTTATATCTCTGCTTCTCGGAAAGATTTAAAAAAAAAAAGCGTGTGGACATTTCTGCACAAAGGCAAATTTGTGGCAGCAAAATGCAAAGAAGAGGGTAAAAGTCCCCTCAGTGCCTCTTGAAATTGGCACATATTCAGCCAAGCAGAAACAAAAGCACAGCTATATAAATAGCATTCAGTTCAAAGCTGCAGATAAATGCAAAGAAAGCAGAACAAGCGGGAAAAGAATACAATATATTTTTATCAACTTACAATATTGCTGTGACTAGATATGTCACTAGAATTGTACCTTTGGGTAGTAATTTGTATGTTTTGACAAGATTTACAAAGGCTACTCTTCTTTTCTTCTTTTCCATTTTAAGAAGCTTCAGCAATTTGAGGGTCAGATTTTTTATAGCGGTGTTGTCTAATTAAACTACTTAACACTACAAAAACAACTTACTTAAATGAGCGAAAAGAATAAATATGAATCAAAGGTTTTAGATGCACTGCAATCTAAATCTGCTTACTGTCTTTCTTCCTATTCTTGTGGGTGCTACTGTGAAAGGTCACCCCAGCATACTTGTTTCACTCTGTCCCTAGCATCTTCTTCTGTCACACCAACCCTCTGCACGTCCTCCTTCACTGCATCCATAAACCTGCTCAGTGGTCTTCCTCTTTTCGTCCTACCTGGCAACTCCATATCCCACATCCTTTGTCCAATACATTCGCAATCCCTCCTCAGCACATGTCCAACCTCGCTTCTCTAACTTTATCTCCAAACTGCCCAACCTGAGCTGTCCCTCTGATTTTACTCTTTTATAATCCTGTCCCACCTGGCCACTCCAAGTATCCACTTCCAGCTGCGCCTGTATTTGTTTGATTAGTACCGTCGTCTCCAAACAATACATGATAGCAGATCTCACTACCATCTTGTAAACCTTTCTTTTCCCTCTTGATGTCACTCTTCTCTCACAAATCTCCTCTGAGACTTGTTTCCACCCACTCCACCCAGCCTGCGCTCTCTTCTTTTGACCTCTCTTGTGCACTGTCATTTGCTTTGGATGGTTGCCACCTCCTTGCAGCTTCACTTTTCCACCTGCCTGACTTTCATTTCTCTTCTCTTCAGCGCATACCTCCACCTGTCCAGGGTCTCTTCCACCTCCTCCCAACTGTCACCACAGATCACAGTACCACAAACATCGTAGTCCACGGAGATTCCTGCTTGACATCACCACTGCCAGTCTCATTACTGTCCTATAATTCTGAAATTCTCACACCCGCCTTGTCCTCAGTAATGATCTTTATATCTCTTTTGCAACTATAAAGAGCTTTCATTGTTTTAAACAGTTGCATCTCACCATAAATGCTTGTTAACATAGACTGAGGTACAAGCATTTTTCCACGGTGTATTTAAAGTAAGAGCAGAAAAAAAGGAGACTAGATGAAAAAAGAAGCGACCAAGATCACAACCTGAACACTCGCTCTTCTTTAATTGTCTTTCTCTCAAGGTTTCAAATGGTTTGGCAGCCTAACCAACCTCAGTTTTCGCCGCTCCACTGAGAAATCACCTTCCAAGTCCTCTAAATCAAAGTCTGGAGCAGGAGCAGATGACACTGATGGTTGCACAGTCCTAACTCCGGTTGCTGAGGCGACTGTGGATGACCTGGGGGCCATGCGTCCCCGCACTGCCAGCTATGTCCGCTCCAGTGAGAGCTATACACACGTGGGCACGCTACCACGTCTTCTGACGAGGAAGAAGGACAAGAGCGCCAAAGGTAAATGCAGCAGAAGTTACCATCATCTCTCCAGGCTGGCTGAACTTTTGGGCTTATATGGGGAAATATTTAACATGCTAAATAACATGCTTTCTCTCTCACACTCATGTACCCAGGATGCCCGAGCAGCAGTAAGAAGGCTAAAGACAAGATCAACAGAAGTCAAAGCCAGCGTCCTGCAGGGGACCAGAGCTCACTGAGACTCAAAGATGCCAAAGAGGCTGAGGATGTAATTAACACTGATACTCGGCCCCATGCACTGCTTGAACCTGATAGTGAAAGTAAAAAACCCGAAACCTCAAACGTCGCCTCTGGGCCTACATCTTCAAGTGTAGATCTGCCGCCATCTGATGGCTGCGGCGCAGAACTTCAGCCAAAGATTTGCGACAAGCAAGGCGTCACCGAGGCAGGTGCAGACTCGAACCCCGAGAAAGAGAACTCGTCACCTCCCCTTAGCAAAGAGAATGATGAGGCGCATGCAGGTCATGGTTTAGAGCCAAAAGAGGAGTCCAGAGAGGCGACAGACGTTGCAGAAACAAAAAACCAGGAGTCTGACAGCATCTACAGGTGATCTTTTTTTTTTATATCTTTCATTTTTAAAACCACAGTGTTTGTAGCTATTTGTTCACCTGCTACATGTACTAGGTCTACCCAATTTATTCTGTGTTTTATAAACTAATCATACCACAGCCTTGCGTATGGTCATGTTCCAGCACAGAAAAACTGAACAAATGATGGAGGAAGGGAGCCTTAATTAAGGCCGAGCACCTCTAGTCTGGTTGTGTTCTTTGAGTAAGCCAGAGGGCGCAGATCTGCGGGTTAAACTGCAAATTCGCTTTGTGCAGACTTTGCTGTAGACAGGACTTATCCGAAGCGATGCACGTGAAGTGGGAATATAACAGGATTCATTAAATTATTTTGTGGGTAACATTGATTCTTTTTTATCGATTGAATTCTGCTGGGAAACTCCTAGTTTTATGATTTTTTTCTCGCATTGATTTGTTCTTACGCACAAGAACCCAAGTGAAATAAGATTTTTGTGGGCTTAATTGCATGCGTTTCATAATTTATCAACAAAGCCAAAAGTTGAAGAAGAGTTTGGGGAAATGTACTAAGACTTCAACCGATCTCATGTTCTCGTAACTTTCCCATGGCATGTCAGTGCGTGTCTCGTGTTAGAGTGGGATTTGCACTGCGTGTGTATGTGAGCGCGTGCTTGTTGGCTGTGGTTATGCTGGCACGCGGGGGCTCGTGTGTGTGTGTGAGCGTGCACTATCAACCCATTAGTTCTAGCCGAGGGACCGTGGGAAATGCAGCTCTATATAGTGTACTCCAACTTCAGTATAGGCACATCAAAGAGTTCTCCCTCCTGTGTCAGTTCAACCCTAAATCACAGGTCTTTCCATCGCTCAGCCTGACCGTCCATTTCCCTTCCACGGCCTGTCCACAGTGCAGCTCTTTACTCGTATTTCCCAGCTTTACTGGAAAACCTTTTTCAGTTGATTCTCAGTGTTGGTAGTGTGTGGTACTTTGGGATTCTGCTAAGAATGAAATGTTGTCATCTTGTTTCTGGGCAGCTGGCAGATACAGGTCCTCTGTGTCATTGTCTCTCAAGCAACAAAACATGGACATTCAGCATCTACTCATGTTGTCACTCATGCTGTTATGGCTGCATCTAAAACAAGTACAGGATAACCTCATTTCCAAATAAGTCGAGACTGTTTAAATTGCAAATGAAATGATAATGCAGTGCCTTAAAATCGGATCATGTTTAGCATGTTTCAGAACTGACGAGACAAATTTCTGCAGCTTTAAAAAGAGAACTGTTTCCTATTCTCACTTGATAAAAGGTTTCAGCTGCTCAGCAGTTTGGGGCCACATTTGCTGCACTTTGTTTGGTATACATGCCAAACATCTTCACTGGGTGATGGGTGACTTTAGCACATGGATTACTTTATTGCTTAGCCATGCTGTTTGAATAGATGCGGAATATGCCTTGACACTGTGTAGCTGAAATAAGCAAGACAGTCTCTGAAAAGATGACAGCATGTGTTATATCATCAACAGTGCAATTCATCAAATCACAGCTGTGCAAGTTAGCCATGTCAAGTATGCTAATACATCCTCGTAACAGCACAGATGCTGGCTTTCCAATGTCATTTTCTTTAGTTGTGGACTGTTGGTCAGACAGTTGGATTGTGTTGCATGACAGCAGATGTTTTTCCTTAACTTTCTGAGATTTTATGAACTACGCAATGAAATCATCAGCAAGACATTTTTTTCAGCGTGTCTAGTGTTTATCAAGTGAGAAGTCAGTTTAATAGAGTACATAACCCACTGTCCTCATCCTTGAGTAAGTTGAGGGCAACTTGAGGTGGCAGCAGGAGAACTGTGAAACTGAGTTTTAATGAAGTATATTATCCAGTAGATGAGGTACAATGTTGCAGGCAGATTATCTCTAATGAATTCAAAAATTCCAGGAAAGCTTTCTTTTTAGTCTTCTATGCACTTTATTATCAGTTTCAGGGCACTGAGTGGGACCTTAAGTTGCATCCTCCTTTATAAACTTTTCAGGCTTTTCCACTAGACGTGACATGAAAAACATGCACATACACAGCTGTGAGATTTTTTTGAAAGTGTTGGAAAAGAGCATATACATATTTAAAACAGACTACTGCTTCTGAATTTTATGTAAATCCGGGGTAATATTTGTTCTCGCTAGTGTTATCAGATGCATAGTTATGCATTAAAATATTCTATACTTATACAATATTAAAAAAGAAAATCAGGGTTAAAAGCATAGAAGCAACTGTGGCTGTGGCACTGTGGCGCTCCTCTACTGTGGGACCTATTAACATTCCCAAGCCTACTACCATGATAGGGGCCTTTGATCTGACCTCTCTGTAGTCATGTATAACACAGCTTTGCTCTGGGCCCTGTGAGACCCTTCATGCAAGTGGGAGCTGTGCTGAGTGATCTTAAAACTTGTCTGGGAGTGTAATTGCCCCTTTTGCTTGCCACTGCACCGTATCTGCACACTAGTGCCCACACTGAGGCTCCCAGGACTGCAGCACAGTGAGTTTTGACACATGATAGGGATCCATCATGAGTGTTAAAGCGTGAGTTATGGTGCCTCTGAGATTTAAGAGGCCAGCTCCATATTTAGCAACCTTAGATGCTCAGTGGGATTTGTTATCTCTCTATTTTCCTTGAAGCTGCGCTGCAATAGTGTTTTACTCACTGGAGAGCGTGCTGCTGTTGTGGGAATACAGGCAGACCTTTTGTGTGTTAACATGTGCTGCACCTGTTAGAAGAGCAGATCAAACACAAAGCCACGATTGTGTGTATCAAAGGTTTATAGGCTTCCCCCCCTGTTATTACAATCCTGAGCATTTTATGTCTTTAATCTTTCTTTTCTCCTCTTGTCCTTCTTCATTATTCTCTTTTCAGCCACATGAAGCCAGCAGAGGACCGATCAGAATATGTTCAGGTGGGTCTGCATCTGTTTTTTTAATCTTCTTTTATGATTATGCCGTTTATTCTTCTGCTCTGTGTCTGGGCGTATTTTAAAATTGCCCTAAGGAAGCATTTCAAAAATCTCTACCTTTGACACACGGACAAAAAGCCCCAATAATTTTTCACTCTTTACCTTTCCATTATCATTATATATTTTTTTAATATACTCTTCTGTCACAAACACACATTTAAAACCTTACACTTGAGCAGATATTAGTTGCAGTTTTCACCATGAATGTGCAGTTGAATTTCCTCCTGAACTGCATGATTATTAAGATGATTAAATTTGATATTTTTTTCATGTGAGTGCTCAGATGTAATTGTGGCAGATTATTAGCCCCTCAGTTTTCAACAGCTATGCTCATTTGAGCAGGCTTACTCTGCATTTAGCCTAATTCAGCCTGCCATTTAGCTAATTGAATTTGGAGTGAGGAAGTCTGCGCCTTAGAGCCGGCACTGTGTGCTGCAGCCAGTAGGTGGGGCCATCCACTTTGGGTGTGAGCTCCTCAAAGAGCAGAGATCGTGAGAAGCTTTTTCCACGACCTTGGAGAACATGGTACAGATTCATGCATTTTCTTTTTAAAACATAGCATGAGATCAGCTGAGATCAAAGTGGAAGTGAGAATAAGAAGGTAGGGTTGAAAAGGGAGGTAGAAGGAAGAAAAATAGAAAGAGAGAGTAAAATAAGCTGCTGGGCTCTTGGGATCTGTTTTTTTATTGATTGTACATCAGAGCCAGGCAGTAAAAGTATTCTCCTATGACCTTGACCCGTGTTCCTTCTGTAAAACAAATATGTTCAGATTTCACAGGCCTGACAAATTACCTACAGTTAGAAATGACCTTTTTTTGTAAAATGTTGAAAACCAAACATTTGTGTGTGTGTGTGTGTGTGTGTGTGTGTGTGTGTGTGTGTGTGTGTGTGTGTGTGTGTATATGTGTGTGTATATATATATATATATATATATATATATATATATATATATATATATATATATATATATATATATATATATATATATATACATACATATATATGTGTGTGTGTGTGTGTAAATTATGTGCATATGTCAGTATCTTAAACTTAACTAAAACAAACTTAGATCATTAAAAAAAACATTAAGCTTAGCAGTACAACTATTGTAAAAATGTGATCACTTCATTTGTAATTCAGTTTAAATTGTATTTATAGAATTCCAAATCACAACAAAAGTCACCTCAAGGCACCTTACATTTTAAGGTAGATCCTACAATAATACATTCAGAGAAAAACCCAACAATCAGAATCAGAAAGACTTCATTTATCCCCAAGGGGCAACTAACATACAACAGAAGAGCATAGCGTTGAAGATAAGAACAATAAGAACAGGATCGTATGACCCACTATTAGAAATCACTTTTGTGACATTGGGAAGGAAAAACTCCCTTTTAACGGGAAGCAGAACCAGGCTCAAAACCCAAACAAAGCATTGTTCTATTTATGGCTACTGGCCTGTCTTTTAGTTGTTGTGACAAAACTATTTTAGTTACTGAGTTTTTCAACTCACAAAACATTTCTTCAACCTTATACTTTGTTATACTTTTAATTCTGCATTCTTTCATTGTGATTCTTCATGTTATTGTCCAGTACCGTGCCGAAAAATGACCATGAATGTTATGTATTGATGGTGACAGACACTTTAAACAAGTATCCACTGACAGCTTTAACAGACCCACAATGGTCTGCTAAAAGCAAAATCCAAACTACATCCAATCAACTCAAAATTGAAAAGAAAATATTTTCACAGGCGGGCACAAATATAATTTCATGGTCACTGGCTTTCTGAAATAGAGCCTCCATTCTTTTTCTAGAAGGTTAGATTAGATGAAGCCCTCACATTTTTTATAAATTATATGTTAGAGCTCCAGTTTAATTTCAGTCCACATGTCCTGCATCCACTATGAAACACTGTGCATTACAGCTAGAGAAGTGTGCCTTGAAATAAGCCATGGCTTCACTGCATAAACTCTACAATTACCGCCTAGAAAATGTTGCTGTTTATGATGTGGTCATATAAAACACAGGGTGCCTCATGAGTGTGTTATTCACACCAAGTTTGTAAAAAGTCTGATATATGATCAACTCGTGCCAGTTTTCCCAATTTAAAACCCTTGCAATGCTTTATAACCCAAGTTTGTTTCTTTCTCCCCACCACCATCACCCACTGTCCCACCCAGTCCTTGAAAGCTGCCAGCAATCCCTCCATCTCCTTCCATTTCTCTGAAACATTTATGACAACTGATGTTTAAATCAGGAGTTGGCCTCACTGTTCCGTGTTATAATGTGAGAGACGGAGCCAATGACTATCTCTGAGGGGGGTGTGGGAGGTGTTTTCACATGTGCCCGCTCACACACGTTTACATTCATTTGCACACAGACACATGCAAACACAGGATCGCACATAAAGTGAAAATGAGACAAATTGTAGCAGAGAAAGGCATACAAACCAATCTGATGTGAGAAAGAAAATAAGCAATCAGTGAGAAAACCCCAAAAGCATTCAAGACAAGCACTTCATCTTTTCAGTTTTATCATAAAATATCCATAATACCCAATATCATCTATTTTTCATGGCGACACATGGTTGGTCAAGCAGTACATAGACTGATTTTGGTTTTGGACTTTTAATGAGAGATGTAATAAGTGTCTTCAAATGGTTTATAGTTGGTCAGTAAATAGACCAGACAACACTGTTTTATTAAGAAAAAATCAAAAACGTTTAGCTTCAGTGTGAGTTTGTTTTTGTGCCCATTAAGTGAACGTGTGGTTACTGTCTTTATGATTGTGTGTTTATTTTTGCCTGTGACCCAGCCTGTGCTTTGTCTCCTCTCCTGTTTTGTGGTTTGGTTGTACTTTGACAAAAGAGGCGGAGGTGAGCTGGTTCATATGAGATTTATTAACATATGTTTGCAACAGGACTCTTAAAATGAATCTGTGTGTGCACGTGCGAAGGGGCTCAGCTGTGTGTATGCGCCTTACTACATGTTTGATTATGCGAATGGTTTAAATTTCTAAAGTCTGTGTGAGTCTTTGTGCTGTCTGATTAAATTAAGGCAGTGCCCTGTGGGGGCATGGACGAGTGTGCCCGTGTGTGTGTATGTGTGACTATTACAGTAGATTGAATTAATGTGGCGCCTCTGCAAATGGGAGTGGGTGAAAACCATCAGGGCTGGTAACACACCCCTGAAAAGTGTTCGTTTACTATCCCTTTTTTATAACAGACAGAATACACTCGTGCAGAAAGCTTCACTTTCTGTAATGAAAAAGCAACTCTGAGTCTTTTGTGATTGCAAGAGTTCAGATATGCATTATGTAAGCCAGCCTGTTTAAAGTGGAACTATTGTGCTTTTCAATATTTGTCATGTATATACACGGTTACAATGGTAAAGGCTGACCTAAAATTTTTTTTGCTATTTATATTATTTCAAGAATACAAAACATGAGCTGTGAAGGAGCATAATAGACTCATTTTAAGAGTCCTCCAATGCTAAATTCTTATTATTTTTTTTTATCAAAACTGGAAAACCATTATCTAATCCACTGATTTAGCCTCTCAATCAACGGCCATTTTTTAAAAATTTCTTATGAGGTCAAAGAAGCTTTTTATGGCTGCTCTCTTGCCATAGCCAGTGGTTTCAAGATTGCATTTCAGGACATGGATTGTTTAATTACACATAACCCAAACCTGCAAAAGATTGTAGTCCAAGTTCTATGACCAAGCAGACTACAAATTGAAATCTCAAAGCTTCTACCACCATTGTCCCTTTCCAGCAGATTTTGGATTTTCATATCTGTATAGAAATAAATGCATTAGAAACTAAAATAGAATTTAGTATATTCTTGTAAATGTCCTTACAGTTACAAACAGAAGCAAGATTGATATATGGGTAGGCATATATTATAACCCAAGATTGGTCTATCATATTGCTATCAGAGTATAGTTGTATATTTCAGTATGTTGTGATATGAACAGTTATTATGGCTTCTAGAAAGGCAATGTAGAGGTAGTCATGATATAATTTGGGAAATACATTTCATTAAAGTAAATAAACAATTCAATATTTAATTTTTATTTTTAATAAAACTGTAACATTTCTGAATATTAAATGCTACGCTAACATCCTCACATCGATGATGTTGATAGATAATATACATATAGTGTCTTTGTTTAGCATGCTAACATTTGCTAATTAGCACTAAACAGTGCACAGGGGACATTTATGGAAAGTGTTTTTGCTGCCATTTGGATATAAACCAAAGTAGTGAAGTAGTACAGTTATGAACAAAAGCTTTTAGGCAATCCTCTTTTTTTTTTTAATGTTTTGGAGGGAAAATTTGCACATGCAGCAATTTATTGAGACACATGCAAACATGCATGGAAATACAGCAGATAAAGTGAAAAACAGAGTTTGTACAATTCTAACAAGCTTGAAAGTCAGTATTTGGTATGACCACCTTTATTCTTCAACAGCACCTGAACTTTCTTAGTCAAGCGTTGTTATAATTTCTTTAAGTAGTCGTCAGGAATAGTTATCCAGTCTCCTTTAATGACATTCAGTTTGCTTCTTTGGATTTTTGCTGCCTCTGTTGTCTGTGAAGATGATCCCTCACTGCTTCAAAAATTGTTGAAGTCTAGAGTCTGGGGAGGCCAGACCACGACAGTAATTATATTTCCATCTGGTTATACTTTTACTACACTGGTGTAAACAACATCATTTTTTACTACCTCAGAAACTGCAGCCTCTGAGAGAAAAAAAATTACTACATGACCAGTGCATTCTCAAGTATTCCCACAACTTTATCCACTCTTTTTTTAAGGTCAGCATGAAGCAGAGATACTTGTCTTGATGGTATTACACAGTGTTTAATTTTTGACTAAGATGTGTCTAGTTGCTACAGCAACCAATTTGTGTAAAGTGTAGTCATTTTAATGTGATTAAAGCGAGTGGAGTTTTAATTGCACTGTTTAACACTTAAATGAATATTTTTCAAGGCCTTTGTGTGGATGGAGGCACAGCATTCCCAACAGACCTCTTTCTCTCTTTGTATCATTATTGCAGGCTTTGAAACGCATATCTGTGGTTCGATACGGATTAACCAGATCTGTCCTGTGAAAACACACTGATGACAATCAGACCTGCAGTTCATTAGCTGTACCTGGCTAACCCCCAGTGGAGCCAGGCACAAACACACACACACACACACACACACACACACACACACACACACACACACACATAAAGATGTGCTTTCGCTAATATTCTTGATCTACCCTCAGTAGATCTTTTCATTTCACACACGTTTTCATAAAAATATTTTCCTCTATTCCCTTACAAGCAAACACACTCACGTGCTTGTATCGCTATCTTTGTGAGGACATTCAATGAAAGTGAGGCCAAAAATGTCCTTACTTAAACAAAATCACACCAGTCCTCATAAGCATAGTTGAGCAAGTACATACACATGCACACACTTCATATCTTTGTGTGTCTCTCCACATTCACACACACTTTCATTAGTGTGATGCTTGCAGGCACATGCAGGGATTCTCCATTGTGTTCCCTATCAGCCTGCGGGATGGGGCTCACTAATTAATATTTAACTGAAGACCGCCTCCAACCAAGAGAGGAGATGCAGAGATAGAGGACTGAAAGGAGGGGAAAGTGGAAGGATCATGGTGTGGAGGAGAGGGGAAGGACAGGAGAGAGAATAGGCCGGGAAGGATCAGAAGGAAGAAAAGCCTGGAAGTCTGAGGTTAGGCTATTGATCACAAGGATAAGAAGGCAGGAGAGATGAGGGGAGGAGTACGGTGACAAGAGCAGTTGGAGAAATGCTGGATTTGACAGAGCCTAGAGAGAAGGAGATGACTGATGCAGAAGCACTGAAAAGAGAAAGGTTCAATGAATGGATGACAGTGAGAGCAACAGAGAAGAAACTGACAAGAATTTGAAGAAAATGTAGGAATGAGACAGACGTTTTCTGACAGAAACACTTCTCGTCAATGCAGAGATATAAAGAAAGATAGATGGATTTAAGGGGAAGCAGTAGCAGGAACAAAGTAAGGATGAAGCAAGGAAGAAAAAAAATGCCGCAGCTCCACACTGCAGCAGATGATATTTGTTTGACAAAAATTAATTCATCCAAGGATGAAGTTTGAGTTTTACAGAATTTGCTTTAAAACAATAACAGGCTGTGCTTCCTTTACCAGCTGTGTGAACCAAATACTTATTGAAAGGTAGCCAAACAGGCTACAATTATAGCAGCAAGCAGACTACCAAAGATACATATTTAAATATAAATATCAGTTTGTGGAGTGGCTTCAGGCTAGTCTAAGACACCCTAATTCTGACACATTTAATGATAAACTCTCTCCATGCATCAAATTGTAGATTTTTTTTTCTCCCACATGTGTGGCAGATGTAACAGGATGTATGTTATGATTGTTTTGCCATGGTATTACAGAGGATTGAGAATAGAAAGGCACAAGGCCCCCCTCTTATGAGATTATTTGTGTCCCCGCTGTGTAATCTGTCTAATCCAGCACTGTATGGTTTGAGATTACGTTAAGAGGAGACGTTGCAGTTAATGAATCCGTCCTGTGTCTTGTAGCTCCTTATCGTTCAGGCTCTTTGTCTCTGGCTGTGACCTACTAACATGCATTCAGGAGGCAGATTAGAAAGGTGATTACTGGTATCATCCGATTCTGTGTGTATGTTTGTGTTAGTGGGGCGAAAGATGACCTCAGATGACAAAGTGAAAAGAAGGAGCATGTCGCTCTCCTTCTCAGCCGCTTTCTCTCTCCTGTATCCGCCTCTCGCTTTCCTGCATTGGTGCGGACCTGACTAAATGCAGTGTCAGAATTTTGGATGCTGTCAAGGCTCTGGCAGTGTTTCCATGGCGAGGCGTCCTCAATGATGTCACTCACTCGGGCCTCTGGAGACAGAGCCCCACCCCTCCTGACATCTCCCTGCCGGTATGTGCGCGTGTGTTTATGTGTGTCTCCATGTGAAATGGGCCGGTGAAAATCACACCATGTTATCCTTGAAACACCTGCCTGTGTGTTTCAGCCCGTAATGAGCTGTCTAGCTGCAGTCTGCATGGGTTGGAGAAACACATCATTATATCCTGCAACACACACACACACACACACACACACACACACACACACACACATGCACGGGAAGATTTCTGCCAACGTTATTTCACCACGGGAAGCCAATGCGTTTTGGAGGCTGCTATAGTAACATATAGTGGCATGTGAAAATGTAGGTGGAATAAAAGGTGTGAGTGTGCATTCAAGCATTTGTGGAGGGGGTGCGGTCTTGTCGGGTGTCTTTCATGGCAAAAGAAAGGTTAGATTCCTTTGGGAGGCTGCACACGTACTCTTCTCACCCTCCTTGCACCCTCATCTTCTTCATTCATCATCTCATCTCTTAATTATCTTTTCTTTTTCTCCTCCCCATCTTTTCCTTACTTTCTCTCTGTTTCACTCCCTCCGTCATCTCCTCCACCCCCCACCACTCTCCCACCCCCCCTGTCAGCATTGTCTCAGCCCTGGAGCGGGGGTCATCAGGAGGGTGGGTGGGGTTTCTGCCTTCAATACGACAGCACTCCTCTCTGCTTGTGCCTCCTAGCGTTCAACCCCCTCCCCTCTTCTCTCCCTCCCTCCTTCCATCCAACCCTCCCACCCTCTCTCCCACTGGTCCACCCTCCCCCCACCCACACTCCTTTCATCAGCAAGCAATGAGGTAATCCCTAGCAGCCGCGTGAAGTGCAGCAAGTGCAGTGAGAGGGAGAGAAGCGAGAGCAGAAGCGAGAGAAGCCGGTGCAAGGCAGAAGCAGCGAAGATGTCAGGAGCTGTAATATCACTGGCTGTTATCAGTACCAGCTGTTAGCAGCTCGCTCGTAGGTAATAGCTGATGTTGTCACAGGCAGCTGCATGCAAGCTGCAGCTTTGGTGTTAGCGGTTTTAGCTTGTAGCCTGTTTTTCTTTCTTTTCTGTTTTTTTTGTAGTGGTGGCACTATGTTGAGTGGCTGTTAGCCAGACAGAGAGGCAGGCAGGGGTGGGACAGGCTTAACCCAAGGGCTGGTGTTTAGATTGGACACCCCGGGTGGGGAAGAGAGCGTGAGACAGAAAAGGGAGAGGTGAAGTAGTAGAAAAAGAAGAAGAAGAAGAAGAAAAAAGAGTGAGGTTTGAGAGAAGGTAGCAGAGGTGTGTGCCCACCATGACGGAGAGGTGTAGTCTGTGGAGTGCCCTCTCGGCTGCAGCATGCTGCTTCTATCGGGGATCCTTCATGCAGGTGCAGGTGAGTGAGCATTTGTGTGTGTGTTGTGCTTTTACTGTTTAATACTCTGCATATGTGCAGTATACGGTCCAAGTTTCCTTGTATTTGGTGCATTTGTGTATGCATGTGTGTATGCATGTGTGTGTTTGTGAAGGTTCACGCTTCTGTATATTTGTGGGAGGTGTGCTGACTGCTGGCTCCTCTTCTGTCCCGGCAGCTGGTAATGTCAGCCTGCCTGGTAGTTGGCAGTCTGATGATATCATAGACTTTGTACAGTACTTGGGTGTCAGATAGACTGTGTGAAAACAATGTGCGGAGTGAGTTAGAGGGAGCTGGTGAGGGAGGACAAGGGTTTGTGTGCGTGGCTTTGAGAAAGAAACCATGGGAATATGCGTTTGCACTTTGCATGGTTGTGTATGGGAGGCAGAGAGGGAAAGTGTGTGCGGTACAGTATTCTACGGTATCAGTTGTACTTTGGTCTAATTTAGTCTTGCTGCTGGAAACCCAATATCTGCCCTTATTCCTGGACAAAATGACACCAGCGGTATATTTGTGTTTGTGTCTGTAATTCCATTAGTGATGCTTGATATTGAATGATCATTGGCGAAAAGCTTGTTTCAAAATTTCAACTTTTTAAAGGAAAACAAACTAACAGCTCAGTTCGGAAGGAGTGGGTAGTGATGCTTTTTTGGGATCTACTGGGGCAAGGATGTTCAGAGTGGGAATAACAAGGCTTTCACATGACAGGAGTAATAGAAGAAGAAAATAACAGCAATGGATGAGATAATAAGAAATGACAGACTTTGGGGTACAAAAGAATGTTATTGCCTGAAGTTGTAATACTGAGCTGGACTGAAGTGGCTCTTCTCTTCTCTTCTCTTCTCCCTGCTACATGTGTTTGCAGCCAACTGTGCTGATATAATTATGCCTTTACAATGAACAGGAAGGATGCAGAGTTGTTTACAACTCGCTGTGTTTAAGCAGGCTAATCCCCATGTTAAGCGTTGACTTGTCCCACCTTGTCTCTGGCAGCAGGACATTTTGTCAGTGTCACATCTAGCTGAGAGAGTCTTCATCCTGGATTACTTTGGTTGTCTTTTTGCATTTAATACATATGTCCGTCTTAGAGAAAGACACACGCAGAGATTGTTGGCTCTTTTCCTTCTAGTTTTTTCTTTGAGGCATCTGCTTTTGTTTAGAGTGAAGTGATTCAGAGCTCAGAGTAATGAAGTTATTTTAATTAAATCTGTCATGAGGTTCCTGTGTAGTGGTGGTTTTGGTGGGGCTAAGTGTGTGCGAGTGGGGGGTAAATTAATTAGCAGTCGTTGAACAGTTAGCGTTAAGTGGGCGCTTTCTAATGTAAGAAAAAAAAAAAGAAACATTCACAGCAACTCAACTTTGTTTACAAGCAATGTGATTTTTGTCTATAGACTGATATTGATTCCCCGATCCATTCCAATTAAACATAGACTGTCAAGCACAATACTGCGTGTCACGTAACCCAAACTGTGTGCGACAGAGAGCTCAAGGCTTCAATCATTACCTGTGCACTTCAACACCACACTGCTTCTTTTTCTTTCCCTCCAGGGGTTCATTTGTTATATTATTTGCACTTGTTACACCTTTTGTGTTAGATACTTGCAACTGGTGATCTTCCATTATGAAATAAATAAATAAATAAATAAATAAAAACCAAAGTGATTGTTTCACTGGTGTGTGAAGCCATTAGAGGACCCACTAATGCTGTGATATCTCTTCTCTTGGTGCTTTATGTCCCTAAAAGCTGAAGCGCTCTGCTTGATGAATATAACATTCACTGCTGTTATGTCATTTACGGTACTTTGAGTGAGAATTAACTGGTGGTTTGAATATGTAATTTTACCAGGTAATTACAGTGTAACAAGCAATACTAAAACACTTATTCTGTACTTTTTATTTACTTCTCAGCAAAATGATTTGTTATAGAATCCATGTCAAGAAAAGACACAGATATATTTTTATGTAAAATTCATGGTTAAAATCTAGCAACAGTTGTGCTTTTTTTCCATAATGACAAATAAGTATGTTATTCAGTATTTTCAACATGCTTGTAAAGTAATTATTTATGGTGTATATTTGCGCTACCGGTAATAAATACAGACTGGTTTTGGCTTCACCAGTGCTCATTAATAGCAAAAAATAACAGAAAGAAAAAAAAATGGCAAAAACTGAGAGTATTGTACTTTCTTTTAAACCCAGAGACAACCCAGATATACAGTAATGAACCAAAAAGCTCATAGATGAGATGAAGAATGATGTCAGAACACATTTACACTTGTCGAAGTAAGTGTAAGTCAGCTACACAATCAGTCTTCATATCTTGTCAGTTACACTTGAGTAAAACTAGGACAGCAATCTCATTGCGACTAGGAAACATTGGTGGTTACCCGGCAAATACACTGCCAAGGACCGATTTAAAGGAGTTGCAGTAGCCAACTTGTAGGCTGGAAATTGATCGTGCAAAACCATAACCTGTTGGTGACCACTTTCAATAGTAAGGTGACCACACAGGTCGCAACCTGACGCCATGCAGGTTGTGATCAGACTCGGACTGGCAATCACCGTCAGACAGATTGGTGAAGATTTGCAAAATGCAAACTCACTGCAATCGGTGTTAGTCAGTCTGTGCCAAAGAGTGGAACTTCTTTGCAATAGAGGACTGCCTTCTAGTTATATTTCTATGTAAAAAGCATGGTTGCTGAGTGCCTGTGTTATTGTGCAGTTTAATCGCCATCCTGCAGCAAGTACGTTGCTCTTTGTTGAGGAATTTCTGAATTTCCGTTTCAAATCTATGAGGCTGGACTCTGAATATAAGTAGTTAATTTCTATTTAATGTTAATAACTGTGTTTGTAGATGGCGAGTTTAGATTTTCACAAATTTATCACACTTAATCGCTGTATTATCACAAAAAGACTGCACGCAATCGCCAGCTTGACCCCATTCATTTGCAAACTGAAGCCATCGCCTTCTTGACACAACAAAGTCACTTTGAGGATGGTAACTGACTGTGAGTGGTTACAGACCTGCTCCCCATCTTCGAAGCAAACATTTTAAATGCAACAAGATCGCAAAATTGTTGCACACGGTCACAATAACTGTCTTCAACCACTGAATGTAGCTTACCCAATGCACTGGATTCAGGAGAATCAGGGGAAACTTTGGAAAGTTTTAATGTTAATACTTCTCAGCCAAGTTTTAAAAGCATAATTAAAGCCAAAAGGGTCATATACTATAATCATCTCTTAGAGTAATTTATGAATTAATTAATAACAGTACATTGTTGTGCGGCTGACACACCGAAATGATGTTAACACAGTGACGGTGTTCTGTGACCTCAGCTCATCAGCTGTATCAGTGAAGGGAGATTACACTTGATCCCCTGGTCTAGACTGCAGTATGAACACACACACATTCATACACACAGGCATGCAGCTTAACCATTGTATTCATTATGTGCCCAGTGCTTCCAGCGCGTCTCTGTAACTGGGACAATATAACTGCCTGCTGGACTCTTGCAGTGGTTTGAACCTCCAGAAAAAGACACACACATGCACACTAATGCACACATGGAAAAAACTTGAATTCATAAACAGATGCACGGACATGTAAATACACAGAATGATCTTTTCCTCTACTTTGATTGTTTTTAAAGCTAATCCTTTTTGTCTAGCGTCCCAACCCCCCCAGTCCACCAATTGTATCTCACTCGCCTCTGTAGCCTCATTCCCTGCTGACCTGACAGCATGTGGCAGCCATCATGCCAGCCAGCAGCCGTTTTCTCTGTCCTTTAGCATTCCTGCAGCTTTACCATATCTGGAACTGTATCTGTCAACCTCCAGCCGTGGTTCATGCCACCTCCCTGCCATCCAGTCCCATGGGCAGAGAGAACCAGTTTTCAGCAAACTGATACTCATTGATCTAGAGATTTAGGCCAGAATAAGGCGATGCATATGTGAAAATCTGGTAGTTTGTTTACACTTTTTAAAAAACAATTCTTTTTGCATAGTCTATACCAAAAGTTACTGTTTCTTTTCTTCAAAAAGACCACAATTAACTTTGAGAGTTTAGATTAGATTCAATAAGAGTTGGCCTAATTTCTTTTTCTTTTTTTGGAGAATGTCATCAGGGTTTAGGGACTGTCAGAACTTGACCGGGGTTTTTTATTTATTTGTCAAACTAATTAAGTAATTCAAAGCAACAATAGAAAATGTTGATGAAACAGTACATTTATGACCTACTGCAGATGGATTTTTCTAGAAATCCTGCTACAAATAGATCTTAAATATTAAACTAGCCAGCGTTATTGCATTGGAATCCCTTCTGTAATGTAATGTATTGTCTACATTCCCAGGAGGAGCTCAAAATTTAATAACCGAGATTGAACCTAGTAGCACTGTCCCTTTTAAGTCCTCTATATGATGGTCATATCGCTACACAGTCTCTGCTTTGACTTTATTAGCTTGAAAGAAACAAAAATCTCCTCTTGCATGACAGATGACGTTGTCTTAAATTGGTAGGAAGCCCTTGGTTGGTTTTGGTCAACTCGCTCTGTCAGAGCAGGTTTACCAGTAATCATTTTGTGAGTCAGATCCCCAGGGGGTCCTCTGTTTCATATTAGCTTTACCCATCACCCCAGTCCCTGTCTAGTCATTGCTAAGCTAGCTGTAGAAGATATGGCCCTGTTAATGCCTTTATGTGTGTGTATCTGTCCAAGCCAGAAACGGAGCCCAAACCAATTGGTATGTTTTAGTATTGAAATATTCACCATGTAATCCCCTCTTCTCCACTCCTCCTATCTCTCTCTCCCTCTCGCCCTCCTCCCCAAAGCTTTTCACCACAAATCCTCTTTTGGCGTGCCTGCCTGTCACACCCTGCAGGCAGGCAGTGTGAAGGGCAGCTGTGTGCGTGTGTGTGTCTGCTTAAATTGCCTTGTTTCAGAGCCCATATCCTCATTAGAGTGCTGTGATGTTTTTGGCACTAATGAGGAGCAAGGCTGCCTGTGTGTGTGTGTGTGTGTGTGTGTGTGTCAGCTACGTACGTGTGTTTCACGTCTGCATGACTCTGTGTTTGTGTGTGTCCGCTTAGTTATTGCTTCATAGTAGAGATGATGAAACAATATTGTTTGGGCATTAGCTGAACAGAAAGCATAGTTTAAGCCAACGTAATTGATCAGCAATTATTTAGAGCAGTTAGCTCTATAAAAACTGTTTAATACTTGCAAATGTTTTTGGTTTATTGAGTTTTTATGGCTCAAACTAACACATTAAGTAGGAATGAATGATAAACCCCTAATACAGTCAAAGAAATAGCTGTTGTCTTCCTAAATAAAACCTTTGAGCATTTACTCATTATATTCATTGCATATTGTTTTTCCTTTCCAAAAGGGCTTCAGATTAGTCTCTCAAAAACACTATTTGTGTTAAAAAATACAGCTGCCAGTTTTGGGAGGGAAAGATGAGACTATAGTACAGTTTTAAGGACCCCCCTCTATTGGTAGGAGACAAGAAAAGATAACATTGTCAGTGCTTTGGATCCTTATCTATCCGTCTTATCTCCTTACAGGCTTTACAAAACCTTCCTCTATCTTTGCTCCTTTAAAAGGAAAGCTATTTTTTTTAGTGTGACTGCTCACAATTTTTGTCAAGAAGGCATAAATATAAATTTAAATATGCTTACAGTAAGTCAAGGACTTGCTGCACTATAGAAAATGATTGCACAGTTGGATTCAGTAGAAAGTCCTCTGCTCTGCGGGAGAACTGTTAAAGAAGGGATGTACTCTAACTGCTAATTCTCACTTTATATACTTTATTATTCAGTTTCAGCTACATTAAGAGTACAAGTACACATATAACATAAGGAGGGGGCTGGGGGGTGGCGGCAGAGGAACGGTGTTGATCAGTCGATTAATACAAATGTGCTGTTAGTGGTTCCCTTGAATGCAACTCAAGTGTTTTATGACCAAATTTCTACTAAGTTTGTTCTTAGTCCTCTATAGAACGTCACTTTTCTGCACAGTGAAGTCTGGAAGTCTTTGACTTTCAACTAATCTGACTGTCCGACTGGTCAGGCCTTTGGTGCATTTAATTTCCTTGTCCATTTCCTGTCTATTCCTCCACTGCATCAATCCAATAAAGGCAAAAAAAAAAAAAAAAATCCATAAAATAAAAAGCAAAATACCTGCAGCCCCTAACCAGCATTTAATTATGCTGTTACTCAACTTTCAGCAGCCAAAGCCAAACTGCGGACTTAATGCATTTGTGCTTAAAGCCTCTTACTGTGAAACTGATTTGGAAAGTGTTGAGTTTGCTTTAACAGCATGAGTCCACAAGTATTTAATTTCTTCAGCAGTAATTTGTCCCTCTGATACATTGTGCTCGGGCGACCCTTAAATCTTCATTTTGGCTTAGGACGTCAGATAAAGCACAGAAAGTTAAGTGGTTTTCCAGCTCCAGGTCACTGTCAGGCAGGTTACTCAAAAAGATAGAACAAGCGCTTCCATTTGTAAAGGGATGAAGTGTGGATTTACATATGTACTGACAGTTGGTTCACTGAGCATTTTATCTAATAACGGTAAACTGTTTACAAGGTTGATTGTACAAATTAAATGCTCAGCTCTGAATGTGATCAGTCTTAGACCTACAGGCAGTCACGTAAAGGCATTCGTTTCAGCAGTACTGTAATATGCATGAATGTGATCAGTGATATCTGTGTGCATAATACAGACTTTCTAGTAAAAAATGTATCTTCAGAAACTCTGTGGTTATGCAGACTCAGACTCATAACATACTCACTGTTCAAACAAGTGAAAATGCAAAAAAGGAAATGGTCTCTTCATATCGTGACTTGAAGCTGCAGGCCAGGATCATAGAGCTTTCTGGCTCAGTGCTGCATGTAATCGTCTGCTCTTTCCTGACATGATAGAAGAAAGCTCTAAAATAAAATAACATAAGAACATAAACCTGTGGTAAATGCTCCGATGCATTCAATTACAGTCTGGGCTTTTTAAACAGGCGATGACGGAGAAGTGATTATTCTCAAGAATACCTGGCTGCATGTGAAAATAAAGTGCCCTTTGGCTCATTATTATATATTTTTTCTCTTCTCTTTAAACATATACGGTGGAGGACTTAAAGTAATAACGTGAATATTTGCATTCAAGTTTTTACATCATTTAGTGCCGTTGCCTCTACAGACTTTGAAGTCACAGGTTGTTTTACTTCTTCAGATGTCTGAATCTACATATGGAGAGCTTGGTAAAACACACCAGATAATAGAAACCATTGTCTATAAGAGATGGATGCAGAAGCAAAAATCTATGTGTGGGAGGAGCTAGGGGTGGTAGTAGGGCTGTGCGATATGACCAAAATCTCATATTCCGATAGAAGACATCTGTTGTCCGATAACGATATAAATCACAAAAAATTGTACAATTTCTGTGAATCTCGGGCAGCTCGACTTGCGTGAAGTGTTTCCAGCTGGGCGTTGTGTACCCAGATCGAATGTTTTAACTGATGCATGATACTATACATTTTTAGACATAAGTTGTAACGGCCGCTGTTTTCTTTGTGAGTATTTATTACACGGCGTGCTGCGGGGAAAAGCCCGTTCTAAAGTTTGAGTCTAGGGTTTATTTTTTAGCACCTGACTCTTTTTTTGCTTCTCATCCGTAAACTCTCTGCATACTCTTTCACGTGATTTAGTTTATTTTGAAAAGTCTCAACAGGATCTTGAGCTTTATTCTGAAAGGTTTATGTGGGAAAATAAACAAGCGGACACGCGATGGTTTTACCGTCGTTGTTGCTAACGACAACGCATAAAAACAGGCGCTTGTCCGTCCGTAGTGTGTTAAAATTTGAATCTAGAAGTTGAATAACAATTCACATCCAGTTAGGATTGTGCAGTCTAATATCGTTAGCGATAATAGCTGTATACGTTTTTATGTGATTATAAAAATGTTAAGATGTGATATTATAGTGCGTGGAATAACAAGATAAGCCCAGGCATGAGAGCATGAGGCGTATCCAATGTTTTAGTATCTAAAAAGCGAGCTACTTTCCAAAAAAGCACAGTACTTTTCAAAATACGTGAGAAAACTGTTCTTGCATAAGGTGGAAACGACAAACTCGTTTCACCACTTGAAGCAAAAACACAGCAAAATGAAGTGCAACCGTGATACGTAGGAGGAGATGCTAGCAGCTGGAGATGTGCGATCCAAATGTAAACGAATGGCTCCACCAAAAGTCGCTGGAGTGCTCCAATCTGTGTGACAGGAAGAGCAAACAGCAGATGGAAATGACTCATGCTGTTACATGGTGGAAAAGCAGCACTTTAAGCAGCTTGTTTCAAAGCTTGACTCAAGATACAACATCTCAGGTAGGAAATATTTTTCAGTTTCGTTATGTGACGGTGTTGTGGAGCTCCTGAAGAGTTGCAAGGTTAAATTATTTTAGTTATTGTTAAACCAAAATGTTAGGTAGTTAGATTATAGTTTTGCTTAAATTTTCCATTGAAAAAGAACATTTACTTACTTTTCTAAATGCTTCAACCTGCAAGTGTCAATTAAACACTGTTCAGTGTTTAGTTTTCTGGGCATTTTAACATGGGCACCTTTGTGCTTCTGTAGCCTAGTGTCCATTTGAAGAACTGCAGGTTTGGCACTTGTTTACTGGCTTCATTTTCTAGCCACTGAGGTTGCTGCATCCTCACAAAGTTTCAAAAAGGATGATTATATTAAGAGAGGAATGGATGCTAAAAAAGCATGGACGCGCCACTAAATGAAGAGAAATGATCTTATTGGGAAAACCTTCTCACTGTGAACATAAGAGATTAATTACAGACTGAACTCTAGGTTGATTGCATTGCCCATTAGCTTTAGAGTTTATGTATGTGCAGTCACTTTGTTCACCACTGATTGAGAATAATACACTGTTCTCTCGCCATCTCCAAGTCCTCGTGTCTTCATTCATTTACAAGTTCTAATGTTGAGTTTTAGGATGATTGATGGAAACTGTTGGTTTTTGGAAACAAACTTTTCGAAGTGAAATGGATGCTGAAAATCAACCCTCACCAGCGTCTCACCAAGGAAATCACACATGCCTGTAGATCCGCGCATACGCATTCAAAGCTCACAGATGCTGGGAAAAACACAGCTGAGAGGGAGTGTGGCATAGTGAAGGGATTTGGGGCAGGAGGTTGCCAATTGTTTGCTCTCTTCATCTTTGACCTCTTCTGACCTCGGAGAATGCAGAGGCTTTTGGATCTTAGGCTGCTGCAGCTTTAAAGACTCAGTTCTACCAAATGAAACAAATAGCCATTCTGGCATGGGCGAGTTGTGCGCACATGCTTTAATTTCCATTGTTTCATACAAAAAGTAGGGCCTTCTGGTTTGAAATGACATACAATAAGTGCAGTCTGGAAGACGGCGCCTACGCAGACGTTGAGGTCATGCTGATAATGGTGAGAGTGTTCTTTTGGTGAATGAGTAAACTTGACCACAAAATCAGATCACAAAATCACAAATCACAAAAATTTCATTTTTATTAAAAAGAATGTGCTTTCTGGGATTTTTGATCTTTAAGTCTATATACACCCAATCCAAAGAGCACATTAGACAAATCCAACTGAATGAAGGAGTCCCTCCTACTTGGACGTTTGGGTTTTCCACATGTTTTCTGCAATATTGTCAAATATGTAAAAGAATGTTTGAGTAGTAATTCTAGCATATTAAGTAGCCCTATTCTGAAGCTTAATTTTCCAATGATTCATTCACTGATTTAGGCTTATTGTTAAGCGCAAACGAATTTTCTCTGGGAGAATTTTTTTTCTCTTTTTCGGTGAAGGTCTTGCAGCTCCCCGTGCCTTTGTAGCGTTTTGCTCTAATTTCTAATAAATCCCACTGGGTAGCGTGTGTTTGAGTTACAGAAGGCCCTGGACCTCTGCGGAGATTTTAATGCATCATTTTCCTTTATGAAAAGACCTGAGGCCATTAAAGCGTCTCTGGGTGATTTGCAGAGAGCAGCTGAGAATGCCGGCGAACGAGCGCCTTATCGCTTTCATCCGCACACGCGCTCACATAGGAGCAGATAGTCAGTACATGCTTAAGCAGGCATGCCTAGATTGACACATTATTGCTGCAACTGTCTTGTTTTTGGGTAGGTTTTTTTTTTTTTTTTTTTTTGTGTGTGTGTGTGTGTCTTGTGTCGACAAGTGAACAAGCTGCAGATACACAATAAGAGATTTAAGATTCCGCTAAGGTGCTGATAATATTTTTCTTTTAGTTACTAATGAAGCAGACTGGGGTGTTAATGTGAATCAGATACAGATACTGATTAGAGATGGGACAGATTTTATGGCTTAAGCAGTTTTTAGCTTTTTGAACATAATTACATTTCAAATTAGACAGATCAGAGTAACACTCCTGCCAGTAAAATGGAATTAATGCAGTGTGGACACACAGATCACGTGCTGGAACATCTGCAACTTAGGCATAACCATAATGATTCGGTTTTAGCAAAGGTGATTAGTTTAAGCAGAGAGACAGATGAAGAGGCTGTGTTGATATAGCTGTAGACAGCACTTATTATGCTTCCTGAATGCAATAAGGAAGTAATACAAGTGTCCAGATAAAAGAGAATAATGGACATGGCACAGGCAAATAACATCCCCCAGCAAGACAATTATTTTTTATATCAGGACATCTTAGAAGTGTGTTATTATGCTTGGTTAAGTGGCTTTCAGCATGTGTGGTATCGGTAATGTGCATGCTGGATTCATTCATTTACATCTACAGCATATGAAAATTAAGGCTGGCTTGCATCTTTTGTTCACACGTGAAGTCTTGGCAGAAATTCCAGCAGTTACGCTGGCAATTACAAGCCCATGGGTGACATCATTCTCTATAAAAGGGGTATCAGGGGTGAGGGATGGAAGGTGTGGGTGGTATGGAAATGTAATGGGGGGAGAGAGAGAGAGGAAGAGACAATGTGCAGCGTGTTGTAACAGGATACAACAGGCTAATGTCTCATGAGCATTTCTTGGAGGATCTGTTGTGGAGTTTCTCATGGGAGTGTTTAAACATAAGACTTTCATACACACACACACACACAAGCACTCTTCCACACTTGAAGAAAGTCCCTTTCAGTTTCCTGTATTATTATTATTTTTTTTGTTTCCCTGAAAGCTGTGACAGAGGCGAGGCTGCTCTTAAAGGGAGTGCATGTGCAAGCATAAATGAAAAGTGGTGTTAGAGTGCGTGTCCATGTGTGTGCATTTTTTAGTCCCAGCCAGCAGTAAAAGCTCCATCTGCATCACCATGACAACAGTCCGGTAACAACAGGGAGACAACACCCATCTCAACCCTCCCAACCCCCATCCGCTGTGTGTTTGTGTGTCTGTGAGTGTGCGCATGCTTGATTACATGCATATTTGATCGTGTGCATTGTAGTGAAATTTCATTGTGTGTGCGTGTGAGAGAAAGCTTCCATTAGGGAGCATCCCAGCAGGTAATGTCTGACTCTGAATGATGTACACAGCCCTAATAGCTGTGCCTCAGTGGGGAGTGGTCACACCCACAAACACACGCACACGTTTCTTTTCAGCCTTTGGATGAATGGAACTGATACCTCAGCAGTGCTCTCCTACTGTCTGCCTCAGTCAGCCAATTGCACAGCTTACTGCCGAACCTACAGGGAGCAATGACATCATTGCCGGCCAATGGCATCACAGCTTTAGGGCGTGCTTCTTTCTGCTGGTCTGCTTGGCTGTGGGTGACAAGGAGGAGTGTGTATATGTTTTTAAAAGGGAGTTAAAACTGACTAGCAGGCGTCTGCAGCCTCTTTGTGTGATCAAACATTTTTCTTTCTTTCTCTTGATCTAATTCTTCTGTCTGTTCATCATATTACATTTTTTTTCTTACCCTTTCACTTATCTTCCTTCTTCCCTGTCTTTTCTTTTTTCTACCCTCTTGCACATCTTTTGATGTCTCTCTTCCACAGTTTGATCATCAACTACATCATCATCAACTCTTTCTGTGTGTGCTTGTGTGTCAAGTTACAAGGCCAGTCAATAGGTCTCTGTGTGTACTGTGACTTGGCAGAATTTATGTGCATGCATACTGATGCAGTAGGGAAAAGGATGCCACAATGACAAAGCTTCCAATAAGCGGGACTCGGTTGCATTGTAATGTAGGGTAAAGTGAGGATTTGCATGACACTGTTTGTATCTTTGTATTCAGGAAAAGTAATTTAAATTGAATCCAAAACTGGAATGGTGATAGAATGACATTAAAATCCATCTTAAGTGGGTGTGTAATATTCTAATATTGAATTTTGGAATCATATTACCTATTATCTCCAGTTTTGAGCCTTTGTGCTGGGCTACTATACTGTATGTGTCAGGCAATATAAAGCTAACAGAGCAAGATACAAGTAGTGGTGTCAAGTGTTTCTTTTTATTCTTACCATGAAAGCAAATAAATAATTTATTTCAACAAGTGTTGAGCTTTTCCTTAGAATCGCTACAGGATTGCCATAATTGTAGTTCTCCAGGCCTATCAGTTGCATTCTTAACAATGCAAGTGTGATTTAGTGAAGTATCCATAAAGGAAAACAATGACTTCAGCTCACGCCATTGGAGCTTTTGTACACTTGAGTCACTGCACGCCTTTTTTCTATTCTAGTTGCACATTGTGTTCTGACTCACAGATAACAAAGCACAGGTGCTGATGCAAACCTACCTTTTTCCCTGCTCAAAAAAGATCAGGAATAAATAAGTGAATTAATAAAGAATTGGACTTATAAGCTGATGTGTGGTATAATGATTGCAATACCAGTCTATATTTGAGCAAAATATACCACAACACACAAAAAAAGATTAGCCTGATGATGGGAAATGCAGTCACACTGGATTTATACTATCACTCTGAGCACTTTTTTTTCTTTACCTACAGCGAACACAGGGAAAAGTCCTCCTTTTGAAGTCTATCCTGATTTAATCCTATTGCAATTTTGTTTAAAGCTCAAACTTGAGCCTAATCCTTTAATACTTGTATACTGTAGGTGATTTTCAATCAGAAACACTGTGACCAACATAAAGAGATATAAGTCAACTGACTGACAACTCTGGGAGTAATAATAAAAAATGCATCAAAAGCTGTAGATGTGTTTGTCAGATGTGCGTCCACGTCTCTTGGCTGTGTTTCAAGTTGCAAAGCTGATTAATCCTTGTGCTGTCAGTTTGTGACTAATTAATTAGTTGCTGTGTCACCATATGTGTGTGAATGCCTGGTAACAAGGTTGCAGCTTAGGCTTCAGCTTAACCTGAGACATTGTTGACATGAAACACAAATAGAGTGACAATTAAATGAACACAAAGGAGTCAAAACTTTATGATGGCCCACAAATAAAGCAAATGTGTTCTATTAACTCTTAACAGTAGATGTAATAGATGTGTAATATGTCTTCATTGTCTGTCATTTCCAACAATGTGAATGTATTTTTCTTTCTCCTATTTTGGTGTTACATGCATCAACCATCTAATCCTGAAAAGGGTGGGTTTTTCAGATGTTTGGGCCAGTGGCCCTTAACCAGCACCCATTATTGCCTCACTGTCGTGTGTCCTTCAATTGCTGCTTCCTTCCTTTTTGTCCCTTATAACCAGACCTGGAGAAATGAATTGTGGGTTTTTTTCCCTCCACACCTGTCATTGTAAAGATAGATTGGCCCAGAATGGATGGTAATGGTAGTGGCTTGTGATTAAATGGCAAATAAGGAGTGTGTGTGTGTGTGTGTGTGTGTGTGTGTACGTGTGTCTGCATTTGTGTGGAGGTTGCAGTATGTTTAAATTCATACATGCATGTCTTCAGCTAGATGAATATGTGTTTCCATTGGGGTGTGTGTGTGTGTGTGTGTGTGTGTGTGTGTGTGTCTGTGTGTTAACAGAGGTGGGCTAGTATTGATGAGGCTTGAGACCTTCTATCAATCAATGTAAAGACCTTTAACCCCAAAACCCAGCAAATTAGCCAATAATGGGTGAGGCCAGAGAAGGAGGTGCAGAGGACGGCAAGTGGCAAAGCCCTTAGGGGAAATTGCATGTGTGTGCGTGTCCATGTGTAAGTGGTGGAGACTGAAGCGGTGCACAGTTGAGTCTTATTGCGACTGATTTACCATACTATAATTAGCCGTTTTCTCATAATGAGGTCATTTTTAGAAACAACCACAGTTTGCAGACAATCACCAGTCTCCCAGCCCTCTGCCCCACCAGCCGCAGCCTCTTCTCTGCACTGCCAAAATTAAAGATTAGATTTGTATTTCCAGCAGAGTGAATAAACTGCCCAGAGCATCTTTCAGCTGTCCCAGCTGGTCCTGGCTGTCACAGACACTAACAACTCTGGGTTTCAATTAAAGACAAGGTGATAATATTTTTAACCGGAGTGAAATGGAGGTTAAACTTC
The DNA here is from genome assembly GCF_057381845.1 of Rhamphochromis longiceps. Taxonomy (NCBI): domain Eukaryota; kingdom Metazoa; phylum Chordata; class Actinopteri; order Cichliformes; family Cichlidae; genus Rhamphochromis; species Rhamphochromis longiceps. Next base: position 41,696,013 of record NC_140563.1, read on the forward strand.
AGAAAGATCATATTTATCCTGCGGATTAAAGAATATTGGTATTTTAAATAAATAAATATGATTTCAGAAAAATACAAATAAGGGGAATAATTAGTAAATATTCCCTGGAACATGCAGGTAGATAACGGGCAGGTTGAACCAGCAGGCAGCAATGCAGCGCATCAGCAGTGCTGATGTGTCAGAGGACATGAAAGGGAAATTTTCCAGCTTAAAAAGACCATCGAATTGGCAGGTGTGTTTGGTATAATTTGAGGAGAACGAGGCTTTAAACTACAGATTTCCCTTACCTCTTTATTTTCTTGCTTTCTAATACATCGCTTTTCTCTCTCCCTTTGCCTTTCGACTGATGCAACAAGGTGATGCCTCGGCTGTTGTTTGATATCAACGCAGACATTTCCTTGCAAGCAACTACACACTGACATACCGGCTGAGTGGATCTGTGAGGGGAAGTGCACAGAGGCGGGAATGATATGATGGCAGAATAGGGCAGGTGTACGGGCGGAGTGAGAGGAAAAACTAGAAAGAATGACTGTGAAGATCAACTTTGGAATAAAGGAATGGGAGGAGAGAGACAAAAGGTGGAATGGAATAAGTGGGAAGGATACCAAAGTTCATGTTAAGACAGATCAAGCATGATGCAGGTTAGAAAAGCAAGAAATAAGACAGCTGACCTCTTTAGGCTTACTTTCTTATCTCCATCCTTCACAGCTCTCCCTACTTAACAGGTATGTGTCAGAGAAGGAGGCGTATGGGGAAAAACAAACAAACAGACGAGTTCAGGAAAAGATCAGTGTTTGAAGACGGAGCATAACATATCGAGATAAAAGCACGAGGCGCAGAAAAAAAGGCTGCAGTGTTTGCCCATAGCACGGTAGATGGAGGAAGCGAAACCTGATGAGAGGGGAAAATTGGCTAAAGCAGCGAAGTAAAGGAAAGCCATGTGATGAGTCAGACAAATGTGTACATTTGAGCGGTCTATAAATTGCACCGCAGTGAGGGAAAGGTGAATTATGAGCAGCAGAGAAAGGCAGGTGGAATTGCAGTGATTGACCAGCAAATCCTCAATTCTCTGAGATTACTCTGAGCTTTGGCCAAGCAGGAAAGATGGATAGGGTTGTTTTAGCAGTGCCAGCTGGGGTTAACGAGCATCTTGAGTTATATTATGTGCAGGCTATATTTTGAGAATGAGTTTAAAGGTTTTTTTGCACAGATGTGATTGAGTGTGGTCTTTCTTGACGTTGACTGTAACTACACTGGTTTGTTAAACTCCCATTTCCAGCTTCAATTTTTACGATTGTGGCAACTTTATTCTTGTTTTATTGAACTGCAAGTGAACGCATCACCAAGTTTTCATCTAACGGGGTCAGGGTGCTTAGTTATCAAGCTGCATCCATGAACAAAAAAGTCTGTTGATTAGGGTAAATAAGAAAAACTAACCAGATTTTTATACTTCAAAAGTGGACTTTTTGCATGCATGTTGTGACATGTGGCGTGATGGGGTTAGGGTAACTCTAACCCTCCCTGTTTTATCTTCTTCTCGAAAATCTTGTTTTTTTTTTATTGAGATAATGAATTTACAGCACTCCGGGCACTGCTATCTCTTTGACTTATGTAATTAAAAGGCTCATCCCAAATTACTCCAACCTATCCAAATTGGAATGGGGTAAGGTAATTTCAGTAAATTGGGCATTTTTACATGGAAGCCATTGAGGATTGACTCCTTTCAGCCTCGGAGGTTGGTGCTTGTATCAGAAGTGTGACCAGACCAGTTCCTGTGCCTGATGGTCTTGTAAAAAGAACTCAGTTGGAAATATGACTAATAAATGCTGTACTTGTCCTCTCAGCCATGCCGGCAGAAACACAGGTCACCGCATATTGCAATGTGTGTAAATTTAAAGCATGAGTCATGGTAACAGAGCAACACATAGTGTGACTGAGTGGGCTGCTGAAGTGGCTTCATGACTTTGTTTTCATCTATTGTTGTGTTTTCACTACCAGCACTGTGCTGGCAGTAAAGGGTTTTGAGGCTTTGTATCTTCATCCGCTGTTTTGTCCATCTTCAATAAGACCTGAATTGGAAATCATCTTCAGTCAGGGGTGATGGACTCAACTAACCACTTGTCCGTAGGGAAAACTGATGACTCAAGTGTTAAGAGACTAATACTTTGGGAACAGATCACATGTGTGCATACACACACACAATTGTACATACAATGGGATACCATTATAACTGCTCTCAACCCGCCATGTTTTCCTCTTCGGTGCACGTCACTGCACATGACAGAGCAAAGCACACATGCGGCGCATTAACCTTCTCTCTGTCACACACACTTACACACACCCAGACATTTTTCCTCAGGGAAACACCAGCTGGGGCATGCAGGGTATGGCGCTACCATGACAACGGCATCTATAGGTGTGGCATTGCTGAGTCGACTGTAAGAGAGTAGTGTGAATGCATGCAGTAATATTGTTTGGTTGAGGTTCGTAAAGCCCTTTTTGTGTGTTTTCTTCTATGTAGTGATTCTGTTTTAACCAGTGCATCAGGATATCACTCTTACTTGTCTGTCTCACTCACATTTGTATTAAACAGTTGATCCGACTGTATTAAAAATGTTAAAAATGAAAGAAATGTTTTTTTATGTTTGTGTTTCTAGAGATTTATTAGAGGTTTTAAAGCATTGACATTTAAGCAGCGTGTTTTTAAGGCCCTTGGAAAGTTTTCTGTAACATTAAATAATAAATATTTAGCATTATCAATATCTTGTCACAAGACATCCAATAAGCAATCACTGAATTCATATTTAAATCTTACCATAGACGATTGTTTCTGAGATGTACATCGGAGATATCACTATTTTCCAATTGTTGCATACACTTAAGTTGGCTCAGGAGGGAGAATAATAATTATAAAGTTGGTCTTTCAATCCTGTGTGTGCAAGTTCAAGCGTCTTTGGGCATTTTGTACAACTGTGTGTGTGTGTGTGTGTGTGTGTGTGTGTGTGTGTGGTAGGAAGAGTGCCTTATTTATCGTATAAAGACAGTGTATCAGTGTGCATATGGAAAGGACAATGAGTGCTCAATATAGCTAGAAAAGTGCTACATGAACACAGTCCATTTACCTACAATCATAGTAAGAAGCTGATGGATTGAAGAGCTTAGAAAATGAGACTCAACCATTGCCTACACACTGAGCAACTCTGCAGCTGGACTTTGCACGTTTGTAAATTGTGTTAAATTTGTGGGTGTATCCAATTACAGCAATTCTTGGTGTGTGTGTGTGGATACAGCGCTTTGTCATCAGCAGAAGCAGCTATTAAGGTAATCTAAATTGAATTGCGTTGAACTAAGCAGTCTTATTTCATCCTGAGAAACATCTAATTAAATCTGTTTTCAGTCTGTATTGTACTCTGGGTGACTGTTTCTTTAATGACTAAACATGTCAGCGGTATCTGTAGCAAAATGGAATGGCGTCATCGCCAGCTCGACCTGGGTGTGCACTTGTGTCTGTGGGTATTTGTGTATATCTGCATGTGTCCTTGTTGCGGTATGATCTTGTTTGTGTCCATGTTACTTCTCTGTTTCTGGTTGGGTTTATTTTTGTATTTTCATTAGTGTGAAAATGGGGATATGTATGGGTGGGGGGTGTCTTTACAAATTCTTTTGGGAAATGAGTGTTTACTTCCCTTAGAGTTGTATGTGTGTGTCTGTGGGTGTGTGTGAGAGAGAGCGAGAGAGAGCAAGCATAGCCTATAGGCCTGTTTAGAGAAACCGTGGGTTAGGAGGCGAGCGAGACAAGTGTGCTTGTGCTTAACAGTCAAACATCATTAAAATCTTCTTCGCTCGTGTGTGTGTGTGTGTGTGTGTGTGTGTGTGTGTGTGTGTGTGTGTGTGTCAGCATTTCATTTGTATGTGTATAAGGGTTCCTCTGTTAAAGTTTGTGGGGATAAAATATTTTTTAGATAATTTTCTTTCTTTCTTTTTGGAATTTGTGGGATGTTTGATTACTTTTTGTGCACATTTGTCAGTGCCGGAGACAGTGCTGTCATGTGCAACAAATTCAACAGATTTAAGAAAAACAAAACAGACAAAAACAAAACAGACAAAAAAAACAAAAAAAAACAAAATAAATTTACCCAAATTCACTTCACCAGAGTGCTAGTATTGTGGTTGTAAGTATAACTGTGATAAACAAAACCACCCTCTCACATGGAGGACATTCAGCCCTTTAGGCAGCTGATTGTCATATATCTTTGGCTGTGGCGCGCGCGCGCGCACACACACACACACACACACACACACACACACACACACACACACACACACACACATTTTACTATCTGTAATGGTCTTCTCATCAAAGTGCTGATAGATGCTGTTGACCAGGTGTAGAGACAGCGAGAGAGAGAAAGAGAGAAACAGGAAACAGAAAGTAAGTGCATCACAGAAGAAGGGAGATTAAAATATGAATGGCAGAGTCATACAGGGACACTGAGACTGTTTGGTCTATAGAGAAGGCAGATACAGTAGTATATTAAAGGAAACATATTCTCTTTTAAACTTGTCTGTCTTCATTCTTTCTGATTTTAGTGTCGCTTTACTCACCAGTTTTAACTGATTTTATAAGGATGCAGTGGGAGGTCAGGTGATGAAGCATCACCAGGGTTCAGACTTGATTTCAAATTTGCCTGGATAACCTTAAGCAGAGAGTGGAGCATTTAAGGTAAAATGATTCTGTGGAGCCACTTCTCAGTTCAACCTGCTTTAACCTAATGTGCTGAGATGTAGCAGAAGCTGCAGCTCACATGGCACAACCAGACAAAGGGCAATTACAGTGGGGCAAAAAAGTATTTAGTCAGCCACCGATTGTGCAAGTTCCCCCACTTAAAATGATGACAGAGGTCAGTAATTTGCACCAGAGGTACACTTCAACTGTGAGAGACAGAATGTGAAAAAAAAATCCATGAATCCACATGGTAGGATTTGTAAAGAATTTATTCGTAAATCAGGGTGGAAAATAAGTATTTGGTCAATAACAAAAATACAACTCAATACTTTGTAACATAACCTTTGTTGGCAATAACAGAGGTCAAACGTTTACTATAGGTCTTTACCAGGTTTGCACACACAGTAGCTGGTATTTTGGCCCATTCCTCCACGCAGATCTTCTCGAGAGCAGTGATGTTTTGGGGCTGTCGCCGAGCAACACGGACTTTCAACTCCCGCCACAGATTTTCTATGGGGTTGAGGTCTGGAGACTGGCTAGGCCACTCCAGGACTTTCAAATGCTTCTTACGGAGCCACTCCTTTGTTGCCCGGGCGGTGTGTTTTGGATCATTGTCATGTTGGAAGACCCAGCCTCGTTTCATCTTCAAAGTTCTCACTGATGGAAGGAGGTTTTGGCTCAAAATCTCACGATACATGGCCCCATTCATTCTGTCCTTAACACGGATCAGTCGTCCTGTCCCCCTGGCAGAAAAACAGCCCCATAGCATGATGTTTCCACCCCCATGCTTCACAGTAGGTATGGTGTTCTTGGGATGCAACTCAGTATTCTTCTTCCTCCAAACACGACGAGTTGAGTTTATACCAAAAAGTTCTACTTTGGTTTCATCTGACCACATGACATTCTCCCAATCCTCTGCTGTATCATCCATGTGCTCTCTGGCAAACTTCAGACGGGCCTGGACATGCACTGGCTTCAGCAGCGGAACACGTCTGGCACTGCGGGATTTGATTCCCTGCCGTTGTAGTTATTAGTGATAGTGATAGCAGAGCTGTACATTTTGTTTTATTTTTAAAGTCTTGGAGTCAGAATATGGTTTATCATCTTTAGATGAAAACTAGCCCGCTAACTTTCTGCTAACTTCCTTCCTTTCACTCCATTAAACTTGATAAATCCTCTTTTTCATCTGTGTCTGGATATTAAGCTTTATTGTAACACCTGGGAGAACACCCACACTGAACATTTTATGTAAGAGGAAGAAAACGTTTTATTAACTCTGTGTTTTGTTTGAGTTTGGGAACCGAAAAAGAGACCCAGAAATGGCTAATGATGGCAGACTTAAGAGGTGGATTAGGGTCTTTTATCTCTGCGGTTCTTTCTGCCATACTTGGAGACCACTGTGTTTTCCTCTGATTTGGTGGAGGATATACAGACTTATGCTCCAAACTCCATGCACATTATTTTCCTTTTTTTCACTGTTTCTTGCAAATTTAAATTCTCTTAGTGCTGATATTATTTGCTATTTTCTTTGTGGCAATAAACAACTGAGTAATGCAGTGAGCTGCTTCTTAAGTGAGTCTCCAGCTCCCTGGTCTTGCATTCATTTGTGGCGATGGTAGTTCTTGTTCTGCTATGAAGGATGGGTCATCCCCATGTAGCCCCACATGAATCAACTCTCCACCTACTGCAGATTCTAGTTGAAGCCGCTGGCTCACCGTGAGGTGACTGGTGTTGTGATTTGCCACTATTTAAATAAACTTGAATTGAATTGAATCTCCAGAGTAGAAAAAGTACTACTGATGGCAGCTGCAGTCCAATATGGTGTAGTTGTCAAGCAAGAAACTGCAAACTCATGGGAGGAGTTGCAAATTAATATTGAGGACTGCTACAGCAGCAGCCTGGCCAGTGAGCCACCCAACTGGGAAATTTAGCAGTGACTGAACTTTCTCTTAGATGGATTAAAAAATAAATAAATAAAATCTGAGGAGCAACTGCGCCAACTACCTCTTCCCTATAGGTTTGTTTTGCCACTACCACTTCATGCCTGGGGAAAAAAGGGACTTGAAATTGAGTTATAGATAGACTGGGATAAGAAAAAAAAGGAGGCAATAACCCGAGAAGTCCCGAGAAAGTAAAAAAAATCAGAGCTATTGCAGCATAAGGCAAGCGTAGTTTTGTGAAAGTGGAGCCGTGCAGCGCAGTGGCACTGTGCTTCCTACAGTCTCAGTGGGAGTGTATTTGTATGTCATATCCTGTCCACCAGCTGTCACTCAATACAGGGGGTCTCTGCGCCGACGCCAATACTGACTGACAGCTCGAATCAGTGCTCTATGTGTGTGTGTGTGTGTGTGTGTGTGTGTGTATTTCTGTGGGACAGTATATCAGCATCCAGCGCTTCCAAAGGAGAGCGTTTTGTGTGTGTTTGAGTGCGTACGTATAAGAGACATTCATTCCTAATGACAATAGAAGGTCACTGTTATCACTCTCATACTCTCTCTCCCTTTCTCTGGCTGCATACTAGGCATCACTCTCTATGTCTGAGAGACTAGTTGTTTCTCTGATATTGTCCGATAACATGAGGTATCAAAATTTCTGTTTTTATCTCAGTGGGGTTTTTAATTCTTTTTTTGGGGGGGGCACAAACTGCCAAGTTTGATTCTCAGGCCAAGCTGGGATGGGCCAAACTGATTTAGGGCAATTCTAGTTTTAATATCTCCATTATTTGATTTTGTTGTTTAATTGCGGAAGGTGTTTTTTTTTTTTTTGTTTGTTTTTGTTTTGTTTTTTTAACCTTAACTCAGTTGAAGCAATTCTTCTGCACCTTCTGCTCAAAAAGCCTCAGTCACTGCATGCATTATTGCATGATTGCAATGATTATTATGCATGGTTATTAGAGTTTTTCTCATCTCATAAAAATTTGATATACTCCAGAAAAGGAGAGAACCCTAACCCTCCTTGGCTTCCATGCAGGTCCACCAAGGCCCCATTGCCCCATCACCCCCTCCAAACCTCCTGTAGTGGTTTTCCCATTATTCTGCCTAATTCTAAATGGACATCTTTCAGTACCCCTTCACCTTTACCTCAAGATTGACTGACATATTCATGCTGACAGTTGCTGTAATCAAGAAGACACAAACTTAGCAACGTAGTGTATGCTGTACAGTGTAGCGAGGATTGCTCAGACCTCTACATTGGAGAGACCAAACAGCCACTTCATAAACGCATGGCACAACATGGAAGAGCCACCTCCATGGGACACGATTCGGCTGCCCGTCTGCATCTAAAGGATAAAGGTCACTCTTTCGAGGATGCCGATGTTCACACTTTATTCAGAGAAGTCAGATGGTTTGAAAGAGGAGTGAAAGAAGCCATCTATGTCCACTGTGAACAACCATCTTTGAACAGAGGGGTTGGTTTACTACATCAACTGTCTGCCATCTATAATCCAGTTTTGAGATCCTTTCCCTGACGCCTTAATGCCCACTCACATCCCCGCCATTTGACCTCACGAAATCACATGATATGGTGGGGCTAGGTTTCACAATGAGTTCACCCAAAATCTTGGTTGATTGTGACCTACACCTGTTTTCACACCTTGGCTCATGTGATTGGGTACAAGATCAACAGGGGGTTCATGACCCTCTTGGGGACTAGGACTTAAATCTGGGACTCTTCAATATCTAACCCTAGAACTGAAGAGGCTTCTCGGATGAGAGGTGAAATGTCTTCAAGCAACTGAAAGAAGTCCAGACACTTTTCTTTCCAAGTCCCTTAGATTAACTTTCAACATTTCTCCTGAAGTAAAACATCATCCATGCCTAGCTAAAGGACCTCATATAGACAACTTCAGGTCAAGTTTCAGGCCACTGTTCAAGAAAAGGCTGTATCCTAGGATTTTAGCCTTTTATTCAACATGATGGTTCACAGAGTTGACAGGACGGCAGGTATAGATTTGGGGCAAATAACATGATAGAAATGGTCTTTGGCAGACTTGAACCCAGGTCTCTCCTGTAGTATGGGGGTTGCCTGCTCAGCCAAGCAAGCTACAGCACTTATTATTTAACATAATAGGAAAACTTATTATGTTAAACTGAAATGGGGAAACTACAAGCAAACCTGTTTTTTTTTGTTTTTTTTTCTTCTGTTTTTCTTTTTGTTGGTGTCTGACTCTTTCATGAGAATGGCATGTGAGCTTGCTTATAAGAGAAAGATGAATTGTAAAAGCTGTTAGTCTGACAAAATCCCAGGCACACTGCCAAAAAATGTTAAGAAGGTTCATTCCTGTTAAATTGAGGTTTGGGCTCTGGTTGAATCAAGGTCAGCTCAAAAAAGGTAATATTTTTTTATCATTGCATTTTTGTTTTTAAATTTTTTGACTTGAGCAGATATTTAATTAGTCACCAGGCGATAGAGTATTCCTCTAATTAACGCACAATCCTCTCTGACTGCATTGTCAGAGAGTGATTAGAGCAGTTTAACGTGCATTGTAGATAATGTGGTTAAAACATTTGAGCAAACCACTACACATCACACAGACCATGCTTCTTTTTCACTTTCTAACTGGCGAATGAGATTATCAGATCCACTTTTGAGCCGTCTTTATTGCATCATTGCAAAAGCAGTTGAATTAGCTTTGATTCAACGCTGCTCGTACCTTGCTCAGAAAAAATAAAGAAGGCTTGTGTTACCTGCCCTTCCCCTCTAATGCTCATATCATTTTACATGCGACTTAGAGACTACTACACCCATGAGAACCAGCGTGAATATAACAGTGTAGATCAGGCTGGAGGGCACAGAGGGATTACAGCTGGCTGGAGTGGGGTGATATTGGCCACGTATGCACACATAAACCCCTACAATGTGTATATGGCAGAGTGGGTGGGGGTGTGTAATCGGAGATAGGAGGATTGACGGCTACTTATACGATGAACTGGGTCTCTATCGCCTCCAGTGAGAGGAGATGTGGCTGAAGGGGAGCAGTGAGGAGGAGGAAAAGAAAGCGGATCAAGGAATAAAAAGGTTCTTCTGGAATTGGACCCCTGACCTCAGAGTTGGTGTGTGCAGATGAGGTGGGATCCCACCCCTCCTGCTAAAACCGCCAGTGCCACCACAGCTCAGAGTGTTACCATGACGGTGGGGTGAGAGGCCAGCACACTTGCTGAAAAAGAGAGGTGTATTCTGACATGAGCTCAGATCCAAGTGCTGCAGTCTGTTTAGAGTGCATTCATCCCTTTGTCGGTGGTTGTGCCTGTTGGAATTTGGTCCTTCTGTTTGGGTTTTTTCCCGCCTTACATCCACGCTGCTAAATTCCAGGGACTTTATTTTTGTTTCCCTGGAGGTTTTTTTTTTTTTTTTTTTTTAATAGTTGTCAGCAAACATTTTCCGTTTCATTTCTCACTGATGGCTTCGTTTCTGGTGTTGCTTGTTTGTAGACGTATCACTTCAAATTGCTCGAGGTACTTGGCATTGTAATCCTTCAGCAAAAATTAGCAAAGAAGCGATTTCAAGCACAAACAGCAACACGCTGGTTTGTGCCTCAGTTAACGCTCTACCCCACTGTGTTTTGCATTGTAAATACCTGTGGCTTTATATTTTCGACCTGACATCACCATCACCCACACTTCCACTTGTAGAGTTGTTTATATTTTGGACACTGGACACTAACTGGAAAATGATCTGAGAAAGCAAAAATAATAAACGCAGGAAATATCCAGTTTTGTATTAACAGGCAGAATAGAACCAAACACACAAACAACAAAAATAGTGTGCATGCATAATATATGTATAAATATGTGCATATATTTAGCATTTCTCCCCATTATCATCTCTTTCATTTTCCTTTTGGGTGGTTCTTTTTTTTTCTTCTCTCCCACTGATGCTGAGTGATAGCGGTGTCAATTTTCACTCTGGGAGAGTGCAGTGATGTCATGAGATGAAACCGTCTAATTGGCCTGCTGTGAGGAGCAGTGGCGCAAGTGCATGTTGGTGTAAATTAGGTGATGGATTGCACTGTGTTATCTGTACCTCATTTTCACACATAAAACCCTAACCCCTATTGCCTGTTTCCTGACTCTCCCCCTAGTCAGGTTCAAGCTATACACCATTTCCATGAAACCCTCCTTATCCTAACCGGGCTTTTATCTTTTTTTTAAAGCCCGAGTTTCTTTCTCATCAACTCTGCCTCCTTCAAGAACAGAACCCCAACCATTAAAAGCACCACCCAAGAACTCACATTTACTCTATGCACACATACACACATGTGTGTGATTGTGCATTCATCCATGTGAATGCACAATCACACACATTGGAATTGTGTGTGCACATGCACTCACACACACACACACACACACACACACACACACACACACACACACACACACACACACACACACACAAATCCTTCTCTCTCTCCTAACCCCCTGGGGAAGCAAAGTCCTGAATCAGCTGCTAAATTGCCCAAACTCTCTCATCCCCTAATGGGCTACCTGTCTCCCTGCAAGTCTGCCTCACTGTCTACATTAATGAGTTTGTGTTGTCTGTCTGTCTGTCTGTCTGCCTCTGTGCCTTTTTGAATGTCTGATGTCTTGTCTTTATGTATGCTACTTGTTTTGTCTGTCTGTTTCTGACTGTTACGCTGTGTGGTGGCTTCTGTTCTCCTCCTGTCTGTCTGCCTGTTGGCTCATAATGCAACTAGTCTGTTTTTGTTTAGTTTTTTTTTTTTTTTTTTTTGTCCTATATGACTGTTATGTTGAGGAATTCGTGCTCAGTATGTACACATCCTTCAAAGGAAATCTGTTCATGTACTTTTTGTGAAGCTACTAAACCAACAGCAAATTCAAGTAAGAGAACGCTGCTTATATTTGTATTTGTGTTATTTGTTTTTTTTCCCTTTGGCACCATTTTTGACTGATGTACTGTGCATGGAAAAAACTGTTTATGAAAAATATTAGCACATTATGAATTTGATGGCAGCGACAACTCTTAAAAAGTGGCTTTAAAAAGCTAGAAAAGCTCTAAGAACAAAAGAGGTGTCCAAACACGGCAAAGAGAATTTCTACTGCGCTACATGTATGTCATGATTTAGATAAGTGCGTGTGTTTTTGGTATATTAGAAAACAGTAAAGCCAATGTTTTTGTGTGTCTGCGTCCCTCATCTAATGCTGTTTATTGTCTGTCCATTCTTTGGTCTCTCTGTCAATGTGTCCCTCTAATGTGAATCTCTTCCATGAACTGTATCATAAACAGAGTCCTCTTGACATTTCAATTTCGCTCATAGCCCCATATATATAAACACACACACACACACACACACACACACACACGACATCCATTGCTGAGCATCAGTTCAGTGGCAGGCCTCTCATGGGTTTCCACGGAGACAAGGAAAAGCAATAACTGCACACTTGACCCCTCTGCTCTTTTATTGGCCTCTTCTCCCCTTCACACACACACAAACACAAAAACACATACACACCTCGGATCTAATCTGAGAGAGTGAGGCTCCATGGTGATATTCCTCCATCTTCCCTGGAGGATTGGAGAAGGAAGGCAAAAAAAAAATGGAGAGAGGAGTGGGGACTGGAGGAAGTTAATAATTTCATCTTGCAGTGACCTGGAGACGATAAGATTGAATCTTTGGCTCTTTGTATCTCACACACACAGTCAACCCACTCTTCACACAGAGATCATCAGTTTCCTCACTCGCACACACTTGCTGTCTCTGCCTGCTTCCCTGTCGCACACAACAGTCAGACAACAGTCTTGCTGAAACTTTATGACTGTGGGGAATGAACAGAGGAACTGTGGGCAAGAGGGAAAAAGAGTAATTGAGAGAAAGTAGATGAAAAACACTGAACCCGAACGGAAGAGAGGCTGACTGAGGGAAAATATTAGGTGGAACGACAGGCTAGCCTTAGTGACAAGGCTGTTTACTGTTTATTTTGGTCTCTAGTCTCATTTCTCTTCATATTGGCAGAGGCAAGATGATTTCCTTTTTACTGTGTTTACTCCTGTGTGGTTTTCTCTTGCTTTGTGCAAATTTGTGCAAGCGTTGTGCACACACATTTGTGCATGTGCATCCTCTGTTTTAATCATCTCTGGTCGCTTGTCTGACCTCAATCTTTCCACAATCATCATTTCTTATGGTGTCTTCACATTACCCACGCATCCCAGTGTGGGATTTCCCTTGTTTTTATCTTCCTCACCTAAGCAAATAGTAGAGTACTTTAGCACATGGCATTTTCATGATTTAGTTTCAAATGAGGAGTAATTTTTTTATGTTATGTAAATAAAAATGAACGTAATCAAACACTTGTCATTTACTGTAAAGAAATATGTGACTTTGAAATGTGAATCATGTTCCATTTGTTTGTGTAACGCATTTGTATTAATGTGTGGGGTTTGTTGTAATATTGCAGAAACACAAATTACTTCCTGAGTGGCTGCACTTCAGGCTGCACAGACTAAAGCAACGTCTCTATAATACATAAGAATAATAAGAGCTCGCTCATGATGATTTCTTCCTCTTAGTAATCAGGTCAGGGTCGATCGGATTGTTTCTGCTCTGTATTGTGTGTGCGTGTGTGCGTGCATGTTTGTGTGGGAGGAAGCACACAGTGATGCTTCCCTGCAGTGTTGCCTTCTGTAACACCAAGTGTGTGTTTTTGTGCATGTCTGCGTATTTATGGAAAAGATGCTTTGTTTAACCGTACACCCATATTACATTATCATACTATTTAATTTAAAAAAAAAAAATATATATATATATATATGTGTATATATATGTGTGTATATACGTATATACACGTGTATATACGTATATACACGTGTATATACGTATATACACGTGTATATACGTATATACACGTGTATATACGTATATACACGTGTGTGTGTGTGTGTGTATATGAACTCAAATCGCCTTTGTAAATAAATCTTCATCTCTGTGGGGTTTTGCCAAATAAGACATGTATAGACTTTTCCTCTTATCTTTTTTTTTCTCCATGCAAGTACACTGTACAAGCTACAAGTTCACCCCTAACTGATGTCTGGTTTTCTTCTCTTGTTTTTGCTTATACAGTTCTCTAAGGAGAAGTACCTGCTGGAGTCTCCTCCTGAGAAACTCCGCAAAGAACTAGAGGAGGAGCTGAAACTGAGCCCTGCTGACATCAGGAGCCATGGCTGGTACCATGGACACATACCCAGAGAGGTACAAACTTCATGAAGCACAATGTAGAATCTTTATACTTGCAACACTGAAAGTCCCGAATATATGCATGATAATATACTGGTACATAAATGTAACTAAAAGAATGACTCATACATGTAAGGGGTTGCCTACTTTTCATCGTCAATCCATGCAGTTGAAAATTGACTAAACTGATTGCCAGTTTATAAAGGTGTGCATTTTCCTCTGTGAGGAACGCACAGGGGAAAATGCACAAATCAAAAATCTTTATTGAAGGTTTTTGTTGGTTTTTATTTTGGAAGGTTATGCAAGTTTTCCTTTATTCTGGTTTATTACTTTTTTAACCTTTAGACGGATCGCTGTTATGGGCTGTATATTTTATTAGGAACATTATATTAACAACTTATTTCCCCCTGGTCTTGCTCTGTTTACGGCATCATAGTATGTCTCAAGCTGCAAATGAATAAAACTTGCAGTATTGGGCTTGCAGGCTGCATAAAATCCTACCAAGAGCCATCACTGCAGCATCACTGGCTGCACTTTGAAGACCCTTTGCTTTTGGGGTTTTGTACTAACCGAGCAATTTGCAAATTTCACTTGTGCATATTTGAACTTTTAATTTGGCAATCCCATTGTGTGTTTTGTCCACCCAATCAAAAGTTTAAAAAAAAAAGAAAAAGAAAAATTTTAATCCACGTTAATCCACAACTTCTGATGCACTACCTGAACACCGTCTCACTATTTGTGATAACTAACACTCTCAACTGCAGAACCTGCTTTAACTGTTGTGTTACAAATTAGTGTTCTAACTTTAGCTTACCTTCTGTTTTTGTGCTTTTATCAGGGACAGAATCAAAGCAAAGTTTCCAGCAAAGATGCCTCAAAGATTAGCTGCAGCTTGTAAACTGACTCGCTTTGATCACACCAAAGCTGTTTTGACTACCCTGTTTAAGAATGGAGTTATCTATGATATGATTGAAAAAGTTTTGATTCAGGCTTCATGCCACAGCCTCTTAGATGCGTAGTATGAATCTTTCTTCTTTTTTTTTTTTTTAAGTTAATGATCTAATGCTGCCATGGTTTGTATCCCCCCCCACCTCCATCACTACCAATTCATTCAGAATTTCAGTGAAGCGATTGGAGTGTTTTTTGTTTTGTTTTGTTTTTTGTTGTGGGTTGAAGTGGGTTGTCCTCCAGTAGTGTTAGTTGAGCGATTACTTGGCCAAAGTTCTGGCTTTGAAAGCCCAGTTTAAATGCTTTACACACAGAGTGACACTGATTAATGAATCCCATCATCTGTCACAGCTCAGTAGAAATTGCTTTAGCATTGAGGAGGAGGAATCTCTGCCAAACAGACAGCTGCGCGTGTTGCTGATGTACGCAATTGAATTTCACAGCTGGTGACTAAGACATAGATACAAAGAGACACACAGCCACAGACTCTGATGCACTGCATGCACATGTGGAGAGTATTTCATAGACGACCTCTGTCTCTTGATAAACCTCTGTCTCTTTTTCACGCGCACACACACACACACATAGAAACACAGATTCAAATCAACCATCTGTGAGTCTTTCCTCTTTGATTTACATAAAATATTCATTTATTCATGGATTTACCCCAGTGTAAACTTGGGGAAACCCCAGCCCCCTGCTTACAAAACAATGCCTAGTGGATAGATCTCAGGCACCCTGTGGATGGTTACTGTACATTAGCTTTCATAGATCCCGTTCCTCCTTCTTGATCATCTTCCTTTTGTTGTATTCTAGTTTATTGCTCAATATGGCTTTCCTTTTAGACATATTTGTTAATGTCCTTTTAAATCTATACTGTTGGTATGTTTGAAAATGGTAGAGAAAGAATATTGTGCCCTTCTGTTGAGCCTTTGACCTGTGTTTATACTGCCTCCTGCTGGTATCTGACACTGCTAACCCTGGACTGTGTTGCCTTTCATATTCTGTGCCTTGATTTCTTTTATTGAATGAATTTAAAGCTTTGCACATTCTGCTTTCTCTCCCTCCTTGAAGGCTGCTGTAAAGGGAAAACTGCTGAGTTTGAAATATTTTTTTTTCCTTCCTGTGTGGCTACTAGATCAATATTTGTGATTTCTTCTCACAGAAACCATCTGCAGTGTTTAGTAACAGCAAGATGTACAGCCCAGAGGTGTTTCACTAACACTAACAATGCTTCTGGATTGCTTGTTTTGTCAATAAAATTTAAGAATAACTTTCTTTTTATTTTTTCTTTTTATTTTTTTTTTTACAAATAGTGCTGAACTCTGAAATGCATCTTAAGAAAATCAATTATTTTATCCTTCATGGCGAAATCAAACTTTCCTTAGCAGCACGGCAGACAAGTTTGGCAGCTAGACAGATAGTTGTTTTATTTTCAGGAACACAAACTGTCCTAAGGCATTGTTATAAATAATCACAATCCTCTAAATTCAATTGTTCAACAACCAGAGTGTCAGAAACTAAACGTTCACGCACAAGCTGTAGCTCAGATCAGTGAGCTGTCTTGCTTTCAAGCTTAAAACCATCCTTTCTGTATTTTTTTTTTTTCTCCATCTATAGGTATCAGAGACTCTGGTTTTGCGCAATGGAGACTTCCTTGTGCGCGATTCTCTGCTCAACCTGGGTGACTATGTTCTGACCTGTCGGTGGGATAATGAGGTGCTACACTTCAAGATTAGTAAAGTCCTGGTGAAATCCAATGAGACCAAGGTACATGTTCTTCTTTTAGGGGCTTAATAATCGGCACTGCTTGAAACATCATCTAATCCCTGTTTACTTTGTTGGATTCTACTTTAAATGTCTTTTTGTTTAGTCCTCGAAGATCAGAAAACCACAAAAAGCTACCACTGGTCTTTTAAGTTGCATGAAGTCCCTTCATGATGGTAGCAGCAGAAGCACAGGCGTAACTAATAACATTAACAATGGCTCTGTTACACTTAGATGCCTCAGTGAGTTTTCCCACTGAGTCAGCATGCACAGTACCAGTGATGGCATCAGAATGGAATCCGTGCATCCATCTTCAGTGTTGTTTCACCCTTGTATGACCTGCGAACGTGTCCTCTGTCTTTACCGGTTTGGCGCCTTCCTCCCATTTTCAGCTCAACTAAGAGCTCCGTCAAACCTGCGTGCAAACAATCGTGTTGTACCTGCAATATTAATCTGAATGGTGTTTTTGTAGTTTTATTTGTGTTTATGTGCATGCCAAATCCATCCATTAGAAAGGCTTATTTTCTCTTGCTGCCTCTAATGACTGAGATAATTACATGTGGAGGCTAATTTGGCACAGGTGTGCCTTGTTGACCAGCTGTGCCTCTGTTAGTTTTTGTTTCCAAGCTTTAATTGCTACACCGCTTATTGATGTCTTCTTCTTCTTTTGAAGCACTTACCAGCTTCTTCTACGCACTGTACTTTGAAAGTTGTATACACTGAATTTTAGAGGGATAGTTGGCTTTTGTGCGTGACACAATTTCTTATTTCTTCCTCTCCAGGTGCAGTACATGTTGGAGTCTGATAGTTTCGACTCGGTACAAGAGCTTGTGCGGTTTTACGTCGGTCAACGCAAACCGGTCTCCCAGTCCAGCGGCGTCCACATCTACTGTCCAGTAAGCAGAACTCTCCCTCTGCGCTACCTAGAAGCCACTTTTGCCCTCTCCAACAGCAAGCAAGGCTCTGCCTACTCACCGTCCAGTCAGAGGGGAGCGTACATCAAGAGGAGGAGTGTCACTATGACCGATGGGCTGACAACTGAAAAGATCATACCTCACAGGTGAGCCGAGTGATCTGGGAGTCAGGTCGGTGTTTAAGCGGAGATGCTGTTCAACCCGCAAACACCCCCTGCTGGACAGATGATAATAAAATCCTGATGATGTTCTGCAGTCTTGTAACGTCATTGTTGCTTTATGTTATATACACGATTAGTGACTCAGACAGTCAAAGTCCAGTTGAGACACCAGTGGCAACACCAGAACCAGAGCCGGAACCTGTGCCCAACTGCAGGTTGTGTGTGTGTGTTTGTGGCACTGGTGTTGTTTTTGAGCACAGAGTTAGTGCACTTACCTTTCACATTCCTGAAGCCCCCCACCCCTCACTTCACTGACACCATTAGCACCTCCCTAATAATCAGAGTGAAGCTGCCCACTGTCTTATTCAGTCCTGCACTGGATCAGTCAAGTTTCAACGAGAAAGGGTGTTTGAAACTTGAAATTGAATCTACCAAGGAGGAGCAGACAAATACGTTGTTGTGTACAGTGTAAAAACATGTTGACCTTATTTGTATGAAATGGATGTAAGGCACATTGGATAAAATAACTGGGTTTGAAAGTGGGCGTTACTGCTGATAACGGTTTTAATTGGATATGAATGGCGATTGTGAATCTTAAACGTTATTTAACTATTTTTTTTCACCAGTTTAGAAGAGATTAAACTGTACTCCACGTCTTTGCTCCTGCTTAAGTCACAAACTTGATTTTTGCTCAGAAAATAACACATCTATTTATCATGACGACTAAAACGTCTCCCTTTTCTCTCACCAAGAATAAATCCGTACATCCTTAACCACACCACTCCTGTCATCTGAATCTGAGCTGCACTGCTTTATGAGGTCCCCTATATTACCTTAGCATGATGTTAGAGATGTTAGAGATGTTAGATTTTTAACATCTCTTTAACATCTCTTTAAAAATGCTGTGTTTGCAGCCTGTCGACGATCCATCACCATAAAGACGCAATGCGGAACTGTGCAATGAGCATGGACCAGATTCAGGAGTATCGTTGCCCCTTGTCACCTGTCGGGGAAACCCCATTGTCTCCGGCGTATAGTGCTAGTAAGTAACCAGGCAGTCACAGACTCAGGCGCATAAATAAAACATAATCATGTTCCCTAACTCACTCAGCGGAGTTTTTAAGGTTCCTTTTTGCTCTCTCTCTGTTTCTCTTTAGTCACCAGGCAGAGAGCCCACTCAGGTGGGCGGGTCCTGGCTGTTGTCCCTCCCTCCCCTGTGATGCGTCGCTCCAGCGACCCCCAAGTCAGCCCCTCAGCCAGTGACAACCCTCCAGAATTTCCCCCACGTACCTCTCACTCAGCGCACTCCTCACCGGCCCATCATCCCAACTACCAATCACATTCTTCAGAAACAGCAGGGAGCTACTGTGACCTCAGACCTTGTCCCTCTGGGCCCCCCAAACCACCAACTAAAAGCTACGTAGAGCGATTGAGAGTGGAGGAGGGGACAGTGGAGGGAGCAAGAGAGGAAGGAGAGGGGGTGTTCAGCGCCCCACAAGTGGAGACATCTTCCTCGTTTAAGCCATCCAGGTACGAAACAATAAAGCCAGCCTTCCAGATTTGTATTTCATGGTGTTTCCATATTGTATATTATATGACGAGGACATACTCCATACTAAAATGCATTTGTGAGTTTTATGATTTGTCTTATATTATTGCTTGTTTTGAGAGGAAAGGTCATGACTATGATTCGGTTTTTAGTTTTTCATAATTCTTAATGAATTATGGCCATAGGACGAAGAGTAGGCACAAAAAATGTGAAATTTTTTCTCGGTTTGTTATATGTTGTGTTATATGGCTAGATTTAACATTTGGACTGACAGATATATCAACAACTGCAATGTTTTAGACCTAGCCA
This sequence comes from Rhamphochromis longiceps, assembly GCF_057381845.1. NCBI lineage: Eukaryota > Metazoa > Chordata > Actinopteri > Cichliformes > Cichlidae > Rhamphochromis > Rhamphochromis longiceps. Next base: position 41,715,580 of record NC_140563.1, read on the forward strand.
GAAGGCAGCTGTTACATGAAAGGATATCAAACAAAACCAGCTTATGTGTTACAAGTAACAAGCAGGGTGAATAGCCAGCCTATCGTGTGGTCAGTATACAGTTAAGGAAGGTTGAAGAATATTCTGCTCAAAGGGCAATACACCTGCTGACATTTAGTTATAGAGTGCGAAAATATGAGTGAGTGAGGAAGTTTTGACAGGCTCTGCAGTAAAGCCATGAATGAACGGAGTGGAAAACAGGCTTGAGTAAGCAACTGATAATCCTGTGGGGAAACAGCCCGAGGCCAGGCTTTTTGCTCTGGTCATAGACGCAGCAGATACTGTATTTCATTGGGCTTGCGGTGCCTTAAGAGGACACAGCAGATGAAGCTTGTAAAATGAAAATGGCAGGATGCACCGAGTTGGCAGTACCTCTGGCTATCCTTGTGTCCCCCTGTGAAATTCTGGTGCAGGGGGAGATTTGCTAAATTGGTGTGAGCAATACTGGGGAAAAATGGCAGCAAAAAGCTGCGGTTGTTTTGGACACATCACATCCCATGTACCAGCTGATATTACAACAGTATACTCAGATTGCTAATGAGGATGGTCAATATTATGAGTACATGTATTGGTGTCAGCAGATGATGAGCATGAAATTGCACAGCCCCCATGCTCTATGTTTGTGCTCACTCAGGGACCATTTTTGCTATTGAAGGCACTAAATTCTATTAGGTTACAAACTGAGATACCGGCGTGAGCCCCGTAATCAATTTAAAGTCATGTCCTCTCAATCTTTTTTTAAACAAGTTGGGCCTCTTCTGGTATCCTCGCTAGTGCCCGTTTCCTGTGCTGCCTTGGTATTTTCTAATGTGGTGTAATCGTTCTTGTGCAGGTATGAGTCTTGCCTTATGCCGGCTGAGAATAAGCCTCTGGAGATGTCTGTATTGAAGAGAGTCAAAGAGCTGCTGGCTGAGGTGGATGCAAGGGCTGCAGCTAAACATATTACCATGGTGGACTGCACGGTACGAAGAAAATACAGAAATAAATACACGCAGCTAACGCAGCAAGCTTAAACTTATAAGTTAAACATAAATGCATACTGAGATGCATATTACTGCCAAAGATTTATGTACCAAAATAAACATGCATGTAGCCCAACAGAAATATAAGCATAAAACCATGAACACACTTTCTTCTCCTTTATTTGGCAGGTTGCTAGAATATTAGGTGTAACCCCAGAAATGCAAAGGATGATGGGAGTGTCCTCAGGGCTTGAGTTATTGACTCTACCACATGGACACCAACTGAGACTTGACCTACTGGAGAGGTGCAGATGCTTTTTCTTTTTCTAACATCTTCCTTTATGCATCACTGAGTAACCCTTTCATTAATCCAGCTATTGATTATCTTTTTGATTCCATTCTTATTCGTATTCTGTAAATCATCGCCTTCAATTACTCTGATTTTCTGCTGCGCTCCCCTTGTTCCTCTGCTTCCATAATAAATATTTCTTTCATGAAACAGCATGGGAATGCAGTCAAACTTGTTATAAAGCAAAATGTGAAGCATCACCCTACGCATTACAGCTCCCTTTTGCTCAACTATAAGTCCCATTCTAAAGTTTTTGTAAAATTATTTAGAGTACTTTAAATAATAAATTTCTTCTTCTTCTTTTAAAAGGCTCCTTCAGATTATTCCAACTCACTTCACTCGAGTGATGTGAATTCAGGATGGCTTTAATAGACCTTGACTTGCCTCTGAAATAAGTGTTAAACAAATAAACTTTGTTTCTCAGGTTCTACACCATGTCTATCATGATGGCTGTGGACCTGCTTGGCTGTACAGGAAGCACGGAGGAGAGGGCGGCCCTGCTCCATAAGACCATTCAGTTAGCAGCAGAGTTGAAAAGCAGCCTGGGCAACATGTTTGGTTTTGCTGCTGTGATGAGAGCTCTGGAGCTCCCGCAGGTAAGAGAGTCAGAAGCCACCGTCGTTAGCGTGGAAAATCCGTGAAGGCTAGCGCCAAACGCATTCTAATTTTGTGTCTTACACTCCCTCAGATATCCCGTCTGGAGCAGACATGGGTAACCTTACGCCAAAGACATACAGAGGGAGCTATTCTATACGAGAAGAAACTCAAGCCTTTCATGAAGAATATAAATGACGGCAAAGGTGAGATTTCTGTGGCTGGTTGGTCTTGTACAAAAATTCATTGACAGCACTAAAGTCAAAACTATCCCGTGCTTTCAGAATCCAGTGCTCTGTCCAACACCACCTTCCCTCACATCATTCCCGTCCTGTCTTTACTGGAGCGTGGTATGGCTCTTGGGGATGTACTGGAACCCTGGGAGAGTGCAGAGGTGGGAGTAGACGTAGTCATGTACCACCTAGAGGCAGCTCGCACCATCGCACATCACGGGGAGCTCTACAGAACCAATGCAGAGATGAAATTACAGGGTAAGAGGAACCTATATCCAGTCCAATATTTTATTTATTTTCAGGTTTCTGCAAAACTAATGACATTGTAGCTTTTACTGCAGGATGTAAGTTTTGACTAGTGGGTTATGTTAATTGCAGTCACTCACAGTGGACCTTTCCTTTGTGTTTGTGCTGTAGTTGATTTTTGTAGGATTTTTAAGACTTATGTGACAAATTTGATGGTGCTATAGCCCAGTGGCGTAATAAATATATGCCATAGCCCTTGTTTCCTGTCAGTAATCAGTTGGTTGTTGCCAGCTTGACATGTTGTTACATCTCGATGCGTTGCTATAAATGTGTGTTCAGTGTCACAGCATCACTGTGATGTAATAACCGTGTGTGGTTGCTACCATGCAGACTGTATTGACCTCTTAATATCCCTCCACTGATTCTCAGTTTGAATCAGTTACTGCATTATCGAACAATCTGTCAATAGCTATCAGTTCACATCTGTTTTCCGTTATTCTGCTATTGATCACCGTGACCTCAGCTTGCTCCTTTCATCAACAGTTCTACAGACCAGAGTGGAGATGCTTATTTCATGCTGTAAAACTTAGTTCAGCTTAAACATTTTATGGCCAAAATCCGTCTCTAATCCATTTTACAGGTTAGGGTTTGGGAGTTGTACTTCCTTTTATTAAGCGCTGGGTACATTTACGTTGATTTCCCTGTAGACTTACTGCAATGCGTGGAATGATCATTAAGCGTGGAAAATTCAGCAGCATCGGCAACGGAAGTTATCGGTTGTCAAAGCGCCAGTTTTAGAGCTCTCGGCCTTGTCTCACAGTCTTCACCAGCAAAAAGAACTGGCTCACATGTTTGCAAAGTCTGTCATTTGGTATTAACTGGTCATAAACGGTGGGGACTGGGTGGAACTCTCTTAGGCCATTTTTAAAAAATTGAGTTGTGCTTCTCTGTACAGTTTTTCCATCCATGTTTTATGTAATTAAGTTTTCACATTTTATTTTATTTGTGATTTTATTTATAAATGCAGTTTATATTTTCATTCACAGTTTATTGTTGATGTGGTTGGGTTACATATTTAAGTTTGCAACAGTAAAGTTTGTTAGATGCTTTTTCTATAAGTTACTTCCTCTCCTCTCCAGGAATTCAGGAACGAGCTGAAATACATGACATCTTCCAGACGGAGTTTCAGATGCGTCTGCTGTGGGGCAGCCGTGGCTCTGAGGGCAGCCAATCGGAGCGTTACGAGAAGTTTGACAAGGTCCTCACCGCCCTATCACACAAGCTAGAGCCTCCTGTGCGTCACAGCGAGCTATAGCACCTGCCCAGACAAACCTACAGGGCAGGTGCTTTAGTTTACCGCTCATAGTGGTATGGCCTTGTTTTGCATTGCAAAGGATGGTGTGGGAGTGCTCAGTTTGGACACTGAAAAAGGTGAGAGTGAAAGAAGAGGCAGCTAAAAGAGTGTGCAGTGAGCAAGAGGAACACGGAAAGGGTCTCGCTGGCAATGTGTTGCACTCACTGTGGATTTAAAAAGAGGTACAGAGTCTCTTCCGTTCCCCTTTGTGGACTTCCTCACTTACTGCTGAAATATTCAAATGAAAAGGGAGAAAAGATAATCTAAGCGGAACAGAAGATGGAGCAGAAGGGTGACCAGTTTTTCTGGTACAACATTTACACTGTGCCAAACCGAGGTGCAGAATTTGGCTTTGCTCCTGTAAAACACGGATACTCAACTGCTGTCTCACACTGTAGCCAAACTTGCATAGCTCATGTAGATGTTTAGTCTGTGCAAATGAGTGAGTGTTTGTCTGCTGGCAAGTGTGTTTGCGTTTCTTCATTTTTGTATGTCATTAAAGTTTCATGTCTGCTTTATTTTTTTTGTCTTATTTATTCATTATGATCAAAGGATATCAAAACATTATGTACATTGCTTCATGAAACTGAAGAGAATCTGTCAGTGCTCATTCTGAGGGAACCCTGCTCATAAAATCTCATGAAATATGTATCATGCAGTCCCACTGAATCCCATTAAAAATGTATCAGGCATGCATTAATAAATGTACCAGAAATGAAACATTCACACAAGTTATGCAGCAACTTCAATATGAGGGTTTTGTGAGTGGTTAAAAACATTAAGAGGTCAAGGCAAGCTCCCCGAGTTGCCTGTTTGACTTAGCCTTCTCATATTTTCTGTCCTGTGCACCAAAATGAGCTAAAACAACATTACAAAAGACAAGAGAAATGTAGCGTTTACATTTTAAATTTAGTGAAATCAATGTCTCAGTTAAGATGTAAACATTAGGGAACATGCTTTAGTTTGAATCTGGCTCCGTTTTGCAAATTTGCTGAAAAAAAAATGTTTGATGCATGGATCCAGAAAATGTTACGCCAACTAAAATGTTGCTTTAGTAGCAATTCGATAACTTCCGTACAAAAATGTGTCAAAGTCAGGAAATGTAACATTCAGTGCAGATATTTTGTGTCTGTGGAAAATCTTTAAAGATGAATTAATAGTGCCACATTTGTAGTACACCTGAAAAAAAGCGTCTACTGCTTGTATGTTTGAATTTGTGTTTCAGCAATACAGCTAAAAATGACTGAAGAAAGTTTATTTCTTTGGGGTTACATTTTGCTTGACTATCCAGTGTTATGTTTTTGCTTTAACATTTGAAGGGCCTGAGAGGGCTAGCGCTAACTCTCAGAGCTATGCAATCGTTTCAACCAAATGCTGAGAACCCTGGGGAAGAGACTTCCATTGTGGATGTTTAAAAAAAAAAAAAAAAAAAAAAAAAAAATTCTTATAACTGAATGGATGAAAGTCAAATCAGAATTCAGTTAAACAGAAATGCTTCTGAAAATTGTCCTTACTGGGATATTCTTAAATAGATGTTCGATTTGCATTTTCTAGTTTGGGATAAGCTGTACAGATCTAGAGTTCGTGAAGGAAGGAGCCATGTGACAGTCCCACTGTGGTCCAACAGGGGGCGTGGTTTAGTCAGCAAAAAAAACAAACAAACCCTGAATCATGAATTGTAACATTGAAGACCTATACGTGAAGAAATGCCACTTTTATTGTGTGTGTGTTTCGAGACCAAGAGTATGCCTACTGGTTTAGGTTTGATTACTGGTAACATTGGTTACAGTGATGTAATATGTTTTTATTTGTCCTCTGTCGAATGCTGTACAGGAAGCTGCTTTGTCAGCATGTCAAGAAATGATTGGGACTGATTTCATTTATTTTCTTTTTTCTTTTTTTTACGTCCTGTACAGTTCACTTTTTTCAAATAAAATTGCTTGTGTCAATGCATTCTGTTTTGTTTGTTTTTTTGCTGTGAATATGGCATGTGTAGTTTTATCTGTACGTAACACATTTATATTTTAACAATCGGACTCCTCCTTAAAGGTAATTTTTTGTTTGAGACGTTTCTGTAATCCTCAAATCAGATGAAAAGATAAGAGATACCGTCGTCATTTTTCTTCATCATCAGATACACTGCAAACGCATACAACAACCAGCCACAAAATTAAAACTCCACACGGATGCAACCATCTGCCGCAACTGGGGGATGAGGGGAAGGAAAAAGGAACAAGGAAACTACAAACAAGTACAAATATGGCAGTTGGACTGGTACTTATATGGCACTTTTCTGCTCTCATTGACCACTCAAAAGACTTAACACTACAAACCTCATTCACCCAGTCACACATGCATCCAGACAAGCACTTTAATCTAATATTCACACACACTACACAGATGCAGTGCAGGGTTATTCTCCTGAACTACCACACTGAAATGACTTAATACCAAAGCGCTGATTTGTTTGATTTTTTTCTGTTCAGCTAAGTATGTAGACTTTGAGAACTTCCAATCATAGTAAATGATAGAGAACTGACAACATTTTATATAAGAAAATTCCAAATAGTCTAAACAATAAAAACTCTCATTTGGTTTGAACCCAGCGGTGTAGCAACAGAGAATCAGAGATGAGCAAAAACTGCTGATTATTATTATTTATTTAATTAATTAATGTGTGTGGTTCTAGTTTGATTAAAGCTGTGGTGCCCTAGTGTTTAAAAGGGAAACTATATATTTGTAACTGACTTTAAAAGGTTTATGTCTCCTGTAGGAATAAATAGTCTTAGGAGTAAATGTGTTATCTTGAAGATAGACTTTTCAGTGCTGACATTTTGGGGGAAATTTACTCTCTAGGATAAGGAGAAGAAAATGGATAGCTGGATTGAAAATTCAGAATGTGGGTTTGGAATATTTCTACATTGTGATACTGCTACTTTTTTAGAAACTTAAAAAAAACTTCCTCTGTTTGAATATTCTAGCATAAAAAGCTGAACCACTATTACTCATAGTATAAATGATGAGTAAGAGTTCTAAAACAGCTATTTTAGAACTCATAAGGATAAAAGGAAATAATGGTGCCCAAAGAAGCCATTTTCTTGCAATGTTGATTGGAAGCCAGTAGGTGTCACCATTTGATCAAACAAAAGGTGGCCCTTCTTTTATATACAGTTTACAACCTTAGCTCTCAGTGACCATTGTCATCACCATCTTCAATCCCAGTCTAGTTTACGTTTAGGTAGCTGGTGGTGCATGAGTACTTCACGGGTTTTAAAGGTTCAAGATTAGCTCTTGTCTGTCCACTTGTTCTTAGACTGTGCACAATGCAGGGCACTGTATTAGTGTTTTAATAGCCATGAAAATGCACAGGTATCTACCTCGTGTTTACGGGAAAATGAAGCATATGATATGTATTTGTGTGACGCATCCCACATTGTTTTGCAGACAGATCCATTCTGATGGCAGCAGGAGGGAGAAAAGACAGATGGAGGGTGTGTGCGCACACGTGTGTGTGCATGTGTGTCCTTAAGTGTGAATGCATGTGTTTGTGTGCTTTTGCCAATGTATGTCTATGTATAGCACACCACAGATGTTGCAGGAACACTGCTGTTGGTGGTTATTCCCCTAATGAAGAATGCAATAGTGACATTAAGAAGGCAATAATCCTGAGGAAGAGGTCAGCTTTTTCCAGTCAAACAATTTGTCTCAAAAAAGATAAAGTTGAAAAATGACTACATCTACATCAGCTATGCTTGTAAGCATAAAGGAACCAAACAAAAAAGAATACAATAGAATCAGACACAATAGGATGCTCTGCAATCTGCTAAGGCAAAAAATAAAATAAAATAAAAAATTATAATTTGCTTGTGTCTTTGTCTTCCCTTTCCATACAGTTCCATAGGCGTAACATGTTATGGATGTAATCTCTAAGAGGATTCGCCCTGCTTGGTATCATGGTACATGTTCATTTCTGCTCTTTATGTTCCTTATTGAAACAGACCCTAGATCTCCCAGACCTGAAAGCCAGTCGGCCAGCCAACCATCATCAATTCACCCCTAATCTCTACCCCCACTCTTTCTATAGCTAATCCGTTGTGTTGGTCATTGTCATCTGATCGTGTGTGACCTTGGCTGCTCGATTTGCTGCTGCCTGGTAGCATAACGTTAACAACTGCTGTCCATTGCAGCCAGATATTAGTGGAAGAAAGTGATGATTCCTATTTCTCATCTAACCTGAAAGGAGAACATGACTAAAAATTGGGTAGATATACTGTATGTGTGTTGAAGGTGGAGCATGATAGCAGGCCGATCGGGTCACCAATCTTCTTTCATAGAATGAAATTGTAAGCTAATTAAGAATAATCCAGTTCAGATATCTGATAATTACATATGTTTTAACTCATATTTTGAGCACAGCAATAAAATTGTTATTAAAACTGGTATGTAAAGCCTGGTATTGGATAATGAAAAATAAAAAGAAGAGAAAGAGGAAGAAAAGAACTGCAGCATGATAATTAGATTAGTCCTTTTTTTTTTAAAACTTCAAATAGGCCCTTTCAAAAAAATCTTGCAGAAGATGCACATTTGAGCCATCAGTTGGCTTCCTTTAACATGTAAAGCAGAGAAAATGTGATTTGAAGTTTTAGGAATAATGCATGTGAAAAAAAAGATTCAGGTTTACTCAGTACTGAACTGAAGGCGTCATGGTCACTGCTGTGACTGTTCTTTAAACAGAAGCAAGTAAAATCCGTCTTTGTTCCACAGAAATGTGGCACACTATGCATAACAGCTGTACATGAACCTCAACACAGCTTAGCAAATGTGACATGACAAGCAGCGATGGTGTGATCATTACTGGATAACTCACTCTATAACCATGAAACTTATGGCCATAAAAATCCCACCCACACCTCTGAGCTCGCCCCGTGGCTGTTTTCACTCGTCTGGATACTTCTCATTGCAGCAGGGACAAAAGACTGCAATCATAATCATCATGTCTTCATTGTCTTTCAGAACGGCCACTGCAACCTCCGCCATCAGAGTACTCCCGGATTTTCCCGCCTGTGTCCCCACCCACACCTCACACTCCCCTCACACCCTCCAGGCCCCTGGTCGATCTGTCTATCTGCCCCTGCAGCGACTCCTCATTAACACATGAATAAAGACGAGGAAGGGCCTGCTAAGGCTTGGACGCCAACAGACGGCAGCAGATTTGCAATTCAAACCTCTGACCATCTCCTCTCCCACCCCCTCCTCATCCTTCACATTCTGTAACCTATGGCTGGAACTGTCACCAGCATGACTGAGGATGCATGTGTGAAAGGTGCAATAGACAGTGTAGTTCCATGCTTATGCATGCTTTAGTATTAATAGGCAGAGTGCAAATACATGTTGACGAGAGAGAACTAATACCTTCTAATTAAAATAAGGTAAAGTACAAGGGAATATCAGCTTTTAAATGGGAACAATAGCATGGAGTAATATTTGCCTTACAAATATGAAACATTTCAAAGGCCTTAATATACAAGAGAATAACTCAAAACGTAGATAAAGAATTTTTTAATTTAAAACACATTCTAATTTTCACAACTACGAAACATTTAACTACAGCTAAAAAACTAAACAAGGTTTAATTCACACTTTCAAATATAAACCCCTAAACTGGAGTCCCCTCCTTAAAATTTTTGTGACTATCTTGCACAGTGGCAGCTGTCATGTTGACTTATACGAGTATACACCTACCAATTTGCAGTAGCTGTTACACTCCCAAGGTGATAGATAAAGATGCTCCAGGGAGTTACAAATCAAAAAGTGTGTGGCACAGTGGCATTACATGGAAAGGGTGCCTTCCTACTTCCCTCCACCACTCCTCCCAGTACTGCCATGCAGAATTCATGAGTTGGATCACACCCATATTTAAACTCAGCCTTCATTTACGTCCAAGGTAGACGCCTGTAAGATATTTTAAGTCTGACTTGCAAGGTTGTGACTTGAGCTCTTTGACAAAATGTGTCCACAGACAGACATATCTACACAAGAACTCAAAACCGCTTCTTATCATTACATCAAGTAAAAGTAACCGATTTAATTGTTCACAAACAAGTAAATTAATAAAACCAGTAACCTAGTAACTTTTAATGGAATTCAAATAAATGTTTGTATAGTTTACTTACAGTCTGCATATGAATCCATATTTTAGTGGTTTGTTTAATAAATAATAAATATGTTTGTTTCCAACGCAATAATAATAATAATAATAATAATAATAATGTATGATTTAAACAGATTGACGGTTACGTCTCCACGTGATTTGACAGAAAACGATAATAATTTGCCGCTTCCAAATACGTCATTTCCGACTTCCCCTCCAATACTTCCTGCATGTGCCGACAATATGGCAGCGTCCATAGCGATTCATCTGGAGTTTGGGTAAGCGACTATCGAGTGTGTGTGTTCGTCTCTGAGTTACACAGACAGAGCCTCGCTGTTAGCTTAAGACGGTTATCGTGTGAACAGGGAGAAAACGCTCTCAGCTGCACAACTGAAAACTGCTATAGCGGAAAGTCCTGCCAGCCGACTGCCTCCTCCACTGCTTGATACTCGTTTACTCAGCACGGAGTCTTTCCCAACGTTGTACCAAAAAGTAATTTCCGGTATTCCAAAAAAAAAGTTTGCTGGAATTTAAATGGTTATGGATGACTTTTTGCCTATAATCTGTCAAAAAAATATGTCAATGTGACATATCGCTCATGAATGATATCAATTAAACATGAGCTTGAGAGAGCGTTTCTGTCACAAGGACGAAGCTGCAGTCAGTTTTTTTTAAACAAATAGACTTTCATTTGATCTTTTTTTGAAATCCGGGTAGGAAGTCTCATTGAAATTAAAATGTATTATTTTTTTAAGATGAATCTGGCCAAGAGGGCAGCAGACATCGCAATAAAGATAACATAACAGTTCTCTAAACATTAGTGACCAAAAAGGACTACCGGTAGATCGATGTAGGTACAATTGCAGTCATAAAAATACTTGCAAAACATTTCTTTGTTTTATCTTTATTTTATATGTAACGAATTCATATATCCTGTTCATTACAGTCTATATAGAAACATTGTAAATCACTTTTTGGCAGATGATGGTACTAGACTGACAAACTCGGTAAGTAAGATTAATCTAGAGTGCTGAGTATAAGGTAACCAGTAGAAGTACTATCAACGACTACTGTGAACCTCAGACTTTGGCTAGAGTCAGAATTGCTTGAGAAAATAAGGATTTGAGACTAGCTGTCCTAGACTGATACAAGTGCAAACTGAAAGAAAGCAATATCAAATCTAAGCACACGTAATGTGATTTTCTATGATGCAAAGAGATGACAAATTTAAGGAAACCCCCTAAACTACAGTCTAACGATCTGATGGCTCTGCTACAGTGGCAGTTTCACTTACAGGGTCCTTGCAAATAACTGTCAAGTTCTGATTGCTTGCCTTCATCCACTGACAATACATTTGCAACCTGATGGCAGTATGTCTTTGGACTCTGGGAGGAAGCTGGAATACCAAGAGAGAACATGTGCACGCATGGGTAAAACATAGAAAGTTAAATTACATCTGAACCTGGCTTTCTGTGAGGCAATGGTGAAAAAAGAGAAAATACTGCCATGAAGCTGTATTGCATCACTAGCCACAAAAAAATGTAACAAAATGTAATGCAATGAAAATGGTCAACCTACAAAGGGCTTAATTCAAAGACAATGTGAAAATCAAAGTGATTAAAAATAACTTAAAATGGTCATTTGTATGGCTCCCACATGCTTGTGTGCATACCTGACAACATTGGGGCATGCTCCTAATGAGATGATGGTGAGACGATAGTGTCTGAGGGTATCTCCTCCCAGATCTGGACCAGAGCATTGCTGAGCTCCTGGACATGGTGATGGAACATAGTGTCCTCAAGGTGTTCTGTTGGATTTAGGCCAGGCGAGCGTGGGGGCTGGTCAGTGGTATCAATTCCTTCATCCTCAAAGAACTGCCTTCATATGCTCACCACATGAGGCCAGGCATTGTTGTGCACCAGCAGAAACTCAGGACCTACTGCATCAGTGTTGGGTCTGACACTGGATCCAAAGGTTTTATGCTAATATCTAATGGCTGTCAGGCTGCCTAGCGTGTAGAAGTCTTTGGGTCCTTCCATGGATATGCCTCCCCAGACCATCACTGACACACAAGTAAACTAGTCAATGCTACAGGCGGCATAATGTATTGCATGGCTTGTCTAGACCCTTTCATGTCTGTCAGATGTGCACAGGGTGAATCCGCTCTCATCTGCGAAGAGCACAGGGCCCAATATAGGGTGTCAGACCATCGGACTACCCTCATGAAGTCTGTCTCTGACTAAAGAAGCATAAACAGTCTCATCAGTGGCCTGGTGGAGGTCATGTTGCAGGGTACTGGCAGTCCTTTCTATGTTCCTCCTTGCACAAATGACCAGATATGTGTTAAGGACCTTCTATGGCCTTGTCCAGCTCTCCTAGAGTAACTGCCTGAATCCTGGAATCTCCTCCATGATCTTGGGACTGGGCTGAGAGACCGGGCAAACATTCTGGCAGTGGCATGTATTGATGTGCCAACCTGGAGGAGTTGGACTACCTGGGTAACCTCTGTAGGGTTCAGGTATCATCTCAACACTACTAGTAGTGACAATGACCCAAATGTAAAAGTAGTAAACAAACAGTCTGAAAAGATGAAGAGGAACACCAAAGCTGGGGAAACTGATTAGCAATTTTATTTTAGTAGGTAATTCAGACACGGGCCTAAGTTGGCAGCATAACCTTTAAAGCAGAAAAACAAAGAAATTGTATAGATAATATACACAGTTCACAAGTAATGTTGTTTCATAGACCTGTGGAGGTTACATAAGATTTATGTCCTCTCCACTGAGGGGTGACGGTGTCACTGTGTCTGATTTTATTGGCTCTACAATCACTATCAATCTGCCAGAGACTGCAAAAAAAGTACCCTACATAATAATTAAACTGCATTAGATGTAATCATCTATTTCTACACTATGTTTTGTAGTCTTTTGTTTTACCTATTAAAATAATGTTTTTCTCCCCAAGTCCTTTCTGTTCTACCTTCTCTAACTATGTTGTTATAATTATTTTAAATGTGATTGTAATTGTAGAAGTTATAAATGCCTAGCTTTGGTAGTTATTCGATGAAGTGCCACACACATTCTTTATTTGCATATCTGCTCTTTCTTTGTATAGAGGAGGAGCAGAGCTGCTATTTAATGGTGTGAAGAAGCATCACGTGACTCTTCCAAGCCAGTCAGAACCTTGTAAGTATCACCAGTCCCCTGTTTGTACACGTCAAAATTAGAGCCTAAAAGACTTCCACTGTTTGCATCAGTGTCTATTAAACCTTAAGGACCATACCATTGTTTCTGAGTTCTGACAAATCAAAGAAAGCTGCTAGTACCCAATATGTGTTCATGATGGTACATTTATATATACAGCACAGCTTGACTGTTGAAGAAAAAACTGTACACTTATCAGTCTTTGTTTTGATGAGTGGTCTGCAGGTCCTCTGTCTAGCAGTGCACAGATGCACTGCCTTGGTTTGTTCACAGCAGGCAATTTGTAATCCTGTGCATGTGTTAATGAGAACTTTTTAATGTGCAAAAATGTCTAATATTTGCTTTGGAAAGGATAGGCAGGGATTTAAAGAGATGATTATTTGATTATTTCTACATTGCAAGTTTTGTACCTCTGGCTCCAAACAGATTGGATTAATACAGGTCATTCAGCCTAGAAGAAAGGAAAACCTGCTTTCAGCTGGACTTTTTCCTCCCCAGAAAATCAACTTAGGACCAGGGTCATTGAGGAAAATGAGTATATTAAAAATATGGCTTCTTAGAGGTTAAAATGAGTAGTAAATTTATTGAAAACATATGTGTGCGTGTCACAGAAACGGCGGACAAACCAGAGAAATATGTGTCTTTGGTATTTGTTTAAACAAAGGGTGTTCATCCATGGTCCTGACGTTACCACGACAACAAAAAGACAAAAGTTGACCAGAACAGGGAATGTCAGCTTCATGTGACCTTGCTGTGCCAGCTGACCCCTGTGTGTGTGTGTGTGTGTGTGTGTGTGTGTGTGTGTGTGTGAGAGAGAGTGAGAGAGAAAGAAAGAGGTGATGTTTTGCTTTATAGCATAGCTCTGGGTTTTAAAGACACAGGTGTACACACATTCTGACAGAACACTACTCGCCTCTGTTCTCGTGATGTTAGGCATAGCTTCGCTCAGTAGGTTTGCTGATCCTGGAAATGTTGCTACAAACCAGCAGACGTCTGAGTGTGTGCGTGAGAGTGCGTGTGGGTTCAGAGAGGGTGCGATTGGGACAGATATAATGGGTTCTGAATCCTTCGTATTTCTTTTTTGACCCCAGCCGGTGATTGATGACCCTCAACTGAAAAACCCCACCCCCTCTCTTTCTCTATCTCACCCTCTCTCACGCAACAAAACCCCCATAGTCTAAGGACCACGCCATTTTTGCCCGTCACATCAGCAAAAAGATGGATAGCTCATCCCACTCGCACGATTGTCGTAATTGCACAAAGGCAGAAAAGCAAAAAATTAAAAAAGACCGGCACCAAAGGAAAGGAAAAAGCAGCAATGGTTTTAAATCGACATCAAAATGGCGCCCTTTCTCTCCCCTCCCTCTGTGTCTGCTTTTCGCCCACGCAACGCCGCAATCCCAGGATGCATTACGAGCTTGTGACGCACTTTCTCTCTGCCTTGTCTGTTTGGTCCCTCATTTTCTTTTCCCCTCTACCTGGACCGTAAAGCCTGAACCTCGAAGCTTCTCCGCAACCTCCATCTTTTCCTTTTTCATCTCCCAACCTAATTTCTATACATTGTCTCTTAACTGTAAAGCACTGCATCCATATAAGTCTTTCTTTTGGGTTCAGGCTGGGGTTGATTTATATTTGTAGGCCTGTGTAACATTTTACAAGAAATCGATTGAAAAGGCAGTGCCTGATGTTTCCTCTTAAAAATAAATAAATAAAAAAAAAGCGCTTAATTGATTAAAGTCTGAATTATCACTAATCTGTATATTGAGCTAAAGCAACCCTGCTTTATTTTCTATGTGAAACTTTTAGTATGTTTGCCTGTTTGTTTAAAGACTGGAATATAAAAGAAGAGGCAAAAAATGTGAAGTGAAAGAGGGGGAAGAGTGCTTTTATGAGTGTATGTGTGGGTGAGAAAGAGAGAGATGCAGAAAGAGAGAGCCAAAGAAAAAAGTAAATGGCTGAGAGGATGAAAGCATGAACAAGAGGTAATGGTGGGGAAAAATACTAATAGTCAAAGGCAGGCAGGAGTGTAAAGAAAGGAGTCACCACAAAGAAGGAGTTATGACTGCTGTAGTGATTAGTTCTGTTTTTAGCCCCACAGAGGTGCAGGTCAATATTCCCTGCCTTGTACATTTTGTGTGTGTGTGTGTGTGTGCACATGTTGCAAAGGGGGAGCTATTTCTTTTTTTATATGAAGTCCTGCAACCACAGAGAACTAGCTCTGTCATTATACTACTGAGTTGGCAGACAGCTCTACAATTAACCTGCACACAGGCTTGAAACTGCACGTGCCTGACCTCACTCCCAAAGATCTTATGCATCACGTTTTATGCCTTTGCAAATCTCAATGTTTTAATGTATTTATATATATGTTAGTGTTATTTTTTATGTGTTACTTTATTCAGTCACTGTTGTTTAATCTTGATTTTATGAAAGAATAATTAAACCCTGAACTCTTTTTGTCATATAGTAGCACATGAGCCCCATTGCAATGCCTGTCTCTGTGTAATCTCTTACCCTGGATCCTGCTAAATGCTAACTGAAAGTGTGCATTATAAATGAGCAGAGTAATGCATTGAAAAAAGTAAAGCAAATCCAAATGTGCCTCCCTGTGATCGTTCAGTATTTTGCTTGCATTTTCTGAGTCTGTTTAATGTAAAGCCTGCAGCCTTTGTGCCGTGTTATTATGATTTTTAGCTCTGCCTTTGATCCGTCTGAACTCTCGGATCTCTGAGTGATTCATTGCCTACCTGGTACAGATTCTTCTCTTTACACCTGGCTTTGGAGGACTCAGTGTCATCCACTCATCCTCATATGTGCTGCCGCACTCCTCCTCGCTTTGGAGTATTTGTTCTTCCTCTGCACTGTTTATTTCTCTCCCTTTTTCCTTGTACATTTCCGTCCCCTCGTCTCCTCTGTTCATTCGCTCCTGTGTAAACTGGTCAAGGAGGCCATTTCTGCTTAGTTGATAGGGCGTCTGTGTGTATCATATGGCTACCAGCGATTGCTGAATTGTTTTCACGATTCGACAACCCCAATGTACGTCAAGTAGACAGCTTTGATCGGACACACACAAACACGCAGACACATAACCAGAAAACACTCATAAGAAAAAACAATAAATTTCTGCGATTGTGTGCGTGTTTTACTTCTGTTGCAGTTTTGTGTGCTCACGTTAGATCAGTGCACCATATTTAAACGAACCCCAGCTAACGCCCAGACACCTTGAATCTTAACGTTAAAGAGAGCCATAACTCTAATATATATTCATTGTTATTCATTTAGCAGGGATTTACTCTAAAACCTCTCGTTGCCGTTGGCTTTTGGGGCCGTCATTAGCTCAGGCTTTTGTTGAGGGAAGGTCAATCTGATTGTTCAAGAGGTCAGACTCATAGAAAATTCAAGTAACGCTGATGTTCAAGCTCAGACATTGCATTTAATGTGTGACAGCAAAGTTGCTACTCTGAAAATCTGGTTTTGCGTTTGATTTTGTTTGTTTAGTACTTACAAAACAAATCACCTTAATTACAAAGTTTCAGATAAATTGATATTAGTCTTACATGATTTGAAAAAAATCTATGTATTTACATTTTTCCTTACTATTTTAATATAATGAAATAACACATTTCAGTTAATACAATGAAATTTCAGGCTTTAGATTGTCCATTTGATCATTTATACACTGAAATAATTTCTTTTATTTCTTTCTACCAAGGTGAAAAATGTTGCTCTTGGCCATTGACTTCAGACAACCTTCCCCCATTTTCAGTGTCCTCTCCTTCCCCCCAACATACACATACACTCATA
Organism: Rhamphochromis longiceps; assembly: GCF_057381845.1. NCBI lineage: Eukaryota > Metazoa > Chordata > Actinopteri > Cichliformes > Cichlidae > Rhamphochromis > Rhamphochromis longiceps. The sequence continues at coordinate 41,732,515 of NC_140563.1, forward strand.
AATATACATGCACACACACACACACACACACACACACACTTCCTGTCCCTTCTGGTGCCTCTGTCGCGTCACATCGACCAGGGGGCTGGAATCATGCACCTTGACCCTTAACCCTTGATCTATGACCCCTGTCGTCTGCCTGTGTGTGTGTGTGTGTGTGTGTGTGTGTGTGTGTGTGTGTGCGCACATAAGACATAAATCTGTTTACACAGTCACACAGTGGGGACCTGCCTCTGTTTTGGGCACAAAAATAAGTCTTCAATATGTAAAGCATTGCATTTTAGTAAGCAGTCTCTCTTTAGTTTAAGTAAATATTAGTTATGGTTAGGCTTAGGGTAATTCTCCAGGACATGAATGCAAGTCAATGCAACGTCTTGTGAAGTCATGTGTGTGTGTTTGTGTGTTTTCTAGGGGACATGAAGCAGCTGCTGGTCTGGATCCAAAGGAACCTGCTGAAGGAACGACCTGAGCTGTTCGTCCAAGGAGACTCTGTGTGAGTGCACTGGACACACCTGAAGTAGATATGTAATTCATTACATTACACTGTCATTTGAAAAAAAAAAAAAAACAACAAACAAACTTTCAGACATGATCAGAATAACTCTACGGGAGCATTTTTGCATTTTGGGAACAGTGTGTAGGGGGGCTTTAAAAAAAAAAAAATCTTTCCAGCAGCTAAAACTGCTGAAATGTTGAGGGGGGAGAGTCTAGCCTTCAGGTTGTAGGTTTCAGTAAGATGATTACCTGTGCACACGCATCACACATGCTTGTGTATTTGTGCTTGTATGCACACACGTGTTTGTGTGTGTGTGTGGATCGTGGGCTCACAGCAGCCTTATAGGATTGGCTGACTTTTACAGCTGCCTTTGTGCAGGACTATTTATAGCACCATCTAACCAGTGAATGGAGAAAAAGACGGGTTACCTATAAACCTTATAGAAGAGATGTGTGTTTGTGTGTGCTTTATGCTTGCAGCACACATTGTTTTCTGAGCAAACCATCATTAAGGTGCTGCTTCATTATCTTTTAAAATGCTCCATGGATCCTGTGTGTGTGATATAGTTTACAAGCTTCTCTTTTATTCTTTTGTTCTTTGTCAGCACAGCTTTGTTTTGGGTGTGCATGCATGCTTTTGCAAATGTGTATTTGTTCTCGCAGGTTCCTCTCACAGAGCATCTAAGAGGTGGATAAAGGACAGATGATCACAGGCATTGTGACTTAGTTATCTCTTCAGTAAAGAAAAAACCCCACATTAGCATCTTTTATTAAAAGACAGTTGTCTGTAATCGTTCACAATTATGACAATTGTTTTAAATTTGTTTGTTGTTGTTATTTTTGGGGCCCTGATAATTTTCATTTACATTTTCTTTTTTTTTATATCCTCATTTTCTACCTTCTCTTATCACGTTCGGTTTTTGAGGAATTATGACAGATAATACTTGTAACAATAAGATCAATATGTAAAAATATTAATTACATATTTGTAAATAAATCACTTCAGATACACAGTATATTACATTAGCAGCAATAAGAACAGAAGCAAAGTGGGGGGGTTGTGAGTCACCATGGCTGTAACATGGAAATCTCACACATATCTCTGACATGTAATACTAAATAGTCATTTTATCATTTTAAGACTTAAAAATAATAATGATAAAAAGCTGATTTGATTGCTTCCTGTCTCTGCATAGATTTTGACGTTCGGCAGAATTCATCGCTTTTTAAATGTGTTGTCCGTGAATGATATTAGTAGAGTTTGTCAGCCTCTGTCAAAGAAATCCCCATGCCATGCACCAACACAAATCTGTAGTTGACAATAGTTATTATTTTATTTTTTTAAAAATATGTACATATTTTAATAAACCTGTGTGTAAAACATTATAGTCGTTTTTTATAATTGTTATTACAGATTGAAATTTGGGAGGAAAAACATAAAAATCCCATAGTTTCGACTTCTGCTTTAAAGATTTTCATCTTTGTGCAATACTTTATTATATTTTTTATTTTAAATATTAGGATTTTTATCTCTTTTGTTTTTATTTTAGGTTTTTTTAGGTGTTTATTTATTAATGTATTTTTGTAGTAAATTGATGAAATGTTTGTGTACAGCATGTATGAAATGAGAGCGAGCTACCTGTTTCTACCTTTTACACGCGTGTGTGCCTGTGGTTGAATCTGTGTTGCCTTTGGGAGATACGTCTGACTGAAAATGGTGTTGTGTTTTCCCACAGGAGGCCTGGGATCCTGGTACTTATCAATGATGCAGACTGGGAACTGATGGTGAGCACTGGGAAGTTATGTTTACTGTCAGAGTGTGTGTGTGTGTGTGTGTGTGTGTGTGTGTGTGTGTGTGTGTTTCCTAACAATATGTAAAATTGTTTCTCGTGAATTTCACTGCATTTAATTTCAAATTATTTGAGATTACATATGCTTGCATCTTCAAAACTAAAAATGCAAAAAAAAGATGGGGGATGTGGAAAGTTGACTTGTTTGGTTGTTTGTTTTGTTTTTATTTTTTCAGTGTGTTAATGTTTCATATAATCAGGAAGAAGCTGCGGGGAAAGATTGTCCTTGGGGTCTCTTATCTGAACTCATATTTACATGAACACACAGCCTGAACACTACAGTTTAAATGAATTGATTCAATTACAAGACTCGGGATGGGATGTAAATGAAAAGTTTGGCATTGATTGGACCCCAGTGGGAACAGGAGCGATTCACACATTTATTTTAATAAACGCAGCTTTTTCTTCAGCGACTTGTGCAGATTTTTTGATTCTCAGTTATTTTGTGTGTTTTCTACACCTCAGGGGGAACTGGACTATCAACTACAAGACCAAGACAACGTTGTGTTTATTTCTACTCTTCATGGAGGATAAAAACATTTTTTTTAAAAAGAAGAAGGCAAGGATTTTAAATGTTTCCTAACAGTTCAGCCTTTTCACAACATCATCTCTTCTTACTGCCCCACCACCACCACATCCCAGCATCACATCACCCTATTGGATGTTGCAGATGTGTCAACCTGCCCAGCGACAACTGAGAGGATTGATGATGTTTTATGGGAATGAGGAGAAATTCTCATATAGAAAGATGGAAACTGTTAGACTGGTGTAATGGGAAGCGATACAAATCCTGGTTGCACTGGCCATCTCCCAGGCACCAATATCAGTAATCTACACTTACTGGGTCTGCCTTCATCTCCATGCAGACACTCTTCCTGCATGTCTGTCCTGAAGGTTAAAAATTAGCTGCAAATCACCACTTTAGGAAAAAAAACCCCACACGTTACTCCCTCTTCCATTAGTGTTTCAGAGCAATGTATTAACATTTAATAAATGGTTTATTACACACTGACTGTGCTTTAAGTGTTTATAAATATGTAAACAATTAAAACCAACTCAAAGATATTTAATATGCTTACATATTTGTTATGTTGCTGTCAATAATGTGTTCATATACAAACAGCCAGTTACATGTTTGTTTGTATTTGACAAGTCTATTACTTCCTAAAAACGTATTTGTATCCCCTTGAGAGCATTTTTTTAATCTCATGTAAACCTTTTATGAAATGTTTTTCCTCAATGTATTTTGCCCTAAATGTCTAAAAAAAAAAAGGTTAATTTTTTTTCCTTTTTTTTACATTTTTTTTTTACAATTTCATTGTCTTTAAAATTGTCCTTCGTTTTAATATATACATCTATTTGTACCACAGTTTCTGTCACATTTTTTCTGCTACTTCCCCCCCCCCCCCCCCCCCCCCCCCCCCCCTGTTTCAACATTCAGTTTATCAGGATTTTTATTTATTTTTTTTATTTATTTATTTTGGCTTGTTTTTTGGGGGGTGAGGGGTTCTAAACCTAGACGACAGAAAAATGCTACCAAAAAACTAAAGTAAAGAAGACGTTCTTTATATAAATTTGTACACTATCACAGCTGTCGTTTTAAATTTACAAATACCGCATAAATCGCTAGAAATTACCTTTTTTCCCGTAGCGATCGACCTCGTATCATAAATCAAGTCACCGTGTGTTTAGGCAATTAATATCGCACCTTTTTCTATTTGTGTTATTTGTATAATTTTTTGTTACAAATTCCAAAAGCACAATGTGTCTTACTACTTCTGCCAATTGCAAAATCTCCCTCCTCCAGCGGAGTCCATTTTTTGGCTGCAAGGTGGTATCACGCACAGGGGCCGCCTATCCAAATGTTTAACACAGTGAGGGTTTTACATCACGCTTCGATAATCCCTGATGATAGCTTATACGTGATCGATTTGAGACCAGCTCGTGTGTTCCCAGCGCATTTTTAGGCTGATTAGACTACACTTGGGAGAGATTTTACCTTCATATAACCAAACTCATGGAGAATATTCATAAGAAGGGGATGGGGGTGTGTGCGTGTAACATATATGTTTGTGTGTGTGTGGTGAAGGTGGTGGGTGGGGTGTGAACTACAGCACCACTGCGGGAGGTCGAGGTCTAGCCTCCGGGCTGCCCTCCCTTGAACGCCCGGGGCGACCTAAAACCTTTTCGCGGTTGTGGAGTCCGATTTGCAACGGGAAACTAGCCTATAATGGCCGGCAGAAAGGAAATGCTAATGAGGCTGTGAGGGGGTTAGAGAGGAGAAAACGTTGCACTGTGTCAGCTAGTGCTGGCCGAGGATGATGTACTCAGCAATGTGTGTGTGTGTGTGTGCAAAGAGAGACAGGGGTTTAATGTGAGGAGACAAACAGAGCTTGTTGCTCGAATAAATCATTTGTCTTTAAATATCAAGGATATGTAAAGTTGTGGAGATAAATTCTGGTTATCTTTGGCTGGTTAGTTAAATCTGGTTTGTAGCTACTTTGATATGTGGATTATGAGTGCATCCGGTGAAAAACACCTGAGGTTTGGAGAGCTACCTGGGCCTACATTTCTGTATATAGGTAAGTGTGCACAGTGACTAGCTCACTGTGGAGGATGCTGCTGCTGCACGGTGGGAGAGTCGACCTGGCTTCACAGCTCTGGTTATAACAGTGGAAATAAAAAGCTGAAGCTCTCTCTCTTTCTCAGGTAAACACCTACTTAGTAAACAATGGCGAACAAACATAAAAGCCTTATTTACGCGATTGTTCATTTTACATCAACCTGACAACATGGTTAAAAAAATTATATTTTGAAAATAATATACGAATTTTTGCCATATTTTTTCCTCTTGCTTTTCTTTTTTCTTTCGCTTTGTAAATGTCAAGCTAATACTTTGTTTTCTATGTAGTTTTATCGCATGTAAGTTTATATTGTGATGAAAAAAAAAAAGAAACAAAATTTGCTCTATTTTTTGATTACACCATAGAGAGAAAGCGGGAATACACATTTCACTTAAGCCAATCAAAACTTACTTCATCGTCTTCGAAATTTAAAAAAATAAAATAAAATAAAAAGAAGGCATTAGAGTCTATCGCCACGTTATAATACTAAGTCGCTTACCACCACAATAGCAAAACACTAAGTCTATGGATTGCTAATAAAATAGTTTTTTTTCTTTTCGTTTTTTTACATGAGTAATTGTTACTGGTTTACTGTTCGAAGACATTACACCAGCCACTCTGTTTTAAAATGATTATTTTAGAGTGTTTTGTAAAATAGATAGTAATAAATTACAATAAAAACGCTCTCTCAATATGTCAAGCAGGAGAACATACTTGTCCTCTGTATGTCCCCTGCGTTGGACACAGAAGCGTTTATATAAGAGCAAACATGATGCACTAATCCCCTGGAATTAAGTGAGGTTAGTCTTTAATGTTCAACAATACTGTGTGTGTGTGTGTGTGTGTGTGTGTGTGTGTGTGTGTGTGTGTGTGTAAGAGAGAGGGAGTGAGTGAAAGACAGGCAGACAAAAGAGATGGAGAGAAAGAGGAAAAAATGCTCATATTTTGAAATTAAATTATGGGCAATTTTCCATGATTTTTGACAAATGTAGAATTAAACAGTTTCTAGGTTGTATTGCTCGAAAATGTTAAAGTTATAAATTCATTTTTGTAAATATTTATGAATTTAAAAAAAAAAAACCTATGGATAGTTCAGTAAAATAATCGCATTATTTTTGAAGTGGGTATAGTTTTATTCTTTATGAACAAAACGATAACGTCGAAGCATCCAATGGGCCAAGAAGTGCCCCACGTGATTTATGAATGACGCTGTTTGGCTCCAGATATTTGACACCATCAAGCCCTGCTTTTCTTTGTTTTCTATATATATATATTTTATATAATACTACTACACCTTGACATAAATAAACAACGTAGAATCTTGTGGTGGAAGCAATAGATACTTGAGTTTAGTCTGCTGAGCCCTACTTAGAGATAATGTGCTGTAGATGTGTTTTCAGTTTATTAATAAATTTTTAGGAATTGTTGTTGCTATTTTCCATTACGTGTAGTTTATATGGTAAACGAAAACGTTAAACCTTAAAGTCTGTCTATTAAACCCGTTCACTGCTTAATGTACCCGATGGTTTTTTAGCAATGGCTCGTCTCATCCACAGCGTGCATGCTGCATACAGGCCTCACTCTCTGAGCTCTCAACTTACTGCTTTCTCCTATTTGCCAAAGACAGTCAATACATTGATGCTTCCAGTCGATATTTGCCATTTAAAACAAACAGTCTTGATTAGATCTTCGACAAAGTGTAAATACCAATCGGGCCAACCACAGCACACAGCCCGAAAAACACATTACATGAGGCAGAATGCGGTTTCCTCCACTTTATTATCCCAGTCTCGCGACTTTTTCTACATATCATGCATAAATGTGGTTTGTCCCTTACCTGAAACGAGACAGATACAAAACAAAACGAGATTTAAGCCATTTCTACTGGTGTCTTTGTGGGGTTTGGGGTGTTTTTTTTTTCTAGAGGCCCACAATTTCGGATGTGGCGCTTGGCCAAAGACAGCAGTGACGAATGTGAGTCTGCAGCAACAGATGTCCATACACAATTCTTGGGGTTGAATATGAGTTTACTCAAGAATTGCGTTTGGACAATCAGCCGCTAAAGACTCTATATATCCTCTGCCAGAATGAAAAGACGAAATTAAGCATTTGATTATTTGACTCACAAATGTGCACGGGCAGTTATTGTATAGGTCCATGGGTGCACCTGCTAGCCTGCCTATTTGGCCTTTGACAGTATTAGCTGCCTCTGACACCGAAAAAAACCCCCTGCTTTTTTCCCTCCCCCTCGTTTCTCTACAAGATAGGGAGTTGCACTACTGTGCATTATTTTTGACATGCTCACTGCTCAGCACTGCCTCTCGGATTCCTCTTTTCCTGTAAAGAAAAAAAACTGCTATACATTTCAAGCACTGAGTTGTTTCACTAAACCTATATATATATATATATATATATATATATATATATATATATATATATATATATATATATATATATATATATATATATATATATATATATATATATATATATATTTTGCCATTACAGAAAAGCTGTATTACAACTTCATTTGCCTTTCCTTTAAAATCATTGTACACTCACAGAAACTCAACCTTTCTACTGATAAATACTTTATAAAAAGCCCACCCCTTTGCTGTTTAACCACTGATGCGGTCACAATCACTTTCCTCTTCCCTACTTTCTTTTACAGCTGCTGTCTTCACTCCATGTGTTAACACTGGTTGCTAGTTGTAAAGTTTGTCTACCCACATCTCTAGGCCCTTAAGATGGCTGAATGGACAATGCAGTTTTAAATAAAAAGGTATGTCCTTGTATTTCCTCCAGGAGTCTTACTTTTACAGTGTCTCAAAAGAGTTTACAAGCTGGGAATAAGACGAGCCGCTTAGGCTTTATTTCATCTTAAAGTCCGACGTGAGAACGCCGGGAAAACGCCATTTCTGCACCTGTGTAATGTCATCGATTTAGGGAAGGACTCCTCAGTTGATGGTGCCTCAAGATGCACAATGGCTTTCCACGGATGTTAAATTACAAAAAGAAAAAAATCCGCCTTATATTTGAAAAACAAAAATAGAGGTACTTCGAGCGGTTCTTTCTTCTGCTGTTTATAGCTGGTGACAAAACCGAAAAAATTTAAAAGGAGACCCCCTTAGTTCCCGTTGGTGCGTCCTTGGTTCAGTTCCCACGACGCGCGTTCTCTCGGATCTCGCTGCTCCTTTCCAAATGCCCCCCAGCGAGCAGCGTCGGATACTGACAAAAAGCAGCTACGGGGCAGGAGATGTGCGGGCTTCGTACACTCCAGACAGACGGTCCTGTCTTCCTGCCTTCCTTCCACCCGTCCTTTACGGGTCTCCCGGACTGACTGACTGGTTGACTGGATGCATGTGTCTCTGCCCTCCTGGCTTTTCCTTTAAGCCTCTGCAACAATAAACGCTGTGGCCGCGACGCAAGGCGGAGAGAGGAGTGGAGAAGGTCCTCGCTTGGTACTGAATTTGAATAACACCACGGGGTGATAAATGTCCATTGTACTGCTTAAGTAATGAATCTCCGCTGTCCTCTATGTCACACACACACACACACACACACACGCTCGCGCACTCACACGCACACACGCCAGCAGCTGCGATGAGGGACCAGCAGCCCCTCTTAAAGATACAACAGCCCTATTTTCTACCCAAAAAGAGATTACAATCCCGACACTGTTTACTCTCTGACCGCACTGCATGACGTTTAGTGTTTCTCTTGTGCCCCCTCTCTTGTGTGAGCAAACTAGTGCAACGCTGTAACCAGGCACTTGGACATAAAGCGGTGCCTTCAGCGCCATGTGCAGCCATTCTGCCCCAGAAAAGAGCTGCTTACTGTAGGCCTGTAAGGAGAGTGTTGTCCGAAGTGACAGAAAATGAGTGGATTATATGATGCTCGTGTGACAAGCGACTGATGGGGTAACAGTGGGCATGTTGTCTTGTGCTTTAAATTTTAATTGTAAAAAATCTGTAGCACATTTAACAAGCAAGCAAGAGAACCAAACTGCAGTATGGTTTCCTTGCGTAAGCGACGCAATATATTGCACTGTACTCCAAATTCCTTATATGTGCTTCCGCAGCTGTTTTATAAACCCAGGGGTTAAATAGTACTGCCCTCAATTACGGATACTGGTACCAAATGTGGTATGATCATATTTGAAAGGTAATAAAGGAAGAGAGACAAATTATAAAGGATCTTTGAGCGATTTCTGCTTGCAACACTTAAAAAAAGGCTCCCAAACACGCAGGCTTTTATTTTCATGTGCACAAGTTCTTGTTTTGTTTTCGTATAACGTTCCCGTTCGTGGCAACAGCTCAGGTGGTTGAAAGTCTTGTATGTGTGTGCTCCCCTCTTACTTGAAATGAGAATCTGAATCATGCCCATCTTGTTGTCGTGCATATCAGCACTTTTTAACGCTGCGTTTGCGCTGCAGCTTTTTGACGCTTGCAAACGCCTCTCTCTCTCGCTCGCTCTCTCATTCTAATAAATCATCCCGACTGATCCCGCCCCAGGCGCAGGGGGTCCTCCTCTTTAAAGCTCAATCCGTTTTTTCCCCTTTTCATCCCTCTGAAGAAGCCGAGTTAACCTCTGCTGATCCACACAGCCAGAGACCCTCTCAGCTCCAGCCCGCCTCTCATTCATTCAGCCAGTCACTCATTCATTGCTCTTTTTTTTGAGTGTTGAAAAGCAAAACCCTCCATCTCAACTCCGCTCTCGCTCACTCTCCCTCTCTCTGTCTTTTCGTGACTTGAGTTGGGAAGAAGTCAAGAGGGTCCACTTTCACTCTCACCTTGACATCCTTCACTTGTGTTGCGCAGGGTTATGGATTAAAAAAAAAAAGAAGACTGACTGCTTGGTTATATTAAACATATACTGCATCACAGAGACATCTGCGACACAGTTTCTTTTGGTCTGAAACTTTCTGTTGTTGCAGCTCTGCAAACCTTTTAGAATGTGCATAAGACATGCATAAGACTACTTTTCTAACTGTTATTTACCATTTCTAGGTGATTTGATCAAAATAAAGGCTAGGTAGCATTTCGCAAAAAAAAAAAAAAAAAAAAAGTTAAAACACCATCAGCCAACATCAGCTGTTGAATTAAAGCCTTTTAGCTCAGAAGCTTTCATGTTGGCTGTTGGTCTTGGTGGTGTATAGTAGGGGTGTGTGTGTGTGTACACAGAAACAGTAGGGGACTGGTGGGCTCCATGCAGGGGCCACTGTGCTTCCCTCCATTCACAAATCAATGTTTAACCCGCTGGCTAAAAGGCTTGGCAGAGGACAGGGAGGCCCAATCAGCGAGGTGGGCTATGAAACCATCCCGTCGAGAGATGGAGATGAGAGGGAGGACAAAGGCGACAGGGGAATCCTTAAAATAAACCTCCTCTGGTGAAGGCATCTCCTCCTTGCTGCCAGCTACAGAGGTAGGAGAGTAAAGAGGTTAGAATGAGAGGCAACACTGTTGCAGGGAATGTCACTGACATTTATAGTGGACTAGCTGCTCAGGCAAGCCAGGACGTGGAGTCAAAGGGACAAAGAAGTAAATTGGAAGGAGAGTTTTTTTTTAAAAAGACAAATGGAAAAACAAAAATTCTCAGGCCATAAATCTTCCTGCTGGTGCACTGTATTGTGTAAGATGATCTTGTTTATGGCAGCTTATAATATCTAGTGGAGAAAGTGATAGCGCTTTGCAAGTGTTAAGGCCAGACAAGAAACATGCAGTTGTACTTTCATTTAAAAACCAATTATGCGCCACACAGTCTCCCATGTTCATAAGCACATTTGTTTATCACATGTCATTGAGTACATGTCTTCAGCTTATTTATATAGGCACTAAAAATTATGGGATCTTGTTCTTTGCAGTCGGGCAGCCAAACCATTAAGAGTGCAAATAACTAAAAGATACATTGTTTGAGTTTTTGGGGGGTTTTTTTGAGAAAAGTTGATTCATCAGAGATCTGAGGTTCAATTTGTAAGAGTAGTAAAATGTTGGATCGTGAAATTAATAAATCTTAAAGAAATCACCAAGTGGTGTAAAGGCTGAAATGAAAAGATTAAGAGAAAATTCTCCTGTAAGTGCAAAACTGAGTGCATCCTTCGACTCTGCACTCAGACAAATACACTCGCTTTACCCTCTTACTTCTTCACTGCCACCATCACAGCCACACACACACTCTCTCACACACACACACACACACTCCTTCCCCCTCAGCATGCCGCTGCCTAAACATCCCCCAGAATTCTTTGACAGTGGCTGCTCTGTTGCTTGGCAACGGGGAGACGGACAGCGTCATCCAGGGAGCAACGGAGACGATGAGAAGCAAGGAAGTCTGCACTATTCTCACCGAGACTGTACAGATCATGGGGGCAACAGGGTGATCAAAAATATCCAATAATTTGTTTTTTATGTCAAATTTTGAACGACTAAAAGAAAAATGACTCAGTTGCGCAGTTGTACCAATTTTGCTGAGTTTTGCAAGTCATGAAAAATTTGCATTATATATATTTTAGATTTTAATCTTTATTTAACCAGGCAAAAATGAACATATCCTTTGCAACGATAAAAGCTGAAATGAATGGGAGAACACAACCAGCAGACAAAAACAACAGAACAAGACACTGAAGAAGGAAAACAGCTGCATGATATTAACAAAAAACTCAGATAATGAAGTTTTAAGATCTTCATGAATGAATGTCTCAGTCTGAGGATGTTTCATCGCTTCTGAAAAGTGTGTTGTAGGCTACCTCAAACCAGGTTATCAAGGTTGGTGCACAGGGGTAATATCTAAGGTTAATCATGTACTGGACTTCCTTTATTTAAATAGAGAAGAGATGTGAGCTAGTTTGAGATCTTCGTTGGTAGAGGTTTGTAAACATGTCACATGATGCTGCTGCTTCTTCTTGAGTTTAAGGAAGTCCATCCAGTCTTAGTAATGAAGCACCATGTAAAGGTTATAACTGCTGGAGGGATGTTGGAGCAGATGGCAATGCAGAGTATCCCCATCCATCCATCCATCCATCCATCCATCCATCCATCCATCCATCCATCCATCCATCCATCCATCCATCCATCCATCCATCCATTGTCTTTTGTGTTGGGGAAGCTGTCTTAGCGCAAAAGGTTGAACACACTTGGACAGGTTGCCAATCTATTGAAGGTTTATTTAGTATATTCAAATTTAAAAAATCCATTAAGAGAAACTTGTCAATTTTTTTGACATTGTCCTGCGTCCTGGAAATCTTCACATTTGTGCAATAAAAAGGAGAATGTCGACTGAAAATCCAAACACCACTTTATTCAATTTTTTTTTCCAATTAAAAATGTTATTTTATTTAAAAAATAACACCGGGTCTTACTCATTATTCCTGTTACTGTCAAGATCTTCAGATGAAATTACATTTAAGTATAATGTCTTAAAAAATGAATAAAATCAAAATCCTTGATGTTTCATTGTTGACTCAATTCAGTTTAAAATGTCTATTTCACTTTAAACCAAACTGGCTCAATGTCAGTGTAACTGCGATCATCTTCTGTAAAATGAATCAACTTGACAGGTATCTTAATCGATTATATTAAAACGACCAATAAAAAATAAATGACATCAAAATAATTGATTGCTTTTAAAAAAATATTAATTAGAACAGATGTGACCATGTGTCACTGACCTCTTTAATCACATTACCTCCAGCATTCTGAGCGTTCGGTCTGAGCCTGAGGTTGTTTGTGCTGACTTGGTGGTGTTGCATGAAGACAGGACTTCAGGTATTCTAGTCCTTTTCTACTGAAGCAATTCTGTTTAAGTGTTTTAGTCAAACAGCACCTGGGAAAACACACACACACCTGCTGTTTGGCCCAGTAGTCAGTTTATCTGCACTGTTGCCACCTCCAGAGCATCCCCTCTTCATATTGCCAGCTACAATCAGAAAATCACATCTGTAAGACTGAGTGTTGTGAAGTTAAAAATGAAATGAAATGCAGGTTTGTAAATGATTCCAGACATGCTCGTTTCAGTCAGACTTCAACAAAACGAGTACCTGTAAAACTCTTGGGGAAAACATGGATCCAAGGCCTAGAATAACAACATTGCAATTAAAATGCTGAACATAATTTTCTGATATTATTTCCTAACAGTAAATGTAAGGATTCCTAAAAATCCATCTGATATGCATCTTTAAAACTGAGCTACTTCCATGTAAAACTTAACTCAGTTAGCAAACATGTGCTGGCTAACAAACATACTTGCTTACTTAAAACTGCAATATCGGTTGCACTTCATGAAAATTTACTTTGGAAAGATGAGTTTTGATTGCACAATGAATCAGACTCCAACCTAACAAATAACTTAAACAGGTGTTTTGTGCTAAAGATGAAAACAAAATACTGAAAACAACAATTTAACAACAGCACCATATAATTTTAAACCAAACCCAATTATGTTTAAAATGACAATATTCTGGAGATTAAACAATAATGGTAACTGTTGTTGTGGCTGTTTTTATTGGACTCTGTGCAAAGAAAAAAAAAAGCGGATGCTCAGTTGGATATGATTTCAAATGAACCGCACAGCTCCTTAAACTGTGCAAACATGACACTCCTGAGACACATGCAGGAGGACATGCGAGGTGGGGAGCAGACAGAGCGAGGCTGCCGTAGCTGCTGAGTAAGAGGGTCTGTGCCATGACTGAGCCCCTGAGTGACAGGTATTGACCTGCCCAGCCAAAAGACGTCTCTGTGGGAACGCTATTGATTATTGCCACAGCAATAAAGGTCCCGGAAGCTTGCGAGAATGTCACGACTCTGTGCTGCCCACCAGTTTTGGTCCCAACACACAAAAACAGAAACACTTACACTTTGTCACATCCAAACTTACAGCCAATCATTCGCTCACGCTGACAAGAATTTCCTGGCCCAGCAAAGAAAAGATTAAAGATAGAATAGAGGCTGCGTGACCAGTTAGGACATGTGCGTTCTGTATAGATATGAGAGTTGTGAGTATCTTGCAACCTGCACAAATAGAGCTAAAGCTATGAGTATTGATGGCTAACATTTGAGGTGATTTACGTATATTTTGTATGCGTGCATGCATAGTCCTGGTGTCGCTGCAGCTTTCTTTTGCGGTCTCTGCTGCAATCTGGTCAAAACAATGAAGATTTTCTTTTTGTCATTCTCTCGCTTTTCTTGTCCGTCTGTCCCCGATTCACACACAAACGCCACCTCCACCCTTGACCCTGCAGTGAAAAGTTAGTGCACCCGAGGTTGAACTCTCCCAGATCAGCTGCAGCCACAAGCGCTGAGAAAGTGAGCCTGACATACGTGTATGCGTGCACATGAGCGTGCGTGTGTTTTTGTGTGTGTGAGCGTGGCAACACTTGGGGTGTCATGAATAGGAGAGATTTGACCCTCAACCCTTGTGACCTGTCCACACAAACAACTCCTATGCCCCAAGTCTGCCATTGTCAGCCTTGACTGCCTTCGTTTATTCACAGAGCCCGCCAAAAGAGCCAAAATTCATTATATACGACTTTGCTTATTATTTTCCACCCACACTAATGCATCTCCCCATTCTTTATTTTTTCTCTCCACTGCCCTTTCCATCGTTTCCATTCTCTTTTGTCTGTTCCCATCAGTCCCCTTTTCGCACAGCCTCTGTCCTGTCCATCTTACATACAAGTGAATTTTCCCTTGTATGCCGAGCACTCTGAGCATCAGTTTTTAAAACATTTGCCTCCTTATACTCACTAGCCCCATGGGAGCAAGCACATCTTTTCACGTTTATTTTCTACTGTTGTTCTAGACGAAAAATACAATTGAAGATCTAACTGTGTATATGTGCTTATTTCCCCCCGTACGAGTGTGTTTTAATCCTTTGTTTTAATCTGCTCTCCCGCCACACCTACACCCTGAAGCCAATGCATCTGTCTGCCCCTGCATCTTCTACTTGGCTATTGGCCATGAATTTTCTATTGCCCACATACTGACACTCAATACATTCAAGATGACCTTTGACTCTTTAATATACTGAGGAACACCCAGGCTACTGTACATCTTCTCTTGTCAACAGGCCACTCGAAGCTCTAGGACTGCAATAAATAAGAGCCACAGTGCAAAATGGAAAATGATGTTACAAGCTGTGTTTAAAATTTGGAAGCTCCCCTTTGATTAAAACCACAAACTTCCCAACTTTCTCTGTCAAAGCTCTATAGTATTTAAATGTAAAGATTTACAATGAATATTAGGTTGAACATGTCCCTTAAAAACATTTACACTTGTTTTCATTTTTGTTATTTTTGTTTTTTGTTCATGAAGCCTCAGTGTCTCTGTAGCAGACACTGCGTTTCTTATAAGGCAAATGTCAACAGAGTAAAACTGACCTTGCAACTATTATATGCATGCAAATAAGTACTATATAGCATGAGTGAATGTAGTGGAAGGTGACATACGATGAGAACGTGTCGAAAAGATAACTATTAAGTAGAATAAAATAATAAATGTAAAAATAACCTCGTAATTGATCCTAATTGCAGCATTTGAGAAAACCAAAGGATCAAAGGCCTCAGGAAGACGTGCGCGACATGATGATTCTTCTCTTGGATCAAAACCTCCCTCTGCTGGTGAATCTCTGTAATTGCTACTCTTTGGCTTCATATTACGACAAAGCTGGGTTTATTCAAAATCCCTTTCTATTTCAGATGTATGTATCAGAA
This sequence comes from Rhamphochromis longiceps, assembly GCF_057381845.1. Lineage (NCBI taxonomy): Eukaryota > Metazoa > Chordata > Actinopteri > Cichliformes > Cichlidae > Rhamphochromis > Rhamphochromis longiceps. The sequence continues at coordinate 41,748,189 of NC_140563.1, forward strand.
TATCACACATACAGACTAAATGCCCATACTGTGGTCGGAATATTTAAAAGGCTGTGACTGGTTTACTCAAAAACAATAAATAAATAAATAAATTTTTGACTAACAAATTGCCATGTTTAAATGCAACCCCCCCCCCCCCCCCCCCCCCCCCACCGATTTCTATCCCTGGGAACATTTTAATGATATCTTTAAGGATGTTCGACCTTAAACTTTAAAACTTTATTCTCCATCTTTCTAATCTTTCCAAGGGTATCCCACCGCTGTAAATACCAGTGTGGCCAAATCACGCCTCTTTCCCCTCTTTCTGTTTTTTTTCCTACAGGAAAAGGTTTATTACAGCGGAATATAACCCTCTCTGGCTTTAGGATTGGGTTTGCATTTCTCTTCAGAAGGGGCCAGCTTGTACATGAAGAAAGGGGTTGAACATTTGGGAAAGCCCTTTTTTCTTGGACTGCTGACGCGTACCGCGGCTACGTGCTGCTCCGGAGCCCCGCGGATTACTTTCCAACTTTAACAGCCTCCACCATGATACTTCACTTTCTAGCTTTGGGGGCCTTTGTTTTTCAGACTGAATGTTACTTTTCGGAGGAGAAGTATCCAGAGGAGTCGAAAATGCAGCCTCCAACCGTGGTTATCGCTATCATAGCGAGAAATACCGGTCACTCCCTGCCATACTACCTCGGAGCTCTGGAGAGACTCAACTACCCCAAAGATCGCATCTCTGTGTGGTGGGTTTCCTGCATGGACTGCCAGGCTGTTTGTAGAGGGGTCTCCTTTTTATCCGTCTATAGCAGCCGTTCAAAAGGTCAATGGCATTTAAATGAGTTTGTGAAAGCAGCAGCGTCCTACCCCTCCCCTGTTCCCTCTGCGCCTTTCACAGTCCAGGCTGCCTTTCACTCCGCCGCATTCGTTTCCTACCGTCGCTCGCTTGGAGTTTTATGTCCCGTGAAGTTTGTATAGAGTAACTGTACCAGCAGTGATTTTACTTCTTTATAATTCATGCTGCATGTTCAAATCTACAAACTCTAGGGATTTAGCTGTTTAGACAGCGCGGAGTGGTTTATTAGTGAGGGAGTAAAAGAGATCCCGTTTAATCGGTGTAATGATGGAAAAAGATTAACTGTTGGTTTAAGATGAGGAGATGACTCTAGTATGTTGAGTCCTACGAGAATATTGATCATCATCGTCATGAAAGTCATGGCAATTTTTGACTTTTAATTATTTATTTGAAACAAAGTAAGAACTTTATTTTGGATTTTCTCTAATCCATACAGAGTCAAAAACAAACATCCACCCACACGAAGATTTAGCAAGCAGCACCTCAGATGCCTTGGTAGCCACCAACAAGCTTCTGGCACACTTCCAGACGGATATTTGAACTCTCTTCTTAGTAGAATTAGTAGAGTTTATTTAAATTGGTTGGATCCAGTTCGGGCCTTTAAGCATAGTCCACAAATTGTCAATAGAGTTGAGGTAGGTGCTTTGGGAAGGCCATTCCAGAAGCTTAATGTTGGCCTGCTTTATCCATTCCAATAACAGTTTTTATGTGTGTTTGGGATCATTGTCCTGTTGGAACACTCAGTTGTGTCCAAGTTTCGACTATCCATCTGTTGATTTCAGGCTTTATCTTTACCCCTACCACTGGCAGCAGAGCATGATGCTACCAGCACCATGTTTGACACCTGATAGTGTTATTGTGTTTGAAAGTAACTGTAAATTGTAGTCAAGCTTGAAGGTGTTGATTTTAGATCAGGGGTTTCTTTTTTTGGTTAGCGCTCTCTCAGTCCATGGTGTTGTAAAACTCACTCCAGTGTGGACAGTGACACTGGTGTTTCAGCAACTTTCAGTTCATGGCAGGCTTGAGCCTTGGAGGTTCCTGGTTTGTTCCTGAACATCCTAATCAGTTTCCTCTCATCTGAGAGTAACGATTTGGGTCTTCTTCCAGACACATGAGAGTAACTTTTACATTGTATAATTGTTTGAACCAATGATCTTGGAATCCGCAGTTGTTTAGAAATGGCTCAAAGAGACCTTCCCTAACTGTGTCTCCAGTTGCTGTACAAATATGAGTTTAAAGAAATCATTAAGAGCCCTAATATTATGATGAAGTTAAAAAAAAGGATGTTACTCTGCAGTGGTGTCTTATTTGCACAAATAAAAAAAAAACAAGACTAACAAAAACCTGGTCATGCAATAGAGCCATTCTGCTAATTGACAGATATCTAGTATCTTTGATATACCTTGTCATTTTGTCCAACCCTACTTCACCACAAGTAAAGGTTTGCTAGAGTGACACTGCTGAAGATAACTCACAGCTGTGGACAGGAACGGGATCCAATGCATATTTTAGTGCAAAAGCTGTCAGCCACTTTGCTCTTCTTTTCTGCCCAGAGGTCATGAAGTGCATTGGGTTAAAAGTAATCAAAAAGTAATTAAAAAAGTAAATTTTTCTTTATATAACCCCTTTCAAGATGAATATCACAAAATGCTAAAAACATAAAGACAAAAAAGTTACCAAAAAGCAAGGTTAAAAATATGCATTTTTAACCTCATTTTTAAAAGAGATCACCAACTTCATAGTGCTATGACTCAGTGGGAGAGAGCTTCAAACTCTTGGGGTATTTGTCTCATTTATTTTTATATTTGTATATCAGCCAGCAAGTCCTGATTAAGTCACCTCAGGGATGTACTGGGGATGTAAGGATACAAAAAGATACCTGATATATGCTGGTGCTTGTTAATGCAGAGCTCTAAAAGTCAAAACTAGAATCTTAAAGTAGACTGAAGTTAATGGGGTGCAAGTGGAACTGAATTAGCGAATTGCAATAATCTAGATGTGATGAAATAAAAGACTGATTATGATTTGATTGATTTCCAATTCAGACTGTGAAACAATGAAACCTAACTTGACAATATTTCTGAAGTGATAAAAACGAGAGTGAACCAGAGCTTTAACGGGAGTATCCACAATCAAAAGTTATTCAAACTTTAGCAAAAGGGGCAAGGCAATCTAGAATTTCCATTACCGTCAGCACAAATCTGTCATGGGATTTTTGCTTTCTCTTCACTAAGTTGAAGAAATTTGACAGCCAGTCTATCTAGCAGTGATAAGAAATGTCCTTAAAAGTGATGAAAATGTGCTGAAAAGGGAGCAGATATGACAAAAACGGTAAAGGCCCCAAAATAGAACCTTGTGGTGTACCGTAAACCAGAGAAGCGGAAAATGATTGTTCAGATCATTCAGTGGAACTGAGAGACAACATTAAAACGTTTACAAACCTGAAAAACTCTGCTCAAATAAGTAGTAATCATTTGTATTGTGTTGTTTTGTATTGTATTTGGTTTTGTTTGTTGATCGAGTAATACACAGGCTGAACATCAGTATTGGGCACTGAATCAAATAAGCCTGTCAGCAAATAATTTGACATTTACCAATGAGAGCGGGAATGCAGCATGGATTTTGCACCGGCATGATGAGGAGCTGAAAAATTCACATAATGTAGATTTCACTGTTCCCCTGGCACAACGAGGGGAATAAGTAATAACAAGAACCAACGCCAAGTTTAGGTTCCCTACGTTTGGTGCAGTTACTTCACCCTCTGCCTTCTCTGTGCTTTCCAGGGCAGCCACGGATCACAACACAGATAACACCACAGCCATACTGAAGGAGTGGCTGACTGTCATGCAGAAATATTACCATTATGTTGAGTGGAGACCAATGGACAAGCCAACGTAAGTCTGAAAATGTTAATGTGTTGAGCTTTGTGTACTGCTGGGATTTGAGTTTGGAAACACCCCCAACTTGATCTTACAGCACACGTGGATCAAAGCAGATCACCTTCAATAGTTGCTTTCTACAAGGGAAATGACAGGAACAATTTACTCATCAGGAGGCAAATCTATGATCCTCTGAAGTGTCATCCTGGTATTGACAAAATAAATCAAACAATGTTCAGATTGTACATGTATTGATTTTTCTTACTGGCTCTTTTTGTCCACGTGTTCAGTGAAAGTATTAACACCCCTCTGTAGGCTGCAACTTTGCAGTTCATCTGGTATTCATTTTAAAAGCTAAAAAAAGAGTTTGACAAAGCATATCTAGGCTTGTCTGTACATGATGCTCTGCTTTCTATTAGCAGACTCTTTTATGCCTGTCAGTTATTATTCTGAGTGAGTTCTGCTAAACTTCTACAGTCATGAAACTGTTACGTTATCCACCTGTTTATGCTCTTTTCACAGCACCACAGAACTTATTTACTGTTCTGGTTTTATTTAATCCATTAGCATCGGTATGCTGTATTCACTGTGGTCAACACTCCAGCATGATTCAGCGATGCTGTTTTTGTTTTGTTTTGTTTTTTTTACAATAGAAACCATTCAGCCAATCACATATTTGCTTCACGTGGCAAATTATACAACATTTTACCAATATAGTATTATATCCCCTAATAATACTGTACTTCTGTGTGTCTTAGGTCCTATGCTGGAGAGCTGGGTCCTAAGCATTGGCCCAACAGCAGATACGAATATGTGATGAAGCTGAAACAAGCAGCGCTCAACTTTGCCAGGAAACGCTGGGCTGATTATATCTTGGTACCTTTCTTGTGATAAGTTTCATATTATCTCCTTTCTTGATTAAGCAGATGGGATGTCTTTCTTACTGAGGCTGTTATTTCATCCAAGAAAAAAAAAAAACTTAGCAACTGTAATTTGAATGAAAAATACTTTTTCCTTTGTATTTTCTGTCTCTGTGATTCAGTACGCAGACACGGACAATATCCTCACAAATCCAGAATCCCTCAACCTGCTGATAGCAGAAAACAAGTCAGTCATCGCTCCTATGTTAGATTCTCCGGGGGCGTACTCTAACTACTGGTGTGGTATTACTCCACAGGTGAGCAGCACTTAAAAATGAGTGATTATTTATCCGCTTAAAGGGAATACTTGAGAAAAAAAATTGTTGTTGCTTTCTTGATGAACATAATGCAGAAAAATGACACAGATCTAGGACATAAGTAAGCATATTTTTTTAAATATCTCAATTCTTTAGGGATATTATCGTCGAACAGCAGAGTACTTCCCCACCCGTCATCGTCACCGAGTGGGCTGCTTCCCTGTGCCTATGGTCCACAGCACCCTGCTGCTGGATTTGAGGAAGGAGGGCATGAAAAAACTTGCTTTCTATCCTCCTCATGAGGACTACTCGTGGCCCTACGACGATATTATTGTTTTTGCCTTCTCCTGTCGGGCTGCAGGTCTGTAGATGCTCGTGTGTTATTATGTTCAGCAGTCAGGTTTACTCAACACAGCTGTTGCACTAAATCACGTCTGCGCTTGCTTCACTGTAGAATATTTGTATATTTCAGGACTCAGTGTTGAAAATATACATGAATAAATATGTTTATAATTAATTAAATGATTGCTTTTCGTTGCTACTCAGAGATACAGATGTACCTGTGCAACAAGGAGCGCTACGGCTACCTGAACGTTCCAGCCAAACCGCACTACACCTTAGAAGACGATCGTCTCAACTTTGTCCATGTTCACCTTGAGTCTATGAGTAAGAGCATAGATGATTTGTAATACTAAAGGCAAATAATGACAGTTAAAAAAAGGCACATCAGCTCACCTCTCTTTTACCCCCCCCCAAACTAATATCCCTGTTTGTGGAAAAGTCGACGGGCCACCCATGTATCCTTCCCGTTTCATCCACATGTTTCCAAAACAGAGAGACCTCCTGGGATTTGATGAGGTAGGTGAACCAGTTCAAGTTTTTTCAGTTAATGTGTAAAAAAGGTTAACCCAACCTTATACAGGCTTGTTCTATGCAGTAATGAAAGCATGGATGTAATTATGTGTAATATATAATATAATTATACATCAACTTTTTAGGTAGTACTTTATGTTCAGCAAGATTCAGACCAATTATGATGCATGTTTTCACTGAGTGAATAGAGTTTGAAAACATGCCGAATATGCAGTCGACCCATTTGATGAAACTCAAAGATTTATGATGATGGTACACAGTGTCCAGATTTAAATAACGTTCTGGGTCGCCCATCTCCTGCACAGATTTATCTGATTAACCTGCGACGGCGTGCTGACCGCAGAGACAGGATGTTGTTCTCTCTAAACGAGCTTGAGATTGACGTCAAAGTGGTCGATGCCGTGGATGGAAAGTGAGTGGATTGCTCTCAGGTCTTTTCCTCTCTCAGTTTTATAGTTAAGTTTGTCAAGAAATGTAACACCGTGTCAATTCAGACTCTTGGTGTGAGGCCAATTTCAATTCTTATCTTGAAAATATGGACACTTGTGGCTTATAATAAATATCAGCGTTACGGCTACGTATGCTCCAAATTTGAACGCTCTTCTCTTATCAAAGACAGAATTACCAAAAAAAAAGTGTGTGTGTGTGTGTGTGTGTGTGTGTGTGTGTGTGTGTGTGTGTGTGTGTGTGTGTGTGTGTATGCAGTGCACTGAACAGCAGTGACATTAAGATTTTGGGTGTCGACCTGCTGCCAGGATACTATGACCCATTCTCTGGACGCACTCTGACCAAAGGAGAAGTGGGCTGCTTCCTCAGTCACTATTACATCTGGAAGGAGGTGAGAGGACACACACTGTCACACATTTGTCAAATCCCTTTTCTGAAGTTAAAACTCAAATATTTTAATTTATACTTCATAGTATACTATATAAGAAGAAAGCATAATTGTATATACAGTCCTTGCAAATCACCTTTTTACAATATTATGATACAGTCATGTGAAAACAAAACTATAACTTCTTTGAGTTCTAAGCGTTTCTATATCAACTTCAGTAGCTTTTACGTTACCTTTAGCAGTAATAACTTGAAGTAGTGGTTTTCTGGATGACTTAATCGGTGTCTTACATCATTGTGGAAGAATTTTGGCCCGCTCTCATTTACAGCACGCAGCTTCACTTCACTGAGGTTTGCAGGCATCCATTTATGCACAGTTATCTTAAAGTCCACCACAGCATTTCAGCGGAGATGAGGTTTGGACTTTGATTCGGCCGTTGCAACACCTTGATTTATTTCTTTTTCAGGCATTTTGTTGTAGATTTGCTGCATGACCCAAAGGTTTTAACTTTTGGACAGAAGGCCTCATATTTAACACTAGAATGATCTGGTATACAGAGGAGCTTCTGACTCGCAGCACAGGTCCTGTGGTTGTAGAAAAAGCATAAATAATCACCCCTCTACCATTGTGCTGACAGTTGGTGTGAGGTTTATGTGCTGTGTTTGGGTTTTCTCCAGACATATCAGCGTCCATTATGGCCAAACATCTTCACTTTGGTGTCATATGTCCACCACACATTGTTCCAGAAGTCTTGTGGGGTTTTTTTAGATGTAAGTTTGCAAACCTAAGCCGTGCTGCCAAGAAGAGGCTTTCTTCTTGCAACCCTTCAAACTTGCCGTTTGTTTGTGGACATTTGCTGGGATGTCCACAGGAAGATTGTCAGCTGTACTGAATGCTTTCATAAAATGGACTTCAAATGATTGAAAATGGCTTCACAACCCTTCCAAGACAAAAGACAGCAACAATTGCTTCTTTAAGGTCATGTGTAAGATGTCTTTCCTTCTTGACAATGTGTTAACACACACCTGAATGCTCCATACCACCAAACTGCCAAAACATCTGCTTTTATGTAAGTGCTCACACCTGCTGATGTTAAGTGTATTTGATTCACAGTGCCTGGCTGCTATTTACCCTCTTAATTCATATCTAAGTAAGTTGTCCTTAGCTTCTGCATTATGGAGTTGTTCTCATACAATCAATAATGACATGATGTAATATATAATGTGTGGTTGTTAATCTGAATTTGCATTTACATAAGAACTGCTAAGGACCAGATTATTTTTATGTAAAACCTTAAAATTCAAAGAAGGCGTACTTTCTTTTTCACAACTGTAAATGAAAATAATTGCACTCAGCTGAAAACCAAGAGTCATGTTTGTAAAGAAGATGGATGCAAAATAAAAACCTGCTTTTATGACACAAACCTTTTGATTTATTTAACAGGTCAGGCTTACAGTGTGTATACTTCTTTTTCCATAGATGGTGGACATGCAGATGGATAAGGCCCTGGTCTTTGAAGATGATGTTCGCTTTCAGGCCAACTTCAAGCGACGAATACTCAAAATGATGCAGGATGTGGAGCAGGTGGAGCTGGACTGGGACATCATGTAAGACACATTTTACTCCTAGTTTCCAGTCCAATTCCTGTTTTTGGTTAAGGTCAAATGAGACGCAGGTAAGAAAGCTCAGGTTAGGTTCATTATAAAGTCCAAAGTGCATTTGTACCCTTTGATATAGTTTGCTGGTTTTGTTTGAAATCATACAAACGGGATTAGACAAAACTTCAGACAAAGTTTGAAGTTTTTCTAGTGTAGAATTTGGGACAAATTTATGACTATGATATACAATAATAACTTAATGGAACATATTTTTGTAGAGCAATCGTATTTGCTATAACCATTAACATTTTGTGTACTGTGCAGAACCATGAAGTCCAGTAGGGTGATTTTTTTTTCTCATATTATGAGATAAAATCATTTAATTAAAAAAAAAAACAAACCCTAATAGAATATCCCAAGCTCCATGGTTAAAGCTCATCCAAAATACTTAAACATGTGATGTTAGCACTTTCTTTTTTCGTACATATTTGGAAGGAAAATGCATGTACAGAGCATGTGCTGAAAAATGTTTTATGCCTGCTAGGCAGAAAAGAACAGCAAGGTGGAGTTTGATTGTAAAAATCACATGCCTTGACCATCCTGGGTTTTTGCTGCTTCTACCCCGCGCCTGATTTTTTTTTTTTAACTTCTTTAGTTCTTATGATCGCTTTATGTTGCCACAGATACTTGGGCAGGAAGCAGGTGAATCCTGGAAAGGAGGAGCCAGTGGAGAACGTTCGTAACTTGGTGATGGCCGACTACTCGTATTGGACTCTGTCCTACGCCATCTCCCTACAGGGAGCCCAGAAACTCCTCAATGCTGAGCCACTTTCCAAGATGCTGCCTGTTGATGAATTCCTCCCCATTATGTACGACAAACATCCGAAGTATGTATCATAAAAAAGTGTCAAAAATACACTCATGCTACTCTCTGCGCACTTTGAAGTTTTTCTGGTTTTCTTCTTGTATGTTCCATACAGTGACCGCTATAATGAAACCTGTTCTTCAGCACTCTTTAATCTCCTTCTCCTGCGAGACCGTTTAAACTAAAGCAGACCTCAGGGCTAAAAACATTCTTTTCTATAGCTGCCTAAACATGTGTACATGCTTTATATTTAGCCTAGTTTTGTTTGGAGTGTATAGATTAAAGAACTATGTGGAAGTCTGTGGTTTTACTTCACTGCGTTTTTCTGAAAGAAAGTCACTTTGATATGTTGTGCTTGTCAAGCTGAATTAGCGCACCACATTTCAAAATAGATTTAATCTTTCTCAGCATTTTCCTTTTATGATGCACAGGCCTCGTGTCTGCATCTCTTTCTGGGATTAATGGTCTGAATTTTTGTCAGTGTGGGCTGACATTTTCTTAAACACAGTGTGACCGACAGATGTGAGCAGCCAGAGTGGACTCAGTTTTGTTTGTGGTAAAGAAGATATATATTTTTTCCAAGCCTATGTTGTCGCCTTTCTCCATGAATTACACTACTGTATGGTCAGTCCAGACTATTTTAGTCCATACTTAAATTTCTATGGTTTGTTATTTAAGTTTATACCAGTGTGGTCTGTACTTACTTTGGTAAAAACAAAACAAAAATTAAGCTGCAACATCAAAGTTTCTTTATTACAGATTTGATATAAAAGAATTATGCTGCCACACTAATATCAGTCATTTGTTTGGGGACTTTAATTTTGAAGCCTTATATTTAGAACTACAGCATTTTTTGGTTTGTTTATGCCGTTGGCTGCGAAATCAAAATGATGCTTTAATAATATGTTGTACGTGTATAATCACAAAAAAGAATAATTTTAGCCCATTGATAGGTGGTCGCTATTATCATTTATCATATATATTCAGCTTTGGCAGATAGAAATGAGCTATTGTCAAGAAATGAAAGATGGTAGGATGGTTGACAAGTTGCATCATGTGAATTTGTCACAGACATAGATACCTGCTAATTAAAGCTCACTAAAAATATTCTTTTATATGCACCATAACTAGAGCACAGACAGTTCAGTCACTCTAAATAGCTAAGGCCTACCAATTGAAGGGGAAATTGTATTTTCTGGTTGGAAGTTGGCCTACTAACATTGGAGTCAATGGGGTTGACTCACTTTGGGAGCAAGCCTCCAGTGGCCATTGTTGGAACTGCTTTTTTAATCATTGCCTTTAATTTTCAACCGCAGATGTTGTTGTTTAGTTTTAACTACTGCCATAATAATACAGACATCCATGGTTCCTCCACCATGATGACTATGGTTATCCCTTAGCGTTCATCTGGCATCACTATGAGGTTCACATTTTTGGTTGCAAAGGTCCAGACGACTGTCTGATGCAATAAAAATGCACGTTTGTCTCTCCGTACAAAGGAAGTCTAACCACATTGGCGATCCTTCAACTGCTGACTTGGAGCCATCATCTGTAAAGCTTCTATTTCATGCTAGATGGTTGCTGGAGGTCTATAAAATATCGACTTCACCTCCAAATGTATCTTTAAATTATTAGTGTAATGGGTGAATCAAATTCTGGCTTTAACAATGATATCCTTGACAGTTTCCCCAACAAGGCAACTGTTCTCGTCATCAGGAACTAACTCTAAGAAATGAAATGCACTTTGTGCCAAAGGATCTGCAAACCAGAAGGCCTGGCTGTGTCTGTGTGCTCCATCATGTGTGGAAATCTGGCCTATAGCCAGCCTGCTTTCTCTGCACTCTCTCTCTTTTTCACACCACTGTGATTCTGATTTGATATGCTTGACTAGTCTGCTGAGAACACTCAACAAATGCACCCCATGCGTTGTTGCCCTTCATGCCAAGAGTAACTGAACCATCTCTGAAATTGGCCTGTTGTCACCATCTCTTGTCAAATCAGTATAGTGCAATGAAATCACAAAATATCCCTGATGTTTATATTTAACATTTCAGTAAATGGTGAAAAATTGCTCAAACTGCCCCCTCCCCCCCCCCCCCCCAAGAAAAACAAAACTTCCATCTGTAGTTCCAGCGCTGTTATTTTTGTTATTTTTTCTTTATTGTGACATCCTATCCTGTGTTTTTAAGTTTCGAATGATTTTACCCAGTCTAAACACTGCCTTTGTGCTCCCTCTGCAGCGAGGACTACAAATCCCACTTCCCCAATAGAAACTTACAAGCCTTCAGTGCGCACCCCCTCCTGGTCCAGCCGTGTCACTACGCCGGTGATCCCCAGTGGGTGAGCGACACAGAGACGTCGACCCTGTGGGATGATGACTCTGTGAGGACTGATTGGAGGGGCTCCCACAAGACCCTGAAAGGGGCTGCCCCGGCACCCGAGATGCTGTCAGTCGCCTACAGGGATGAACTTTAGTGCAGCACAAATGTAGCTGAGGAGAATCTGCAGGTCCACAGGCCATGAGGTCAGAGAGACTGTTACTGAGGAGAGAGTGATACTTTCACTCCACCTTGTGTCATAAAACTGACATGCTCAGTGTCATTTAACCTGAGCTTCTTAGATAGGAGGCAACAACATAAGATATGGTGTTCGTTTCGGCTTTGTGTAAAGACATGCACAGTTGTCTCGGTGTAATAAATGTGTCAACCTGCACAATAGATTTTTCTCAAACAACCCCATGTTTAGAGTGTTTATCCTTCTATGTGCTTTTCTTTTACTTTGCTCAGTCATCTAGTTTAGTTGCTTCATTTAGAGCGTTAATTCATTCTGTATGGTTCGTGTCAACCTGTTTAAATGTACTCCTGTGATAGTGCGTAATCTGTTGATCATATTCTAACCGAGGGTTCAGTAATTGCACTGTTAACAACTCCTGGCAAGTCTGGAAAAAAAAAGTCTGAAATGTATTGGCTATTGTTTTTTTTCTTTTCTTTTTTTCGTGTTGCTATAATCTGTCTGTACATTTCTGTGCTTGCGTGTGTCCTCCACTGGGGACTGGAGAGTTAACACAAATCTCGAATGACCATAATTGATAAGTATTTTGTTAGTAGCTCTTACACATTGAATGTTTGCTTTTGATCAGTTTACGCTTCTTCAGATTGATTTTTTTTTTTTCTTAACTTAATGGATTAACTTGGATTATCTTCTACTCCCTAGCTGTATTTTAATATTTTCACATTTAGCCATGTTCATCCTTAGAGTTTAACATGAACTGGAAACAAAATTACCTTCATGTAATTTTGCGCATATTACTGGTTTTAAAATATTACGTCATGATTCGAGAACCGTTTGAGAAGATTTCAGGTTTTATGACACTATTACAACCACGAGAAATTCCTAAAGTAAAAATACTTTTTTTTGAAGGCCCAATTACTTACATAAAATCTATGCAACATGTTGAGGCTTGAAGAGTGTAGCTTTGGTTTTTATCCAGTTTTGGAGAGCGTCCACATGTTATGTTTAAAAAGTATAAATGCTATGTGTTGCTTAAATGTTTAAAGGTCTTATGAAAGTACAGCCTTTAACAGTCTTTTGTAGCATCGCTGTCGCTCCAGGATTGAGCTGACACTCGTCTAGACAGGGTTGCAGTGCAGGTAACTGATGTCGCAAGTTTGTGGATTTGATCAGGTCAAACTAAACTTGTATTTCATTTTTGTGCGCATTGATGACGGTCTGTTTCGTATATTGTTTTTTTGACATTGAAGATTTGTTTTCCTGCAAATATCTTAACTTATTTGTTTTTCTTTGTGAATCACAGATGAGTTGCACAACATGATGTACGATACGTGGGTCCAGTTTTGTCTCTGGGTCTACTTTTTGTCTCTGCATCTTTGAGCAATAAATTTATATTAATATTACGATTCATTAATTGCCACTGATTTCACATCTGGATAGCAAGCAGCTCAGAATTGAAATACAAATATTTTTGCACTGTTATATAAATGGTTATGGACTGTTAGTTAACAAATGAACATATTTTATTAAATACACAAAGCTACCATGTACTAAGAAGAAAAAACACAAGGGGGTACTGTTTCCTAAATTCTGCTACTGCAGCCAGAGTTTACATACATGCACACCTATAGATGTGTGTGTAGATGGAGAAGTACATAAATGCAGTTTAAGACACAATTTTTGCAGTGGATTTGAAATCAGTCATTGTGATTGATGTGCAGACTTTCAGTTTTTATTCAAGGGGATTTACAAAAATTTTGCATTAACTGTTTAGGAATTACAGTCATTTTCATATACAGTGCCCCATTTTTAGAGGCTCAGAACTGATGAAAATCCTTTTCAGCCATCAGCATTAAGTCTAAAAAAAACATTGACATTGTTAAATGTGTTTGCTTCACTGAGATGCTGGCTGCCAGGCCTTTACAGCAGCCACCATCAGTTGCTGCTTGTTTTTAGGCCTCTTTGCCTTCAGCTTGTGTATTTAATAACTGAAAAGCATGCTCTGTTGGATTATGACTGACTTGGCCACTGAATAATATCCCATTTCTTTGCCTTTAGAAATGCTTACACTTTAGTTGTATTTTGTGGTTTTTCAGGCCCTGAGCTGGCCAGTGCATTTATTCTTATTAACAACGTACCAGTTTGTTGATTTGACAATTCCTAAAGTCTTTACTGCCTCTGATGGTTTATTTAGTCTTTTTCTTTTCAGCAGAATAAAGGGCTTGCTCACTGGCACTGATGTGTCTTTAGGTCTCAATTAAAATAACAGTAACAAGCTGTAGACTTTGATTTGTGTAAGATATAAATTCAACACTTTGAATCATTCTTATGTCTACTACATTTGTCATTTAATTACAAGGGATCAGCCGTCACCTGGCCACGAAACTGCTTGTCAGTCATTTGTTCGATTACTTTTCCAACAAATAGGGGCTGTGTATAAAAATGGCAACGATTCCTTAAAAGTTAAAGCATTATTTTGTTAAATCCCCTAAAGCCGAAAGTCAGCACTTCAATCAGTTAATGTTTGATTTAAAAGCCTCTGTGGTAGTGTACAGTGCAGAGGCAAAACTACAAAAACTGTCTTTATCCAACTTGATGTGTTTTAAAGTGCAGGCCACAAGGAAATAAATACAATACTGTACATTTCAGAATTATAAGGGCAGAAGCAAAGTAAGGTTGCGTGATTTATTTCTCGAACATTTCGTATTTAAAGCCACATGAATTATTTGTTTTGCACCTCATTTTACTGCTACCACATAAGAAAAGGTGTTTCCACATTAACAAATGCCAATAAAACCAGTTTTCTATTTTCATTACTTAAAATATAAATATTTACAAAAAATGCCACACATACAAAATAAAATCAGATTCTGGGAATCTAAACCCAAAAAATAAATCCCAGTTAAACACCTGAAAAACTCACAAGGAAGTCCCTCACTCCATCTTACCTGTTGTTCTCCCCTTTAGCAGGTGTTGAAAATCCTGGGAAACTTACCCAAACTCCCAGGAGAAGAAAGATGAGTGCGCACCCTGCCCATGCATTCTGCAGAGGCACTAAAAAACTGCAGAATAATCCAAAGTGCAGGATATTTCTCTTCAATTTCAACTCAAAAACAGTCTGTGCTCCAAGTTGAAGGCCAGGCCATTGAGAAAGGAGCAACTGCTTTGTAACAATAAAACTAAGATGATTGAGAAAGTTCCAGGAGCATCCATACATGTCCATGCAGACCTTTTGCAGAGATTTCCTGACCTGTGAATAAAACTTTCTCCCAATGAAATTATTGTCAAATTCCAGTCCAGCCCTATGTTTCTTATTACTAAAAATAGTGTTTCATCTTGCAGTACTGCCTCTGTAACACTGACAAATAAGTTCACATGACGCGTGGGTTCTTGCACTATTGGATCTGTGGTCTCTAGAGCATAGCCTTTTTGTTTTCTGTTGTTACAGGTGAACTGGGTTTTTTTTTCAGGTGTTAGGTAAGGGTTAAATTTCATGAGAGTAAAATTAGAACAAGTATAGCTCGTTTGGATGAATTACCAGGACAAAACAAACCAAAACCTCCTCTCACTACATGGCAGGACGGCTCAGATTTGAAAAATTGGATCTGAACAAACTGTAAGACTTCTATAGGACAGATGTCCTTTGGAAGGTACTAGAGGTACTTGGCCATATTGCACAGTCCTGTTGTTCATAAAACGAATGCCTGCAAACCTTCATGAAGTGAAGCAAAGCCGTAGAGACGAGTGGGCCAAAATACCTCCACAACAATGTGAGAGGATGATAAAGTCATAAAGAAAATGATTACTTCCACTTATTGCTGCTAAAGGTGCTTCTGAAAATTATTAGTTTTTCACAGGGCTACACAGAATCCCGTGAAGGCTTTGCCTCCAAATAACCTCTCATGAAAGAACACCTGCTCATCTCTCATCTGTGAACATTGTGTGCAAAAGGGTGAGACACTTCCACGACAACTTGTCCATCAGTTGTTAACTTACACAGCTGAAAATGGGGGAATCAAGTCAACACTGCCATTTCTGAGATACTGAAAAATGTATGTGCATATCACCATGAAAGCTGATAATTTCTTCTTTTATTTCTTTGTCATCTTTACAAGTTACCAGTAAAGGACAGCTTTCTCTCTGCTGTGAAAATAACTTCTGAGAGCACTCTAAAAATGAAGGGCTCGACACAAACGTAAAAAATATTTTCTCAGTCTATTCATGTAACAGTTATTAGCTATCCCCCCCACACCCTCTAGCAGATCATTACATGAAGGAACCTTTTAAAAAAACAAGCGCGTCCATGCTCACAGGTGTACACACGGGTGATCACACCCACAAACTACACCATTTTTGGCTCCTACCTCAAAGCACACTGTGTTCTGTTGATCTTATGTGCTGCACAATAATGTTTAATATTTAGTATTTACTGTCATATTCCCATATATCATTGTGATGTTGTTTATTCTATTACTCTTGTTTTCTTCTGCTTGTTTTCTTTTTTCTTTCTCAACAGGTGATTGATATATGCATTTTTTTCTCCCTGCCCGTTCTGTTGGTTTTTGTTTTTTGCCCTTCTCCCCCGTCCCTCTTCTAAGCTGTTTTTCTTTCCCTCTTTCTTTCTCCCCTTCTTTCCCCCAGTCAAGTCTGTCCCGTATTCAGCAAGTGAAAATAAAATAAACAATAAAAGGTGAATCAAATGGACCATTACGGCAAGGCTGGGATGGTCAATTTGGTAAAGTAAATCCGTTGGGCATCTTTCTTTACCTTTAGACAACAATTCTGATGGCAAAAGAGCCAAACGGGACAGGCAAAAAAACCCAAAAAAAAAACAACATTTATTAGCTATTGACTCAGGTTTGTTATTAATAAGTGACCTTTATGTATATATATGCCTGTATATATTGTGCTATTCTTAGTTAGTGTATTGTCTGTCTTTGTTAATGGTTGTTTATAATGGAGCACTGTAACGAAAAAGAATTTCCCCTAGTAAAGTATTCTGAGTCTGATTGAATCTATTTCTTTCTGTCTTTCTAAGTACACCAGCACTTGATACCCAAGTCTGTATCAAAGCATACACATTTACCTCTAAGCACACCCCAGCTGTCTGCATATACAGTAGTTTATCTGGTTCTCTCTGGAACACTCTGCCACATACCACAGGAAGAGAAGAGAAGCCACTATATACAATCTATGTGCTTACAGCTCAGTGTTCTGCTGCATCTGCTGGCATAGCAGCATACACATGTGCGTGCACACAAATACACGTGGACATAACACTCTGTCCTTAAGACACTGTTATTCAGTCACATAAAAAATTAGTTTAAGGAAATCTACAAAGTTCAAAGGTAGCTGTGGTCCACTTTCTTCGTTTCAGATTCTTATACATAAGATACCAGTGCTGGCAACAGCTCCTATACTCAGCTTCAGTCTAGCTCAAAGCTGTCTAAACTAGAAAGAACCACCTGGCACAGGAGGGACCTAAACTTTGCACTTTATTGGCTGCTGGTTAGGAGGTGGGGAATCATGAGGTCAGCTTGGCAGGCTTCAACTACAGATGTCTCAGGGGTCTGGAGCCAAAGTTTGAATCATTCAGTGTAGCAAGGAGCCTTCTTTTGAGGTTTAAAGTGTTTTTTTCTTCTTCCCCTGTCCTACTGCAGCATCCCCACAACACTGAGTCAAATGCCTCACACAGACAAACTCCACATGTTCAACATATATGTGATGACCTACTTCTGCTTGATTTGATCACTGGGCTGTCAATAGCAGCTGTTACCCTAGCCTCCCGGAAATACAGACACCCACACATTCATGAACCAAACAAACAGAACAAACAGCAAATTGACATTAATGTTTCTCTTTTGGCACATTATATATTTTCTTGAATATTTTCACATAGGAGGTATTTTGTGCATACTTATGTTTATGGGACAAAACCAGCGAAGTCACGAACCTCTGCTGACTCATTTGAGGTACTTGGTCAAGTCTACTTAACCTTTTTCTGGCGTTTCCAAAGTGTCATGTGTTGTTGCTCAATTCCACCACTTACTAGGCTGCTTGGGTATAATCCTATCTGACTGATCTAATTTCTAGTTGTATGCCAAACCGCATGTGAAGGTAGGAACTACAACTGCAGTCTAACACCGCTGCAGCTCACATTTATCTGACAGCTACTGAGCTGTGTCTTGTGGGCCACGACAGCAGTTCTGTCGCTCGTTGGTCTGCGGAACTACTTGACCGTTTCTCACCATAAACCCACTCCCTTAATTGTGGAAGCAGCCCCTCTCACTACTTACCTCTTTCCTCGAGTGTGTTTCCGGGGCAATCTTGGACAAGCGGAATCGAGCGTAAGTGCGACATGAATGTACATCCAAAAGTTGCTGCATTATGTAATTTGCATGCTCCGTTGTTTGAGATCGCAGAACTTCACGCCACGTTGCTACCTGGAACTGCTAATGTAGTTTCTTTTATTTTGAGACTTGTCGTTTCCAGGCGAGCGCACTCTGTGCATCGCGTTCTGTACGTTATTGCATAAATTGCACATTTACCCGCTAAAAGCTTTGTAATACGCATTAAGTGCGGGGTTATTTAGTGGTGAATGTGCTGCCGTTTTTGCGCCCAGGTGCCCAAAGTGTTTTTTCCAAAATCCTTGTTTGGTCAAACTATTGGTGTTTGCACGTGGCTGAACATTATATACTCGATCCGCCAAGTCTTGCCCACTAGATTTACTAACCCTGCGCAAATTTGCGTAAATTCCCCTGAACCTGAGTATAATAAAGTTATTTACATTTATTTTTCAGTTATTATGGTTTTCACTGGGTACAAAATGTTGCAAACAAACAAACAAACAAACAAACAAAACAAATCCTAGCCAGAACAAGCAGAAAATACTTCAGAAAAGAGTTTTTGTACATAATGACTTTGTTCTGAAACCTTGAGTGTTACAACTTAAAACTTAAAATGTCCCTTTGTGTTGTCTTACTGCACACAGGGGTCATGGCCTTCCTTAGGAGCGCAGTTTGGCGAGTGTTCTCAGCAGTGAGGCCTCCTCTTTCTCCGCTGTGCCGGACAAGCACTCGGTCCTACAGCTCGGAGCCCACCAAGGAAAAGAGTGTTCCCTACGAGAAGACACTCAAACAGGAGGATGGAGCCTCCTCAGGACCCACTAAGCCATTACCCAGGTTAGATTGGGTTTTGAATGGATAAATGGATTGTGTGGGAATGTTTTCAGAAATATATTCTTAAGATTATATGCAGTGACTTTATACATAAACAGCTGATTAATCTAATGGTTGAAGTGGTGGATTAATACGTGATTGTGAAGAAAAACTAGTTCATGGAGGAATGGACACAGTGATGTACAAGTTCTGAACAGAATATAGATGCTCTGTTGATACTTTGCACTGGGAAAGGTTTGTATCAAAACAAGAGTGTTTATTGTTCGTTTAATTTAAAAAAAGGAGTTATTGGTCATTATTGTTGCTGTAGTTTAAAGATTGGAAGCAGGGGGAAAGAAAAAGGGACTGTGTTGCTCTTGTGAATTGATAAGTTAGTGCTAGCTCACAGGCTGGTTGGTTACCTTCATATGTCAAGAGTAGCATCAGCCTTTTTAGTCTTTTCATATACCTCCTCCTGCCTCAGGTCAGCTGATGCGGTGGTGATTGGAGGAGGAAGCCTGGGCTGTCAGACCATTTACCACTTGGCCAAAATGGGAATGACTAATGTAGTTCTACTGGAGAGAGACAGACTGACTGCTGGCACCACCTGGCATACTGCAGGTAACAGTCTGTAACAGTACAGAGAGCTGTGTTTGCCTGAAGTTATACTACTTTAATAGCAGCGTTCTAATAAGAAGTTTTAAGAGTAAATTAAGCACTCTTTGGTAATTTTGTGTAGTAATTATTATCAAGTGTGTTCACCTGCATGTGCGTGATGTGCGAGACGCTCACTAATGTCCACTAAGTTTTTTGCACTCATGTGTCCCTCTGTTTATTAGGCCTCCTGTGGCAGCTGCGACCCAGTGATGTTGAGGTAGAGCTCCTGGCCCACACCAGGAATGTGATTAGCAAAGACCTAGAGGAGGAGACGGGTCTCCATACAGGCTGGATCCAGAACGGAGGGCTCTTCATTGCTTCCAACAAGCAAAGACTTGACGAGTACAAGCGCCTCATGTCGGTAAAGACAGAGACATGTTGGTTGTGAACATTATTAGGAAAGCATAGATTCACTGTTCAGTAAACAGAGGCAAAACACATGAAAATGTGTTTGTATTCATTGATCAGTCTGTTGATCAGTTGTTGTTGATCAATGCTTATGACAATTTTCATATTAATGATGAGGAAACTGACCTCACAGCCCAATGTTCGTCAGTGGTGCTAGTTTCAGTCATTAGTTTCAATCATTATGCAAGTGAACTGTTTATAAGGTTGGGGAAATCTCCGCTCAGCTCAGACTTGAAGAAGCAACTTGGATGAGTGACGAAGCGTTTATTCTGCTAAAAACGCTGCATCCGAATGAACAGAATTAACTTTTTGGGATACAAAAGGAGTCACACAAACACACAAAGACTTCAGATGGAGCAAGTACTTCTGTGACAGCAATTAGACAAGATGAAAGTAAATATTATCCTTAGTCAAAATTGTTTGTTTTCTATTTAGTTCACAGTGCTTCAAGAAAAGGACGCTTCATTTCAAAGTATTTGAGTTTGTAAATCAGTTTGATTGATTTTATGTATATATTTATGCACATTTACCCATCTGCAACAGGGAAATCTTTTTTTATGCATGTAAATGTACTAAATATTTCCGAGACTGAGATAGTTGTTGGTGAGTAATGTCTCATAAATAATTCTATTCTTCAGGTAAAGGATCCTGAAGTCAAAAGCACCAAAGAACAAGACATATCGGCTTAATATGTGTGCACTACAGACATGGCCTCTACAGGATGTGTTTAGGGAACACTCTAGTTCATGAAACATTCGACTGCTGCTCCTCCTTGGGGCTTTTAAATGTAAAATTGATTGTGGGTTTTCTAAAAAAGTTTTTTTTACTGCTTAACATGAGGTACATGAGAGAGAAAAAAACTTAATTTACCTTAATTGTGTGTGTTAGATTTTCAAAGTTCACAAACAACACTACTGTTCCCTTTGCATAAAACTATAAAACTAATACAGAACGCTATGCTGCCATAGCGGCAGACTCAACTTATAGTTACAGTATTGAAAAGAGTCTTTCTGTTTGCTTTATCATGAAGATAAAGACTTTGATATGATTTAAAATGATGGCAGATTTTTCTCTAACCACTTATTTGAAATTGGAACCAAGGTGCCTTTAAAGTAATATTCACATTGAACACGTCATCTCCCCATTTTCTTTTTTCTAGCTGGGCAAAGTTTATGGTATTGAGTCCCATGTCCTTTCACCGGCTGAGACGAAGGACCTGTATCCTCTGATGAATGTCGATGATCTTTATGGAACACTGTATGTTCCAAAAGACGGCACCATGGACCCTGCAGGTACCTGCACAACCTTGACCAGGGCAGCCACTGCCCGAGGAGCCACGGTAATGTCTACTGATCTGCTAAATGCCTCTTTAGTTGATGGCCAGCTTTATTCTGTTTCTACCAATAGATTTCAATCTGTGTGTGTGTGTGTGTGTGTGTGTGTGTGTACACACACACACACACACACACACACACACACACACACACACACATTAGTTTTGACTTAGCATGTCTTTATATTGTGAACAGCCCAACTACTACACTACATTCTTAAGCTTTGCACAAATGACTCACATGTTCCGTTACTTTTCCTCTGTAGTAATAAGTAAATACGAGGCTTCTCCAGTCGGACATCTATACGTCTGTAATATTACTCGACTGATTCCCTGTGCATTGTACTTGCATGGAAAAAAGTGCATACAGCATTTCAGTTTTCCATTCTTTAAATCAGGTGATCGAAAACTGTCCTGTAACTGGCATTCAAGTGCGAACTGATGATATTGGTGTGAAGAGGGTAAAGGCAGTGGAGACACAACACGGAACCATTGAGACACCTTGTGTGGTGAACTGTGCAGGTTTGCTGGCTTTCTTTTTCAAAGATGACAAATCCACAAATGTAACACAGTGTAAAGCAGTCTTTATGTAACCTGCAACTGCTCTCCTGATGTAAATGTATCCTGTAAAAGTGAAATCGCAATGAGCAAAGGAAAATCCATACACTTTTTAAGGATATTTGTTTGGTGTTAAAGGTAACACACTTATGACATTTTTGCCTTTCTGTGTTACCGCAGGTGTGTGGGCCACCAAGCTGGGAGAAATGGCCGGAGTCAAGGTTCCTCTCATTGCTATGCATCATGCCTATGTGGTAACAGAGAGAATCGAGGGCATACAGGTATGACCACCGTTCCTGGAGTCAGTGCTATCAGCTAATGTCAGAAATTGCCTCAAGAGGCTTTACGAGCCTGTAGATCCCTTCGTGCCTTTAGACCATTTGATTAAATGAGGAAGACTTTCCTAAAAAAAATCTTCAGCAGGAGGGCAAAAAAGGATTGAAGAAGTCCATAAAAGCAGTCGAGGATGGATACCTCTTAAAGTCGCAGCATTGCAGATTTACATCATAAATATTCAAAATGACAAACAAAAATTGTAAAGATGTATGAAAAATGACAACCCGTTCTACCTCCTAAAGCCACGTCCCGAATGATATTACAAAAATATAAAGTTAACGTTTTGTTTACATTTTTAACTTATTTGCAGTAAATGCTGCATTTGACAATGTTGTGTTACTAAGACATCATTGAATAAAAGAGGTGTTTCATTTTAATACATTTTTTTTTTAAATTTGTTTGTGAGTTTCCTTTTTACAAAGCAAGTTACTGTGATTTTAATAGGTTTACCAAATCTTCTCCGGGGGAATCATGAAGAAAGTTCAACATGCCCGGCTTTGTTTTATTTGGCTTTGCCAACATTATAGTGAAGCAATCAGGATAAGTGGGCACACAAAGCTGTTTATCAACTTGAAAAGTTAAACCAGGGTTTTGGAGTCTAGCTAGGATTGTGTTCATATGAAAGGGGCGTCTGACCAATCATAAACATGGACAGGTCTGCTGGCAGCAGAAAGAGAAAACTACGATTTTAGCAAAATGCTGTATGAAGAAGTAAAATGCATGGTACAGGCTGTAAGCAACAAAGCTGCTGCAGTGCAGAGAGGAAAGGCACTGTGTGTGTTTGTGTGTTTTAAGTGCCTTAATCTGTATTTCTGGAAATGATCTACTACACTGATAAAGTTTAATCTCTGTGAACCCAGAAAGGAAAGTGACCAAAAACACTGACTGTTACTTACAGTCAGTGTTTTTGGTCACAGGATATCAGTTCTCTGTCATTAAAACATGAGAAAATCTGATAGATTATAATTGTTACTCTGTTAAATTAATAGTTAATGTGTTTAGGATACTTTAATTTGTATTCTTTCAGCTACAGCCCTGGTGTTGTGTAACAGTGTGAGAGCAACTATAGAATAGAGTAGGTGCATAAGTTTAAATCTATTTAGCATTTTCTCTAATGCACACACAGTAAAGTATGGATATAGGCTCAAATATTTGCATCCACTCGCTTAAATCTTTTAAGAAGTGGTGCTGAGGGTTCTACAATGTCGTTTAACTTGAGGAGGCCAAGGTCTATTAACTTCTCATTAGTGATCATGATTGACTATAAAAGTTAGTTTCTCTTTACCAGCATAAAGTGGATTTGTTTGACAGCACTCACTTGTTTGACTAATACCCAAAATAATGGGAAAGTCCAAGGAACTCTGTGAAGATCTAAAGAGAATTGTAGAGTAACACAACTTGTACATAAGTAAAAGTTTTTCTCATGTGTCACTGAGGCCTAGAATAAGACCCAAGCTGTCACCCTCAGATAAAAAAAAAATTGGTAAGGGTGTTTAGGAACAACCCAGGAACCCTGTCGTGAACTGGAAACTGCTGGAACACCAGCTCACTGTCCACAGTGAAGCCAATCTGAGAACTTAGAGAATGCCGACCAAGAAAGAGCGGTGAGTGCTGGCCTTGTCAAGTTAAAAGATATTGTCAAACCTTCAGCGCCACTTATTAAAAGATTTAAGTAAATGTATGTGTATTTTTTACCGTGTGGATTATTGAATTGAATTGATATACCTTTTATTAGTCCCACAAGGGGAAATTTCATAAGGCTGCCGACCTATTGCACGCAATGGCGGCACCATCTTACCCTCCGACCATACATACATTACACAAAACATCACATGGGGAAGACAGGTCAGAGAGGTATAACAATGGGAAAATGCACCACACGAGGAAAGATAAGGAGGAAAAAAAATAACTCCCCCCAGACTGAGCTCCAACAGGGAGATCAGTTTGATTCCTTCCTTAATTCTTCGATAAGTCAGGGCCAAGCCAGCTCCGATTCGCCAGAACCCTGTTACCATGGTTCCGAATACTGTAGGTAGATATCTTCAGCACTCAGGCTCACCCAAGCCCAAACTTCTCGTTGAGAAAGGGGTGTCAATTGCATTTAGGGACCAGTTGATCCAATCCATAATTCCTCTTTTAGGTTTTAGAGAACAGACTGTGAGAGAGTGTTCCAGGGAAAAGTAATACAAAAAACACGAGACTAGACAAGGACATAAGAGGCTAAGCAGGGAAGCTAAGGAAGAGGAGGAGAGGAGAAAAGTGCGACCGCCTTCGTCAAGAGCAAGAGCAGAAGATTAGAGAACATCCAAACTAAATTCAAACGTGTGCACCAAGTTCTCTTTCCTTTTTTGAAGTCATTAAAGATGTATGCTGTACAGTGTTTCCCCCAGGGGTTAGTTACCACAGCGACGTACTCTCATGAGAGTTGACGTGAAAAACAACAGATTGTTTGCCAAAAGCGGGCGAATGTTTCAAATAACTCATTTCCTTTCATAAATACCAGACATATTATGGTATTGTTTCACTGCTACTTGGTGGCAACTGTTGCACGATGGTGTGTATTTAATGGCTAATTTATAAACAGTTTTTCAAGGTGGAGGAGGGTAATTCTGTCTGCATTAAGGTTATATAACCAGTAGGGGGCACTATGACCAAACAGATTTTCAGCCTGCGATGGCCCAGACTGTTGTTTTATTGTTTGCAATAATTTGTAATAGAAAAGTAAACAGAATAATTTGTGTGTATCTTTATATTAATGGGATGATATGTGAACCTGCATCTACTGGGGAAGCCCCTGTGTGTGTATACTTTATAACAGATGTTCACATGATTCACTGTATCTCTGTGATTGCGAGTCTTACGACTGTTAGATTAAATTAGTGTACACATGCATGACTGTGCTCATCTTCTCGAGGCTGGTGGTTGTAGGCGGTCTGTCAGCTCCCCTGTATTATGTAGTTTAAGAGGAGCTTAACCAGCATTACTGCTACATCACGTTCACAGACGTCAGCCCACACACAAAATGACACACTCGCACACTTGGATGTCAGGAAATCTGTTCCCACCAGAGTGTGCAACTTGTCAGGTCAAACATTTCATGTCATCTGTGTGCCTTTGTGTGACATGTAACCTCCTGGGAGGCTGTGGTGGCTTTAAAGTAAGGGGAAAAGAAACCATACCAGATTGTGTGAATACATGAAGGACAGAAGGTAGTGCAATGTTTAGTATTGATCACATGAAGGAAGCTGGCAGCTGCACCCAGTGCACAAGAGAGGGGAAATGAGCAGTTTGGCTTTTGTTATTTGGAGTGAGCGGTTTTTAAAATGTCAGCTTGTTCGCTGGTATTTTGGTTTTACCCGGAAAACCAGTTGGTGGGTAGAAAAGACCTCCATAGTGACGTGAATACAGATGAGACAACATACCTAAAATGTAACTATTTATTGAACATTTTTGCATAAATATTTATTAGAACACAATGAAATGATTACATGGTATGTTAGACACGATGCTGTGATGCATAAAGAAATGCTTTGGTTTATTAAGATAAGTCATTGTATGGACGACTGCTGCTGTAAACATTTTTAAGGCTGTTTTTTAGTCCCATGTTGTGATGCCCCTTTTGTACAGCTCTTAACATCTTATAAAAATGTAGCACTAAACAAAAGTGCACTTGTCTTTATATTCAGCTTCCAAGGAACCAGACTTTATTATAATTATTTAAGGTAGGATTTTTAGACATTTAAAAAAAAATCTTGACTGGTTTTTCGTACTTTTTTAATCCAGTCCTTTTATCTGACTATTTCCAGATTTTTTTCTTCTTCTTTTTTAATCCACTTAACCAACTGAACCCACTTAATCACTCAAGCATTAAAAAGGTATCAAACTCTAGGGATTAACCAGTATTGTGTCCACATATATTAGACAACTTAGCAAAGACACATTTTAAATTGTATCTTTAGGTGCTTTGTTTCTAGCAGCCTGTTGCAAGAACACATGAGGTCATAAAATCAATAAAAATGCCAAAGATAACATTTTGATAGGAATTAAACTGTATTTTTGGCACCAACAAGGTGATTCCCAAAAAGCTATTAGCTGAAAACCTGGCAAATGCTGACATAATGTGCAGTGTATTCTTAAAAATTGGTGAAGAAGAGGCCAATACTATCTACAGGAGATGAGCAGTATCTGAAAGTCATGTACTTAAGAAGTAGGAAATATCCAGCAAAGACTTGACACAGGACCTGAGAGATGCATCTAACCCTTTAGTTCACCGAAGCCTCATCAGTAATGGTCTCAGTGGAAGTTTGGCTGTCAAGAAGCCATTGTTAAAGAAGGGAAATATAGGAGAAAAGGTTGAGGTATGCCAAATTAAACAGGAGCATGACCAAAAATCAGAGGCAACAGAGCTTATGGAGCGATGACAAATTGCTGTCAGCAGGTACAGAAGAAGTCAGGAAAGAGAGACAAAAGTAAGTGTCTACATCCATCTCTAAAACAAATTGGAGGCTCGCATTTCAGCGAATGGTATTGGAGATGTTGTCAAAATGTATGGAATTATAATTGCACTTGAATCCACCATGCAGTATCAACTGGAAAGATTGTGGCAGCAGCTTCGTGTTTTTTAGAATGACAAGGAAACTCACTCTTGTCCATGTTTCAATAAGTCACTGCACCTGTTTTCCATTTTCCTTTAGAACATAAAGAAATTATTAGCAATTTAAAATTTTTATGAATAGCTTTAGACCAGCGGTCCCCAACCCCCGGGCCTTGGACCGGTACTGGTCCGTGAGTTGTTTGGTACCGGGCCATGAGAGTTGAGGCTCAGGTGTGAAATGTATGGTTTTCAGGGTTTTCAGCGTTATCTTGTTATTGTTTTTATCGTTTACTCGGTCTTCCTGGGTCTTTTCACGTGTGTTATGAATAAATCTTCTTTTTTTCGGTACCGGTACTAGTTTTATTTTGTTGTATTTATCCGCGACACCTTAAAGTCCAGTCCGTGGAAATATTGTCGGGCATAAACCGGTCCGTGGCGCAAAAAAGGTTGGAGACCTCTGCTTTAGACAGCCTTTGGGATTTCAGTCTCTGGAGCCTATCCCATCCATCCCTGAGCTCTTGTGACCCTGAATTGGATGTGCGATGAAGAAATTCACTCAATGGAGTGAATGTAGATTTTTATGAACTTGGAGAATTTAAACAACTATTTGGTAATAAAATTACTTTTTGTTTTTTTTTTTCATAAAAACCGTCCTTAACTGATTGTGTTCTCATTCCTTCGTGTTTTGATCCGTTCACTTTCATCTTCCCAGAACATGCCAAATGTCAGGGACCATGATGCGTCAGTGTACCTGCGCCTTCAAGGTGACGCTCTGTCTGTGGGCGGTTATGAAAGAAACCCCATCTTCTGGGATGAGGTAAGCTTGAATGTCATCCTGAGGTTAATTGTCAGATTCTCTTTCTATTCGTTTCAGTGAGTGCTGTGATAAAAGATTTAGCTTTGCTCGACAAAAAAAATCAAATACTTTAATTAGGAAGCTGAATAAACTCATCCAGTTTATATACTTCTCATGTGTCATTTTGACCTCATCTCTTATGTACCTTGTCTATTACTTTCTGCTGTATTAGTTTGGAGGTCAAACTGTATTCATAACAGCAGTCAAAAGTGTGTGTGTGTGTGTGTGTGTGTGTGTGTGTGTGTGTGTGTGTGTGTGTGTGTGTGTGTTAATTTTAAAGGAAAACTGTAAAAAATATTTAACATTCAGGGGAAATTGTTATTTGTTTTATTCCAAAAAACTGATATAAAGACTGATAGTTTGTGACCATCCTGCATAGCTTAGCATTAAGACGGAGGTACTATAAGAACAGTTAGCAGTTTTCTTCCATTCTTTATGATCACATCTTTTTACACTCCAATTTTGCTATTTCTCCCATAGTTTGCAGGATGCTCAGACTTGGTTTTAATATATGTATCCTATTTATTTTATTTTTTTTATGTTTTAGTTGTTTGTCTAGGAATCTGAATTCAGGATGTTTATGTGTGCTTAGCCTGAATACAGAACAACAGTAAGCCACTAATCTGGTTCTGTTTAAATTAGAGATGGACCGATCCGATATTACGTATCGGTATCGGTCCGATACTGACCTAAATTACTGGATCGGATATCGGAGAAAAATAAAAAATGTAATCCGATCCATTAAATATCACGAAAGCACCTCACAAAACTTGCAACGCGCCGTAACTCGCCTCAGAACGTTAGCAGTATGCATCACGTGATAGAGCGGCTGCCGCATGCGGGACCTGTCGGTGGTCTGGATAGCATGTGGAGCTTCGCTAGCAACCCGGCATTTCATCTCCGACAAAGTTATCCCCGAGAGAAGTAAAGCAAGTGTGTAAGTCCATCTCTGAATGTTTGTAAAGCATTCCTGCGTTAAGCTTAACAAACGATATATGGAGCGACTGCCTCTCCGGCTGCTACTTCAATCATGAAACTGCTTAACGATCAGCTGATCGGCTTTTCTGTCGGGAGTCCGTGTCTCTGGTTTGTTTTTGGCCCACTTTGCACCAGAAAGAGGAAACCAGCGGCTAAACAACAGCAGCACGTTTAAGCTTGATCAGCTGTTGTTAGAATGTATTTATTATTACTTTCTACTCCAGGATCTTTTTCTATGTAGCTGATGCTGGTAACTGTGCAGGGGCGGATCTAGCAAAGTTTAGCCAGGGGGGCCGATAGGGCATTAACAGGGAAAAGGGGAGCAGAAAGACATACTTTTCTTTCTTATTCTCATTTAAAATGTCGAGCTTTTAATAAATAATTATCTGACACCCAAAGTTTTAATTTGATGCAAAATGAATAGAAGTCCATTACTGTATATAGTAACTATTAAGTCTAATATATATACCCTAGTAAGCTATAGTACTTTTTCCTTTGGGAAGGTACCATCTGTGCAGTCTGCAATTTTGTTGAAGAAAGATGTTGAATCTAT
The DNA here is from genome assembly GCF_057381845.1 of Rhamphochromis longiceps. NCBI lineage: Eukaryota > Metazoa > Chordata > Actinopteri > Cichliformes > Cichlidae > Rhamphochromis > Rhamphochromis longiceps. The sequence goes on from NC_140563.1 coordinate 41,777,195, forward strand.
TTAATATTTCTTGAAAAATAATTGATTTCTGTGCATTTTTTTTCACACTGCATCAAATTAAGGTTGATTACGTCGATTAAGCATCATGAGGTGGAGCGTGAGGGGTGGTTCCCTATTTTTTATTTATTTATTTTTGTTGTTGCTGGGAGTTGGAACCCTATTAGTTAGATTGCTTAATATTTACACTAAGTACTCTTTAAAATACCAGAATAGGGAGGATGGTGTAGGTTTAAGTTTATTAGATTGATCAGTATTGCTGAACTATGAAATATTTTTTTTGCATACAGGTATAACAGAATAGCTTTAGTGTAGTTGTTGTTTTAAACTTGAGTATGAACTTATACAAAATGCAGCAAGATATTTAAAAAAAAACTGTTTTGTTGAAACACACTATATCGGATTCATATCGGTATCGGCAGATATCCAAATTTATGATATCGGTATCGGTATCGGACATAAAAAAGTGGTATCGTGCCATCTCTAGTTTAAATATTCCTACAGCCTACTGGGTCGACTTTATAGGTTTTTAATATGACAGACAAATATCAATTCTCTTATCATCTTTCTGTAAAGACACAAAGCTACAAATGTTGGACTTTAAGTATAAAAACTTGAGTAGCCATTATAAAGGAAAGCGCAACAAACTGTGTTTATGATGCTTCTGAAGGCACAGGAGTAGGTATAGTATACCTAGTAGGGAAAGAACAGGATTCCCTTTCCCCCCCCCAAGTTCTGTTGGAATCTTTGGCTTTTGTTGGATGATTTCATCAAATCCAGTGCCTTCAGGTCACTTACGCGAAGGCGAAGTTTATTAACCTTGATGCAAATAATGAAACAAAAAAGGGATCAAACGCTGACACTTTTGGAAAGTTTATTTTTCTCTAGAAAGTTTATACAGAAAACTATACTTAGAAAGGAAAAAACTAGTCCTATATTTGTATCCATTAATAAAACTGTTGCAAGTCTTATTGCCCACACTCCACATATATTTTATTTCTAATGTGCACAGTGATGAGCACAGTGCTCAAGAGGGGATAAGTCTATTGGATTTTAATTACCTCATACTCATTCTTTTAGCACAACCCCTGACAAACATTGTATTTTTAGCTCCGCTTGGGGTGAAATTTGTTTTATTGGAACATTAAAACCAAAGTACATCTGTAAAAGGAACTGAAGGCTCTGAAGACTAATTATTCGAACAACACTTTGGCAACTAGAAAAAGTCATTGTGCAAGCAGTTGCATGTTCCATGCAAAGACCGACTTTAGAGAGAGTTTGACTTTGGAGATTGATCTTTTTAAGAGCCTTTGAACTGACAGGTGGTCTTGGTCTTAATGGATTTGTACTTTCTCTCAAGGACAGGTTTTTAGAGCAGTTTGTTAAGTGGGCTGGCAGGAGGTTTGGTGGCATGCATTTATGCATTAGATACTTAAAACCTTTCACTCGTCATGCATTCCTTCTTGATTTATGCCTGTTTTTTTTCTTTAAGACTTTGGTCTTTTATACTATTCAGAAGTAATGAAAGCCATTAGACGTTTTCTGCAGGTCACCGATAATATCTTTTTGCCTGTCAACCTAACTTCCTGGCTTTCTGTCCTTCTGCCTGTCTGCAGATTCCTCAGTGGTTTTTACATATTAGAGGATTTCTTTGAGCGGAAGCAGCTTCTTTGTTCTCGTTCTGCAGCAGCTTTGATGTCTTAAAGCAAGTGGAAGAAGAAAGAATAGATACCAAAAGGAGAATTAGCAAGGAGACGTGGAGAATAGAAGAAGCGGAGTGATTGAAGATGAGCTAGATTGATGGCTTGGGAAGGATTGGGAGAAGTGTGGTGCCTAGGACAAAGGTATCTGCTTCTCAGATACCCCAGTTGAGTGTCAATGCCCGGTAATAGTGCAAAACTCTTTGTTCACATGAAAGCAGCTACTGTCAGCTTAGGCATCCATATGACATTAAAGTCTTAATCGAAGCTGAGAGTGTCACAGCAGATGGTAATTGTGAAGCCAAAGGAATTTCCTTCAGTACGTCCTCTGTACTTGACTGTAGACCATAACCATCTATCTAACTTAATCACTTATGTTCAACATTTATAAAAACGGGTTGATATTGTTATCCAGTGTTCTTGTTTTGTTTTTGTTTAGGCATGTCTGTTACATAATTAAAAAAAATTGAGGAAAGTAAAGTAAAAGTAGATGAAAGAGTGAATCAGGGCAGGAATTGAGAGAGAAATACGTGACTGATAAAATTGCTGGACAGCTCTGGTGTGCTGGACTTTCCACTTTGAGTGCCCTGAGTCAGCCAGATTAGTGTTTGATGGGAAGGTGGGGGGTGGGGGGTCGTCTGTGCTGCTGGCCATTAGTTGTAGGAGTTAGAGGCTGGATTTTGGTGTGGCTGAAAAGGAGGGAGTTACAGAACTCCAGATTGGAGCAAATTAAAGCTTGGACAAGATACTGAGATGAGAGGAAGGGCTGATTTGACAGATGTTTCTGTGGTGAGGAAGAGTTGATTTAACAGATGCTACAGGATGTGTTGTGGCTGCAGCCTTGCTTCCTCCAGTCACATATGAAGAGGATAAAAGAGCACAGCAGTATTTTTGACACTGGCACTGCGGTGGTACATCAGCATTGAACATCACAGTAGTAGTGCTGACTGTAGCCTACAAAGACACACAAAGAAAAGGAAAAATATTAAAATGCACCATTATTCAGTGCTCGTTTTACTGCTCATTTGCATTTTCTCAAAAATCTTCAATTCAATTTTTCTAATTAGATGTGGTCCCTATTTATGTGATTTGGTGTCTTCCTCAAACAGAACTCATTTTCAGTGTGAAAATTCGTTTCAAAATTGGTGTGTTTTAGGGGTAAAAGAGAGAAAGTAAATGTGTGCTGCTATTTTAAGGTTACTCAAGGTTTCAAGGTTATTGGAAGTAAGCCAGTCATTTATTATCAGTGTGCCTTTATTTATTTATTTATTTATTTTTCAATATTTCCCAGGTGTCTGATAAGTTCGCCTTCAGCCTGTTCGATCTGGACTGGGATGTCTTTATGCAACATATTGAGGGTGCAGTCAACAGAGTTCCTGCTCTGGAACAGACTGGCATTAAGTCCACTGTCTGTGGACCAGGTACGCGCGCGCGCGCGCGCGCGCGCACACACACACACACACACACACACACACACACACACACGCACATGCTCAGTTGTGTTCCCATCACCTCATGGGGAATTACATTTACTGAGGTCGTTTCCTGGAGACTTACTCTATCTGCAACCTCCTAACATTAACCCTTCCACTAATCTTAAGCTTAAAGTCTACATGCTAAGATGTAGATATGTGTTTAACATTACAGGGATTTATGTCCCTAAAAACAAAGCAGGGCATCTATTTGTGACTATGTGTAAGCGGACATATATATCCCCACAGGAAAAATGCAATCATGCACACATACAAGCACTAGTTCAAAAGAAGCATTAATCTTTGAGCAATTCCTCCATGCCTTTCCCTACAAATCCTTATGCATTACAGCAGCAAACAAGCAACTTTCACAACACTTTGGATGCATACTGTGGTTGCCCATGAATATGTAAACTAGCGAGCTGTATGCCATGTTTGCAGAGGAGATAGTTTGATTAGCTCGAGCCTGACTTCCTGTGCAGGTAATATCACATTGCCCAGCTGGTTATGTGAGCTGGTCTGTAGCCATGCTTTGTGGTTTCTGATTTGAGTTTTTCATTATTTTAGCCTGGAGCAGCAGTTTGGAATAATGATCAGAATGATTTTGTGAGGATAGAAAAGTAAAACAGAGTGATAAAATGAAAGTACAAAAGACATTTAGAAGGAACTTTGACAAAAAGCAAACATACAAAAAAGAAAATGTTAAAGGGAAATAATAATTGATAACATAAATTTTACAGAGATGAAATAAAGACAAAATGATGGAAGAAAAAATAAAGATAGAAGTCTGAAAAGCTGTCTGTTCTTCTTATCTGTGCCCTTGGCTTTAAGTCCTGCAGGTTTTCATTTTATGTTTACTGGATAAGCTTGCTGCGTTAAACAAAACATTTTCAGAGTGAGAAAATGTTACTAACGAGAAATGAGAAGTTACTAAGGCACCTTTGGCATTTCCATGAGGATACAGCAGGCTAAATGAAGGAGAAATTTCAAATATAAATCGAATATTATGAGTTCCATCAGTATGTGCAATTCACCACTCAGAGAGACTTATTTATATAGACAGAAGTATGGAAAATTGAGTTAAAGGTTTACGGTGTTTTCTTTTGGAATATTCAGCAGTTAGTCTAATGTTGCTAAAAGACATATTCACACGCATGTGTTTGTAGGTATTTAAGAGAAAATATCTCTTTCGGCTTGGTTCAGTTGAGTAATAAAAGTACTGATATCTTAATGTATCTGCTGCAATTTCTCTGTTACATAAGACATTGTTAGTTTTAAAGTTTGCGTGTATTGGATTTTTGAAAAAGTTATTATTGCATTGCAGAACTTGGCTAAAGTTGCCTTTAAACAACTTCCAGCTCTCCAAAACCACCCATCCAATCTGTGGTTTTTAACGCAAGTGGAAATAGAAAAGGACACATTACGGTTTAATGAACAGCCAGCCTGCCGTTATGGTTAGGAGGCATTTACTGACCACAAACGGCTCGCTAAGTTTCAGTGTTGCACACAGCTGTTCTAAAGTCTCAGAGGACCAAGCCTGACCAAAAACTAAATGATAAATGGTGGCTTGCCAACTAAAATGAAAAGTTCTGAGCCTTAGCCTTGTCACAATTCCTCCCCACACTTTTATATCTTGTGCAAAACTAACACATCCTGTACTGTCAGATTGTCCACCGAATATAGAGACGCATTTCTTATTATATCCGCTAACATGTCAGATGATTCGGCGCTCAGACTGCTGATATCATGTTAAGACTGAAGACATCACATCTTTAAATCATCTAATTTGTGGAAGATCTGCTGCCATGTTTGATCATGAATATTTTAAAAACTACTAAAGACAAAAGCCTGAATTTTTCACTGGCCTTTCGTTTTGTAAAAATGAATCAGGATCTGAGATTTTGGATAGATATATCAAACATGACTATTTAAAATATGAAACACAAAATCAAGCTGCCCTGTAAAATACCATATTTGCGCAAACACTAATAAAACATTGCAAAAGGAAACTAGAATTCTGAATGGTTTATAGTCGAGTTTCAGAATAATGCAAAATGAAACTTTTTGAATAGATTAACACGAATTCATGGTCATAAAGTGCTATTTTCAATTAACTTTCACAATGGATTGAGAAAATATGACAAGTTGTATCACAAAGACAAAAATATCAGTAGTTAGTCTCGTCCGATTCTTGCAGGATTCAGTCTGGAAGTCAACTGCCTGATTCCTGCTTGCCTGTAGCAACTGTGGCATTAGGATTTGGGTTGGGTTAGGGGGTTAGGGTCTTGCATTGGAATACAGATCACAAGTGGACACAGCAACTTTACATTGCTACTTACGTGAAAGAGGCTACTAATCCCGTTTTAACTACTTTGAATTGTTGTGCTATATTTATTTTCATATGTGAAAAGTCTTACATCAGTACTTGTTGGGTTCTTTGCATTGTTATCGCCTCTTAGTATTTTAAGCTTACCCTGAATTATAAGATCTCTGATGGGCGTCAGATCTGGAAACGGTAGGTAGAGTATGTATCAAAATGAAAAATATGCAGATATTTATTGTTACTGAGCACATTATTTTACTGATATTTTTGTTTTACACTTTGTCATGTTTACTCAATGCAGCATGAAATTTGGATTCCTTCTTCATATTTGTGACAAGGAATTTCATATTAAAAAGTATTCTACCTGCTTTATTCTGCATTATTGTGAAATTGGGTTATATACACTTCAGAAAATGTTAGTATTTGTATGTATGCAACGTGATGTTTGTTATTAGTGTGTGCTCGCATAAGTGACTTTTTTTTGGGGGTTTTTTCTTCATATCTTGAGTAGATAATACTGTGACTTTTTTTTAAATCTCTCTGTTCAAAATTACAGACCCTGATTCATAAGAAAGGTCCGGGAAAATTTCAGGCTTTCATCTTTTGTACTTTTTGAGATATTCATGCTCAGACATACCAAAAAAAAATATCCATCTCTAATTTTTAGGCAAACTGGAGATGGATGAGCATAAAATCTTCTCAACATTTGATGATTTGGCATGGAATGACCCAAAGCCAGAGATGACACTGATAAAATAGCCAAAGTAGTCAAATGTCCATCTATCAGTCCTTTTTCTTCTGCATATCCAATTCTGGGTCATGCGTGGACTGTATCCTATTCGAGCTACCACAGGAGCTGAGACTGACTCCTGTGACGAATTGGATAGAAACATTTTGTTCCCACCTTTATCACAAAGTTTCTCTTTGTTATTGTTTCAGAGTCCTTCACAGCAGACCATAAGCCTCTGATGGGAGAAACACCAGAGGTCAGAGGTTTCTTCCTGGGCTGTGGCTTCAACAGTGCTGGTAAGTTCTGCGTCAGCTGACAACTGACAGTCTGAAGAAATAAAATAGTCAGAGGTGAGAAAAGAGAGGAAGGGAGGCAGGGAGTGAGCGAGAATCCCAGAGAGTGCAAAGACATCTTAGATTAAATGGTTAGCTTCATCAACTTTGCCTTAAAGAAACAATACATACACTGCACTCACTGATTATTTATTATAAAGTACTTCATCTTTAATAGCTTTCCCTTGAGGAATCTATGAAATGATTCTATGAAATGATTCCTCAAGGGGTGACAAAGGTCGAAGAAATCTTCTTAGAAAACAAATGGGCAAAAATAATGAAGAAAATAAGGGAAATGGCCAAAGAATTTTTTTCTTAGACTCTGACCTAGCCTTCACCAGTCTCTCAAGGCACAAATGAATAATAGAGTGGTTTTCATTTTTCAGCTTTCATCGAGAACATACACATACACGCAGGCACACACAGAAACAACCCGAGTAACTCCATTACTTCACTCAGGGATGAACTTTCTACTGACATTAGAGAAGGAGGAATGCGAGGATCTCAGCGGTCTGAAAAACAGAGAGAGGGGGCGTAAAGGGTAAAGTAATCACCATAAGCATTAAGACAATTCAGACAAAGCCTTTTTTTTTCTGCACAAGAGCAAAAGACTATGGGATCCGGCTCTGCAGTCCTGACAGACGCTTGGGAGACGCAGTGAAGTGAAGACCTGATGTGTGGGCATCTCGACACTCATATGTTACACAGACCTCCCTCTTCTGTATTTTCTTTTCTTTCAGAGGTGTAGTTGACTCGCTGCAAATTAATGAGTGGTCCTTGATGTTTACCACTGCTTTTCTATTCCGCAACCACTTAACCATGAAATATTCTGTCCACCACCCTGATCAGAGTACTAACACGTCCTTCGAGTACTGCCTCATATTATACCTGAAAACAGTGGTAAAACTTGCCAATAGGCTTCTTCTCATAAAAATAATAAATTGTCATCAGTTTGGATTATTAATTCATGGCAGCTCAGTGAGCAAAAAGCTAAATGTTCAACAACCTCATGTGAGAGGCCGACCCCCATCTGTTATTCTCTGGTAATTAATAACTATAAAGTGAGCTTGGGACTGTTGGCATTACATTTTCTTTTCTACATTTACATAGAAACACAACCTGCCCGTGTGAATAGAGGTGGTTACAATGCTGTCGTACCCATTTTATTTTTTAGTGTAATGCCGGGTACTAGCTCAGTGAAATGGGCCTAGTATTACTAATATCACACCTGAGTCATTTTCACACATGCACAGCAGCCCTGAACTTTCCTAAACATTACATGGTGGAGCTGTGCTGCCTGCTCTATGGTACAAAATCAGTGTAATGTCCCATGTAGCTTATGTGTGAATTAAGCACGTAATTGTCATGCGAATTCACAGACAGTGAGTGGGAGTCGTGAGGCTGGTCTCCTGCGTGTGTTACCCGCTCACCAAAGGGAGTGCTTCCTGTAGTGAGAAGACTATTTGCACGTCTTGCAAGTATATACTTTTAAAAACTAGAGTTTGGGGAAAGCAGCGGTACGACCAGCAGCACAGAGGAGAGCAGGCATCAGTGATGCAGGTACTGTCTAAGTTGGAGATTTAGTATGACGTGTAGATGTATTGCAGATGTGCAGTAAGTGTGGGAAGGCTAAAGCAGCTTAAATAGTGTGCCCTGCATAAGAAACTGGATGTGCAGAAAGGCATTTGGAGCATCAGTTGATGTGGGCTGCCATTGAGATCAGCCGATCTGCTGGGACTGAGCTTGACTTCGTAGCCTGCCTGAACTGTGCTCGATTCGCACTCAGCATCCACACACACAAAGGAAACACTGATGTGCCATGTCGTCCCTTCTTCACACTCTCTGCATCTGTCACTCTTTCTTCCCCTGTCTTTATGCCCCTCTGACAAGGAAACGGCATCTTTCGCATTTCCAGTGACACGGCTGTCTTGGCTCAAGGCCGGGCACGGAGAGGCAGGAAAGTTCAGAGACCAAGGGGTCACTTTTGATAGATAGTCATTGAATGCTCTTTACTTGCTGGAGCTAAATTTGGTCTCCAAGCAATCACCAAGCCTTCAGACTGGTTGAAGTTGTATTTGTTGCCTGGCAACCTTTGGATACTTATTCTTGGTGTCAAACCCATCATGCTTAACATTTAACTGTTCTTGTTTATAAAGGCATTTTTTATTCTTCTTTCTTTTAAAGCTATGAACTGCAGCCCCTCTTACCCGGCTGCATCCTTGTCTTGCTAACAATCACAGGAATAAGCACCTTTATTATTTCTTATTGTGCACAATAAGAAATAATAAGGATACTGGTGCTGATGTAAATCTTAGAAAAAAACTGTCTTCTGTTTTTTGGCCAACTTTGTTGGCTCATAAAATGGAAGCATTAGTGTGAACGTGAAGCCAAAAGAGGATCAAATTTCTAACTTAGAAAAATTATTGAAGAGGGCATCACGAAACACACTCTCTGCATTCTGAGGAGAGTATTGTTAATTTCAAGGTGAAGAACATACTGACTCTAAAGTTCTAGTTATTTTAGTGCTGATTATATGTGCTATATTCAAATAACCAAAGCCTTTAAGTAAAGAGTAAAGCATTTGTGGCAGTACTTGGCTTTCTATATGTTAGAAGAGAAGGTTAAAAACACTTAAATGTGTGAACTGTAATATATGAAATTGTGTATGAAGTACATGACGTTTTCTCCTTGTTGTGGAGGAGCTTTGGCTCATTCATCTTTACAACTTCGCTTTAGTTCCTCGAGGTTTGCAGGCGTTTGTTAATGTACAGTTCCTACAGCATTTGGGATTATTGTTCTGATGAATGACCCATCTTAGGCCAAGCTTTAGCTATCACACAGATGGCCTCATATCAAGACCAGCATTCAAATGTTTAGCTAAATATGAAGACTAGGATTTTAGAGTACTGACTATCCTGGCTCTGAGGACTAATTCATTTAGTGTGTCTTGTTTGTCTAACTTCTGAATAACACATCTTGATATGCAGCACTAAATGCTGTTTTAAAATTTTGGATTAATGCGCTTGCTAATCTGCTGAAGAGGATATTGGAAAAGATTAAAAAAAAAAACAATTGTGCATGTTTTCCTGCTCTTTCTAAGCATCGGTGGTATTGCTGGCAGCACCGCTGTAAACGTCAAGAAGAAGAATTTGACACCGAGGAGATTAGATGACACATAATGACCGTGAAAGGGGCAAATATTTGCACGGCATAAACGCGAGGAGGAAAAGGGACGGGTTAGAAGGGGACGACAGAATGAGTGGAAGCTCAAGCACGAGGATTTACAAGTATGGAAACTCACACATCAACCCAGTTATCTCGAGTGACATTTATCAGTGCCACCTCGCCTTGCTGGTTGTCCCCACATTGTCTTGGGAGAACTTCATCAACATCCTCTCACCCCTCCTCCCTTTATCGCTCAATCCCTGCACCCATACATCCATCTGTCTAGCAAAACAGCCATTCAACTGTCCACCCGGGCTCGGAGTGACAGTGCCTGCAGATGAGTGAAGTAATGAGAGATAGAGGGAGAGGGGACGCTGTGAGAGATGGAGATGGAGGGATGACAGAGGGTTGCAAGGACACACTGTTCGTGCTGCTGCATATTGATGCTGTGGTTGCAACACATGGGAGAGACATACATACAGCACACACACATACGCTTGATAACTGCAAATTACCAGCAGCACAATGCAAGCGGGGGGTTGCTAAAAGGGCCCAGCTCATTAACCCGACAGTTTTGGGACTTGACAGATAAAATATTGAATTGCTGATGATTGTTTGTTGGTTGGGTTGAAAGATGCACAATGCTGCAGCCACTGGGTGCAGATGATGAGGTCACATTGCTCGGGGGCTCCTGTGAGCAAGAGTCAAAAGATGGAAGAAGGGTTGAAATAACCTTATGTGGATCATGTGCCACATAGGAGCCATAGCAGAGGACATAAACTGCTCTGTTTCTCTTCTTTTTTTCCTTTCTTTTCTACAAATTAATGTGACTCTGTCCTCTAGGCGGGATGTAGGTGAGCAAGAAGGGGATTAGAGATCTGCTGTGACTTATTCAGAATATCCACAAAATAGTCTGTTTCTTTAAAAAAAAAAAAAAAGTTGAGGACAAACATGGGAAAGATGTATATAAGTAACAAAAGAGTGAACTTAGATGATAGTTCTGATGAAAATTTAAATTGTACAAAAGCTTAAAAGACCTCCCCATTTCCCTTCCTGAGGAACAGTTTCTTGACACCCTTCAGATCATTTCTGATGAGGCTTTGGCGAACAGTAAACAGATCAGAAACATCTCTCTGGTCCTGTTTTGGGTCTTTGCTGCATTTTTCCCTATTTTAAATACTATTCATAGAATAGATAGTTTGTTTTATTCTTTTATTCTTCTTTGGTCCTCCACTTCTTTCTTTGATTCTTTTCGAAGGCCACACTGCACACAGTGCCAGAATGTGAAAAGTCTTTGGAAATCACGTTGCTGGCTTAAAAAACGATTTTGTGTCTGTTGAATTGTGCTATCTTTGGCATTTTCAATAGATTCAACTAAAGAAATCGGGGGAAAAAAAGATGTTTGTGTGATAGACTGCTAGTAACAAAATGCCTAAAGATGAAACTAAAAATAGATTTAGCAAAGTTGTCTGTTATGTGTACTAGTTCATCCTTTTTGGTGGTTACCTGATTGATTTGCAGGTCAGTGTTGAGTGCCTTAGCAAGCAACTAAAAAAAGCATTCCCCTAAAAATGATTAAGGACTGGACTGAAAAGGAGTGATGTTTCTTAAGACTTTTGCACAGTACTATTATTATTATTATTACAGTTTAAAGCTTTGGACATTTGTCTGTGTCCTTTCTTTTTAATTTAAATCTGTTTTAGCATTTATTTTATGGGTTTTGGGTTGTCTTTAATTTCAAAAAGTGTGAATAAATGCCTGTTTTTAAATGATCATTATTTTTCCCCCTCTGGTCCTCATTCAGGGACCCACAGGGAACAATTGAATCCAAAGTGGCATCTTTTGTTTGGTTTGACTATCATTCCATCTAAATGTTATTCCCTTGGGCTGTGGAAATTTATCTGACTTTGCATTTAAAAAGCAGTTAATCAGGTACAGAAATATTGGCACTCATAATATTCACAGGCTCCGTCCTTTAACCAAAAAACAAACACATTCAGTTTCAAAAGACAGTAAAGAAGCTATAATCTTCAATTATTTTATTCCACAATTACATTAAACTGGTTAATATTGTTTCAGCATTAATTAAAATGAGCTGAATTTGACCGGGAATGCTTCTCACATCAACATCTCTTTTATCCTTACACCTTCTGTTTCAGGTATGATGCTGGGAGGTGGTTGTGGTAGAGAGCTGGCTCACTGGATCATACATGGCCGCCCTGAAAAGGACATGTACGGCTATGACATCAGGTACATCACTCCACAAAATCTACTCAAAATTCTTCAGATTATCACTTTAGCAAAAGGCAGCAGGAACTGCAGCAAGTTTTAATGAAGTCTGAACGATTGTGACTTTTAATGAGCATCTTTTGAATCCGTCTCCCTTCTTTCTCAGGCGCTTTCATAACTCGCTGACAGACAACAAACGGTGGATCAGAGAGAGGAGTCACGAGTCGTATGCTAAGAACTACTCTTTAGTGTTCCCCTTTGATGAGCCGCTGGCCAGCCGAAACATGAGGAAGGATCCTTTCCACCAGGTAGGTCAGTGGTTTGCTCTCCAGTGCAGACAGTTAATCAGTGTTTCATGAGGAGTTCAAGGAAGTGACCCACATGCTTTGTCTTTGTGCTGGGAGTTAGTCACACTCCTTTCAGCTGTGGTGTGAGTCACGGATGAGTTTGAGATAAGCGCAGAAATGATAAAAGAACTACTGTATGAACAGGTAGTCTAGCAAATGGTGACAGAGAGCACAGGACTCATGCACGACTCAGGCACAGATGAAAAGTTTAAACCTTTTTATTAAAGTTAGGCAGGCAGAAGCTGGCAAGTAGGTGGGTGAAGGGGAAGAAGATACGCATGATTTTTTTTTTTTTTTTTTTTCCTTTGAGATAAACATTAAGCCTAACCTTGGCTTCCTTAAAGCTTTTTTTAGTTGGGTAATCGTCAGGGCATTTACTTACTGTGTCTGTCTTGATTTAGACAAACATGCATGCTGGTTTGTGGACCAATATCCAGTCCATGTTTTTCCCTGCATGTAACTTGACCTGTCATTTCCGATTTCTTCCCTCTGTTACCCGTCTAACTTTTGCACTTTTCTCCTTCAGTCACTCAGTTTTCTTCATTTATTCATTCAGGTTTTCGTCAGATTCACACAAGTCTGCTTCCCTTTTTTCTTCTTCTCGTAATTGTGTTGCTTTAGTTATTCTCATTAAAGTCTGCATTTTATGTGTTTCCCCTTTCTTTCTCTTTCTACACTTCTGCTACCACAACATCTGGCTGGCTAGCTGAGACAGAAATGTGCAGATAGAACAAATCTACATATAAATGATGCTGCTGAAACCCTAGCTTGTCACATTTCCATGTGTGTGAATGTCATAAAAGGGACTTAAAAGACTTGTGAGAGATATAGGCATACAAGTGTTTGTAAACTCGAGGTTTGGGACACGGGGATCTCACTTTCTTATTCCGTTGCCTTTGTTCAAACCTAGAGGCAGCTGATTCAAGCAGAAGGCAGTTAGAGGTGTAAGTTATCCCCAGCAGTTACATTTAATAATGCAACCCCTGCCAACATGAATCTAAATGCTACACTTAGTTTCAGTAGCCTGGTCTCAGATGTCTTTCAGCTTCCCCTCCCTCCTGAGCCTGGCACAAACTTTTAATGGGCCCCACTACCACACTTTATGCATTAATGATCCACTTAGACATGCTTTCCTATTCCAGAATTCATTTACATTTAACGGTTGCAATTTGTACCCCCACTCGGAAATGTAGGCATCTTTTCATGAAAGATTATTAACACAAATTCCATTAGTAACATTGCCAATTTGTCTTGTAGCTTATATCGTGTGCTTTCTCAGAGTTTGCTTCGTTTAAATATATGAGGGGGTTTTCAACATCTGGTTTTTGCTCTTCACTATGAAATAAAAATAATTTGTAATCATTATAACTTAAGTTTGCCTTATAGTCATTGGAAGATCTTGTTGTTTACTTGGATCTATGAGTATAGGTTTCTTTGTGTTGGGGAAATAGTAAAATGAAGTCAGATTGAGCAAAAAGTCAGTAAAAAGCAAAAGAATTTAAGCCTTACTTACAGTCATGGTAAAACGTACATACACCCTCTTTCAATTATAAGGTTTAAATATTATGATTTAATCTGGTCGTTAGCAGATCTTTGAATCAAGGAAATAAAACCTGAGATGAACAACAAGAAGTACCATTTTACACCATGTCATCGTCTATTTAAAAGAAAAATAATCCAAAATGCAAAAGCAGGTTGTGGAAAAAACAAAGTACACCTTACTGCTTCCATAGCAACTAAGAGGGCAAATAGCAGCCAGGTGTTGCTAATCAAATGCACTTGATTAACTGATCAAGTGTAAAGTTTTGGCAGGTCGGGAGTAGTCAGAAATGTGTTAACACAGACATCAATGATAGCGGTGAAGTGACTGTTGCTGCTTTCTGTCTGGGAAGGCTTACCGTGCTATTTTGAAGCCCATCCTTGTACAGTGAGAAAGGTTACTCAAGTGGAGCCAGTCTTCTCGGGGGTGGATGTCCCAGCAAATTCACCCCAAAGCCAGACCGTGCAACGCTCAGAGAAGCTGCATAAACCCAAGAGCTACCTCTCGCGTCTACCGTGGACTCTTCTGTATACTAAATCCACGTATAGGCAAAATTGGGTCATGCGACAGGACAATGATCCCAAGCACAGCAGCAAATCTGTAACAGGATGCGACTCAAGACGTTGCACCGAGTCAGTGCAATGACTGAAGTTTTAAAGAGTGGGCCAAAAAATTCTCTATGGCTAAATCTATTACTTCAGGTCAATAGTGATAAAGGTGGTTTGTATAAGCTTTTGCATCATGGGGTATACACATTTATTTCACACAAAACTAATGACGTGGTGTATTATATAATATAATTGAGAGAGCGTTTACTTAATTTTTTTACCATCCATGACTGTCTAGCACAACAACAAGTAATCTTTTCATGTGTAACACACCTGTGACCTTTCCTATTTAACACAAGACAAAGGTTTAATGTATTGTGGCTCGGAGGTACTTAAGGGTTGGATCAATCGGGGAAGCTATGCAAGTAATGAGACTGTCTAGCTTTAAGAGGCAATATGGGATTATTTCAGAGCACATGCAGGCCATCTCTGACACTGCTGCTCACACGTTTTCTCCACCTCGGTAGCACAGATGGTAAATATAGCCTAGTGTGGGAAGTTTTGGCAAGAGACTGCTAGATGCCTGCTAGGAGCAGAGCATAGCAGAACATACCTACCGACTGTGGGCGACTGTCAGTTTAACAAGGAGCCCTGATATATCTTTTCTAAAGACTGTTCAAGAAATAAGAAGTTTAATATTTCTGCAGCAATTTATGGAAAACTAACAGTGTACTTGCACTCTCATTGATTCCTGTGATGTTAGATTAGAGTTTTATTGTTTAGGCCAGACAATCTTTTCTCTTTTTGACAGAATGTACTGTATTATCTTTATACTGACAATGGATCAAAAGACTGGGTGTGATGGGGGGGGGGGGAGGTTTGCTTGTTGTGACTAAACCACAGAGAATTATTATCACAATACCTCTCAGCTAGAGTTTTTCCAATTCATGCTGGAGAACAGAGCTTAAAGGAAATTGTAGTTCGATCCACAGGTGTCCAGAAATACAGCATCGACTGTGTTCATGTATGTTTTCTTCTTTTGGAAATTGTCAACTGTTTGCTCCCACTTTCGCCCTCATTTAAAGTGTGAGAGTGTGTCCAAGTTTTGTGTTAGTTCATCATGTTGACCTCTAGTGAATAAATAGCAATTCTTCAAAGACAGACACGAACTGCTTTTGCTGTACTGTGCTCCGTATGTGTGGTTGTTTTCAGGTGCTCACAGAGCAGGGCTGCATGTTCCAAGAGCGGCATGGCTGGGAGAGACCTGGCTGGTTCAACAAAGAAGGACCTGCTCCTGTGAGAAACACACTTACACTGCACATATTCTGAATGCTATACATAGTCGCAGGCACACTTTTATATAATTGCCCCGGTGATATTTTTCAGAAGCCATGCTGGATAGAGGCTGTTAGAACATACTGACTGCCAATAATGGATGATGCTACCAGTGTCTGGCTCAGTTCTACATCTTGCCTTGTTTCGTGCGAAACCGTAATGATTAATTAGCTTCTAATTGTTTTTTGTGTCATATTGCACAGGTTAAAGACTATGATTATTACGGAGCTTACGATGTGAAGAGGAATGAAAAGTACAAATACGATGAACTGCTAGGTCAAGAGTACACCTTTGACTTCCCTCCACATCATGACGTGGTAAGAGACAGTACTAAGAGTAAATGGTATGTGTGGCTGAGCGTGGGTGATCGATAGTGCAGTATTACCGTGCGGTCAGATGAGTATAAACGCACTGAAGGCTTCTAAGGGGAAGTCGGTGAGTTTAATGGTGTTTAAATGGTATCGAGGGAGAACACACGCTAACTCAGCAGCTTGCAGGATTAAATTAGAGGAGAGAATGCTAACCTTGATTTTAAAATCTCTCTTCACTGCTGTAATGAATGTTGCTTTCAGGGATCTGACAATAACATGCATTCTTCTTAGAAACATCATGCTTTGCAGAGTTGGGACAGTTTGTTTTTATCCTTTTGCTATCATGTTCTTTTTGTTTTATTTTTATTTAGATTAAGAACGAGTGCCTCTCATGTAGACACAGTGTGGCTGTGTTTGACATGTCCTACTTTGGAAAGTTCTATCTCACTGGACCCGATGCCAAGAAGGCAGCTGATTGGCTGTTCACTGCTGATGTCAACAAGAAGCCAGGTCAGAGTAAAAAAAAAAAAACAAGAAAGAAAGATTGACAGAATAAAAAGGGCAGCTACGTGCATAGAGTTATGAAAAAGATGCCAACAAGCGAGGAATAGCAGCCTTCTACACAGGACTAAATACCAGTATGTAATGTGTCTGGTATGCTGTTAACAGTGGCGACAAACGTCTCTACTGCTTCATTTTCTTGTATTCTTGTCACAATCAGCAAACTGACAACCGTGTCTGAATCCTACCATTGTGCAGATATGAAAATGGAAAGCTGCGTTCTTTACATTGCTACTTTTTTGGCCCCAGAGCCTTTCCAAAGGTGAGATCAAGTTCTGAAGAAGTGAGAAGACAGATAATCCTTTTAGTTTTAAGCCTCTCTGTTACTTTCCTGTATGGATTTAAAAAATGTATGACACCGGCATCTGCTGAGGTTCGGCGCACTCGCATCTTTATAACTTGAACCCCCAAGTGTTTTTCTCTTTCTGTTTGTAGTCTTCAGACCTGATTAAAACTAGTAATAACATACTTTCTAAGAGTGCATGAGGGTCTGTTAAAGACAGCCTGTATGACTAGGTCTGTCTCTACCTCCATCTGTACATGTGTGGTCAAGTGCCACTGCATTGAAATCATTTCAGATTTGGAAAAAAGAAATACATTTCTTGTTACTTATCACAGAAAGCAAAGTCAAAACAGCTAGAAGTCTGAGCTAAAGTAAAATGAAAACCAAGGGAAAGGTTAACCCCTCTTTTTGATGAAAGAAACAATCAATCAAAACAATACTTTTGCACAGTACTCTGCTACAAAAAAGCAGAGTTTTATGAGTTAAGAGGATCAGAGCCACGATTATTGTTCCTTCAGAACAACTAAGTTGTGAACTTAGTGTCAGTACACTTGAATGTATTAAATATTCATCCCTGTTCACACATAGAGCACGCTTCCATCAGTATGTTTCCACTCAACAGCATGCTTAAAATACGTCTGCAAAGTCTGCAGCACGTATTAATTGTTTGTGTGTGTGTTGCAGGTACCACTGTGTATACCTGCATGCTGAATAAAAGAGGAAGGTCAGAGGCCGACCTGACTGTGAGCAGACTGGAGCCTGGTGTGGCCAACCTGCCCCTGGCACCAGAATCCAGCGGTGAGAAATAGTGTGTAGACGTGTGTGTTTCACAGTTACTTGCTGCACTCTTTACCTATTACTGTTATTTCATTCATCTCCCTATCTCCGCATCACTATTTGTCAGCTTAGCTGTTGTATTTTGTTTATTGGATTTAATAATGTGCTATTCTGTTTTATCTTATTTCAGACTTATTGTTATTTTTTTCTCTGTTATTTGTGGTTCTTTCGCCCAATCAGTACTGTTTATCCACATTTATTAATTATTTTTACTCTTGTCTCACTCAAGAAAAGAGAATATCATGAAAGATGTGTCTCCTTTTGACGTTACACAGCAGTAGCTTGTTTCTTTATGTTGTCATTTTGACTCCACTACATCAAAAAAAGCCTGGAAAATAACATCTGTTCAGGTATCCCTTATTTCTATTACCACAGCTGCTGATTGAAAAACCCCAGGGAGCACATGAATCACAGGAGATAAATTAATTTGTTAAGTAATTAATGTTGCGTAATGACATCTTAGGTGGGAAGCGGCAATTAAAATGCCATGAAAAAGTTGCTGCCGCTCTATTAATTATGCAAATTTCTTGACAAGTCCTGCTGAATATATCTACATAAAGTAAGTGGAAGGATTCAACAGAGTCAACTTTCAAAACATCTTAATGTAATAAACTCTGTTATCTCATCATCAGATCACCTAATGTAGCTGTCAGCTGAGATTCTTCACACTTGTGATTACAAACTGTATGCTATAGATAAAGTGGTTTCATGTGTCTTTCTCTTTCTTATACTTGACCTGATCGCCATCTGACTTTGCTCCAGGTGATGCATATTACCTGGCCATTGGAGGCGGTGTGGCAGAACACAACTGGAACCACATTAAAACAGTTCTTCAGGATCAAGGCTTTCGCTGCCAGTTGACGGACCACTCTGAGGACATGGGGATGATCAGCATCCAGGGGCCCAAAAGGTGAGGAAAGCAAGAGGGTTAGAAGTGAATGTTAACTCTGGAATGACTTATATCCAGATGAGAAATGAACAAGAGAACAATTGAAGGTGTGTATCCAACTGTTAAGAGACTATAGGGTACTGAGACCTTTGATATCAACTCTGACCTGCAAAATCCTTGTAAACCTTGTGAAGTTCAGGACACCTGGGGTACCTTGCTCAGTATGCAGTCTACTACTGCATGATACCACCTCATCGTACATTTATTGGTTAGATTATTTTTTAGGGCTTCTCAAGTTCACTCTTCTGCACCTCAGAGCTGAAAATAATAAATCCCATGAAGGTTTGCATCAGCTTCCAAGTTGAACACTAGTGATGAGTTTCAAGGATTAAGTGTTAATTCTGCTGGCTTACATAAATAATTTTCAATAGACTCTGTCAATGATGCAGTTTGTCAGAGATTTTGAGAAAACGGGTGCAGTGATTTATTGAAACATGTGCAGACACAACGGAAATCCATTATATAAGGCAAAAACAGAGTTGCACTAATGGAAAGTTCTGCAGGCTTCTTGACGGACATTCAAAGCTCTTCTTTGGATGCTGGATGATTTTTGCTCGCTTCAAGATGATCACAAGCTGCTTCAATAATGTTGAGATTTCAGATTTCAGTTCATCACTCCATAAGACCTGTTGTGACATAGCAATTATTTCTTCAGCTTCAACCATCAACATCAGCTTGATTTCTTAATCTACGGATTCAAATTTGTGCACGGTGCAAGTAAAAATCTTACTGCAGATATGGAGGGAGATCAATGTTTTCTTTATCCTTCCCACAGTTTCCCTTTGCTCAACACTCAAATAGTGAAGCTACACCACCTTTACCTATTCCTTATCTTATTCTCTGCACTCCACATCTATCTTTTTCTTCCCCTCTCACCTCCTCTCCTCCCCAGCTCACCGCCCTCTGTCTTTGTTCTTCCCTCTCACCAGCAGCAGGGTTAGTCCACTCCGTTCCCTGTGTGGGTTTTGTCGATTTTTTTTTTTCTTGAGGCTTTGCTTCTTTCTCCTGTTCTCCTAAGTTTCTTTTCTCTGTCTCTGTGGATTGTATCCACTTCTTTCTCACACACACCCCCTGTGCTCAGTGTCATCTTCACTTTTTTTTCCTAGGTTTTTCTATCCCTCTTGCTTTTATTGCTTACGTCAAACTGGAAACCACTGCGTCACTGCTAGATAGTCCAGTATGTGCTCTGTGTGTATGTGCTCTCTATGTGTGTGGTGTGTGTGTGTGTGATTTTTATATGCTCATACACACAAGACAATATCTATGATGATTACGGAGTTCATTGACTTTTCTTTAGCATCCAAAGCACATTTATTTCATGAGTGTGCATATTTTCACCCGTGTGTGTGTGTGTGTGTGTGTGTGTGTGTGTGTGTGTGTGTGTGTGTGTGTGTGTGTGTGTGTGTGTGTGTGTAATTTAGAAAAGACTGGCATCTGTGTTGCCTCTCTGCGCACATTACTGTAATCATTTTTAGCTCCTCTGTATTGTTTTTGCCACGTTTGAGAAATTCAGCATTTTGGGGGTTTTGTTTTCTTACGAAGCAAATTGATCCCTTTAGAGCATGAGGAGAGGAGCGATTGCAGCATTTATGGAAATGTGTTTGCCCGTGTTTTCCCTCCCTGAGTCGTCTCATTCAAATTCACTCAATAGGGGAGTCTTTAAACTTGCAGCCTTTCTCTCATGCAGCTTTGGCAGTGTGTTCCAGTGGGCAAAAGTAGTGCTTAACCACTCGCTTTTGCAATTATGCACCTTGTGCGCTGTATAATGGATGAAATTATGTGACGTCCTTTAATCGAGCCTTGTTTGTGTGGATGCGGATTCTCAGACGCACAGCTGAGAGCCACAGTGATGCGGCAAGTAGGAGAAACAAATTGGTAGTTGCGAGTGCCCCTTTTGCCAAATACGCAAACACACATACAAAACAGAGCAATTCACTGATTATATATAGCTAATTAGCCTTTGCTGTTGGGCTCTTAAGTTCAGTGAGAAAGGGATGGGAGGAACTGGAAAATGGCACAAAAAAAATTATTATTAGCCCCACACATGCATTGAGACCTCCACACATACATATGTTAGAAACCCTACATATTCCAGCTATATTTCTGCAGGGAATTTTAAGAGCATTCGTTTTTTGTTTTTTTTTCCGCATTTATTTCTTTTGAATTAGAGGACACCCCTCCAGTTGCATTTCTAACCCTTCCCCTGATATCTTCATCCCTGGCTTCTTGCCACAATATTACAAAAAATATCTCTTTGACGAGGCCTCACACATTGTATTCTCTACCTGCCCACTCACAAACATACAAATGTACAAGCAGCACAGTGAGCTAAACTTAGCCCCCCCCCCCCCTTTTTTTTTTTTTTTTTGTTACTGTTGACTCATTTTTTTTATGTAATATTGATTTTGTGTGTGTGTGTATGATTGTGGGAGAAGAGCTGGTACATTTTTGGATTGTTCCAGCATTATTTGTGCTGGTAAAACGTATACCAAAATATAAAAATAAATACATAAAAAATGTCAACAATAATTGTGTTTCTGCACTCTGGTTGCACAAATACAGAAAATGTGTTGAATGACTGCCAGAGTTTCTTCTTCTTCTTATTGGTGTTTTTTTCCCTTTTTTGCAGCCGGGAGGTATTACAGGAGGTTTTAGACACAGACCTGAGCAACGAAGCTTTCCCCTTCTCCTCACACAAAGTTGTTATTGCAGCAGGACATCAGGTGACAGCACTCACACACCCGTTACATGCACACACACATGTACACGATGGATGCTCTACATTTCTCTGCTTCAAAATAACCCTGTCTGTCTTAGTTAAATGAAGAATGCAGTTAATTAAAAATGCCACTATGCAAATTGCATGCTGTTGAGTGAAACGGTATTTTCTTTTCTTTTTTTATTTAAAAGGTTCAGTCATCAAAGATTGTACACTGTGTGTAGGAGGAACAGATGGTGTGTCTCAAGGCGTCCTTGTGACTTCCTTGCATGTCGAGTCTGTCCAAAATTTATGTATTTTTTTTCACATTCTACCTTTTCTTCCTCCGTCCCTGAGGTCTACTGACTCAAAACAAAGTTTATAAGGCCGTGGCTTAGAAGTAGGGCTGAACGATATATCGCATTTGCGATAATATCGCGACATGATCAAGTGCAATTTTCTAACCGCAAAGGCTGCGATTATACTGCGATTATATTATACAATTCATGGGCTGCATCCTCCTGAGGCCGCATTTGTAGACCGATTACGTCACAGCGACGCGCCGAAGGCTGTCCAAATTACTACCATATCCCAGAATTCATAGCGCGGCCCAGCCAAACTCCAGTTTCCAGCAATGGCGGCCGCTACTAAGTTTTAAAATTACTCATACTAATCTTTCTGGGTCACAAAATAAACTTTTAACATATTTTCAGGCGAGAAAGTAGTTGTGTAAACATCAAATATCTGCTTGGTTTATCAAGATATCCCATATTTGCAAAAGTGCTTCGACGTTTTCAGAGGCGTCTGCTACCCACCAGCTCGACAGCTAGCCGGGAGCTCGAGGGTTACTGATGCGGCCGAGAACGGCACAACTCCCGGCACATCATTTTCAGATCACCGCGGAGTTTCGCTGCTCGGGTTAAACGTGATATATAAGTCACTTAGACAACCTAAAAATGTTATTGTTGGGCTTTTTTCAGTGTTTTGTTTGTTCGTGAGTAAATCGGTTTGGCTGAGATTAAAGTTATTAGATTAGATAAAATAAAACTTTATTAATCCCCCGGGTGGGTTCCTCCTTGGTTTTCACACAGCTGACTAAACGTCAAACAGAAAACTTATTAAACAGAAGTATGAGACAGTCGAGAATTTACACCAGTGTCTGGTTATATTTTAGATAGCAAGAAGCAGACGGCCGAGTTTATTAAACTCCACCGAGACAGCGGTGACGCTAATCAGAACTAGCCTTCTGATTAGCTAATCAGAAGGCTAGACCGTCCAATTTCACGCCTTTAAACTTTAAAGGCGTGTTTGTGTGTGTGTTTATACAATTGCTATTATGTTTGCACTTTATGTGTAATGTTACTGACTGCAGAGATCAGTAAGATGTGTGTATTTTTTATTTATTAGTTTTATTTATTTCATATTATTTTTTAATTGAATGACTGTCTAGTAGTTCACAGATGTCGAAAAACTGAGTGTGGTAAAGCCACTGATTTTTTTTATGTATATTTCTGCAATCTGCACATTGTACTGACTTTCATTTTAATGTTTACACCAGGGTTCCTTGTCAGCACTTTATGCTCAGATGTTTGTAAGCTAAAAATAAACTATTGTGTATGTTCAAATATACTGTTGTGATTGAAGAAGTTAAATAAAAATGTCAGTCATCAATTCATGCATCACCTCATGTCATCATAACAGAGGTCTGTCTTCCAGGAAAGAACAGTTTAAAATTAATGTAATATAGTATTGGCCATATTATATGATGTATTGCTTGTCTTTGTTTAATAATACAGAAGACAAATACCTTAAAAAATAATCGCATATCGCATCGCAATCGCAATATTGGGGCAAAAAATCGCAATTAGATTATTTTCCATAATCGTTCAGCCCTACTTAGAAGGACATGGGAAACTCTTTGTATTCATACCATGGTACAAATAAAAGACCAATCGCGATTTTTAAAACATTTGGTTGGTATCTTAAGGGAGGGATGGAGGTGCAGTTGCTATAAAGGAAAGGGAAAAGGAGCAAAAATGATGCTCATGTACTCATTTTTAGCTGTCTTTTTATAAATTTTTCAAGAGGTGATGCAGTTAAGTGTGATCAGCCTCTGCCTTTGACCTCCACAGACTTCCTGCCCTCAAAAAAAAGAAAAAAGAAAAAGAGCATGTTGTACCAACACATGCAGCGACACATATGTCCACACACATACTCGCTCTCTTAGTTGGTCTTGCATGAATTATGCAGCGCTCTGGTGGTTGCAGTCAGCATCTTCTCACAGCTCTGCAGGAGTGTTTGTGTTGCTTGTGTGCAAGTGTGCCACTTGTGCTGTCTTCCAGCTGGTTTCTGGCCTTGTCTGGGTGACATTTTAATGGCTGCACTGCTGTGAGACCAGAACCCTCTGCTCCCCTCATAGCTCATTAGACTCTCTCGCTCTTTCTCTGTCTCTCGCTCTCTCCTAATAGCAAATGTGCAGCGGGATGGAGGGAGATACAAATTTATGTGTAGATGCAGTCTTGTACATATGTCAGCCTTTTAGCTATCTGTCTTTGATTTTTTCCAGGTAAATGTATAATTGCTGGTCACTCATGTGCTTCAGGGTGTATTTTGAATATATGCAGGCATACATGTACCTTCCCCAGAGCTTCATGCGTACATATGGGACTCAGGGTGATCCCTACATGGCCAGATGGCCTGGCTGTCACTACACCTACTGGGGAAACTGTTGTTTTCTCTCCACGTTTTTTTTTTTTTTTATTTGCTCTCTCTCATATTTTTTTTAAATTTTTTTTTTTTAGATGTGATCTTTCCATCTCCTTTTCTCTCACCTGAATTTGATGTGATTTCATTTTAAAGAGCAATATGGGATTTGTCACCTGTGTGTTCTCATATTGTTTCATTGTAACATTGTACACTCACTCGCCACCTTGTTAGTTACATCTGTTCAACTGGTCATTGCTGAAAATATCTAATCAGTCAGTCATGTGGTAGCAAATCGACACATTTAGGTATGCTGTTGACCTGCAAAACAAGCGCGTCCATGCTCACAGGTGTACACACGGGTGATCACACCCACAAACTACACCCTTTTTGGCTCCTACCTCAAAGCACACTGTGTTCTGTTGATCTTATGTGCTGCACAATAATGTTTAATATTTAGTATTTACTGTCATATTCCCATATATCATTGTGATGCTGTTTATTCTATTACTCTTGTTCTCTTCTGCTTGTTTTCTTTTTTCTTTCTCAGCAGGTGATTGATATATGCTTTTTTTTTTGCTTTTTTTCTTCTTTTTTTCTTTTTCTGCTCATTCTGTTGGTTTTTGGTTTTTGCCCTTCTCCCCCGTCCCTCTTCTCAGCTGTTTTTCTTTCCCTCTTTCTTTCTCCCCTTCTTTCCCCCAGTCAAGTCTGTCCCATGTTCAGTAAGTGAAAATAAAATAAACAATAAAAGGTGAATCAAATGGACCATTATGGCAAGGCTGGGATGGTCAATTTGGTAAAGTAAATCCGTTGGGCATCTTTCTTTGCCTTTAGACAACAATTCTGATGGCAAAAGAGCCAAACGGGACAGGCAAAAAAAAGCAAAAAAAAAAGCATCGGAATGAGGAAGACAGATGATTTATGTGACTTTGAGAACTGAAGATCTACTGTACTGGGATTTTCCCCAGAGAACCATCTCTAGGGATTGATCTTAAAAAGAGAAAATAACCAGTATGTCTGAGCAAAAATGGCTTGTTGATGCTTTGCTCGAGGCCAGGAGAATGGTCATACTGCTCTGGGCAGATGGGAAGGCAACCACTTGTTACATTCGAGGTAGGCCGAAGATCATCTCAGAGTGCCGAACATTGAGGTAGATGGATCTGCAGCAGCAGAGGACCATTGTACAGGTGGCACTCGTGTCAGCAGAGAACAAGAAACTGAGCCTACAATTTGCGTTAGCGCTCCAAAATTAGACAATAGAAGTTTGGAAAATCATTATCTGGTCTCAGTCTGAATGTCTGCTGTGAAATTTAGATGGGGCCAGAATTTAGAGTAAACAAAATGAAAACATAGATCCATCCTGCCTTGTATCAACAGCTTGAGGCTGGTGGTGTTATAATAGGGGTGGGGGCATTTTTTTTGTTGACACATTTAGGCTTCTTAGCACCAACTGAGCTTTGTTTAAACACAACAGCCTACCTGAGTATTGTTGCTGACCATGGCAATATGGAGACATATTGCCACTGAACAATATGTTCCCATATTGAACAAGCTTCTGGTTGTTCAGTGGAACAACCAGAAGCTTTCCTACACAGCCAGGCTCCACCATCAGCTAGCAGGTCCAGCCAGCAGGCCACAACCAGGCTCTACCACAGGTCTATCAGGTCTATCTGTCAGTCAGCATGTTATCCTCAGTAGTCTTTTTTTCCTTTGTTTTTATTGACAGCTTTTTTGTCTACATGATGTCTGTGGAGCAAGAAAAACCATACTTCTTACTCCTCTCAAAGGGAACAAGGTGGGATTTTACATCTTTTAAGCTTCTCAAACGTGATCATCAGCAGAGATCTCATTTTAACTGATTTATTCCATATCACTGGTTTATTTCCCAATTCTCTCACCCCCCAAAGAGATTGGGCACTAAGAGAAATCAGTCTGTAATCCTACAAAAAAAAATCTGTGAAAAGAAAATGTTTTATTGTTCTTCTGCTTCTTTTATCTGGAAATGTGCAACCTAATCCCGGTCCAGATTGCAAATGCTTAAGTACTCCTTGTGATTTTAAAACTCGAACAGGTCTTGGTATCACTCATTTACATGTCAGAAGTCTTCTTCCCAAACTTGATTTTGTGAAAGTTTGGATGAAAGAGTTAGATACCAATATTCTTATAGTATCAGAAACCTGGCTTACAAAATCGATTACTGACAAAGACATTGCAATAACAGGCTATAATCTTTTCCGTTGCGACCACCTCAGAAAGGGTGGCTGTCAAGAGATTTATTTTAAAAGACACTTCTTCAGCTGAGAGTCTAAGAGTGAAGACACACACACGCTGCAGATTTTACTTGCAAGGGTGGTCACAGAGCGCTCACACGAGAGTGGGGGGCCCTGTGATCAGCGCTCTGTTCTTGCACTTGTCTTTATTTATTTTATTTTAGTTTATTTGTGTGTGTGTGTGTGTGTGTGTGTGTGTGTGTGTGTGTGTGTGTGTGTGTGTGTGTGTGTGTGTGGTCAGTCAGAACTGGGGAAGATTCAGATAGAAATATCAGAACACGTTTTATAAAGAACAATCAGTTCTGCATGAAGAAAGGTCATCATGCAGTATTCTATCACACGTAAACTTATATCATTAAAAGCTTATACTGACTACTAAATACAATTTTCCATTGACAGTGGCGGTGTTGCAATTTATGTAAAAAACAAATTCCATGTTACTGTCTCTCCCTTTGCTGAAAGGAGGTGATCCTTCAGATGTTACTACAGGCCCATATCTAAATTGTGTGTTCTAGCAAAAGTTCTAGAAAAGTTCATTAGTGAACAACTGAAAGACTTTTTGGACAAAAATTCCTTTCTTTCCCAACATCAGTCAGGATTGAGAAAACAACACAGCACAATAACTGCTGCTATTAAAGTGGTTAATGACATCGTTAATTTAATGGACTGCAAAAAATACTGTGCTGCTCTTTTTCTTGACTTGTCAAAGGCTTTTGATACAGTTGACCATGCTATTTTATTAAATAGACTAAACAATATTGGTCTATCTGTAAATGCTGTAAGTTGGTTTTCAAATTACTTGTCAGCAAGAAAACTGTGTGTCCGTGCTGCTGGGTCTTCTTCCTCTTTTCTCCCAGTATCCAAAGGAGTTCCACAGGGCTCCATATTAGGGCCATTGCTATTTTCTCTTTACATAAACAACCTTTGTGATAATTTGTCAAATGCAGCATTTCATCTTTATGCAGATGATACAATTATTTATTGTTCATCCCCTTCAGTAGCACAAACCTTGCATTTTCTGCAGTCTGCCTTTGATATAGTTCAGTCCCATTTAACTCAACTTAAGTTGGTGTTAAATCCAGATAAATCCAAGTTCATGTTATTCTCAAATGGCAAGGAGTTGTTAGCTACGTCTCCTAAGATTAAAACAATTCAAGGAACTGAAATTGAAATGGTCACACCTTACAAATATCTAGGGATCATTATAGATCAGAATTTGTCATTTAAAACTCACATCCAAAGGCTTGTGTCGAAGTTAAAACTAAAACTAGGTTACTTTTTTAGAAATCAATCCTGTTTCTCCCTCCAAGTGAGAAAACACTTGATTCATAGAACTTTTTTACCTTTATTGGATTATGGTGACCTGCTTTTTATGAATGCACCTGCCCACTACCTAAAGAGGTTGGATACTGTGTACCATTGTGCTTTACATTTTATTACTGGCTATGGAAATCGTGTACATCATTGTT
Organism: Rhamphochromis longiceps; assembly: GCF_057381845.1. Taxonomy (NCBI): domain Eukaryota; kingdom Metazoa; phylum Chordata; class Actinopteri; order Cichliformes; family Cichlidae; genus Rhamphochromis; species Rhamphochromis longiceps. Next base: position 41,804,994 of record NC_140563.1, read on the forward strand.
CTTTGTATGCTGCTGCTAAATGTCTATCTTTGCATATTCGCAGACTCTCCCATTGGTTGATCTTTATCTCTCGTTGGGCTGGTTCCATCTTATTTATGTGTTTATATGTGTAAAAACCACAACCAGTACAGCCTTTGTTCCCATAATACCATACAATTGATTATCCCAAAAATCTGAACAGAATTGGGGGGAAAGGCTTTTAAATACGCTGCCCCTGCTTCCTGGAATAATCTGCAGAAGGAACTGAAATTATCAGAATTGGTTACCTTAAAGGAACGAGAGAATAACTCTTTTACTCAATGTGATTGTTTTTAATGTACTCTTAATTTGATCTGTTATTGTATATTTTACACATGTTGGTATGGGATATTGTATTTGTTTTAAATGTTATATATTTATGTGGTATGTGTATTTTAACTTTTGTTGCCATGATGCCAGGTCTCTCTTGAAAATGAGATTTTTAATCTCAATGAGATTTTTTACCTGGATAAATAAAGGACTAATAAAAAATAAATAAATCCCATTATGACCACTGTGCACCCATCTTCTGAAGGCTACTTCCAGCATGTATCGCATCATGTCACAAAACTTAAATCATCTCAAACCAGGGTGTTGAACATGACAATGACTAATGACTATACTCATGGTCAGATCTCAATCCAACAAAGCACCTTTGGGTTGAATCAGGAGATTCACATCATGGATTTGTAGCCAAAAAAATCTACAGCAGCTGTGTGATGCTGTCATGTCACTACGGACCAAAATCTCTGAGGAATGTTTTCAGTGCTTTGTTGAATCTGATACAAATTAAGGCAGCAGAGTCAGTCTTGTTATGATTAAGTGGCATATTCTGGATTTTTAAAGCTTTTACTGATAATGCAACTTGATTTCAGATCTTTACATGTATTGCTTGTTTTGTTTTGTTTTTCCTCCCTGATGGTTAACGTTGTAATGAAGACACATTGCCATACTTAATTATAATATATAACATGTACATGTACTGGGACTTCTTGTTACATTACTGACACATTATATATATATTATTGTAGTGAAAAGGGAACTGAAGGAAGAACTTTTTATTTTCATCTCATACAACTTAAAAAAAAAAGTTAAGATGGACTGTTTATCAAAGATAGACATTGCCTGGTAAATGTGACATCATCTCAGAAAACACTGCCGGGGTTAGCACAGATACCTGCTATATGTAAAATGATACATTTCATTTTTCAAATGCTGAGGTTGGCGTTAAAACAGCAGTGCTAATAATAATAATGCAGACTTTTAGCCTGCAGTTTTTCAGTGCTTCAAGCCCAAAGCTATCTACATGGTTTAATCTTATTTCACTCCCAGTTAAAAATGAAAATGGCTGTCACTGTTGTAGTAAACTGCATAAAATATTAGATTATTATAACCACTACATGGCCATTCTGCTGGCTGACATTTTTGCTTTATTAATTTCACACAGTTTTCTGTAAGGGTGTGAGGGCGCTTTAGCTTACATAATACCATAGAAGAAGAAACAGAAGGAGAAGATTTGTGTGCAGATTTTCACTTTGCAAAAATGAAATGACAGGATACACAGTCTGTACTCGCAGTCTTCATCAGTTGTCAGAAGGTAAACAGATTGCAGTTGCTTCTCCTGAGCCGTTCGCTGGAGTTTTTTCTCCTCTTCCCTTTTCTGCATTTTTTGCTGTGAAGATGATGAACGTTAACACGATCTTTATTGAAAAAGACAAACTATAAAGAATGACACACAGATTGCAAAATGCTTTCCATTTTCCTTTTGATTCATAGCAACGTCTTTCATGCCTTCAGTATGATTGTATTTTCCCTCCTGTCCTTTCTTGTGCACCTTGTATCTTCGTACATCTGTCCTGATTTTTCTCTTCTGTTTTCTGGCTTTCTGTGAAGCTGCTTTTGGTATTAAAATGAATTCCATGTAAATTTGGGCCTCAAGGATGAAGTGTGTTTGTGCATGAATGAGCACAAAAAGAGTATGGCAGCTCGGTCCTCTTTGTGCATCTCTCCATCTTCTAAGCCTCTTCTCTGACCCCTCTCTCATCACAGGTGCGAGCTATGCGCCTGTCATTTGTCGGAGAGCTCGGCTGGGAGCTGCATATTCCCAAAGATTCCTGCCTTCCAGTCTACCGTGCTGTCATGGCTGCTGGTGCAAAGCACGGCATCATCAACTCAGGCTACAGAGCCATCGACTCGCTCAGCATAGAGAAAGGTAACTTGTATTTAAAGGTCATAAATCTATAACTATAATATCCAATCTAGCTCAGGTAGGATTTAACTAGTAAACAAAACAACTGAGTCTACATTTCTTTTAATAATCATCCAGCATGGAACTCAGCCAAAGTTTACTTTTAATAATATTGTACCAAATATGCAGGAAACATGGCTTTTACTCTAATCTTTTGTGTTTCTTGTTTTTAAGGGTACAGGCATTGGCACGCCGACCTGCGCCCTGATGACACACCACTGGAGGCGGGGCTAGCCTTCACCTGCAAGCTGAAGAGTTCAGTCCCTTTCCAGGGTCGTGATATGTTAGAGAAACAGAAGAAGGAGGGACTGAAGAGGCGCATCGTCTGCTTCACCACTGATGAGTCAGTAGAGCTTCTGTCGTGACATGATATTTTAATCATCAGAAAGAAATTAAGAAAATTAATTAAGGGGGGGGGCATTTATAGATGTAATTTAAATATTTTCAGCAGCACAGCAACATCCATGTTATTCCCAGGCAACAGGATCATTATATTTAAAGATGGTGCAGTGAATAAATGTAACATTGATTTGAAAAATCAAATAAAATCAAATATATGTTTTATTCCAGAGCGAAAGATGGGAACAGGTGAAGCAGTTTATAAATGTTATCTTTAGATATATTATGTTTAAGTAGTTCTGACTATTAATATTTAAGATTCATAACCTTATTTTATGAAGTAAATAATACACCAAAAAAAATACAAATCTTTTCATTTTCTGAGACCTGAGACTGTATTTATACACCAAACAACCACATTATTAAAACCACTGACAGGTGAGATGAATAACAGTGATTATCTCGTTACAGTGGCAGTTGTCAAGGAAATGAGGTATTTTAGGTTGCAAGTGAACAGTCGGTTATTAAAGTTGATGTGCTGGAAGCGGGAAACTCTGACCGACTGACAGCAGTCAGTTGTGATGGCGGGGTCTGAGTTTCTCAGAAAGGTCTTGTGGGCTGTTACTGGTATGCACTGGTTAATATTTATCAAAAGTGGTCCAAAACAAACAAATCCAGTGAAACGGCAACAGGGTTGTATTGTTGAAAACTTGACACTGCCTCCAGTCTTTCATTGTCAAATGTCAAAATCTTTGCAACATTGTTTTGAGATAAAGCTGTTATCATTATCTGCATCTCTTACTCTGTGGCTTTTAGGAAAGTCCCGATGTTTGGTCTGGAGGCTATTTACCGCAATGGTGTTCCTGTTGGTCACCTCCGACGTGCCGACTATGGCTTTTATATCGACAAAACTATTGGTTATGGATACATCCGCAATCCAGATGGAGGAGTGGTAAGTGCCTTAAAAGCACCAACACACTGCACACTTATTCTGACCACATTCTCTCCCGTTTTCCAGTGTTTGTGTTAAAATATGAAAATGGCAGAGATCTGCGCTGTTGTGAAAAAAATGTGTCGAGTTTACTAAATCCTTGAAAGTAAAGTGCAGAAAACTAAAATGATCACACGAGCCGTTGTCATAACTGAATATCAGACAGATTAGATTAGTAGCTAAGGTTGCGTGCAGCAGTTGACTTCTGTGATTTTAATATCTGCTTAGATATGTGTCATATGTCCCTGCATGTATTTCTGCATTTAAATTCTTCTCAAGGTTTTTCTTTGATTAGTAATAAACAAGTAGTATGCACGCGTATGGTTAGCGTGAGGCTCCAGGACATGGAGCATGTGTCTGTCAGCGAATGAATTCGAGACACGGTGACAGATTAGTGGGAGAGTCGGGGAGTCAGTCAGTGAAAATTAGCACTTGGTGTTACGAGCGAGCTGACACTGAGTCATGAGGGAATTGATAGCTTCCTGTGCTTTAAAACTCCTGCAGTCACATTGTCCGTTCTGGAATAATCTGCCTGCTCGGAGCAGTATTTTATACAACCAACAAGTAATGGTGTTCCTCCTCTATGACTTGTCAGATTTTTGTGATACTTGCACACAAGCATTTACAACCAAACTGTGCTCAGGGTCAGGGTTTTATTTGTCATCTTACGGACTATATACAGAACCATCCATCACAAATCGCACAGTCACAAATGGCATTTGTATGCAATTTGTGAATTGTGATGGATCGTGAGCCTGATGAGCTGCTCCGTCATTCTGGTTTACAAAGTACGTGGATTCTTGCTCATCTCTTTTTGCTCCCTTGTCATTTTCATCTTTAATGTGTCCTTGTTTGACACATTTGAAATTCTCCTCCCCATACTTGCTTATCGTTCTGTCTTTTTTGTGTTTTATGACTTATCATTTTCTCTCACCGTCTCTTTCTTCATCAGGTTAGCGCTAACTTCATAAAGAGTGGTGAGTTTACCCTGGAGAGGATGGGAGTAGTATACAAGGCCAAAGCACACCTCAAATCTCCTTTTGACCCTGAGAATAAGCGTGTCAAGGGCATCTATGATTGAGATCAGACCACACATGTAAAAACTGACGAAAAACACACCAGCTACAGAACGGCACCAGAGGTGGAGGGATTTACAACCTTTTGTACGAGCAGCTGTTTTTGTCTTCTGTCAAATACAAGTTCATCTCAAATGTTGTTAATTTTGTTCTGATTTGATGGGACTCATGTGCATATGATCGATTTTATGCTCATTTGTAAAATGTTGCATGTTGAAAGCTGGTGAAAAATGTGCATCAGTAAAAATCAGATATGACTGGATTGTTAAGGGTGCTTCTGTTTCTTGTCTCCACGTTTTTATATCCACTCTGAGAGTAATAGCACACTGTTTGAATCGTCATGCAAGTACTAATACCATGAAAACGTTCAAGGGATACACTGATCGTATTATCTCTAAGAGTCGAGGGATTTGTGGTCCAGATTGCCTTCATCTTTCCAGGGTTTAACTTAAGAACTTTAATAACGGATGATGTATTTCAAACCGTTTTTCTTTTTTTTTTTAATAATAACTAAAACATCTGTTGGTTGTTTATGTCAAAGGATCAACAGCCAGAAATAGTAAAGACAATTAACTCTTAATCTGCAACTAACCCTGTTAGTAGAGTTTTCAGTGCAACTCTTTGGATAGAACTTGGGTGTGTGTGTGTGTGTGTGTGTGTGTAACAGTACAAACAGCTGATACAACAGATATTTGGATGTTTTTATCCAAAGTAAATATCAATAAATATACTTCTCAGTTTTTGGGAAGGTCCTTTGAAAAAGCTAATCAGGCTGAAGAGAAAGCTATCCTTTATTAGAAGTACTTTGATATTAATGGCGGTGTTAATTTGACCTTTTACTTGGTTATACTAATACTCTGTAATGGGGAGTAAAATTATTCTCATAACAATACAGACATTTACAGAGAATACAATAACTGTTTGTGCTGATAATGATGACAAAATCCAGAGGCTTTTTTTTTTTTTTTTGTTCTCTAAATCTGAAGCAGTCATCCTGGGAGAGAAAGGAAGGCAAAAAAAGAAACACCCAAAGGCACGACGTACCAGGGAAACAAGACACTAATGAAGTAGAATAACAGAAGACAGCAGTTTTCAGAAAACACTTTTGGGAAAAGATCTCCTTTGTCTTCTGATCCGTCCCCTCATGGTCATGGCATTATGTGTTAATGTACCGCCTTTTGTTCTTTAACAGATAGAAGTTTGCTAAATAAGGCGAGCAGTTAATTTATGCATAGGTAAACCTCTCATTTTATCTTTGCTATAATTCCTAAATATTTAAATTTGAAACTAATAGTAACGCAAGACATGACTTTATAGATGTCATGCTGGGAAAAATTAAGTTGTTGATGAATACCTTGACTTATATTGATTTTTTTTTTTTTTTTTTAAAAAGACTAAATGCTCTTAATGTACAGAGAATCTTATCTTTAATGTAGGTGCTGTTTTTTTAGTTATAATTATTCTTAGTGTTTACACAAGCATCTAAATCTGGTTTGACACTCATAAGACAATGTTTTGTTTACTCTAACTTACACGAATACACTTGGAGTCCAGCACACACACTGTGAACAGCTCAGAAAAAGGTGTCTAAATAATGGAAGGCATTTGTATGTGTGTTTCCTGCTTCTCCCGCCGATGTTTGTTGAAACCAGTTCAGCACGAAATGTTTACTAATGTGGAATGATTCATCGATTCTGCTCACAAGGCCATTAATCATTGCAATGGTTGTTCTCAGGAGCAGTCTAGGTTAATAACGAGATTTATGTGGGAAATTTGAAACATGCTGATAAAACACTGCAGCTCTTTTATCACATTGTAGGTAGAGTTTCTGTTTCTTTTGTTTGTTTTTTAGCTTCTTCCTGTAATATGATTAAACACTGAAAACCTCTCGATGGAAAACTGGCTTGTTGTTAAAATTTATCTTGTTATTGGATGTTTGGATGTACATTTGGACTGTGCGTTTATTATTAATGCTTAGAGAGGAAAAACTTGACCAGTTTAAAATGAATAAAAAATGAGAGGTGGAAAGATGTGGCGGCCAGTCAAATTATAAAGCAGATGTTAACCCTCATTCATTTCTTCTGTCCAAAGCGATTTGTGTATTAATAAATGTCTATTTAACATTCAACACTTTGTGACATTCATTATTCATCCATCCATTTACTTTAACTAAGGAAAGGATAAAAATGTGTTTATTTTTAATTATTATTTAATTTCTTGCCTTTGAATAACACTCAAGTCACTTATTATGCTGTGTTTAGTACAGATTGTAATTATTTACCAAATGACATCATGTTTCCAGCCCAAATGTTTTGAGTTGGTCAACAGGATCACAGGGAACAAACATGCAGATATGTTATGTCTCTGCACAAACGTAACATGTCTGTTGATAACAGCTACAAAAAAAACTGCCAGCATTATTTTAATTTAGTTTGATACCTGCCATTCCCAATTTGTAGAGTTTTAAATGGTTTCAATGGGGGGAAAAAATGTGATTGTTACTAACAGAATTTATATGTACTAACGATAACACAGACTGCAGGAATTTATATAAGTATATAGTTACAGCAAGTAGATAACAAACACATAAAAACCAAGGCAAACTGAATAAAATTGTGGGAACTTGTTTGGGTTTCCACTCTTGAGGTCTCCCTTTTCCTCGGGCTGAAACATCCTGCGAACCCCCTGCTGCTCATATTGAAGGTGTAAGGCATCAGTTGGTGCGAAGCGTGCCTCGCTTACAGGTGTACTGAGGTTTTTCAAGGACGGAGGTCACCGCTGGTATGGGCTGTTTGTCCCAGTCACCCTGGAAACACACGTGATATGTTCTTAAAATCAAATGTATTATTTAGTTCTCGGTGCTTTAAAATAATAGCCAGACGGTTTAGACAGATTTTATTGAAGTATTAACATTGCCGCCACTGTCACACATTCCTCAAATTCACAAAATTATGAAACGCACATGAAGCTTTGGGACATAGCTTTAAGACTGAAAATGCTAAATACTGTTAAGCTAAACCAGGGGTAGGCAACTCCAGGCCTCGAGGGCCAGTGTCCTGGAGGTTTTAGATGTGTCCATGATCCATCACAGCTGATTTAAATGGAGAAATTACCTCTTCAACATGTCTTGCAGTTCTCCAGAGGCCTGGTAATGAACTAATCATTTGATTCAGGTGTGTTGACCCAGGGTGAGATCTAAAACCTGCAGGACGCCGGCCCTCGAGGCCTAGAGTTCTACACCTGTGATTTACAGGAAACACTGTGACTATGTACTACTACTTTTCAGAAAAAGAAGCTGGTGTGACTCTGATACATTTAAATATGTTCAGTGGCCTTTAACTACATCTTGCTATTATCGGGTCACAAGAGAAGGCCATGGTCAGCAGAAATACTCAGATAGGCTGTTGCATTTAAATGATGCCCAGTTGGTACAAAAGGGCCCAAAGTGTGCCAAGAAAACATCCCCTACACCATTAGACTACTACCAGCCTGAACCACTGATACAAGGCAGAATGGATCCATGTTTTCATGTTTGTATCAGCAGAAATTGAGACCTGTCAGGCCAAGCAACATGTTTCCAATCTTCTTTTGTCCACTTATGGTGAGCCTGAATGAACTGCAGCCTCAATTTTGTGCTTTACAGTAGCTCGCCTGTTTCAAGATTCAGTGTGCCGTGTGTTCAGAGATGCTCTTTTGCATGTCTTTTTTTGTAAGTGTTTAACAAGTGGTCATCTCAGCCATACAATTTTCTGTAAACCTTAGTGATGGTTGTGTTGGAAAATCCCAGTAGGTTGGCAGTTCCTGAAATACTCAGACCAGCAACAAGTATGCCAAGTTTAAAGAGTAATTTGTGTTCTGTATGCAATGCCTTGCACAGTGCTTAAAGCAGGTGCTGTTGAGCTTTGGTTTTTCTTTGTTGAGCTTCACATGTTTGATTCATGTTTTGTTAAAAACAAAACTTGGATATTTTGCATGAGCTCATCCCTAAATTGGCTCCACTGCTCATTATCTCTTGCAAAGTTTTCAAGTGCCAAACAACATCTGCTGTATGTACTCTGCCATACAGAGTGCTGGCAGCTCAAATACTAAAACCGTGAGCCTGACTATAAGTGCAATTGTTGAATTACTGGGTTAATTTCACTCATTACGGATTCCCCGAAAAAAAAAAAAAAAAAAAAAAAAAAAAAATATATATATATATATATATATATATATATATATATATTTGCAGTTTTGGCACCATTACTGAAATATGCCAGATAAAAAGGTGTCAAACTAGTTAAAGAAGAGATGTACAGATATACCTTATTTCTAGAGAGACAGAATTGATAATACTTCCGTATTTTAAATCATAAGATTAGATAGAAAAATGCTGCTGGTGCCATTTTTCCAAAGTTGCTAACCACAGTATATTCGCTGACGGGGCTACTGACTACTGCTATGAGAATACACAATATAATTTGAGAACATCAGATGTAGAGCGTCTGTGTTATCGACACATTTTTTTCTGGATCACAGGCAAGTGACTTTCATTACTAGAGCACAAGCTTTTCATTTTGATGTAAAAGTTTTGCGGATGCTCCTGACAAAATGTGGGGATTTTTCAGGTAAAAAAAATCAATCAACAGCTTTGGCCTTAATGGATTAACTAAACAAATCCTCACAGCAGACAGATTTTCTGTACATTTAGCTGATTCAGAACTGTAGCTGTGTACCTTGTGGGTTTCTTTCATAAGCAGTCCTGATTTTAATCTGGATTTTTATGTGACGTATTTGGCCTGAATTTTAAATTGTGTGCTGTTTCCAAACCTAGATCACCTAAAATCCGTTTATCCTTTACTTGTCTTAGTCATGCTCTGTTCGTGTATCCACCGAAACGCTGCAGTATGGTATATGTAACTGCTTTTCACTAACTGCACAAGTTAAGTTAAACTTAAAGACTAAAGCAAAATTTCTGACAGAAAACCTTGATCGAGGCTTCTTCGCAGTTTGTAATTGATTTATTCTCTCTGATCCAAACAGCTTGTGTGCATCTGAGTTGATTTTACAAGTTAACAAGCTGTCTGTTCAGCTGCTCTGACTCACTGTCCCACTGATGTCTTCTTTTGAACTGGCCTAATTGGTGGCTTGGCAGTCTATTGTAGCGGGTGTATGTGTGTGTGACTGGGGACTTACAGGAAAAAGGCGTGCAGTCGACTGATTGCAGTGCATCGAGATGGGGGCTGTGTTATAAAGCGAGTCCAGCACTTCTCCGGTGAATTCATCCCACTCTAGTTGAGAAAACTGCTCCGTCACACTAACCTCACCACACACACACTGGTCATTTCCGTGGAACCTGCAGGGAAGGAGGGTAGGATGGAGAGGGGGAAGAGAGATTTGAAGGAAAGTCAATAAAAGAAGGAGGCAGAGTGAGATTGAGAAAGGATTAGGAATCTGAGTTATCAGGACACAGTTTTACTTTTGGACAATGTAATCACCACGCGTCCCCAGGAGGAGATGAGCTGAGAACAAAAATGGCTTAGTCACATGTGAGAGGAAGAGGGAAAGGAGAAAGAGTAGCTAATCGTTTTAGGGAGCGGGAAATGTTGTGTGCCTGCACTACCTGTTAATGAAGTTAAAATATTTCTGCAGGTATCCTTGGTCAACGTGGCTCTTGCAGAGCTCCAGCTGGGTACGGGGGTAGTAGTGAATGTAGTTGACACACATTTCCTCCATGATGCCAAAACCACCCTGAGGAGACAAAGATATTTCAGACAGTGAAAATATAGTACACAGAGCAGATACAGGGTTGCCAAGACAGCGAGAACAAAAGAAATATGTTGAGTTTTGAAGGAGAAAGATGGAAGGAGATTAAAGAAGCTGCTCGTGGTTATCCTTCTGTTATTCACAATGATCAGGGTGAAATCCAGCAACAAGAAAAGAGTTTTTATATATTCAGAGTGCGCTGCTCACCACTGTAGGCTTGCTCCTATCTTCTGTGTTATAAGTACACTTTGTTATAAGTACGTCACCCTGTGGGATTAAGCACAGATATGAAGACATTCCACCACATTTTATATTTAGCAAACAACACTGATGATACTTTAAGATTACTGCCAGAAAATCCATGCAGTGTCCAGTCAGAGGTCTGCTGCTGCTATTCCCAAGAGATGGGCCAAGCTGCCTCTTCCTGTTGGACTTCTGTTTAAACGCTTTCTACAGTAGTAAGCTACTCTAATTAAAAACTTCATAGGCGAAGGGGAAATCATATCTACAGGGCTCTAGCATTAAAAAAAACAATTTTGGAAGACAGTAATCGGAATCTGTTCGTAGAACAAGCACTGTCGTGAAGTAAACAAAAACATGTTATTGCCTTTTGTAATTTCTGTTGAAAATACAGCCATTTGTTGGATACTTACAGGCAAAATGTTCACCATTTTCCTAAGAACTCGGATTGTCTGTATGAAAACAAAGACAAAAAGAAAGACAAAGTTTTTCAAAATTAATAATAAGTCCTGCAAGAAGCTTCTGGGTTTAAGAAGCTTCTGGGCTGTAAGTGATGATGTGATGGTGAATGGGTGTTTGTCTCTATGTGTTAGCCCAACAATAGATTGGTGCTATAACCTAAAAAGCAGTCTGCTGTTCAACCTATGACAGGCGTAGGATAGTCCCCTGGATGGATGGATGCATGCATGGATGTATGTATTGATAAAAGAGTTCACATTTACCACTGCAAAATGCAATACTCTGCATAGCATCTTAATTTTAGATATAACTGGATACTCTGTGTACAGCACAAATGCAGTAAGAAAAACCAGTGGCTGCTTTCCTTGGAGGCACCTTTCACAGTTATTAGCTTTCTCTGTTAAAAGGTCTATTAGCTTGGCTGAGACTGGTTTAATGCGGTTCTTATTGCTCAATAAGGCTGCAGGTGAAACTTAATCGGACATCAGCAGCAGCTGGACGTTTTATTTGAGAGTCTGTGTCCAGCTGTGTGTGTGTATTTGCCTCAGGATAGTGTGCATAAATAAAACACAGCAGATGTCGACAACTGATTAGATGTTTAGTTGATAGGTCTTTGCATATAAGGCATTATATAAGGCATCCATCTATTACCTGAACTGCACCTTCACTCATTCATCAATGCTTTTCTCTAATATAAAGCCGGAAATGGAGACAAATTGTGTCTCTTTGCTGCTGCAAAGCTCCTGTAAAGGGAACTATTCAAAACCAGGATGCTGCTGAAGCTGAAGACTACATCACTATCTAGTGACGTCAATACTGATGTCAGTGCTTATACAAGGTTGCTGATGGTCTTTAGATGTATAAAAATGTTAAGTGTTCTAAGTGTGAGCTTCTCTTTTGCTCCTGTTTTTTGGACAGAAGTGACTTCTGACCTTCATCACTAGATACACTTTTTTGTTTTTTAAGAATAAGAATCTTTTTCAGTTACATATTGACTCTATTTTGAAATAGTTTTTCTAAAGCACATGTCAAAACTTGTTGAGCCTTTGCTCCCCAAAAATGAAAAGCTACCCGATGCCTACAGCCAATTTAGAATCGCCAGTTAACCCAACCTTCATATTTTGGACTGTGGGTGGAGCAGGCACAGGGATGATGTGCAGTACTTTCATACTGAAAGATTTCAGCTGATCAGTAAGTTGGAACTTGCTGAGAGACAGGAGTGCTAATTTGTACAACACTGTGCCATCCAATGTGTCCCAAGTGCTTTTTAATATTAAACCCAACATGTTATTAACCAGCCAGTGAAAATATACTGTAAAAGTATGTGATTTATTCCTATTTTAACAGAACATTATTAAATTACTCAGCATTAACCACAGGAAATTAGTAAGTAAATGATGAAGAAGTACTGTGATTGACTCACAAACACGTTGTGTACATCATTAACAACATGCATGATTGCATATTTATTTGCATTTTTAGCTGTTTTTTGCCTCTCTAGCTTGTCTGTGTATCTTATGGCCTGTGTATAGTGTACACGGGTCACTTTACCACAGTCCAATCAGACTTTACGGCAGTAAAACAGCTTCTTTTTTTTAAATGTTGGAGAAAGTAGTAAAAGGGTAGAAAAAGACTTAATTTACCAAATATTTGTTGTCAATAAGCTTTGAAACACACATCTCTTTGAGATCTAAAATAAAGGCCACCTTAACCCAGTCTAATTTTAGACACAGTGTGCAAAGGTGGAGTTCCTCTGCGTAAACAGAGCCCTGCTATCTCCCACCTGGTAGTGCGTACTGAAATGCTGGTCTTCCTGTACCACCTCCAGCTCTTTGCCTCCCCTCACCAAAATCGTCCTCACCCCACGCCCCGCCAAGTGGGTGTGCAGCTGGGAAGCAAATACATAGATTCCACCTGAAGGCAAAGCCTGGGTAGACAGAGAAAGAGTCAAGCTCCAAGTAAAACTTTTTTTTTACCATAGAGACAAAGAGAAAAAACTTGGGAAAAGAAAGACATGTCAGCCAAAATATCCCCCCCAGCATTTTAACTATAAATAATGAAGTAAATCTGTACATACTGTTTGGGTACACTTGGAGGTGCAGTATCCACTGAGGTAAAAGGTGTGTTGTTTAGGTGGGATAGCCATTACAGGAGTGTAAACGAGGCCCAGCTCCATGATCCCTGCATCGTAGCGCCTCAGGCTCGGGGTGTAATACAGTCGTATCCCTGATGAGTCACGCCGGCCTGCGTGAAGAATATTAAAATATTAGAACACATTTAGCATATCTTAAGTTAACTACTTACTTTTAGATCATTTTAAAACATTTGATAGCCAGAATAGTCTTGTATTATACCAGACTAAGAATACACATAAGGAATTTATTTCAGGTGCTGTTTGTGTGCTACAGCAACAGATCTTGGAAGGAGATTAACAGAAACATAAAAAGAGGATTATAAGGTAAGGTCTAGTTAATATGTAATTATATACTGTAATATGTAGTATGTATGTTTGGCCCAGGTAAATATGACTCCTCCTATTTTCTGTCAACTGTTTAGACAACACAGTATAACAACCTCTAAAACGCTTGCTATGTGCAATTTGTTAGCATAAGATATTAAAAGGTGATCTTGGTGATATTTCTGAAATTAATTTAATAATTCAAGAGGAACCCTCTTGGTCCAGGGGTCCAGCTGGGGACCTTTGTTGAATGTCATCCTCCACCCCTCGCTTCCTTGTTTCCTGTTATTGAAGACCTGTGGTTTCTAAATTATTTTAAATCGCAGAAATACTGTATTATAAGAGCCAGGGCTGAAAAAGTAAGAAATACTTGGAAGATATCTGTGTATTTCAAGGTTTGATTGGGATAAGGAAGACAAAGTGAGTCTGCACTGACAGAGTTCAAGACAACCCTGTGGATCTTGGAGAGAGATACTGCACAGAGAGTCCTGCTGCTGCTGCTGCTGCTGTGTGTGTGTGTGTGTGTGTGTGTGTGTGTGTGTGTGTGTGTGTGTGTGTGTGTGTGTGTGTGTGTGTGTGTGTGTGTGTGTGTGTGTGTCAAAGAAAGTGAAAAACATTCTTAGAGGCATGCGCCTGAAGTTTGTATGTTCACATATATACTGTATGTACCGGATATAAGGAGAGGGTTGTGGTAATGGACCTCCAGACGGAGGAATCTTGAGGAACCTGGTCCACCCATAGCCAAGCCTGCATCAGGGGGATAGTAGAAAGCCTGCAAATACACATAAATGCACACAAATACACACATATGTATGATTAGTTTTTTTTTTTAAGATCATGTCACAGGTTTTTTTCACATATCCTGTGTAACGGCAAAAACGTTTTCGGGTTTCCTTTAATAATTTTTTTATATGCTTGCAATATATTGTTCCATTTATCCATAAGCATCATTCTTCTGTTCTCTGAACATGTGATCGCTTCGTCAAAGCAAGCTCTCCTTGTCCTGTTCAATAGAATTCTTGCTGAAGCCCGCAAAGAAACAGGGATACCTATGCACAACCAAGTACATAGTTTAAATCTGTAAATTAATTTACTTAGCACAGGTTATTACTGACAACTGAGAATTTTTTTTGTCATGTCATGTATAATTATGACTTAAATCATGTGTATCTATATTTTTCTTATAGAAAAAGAAATATTTTTTTACAAAAAAGAAAAAAAAATACTACAAACAAAAAAGGCTGTATTCTTCGGGATCATATCAGAGCCACTGCCTTCATCGATTACATAGAGAAATCCACGTTAAGCTTTAATCTTGCTCTCATGTCATAACATTAAATCCTCTGAAACATGTCCCTTGCACACAAACGCACCTTTTTCTTCGGTGCTATTCTCCCTTTTTGCATTCTGATAGCATCATTCATTATTGATTTTCTTCACTTCAGAACTTCCTTCACTCTATTTTTCTCTTTTTCTCTTGTTTTGCATGGCCATGTTTCCCTTCTGATGCGGTGCCGAGGAGAATGAAACAACACTATTAAGAGGTGATGAAAGAGGCCTGAATATTTCCCACCTAATCTTGTCTCCACAGCTCACAGCTCACAGAAGGCATCCTGCTTGTTTTTGTTTAGCTGGCAGATAATCCAATCGGAGAGGGGCCAGGCTGCCTGTGATACAGTGGGGAGTAGTGCAGACAAATATGTTGACAGCCTCACCATTCCTTGTCTGCTTTGCTTCTTGTGGCCAGCAGTAGGCTACCAAAGTATGGTAGATTAATAGCTGATAGATGACCGACTGACTATGTAGCTGACTACTTCATAACAAGCGTCACCTCCCCTGTTTATGAGAGGTCCTTTCAAAAATGTAAATCTCCCAAAGAAAACGACACAAATCGTGGAACCTGGTTAAAAATAAAACAAACTGGCGATATGATGATGTTTTATCACTGCTATGCAATCTTTTAGTGACTTTCAGAGGTAATAAGGACATGACTCCAAAACTCTGCAACCAGATGCCACAAAGAAAACTTCTAAATGTTATAATTATTATTAGATTTCACTACATAATAATTAAAGATGAATGAAAAGCTTAATGGCATTAAAGATGCTGATTTACGCTCATTTGTAACTCTGTATTTTTATACTTGGTGTTTGTGGGATTCATAGTTTAGTCCTTATTTATCATATACTGGACCTTACATCATCCCCTCTAGTTCGTCTGCTGTCTGAAACCAGACAGTTTAGCTCTCCTTGGGTTGGGGGCCCCATCTCTTAAAGTTCTCAGCCACCTTTGGTGGTGCCTCCCATTGATGTTCCTGTACACAATGCCAGCCACTTACTCGTGCCTCCGTGTAAGCATCTTACATCCTGCTACTATGTGGTGAATAGACTCTGGGACATCTATGCGCAGTGTGTGGCAGACTCCTGTCTCTATGGATGTGGTCCTTAGGGCCTGTTCTTGTGCTGGTATAATCAGAGCTCTGTAATGTCCTTTAGGCCGACATTTTGTAGCCACTAGCAGGATTTTTTTAATGTCAGTCACTTCAGTCAGTGGTACATCTTATGCAGGGACTTAGTCCTCCACTATAGTTCGTCTTCCTGTTCCTCATCACTGTGTGTCTTCAGCTGCCTACGGCACTTGGTGTACAGTGTGACCTTGGCAATGGGGGACAGCAGAGCTCTGAGCAGAACTCCTTTTTAACTTTGGTTTGTTCGCTACCAAACCTCAAACTTTTTAGGTGCTAAATGTTCCACACTGACTTCTTTGCTCTGAAAACAGCTGTCTTCTACAGCTGGCAATGAATTTGTTGAAGGTAAAAACTGTGGACAGGGAAGTGAAAGCAATGAGAAAAAAAAAAGGCAAGCAAGTTTTCGTAGAGGGGAGGCAAGCCTCAGAATAAGGTAGCAGTTTTGTGATTGAAAAGAAAAACAAATCACTAACAACAAGAATCTAAGTACTGTTTGGGTTGCATCTGTATTTTTCTGCTTCTTAAAAAGCCATCCCAACCCATGTTCTCTAGTAGCAAACACTTGGAGAATTCAGCCTCACAATGATAGGAAGAGCCAGCGTTAAAGGGTAGAAAAGTGGCACTGCTATAAACGGCTCGCTGCAGCAAGCCAAGTTATTCCTGTTTCAACTTTTCTGACACCTTCTCCTTACCTCCTCACTGCAGTTTTAATTTGTGTCTCCTATGACGATATTTGTGCTTCCATGTAAGCATGAATATTTCTGTGTGAGTGTGCATCCCACATGCAGACTGTCTCCAAGCTCTTAATAGATATGTGCTGCGTGTGGGCTCATCTATACAAGATTTTATGCTGGCAATTCTAGGCTTGGATATCACTTGCGTAGGAGTTTTTGTTTATCTCCTATTATTGGTACAAGCTTTGGACCAAAAACTTTCCCAACTCTGTGTTTCAATTAAGCACTTGCTATATGTATTGAAAAAAAAAAGTTTTTAAAAATAATGTTTATGTGGGTGTCAGTCTTTTTTAAATTATTTTCCCTTTGTGGCTTATCTGTTTTGCAAATTGAAGACATTTGGGTTAGGAATTTAAGCTTATTTGTATTTCATACTGAGGCAAGGTAATGTCATTCAGACAGGAGTAGGAAGGTCAGTATTTCCCATCATACCTCAGCCCCCATAGCCCATGCAGCTAGCACGTGTCGGCAAAAGTTGAGCTTTTTCGGCTTCATTTTGTCATCACAGGAGCCGCTGTACCCTGGAACTGCAGGGACATCCGGAGAACACTCAAACACTTCTATGTGATGCACGATGGCCTCGTTCCCTGGAGTTATCGCCGACTCGTACTGAAAGAAAAAAAGAAACCGTATATGTATTTTTATTGTTGCAAGACATGTCAATACTGCTGTGGCAGGAAGTCACAGGCTGAAATGTATCTGTTTTTTTCTGCTGTCATGTAACATTAAAGGCATTACGTTCCCATATGTGCCGAGGATTTCTTAGTAATCTATGTCACTAAAAATTCCTGTGAAAAGGGTTATTTTTTGTGTTGACACTTCTGCTTTGTGGCCATGCTGGGTATTTTGTTTGATCTAGCTTGTAGACATGGAGAATAACAGCTGCCTGTGCACAATCATCTGAAACACCCCCTCAGCTGTGTGTAAAAAGACTATTCGCTGAATATTTCTGTTTTTACAAGCTTTTTTTCCTTTCTTTTTTACCATAACAATGTGGTTCTTGGCCAAATTTTCCGGCAGGTTGTGGATGTAGCACCAGTAGGTGGTCTCTTGATTTGGTATGATGACATTTGGTGCCACTACATCTAACATTTGTACGTCTGGAGGCAGGGTAGGTGGCGGCGTGTCGGGACGCAACATCAGGACTCTCTGTACGCCGGTGCGGATCTCGGACAGGTTCAGCTTATCCAGTGAGGCAAGTGGTTTATCCAAGAAGCCGTAGATGATGTGCACAGTCCCCTCCTGACAAATTAGAGCAATCACAAAAGAAAGAGTGTTTAATGGCCACAATAGGAGAATATGAACCTCCATGATGTGCATTTCTACTTAAGCGTCCCTTCATTTTTATTAGGCTTTAATGCCTTCTGAGGCAAGCACAGCAAACTTTTCATTATGTTGTCATAGTGATGAGCCTTGCTTTGGTGCATCTGACTTAAAAATCTAATGTGGTGCCATGGAAACTATAATCATTATAATGTTCAGAGTGTTTTATATTCACACCTTAAATTAATCAGGTTCACAGCAATGAAAATACTGCAAAAGTGCAGGCACGTGCAGACGCATGCACATAGGCCCTTTCTCATTAGCATGCACAGTGCAAAGACAATGTGTTACATTGATGCGCTAACTCAAATACTTTCTGTCTGACACTCATGATTTTTCCTCCTTCTTCATCACCTTCTTGTTGTTTTGGCTTGAGGCCAAAACCAGCAAGTAAAATCATGCTGTAGTTCAGTCAGACGTGATCTGTGTAGCACCTTGTCATACAGATTATTGCCATACAAAGTGATTTAGAGGTGAAAAATCAAAAAGACAGCAAAAAGATAAACACTACAGTACTGGGGTTACAGTAAATAATTTTTCAACTTAGTCATTAAAGGCAATTAAACAAACAAAAAGAAAATGTGTGCTCTCAGAATAAAACAACGCCCTTAATTTGAAGAATATTTAAAGCACTTCCTGGATTTCAATTTGTTGCATCTTCAAAAAATAAAAATACAATAACTGAGCCTTACACCGGAGTATCGTTGCACTGGTTTACTGAACCTTACTTTCAGGGCATGTACAGAACATGAGCATCCATTTTCTACTGCCTCCTACAGGACACACTCTTCTTCCACTTCCTTACACATTAATGTAACACAGAACTAATACTGCCTCTCCTGGCATTACCATTGTAACAACACATTCATTCTGTTTCTTTCAGAAGAATAACAGGAACTTAGGATGTAGGTATCTATGAATAATAACTATTATGTATACTCATATATTTATATAACCACTTATTTCTTGCGATACCACACAATTGTTTTTGTTTAGAGTGCTCCTTAGAAGGGACACATATAAATTAAAAAATATATAGAAGAGTTTAGAGGCGCTGTCTTTTAAACAATATTTAAAATGCATTTATTCTTACAGCGTAGCCGTCTTCAAGTAAGTTTCGACAGGGAGTTAAACAGATTTCATTGAATCAATTATTCTTTTCTGGCATTGTTCCACAGACAGGAATTTTCTCCTCCAATCCTCCAATGTGGTCAAGATGGTATCTAGCCATCACAGGAGGTAATTAGCATACCTCTAGCCTACATATGACAAACAAGGTTTTACAGTAAATAAAGTGATGAGCGGCAAATTAGCATCAGCATGCATCTTTGTCTGAATTTAAATGACACATTACACGTCTGCTGAATTGCCAACATCTCCTTTCAATGTGAAGAGGCGCCAGTCAAAAGAGACTAAACCAACGGGAAGGTTTTTAGATTTACAAATTACAGACTATTAAATATCCTGGCTTACATGAGGACTTCACTGCCTTTTTAAAACCTTGTTTGTCATTTAAAATGCTTTTATAGTATGTGCAATCAGTTTTGTGTTGCTTAAGAATTTGAGGGCTTGCTGAAAACCACTGGGAGGTTTTTTCAGTTTGAACAACACCCATAACTATGCGGTTCTTCAGTAATAGGTAACTTACCTGCTAATTTCCTAACTGAGTTTATCTGATGACTTCTGGCGTGCACTCTTTTTCCTCCGTTCACCTTTACTTGGGGGAGCAGTTCAGATTTAGCAGTTTGTAAGATAAATTGTTGCTTTGGGGAGTTTTATGCATTTATTTATTCACTGCATTCTAGTGGGATAGCCGTGACGATAGCCAGCCTCTCTTTCTGAAAACTGTAATTAACAGTGTGAGCAATATTTTAATAATCTTTGGTTTTAAAAAGGAAAGCAGAAGGAAAAAGAACTGCACCATCAAATTCATAAATAAACCACCTAAAGAAAGAGTCTCTTACTAGGTTTCTCCTGAGTACCAGAGCTTTAAAGAGCAGTGACATACACTAAGAATATAAACTCTTCACACCTCTATGACGTAGTCTCTGGGATCGCAGGTACTGAATGGTCTTTTGAAGAGCAGGTAATATCCTTCAGCTTTCTGTTTGGCTTCAATCAGGTCGTAGTCTTGTTGGCTGTCTAGTGATACATGACCCTTGCTGTCACTCCAAGCATCCTGCAGGAGAAGACAGAATAAGTCTGGTTAGGTTTTGAATAACACGCAACAAATAGCAAAGCAAAACATTTGAGAACACAGCGATAAGTTAGAGTCAACACTGAGCAACCTATTCTTAACTGAGGGTTAGTCTAGGTTACATTCTTTCAGGGAATTTCATTATTCTGCCATTAATGAACAAATTTCGGGAGAGTTACGAGTGTGTGCAAAGCATGTAGCTGCTTGTTTCTTAAGTGGTGAAAAAGTTTTGGAGTTGTTTGGCAAGTAATTATAATCCAGTTAGAGAAATCATTGAAAGTGTGCCAGTTTGTTTTTTAGAGCCATCCAAGCCTGGTGTACACGATATTCTATTTCTCTGCCAGGGGGCTTTGCAGCAGCTCAGCTCGCTCTATCCACTTCTGTTATGTTTCTCACATTCATACCTGGCCAGAATAGCACCTAAGATCTCTTTCTTTATTTCCGTCTCCCTCTCTGTCGCTCTTATATAACTGTTCTGCACACACTTCATAGACTTTAAAGCCAGCAATTCTGAAAACATACAGTATGTACAAATCAGGGGGAAAATGTTCACATTAAACAATATGTGCTATGTATGCATGTATGGAATTCACAAGCTGTGAGCTCTACAGATGGCTGAGACACAGAGTTATACAACTATTTTAAAAAGTGTTGAAGCCACAGTTTATGTGTTATCTAATCTTTTTATTTATTTGTTGTTGTTGTTGTTTTTAAAGGAATCTCCGCTGCGTGTGAATGAGTGGAGGAATCTTTTGTCCCTGCCCTCTGAAAAAGCACAGATCAGTGTATAAGTTATGATAGAGGTCTTTCAGTCCTGGGTCACACAATAAACATGTTGGTAAATGCAGTGGGTAAAATTAATGTTGATTGTGAGGGTTTTTTCCTAGTGTCATATAAAGAAATTAAGACTTGAGACTTTTGCTAGCTTTTTTTTTAGCTGCTGAATGCTCCAGTGTGTGCACAAGGTAGGCAACACTTTCTAACATCCTCTTTTCCCCCTGAGCAGGTAGGTGGGATTTTAGAGCTTCCATCCAAGCGCAGGTGAGAATGATCCTACACAAGGAATGAGAGTAAACAAAAAAAAAGATAACATTTCAGAACAGACAACCAAAGAATGACAGGCTTGATACAGATGAAGAGCTATTGAGACTAAACTGATAATTCTCTGTAGTTTTATCATTTCCAAGGACTCTTTACACATCGTCATCTGGTACAGACCATTATCAAAATTTTTTTATTGTTTATATTTGCTTTAATACTCTTGAAAAAAATTCCAAACTACCGGTACTTGCATTTGTTTTATGTTATTTAATGTTACTATATCTAATATAGCAGCTGTAAATGGCTTTGCATTAACAACTGTTCATAACTGTCATACTGCTGGACCCACAAGTTTTGAGTTCTGTGGACTTTGAAATCTTATTTATTATGTTTTTTAGCTTTTTAAATGTCTTATTGTTTTCTTTCTTTTAGCTTTAAGTTCTATTGTGTGTTTATTTCATCTTCCATACACACTGCTGTGAAGATCATAGCAGAGATTTTTTTTTTTCATCAATCTATTGAAAGTCCGGAGTTTCTGAGTTCCTGATTGTACAGAAATGGTTCAAGCTTGAGTAGCCAGTCACTGAAAAGTGTGTGAATATATGTGCGTGTGTGTGTGTGTATGTGTGTGTGTGCGTGCGTGTACGCGTGTGTGTGTGAGTATGTGCCTGAGAGGGAGCAAGAAAGAGAGGGAGGGAGGGAGGGAGACAGTGGAACAGCAGTGACCTTTCTTCTGTGGGTAATTTTGGCCTCCTGAGGGAAGAACGATGGAACTGGAGAAGAAAGAAAGTCCGACAGGAGGCAATCGATTGAACAAGAAAAGACTTACAATGATGCGAGTGTTACATGTAGATTGTAGATGCTTTTAAAAGGTGGGAATGCTAGACACCGACATTTATGGAAATATTTCAGAATTAAATGAAGGCATATCTTTGAAATTAAGTATAAATTATACAAATTGTTTAAATTTTACACTACTCCTTATTAATTCATAAACATTCTTATTACATGTATCCCCATTTTAAACTGGACAATTCCATGTCAAGATCCAAAAGCATGCAGCTTGTTGATATATATGTAAAATAAATGTATTGTACTTAATTTTTTTCCCCATCTTATTGAAGGAAACAAGAAAATTGTCTGTAATAGATATGGATTATTGGAACGTATTAGCACCACATGTGTTGCCTGTAGCTGAAAAATAAGTGATATTCCATATTTTGATAACTACACCACTTAGACTCTGTTCTTATGTTACTATTATAAAATATTAAAGAAAAATATCTAAAGGAGAAGGAATGAGAATCTAAACACATTCTGGTGCTTTCGTTAATATTTCCACATAAACTCTTTAGGAATACTAAAAGAGGGGGGAAAGTGTAAATCCAAACATTTTTATAGCTATGTATATTATTTTTAAGGACAGCGTATTAGAGAAAAAGTTGGATTTTGTTTAAAGGCTCAAGTCTGGCAAAAAGAAAATGAGGTAATATACATACACATCTTAATCAGCACAGGATTCAACTTTGATATGCTAATATCTGCTAATAATTCCCAGATGAATTTTAGCTATTAGTGCTGTTTGAGTGATTTCCAATTAGTGCAGACCGCCTGCATCCTTTGTGACTATGTGATCATGAAGCACACCATCCGCCGGCTCCTTCTGGAAAAACACCAATCTCACACTCCAAGGACCACAGGCAGATGATTTCTGAGAAAGAGGAAAATCTCACCTCTTTAAG
Organism: Rhamphochromis longiceps; assembly: GCF_057381845.1. NCBI lineage: Eukaryota > Metazoa > Chordata > Actinopteri > Cichliformes > Cichlidae > Rhamphochromis > Rhamphochromis longiceps. The sequence continues at coordinate 41,828,072 of NC_140563.1, forward strand.
GACTTCTGTGTAATCCCTGAGCATTTATGAATATGGCAAGCTAACTTGCAATAAAAATTGGCAAAGGGGGCACGATAGACTCTTTTACCTACTAAAATTAAAGTCCTTTTTACAGAGTCTTATGAAGATAAAATACACACATCTAGGGTTTACTTACTCCAAAGTAGCTCTGGGTTCCAGAGTCCCACAGTACCAACAGGTCAGCATTGGTCAGCTCTCCCCGATCGGACATCCCCAGGACCACCCCGTGTCTGAGCTCTGCAACCCTCAGCTCCATATAAATCTCCTGGTTGGTGTAGCTGACGTTCCAAGCCAGCTGGAGCTCCCCACGTGGATCAAGGGGCACCCGGAAAGGCATGGGGAGAGGTGGGAGAGGGCGAGAGGGGTTCGGTTTAAGGCTGGACACTTCAACAGCATTGTTGGGCGCCTGGTAAGAAGCCACCAAGATGACCATTAGAGCAGCCAGGGCAGTAAAATACATGATGGTTATGTCCTGAAGGCGAAGGTTTTTGCTGAAGATCCGCATCCCCAACGACAGATCGTAATGAGCTTCAGTAAAACAGCGAACAGAGTCTCTCAGGTTTTCTTTCCACCTCTATTTATTTTCTTTCTCTTTAACCAAAGTTGAACTGGAGTTCAATCCAAAATGTTTTGTGGAAACTTTTTCTCCAGAGCTGTAAAATTCTCCAAACTCAAGCACTCACTGTGTTTCTCTTCTTTGCATTCTGGCCACGGCAGAATCCCTTTCAGTGGTCATTCGAGGATTGTTGTTTTTTCTTCACATATTTTCTATCCTCTCAGGCTCTCGTTTTCTGAAAAGTTTGACTTTCTTTTAAAAACCACCAGTTTCCCAGTGTTTAGGTTTCTCTGTCTCCAAACCTTTTTGGGTATTGTCTCTGAGCAACTGCCCGGTCTCTGTCTGTCTCATCCACCTCTCTGGTTTTTAAGAGACTCCTCCCTAGTGATTTGTCTGTTTTTATCCAGCCTAATGGTATTACATTTGTTGAGGAAAATTGGATTGTATTCTTTAGGCCCTGGGGTCAACCATGATTCTGCACATCTGCCAGACCCTAATTGATCCAAATTCAACCATGGACATTATCAGCGACAATCAGCTTCAGCTAACCAAACTTTATTGCTGACTCCATCTTTGTCGCTTTGTCTTTTTGCTCGGTAAACATGTATCATATTAAAATTTTGTTTTATACCTAGCTTTTTTGGGTATTTAAAAAAGCAGATTTAGGGGGCAGCAAACGGTTCGGGAGGAGTAAACAGGGCATTAACTTATTAGGCCCATTCCTTAAGCCACTGCCTGAGGCTGCAGAAGACCTAATCAAGCTGTCAATTATGGGGTTCAAAAGCAGAAAGGACATGGTTTTAAAGGTTAGAAAAGTCTCTGCGGAAACCTGTTTGTGTGTCGTGTATGTCTGTGTTTGCATGTGGCAAAATAGAGGACGAATTGGAAGAATGAAAGACTGCTATCACAGTATTTCTACCTTCTGCATATATTTGAGTATTTTTGCATCAGATAAGGAAATAATGGGTTGATATTTGAGAAGGATTGTCAGGCTAGCTGGAAGTTACTGCTGGCAAGATTTACAGGAAAATGCCGGGCACGTATTCCCCTTATATATGACCTTTTACATTTCAACGAGCCACTGGTGAGCTATACGGGTGTAATCCAGAACCCAGTGGCTGTACTTTCAGGTTTCGGGTACAGGTGCACCCTTCTGACTGTACACACCCCCAAAAAAAACAAAAAATATTAAAGTACTGACTTTTAGTCTGGTTTCCGGCTATTCGGATGGATGGGCATTTTACAGGAAATGCAATTTCTGTTCCACATTGGTTCAGCGCACGTCTATCTTTTCTATAGACGTAATTAAATCACTTTCCCTAAATATCAGGGGCTAGTTGTCTTCAATCAATATGCAGATTTTGTGTATTCAATATTGCACATGATGTCTGACTACGTTTTTTTTCCCAGAAGAGACTCATTATGAGAAAGGTTTAGATCAGAGCAGACAACGGACAGCAGATGAGAAAGGCTGGTTAATGTAATAAACTCTGTTACTCCCTGAGGCAAAAAAGATCTGTGTGTCCTTTTAGTGTCTCTGGCCTTCATTTGAGGCTCAGTAATCCTCTCTCTCTTTCTCTTTACATCTCTCTCTTTCTGTAAAATAATTGTCTCTTTTTTATCTTTCACACCACCACTTTTCAGCCTCCTGTTTCTGCTCCATTACACTGCTCTGTATTCACTACTGATCACTCTGTTCCCATCACTTCTTGGCTTCTCATATCTCATACATGCGCACTTATCTTTCTGCTGCCACTACTGATGTGTCAGGAAACAAAAACAAGATGAGACGCCATAAAGTCAGCTGGGATCTGGAAGGAAAGGGCGAGGGGAGTGGGGAACAGATTTAGAATAAATTAGGCTTCTTTGTCTGATTATGTTTGCTTTGAAAAAAAAATGAGGTTTTTAGTCTATGTCATGTCTAGATCAATGCGCATATTGCCTCCAACACCTCTGCACCATGCAATGATTTTCTAAAAACTAAATGATGAAGACATTTTGGCTCTGGATTTATCTTTTTCAGAAGCCCTGCAGCATCTCCCAAACAATAAAGCTCCAACTTTGCTGCTGGTTCAGGGCACATCTGCTTGCTGACACCTTGAAAGTAGAGGGTGAGTGTGTGTGCATGTGTTTTTATGTCTCTCTGTGTGTCATTAGTGGGTGGATGAGAGTGGGTGAATGAGCAAAGGGTCTGTATGAGTGTATGTGTGCATGGCTGGGTCTGGGGCTTGCTGAGCCTTCATCCCTGGGACATGGTCACCACTCCCTGCTGGATGCTTCTGCCCCTCCCTGAGATGCAGGTCCTTTTTGGTTCTCAACTCGTACCAGGGTGGCTGGCCTCTAGTAAGGTTGACTGCCCATTTGCTATTGTTCTCTGGGACTCTCACCCTTTGGCCGTGGACACCCCATCTGGGGCCTCCCTCTTTCTCCTGCTTGGATGGATGTTGCAGGTGTTGCCAAGATGTGTCGCCTTGGGTCTTTGGTACTCTTGGGGGCTGTGGATGGTGTGGTTGTCCTGGTTCCATATGCCTCTGGTTTGGTCTAGCCATTTTAGCTCGCCGCTCTTTAAGGACATCGTCACTTTAAGCCAACTCTCCCCTCATTGACTGCCCTTTGTCGATAAAAGGTTTGATCAGCATTGAGAGCATACTGAAGCCTTTTGGCCTCGCAGGGACTAATTATACAGAAGATGACTTTATTATACAAAACTTTGTCCATTACTAACACGGGCATTTACCAATGTAAGACTATATAATAAAAAATCACAAAAGGCTTTAAATGTGTTTCCCTCCACCAGCTTTTCTCATGGGTTAAGCACACAAAAGCCTGTGTGGAAGCACAATGAATGAAAGATTATAGAAAAATGAGTTTTGTACTTCACTACAGTGGAAAAGTTAATTAAAGCAGAAATGCAATGGAAAACAGCCCTGCATCTCACAATAGACTTTTTCTTTTGAGTGACATCTGTTTGTACTGCATTCACTACATTCACTTTGCTACCTGTCCTTTTAATGTCTGCCTTTCTGTTGTATTACATCTATTTTTCTAGTTTGTTATGTATTCCTGTTGTCTTATTATTTATGTTTCCTGCACAGTTGGTGTGGAGCACCCACAATTTCACTGTACATGTACAGTGACAATCAAGGACTATTCTATTCTATTCTATTCTATTCTATTCTACTCTACTCTACTCTACTCTATTCTACTCTAGTCTTTATGAATATATGAGAATATTTTCAGTTTTCTACATCAGTGCAACTTTTAAGATTTGACATGTAGTCTTTTAATCATGTCATTGTCTTGCATCATCATCTTCTGTTGCTGTGATTTAATGAGCTGTGACTATAGGGAATTTCATTCCCTGGATGGGAAATTAAACTAGATCATATTAATATCAATAAATCAAATGAATACATTTGTTCTACTGTTGGCATGGGATCTGTTTTTGAGTTATATCATACTTGAAGTATTTAAAGTAATGCAATATTTGCTGAACAATGACTGTTACAACAACAAGTGACAATGAGGGAAAGGCTGTGTAACTGGCACATACTGACTGTGTTAAAGTTAGCTAATGTTAGTCACAATGAGCTACCAGAGTAAGCAAAACTGGAGCATCAAGCCCCAGAGTGTAGCGAAGTGAGAAAGATTGTTTTATTGATTGTGAATTTCAATTTTCTGTTACTCAACGAGGATTCTTTTACTTCTTCTTTCTAAAGTTACATATAGTGTCACTTAGACTTCAAATGCTCACGCAGTGATCCTGTGATTCGGGGCCCCTAAGGGTGTGGGGCTCCAAGGCAGTAGCCCACTTTTGCCTGTCTGTTTGCTAATCCAGCTTTGAGGGGGGAAGAGGACTGTACTAAGATGTGGAATTAAACTCCAACAAAACTGATGTTACTTAGTGCACTTTTATTAAATTCTGCTACTGAATCAGAAGCAGAAGCTTTCACAGACTGGCCACTCTGACACACATCACCTTGTTTGCAAGTGTGTATACACACACACACACACACACACACACACACACACACACACACACACACACACACACACACACACACACACACACACACATGCACAGAGAGAGAGAGAGAAAGAGAGAGAGAGGGAGAAATGGATAAAAGCCAAATTCACCTTGACGTGACCACTCCAAGCAGCCATCTCATTCTCTGCTTGTATAAATATTTCAACACGGCAGACTCTCAAAGTGTACTAATCTCCAATGCTTTCAGTTTAGAAAAATGAATGCAATAAAAAGTCACACTGCTATCCTTAATATGATAGCAAACTACCTCTTGTCTGATCAAAACGAATGAAGCCAGCAGCTTTAGGGTGAATTGGATAATTGGAAGAGAGGCTGGACTACGAGGTAGGAAACGAGAGAAAGAAGTGGAGGGAATAAGAGGTGAAACAATTTAGATTCAGAGGCGGATCAACATAGAGAATATTGTGGCACATATGGATCTCATACAGTCTTTCTCATCCACAGATATGTCCTAATATGTCCTCTAGTCTTGAGGATTTGTTAGGGACTGAATAAGGAGAATTTTACAGAGGGACACATAAAGAAGGACTTTTCTCAGGACAGTTGTGGGATTCTAAGACAAGATAAGATAAGATAAGATAAGATAACCTTTATTACTTCCACACGAGGGAAATTTGTTTTGTTACAGCAGAAAGTAGATAGTGCAAAGTTACATAGAAAAATTAGAAAAACACTGGAATAAGATAAGAAAAAGATAATGTACACAACTGTACACAATAGAACAGAATAAAATGAAATACTATATACAATAGAATAAAATAGAATAGAATAAAATAAAATACAAATGCTATATCAATTGAGTATAATACAACGATGATAGAAAAGAGTGGAGTTTAATGAATGCTTCGTTCCCGACAGAGGAACGGTTTGTTTTTCCAACTTGGCTGAACCATGGGGATAGGACACGTGTAATTTTTTAAATTATCTTTATAGATTTGGCTGCAGCATAAGCGTATAGCATGAATGATTAACTGCGGTCACTGTAAGTGGGAATCTTAATTAATCTCCTCCCCTGAATGTGGCAGGAGTTTCAGGGTCCCAGTGTACATAGTGAAGGTTACTTCTCGCCACCTCCTCACCATGCTCTTGTCAGCTGTTAGTTTTTTTGTTGCTGGGGGGGGTTTGGGGGGGGGGGGGGTTGGACAAGTGATAATGCAACTAATTTTATATCCAATGCAGTTGTGTATCAGTGCATGTTTGTAAGTGGGCTTCAGAAATTTTGGTGACATCTTTTAACAGAGGAGCTTTGCATGCCTCACCTCACGCACGTCAACTTGGAAGGCGAAAATCAACAGCATGTTGTTTCTCTCTTTTAAATCCCCCCTTCTCTCTAAGCACCCACAGCCAATCTGAGCCTGTGACTAAAGCGCCATCTCCCAGACTGTACACTCCAGGCTGCATTTAGTAGTCTCTGGGTGTGCAGGCACTGAGCCACCTCTGGATTTAAAGCGCAGTTTACTCGTTTCCGCGCAGTTCCGGACATCGCTCTGAAAGAATCAGCAAACGTACGGAAATCCAACAGCTACCAATACTCTTTGTGACCACTTATCTGCAGAGACTTTGTGGCTTTCTGCTGCTTAGTCGCATTTTTTTAAGCGAGAACGTTCACATGCGGATCATACTGTGAAGAGGAAGAAAGGGGGAAAATCCGGCGGAACCTGGAGTAGCACAACAACAAATATCTGACCTCGACCTCCCTGGACGGTACTGAACTGGATGTTGAAATAGAGATGGCGAGATTTCGCATCACCCCGTCTCCTCCTCCAACACACATGCTGCCGAGGCTGATGATGATGTTTGCGTAGGAGTGTTTTATTTTGCGGACAGCTTCGGTTAACCAGTAGGAACCGTTCAAACAACTCCAGACAATCGGTGGATGGAATTGTGTGCTGCTGCCTGCCTGCTTCAAAAGCATCTTCCACAGATCACATCATACCATTGTTACCGGAGTGCTTTTCAGTGGTCTCTCTGCAAGTCGGGAACTGGAAAGAAAATGTTTTGCATGGCAACGCTGTGCGTGGAGAAGTAGTCTTCAGTACAAAGAATACGAATGTTAAAGGTGGACATTTTTTGTTTGTTTGTTTGCAAAGGGCGTATCTGCTAGTTTTTAATTATCAACTAAAGAGGAACCAGGCCCGGTGGGTTTTATTTTGACCTGAGTCGAACTCCAGCTCCACTTTGATCGCAGGCACTTCAGCGTTTAGTTCATATCTTTACCGACATTGGAGGCTTTTTTTTTTCTCGGCGTATTCACCGGTGTCATTATTCGTCACTGAGGTTGACAGACTACAGCCTGCCGAGGTCGGGACCTGAGCCCCAAGGAGCCACCCCTACCCTCAATGTGACCCGGGGAATTCCTCTTATCTCTGAAGGTAATGCTTTACCCTTGAAGGAAGAAAGATTGTGTTGTACCACGATGTTTCCTTTGTGTTTCTTTATCGACTGTGATTATCAAGTCATGCATGTTGTTTTTGTTTTAGACATGGAGATAGATAGATAGATAGATAGATAGATAGATAGATAGATAGATAGATAGATAGATAGATTCTAATTTCAGCACCACGGAGAGAGGCAGATACTTTCCATATGTTAGGTTGGGAGAAGTCTACTCTTTTCCACATTTCAAAACTTGAAAGTTGTTTACATGCACTGTGTACATGTGGAGTGTTTTTCAAAATCTTTAAGTAATTTAACACAGAGAGATGCCTGTATGTACAGACACAGTATAAAGGGTAAAGGCAGAGGGCAGCTTCAGTGCTTTGTATAAAACACATGCTGGCTGGCTGGTTTGCCACAAGCTGACAAAACAGCATGGCTTGTGAGCCACAGCTACTGTCACCAACTGTTAGCTATGGTCATATCCAAACTGTTGTATGCAGATATTTTTAGGCTTGGTGCAAATGGATCTCCAGCAGCATAAAAGCCCCGCAATGCTAAAATATCTCACTACATGGAGTTAAAATGACAAAATTCCTTAGGGAATGGCGCACATGACGCAACCCACCCTCTAGTGATTGTTTTGGAAACACTATGGTGCCTGTAGTAGCAATTAGCCAGCTAAAATGTCAACTAACCAGTGAATTTGGGCAAGCTTTAACAGTGTTTTGGTCTAATAATAGAAATTATTTTAGTATTTTTTAAAACTTTTTAAAATCACTTTCATTCCATATTTTTTCATGTTTTTGCTGTTAAGTGGATGGTTGGAGGGATCAGAGGAGTGTAAGGAAAAGTTATTCAGTCTTATGTTAAGCTCTATTGGATGCTTTAACTACCCACGAAGCAATAATCACTGTTCTCTACTGTCTTGCTATATCCGCAGAATTAACTTGAAGTCACTGCTTGTGTGTGTTTGTTTACTTGAGCTCATATTTCCAAATGTCTTACTTTCACCTGCACTTGCTGCACTTCAGCTTTGCTATAACAGTGATGGTTGGACACTTACTTAGAGTTATAACTTGCAGACCTTGCCTACATGGCAGTTCACTGGTACTTCTGTGAATCTGAGACTGTTACTGTCACATGTTACCATATTACTTTAAGCTAGTCAGTTTCTTACAAGAAAAAAAATATAGATTGTCATTTTAGAGGGCCTGAAACAATCAACAATAAGGTGGGGCTTGTGTTCCCATAGCGACCTCCTCAATGGCCCTCAGATTAACCTTGGCCCCCAGGGAGAGGTGTTATATTCCAGCATGTGTGCACACACAAACACACATTCAAACACACTGAAGTCCCCCTCTGAGCATAAGAGACTTGTCTGTCTTCTGCTGCTCTACAAGCCTTATAGTTTTCACAGCAGCAGCAAGATGAGGAGGACAGAGGGAGCTGAAGGACAAGCAGGATGAGTAGGATGGAAAAGCAAATTTCAAAGACAAACAGGTGATGAAAAAAGAGGAGGAAAGGTGTAGAGAGAAGAGCATATAGAATACAGAGCAAAAGGAATGGCGAAGCAGAGAAGAAGGAGCAGGGAAGGCTTGAATAGACAAGTCTGAATGCAGTTACAGAGGCACGTCTACTTTTTCGTGGGCTTTTTCAAGTGTATTCACATATCAGCTTAATTACTGTTAAAATGCATTATATTGGGAAAGGGAATCATTATGGCTATGCTTTGGCTGACATGGAGAGGGGGATTGGAGTGGATGGGTTGAGGCCGGGGGAAGGGAATATTGCTGTTCACTGATCATATTAAACAGTCACCACCCGTTCCGCCCTTCCTCCATGCATCACTCGTCCCCTCCCCCTCAGCATCACATTCTGCTCTCCCCTTTCAGCTACACCCTGACATGCTCACACATCCCACTCAGGCACAGATGTGTTCCAACACAGAGCCACAGTGTGGCCAACACACATTCAGACACAGGCACATACGTGCACACGGGCTGTTGGTCAGCTGGACTCATCCCTGTGAGTGATTTGTAAAAAACTGAAGCTCATTCAAAAGAGAAGACGAAATGTGAGGGAGGTGTGGAAAGAGAACATGAAAAGGGTGTGGAGAAATAAAAAAAAATCCTGTGCTTCTTTTATGACAATCCCTGTCTATTATATTTGTGCATGCCTTTGGAGAGTCATAACTTACTGTTCTTCCATACAAGGGTGCTGCAGTGGTTAGCACTTTTATTTCACAGCAAGAGGGATCTGGGTTTGAATCTGCTGGTCATCTGAAGAGGTTACATTGAAGAGGACGCGATGTCCTCTCACTATTTAAACACACATGATTATCTTTTTATCCATGTTTTTTCAAAGACTGAAGAGGCACCTTTCACCTTTGACTTTTGAATCAAGTCTCAGTGTTGCTTAGATATCTGGCAAAATCATCTTCAGCGAGGTTTAGAAGGCAGCAATCATGGTCTGAATGCACTGCTGTGCCAAACACATTTGCTTTGCCAAGAGGCAAAGCAAATGTGTTCGCCAATTTCTCCTTTACCATATGCCTCATTTATATAGGCACAGGGTAGCAAAGCCAGAAATGACAGGTGGAAGAAAAAAGAGAAAGAAACGGGGGGGAAAAAGGAAAGCGAAAGAGAATGAGTAAAATAAAAAGGGGGAACATATGAGAAAAGATATAAATAAAGGACAAGCACAAATAATTTCACCAAGTTTTTACTGTGTGTAAATATAAGTATATATGTATAAATTATTAATGTGGCATTCTTACACAAAAATCCAGTAGCATCTAGGGAGCATCACTACATTTACTTCACAAATGTGTCAATTTTAGTCAGACAAGTTGTAAACAAACAGTTGTTTACCTAAAACAAATTCCAGTATATTATATCTACAAACTCGTAAACACCAGTTAAGTAGGTTTTGTAGGCAAGATCATAGTTGATACTGGCAGCAGTTGTTCAGAGATACTTCTATTACTGTCTTCAGTTTGAAAACCTAAAAGGGAACGATAACAAAGGAAAAATGGGGAATCTCCCTGATAATTTACCAGCTAAAAATCAGTGTTGATGACTCAGCTGGAAGACCCGAGCTACAAAAATAAGATCCATTCTGTAAAGAGACAACATTTTTCAACTGTTGGGCTAGTGGCCTGTCTATGCCCTTCAGCACTGTATGTATATTACATAAGAAACCTAATGGTAAGCGGCACATTGCTCAGACTAAGTTTACAATTTGCATTGCATCTGTAATCTACAGTATTCATTGCAAGGGAGCCTCGGGGCGTTCTCATTACAGGCTTCATGGTCCAAAGCTCTTTCCCAAGCCTCTACGCTCATCACTGGAGCATGCAAGCATTGCTGTTAATGTTAAATCTGAAACTAAAAAGTGCCAAATGTCTGCACACTCCTTTGGAAATTGATGACGCGAAAAGGAAAGACAAGCAAGCTCAGCAATGTCGTGAATTGCGTTACCATAAAAGTTATTAAACAAGACAAAAGTAGACATTAGAAGAGAGTATCTTATTCATAAATCTTGTTCTCTCTTTCCAATGTGTTGTATTGTATTACTCTTTTTTTTCATTATTCTGTGCTTCATTTTGATCTGCTTGGAGATTTACATACAGAGAGTGAACTGGGTGAAGTCAATTCAGGTACAGTCAGGTTGAAACTTTTAGCAGTAAACCACCCACTCAAAAAATGAAATAGGCGATGCTAAAATGTCACTCTGTAATAGCCCCGTCGCCATAGTAACTGGAGACCCATTCATACTTTTAGACACACTGCTTCTGGAGCGCTGACCATTAGCACTAACAATCAAGCCATCACCAATCTTAAGCTTAGCACATTTCCTTCAACCGTCCATCTTTACGTTCCACTAGACGTGGGCATTCGTCTCAGCCTCTGACAGCGCCCTATGCAACCTTTGTATGTCTCTTCTTTGTTCTCTGCTTATTTCTGTATTTCAACACCCTCCTTTTGCTTGTGCCTTTCCCCCGAAATTACTGCTTCTGCTAATTTCTCCATTGAATTTACTTTGGTGCATGGATTTTTGAAGTAGGGAGCTGGAAGGTTGATCCAGCTGCTTAAGACATTTGCATTCTCACATGCACCTCTGTGACGTAATTTTTAGAAAAGATCAATGCTGCAGTAGATGCATAAAAAAAACGCAAGTTTTTTTTTTTTAATGAAAGAAGCTTGATGCTACAATCACACAGATGTGAGCAGTATATTGTTTCTAAAGCGGCATGTTCAGGAGGAAGAAAAAGCAGAGGAACTTTGTGTCAATGCAAAATATTCATGTGAGTCACAGTTTAATTTTTTTGTGACTGTGTATATTTTTGTGTGTATCTGGTGGATATGAGCCCCCATAGGGCATTTTTCCCCCCCATTTGCCACAGCTGTGTGATGAATTCACCCGTGCTTCAGATGTGTAGTAACTAGCGATCCTCCCAAGAATTTTCCGAGTTACGTAACTTCTTGTAAATGTGGTTGTTTGACAGACTCAGAATGTGCAAAGTGTTGCACAGCAGGATCTATCCATCTCCGTGTCAGCTGCAGTGTATTTGCCTGTAAATGGCACTATTGTTCAAAGTGATGCTTAAAACAGGCCACACCACTGCAAGGCAGTGTATACCAGCTGAGCACAGAGTAGAGAGGGAGACAAAGGGAGCATGGTAAATGGAAGAAAAAGCTAAAGATTCAAAGAATGGGCAGAAGGAGCAGGTGGAGGAAGACAGAAATAGTGGAAAGCAAAAAAAAGGAAAGAGGAGTAATGGGGATATAAACTAATGAAGGAGAAGAGCTGACCTTAGAGAAAGCTTCCTGGTAAGCACAGAAAATAAAAATGTATACACAGCCCAGTTTAGCCTATTTAAAGTTGAGCTACAACCCAGTCACTGTGAAGACATGCACTAATAACAAAAACATTGGAACACTAGCAGGGGATTACTGGGCCTTCTTTCAACACCGATTCTCTTCTCTTCTACTCACAAACCATATGTTGGCATCAACAGCAACAGCTGGGGTTTTGGAGAACTTAGCGCTATGATGATCAGAGTATGCTGTTATAATGTGAATTGACCTTCATTACCTCTTGTTTCACTACATTTACCGTGGTATCTGGCTAGATGTATGTGAATGTGTGTGTCCCTCAGACGCTGCATGGTACATTTAATGCATACATTTAGATGAAATATCAGATGAAATATCTATTATCCAGTGTGAGGACATTGCGATCGGGTTGCCTGTCCTTGGCTGAAGAAAAGTTGAGGACTCAGACTGTAACAACAACCTCCCTCCCTCCCTTCTCTCACACAAGGACCACACAGATGACTGTTTTTGAATTTAAGAGAATACCTTTTAGAGAAAAGAGGGAAAAATACATGGAAAGTGTTGCATGGGCTGTTGAAAAGATTTCAAAGAGAGGAGATTTATGCTGGTAAAAGTGAAGCGTTTCAGGTTGCTTCAACTTAAGTTAAAGTCAAAAGTACTGCAATGCCACAAAAACTATACACTCATATAATCCTACTTGTGTCACTCATGCTTTCAGGACCTTGGACTGATCAATGTGGGCATGTGCTTTTGTTCACCACACGCTTCTTTTTGACAAACTGACAACCTGTCACATACTGGGCGTAAACATGCAAGAAAACCTTACACAGCATGGGGTTTGCATGCACCGCACCTAACAAAACTGAAGCCCAAACTTACGATTACCTCTGAGCTGTGAAGGGACTTCAAGCAGAAAGTTTGAACCATTTCCAACAGATTGGAAATGGTTGTTTGACATCACGGCTTATGTGTTAGAGCATACGTGTCAGTAGACGGCCTCTCTGAGATGCACGGATGCATTTCTCACCAGCCAACCAGAACTAACTAACCGGCTCCCAGGTCAAGAGCTAAAATTCAGTGAATCATGCTGTTTGCTCAGGAAGACATAGCAGAGTAGGATAAAATTTCTCACTGCCGAGTGTCAAGGAGCAAAGGTCATTTAATAGCTTCCTAGCTAATTAAGGGAAATGAAAATGGAATTATATGTATTTAAAGGCATAATAACCTGAACAGACTATGTAGCCTTGAGGAAGGTGTGTGTGTGTGTGTGTGTGTTTGTATGTCCTAACAGAGCTCTGAGTGTTACAGCAAACTGTCTCTGTTGTCATTGCAATTCCCCAGTGGAAAAAAATAATAACTGAAATAACTGAAAATAACTGAATCTATAAAACTAGCACCCTGTTTTTAATTCAAAGCAGGTTGCACCTTGCAATTAACATCTTTAATTATCAATTCCTCTCACATTGTTAATAAAGCATGTGCAAAGTTCACTGCAGACTTTAAAGCATTTCAACTTGTAATATCACTGCATGATGAGCTGGAGAATTTAATTTAAGATCAAAGCAAGGTTTTATGCATAACTACTAACTATGCATAACTACAAAGAGTCAAAATTGATTGTAAGCCATTTTTATGAATTAGGAGTAAACCAGAAGCAGTGTAACCAACAAGTGACCCAAATTGAATAGGCATCTATATGTGCACCCCGCCTCGATTAAGGGGCTTTGCTTGGTGCTAAGACTTTAACCCTTCTCTCCACACATACGTACTCCATACATTCTCTTGACAGGAACTTAAAGCTTTCTAACTTGCGGGACTAACAACTGCTTTTCAATTCATCAGCTATGATTTCAACCGACTGTAAGATCTGTTAGTCGACTTCAGCTCTCTGTGGCATCAAGATTACAGCCTGTCATTCACAGACAAGTGGTATGATTTTCACAGCGGAGGGTAGAACAGGGTAGGGCTGTGGGGAGGAGTAGGAAGTGCAGTGGCAGGCTGACAAAACGTGATTGTATGCAATTATTTTAAAATGATTTGAAAATGAAAGCTAATTTCCTTTAATATGAGAGGGCAGAACAATAAACTGACAGATAGATAGATGTCGTACTTTTTTTGTCCCATTTTTATCCACATAGAAAAGGGAAACTATAGCTTTTACACTGTTCAAGACCCTTGAACACCCTGCTGAGAAGTGTGGGGAATAAGTGTGTCTGCCTCTATCTTTCAGAATTGCGTGCACTTTAACTTCTGTGCTTCTTCCACACTGATGTGATTAAGACACTTTACCTGAGCAACTCACAAGAGAACACCTATAATAAAATCACTAGAACTAATGGCTTCCTCCTGTGGATTGTAAATGTAAAAGGACATCATCAGTGAGATTTGTATCCAACAGGTAAATAGCCTGTTTATAGCTTCATCAGAACAAAAAGTGATATTATTTATTCCATTTGAGTGTCTCCAAATGAGAAGTTTGTTGTTTTCAGCATAGGGATATGCAAACATTTTGGCATCCTTTTTTTTATTATTATTCGTCGTTATCTGTAGTGGATTTCTCCAAACACTGAGACAAAACCTAGCATTTTCTTGTTGATAAATGCTGAAGTGGATGGTGCTGCTTTGAAAGCACTTGGAGTAATATATGCTCACAGGACATTGCTTAGTAGGGCTGGGTGAACATTTGGCTGCACAACTGACTTAATTCTTCATGAAAAAGATTCAACAAGGTGTTGAAAATATTCCTCCGAGAATTTGGTCAATATTTGCATGATAGCATTACACAGTCATTGCACATTTGTCAGCTGTCAAATTCCAAAGGGGCCCTACTGGATTGAGATCTTGTGACTGTGGAGGCCATTTGAGTACACTGAACTCATTGTCATGTTCAAGAAACCACCTCAAGATGTGATTTATTGCTTTGTGGTATGATAAAAGTGGTTTAGCATGGTTCTATGTGTTGTGCATTCAGAGATGCTCTTCTGCATAACTTTGTTATTTGAGTTATTGTTGCCTTTCTATTAGCTCAAAGCAGTCTGGCTATTCTCCTCTGACCTCTGGCATCAACAAGACATTTTCTCCCAGAGAACTGCTTCTGAAATATTCAGACCAGCCTGCCTGGTACCAACAACCGAACCATGTTGAAAGTCATTTAAAATCACTTTTTCCCCCTTCTGATGTTCTGATGTTCAGTTTGAAGTTTTGGAGTCTTGACCATGACTACATGCCTGAATGCACTGAGTTGCTGCCATATGACTGACTGTTTAGATATCTGCCTTAGCAAGCAGTTGAACAGATGTGCATAATTACTATCATACTAGTATTATAATATCATGATATTGTACCATGACATCGCCAAATATATACTCCTAAAATAAATTGGGACTGCTGTTAAAAAACAAATAGTCAATGTCTAAAAATGCTATTAGCAAGGAAGGAAAGTCATGCTCCATTACTTTAGTCCTTGCACAACACATTTAAAGTTATAGGAGTACCTTCTACCTCAGTTTGCAATTTGAACTGGAAGAACAACTAAGCAAGGTCATTTAGATAGATGAGACACATTTAGCAAGCTGTATAATTAAATGGAGAGACCCCCAGGTCACTGTTAAGTCCTTAAAATGTCCTCATGGTGCTATATTCACACAAGCCAAGAGCCATTTTTATGATATATCATTCATAGAGGGGCACTAATTACAGACATGTTGCCTAGGTAATGCTAGGACACACAGGATGGATGAAAACGATTGCTGTCTACCAAAGAAAAAAGCACCTCAGTTATCCTGAGCTTTACCTCAGGATAGGTGTGTGTTGTCATTATCCTTGAAGGTGGATGCAGGGACACAAATGCTGGCAAAAGATATTTTGTGCACCAGGTGATATTTTATGCGGGTATAGACTGAGTCAGGGACACAGAGTTGAGTAATGCCAGTCAGGGTCAGTGCCACCCGAGAGGATAATGTAGAGCAGGTTCATTTAACAAGGCTAAAGGAAAAAAGTAGAAGCCATTTTAAAAAAAGAAAGAAAGAAAGAAAGAAAGAAAAAGAAAAAAGAGTGCACTTCAAACTCATATTAGGAAAAGTGGATGTGAATTTTTTAACATTTGTCACTGCCTGCATGTGCTTTCACATGTTAAACAAACTAGAAACTTAAGTTGTAGTTTTTCATGTAGTTTTTAGTTAATTTTTTAAATTTAATTCAATATTTCAAATTTGATTGCCACATTGAATTTTATGATTATTGCTCAAAAAAACTGGCTTTGATTGCAACAATCTACACAGCCATACTCTTGCAGAAGTTAACCTTGGAAGTGTAGGAATAAGGTTCATCGATTGCCATAGATAAAAGATTAATGCAACACTCATAGACTTGAGAGAATCACTGCATTCCTATAACACTGATGGACTGATACTGAGCATTATTAATCCAGATTAACATTACCCACAGCTCAGTCAGAGTATATATTTTGCTAATACAAGTAGTCTTCAGTTTCAGCTGACATGTTAACTTGTTGCAGTTGGGGTTTTTTTTGTTGGGGGGGGGGGTTATGCAGTACAAGACTTTCCTATTTAAAATTGATAGAGAAAGCAGTGGGGGACACAGACAATCTGGCTGTGTCAGTAATTCAAAAATAAACCGGGTAGCATCTGCAGCACTTTCTCACAAATTTACATCCAGGACAGAATTTTTGAGAAGAGGGTATGGACTGGTGACCCCACCTTTACCCCTTTGTCAAATGGAAAGGCCCTAGCCCCAATGTGACTCTAAATTTTAAACATGATAAAGAAAATGTATAACAAGTAATTATCTATTTTGATTATGCAAACAATTTCTGGAGATGCTGTATTAGAATTTCAGGAGCAGGACCACGCCTCCAAACACGCTCCTTCATCTATATAGGTTCACCCAGTTCTGCAAGCTACTAAAACGCTGTCAAACCTAAAATGAGGACGTGGGCCCAGCTAGTGAAACATGATTTATATGCAAATCTACATACAGCTCAAAGAGATTTCACAGAGATACACAAACATCTATCTATCTATCAATAAGAGCTGCTCTATGGTGGTAAAACACTGTATAATAGGAAGAAAAATGTCTGACATCCTTCAAATCTGATCCAGTGGAAGCACGCAGTTCACGCATCTCTCACACACATCTACGCTGGGAGGAGTTGTGATCTGAGAGACAGACACGAGTGATGCAAGCGAGGGGACACGTTAGCATAAAAACACAAAAAGATTAAGATGAAAGATGAAAAGACAAAAGTACAGATGTCATGGAAAAAACAAATGCCAACAAACACAGGTTCCTGTTCTCTTTTCTCATTTTTCCTTCCATCCTTACCTTTGCCACATGAGCAGAGCAGTCGACGACAAGACTCATTTTAACAAAATGAGAAATCCTTGATTCAAAGCTTCCAGTTTAAAGTAACACAATGTGCTGTCCAGTTTTACATTTCTCTCTATTTCACTTTTTGATATCATGACATCATTAGAAGCATTACTTTTGATTAAGTTCACAGTGTGGTCGGCAGAAATTTTGACTGTGGAATCATCTGAAATAACTAATTAAAGTTATGAATGCAAAAGGAACACATTTTCTCTGTGTGTGTCATGCCTGTTAGATCACAGGTTTCAAAGAAACGTTTGCAAATGATACACCTATGCATCCCCACTCTCCCGTAAAACTTCTCTCTCGTTGAGATGCACTTCAGGAATTGAGTTTCTGACCTCATTTTCCAGGTCACAGGCAGGAGGACAGAAGAGAGGTACAAAAATGGAGAAGTAAGGCCACAAGATGTGCTTTTTACAAAATTAATACAGAAACCAAAGCCTCAAAACGAAATGACGAACAAAATGACATAATGTCTTCCAATAAAAGTATACATCCTGCAGGTTGAAATTATGTCATTTATACTAGTTGAATGCTCCCTGATTGCACAGCTTATTAAAGAGCAAGGACTCATTACGGGCCAAAAAACTGTAATCAGACAGAGTTGATGAGGCATTGTTGTTTTCTGCGTGTCCCTATATTCATATTTTGGAACTTTGTTACCAGTTAAGATTGTGAGATTGAAAACTGGAGCTACTGGAGCAGAAACGTGAGCACTTCTTTCGCTAAATAATGCATACTTCTCAGGAGGCTTTGGATCTTGTCATTTCCGTAAAAAACCATGTGTAGGTACACTCTGTCGTTGTAAATGTGTGTAAAATCACCCTTTGACAGCTACCATTATAACAGAGCTCTTCCCATTGTTCTCAGGGCATGTTATTGTCTCTTGTGTGTGTTACTCGAATCCACCACCTACTGCGTACTTCTTCCCCACTGAACTGAAAGCCTGTCAGCAGCCATTATTCCAAGCAAGACCTTTTGCTGTGATCCCTGCCATGTTTCATCGAAGCGTGGCATTTTATTCCAAAGCCCTCTGTCTGAGCATGTTAGCTACTACTAAAATTATTGCATGTGAGTGTTTGTGTGTGTTTGTGTGCGAGTGTGCACACGGCTATTCTTCTTTTGCCCCTAACTCTTGTCATTCCTGTGGACGAATACCAGCAAAAGCAGCTGAGTGGACAAGATTGCCTCTCTCCAGTATTTCACTATTTCACAATGGGGTCTGGATTGCGTATATGCACGCGTCTGTGCGCGCACGAGCGTGAGTGTGCGTGGTTAAATAATTAACACTGTTTGTCGCCTTGCTGCAACACATCGCTCACACACTGATCTGATTAATGTAGCCCCAGGAGATACACAGCATCAGCCTAGCCTGCAGAATGAGAAATGCTACATGCACGTGTGTGTGTGTTTTTGTGCACACCATAATAACTTTCATGAAGGAATATCAGTGAGAAAAGTCAGAAATCAGCTCAGTCCACAAATCATCATTTGAGACAAGACAGAAAAGGATTTGTATGACACCGAGTCAGAATTATGTGCACGCAGTCCTGATCATGCATGTGCTCATTCTTTTGGCCTGGTGCCTGACAAACCACTTCAATTAAGCAAGCTGCAACTGGCACAACAGTAATGTCTTTTACAAAGGAACTTTTTTGTATAATGCACCTACACATGTAAGGAACATTTGATTTCACATATGGACTATTAAGGGCAACAGTCTAATGTTGGCAGTCCAGCTAATTTTTCTCTTACGTTGTTCATGCTTATATATGATGTGTGCTGATGTGTGAGGTGTTGCTGAGAATCTCACACAATGTTGAGATGCCGAGGATTGACGATGGGGATCCCGGACCTGGCAGATCCCCCTGGTACCTCTGACAGATGGTGATAAGACATATGACCGCAAGGCAGCTGTTTGGAGCGTGGCTCTATGGTTTGATTTTTAAAATTATTCATAAAATATAAACAAGTCCTACAAATAAAAAAAAGAGGACCTATACAGACACTCTAGCAGAATAGTTAGTAATATATAAAAGTGGTTGTGACTGTACTTTTGTGATCAGGGCTCCTTGACTTTGGAGCATGCTCTCTGAGCAGATCCCACATGCAGAGTCAGTGGTTTCTTCTTTTTTTGACTTACTTGTGTTGTCTTCTTTTAATCTTTATTACAGCTTTTATTCAGTTTTTCCTTCACTGGTATTTATTTATACTTTTGGAATGTTTTATTTTCTGTTCTTTTCATTGTAAATTTATCTCACTATAACTGGAATTTTATCTCAGTCTTGTTTGAGCTTAATGTTTGGCTTTAAGATTCATTTACATTTAGAGGATGCATTTTTAATTGTCTGTAGACAAGTGTTATTTTCTAAAACAAACAAAAAAAACAACTAACTTTCTAGTATTTTATTTTAAAATTTAAATGTAATTTTGATCATTTCCTTTTGAAACCTGTTTTTGTAGGCCGTGTACTGCTCTATGTCACCATCTGCTGGTGAAACAAAAAAGACACTAGTCAAGGTTTTCAGATTGAAAATTGATATTAAGGTCTAAAAGCCCAACACTGATGATCTGGTCTCATGATGAGTTTGCACTGAAGGGATTCAGACTGCTGAGTATAAGCAGCACTAATTATTAGGTGCTTGAGAATCTGTGTTGGTTACTTAAATGAGGCCACACAGGTCTGCACACATAGTGGGATCATCTGTTACGCGATGTTGTCTTCAGTCGTCCTTAAATCTAATTCCACCTTTATAAAGCTGTGCCCTGTGGTCTTAAAAGGATGCAGGTAAATGCTGCAGACTAAATAATACTCATTTATACTGCCCCAGCACCCTAAACATATAACTTTTTAATTCATGTGCCCATCTTTTTATTATTATCATCATTATTATTATATATTTATTATTTAAGAAGTCTTTAACTTTAATAATAACTGATTATTAAAGACCAGCATATCATATTTTAGGCAGAAACTTTTTTTTGTCAGAGCAACATTGGCTTTCATCTTCATATTGTCCATGAACATCCAGGATATTGCCCACAGATTCTGGAGAAAGATGATAAATATTTAACTTTGTTGACTTGCTATTCATTCAGCTTATCTATTGCTTGAAGCTGGAAGGTGGCAGACAATTGGTCTTTAAAACAGCTGCTTGCAATCATCCAAAAGAGCTCCTGCAGTAAGAGTGGCCCAAAAAAAAGTAAGGTTGCAGGTTATAAAATCAAATAAAACAGGGTATATTTTTACAGTATTTTACAATAATAACAAAATGTTAGTGTAGTTTTAAGCTCATCAATAAATAAATAAAACTCAAACATTTCAAGGTCTGATAGTCTGCACGCAAATCATTAAACTACTAGGCTTAGCCTAGCCACTGTCATTGTTCTGTCACTTTTCTTATGCACTCTACTAAATAAAGGTGCAAAACATTGATACACAAACGTTGCTTAGCGCCACCTGAACATCCTGTTCTCTTATTTTCCTGGCAACCATATTGCCATCGAATCACCTCGTTTCCCTATCAATTAAACTAGAAGCCTTTAAGGCCAAAACGCTCTGTTCTTTCTTGTCCTCCATATTGATTTGGTTGGTGCACTGTGCGGCCTGCAGATTGAATTAGAGTCCAGCTGAATTGAAGCTTGAGTGAGGAGAAGCTGTGCTGTGTTTGTCGATAGGGCTGGTAGCTACCATAGAGACATCTATTCTGACTTTATAAAGCATCTCACATCATGCTGAGAGATTATTTTATACAGTCTACGGTTTAAACAGTTTCACTTAAATCTAATGACTGTGTGAGAAGGTCACTGTGTCAGGTGTCATACTAAATACCAAATGCCCAGTGACACACAGCTGACAGTAAACTTAATGTGAGTAAGCTGATGGATGCTCAGCATTGCTCGCATCATGTTATGAAAGCAGAAGTCAGGGTAAACTGGATACTGCAAGATTTGGTGGCAGTCCTGTTTATTTTTAGTATTTCCTTTTTAGTGTTTGCCCATGTCACATTCAAGTTAGATCTTGACAACATAGACCTATGCTGCAGTGTGCTTGTTGCTGTTAATGGCTTGCACCAATGAGTCATAGCTTAGCAACAAGCCTGCTGGCCTATTTTTGGTTTCAAGCAATTATCCACAATGTAGTGTGTTGGTGTGGTTCTATGACACTTCCAGATTGCGGCTATAATGAAGGGAAAAGGTCTGTGCCCTCATCTGATAAGTGCCTTCAAGGTTTTTCAAAAATATTACATATCACTGAGGTTGAATAATAACATTTGAATTATACACCACTGTGTGATTACTTTCACTATTTTAGCGTCTTAAATGGAACCACGGAGCTAATGGACCTGTCTTCTTATGATATTCTGTAGAATTCCCGCTGCATAATTTCCACCTTAATGTGAAATGTAAACCAAGAAATTTCAGCCAACAAGTATCGATCAAAAATACTCCAATCTGACTTGTGGCTTGGAAGCTGTGAATCACATAAAAGAAGCACTGTAATATGCTATAACTTAATAAATCCACTTTCAAATTTCCTGGGTTTGCATTTGCATTTCTCTTTGCTATGACCTTTGACTTAATATCCGAATTCACAGGTCACGGCTGTTTACTTGCAACAGTCCTGCTGACTGATCTTTTGATGATCTGCTTTGCACACCACCTCACATTATATTGTTTTTGGACGGGTTCCTATCAGTTCTTTGTTGAACCACAGCAGCATGAAGAATATCTCGGTGAGCTTGACTGCAAATTTTACTTGCCGCATCATTTCTCCAAACTGACTGCACCCTGTTGTAGTTGCATCTCTCCTCATCTATCTGTGCAACCGTTTACCTCGTTCCTCTCGACATTTCTGCAATTCATCCTTTTTTTCCGTCCTCCCGCTAAACAGATTCTCCCCCTCACTCACACACTTCGTGTTTCAGTCTGAGATGCTGTCTATATTATAAGCAGCACTTGTGGGATGATTCTATTACATGTCTCCTAGCTGCTGGATAATTCAATAAGCACCACTGAGATGACACACAGTTATAATCTACTTAATGAAGCTACTGAACTGATGAATTGTGTGCCTTTTTGCTCCTTCATTTCACCCCGTACCCTCCTCTATGCTCCAACTCTTTCCACCCACCACCACCCCCTGTCTCTTCCTTTCTTCCCCTCCTTCCCTCCTCTTCCTCTTTGCAGGGTGTTGATGGAGAGCAATTCGAATGACAGCCGGGACTGTGGTCATCACTGGTGGAATTCTAGCTTCGGTTATATTACTCCTTATCATCGCAGTACTGTGCTACTGTAGGCTGCAGGTGAGACTTCATCATCTGTTTTGTTCATTCTATTTACTTTTTGCAGAACTGCAGGTAAGAGATTGTACTTTGAGTTGAGTAATTATGCTGCTTTAATCTGTAAAACTATGCTAATGCATTGTCAATTGTATCTGATTCTAGTGGAAACGGAAAACCAATTGAGAGCAAGGTTTTCAAAAAAAAAATTTAATTACACAACTGATCATTCAAAACATAAAACGGACAGAGGACAAAGACCCCCGGCTCTGTCAGCCCAGGATTAGAAACTCATTACAATTATTGTAAGTTCATCACAATTTGAACAATCTTATTTCATTTTTTGTTACCAAACAAATTGTATGAAAAACAGGAAAGGAATCTTAGCAATCACCTAAAGTAGTTTTCAGCGGTCTGTAGGCGAGCTAAAAATCTACCTAACGTTGTTGGCTGCTGACACACATCAATACTGGCATTCATTTCCACACCTGTGCAACTGAGCAAGATGTGGACAGCAGGCAGAATGGCAAAGATTTCAGTAGTGAACCACAGCCTTGGAGTACAGTATGTGTTGGGACACGTCTTTCTTTTCTCCCTTCAGAAAGTAGAGACTGTCATTTTTGGCACAGTAACAACCATGCCTCATTTTAGCAAGGTAATAAACAAGGCCAAGTGTTTGCCATATGTACTGACTTGGACATCTTTAAGCAGTGGTTGATGAGTTGCTGCTGAGGTAGTTGTCTTTCCCGTCTCTGCTGAGGAGCTGTTAAAGTGAAGGTTGAGCTCTTGGATGCCTCCCTAACAATCAACTCGAGGAGGATACCTGGTGGTTCCACTCTTCTTTCATATCACAATTATTAAGGCCTAAGCTTTATAAATGGTTTTACACATTTGCTCCTTGTCTCACAGAGAATTCCTCAGTTTTCTCGATTTTCATGCTAACATTCAGCATTACCTGTGGGAGTTTGCCACAGGTAGACTTCCCTCAGGTTCTAATTTATCTGAACCGGTTTTGTCGTGCAGTAGCAAAATCATTTTAATTAAAAATATGTTTTCATTTCTCTCTTTAAAAGAAAATAGCCCCCAAAATCATTGTTATTAAGTGTGAATTAGTTAAATTCATATTACGTGTACAAAAAGTGAAGGGGCCTATGAATAGTAACTTAGTGTGTGTGCTGTGGGAGTGAAAAGATGAATAAGAAGCAAGGTTTAAAGCTTCTCAGATAAAAGCACTACATAAATGCAGTCCATTTACCGTGATCCTCTGGGAACCCAGGTAACATAGCTAGAAGGGAAACTGTAAGATCCTTTCCTGACAACATTTCTCTGGATCAAAAGTAATCCCCAAATTACAGCAGATATTAGATGGCAAGATGCCAGGAATTAATTTGAAAGCTAGGTCATACCACAACCATAATACCTCAGCTGCAAACTGGAGTCTGTTTACAACACAAGAGAACCCCTCAAGAGATAATTGAGTGATCATTGAGACAGCTCTTTCTCGTGCACATTTGACATCATTTGGTACTTTTTCTTCTTTCTTCTCTCGTCACCACTTTTTTCATCTTTGCCCATCTCCCACTTTTGTCCCTCTGTTTCTATCAGTATTATTGCTGCAAGAAGGAAGAGTCTGAGTCGGAGGAGGAGGAGCCAGACTTTGCCGTTACATCTCACCTCCCGCCGGTTCACTCCAATCACAACATTGTGGCGGCTACAGCCGCCGCCTCCTCCATCCCAAATGGCCCTGCCCTTTTTTCCACCCCTCCAATGGCCAGGAAACTGACACGATCGCAGACCTTCTGCCCATCCTGTACACACTATGAGATGCCTTTCTACCTCCAGCCACCTCAGCCGCAGCTCCACCACCAACCAGATGGGTTGAGGAACGGAGGGGACCGGATCAGCTATCGCAGTGTCCAGCAGCAGGATCTGGACCTGCCAGTGCCTGTAAACATTTCAAACTATCGTAAACCAAACCTTGCCCGTTCAGTTACCATGAGGGACATGTTCACACGCAGCTGTAGCATCAGCACTGATGTTTAGCTGGGTAAGGCTTAACTCAGTTTAAGCTGATTCTTACATTCATCTGAATGGCCTGGGCTGGACTGGGCTTGAGTGAGACTGTGTTTTTGTCGTCTTGACCTGTGTAGTCCGATCTAGTCTGGTCTCATTCTACCAGTCACTTTTTGCAGAATGGAGGACTCAGCTGGCTCTCAGGACAGTTTTTTCAAAGGTACTATGCTCAGGTCCTCACACTTGGGCCAAGACAAAGTGTTTAAAATGTTAAATTACCAACAACATAAACTTGTTTTGAATCTTTTTTTTTTTTAAAGATTAATTAATTTCTTTTATGATCTGATAAAGTCTGTGTTGCCCTACTTCCTCTGGGCTCCTCTACCGTGGCCTGTAGGATAGGCAGATTCATGATGTGTCAAAATGATGTTCAGTAGGGATTTCTCTCTTCCAGAGCTGCTGCAAACAAAATATGATTAGGAAAAGTCCAGTGTTTCCCTCTCTTATGATGGGATTATCTGTCTGGTCCTCCATCCACAGATTATAGAGGTTATGAAATATCACTCACAGCCAGTGGAGGAGGGAGCGGGTTGTTGTGTTTAGCTGCCACCCCGCAGACATTTTCGACAGACGTAACTTATGCCATAACATTTTAAGACGTAAAGGGCTCACAGAAGATTTCCCTCATCCTTTCATAGAGTTGCATAGTTTGACGAAAGGCTGGTTTCTTGGAGCATCAAAACACAGTGTATATACAGTATTTTACACTTCAGAAGAGAAAAATCTCTGCATTCTTGCAGGCAGTGTGGACTAGGTGCCAAAAAGGTTTTTGATCTTCATTTGTGTGCATATATGTGAAGATACCGGCAAGCGTGTGTGTGTGTGTGTGTGTGTGTGTGTGTGTGTGTGTGTGTGTGTGTGTGTGTGTGTGTGTGTGTGTGTGTCTCAATTAATTGTTAACAAGTTTTATTCCATCCAGTTATACACAACAGGTCATCGATGTGTACAATGAACCCAGAGGTGGGCTGCAATAACATTTTATTGTAAGGGGTGAAGCGATTATATTATTTCTTTAACCTAAATTTATCTTAATGCAAAGAATGACCCAAACAGATTAAATAACAAAGAAAATGGATTTGCAACTATTTTGTACCTGTTTATTTTACTAATTAATGCTATAACACTGACTCAGTCAGAAACACAAAACATTTTTACAGCAACACCGTAAGCTTCCAATGTGAACCCGATTATAGTTCTTCACTGAAGTTAGTGAACGTTCACTACATTCTTTGTGTTCTGTCTGATTTATTGATGTATGGATTCCTGGGCTAAAGATTCACCTTTAAAGGCACATCTATAAATATTTAAGAGGCCATAACATACACTGTAGTCTCTCCCCTTTTTCCATTCATTGGACTGAGGAATATATGCTCTTGCTCCAAGGTACTCAGTGTTCCTTCTTGGGATTGTTTTTATTTTCTGCGCTTGGCTGACCGGCCTGGCTGGAGGGCTAATTTTCTGACTGGAGGAGCAGTTGGTGACTTTTATGGACAGAGAACACACTAATAATAAGTTAAATCATTTACTGCTTGAATTCAAAAGAGGAAATGCCCGTGGTTGTGGGAGGGACTTGAAGTTGATTGGATTGTTCTTTCTGGACCCACCTACCACTCTCTTGCAAATGGATGGTAAATGCTGTTGTACTTCTTCTCCCTTTTTCTGTCTTTTTTTTAAATTACTCATTTGTTTTTTCCAAACTGTGAAACAGTGAGTAATTTGGGGGGTTTTTTTAAGTTTTTTTTCCTTTGTAAAATGTGCTTTCATGCAAATACACTAAGCCACAGTACACACGTTTGTAAATCTAACTTTGCGAGGACATTCATTTACGTTCCCCGGTCCCTCATCCTAACTGTCACAACTAGCTGCCAAATCCTTACCTGTGTAATCTGAACCTCATTCAACTCATAACCTTAAAGCCAAGTTAAAACAACAAGTTAAAGTTGAAAAAGCGGTGAGGGGCACAAATGACGTCCATCCCAGTACTCTCTCAATTTTAAACTTGTCCTCACAAAGATAGCCATATAAGTACACTCACACATGCAGACATGCAGACACACACAATAGTTCTCAATGTTCTTATTTTTTAATCTAAAACTATGTGACAGTTGCACAGGAAATTTAGTGCCATAAGGAAGTATAGAAGAAATTTATTATTATTATTATTATTATTATTATTATTATTATTATTATTATTATTATTATTATTATTATTATTATTACAAGTGTACAAGTGTATATTGAAATGCAGTGTTGCTTTTACCTTGAAGTATTTGAATTACTTGCTTTATTTTATGATTCAGCTGGTTTTTCAGACTCGGTACAGTACTGCAGAAAATGTTTCTGTTCTTGTTTCTAATATATAACTGACAGACACATTGTTGCTAATAAAACAGTATGAAAATCTTCCTTTTTCTCATTCTCATTCATCTTCTAGATGAGTCACAAACCTCAGGGGTCATTTACCGCATTCATATTTGTGCATGAAGATGCTTGCGTCGGTGAACTTTTATACAAAATTGAGGCTTTTCAGAAAAAGATTTCATTAGCGTGCATTAATGTAATCAGAATGTGTATAGCACACTGGACACTACTAATCGCATGTGATCTTCTAAATGCAGGTTAAATATCAGCAAGCCGAAGCGCTTCGTGTGGAGGAGAATTCTCCAAGCAATAAATGTAACTAATTTTGTCTTACAGGAATAGTTTTGTTGAGATTGCTCTCTAATGAAAAAAATTTTTTCTTTGTATTTCATGGTTGTTGTTTTTTTGTTTTTTTTTAAACAGCAATCTAATTCTGTTTCATTGGGTGTGTATGTTGCCAGTTTGTTGTTGAAGGACTCAATGAGCTGACATCTGTGGCTTATATTGGCTCAAAGAGGGATATTATTGTTATTGCCATGGACCATCTGAAAATTGTGCTCTCTAAAGCTTACATGTGTAAATATATCTAAAGGTGAACCACTGAACTTACTAATATTGTTTTTCAATATCAATTTCAGCTATGCAGCAACAGATCAAACAATAACATAAGAAAGCAGTGATTCCTGCTGAGGCTTGGACTACGGCAGGAGCAATAAAGTCTGTTTATATACAGGTTCTGTCTGCCCTTAGGCAACAAGGTGAAAGCCATGACAGCAAACACAACTTAACGGGAAGGGTAACAAGCAAGAATCAGGAGCAGTCAGATGAAAAAGAAACAGTTAGAGGCTAGGAGATGATGATTAATGAAAAACCATTCAGACATGTAGGCTAAATGATACAAAAAATGCAAATCTTTATTTGGGCAATAAACTGAATGAGTCAGAGAGGCATGGCAAGTAATCATACAACGGGAAAACAACTGAAAACTATTTCAGAGAGGAAATAGGGGTAGTTATTAGAAGGATGAGTCAGAGGACATGAATGAAAAATAGCACATACCACAGAACACACAGACAGATGGAGGCGTAGAATAGCTGATTTCCAATCCAGAGCTCCCTGGCTCAAACATGAATAGCTATTTTGTGATGGCATTAACACAACAGAACTGCTTCAGACATGAAAAACCTTTCAGATTGTGATGGATTCCCTTTGATGTGGATATATATTCAAACTCCTACTTATTTCTACATGAATTGCCAGCACTGTAACAGGGAATTACTGTCACACTAGCATTCCACCCACAAGACAAACTAGCAGGAGATGTGTTTTTTTCTCTTTACAGTCAGCATAATTTATATGTAGTGATACTAGCACCAACAGAGACAATAGTGGACCATAAGTTGCACGGCAGCTGGATAGCAAAAAGCTTGATTTGCAAAGGTTCAGTGATGGTGTATTTATGTTGGTTTGTTATACATTTACATTTTCTAGAGGGAAAAAGGCTAGAGTCTGATCAAATTTGATCTCATTTTCATGTCAGCATTACTGCTTATGGAAAGGAAGAATAATTACAGATCAGCTATGAGCCCAGCTCTGTCAAAAGTGAAATCAACAAAGGCACGGATGATGGTCTGAAAAGCTAAATATAAACAGATTTCACTCCTTCTGCAAGCTGCCTCTAAGATTTATTCTAATCAAATACCAAAAATCTATTTTTGAATGGATCCCTTCAGGCTATTTATTTACATCTGTACTTGTGCTATATTTGTGTAAATGAGAGGTTGTGCAAGCTATATGAATTATTTAGAGGAATAATCACCTGCAGCGTAAGTAGCACGGCCTTTCAAAGTTTATTGATGTTTTATAGTGTGCTTTGCATCATCCACTTCAACCAGGAGCAGTATGCTCACTCTAACGTACTCTGTCTGTCCAGTGAATATCTGCAGATTTCTCTTACTCTGTGCCTATGTTACGGTCCCTGACCCTAATTCCCCAGCAGGAGGAGCTGGGAATCCATGAATTATGAACAGGATAGATAGGAAATTTTCCAGCTAATATTCCAACCCAAAGCTTCTTGCCTTTTCTCTTTTTCCTCCTCATTGCCCAAACTGTCATGTTCCTTGCACTTCACCTTCCTATTTCCTTTTTCTTCTCCAGGCAGACCTTTTTTATACTTCCTTTTCTTGGGGCCTGTTCCACTATGCTTTCTTCTATGTATCTTATAGGATTGAAGAAAATATTGGATTGAAGAAAATGAGATTTAGACAGAAAAAAGTTAGAAAGAAAGCAGTTAGTTAGAGTCTGTTGGAGCTGCCGGCATCAAATGATGCACCCATGTATGTCTCCAATAAAATTCACACACACACATCAGTATTCTTGAAGTGTGTAGGTGCACTTCGGTCCAACAACTCACATTTGAAATGGTTGATTTATTACAGCAATAGGTTACACTTCGAGTTTGGTGTCCAGGCACTGAGCTCATCACTCCCCACAAATAAGATGCACATAGAAACAGATGAATAAATATCCCTCCACCCCAGTGCTCACAGGTGGATGCTGGGTTGGTTGAGGGAGTGAAACAGCACCCCTTGCATCGCTGCATGGTGTCAGAGGGAGAGATGAGAAGTTCTGCAGCTTCATTACACTGCCAATTTGGGAGGGTGCATTTGGTACATGATGAGAGGAGAGTCTGGCATATTCGTTTTTATGATACAGTGCAGTACAAGTTGCCTGCCTGAGCTAGTTTAGATGTTTTCTTTGGTTTTAAACATCGACACTATGACCAAATGTGGCAACTGTAACCAAATATTGCACAGCTGGTTGCTCATAAGGTATTATTTCTTGTAAATATTCCTTTATATTTTCATGCAGCTTGTGGGGATAGGTTAATTGGATAATCCAAATTGCCACTAGGTGTGAATGTGCGAGTCAATGTGAGTGTGAATGGTTGTCTGTCCTTGTGTGTTAGCCCTGCGACAGACTGGCAACCTGTCCAGGGTGTACCCTGCCTCTCGCCCTATGACAGCTGGGATAGGCTCCAGCGCCCCCCGCGACCCTGAAAAGGATAAGCGGAAGCGAATGGATGGATGGATGGATTTTCATCCCTAAGACTCTCTGCTACCAATGTGGACATCACACTGGCTGCTAGAAATACAACCTACATTTAAAACCAACCATGAATTGATGAAACACTTTGCTCAAAGTATAATTATAACATACAGACATACACTGGCATTACCACTGTTATCTTGCTATGAAATCCAAGCAATTTATCATTAATGCAGTAATTTGTATATATTCCCTTAAATTAACAAAACTTAGACTTGGAGATAAATGATCTTGTCGGGAACAGAAACACACATCACTCTCTGATTTTTACTGCTGTGTCAGAGATAGGCAGAAATAGACATCCTCCATAAATCTCTCTTTCCCACACGCAGACACGACTGCATGCTGGAGCCATTACTGCCCAGTGTGTGTAATATTGCAATTTCTGAAAGGAGGAAAGGGCATTCCTCCTGTCTGAATTTTTCATTCCCCATGCTCTCTGTTTCTGTATAACAACCAATAAATAAGCAATGAATCCCGAGGACATAACACAAAATGGACTGGATTTTATGTCCACCACACCCCAACATCAGCTCCCCCTAGATACACAATTTGTCTGTCTTTCTCTTCCTGCTTCACCTGCTTTTTTGTCTCTGTGAAGACTTTTTCTATTTGATGTTTTTTTTTGTTTTGTTTTTTTAAGAGTTAAATCCTTTAATGTATCCCTCGTCCTTTTGTACTAACCCAGTGAACTGAACTGGAAAAAGTCTGGCCCAAATATGTGGTGAAAAGTGTGTGTCTGTGTGTGCGTGTGTTTTTGGATTGAACGTGACCTTTTGCTTTGATAATCTACCACAGATTTAGATTTAGAGTTCTGGTGGCTTTGAATCTATCTGAGAGGCAGCTTGTTTGGTGAGCCGTCTAGAGTAAACTCTATTTAGATTAGTCCATGAATATATGCCACAGCATATCTCTCTGATTATGCAATATTCTTTTCAGTCAAGACGTGTGTGGGTTGTTTCAGACAGGGGATGGGAGGGGACGAGGGGGATGAAAGAGAGCCTGTAAGTGCTGTGAAAGGAAATCAAGTGAGAGATGAGATAAAGAGGGAAATAATGGAGTCAACTTAAGCAGTACTTTAGCGCCATCTGATGGTGAGT
This sequence comes from Rhamphochromis longiceps, assembly GCF_057381845.1. Lineage (NCBI taxonomy): Eukaryota > Metazoa > Chordata > Actinopteri > Cichliformes > Cichlidae > Rhamphochromis > Rhamphochromis longiceps. The sequence continues at coordinate 41,859,229 of NC_140563.1, forward strand.
GCAGACATTGGATCGTTGCAATATTAATATTTTTTGGTCATAAAGCAGGGGTGGACAATTAACTTTCTCAAGGGGGAACTTGAGAGATTGGGACTGTTGTGAAGGGCCCAACAATCAGCTGAAGTTTTTGATTTTAGCACCATTGTGCAGCCCGCCACAACAGTCCCAGTTTCTCATGTGGCCACTTGAGAAAATTAACTGCCCAATGCGTTTCAAGGAAACTATTCTTCGAACCTTTTAGACATAGTGGTGGAATCTGTGCTGGACGTGTGACTGGAAACATTAATTAACTACTGTTTTACTCCAATGACTATATCATTTTAGAATATATATAAAGCTCAAAGAGAATGTATATTTAAAAAAAGAGTCAATAAAAAAAGAAATTCTAAAAATATACACAATGGGGTCACTATGGACTGGCCCTGGTCACTCACTATGCACCCCTCAGGTGAACTCTATTGACATACTTGTACAACTACAAGTAAAATAAAGTCATACAATTTGTTAATGAAAATGTCGTTACAGTAACAGCAAGTTATTGGTGCAATAATTGGAGCAGGGTGGCTGAGGAGCGGACTGATTTTGGAGCACGTGGACCTGTTTTAAGTCTCTTTTGGACTAAAAAAAAAAAGGTCATAATCACTTGTAACTTGCACTTGAAACCGATAAAGTAATGTCTAAGCATGGATCAGTTTAAAAAGGCGTGCAAAAATGTGTTTTTTGCGAGATACAGGGAGTTATTATTTTAACATTTTCGAAATACAGCCACATTACATTACATTGCAAACAAATTTGAGCATACTGTGTGTTTAGGGTCATATATGCACACTGGTTCAACGACCTGTTTTAATGTTTTGTTGTTGCTTGTTTGTTTGTTTTGCAATGAAACAGGAAATTGCAAAATGAACTGAGTCCAGTGTCCCCTTGGTTGCCAGGCGGAGTTTACGTCAAATGAAACAATAATGTATAGAATGCAACAATGTAATTATAAATACTTAAACACGTCAGTATCTGTGGACAGTCATTAACAATAAAATATAAGGTATTACCCCAACAAATCACCTGAAACTGTGAGGACTTTGAGTTAACTCTGGGTTGACCAATAGTCTCTAAATCCCGCCTCTCGTTTTCAACAACCAATCAAATTACGCTATCAATCTGTTTACCATTAGCCGCGAACTGCAAACTTCCTTTTCCGTGTTCAGCTGTCCGATGTTGTATTAAACCAACACTAACACATATAATTCCTTAAGGCAATATGAACACGGAGCAGTCCGTTGAAACTATTTGTGAAAGTCACTGCCCAGTTTCGACACCGGAGGGAAATGACTCAAAGAAAGGACAGCTAAAAAGGTAACTGTGAGGATAGCTTACCATTGTTGTTAGCGTTAACGCCAGCCACCAACTACAGAGCAACTTGTATTTGCAGCCGAGCGGTTCATCTGGGTGCTTCGTTTATTCTGTTCACGTTTTGAGGCTTGATTTACATGTAAACTTTACGTGTTGTTTTCTTTCTTTTTTTTCTTTTCTTTTTCTTTTTTGCTTAACACATCAAATAAAATAATTTGTAAAATAACAGCAAGCTTCTGTAAAAGAAAAACAGGCAATTTACTCGCAGGTATTATATTTTTAGCCATATCGTAAAATATAATTCCTGTCACCTAGCCAAAGGTCCAAGTTTAATGTTTTAAGATGAAGTTTACTTAACTTAAAACACAAGTGACATAATGTGTTTATTGTGTACTTAAACAATTGTCCGATCTTGAGTACCTTTACTGCAACTAAGCTATTGTTGCTGTTGTTGGCTTAACATAATTGCATCTAATTGTATCCATATTTTTTCATCATTAATTCATTCCTTCTTTTTGTAGAACTCCATTATCAAAGTTTAAGAAAATACATTCCCACTTCAAGTCACCTGTAAGTAGCTTTCCTGTCTTCTTTTTCACACACACACACACACACACACACACACACACACACACACACACACACACACACACAAACAATCACCCATAGCATGCCACACATGCCTTATTCTGTTATGATTGTCACAGCTTCAAGTACTTGAGAGTGCTAAAGTCAGCCCTGCAGAGGAGGTGGAGGAGCTAGAGAGGAGAAGAGAGCAGCTGGATACAGAGATAGCACAGCTGGAGGCTGAGTAAGTACAGCTGTGTTGTTCTTGCTGTATTTCTGTCTTGAGGTCCAACTTGAATGCTATGGGTAGTGATGGTTCATTGAATCATTAGATGAACAGAACTCAGATTTAATCGTCCACCTGCACATAGCAGTTTATCTTTTTTAGATGTTTATAATTTTGTGCCTTTGCCTGCATATGACCTTTTGCATAAATCTGCTGAGACCATGCGTGCGTATATGTTTTTAGGGGCTATAGAGTAGAGGAGCTGGAGCATCATATTGATAAGTTGCATGAATACAACGACATCAAAGACATTGGGCAGTCACTCCTGGGTCGTATAGGTAAGAGAGGAAAAAGAAATTTCAGTTCAAGCTTTAAGTAGCATTCAATGTATGTAGTAATAAGTGAAGCTTGGTAAATTAAAATTATAAAGGTATATTATTAATGATGTTATAACTGCTGATGTGAATATTACTGTGATTCAGTAATTAACATTCCCCCTGAGCATCAACTCTTGTAAACACTGGGCATAGTATTTTCTTCAAGTGATGAAAATGTTTATCAGTCACTAACACTATCTTATTATAATACACCAAATTTCTCTCTGTTTGTCCCATGACACTTCTTATCTATCTGAGGTACTAATACATCATCATGTTGCCTAACAGCCACATACCTATCAACAGGCTTAAGTGACCCATTTTTAACATTGATGCATCACAACAACGTTATAAAACCACCATTTCAATTTAATTTCACAACAGTAACATCAATTGTATTTCCACAAATGTTACCTGGCAATCATCTAATGGACTAAACTGATATTTATATAGGGATGAATGCAGTAGTACCTTTATTTTTTTTTAGATGATGGGTCATGGACATGTTCCCTTAATCACACCTTTAATTTTAATAGAGCATTCTGGCGTTTAGGGTGGCACATCTAAACTTACCAATATTTTCCTACTCTGTGGAAAATCTGTCAGATTATGAGGCTATCTTATGCACAGCCCTTATCAGGTCACTCCACAGACTCGGTTGCATTCGGGTCTGAGGTCTGGCTGGGTCTTTCAAAAAATGTTAAAGTCATTCTTTTGTTTAGGTCATTGTTTTTGTTTTTTTGTTTTTAAACATCACTAAAACTGGGCATTTTAGCAGGGGTGTGTGGATCTTTCTATCCACTACACCTTCTTTACAACCATGACATGTGAAGTCCACTTGAATTAAATTTTAACTATGAGTGTTGGTTAATTTGCTGCATAACCATAAACGTACATTGTGATGAGAAGTGTGAGAGTATTAAAAAAAATGTAAACTAAGAATAGGGCTGAACGATTATGGAAAATAATCTAATTGCGATTTTTTGCCCCAATATTGCGATTGCGATGCGATATGCGATTATTTTTTAAGGTATTTGTCTTCTGTATTATTAAACAAAGACAAGCAATACATCATATACTATGGCCAATACTATATTACATTAATTTTAAACTGTTCTTTCCTGGAAGACAGACCTCTGTTATGATGACATGAGGTGATGCATGAATTGATGACTGACATTTTTATTTAACTTCTTCAATCACAACAGTATATTTGAACATACACAATAGTTTATTTTTAGCTTACAAACATCTGAGCATAAAGTGCTGACAAGGAACCCTGGTGTAAACATTAAAATGAAAGTCAGTACAATGTGCAGATTGCAGAAATATACATAAAAAAAATCAGTGGCTTTACCACACTCAGTTTTTCGACATCTGTGAACTACTAGACAGTCATTCAATTAAAAAATAATATGAAATAAATAAAACTAATAAATAAAAAATACACACATCTTACTGATCTCTGCAGTCAGTAACATTACACATAAAGTGCAAACATAATAGCAATTGTATAAACACACACACAAACACGCCTTTAAAATTTAAAGGCGTGAAATTGGACGGTCTAGCCTTCTGAATCAGAAGGCTAGTTCTGATTAGCGTCACCGCTGTCTCGGTGGAGTTTAATAAACTCGGCCGTCTGCTTCTTGCTATCTAAAATATAACCAGACACTGGTGTAAATTCTCGACTGTCTCACACTTCTGTTTAATAAGTTTTCTGTTTGACGTTTAGTCAGCTGTGTGAAAACCAAGGAGGAACCCACCCGGGGGATTAATAAAGTTTTATTTTTATCTAATCTAATAACTTTAATCTCAGCCAAACCGATTTACTCACGAACAAACAAAACACTGAAAAAAGCCCAACAATAACATTTTTAGGTTGTCTAAGTGACTTATATATTACGTTTAACCCGAGCAGCGAAACTCCGCGGTGATCTGAAAATGATGTGCCGGGAGTTGTGCCGTTCTCGGCCGCATCAGTAACCCTCGAGCTCCCGGCTAGCTGTCGAGCTGGTGGGTAGCAGACGCCTCTGAAAACGTCGAAGCACTTTTGCAAATATGGGATATCTTGATAAACCGAGCAGATATTTGATGTTTACACAACTACTTTCTCGCCTGAAAATATGTTAAAAGTTTATTTTGTGACCCAGAAAGATTAGTATGAGTAATTTTAAAACTTAGTAGCGGCCGCCATTGCTGGAAACTGGAGTTTGGCTGGGCCGCGCTATGAATTCTGGGATATGGTAGTAATTTGGACAGCCTTCGGCGCGTCGCTGTGACGTAATCGGTCTACAAATGCGGCCTCAGGAGGATGCAGCCCATGAATTGTATAATATAATCGCAGTATAATCGCAGCCTTTGCGGTTAGAAAATTGCACTTGATCATGTCGCGATATTATCGCAAATGCGATATATCGTTCAGCCCTAACTAAGAATTATAATGGAAGATTTAACCTCCTCAGTCAGCCACTGGAGGGCAGCAAAGAGGGGTGTGCCTGCTTTTTTTTTTCTCTGTTGAAACAGAAGTATTTTTAGTAAACCTTATGCAGTAATTAATAATATGCTGCACATGGGATTGCTTATAAAAACTCTTTAGAAAACAAATGACTTGACTTTTAGTGGCTGACCTTTTTTTTTTTTTAAAAGGTCAGCCACTAAAAATCATGTAGTTTTTGTGCTCAGTGATTATATTGGCTAATATTGAATGGGTTTCAAATTTGGTACTAACTTTTAGTAATTAAATTAATTAACTTGCATATCAGATAATGCTTGTACATCACTGGCATGCTGCCCACACATTTCTCCCCTTCTTGTGGAGTTCAAAAGGTTTTCTGACCAAAAAAGGAATTTCACCTTTTTACTAAAAGGGTAATTGTAATTTATCATAATCATAAGGGTTTTTTTGTATCCCTGTTCTGCAGCTGCACAAGGTTGAGTAAGTAGGGTGAAGTTCAGTTTTCATACTGGAAGGAGTTCTGGTGATTCACGGTCATGTCATACTACCTAAGGGTGTGTGTGTTTTATTGTAGATAAAATCTTGATGTTCCCTTCCCATTTTAGTCTGTGATTTTAAATGTACAGTGCACCAATATACTTATTTCCCACCTATGAACAGTCTGTGTAGAAAAGTTAGGTGATCTCTCATAGTAAAACTGTGCTGAGTTAAATTAGCATTCTCTTCAAGTTCTCTGTCAGTACAGTGAAGAGTCACGATGATAATGACTTCTTAGTGAACGGAGATGGCATTTCCCCTCTGACACAATAGCTGTCTTTCTCATCACCCGCAGGCTGACACACAATTACAATCTCTGTCTATAGATGCATGCATTCAGTAACACGTGCATATATATTCAAATACAAAGACGTGCCGTCATTCTTTCTTCTCCCTTCTTTCTCTCAAGCACACACTTTCACAAAAGCTCTACACTTAACGCAATGAGTTGCTGTTGTACTGTATGCTGTTATTCTGAGAGGGAGGAGTTGGGTGGGCAGGCCCTGGAGTGAGGAGACAAGAGGAGATGCCCTGCATTACCCTTTAAAGACAAATGTCCTTTGTCTCATGTCCATTTGTCTGTCTGTCTGACTGTTTGTCTGAGTTCATGTTGCTACTTAAAATCTTTCCCTTTTTTGCATATATTCACCACTTTAAGGTTTTCACTTCTGAAATTGCTGAAAAGGTGGTCATAGAATATAACAGAAAAATGGTGCAGATTGTGATACAAGCACCAAATTTGGCACAATTACTTGATTAGCTGTTTGAAAAATTAAGATTGCTGATTGGACACCAAGATCATTGAAAATCAGACATACAAGTTTAAACATCTCAGATTCATTTTTCCCATTATCAAGAGCCTAGCTGTAAGATATATATGCATATGTATTATATTATTTTGAAAGTAATGTTCAGTCAGTTTTGTTGTGTCTTTAGTAGATCAACACATTTTTGCAAACATTTTATTAACAACTACTTCAGCAATAAAAACAGCATAGAAAGCAAAAATGTTCATGGTGATAGTATCTGCCTCTATACTCATGTTTACATCCATACTTGGTCAGTTCCTGGCAGCATGCAGCTATTATAGGGAGTGTGGTCCATGAAACTGTACAGACTTCTTCCTCAGCCTTAGCCCAGCCCCAGATGATTCCTGCCTGGTAGGCAGCATGCTTTGCATGGTCCCTAAGGGCTGCACTTGATGATGGAATAGCTCTTCTCTCTCCATGCAAGGCTCACTTCTTACTCATGAACTTGTTTAGTCATACATCACTATGACAAAGTGCTTCAGATGATGCAGGTCATCGTCAGACGCTTCAGAAGGAGTCTAAGTTTAACAAAGGTTTTAATAATTTCATCACACATGTCCTTATGTCCGTAGGGTATTTGAAAGTAGAATGGGAGACAGAGCCTTCAGCTTTCAGGCCCCTCTTCTGTGAAACCAGCTCTCAATCTGGATTTGGGAAATAGACACCCTCTCTACTTATAAAATTAGGCTCACAACTTTTCTTTTTGATTAAGCTAATAGTTATTGCTGGATCAGGTGATCCCTGAGCTTCCACAGTTTGTCTCTTGTCCTGTCTTCTTCCCATCACTCCCAACTGGTCACGGCAGATGGCTTCCCTTCTCTAAGCCTGGTTCTGCCTGAGGTTTCTTCCTGTTAAAATTCAGTTTTTCCTTCCCACTGTCTACAATGCTATAATGAACACATTGGTGCCCTTTGCGTTAATGAATGAGCTACTGACGTCTAGTCAGAGTTGCATCTCTCGTATACCCCAGTGTCAGCCACCTCTTGGCTGAGACAGCATCTAGGCACTTGGTACTTGTGATTGCTACAAGAGGCCCTCTTGTAGCAATCACTGGACTACTGATTGTGTCAGATTCACAAACCTTGTTGGCTAGCAACTTGAACAACTCTGTTTTATTGCCGTCATCTCTGAGAAAACAGAAGTTTATCTATGACTTTATATGCCATCAATGTCAGAGCTATAAATGAAGTTCATCACATAAACTGGATCTTCTGTGTGCTTCCCTCACCTAGTTTAGCCCACGAACCAATGTTGTTGACCAGGGTATGCTGTGCACAGGCAACTTCTTGGGAGTCACAGATGACAGATAGTGGTGAGGACCAGTGTCAGTAGTTCATCCATGGGATGTGGCTGAATGCTGAAACAAAGGCACTGCTCCTACCTCCATGCCCCATTTACCCCATGCAGTAGCGCTACTAGCCTAATAATATACCAGAAAAGTAAGCAAATGCTGCATGCTTCAAAACATAGAAATTGACACAAGATAATGAAAATCAGTAAATTATGTAGCAATTAAATGCAAAAACTACTTTTTCATGGGTCATATTGGCTGCCTTCTTGAAAAATGTGATTTTCATGTGGCTAATCAGAAAATATTATTATACAAGGGGCCAAATTGTACCGAATTTGGTGTTTGCATCACCATTGCATGATTTTGGATTTAATTTGATATTATCTGCTTCACAATTAGGGAAATATAGCATTTACCTTCTCAGATGATTATTTTGAACATATTCAACATGCAGACTTTCTAAATCAAAACTTTAGTCTGTCCATTTTTCCTGGTACACAGACTCCTTATAACAAACGATGGCAAAGTTTATTTATCCCTTTAGCCCAAAATTAGTTTAGTATTCAGAGAGAGTTTTTTAAATTTTATTTCAAATTAAATGTCATGAGACTTAAGAGACAACAAGCAGGATGCGTAATTACTAAAACCTCCTTCCACCTTCTTAGTAAATGCTTAAATTAGATGTTGGCATTATCATTATCATCATTATTATTACCAGGCGCTATGCCAAGAATTTAAGTTTAATCTGTCATACAGTATCGTTAAAGGCGGATCTGGTAGGTGCCAAAGTTATCATTCATTGTGACATCCAGCATCCACCCCACAGCCGTTGCTAAAATAAGAACGAGTCCTGCAACAGAACATTGTCTCCACTGAGCCCTGAGGGGTGTACTGTGAAGCACAAATGAGTTAGCGAGTTGTAACAAGCCTAAAGCCATAAAGGTGGCTCTCTTTTACCGCGTTAGGTCACCATAGTAACTAAACACATAACCTGATTCAGAGTTATATTCCATTTAAAATCTGCTGTAGGCACCACATCTCAACTGATTCTTTTCAAGACAACATGCTCCAAATTTGATTTTAGATTCTCTGCTTAAGGAATATGTTTATACTGTACTAATACCTCCAAAGGAAGCCTGCAGTAAAGTCACACAGCAAAGTTACAGCAGTGCAACATGCGCTGCATGGTCACAGGAATTTGCATGCATTCAATTGGTGATGTAGAAAATGTTTACATGTTTTATGCTTGAACCTAATCTTCTACCAAGTCTGTTTTACACTGCTGGAATTACAGGAAATACGCACAACATAGGTCAGATAATATATCACTCTACTTGTAGGCTAGTTATCAAGGAGAATATCAACTAAGGAAAATCAACTTCACTGTGACCAGCTAAAATCTAAAGTGGTTTCCACAACTTCTTCATCGTGTTATGGGATTGTGTCTGACATAAATGCGTTGTTGTCGTTGTTTTAAATGGATCCGTTTTGATGTTGTAATGTGGAGTGTTCATGTAAAAAGTAAATGGTAAAAGGTGTAGTAACATTTTGTCTCCTAGCATTGTTACCTATCACTCTTCTACTTTTACAGCTTTTTCTTTATAGACCTCTGTCTGCTGTTCTCCTGTCCCGATGTCTCTGTTGAAATAGGCGGCACTGAACTGATCCTTAAAAAGAAAAGTCAGCTGACATATCAGAGCTTGGCTATGTTGAGCTTGCTTTGTAGCACACGACTGTGGTGTCAACATCACACAGGTGGTCTTAGATTATATAAAGAGGCAGAAACACCTGAGACTGAAAGAACTATGCATAGTGCTCCAAGGTCACTGTAGTAACCTAAATGCCATGTGTATTGACTGATTCTGTTTTAAAGACAAAAAAAGAATAGTGAGGCCAAATGTTGATTGTACTTTTTTATTCCACTTTGCATAGTTTAATTTATCTACCTGAAAGCATTCTCACTTCATTTTTACTAACAAAACACTTTGAAACAATATTAATAGGTAATTTATTAAAAAGTATTTGCAGGTTTTTTTGCCGTGTGTGTGTTTTCATTTTTTGACTGTTGGATAAACAGATTCGTACTGACCTTGGCAGTTAGGGCATATAAAAAGTCTAATATTTGTTAGTTGCCTTTCTTTGCCAAGCACTTATCTATCAGGCTGGACCTGACATAATTCAGCATAGTTTGATTCTGTAGAATACTAACGACCCCAAGATTCAGCTAGCGGGGCTAAGTAACTGGAAATCTTTAAAATATTGGTAATAAAACACAATGTAGATTATCAATATCCTTTAAATACTTCTGTTCATACCCCTTTTACCAAGTGCAAGCCTCGTCTTTAGCCTGATTAATTATTCGGTGCTGTACTCTTGGCCTGTTCAGTGTTTTGTGGTTTGTTTGAAATGTAGGCTAGAGGGAGTTGACCCTGTAACCTGTCTTGCAGCTGCTCTGAGAGGGACCACCACACGAGATCTCTACGCTCACTTTGGTTTGGAACTGGATGACTGAACAAAAAGAGAAAATGAAAATAAAATGGTGAGGACGGTTCTTCTGACAAAGAAAACTGCAGGAAAAAAAAGTTAAAGACCACAAACTTATTAATAGATTTGATGTCCCCTTTTTTCTTGGTTAACAATTTTGATAATGAAAGGACACTGGGATTTTTCCATTATGCTGGCATGGTATTTAAAATAGTCTAGCTATTCAAACCTTTCAGTGGGTTCATTCCAGTCTTTCAAGATCTGTCTGTGTGTACAAGGATGTAAATGCTGCTGAGGGTTAATTTAAATGTTTGAGCTTACCTAAATAGAACTAAAGTAAAGGCCTGTCTGTACTGGCTACTCAAATGGCAGTCGTTTTCTAACTTTGCTTGTTTGGTTTGTTATTTACAGAAAAGATAAGAATACTGGAGTGTTAAACTGTACTACCAGTAAGTGACATGAATTTAATAAATGAGATGCTTAAATATCACAATTTATAAAGATACACCGTCTTTTTGTTTCAATTCACATCCTTCACCTAATTTAAGAAAGGGTACTGGGCAACTTTCACAGATATTTATAGTTTTCTGTCTGTCAGCACTTGAACTTCTGAAAAACAAAAGCTCTGGTGGACTTGATGTACCGAAAAAAAGCATAGCATGCATAATACAATCTAAGAATCAGTGATAAGTGTCATCTGCTATCAAGAGTTTGACAACGCCTGTGATACTCTCATTAACTTGATTGGCATCTGTATCTGCTTGTGAAACTGAATGGAAATCTATCACTGGCAGGTCGAAGCTGGTCAAATTTTCTTGCCCTGATAATTGCATCTCTTTATCATTCAGCTAAGATCTCAAACACTAGTGTGTATGGGATAGCAGTATGATAATTGTGTTGTAAAACTTATCACCTTTTTGTGACTCCTTGGTATTACCACAGATCGAGTCCACTATTTGACCCAAGGTTACACTTAACATGTTTTTTGCAAGAATTTCCAAACAAGTCTCTCCTTGTCAGATCTCTCCGGGACCACTGGGAGCGCGTCCTTTGTTGACCTGCACCAGTGGCTCTCAACGGCCTGCTATCGTAGACTTTTGTAATCCACCCTGGTTATGCAGTGCAATTCAAGAGATGTCACGTTGCTAGTATAAGCACTGTGTAAAATGTCAACGTCCTTGTGTTCTGTAAATGTAGACAACAGGACATTTCTTGGCTTGAAGTTGCAGCAGTCCGTAAAGCAAAAACAATTATTCACAATTATTCATGAGCCAACATGTAGTATAGAAATTGTTTGGTGCCAAAGTTTTATTGCAACACTTGAGAGCAGTTCTGTCTGGCTCAGCAGTCGTACATTTAAGAATGTATGTGACATCTACGAGGAGTTCAAATAACTTAATGTTATTTTCAATCAACCTAGCCTTTGTACTGAAAAATGGCAAGTTACAGATGTTATAGTAGATCCGAGTCCTCTCTGGAACACAGGACGGGTTAAATCCTGTCGCTATTGTTCGAAAACCTGCCCTTCCTAATTCCACAGTCCTCCGGGAGCTCCTGTGTTGACATACATAGGCTTAAAGAAAATTTCTAGCAGGTCGCAGCAGAGTAATGAGTGAATGGCATAAAGAGGCGTACTCATTTTGCATCAGGGCCTTGTCACAACCACGTTGAAACTGCTGCGCGTGCTGGCCTCGTTAACTGAGCTTGCTGGGCCACACCGCATTTCCTGAACCTCCTGCTGGATGTGACGTAGAAAAAGATGTACATTCATGTTCTTGATTGGCTGTTGCACCCGTCCGTCAACTCTTATTCCTGATTCACTGATTTGACGCTGACGGCAGTGGGCGGGCGCAAGTAAGAAAATTATAAGGTCATTTGAATTACGCCTGCTAGTGAGCTTATCGGCTACAATGAAGCCAGTGATAATATTGATGATTATGACAATGAACGGATGATGATCGTGGGATCAAAGTCGACGGAGACTGCCAGGCGATTTCGAAGAAGGAGCAGCGGGTCGTTGTGATATTAACAAAGGGGGGGGATCCCAGTGCTTGTGTCAGCCCGTGTGCGTTTCTCTGTCAAGCCGACCGAGCGGCGGTGAAGAGCGGAGGGAGGGAGGGAGAGAGTGGGGGGGGGGGCGACCAGGCTAGCCTGTAAGCCGATCAAGGTGGAATTGCACACAACGACTTTCACGTTTGGGATTTCTGCGTACCTGCATGCTGTGAAGGAGGTGCAAGGTATGTAAACGGAAATGGGTCCCTGCCTCAGCCCAGATCGATCGGCGTGGTGTTTGAGGGACCGGTCCGTTTATTATTCGCCAGAAGAAAGGAGAGAGGAGCAGCGGCGGCTCGTCATCTCCTTGTCAGCGATTAACCCGCTGACGGGACTCGGGGTGTCCGATGTTTACATTTGAGACGGCCATTTGTCCCCGACAAGCAAACCGTGCGATTACACCATATGCCTCATCTTCATCTCCTGAAAGAAGCTGCTCATGGTGTCACGCTGTCCGCTTCCTTTAAGCCGATGCGCACAATACGCTGCGCATCCTGTTTCCCTGGCGCGCCTGTTACCATGATAACCTATATCAGTTTGATGATTTTGGCCAACGTCGTTGCAATAAAAAAGGCTTCGTCTGAAATGCACATGGCATGGTTAGTGAGGTGTAACCTTGCCAACAGTGGGTTGAGCCTTCCCCCTGTCGTTGCCACAGCCTCTACCGCAATGCTACGCGCCATGAAAATTTCCGGGTTCGGCATCAGCGAATGATGAAGCTCTTTTCTTACCGGGAAGTGGCCACCTCTCCCCTTAATGCATCTCTTTCCCTCGAACCCATCACGTCGATCTGTTTGAGGTTCAGGGTAATGTAATCGTCCACACAGAGCTCTCCTCTGTGCTTGTTTATATTTTAGCAGTGGAGTTATTGAATTTGCATGATGGAGCTAACATCATCACAATTACAGCCAGATGTATGGAGGCATTGAGGGGGTTATAAAATGGCCTTTTGATGATGATGATGAACTGAAATCAATCATCTCTATATGTATTGTGCTTAAAGGCTATTTAAAAAATAACAAACATGGGTGTGAAGATATCATTTACTGTTTAGGCTTATCTTCCTGGCTGTATCAGGTGGCAACTGGGAAACTGTGTCAGCATGTGCTGTCTGCTGTCACTTTAGACTGTTTGCTGTGAATTCCGAACAGAGCCTTTAGGCTTCTTTTTGTTTTCTCCTTCAAGCAAGAAGAGAAAATTTAAGGGTTCCACCCAGCTTAACACATTTTATAAATGTTTTACAATCTCATCTGTAATCATGAATACCCAGAGGTCACCCAAGACTCTAAATTTCCGCTATTTCAAATGGTAACCCTTCACCGCAACTTCAGTCTACCAGAGCTGACTCAGTGGATTGAAATGGACTGCAGATATGTAAACAAAACCATAGACCATAACATTGTTAAGGTGTTGAGTTCTAAGGAAGTGGATTCAAAAATTCTGTTTGCTCATATAACGTGCACGTAACCTTTCAGTCATTTGGCCTGAAATGTTTGTGATCAGTAGATACAGAGGGGGCTGGCAGACCCTTCTGTATCTATTTATATGTGTTTGCATTCTTTCAGGATGATGCGTCTAGCATGCTGCACTGCCCTGCTTTTTGTGTTGAGGCTGCTGGTGGGCTTGCCCTGGTACCAGGTTCTTCCAGCCATCCTGATCTTCTATCTGGGAAGTGGAGGATGGAACTTCCTGGATATCTTTGCCAAAACAGTTGGCAGAGACTTACAGTAAGCATTGGAATTATGTTTGTTTGCTAAATGCAAAATCATAAAATTGGACCATAGATGCATTATGTCTTCCAAATCATTTGGCATGAGCTATGTCACTTTTAACTGTGACCCAGTGGCCAATTTCCTGTAGTTTTGGCTCTGAAATTCAGACAGAGTTAAATGTGACCTCAATAGTCACACAGTGCTAAATCTGCAAAAACAGGAGAAATCCATGCAAGTTGTTTCACAGTTGCAGATAAATTCTCATCTTCACCACATAATTGTCACGAACAAGGGTTAGTTCCTAAGCCCTTGTTAAGAGCTGGCTAGATATTCCTTCTGTACCTGTTTCTAAACACGCAATCTCAAATATTTAAGACAAAAGGTCCAGAGGACAGAGAGAAGGGTAGGAGCAAATGTTTTAAGTGGCATACCTAAAGCCAGTATTTACAAGTGGAAACTGGCATTGTAGTTGGTTTGAGGTTAACTTCCTTTTTTCCTCAATAGCTGCAGTAATCTTAAAACAGGAAATTGTAAATTATCTCTTTAGGGGAACAGCGACACAATAATCTACCCATTAGGGATTACTGCCATTCAGGGACCCATTATATACAAAGGTCACCCAGTTTTCTCATGATTAGAGAACGAAATATTACTGTTTGTCCTCCTTTTCTGTTAAATTGTCATAGAAAATGTACTAGCCACATCTAATGTTTAGTCTTGTTTATACATTTTATTATCTTTGCTTCTGGCATCTGCTTGATTAGAATTATGACGTTAAGTTGTATTATTGATCAATTGTATTATTGTCTAAAGTGTCAAGGTTAGAAAGACTCTGTACAGCATTGGATCTTAACGAATCATATATTTCACACAGTGACTCACGAGCTGTTGATGAGGCATTTTTGTGTGACAAAGCTCAGGTATATACATTGTAAGAGTCACTAAGGCATTAGAAATAAATAGGCTATAGTTTTATAATGGGTACTGTTCTTAAGCAATAGATCCGTATGAGTAAGAAAAGGCATGACAAAAGAAAGTAATTAGCCTCAACTAGCTGTGCAACAATAAATGCTTATCTAGACCATCATGAAATAACTCTCTTATGTAATGATAAGCATATTGTCGCTACCTCACTCTAGCCAAGAAGTACTTTGGCTTATTGTTTTTTTTTATGACATTTCTGTAATTATTCACTGCTCAGGAGATTGACCACTACCTTTGTACCACAAATGTAAAGTGCTGAGAATTGCCATTCATGCATAATTTGACCTTGTGGGCCTCCAAGCCATATCTGTTGAAATATTTTATGCTTTGTAATGTGGTTTGGATACAGTTCGCAATACATTCAAGTACAGCTTCTTTAAAAGGTGGTTTATGTATTTTTGCAAAAGGGAATTTGGTGGATCGTTAGACAAATGTTTGTTGCCAAAAGACAGGATACATCAAGTTGTCTTTGTTCATTTCTCAGATCTATTGATACATGGTGTGGATTTAAGCAGATGAGCTGCAAATGTTAATGCTAATGTTTGTTTGTTTTTAAAAGTGCAAAAAAATAACAGCAAATTATGAACAGTGAAATGGCTAATGTTGCTGGGAATCATTAAGTTATTTGTTCTCTTACAGTAATGTTTTCTTTTGCTCCTTCAGTGCAGCCAGTGTTTTACTGCGGGTGAAACTGAACGTCAGGCGCCACCTCAGAGAGAAGAACACTATTCCCAAGATCTTTGCTGAAACGGTGCACCGTCATGGGGACAAAACAGCGCTCATCTTCGAGGGCACTGGGGAGAGATGGACTTTCCGACAGTTGGATGAATACTCCAACAGAGTGGCTAACCTGCTATTGGAAAGAGGCTTTAAGGTAGATGTACAACACAATAAAGCTTCATTAAAAGCAATTAAGCAAAAGCAAATCTTTTTAAAGTTATATTACTGTCTTTTTTGTTTTTGTTTCTGCCATTAGGAAGGTGATGTGGTGGCCCTTTTCATGGAGAACAGATCGCAGTACGTGGGCATATGGTTGGGCATGGCTAAAATTGGAGTAGAAGCGGCTCTCATCAACTTCAATTTAAGACTAGATGCTTTGGTCCACTGTGTCACCATCTCCAATGCCAAGGCTGTGATCTTTGGTTCAGAGCTAACTGATGGTAAGAGCAAAGAGGGCAGATGAAAGTTGGATAGATTCGAAAGTTAGACGAGAAAGCTGAGGCATAACAGTCTGTACAGCATCGTCATATGCTGATGAATGCTGTTCTGGTTCCTGTGCAATAAGAGAGGTGAGTGGTGAGGTGAGACAGCCACAGAGGTCATAAAGACAAATGGGTTTTGGAGGAGGTGTTTCTTCAGTATCAGCCAGTAAAGCTTTAAATGACTGATAAACACAAAGAAGGGATAAGGTAATGAGGGAGGGACTGCCACTAGTCTGCAGTGTCCAAGGTCTGAGCTCTGCAGAGAAATGTGTTGCATGATAGGAGGCAGATAAAAGGCAGAATCACTGTGACATAGACACGTCTGATAGTACAGTGTTCAGGTCAAATCAACTGAGGGTTATGGTTTTTGTTAGGGGCTAGATCAAACCATTACACACTGTTTTAAAATCATGTTGGTTTTTATACATCATCATTGAAACAAATATATTGTTTCAATTAAATTAATTACAGCACCTAAAAAAGTAAATTGTGCATATTCCACCTAGGTTACACCAGCCTTGACATTATATCTGAAATACTGTCAAATAGATAAAACAAATGAAAAAGTCATTTTCACTTGCCAGTAAGATTAGGATTGTAGTGAGTATTAAGTTAAATGCCATGTCATCATATTTGTGTGTTTTGTATGTTTGACATTGCGTGAATTAACTCTCATTTTGCTCACTCTACAAACCTGCAAACATGCCTTTGTATTACCTGAGCTTGAACTCTCATTATCTAAAACTGCCACAGCTCGGTAGGATGGTCAAGTATTATTTGTAGATGTAATTCACTCTCCTCTTGGTGCCTTCTTGGGTCCCTGCCCAATATGGAAAGCCCTGATCTCAACAGCTATAAAGAGTGAATGATTTTTGAGCTGGTCACTCTGAGATCGAGGGAATAGGCTCTGTACTGGGTAATGGATTTTTAGTGTGTTTTATGCCTTTAAGTAATTGGAAACACAGCTCTTTTACAGAATAGGTCAAAATTCAAGCTACTAGCTTTAGTGCCTAGGCATGACATAAGGCTTTTGGATCTTTTTTCCCCTCAGGTGAAATACGAGAGCCGTTTCGATTTGTTGTTTCCCTTTTTTGCCTGATTCACTTCCTTTTACATATATATATTTTTTGTGACACTGTACCTTTAACCTTTAACCATTTGTATATATTGTATTTTACACCACTCTCTATACTCTTTGTTTTGTCACTGATTAAAGTTTGCAAAGGATGCAAGCTTTCTTGTATTTAAATGTTGAACAATGTGCAGCTGTCTTGTGATAAGGATACGTGACATGTATTTGATGTATTTGAATTTGTTTCTGTTCTCACAGCTGTGTCTGAAGTCCATAGTTCAATGGGGAAGGCAGTGCAGATGTTTTGCTCTGGAGACTGGGATCCCAAACGAGTCCCACAGGGAACAGAGTGCCTCGAGCCCCTGGTGGCTGGTGCCCCTTCTCATCTACCCCCTCGGCCAGATCGCAGCTTCGTAGGTAAAAGCACCGTGTCCATGAGATCTTACAACCATTCAGGATCTGGAATTTTCTTTTTTTGGTTTAAAGTGATATCTTCTTGCAGGTTAAGGAAAATGTCACTGAACAATGCTGAATAATGATTTTTCTGGTTATCAGTCATAAAATTATGAAAAAATCCTAGCACCAACTCTAACTAAAACAACATACCAATTTCAGAAAACTATTTGTTTGCATTTTTGTCTCTCTAGCTGCACTGACTACTTGGCAGGTGTCGAGTAATATTTTTGGATCCAAGGAATGAGTCACAGTCATGTGAAATCAAATTTCTAAACTTATATTGACACAAAAAAAACAACTTCCACTGAAGCGAATTGTCAAGAATGTCACTTTTTTCTGTTTGATATATTTCTTACCACAAAAAAGACACACCCTTTTAACTATTTCTTCACATAATGCACTATATGTTCATTAAATGAAGAATTTGTGTAATTAATGATATGATGGGCACAGGCAAATAAGAGTTATACCTATCATTAATCATCTCCCTTTGTTTTATTTTGATAGATTTAGGGATTTACTGATGACTTGTCACGAGGCAACTAAAAGTATTGCCTTTTTAAGACGGTGCAAAAGGGAAAACAAATGGAATCCACAATGTTCACAATCAAGTCATGTCATACTGCTTTTTTCTGTCTCCATGCTTCAGTTCTGTAACTTAAAAAAGGACTTTATAATTAAAACTGTGAATATTCCTGTAAATAGAAATGAAAGGTGAGTATTTACCCTCCTGCAAAACTAATCAAAAGTGAGGACTCAGCAGTAAATTAAAAGTAAACATTTAAACTACGCATACATGTATAAGTATAAGCACTCAAGCACATGATAAACCCACTCATACCAGATTCTGCTATTGTCTTACTCTCTCTGTGCTGTTTTCAGATCGCCTGTTCTACATCTACACATCAGGAACCACTGGGATGCCTAAAGCAGCTATTGTTGTGCACAGCAGGTAGGAAGGAGGCAAACAGACACACAGGAATGCAGCTGTTCTCTTTGTTGATCCATGTAGCTTTCATCTAAAGAACAAGCAGTGTTGTTAAAAAGTGAGAGGAATAAATAAAACTAAATGCTTTTGTATTTGCTCATTTGACTTTTTTCTCTTTTTGTTCGTCACCCCGCCCTGGTGTTCAGGTACTATCGCATGGCAGCTTTGGTGTATTATGGCTTTAGGATGACATCAGACGATGTATTGTATGATTGCCTTCCACTTTACCACTCTGCAGGTATGTCTGTTAAAAGAACATAAAAAGGTAGGAGGTGTTTTAATCTACGAATGAGTTGGAGTGTTTCCTCCAAAGTTTGATTAATACATTATTCAGAAAATCGTTGCTTTTTTCTTGGTTTAAACAAAACTGTGTCAGTAAAGACCTCCAAAAAGGAAGAAACTCATTCACCACCTGTAATCGTTTAAAACAGCTGATAAGAGGAATGTTTTAAGACCATAAACATATAAAAGAGAACAAACCCCAACAAATATTTTCATTTAATCATCCCAAAATAATGAAATATAAATAAATGTAAGAAATTGATGTTCTACAAAAGGCAACCACATGGCGAGATCCTAAATGAACAAATGTGAGCAAAACTAAATTTAACAGCCAATAATATTACTGCTAGTTTGAGGACTGAGGTGTTTGATCAAAATAGTTTTGCTGTAATCCAGCGGAAAATGTGAGAGGAGTCAATGCCAAATACTATGCTGCATCTCTGTTTATTTGCTTTTAAGTACATTAAAAGTGGAAAATATTTTGTATGTAATGTTTCCATCAGTTGTTAGTGGGATACTTCTTAATAGCAAGCACCCACTTTACAGTATTATTTGCGCTGTTTGTGCTCTTGACCATGAAATCAAAATGTTACGATGCTTTTATTTTTTTTAAGTGTTAAAGTTAAAAAAAAAAATTTAAAAAGGTAATTTCAGCAAATTGCTAGGTGATTGCAAAACAACATGACTATGATGATTGTAATATCATGTATACGGAGGTCATTTTAACCTGTTGCTAGGTGGTTGCTAGGCAACATGACAACATCTTAATGAAATAAAATCTGATAAGAACCTTCAGGCGGTGCCAAGCTTCAAGTTTGGTTCATCACCCTGTGATTGTGTGGGAGGACTTGGTGGATAATAAAAACAAACATAGATGTAAATTTTGTCTATTACAGTAAGATACTAATTATAACTCTTCAAACTTGGAGAGACTTCACTGGTTCATGTTTTCTTACTACAATGTTGTGTTGTAATTTTTGCAGATAGAAAGATTAATTATAAAAGGCCAGTTTGCAAATGCTAATATGTCAACCGTCTCTAACTCTTAGCTATCATTGTTCAGTTTTCTGGAACGTAGATAGCGATATCTACGTTCATCTGATAATTGCTTTGGTTTAAACAGTTTTTGCTTATTTTTTTTTTTATTTTTTTATTTTTTGTCTAAAGGAAACATTGTGGGAGTTGGCCAGTGCCTAATACACGGCATGACTGTAGTCATCAGAAAGAAGTTCTCTGCCTCACGGTTCTGGGATGACTGTGTCAAATATAACTGCACGGTAAGCATGTTGCACAGTCAGGTGAAAAACAAACTGCACCCTCTTTCACTTCTAAAGTTTTGTATACCACAAAATAATTTTTAAAAATCTGTTCCTTTCAAAGTCTTATCATTATGTAGATGCAACCTGAGATGAATAACAACGCAGGACACATTGACACATCACCATGACATTATTTATTTAACAGAAACTTAGCTAAAATGCAAAAGGTTAGTTTAAAAACTAACCATGATTCAGTAGCTTGTAGAACCACCTTTAACAGCAATAACTTTAAAGTAATCGTTTTCTGTATGACTTTATTAGTTTCCCACATTGTTCTGAAAGAATTTTGGCTCACTCTTGTTCACAGCGTTACTTTAGTTCATTGAGGTTTGCAGGCATTCGTGTACGGCTCTGTTATGGTCGTACCACAGCATTTCAGTCAGGTTGAACCAGTTTTGGCAAAGCATTAGCTTTCAGACATTTAGTCTCATATTTGACTCTAAAATACTTTGCTTTACAGAAGAGTTCATGACTGAGTCAGTGACTGCAAGGTGCTCAGGTCCCGTGGCTGCAAAACAAGCCAACATCTCGTCATCCCTTAAAAATTAATGTGAGGTGTTTGTCGCTGTGGCATTATGGCCAAACACTGGAGACATGATGGTCTCATCTGTTTAAAGCACACTGGTCAAGAAGTTTTGATGATTTTTCAGAAGCAACATTGCAAAACTAAACCGTGTTGCTATATTCTTTACAGGGAGAAAAGACTTTTTCCTGGCAATGTTTCCAAACAAGCCATACGGCGCAGTCTTTTTCGAAATGCACTGTCATGACCTTTAATATTTCACATGCTAACCAAGGCTTGTAGAGTCTGAGATGTAGCTCTTTGGTTTTTTGCAGTTACTTTGAGCATTCACAGTCTGACCTTTGAGTGAATTTGCTGGAACATCCACTCCTGGAAAGATTGGCAAATGTCATGAATGTCTTCCACTATAATCTTTCTTACTTTATAATGATGGACTGAAAACTATTTAGAAATAGCCTTATAACCATTCCCAGGTTGATATGTGGGTAACGATTGCTTCTCTAAGATCATTTTTCATGTCTTTCCTCCTTGACTTTGTGTTAAGACATACCTGAATGCTCCAGACCAGGAAAATATTAAAACTTCTACTTTTATAGAGGTGCTCAAACTTGGTGATGACCAGTTCATCAAGTGCATTTGATTAGCAGCACTCAGCTGCTTCTTACATAAGGGCGTACTTAGTTTTTCACAGCACTGCTTAGTTTTTTGTTACATAAAGTTAAACGGTAATGAGTTGATGACCATCTGATGTTTTATTTAATAAATGAAGCTAATATGAAGATTTGCTTAGGACAAGAAGATTTTCTATTGTTATCTCCTGCTACATGAAGCCTTAAAACTGAAACAGGGTGTCCCTGTCACAGATTTGATTTATTAGGTACAACACAGCGGCACATTACAATCTCCTTTTTGAGAATATGTCTCTATATCATGTCATTTTCAGTAAAAATCCTTTAAAGATTTAATATTATCCCCGTAGCTCTTTCAATTCTTTGTCCAACCACTGTATGCTTGCTGTAAAGCCATTAAGCAGTCTTTTTTTTTTTTTTTTTTTAACTTTTGTCTCATTACTGATTGTTTTTATTCCCATTGTCCTCCAGATTGTGCAGTACATTGGAGAAATCTGCCGGTATCTATTGAACCAGCCAGTTCGTGACACAGAGCGACAGCACCGTGTGCGCATGGCACTGGGCAACGGCCTGCGTCAGTCCATATGGGAGGAATTCATGAACCGCTTCAACATTTCACAGATTGCAGAGTTTTATGGAGCCACAGAGTGCAATTGCAGTCTGGGCAACTTTGATAACAAGGTAGGAACATGTCTCCCAAAAAAACTGGTGATGTTGAACTGGCAAAATTTTATTTCATTATGAATCCAAATGTTTAAAATGGCATCACTGTGGTAAAGTATTGTCTTTTAGAATCCCAAAGACTGCTTAATCAATCAAGTTGCATAAATTAAAAAAAATAATTCAGAGGTTTTTGTTTTCATTAATCCTCTAAGGTCACAATATTAAACATAACAGCACCTTGTAAGCTGCTGTAATACAGATAGGTCTATATATAATTGGACACTGACACAAGCTTTGTTATTTTTATCTGTTTACTAATAGATATTCAAATTATCGTTAGTTATAGTTATAGACTCCCAGCTTTCGTTTGAGGGTATCCACATTTCCACATAGCCACTGTCTTTTTAAAGGGACCAAAAGTAACTGGACAATTGACTGAAAGGCTAGTTCATTGACAGGTGTGGGCCAATGAAATAGTATTTGTTATGTCATTATCGATTAAGCAGATAAAACGCTTGGAGTTGATTTGAGGTGTGGTGATTCCATTAGGGAGATTTTGCTGTGAACATACAGCATGTGGTCAAAGGTGCTCTCCATGCAAGCCTTCTGTAAGTGGCAAAAACAGAAAAAACACATCGGAGAAATTGCTGCAATATTAGAAATAGCAAAATCTACAGTTTGATACATCCTGAGAAATAATTCACTGGTGAACTCAACAATGCAAAAAAGACCTGGACACACACACAAGACAGAATCATTTCCATGGTGAAAAGAAATCCCTTCACAACAGCAAACCAAGTGAACAACACTCTCCAGGAGGTAGGCATATCAATATCCAAGTCATAAATGGAAGACTGCATGAAAGTAAATACAGAGGATTCACTACAAGGTGCAAGCCACTCTTAAACCTCAAGAATAGATTGGACTTTGCTAAAAAATTAAATAAAAAATCTTTTTTTTAAAAACTAGCGGAGTTCTGGAAAAATATTTTTTGGAAGGATGAAACCAAGATCAACCTCTACCAGAACGATGGCAAAAAGAAAGTATGGAGAAGGCCTGGAACAGCTCGTGATCCAAAGCAACCACATCGTCTGTAAAACACAGCGGAGGCAGTGTGATGGCTTGGGCGTGCATGGCTGCCAGTGGCACTGGGACACTAGTGTTTAGTGATGATGTGACACAGGACAGAAGCAGCCAAATGAATTCTGCTCAAATCCCACTAAATGCACTAAAATTGATTGGGTGGTGTTTCATAATAGGGCTGAACGATTATGGAAAATAATCTAATTGCGATTTTTTGCCCCAATATTGCGATTGCGATGCGATATGCGATTATTTTTTAAGGTCTTTGTCTTCTGTATTATTAAACAAAGACAAGCAATACATCATATACTATGGCCAATACTATATTACATTAATTTTAAACTGTTCTTTCCTGGAAGACAGACCTCTGTTATGATGACATGAGGTGATGCATGAATTGATGACTGACATTTTTATTTAACTTCTTCAATCACAACAGTATATTTGAACATACACAACAGTTTATTTTTAGCTTACAAACATCTGAGCATAAAGTGCTGACAAGGAACCCTGGTGTAAACATTAAAATGAAAGTCAGTACAATGTGCAGATTGCAGAAATATACATAAAAAAAAATCAGTGGCTTTACCACACTCAGTTTTTCGACATCTGTGAACTACTAGACAGTCATTAAATTAAAAAATAATATTAAATAAATAAAACTAATAAATAAAAAATACACACATCTTACTGATCTCTGCAGTCAGTAACATTACACATAAAGTGCAAACATAATAGCAATTGTATAAACACACACACAAACACGCCTTTAAAATTTAAAGGCGTGAAATTGGACGGTCTAGTTCTGATTAGCGTCACCGCTGTCTCGGTGGAGTTTAATAAACTCGGCCGTCTGCTTCTTGCTATCTAAAATATAACCAGACACTGGTGTAAATTCTCGACTGTCTCATACTTCTGTTTAATAAGTTTTCTGTTTGACGTTTAGTCAGCTGTGTGAAAACCAAGGAGGAACCCACCCGGGGGATTAATAAAGTTTTATTTTATCTAATCTAATAACTTTAATCTCAGCCAAACCGATTTACTCACGAACAAACAAAACACTGAAAAAAGCCCAACAATAACATTTTTAGGTCGTCTAAGTGACTTATATATCACGTTTAACCCGAGCAGCGAAACTCCGCGGTGATCTGAAAATGATGTGCCGGGAGTTGTGCCGTTCTCGGCCGCATCAGTAACCCTCGAGCTCCCGGCTAGCTGTCGAGCTGGTGGGTAGCAGACGCCTCTGAAAACGTCGAAGCACTTTTGCAAATATGGGATATCTTGATAAACCGAGCAGATATTTGATGTTTACACAACTACTTTCTCGCCTGAAAATATGTTAAAAGTTTATTTTGTGACCCTGAAAGATTAGTATGAGTAATTTTAAAACTTAGTAGCGGCCGCCATTGCTGGAAACTGGAGTTTGGCTGGGCCGCGCTATGAATTCTGGGATATGGTAGTAATTTGGACAGCCTTCGGCGCGTCGCTGTGACGTAATCGGTCTACAAATGCGGCCTCAGGAGGATGCAGCCCATGAATTTGGACATGTCCAGAGTATAATCGCAGCCTTTGCGGTTAGAAAATTGCACTTGATCATGTCGCGATATTATCGCAAATGCGATATATCGTTCAGCCCTATTTCATAATAGAGATGGACAGTGACCCAAAACATACAGCTAAAGCAACCCAAAGAAGTGGAATATTTTTGGATGGCCAATTCTGATCTTAATCCAGTTGAGCATGCAATTCACTTGTTGAAGACTAAACTTTGGACAGAAAGGTCCACAAACAAATGACAGTAAAGGCCTGGCAGAGCACTAAAGAGGAGGAAACCCAGCATCTGGTGATGTCCGTGACTTCAAGATTTCAGGCTGTCATTGCCAGCAAAGGGTTTTTAACCAAGTACTGGAAATGAACATTTTATTTTCAGTTATTTATTTGTTTAATTACTTTTGAGCCCCTTAAATGAAGGGGATTTTTGGGGGGGTTAAAATGCTTTAGTTCCTCACATTTTTTTTATGCAATATTTATATGCAGCCCACAGAATTAAAGCTGAATGTCTCGAGTTTAACTGCATCTGAGATGTTTCATTTAAATTAATTGTGTCAACGTACAGAACCAAAATGAGAAAAATATTTATGGACCTAACTGTATGTGTGCCTTTCATTGTCCTCACCATACTGATAGATTTGTGGTTGCTGCTCTTTGTCTTTGCATCAGATGGGAGCGTGCGGCTTCAACAGTCAGATTCTACCCTTCATCTACCCCATCAGACTGGTGAGGGTTGATGAAGAGACCATGGAGCTAATTAGGGGACCTGATGGTGTCTGTATTCCTTGTAAACCTGGTGGGTTTACAGTCTACTTGTACCAAACATCTCTTTTAACCCTAACAAGCTCAAAATAAGTTTACAATGTTATTTTTAAGTAGTAATAAACACCTCGTGTAGATCCACAGCTCATACATTCCCATAAAAATGGTGCATGTTTCTTTATTAACTAAAGATGAACATGTCATCTGTATTTTTAGCAGTAATACTTTGTAGGTTTCTAAACACTAAGGGTCAGCTGACTGATAGTGTTAAAACAAAGCTAGAGTAGTTTACTCATCAGAAAGGCTGTGACCGCTCAGAATTATAGTATGGCACTGTGTTTATAATCTGTGTGTTAGACTTTCCAGAATACATAATATGCATAAGCAGTCTTATTTAAGATCCTTGGGGGCTCCAAAAAGACTAATGTTCCTTATCTCTTTCTCATTCAAGGTGAGCCTGGACAGCTTGTTGGCAGAATCATTCAGAATGACCCTCTACGTAGGTTTGACGGCTACGTCAGCCAAACAGCAACTGACAAGAAGATTGCTCATAGTGTGTTTAAGAAGGGAGATAGTGCCTATCTGTCAGGTTGGAGCACTTAGCCACACACACATATTGAGTAGTTTACCGTATGCCATTATGACTGAATGAACTGAATACTGAATCATTTCCTTCTCACTAGGTGATGTGCTGATCATGGATAAGTATGGCCACATGTACTTCAAAGACCGAACAGGAGACACTTTCCGCTGGAAAGGAGAGAATGTCTCAACAACCGAGGTGGAAGGAACTCTAAGCAGACTCCTAGATATGAAGGATGTCGTTGTGTATGGAGTGGAAGTACCAGGTAATATCTCGGAATTTCTGTTTTTTTGTTTGTTTTGTTTTTTTTGTTTGTTTTTTTAATACTTTAATAGTCATTAACATCCTGGGTAATATATAAATGTTGGCTAATCATACACACTGGCTTTTTATATGATATATGATATACCTTAATTTTAACCGAAAAGGAAGCTTAGAGTAATTTAGAAATCTTTGCTTGGAGCTACGCTTGCTGGATAAACTGACTCCGTTGTTTCCAGAATTCGCAGGACCGTCTGGACTTCATATTGCAGATGAATTACAGCAGAGCAGATGGTTTTGATATTGATATTTGATATTCAAGGATGATTTTTTTTTTTAATTTAATGCCCAGCAAACCCAGGATGGTAAACATTTTGAGTTTATTTCTTAGAATAAAACATGTTTCTTGTGCACAATTTCTTATTAACAAGTATTATCTCACGTTTTAAATGAAGTCTCAATTCATTAGTAAATGTGTAAATGAAATAGACAAGTGCAGCGTATATAAATTAAGTATACTGAGCAACACCATGAGGTTTTGTTTTTTGTTTTTTTTTCAAGCAAGAACCACACTGTGCTTAGCTCTATAGTTGTCACAGATGTAATGTCTTGGCTTGCTCTTGGCTTAAAATTATAGATAGATACACACACACACACACGTATGTATGTATGTATGTATGTATGTGTGTGTGTGTGTGTGTGTATGTATGTATGTATGTGTATGTATATATATATATATATATATATATATATATATATATATATATATATATATATATATATATATATATATATATATATATATATATATATATATATATATATATATATATATATATATATATATATATATATGCGCAGCTGGATAGCGTAGTGGTTAGACTACACGCCTTTGGAACCCAGGATCGCAAGTTCGATTCCTGCCTGGGGCGTCTGTATCCAGTAAGGGTCCTAAGGCTAGACCCCCTATGCTAAGCGAGCCTACCGCAGACATGAGCGAGACAGATAAATATGAAGGAATGCCGGCTCGGACGTCGCCCGGATCAACAAGGTCCGCGTCAGGTGTTGAGGAACCAGGGCACCCTGACGAAAAGTGGGCTACTGGAACAAGAAGGAGTTGTCAGCCACCTCCTGTACATGGATGACATCAAGCTGTATGCCAAGAGTGAACGAGACATCGATTCACTGATCCACACTACCAGGCTATACAGCAATGACATTGGAATGTCGTTCGGACTGGAGAAGTGTAGTCGGATGGTAACAAAGAGAGGGAAGGTAGTCAGAACTGAGGGGATTGAACTACCAGAAGGCAACATTGCAGACATAGAGGACAGTTACAAGTACCTGGGGATCCCGCAGGCAAATGGGAACCATGAAGAGGCCGCTAGAAAGGCTGCAACCACCAAGTACCTGCAGAGGGTCAGGCAAGTCCTGAGGAGTCAGCTGAATGGTAAGAACAAGATCCGGGCCATCAACACGTACGCCCTGCCCGTGATCAGGTACCCTGCTGGGGTAATAGGCTGGCCAAAGGAGGAGATAGAAGCCACTGACATAAAGACAAGAAAGCTCCTTACCATGCATGGAGGGTTTCACCCCAAGTCCAGCACCCTGAGGCTGTACGCTAAGCGGAAGGAAGGGGGCCGGGGACTGGTGAGTGTCAGCACCACAGTCCAGGATGAGACAAGGAACATCCAAGAATACATTGGGAAGATGGCCCCAACTGACCGAGTGCTCAGTGAATACCTCAGGCAGCAGAAACCCAAGAAAGAGGAGGAAGACGAGGAACCATCATGGAAGGACAGGCCCCTGCACGGTATGTACCACCGGCAGATAGAGGAGGTGGCTGATATCCAGAAATCCTACCAGTGGCTGGACAAAGCTGGACTGAAAGACAGCACAGAGGCACTAATCATGGCAGCACAAGAACAAGCTCTGAGCACAAGATCCATAGAGGCTGGGGTCTATCACACCAGGCAAGACCCCAGGTGCAGGCTGTGTAAAGATGCCCCAGAGACAATCCAGCACATAACAGCAGGGTGCAAGATGCTAGCAGGCAAGGCATACATGGAACGCCATAACCAAGTGGCCGGCATAGTGTACAGGAACATCTGTGCCGAGTATAACCTGGAAGTCCCGAGGTCAAAGTGGGAGATGCCCCCAAGGGTGGTGGAGAATGACCGAGCTAAGATCCTGTGGGACTTCCAGATACAGACGGACAAAATGGTGGTGGGTAACCAACCGGACATAGTGGTGGTAGACAAACAGAAGAAGACGGCCGTAGTGATCGATGTAGCGGTTCCGAATGACAGCAATATCAGGAAGAAGGAACACGAGAAGCTGGAGAAATACCAAGGGCTCAGAGAAGAGCTCGAGAGGATGTGGAGGGTGAAGGTAATGGTGGTCCCCGTGGTAATCGGAGCACTAGGTGCGGTGACTCCCAAGCTAGGCGAGTGGCTCCAGCAGATCCCGGGAATAACATCGGAGATCTCTGTCCAGAAGAGCGCAGTCCTGGGAACAGCTAAGATACTGCGCAGGACCCTCAAGCTCCCAGGCCTCTGGTAGAGGACCCGAGCTTGAAGGATAAACCGCCCGCAGGGGCGTGCTGGGTGTTTTTATATGTATATATATATGTATATGTATATGTATATATATGTATATATATGTATATGTGTATATATATGTATATGTATATATATGTATATATATGTATATATATGTATATGTATATATGTATATATATGTATATGTATATATGTATATATATATGTATATATATATATATATATATATATATATATATGTATATGTATGTATGTATGTATGTATATATGTATGTATGTATATATATGTATGTATGTGTATATATATATATATATATATATATATATATATATATATATATATATATATATATATATATATATATGTATATATATATATATATATATATATGTATGTGTGTATATATATATATATATATATATATATATATATATATATATATATATATATATATATATATATATATATGTATGTGTGTATATATATATATATATATATATATATATATATATATATATATATATATATATATATATATATATATATATATGTATGTGTGTATATATATATATATATATGTGTGTATATATATATATATATATATATATATATATATATATATATATATATATATATATACATACATATATACATATATACATATATGTGTGTGTGTGTTTTGCTGTAAAGGACTGAGTTGTAGTTGAGGTCCACTGGTGTTTTGAACAAGTCTGAGGCTCCAATTTCCACTCACTCTAATACAGTTATATTTCCCCAAAGTCAAAATGTGTTAGGTTCCTGTTGCACAGTGACAAAGAAGGTATATGAAGACTATACTGCCACAGCAGTAAAAACACAAACATATAAGCATGCTATTTTTCAAAGAGATGTTACTTTTGTGCAGGAAGACAATGCATAAAGTCAGTTAGTGGTGTCAATATAATAAAAGCTGAATGTTGACTGCCAGGCAGGCCTCATCTACTGTACAAAGCTGAAGCTTCTGTGATGCTCTGGTGCTATATGAAAGGGAGAAATACAAGTGGGATACTGTGTAAACAAAGGTTCTCCACAAGGCTTTTGGTCTCATTGCACAAACATGACCTGAACTTCAACCTCAGCTGGCGCTAGAATTCCTCCTCTGACCTGCCTGCATCTGTGTGCACAGGAGCAGAGGGAAAGGCTGGAATGGCAGCCATTGCCGATCCATCTCACTCCACTAACCTGGAGAAGTTTGTGAAAGACATGGAGAAGGCTCTCCCTCCATATGCCAGACCTGTCTTCCTCCGCTTCCTCCCAGAGGTCAACAAGACAGGTAAAAATGACTTCAACCAAATATTGATATCTTGCATAAGAAAGGAAGCGCATTTCTTTGTTTAGTTTACAGAATGCTTCAATTGCTTTTGAAGTGCCGTCTGAGTCTTAAACTTTCTCAGCCACTTCCATAGTTTTTTCAGTTAAGTAGAAGTTAGTTTTTTTCTGCTCCCTCTTAGTCTTCAATGGGGAAATTATATATTGTAATCTAATTTCTACCTTACAGCAAGTTTTTGATCTCTTTGAGTCCATGCAACAAATTATATTTTGCTTTGTTGACACTTTTTTTTTCTTTTCATCACAAAACTCCATTTGTGTTTTTCAGTACTTTGAATTTCTCCAGTTTTGTTCTTCAGTGTAGAATAGAGTAGGTATATCTCAACTTTAGATAGTATTATAGTTTTATAAAACATACATTTGATGTATTTTACAAATACAGCAGATTTCATAAGAGACAAACTAGCATTGATTGGAGTACTTTGATTAAAGGGCATTGTTTGGCAAGCGAATCTCTCTACACATTCTCTTTCTGTGTATCTCTCTTAGGTACTTTTAAGTTTCAGAAGACAGAGTTGCGTCGGGACAGCTTTGATCCCAGCGCAGTGTCAGGCAGACTGTACTTCCTGGATTCCAGCAAAGGGCGCTACGTGCAGCTGGACGAGGAGCTGTACCGCTCCATTCTGTCAGGGAAATGCAAATTGTGATGACCAGGCTGACCACTACATCAACACACACACACATACTTGCACACACACACACACACACACACACACACACACACACTTTCACACACAAATACAGAAGACAATATGTGTGACCAAATTAGAAGATTTTGTCCCCTTAGTCACAAAAATAATACATTACAATAAAGAAGAGAATAGCCATATACAGGCCAACACACACACACGTATTCCCAAAACCACTTTGCTCTTTAACATCCTTAATAACAGATTGATGCACGTCACGCTCAAAAACACACACTCCACTCTGCCCGTCGCTCCTGAATACTCCTCAACAACTTCTCTCGCTACCTCAGCAAACAAAGAGAGAGGCACAAACCTAGAAAGCAGGTCTGCTTGGTGACTTGAAGCCACCCTTCATAACCACGCACTCCCTCGCCCACCAACAGATCTCATACACTCCCACCTGTAAACGCTGGTCCATTAAACCACAGGTTATTGTTGGCATGAAGGAGGAACAAGAGGAGAGGAATAGGCTGCCTAGCATCCAGGATGCAAAAACTTGACACTCCAGATAAACACAGACTTAAAGGATGCTGATGAAGAACATGGATTAAGTACATTAAATATGTGAGATAACAGAGGGACCTACTTGGACCTAAACTATCTCTCTGTTCATTGTTCTGTTAGTGAGATTGTTTTGTGACAGACTGAAGCTACTGCTGTCGACTTAACCTGCACAATTAGCCATAAGTGACAAACATGTGGAATAGCTACATACGTCCTGTTTTAGGTCAAATGTATCAAAGCATTTCCTTTAACTCTCAGCTCTTTGTCTTTTCTTTTCCATTCCTGTTGTATTACAGCAAATCCAAAGGCTTTCTTTCTTTCTTTGCTTTTTAAAGACCAACATATTTGACCTGTAACAGAAGTAAAAACAAAGTCCAGTGGTTGAAGGTGTAAATAGGGCTCTAGCAATTGCAGTGCAATAATTATCCACATCGGAAATGAAGAAAAACAAAGCTTTGTATTTAAATGTCTGAGATACACCAAATATATTTAAGTTGTAGTTTCTACATATTTAAGAAAATACAGACATTAATTTATTTTGTTAGTCTTTCTGTTGTCTTTTTTCTGCTTTGTGTGTATCCAAATCTGTGCTTCAATGGCTTGGGGAGTCCTCCTTATATCAGCTGTTAAAACACAAAGTCATGTGATCAGACTGATTCAATCCTGGACTAAATACATGGAGCTATTTCCATAAACAGGACTTGTTCACATACTGAGCATGAGTCCAGTATTGCTGTGTGGCTGTTTTGTGCAGGTTTTGTCCTGAAAGGTAGACTTTGCCTATATTAGGGTGTGTATATTCTTTTATATTATATAAATTTGAGTGAAGTGGCAAAAGCACCTGATCAGTGAGGAGTTCATCTGGTGCTAAAAGGGATGTTCTACAAGTTGAGGGAATGCTGAATGATCCAAAGATTCAAAGGCGGGAGCAGGAACATTTGAACTGGAAGGAGTGCATCAACATGGAGCAGTAGAAGAAGAGAAGACAACATGCTTTGTCATCAATGTTATTGTCTGTTGTTTGCAGTAGATGTTCTCTGAGGTTGTAGCAGCATGAATGAGCATCATCAACCACAAGCAGAGCACTGTGCCTTACTGTGAGTTCACCTCCCAGGTTCACAGGCCCTGGCCCACACGCTTCCTTTTTGGACTTCATCTTTCACTCTCTGTTGGTGTCCGTCTTCCATGACCTAATTTTGTCTGTCTCCGAATTACCTGACATACTAGTCATGCAAATCTGGCGCGGATCACAGGAGCTCCAAATATTTTCCTGAAAATTGTCTGATAACTATTCACGGCAGCCACTGGACTGGCATCTTTATCCTGCCAGGTGCAGGAAGGGTTTGTTTTTGTCATTGGGCAAGGGTCCAATTTCCCAAGGCTGCTGTGATAGCAATTCCAATGACCAACCTATACTTCTTGTTTTTAAACTCTTCTGTTCTTTTAGTCCTAATTGTAACTTTAACATGTCTGCTAACAGTTTTATTTGCTTTGTATTTCTTTCTTGGGTTGTCATATAGTATTTTACCCGAGTTTCTGTTTGCTCAGCACTTTTATTTTAAGCCTTTATTGTACTTTCTGCCAACCGGCCCATTCCTTTCCCTTCATCTCTTCCCCGTTCTCCTCTCCCTCCAATCCCATCCGTTTCTCTCGGGTACTCATTTCCTGCTTCGTGTTATTACTGATTCAGACATTTGTTCAAAACAAAAAATCTGAATACATCTCACATATTTCCTAAGTTCCTAATTGCAACTTGATGGTTTTATTTACGGTAGTTGACTTTTAAGATGGTTCAGAAGGTCTCGTAACATGACGTTCCAAACAAACGCTCAAAACCTTTTTGCAAATATTGTTTACCAAAGTGTGTTGTTTGTAGTCTGCCATTACCCTGTTTGTGTGTGTGTGTTTTTGTTTTTCTTCTTACATTGCAACTGATCACATCCTAAGTTGCCTACAATACAGCAAGTTATCTTTTTCAGCAGTTTATGTTTAAACTGTTTCGACAGATTTGTTGCTGCTTCCTCCGTCTCTCTCATTAACTTGTATTTATTCTTTAATGATGAGTGTGAAATGTTCTCATGAATGTATGAAAAAGAAAATAAGTGATGGTGATGGTGATCATGTTCGGTAAAGTCTGATTTGTATATCCAAAGGGAACTCAGTTTGGCTGTTATGATGCTTCTAACTGAGGGGTTGCATTCATCGACCCTGACCACCAGGGGGCGTGTGATTAAACAGTCCCACAAAGAGCACTCTGAAGAGGATGTTTCCATTATTTTTAATGAGTTAAATTATTATTTTTGAACAACTGTTAATTGAACTTTGATTGTTTTACTGCTACATCTGTTTGCTTTTTTGTTGTTTGTGTGAAATCATAGCTTTTTTGTGGTTTTGATATAAGAAAAGAGGATTCATGCATTTTGAAAGACAATCGAATGGCTTTTTGTTTTTTCTCTTAGCAGGATCTGCCGGGGGGGGTTGGTTCAGGGAAACACTTGATTTTTTTGCATCTACTCAGAGCTCTTTGTTTTGTGATGTCTGAGAGAATAAATATTGAGTCAGAAACTACACTATACAAACTAGGCATGGTCATGATCACGCATGATAATTTGTTTAAGAAGTTTAAAACTGATTCAGATCTTTCATTTAGCATGTCATTAAAATGACTCTGAGGAACCAAGTTCCCATACCATCTGAATACATTTACATTATCGTTGTACGGTTTGGATTTAACATGAGTCCCTAACACACTCACACATGGAGATCAGTGTGACCATTCAGCTTCTCTCATACTAAGAAATCAACAAAACTTCTGAAATGGTCAAATTTGGTGAGGAAAGCCTCAAAGGCTTCAAGCTGTCACCAGTCTTCCCAGCTCATAATGAGATCGGTCAATGTATGTCGCTTCAAATACAAGTGACGAGTCACCTCTTAAGGCACAGTTAAGTTAAACTGAGTGGTGATCACGCAGCCTGGCTGTTTTATGTATAACACATCTTTTTGTGTTGCACTTTTCTTTGTTCCTCCCTGTCGTGGTTCAAACATGTCTGCCTACATATGTGGAAAAGGATTAGTTGTTTGTTTTTAATTCAGTATATATAATTTTATTGTCTCACTCCATAGACAGCAGTTCTGTGCAGAGTGCGTAGAGGAGGTCTGTGAGGTGTGCTGTGTGTGTGACACACTGATGTCCCCTTGTCCACTGAAGGCTCATTGTATACATCATGCATCTCAAGAAAATGAGATAAAAGCAGAGCTGCAAATGGAAAAATCATCATTATTAATAAAAAAATATTTAAACTCTTCACTGGACTCTGATTGCAATGACACTTTTTTTTTCTTCTGATGATGCAGACTGTCGAGTTTGAATTCTGATAGTGAGATAGGCTCCTCTTAATGGCTGTACCAAATATCGGGCTAAGCAGGTCATTTTAGATCAAGGTGTGTCCTAAAAAAGGAATGTGAAGGTAACTTTAATGTAATAAACTATTAAACTGATTTCAAAGAGATTTTAAGCAAAATATTATTTCTTTTCCACATGCATATATTCATCAAAGCACTGCAAAAACTTGTACATGTTGATATTTTCTAGAGAGGTGCACCTTGTTTACTAAAGCTTCACAATGCTGATTCAAATGAATGTCTTGGTCCCTGCAGATTTTGCTGAATTTTGTTTTGTTTTGTTTTGTTTGTTTGTTTTTAAGATAGTTTATGACTCTGCCTCAGATTTGTACAGGAAACGTGCACTAATTTAGACCCAGGACAAATCTTTTTAGACGTGACCTGTCACCTGTTGAGCGTGCACCACAAACACATCTGGTGTAATTGTGTCCTACATTTAACATTTAAATCCACAACTCATACTGTCCATTTTCCATGTTATTTTAGCTGTTGAAATTTGTTTGTTTTTGTTAACCTCTGTTTTTCAAAGATATATGGAAAAACAAGGTGACACCAGTAAATCTCTAAAGCAGAGGCTCTTTGGGAGAAACTGCTTTCTGTTCCTATTTCCTAAGGACATCTTAAGACCCAAATTCCACAAGCCGGCTGGTGAAGGTGTTTCAAAATCTGAGAAACTCCTCTAACAGAAAGGTATGAACAGCTTTCTTGTAGGGACATGCGTGATATTTATGACTGACCCTGCTGTTGCGCAAACTTGTCCTTTTAAATGCGAATATAAGTTAAGCTGGAGGCAGCAGCCAACACAGCGGTACTCCATGGAAAAATGAACCATCAGAGCTGAGAAACAGGTTACTGGTCTCTCGACTTGTTTTTCCTCATGTGTCTTTCAGTGCGGGACAGGGAGTTGTGAAATCATGTGAAGTCTTTGCTTTTGAGGACAGCTCATGAATCGCAGCTGATTCTGGTAAACCACAAGCTGAACCTATAAAGCGTTTAAGTCCGTGGCTGTTTTCAGACTTGCACATTTCCAACACTTGGCTACTGTTCCTTGAACCTTGGCGATGATTGGCTGACAACCAGGTGGGTGGATCAGCAGGGGGGGGAAAGTAAACATCACCCCAGGCTTTGCCACTCTGTACCTCTCTTTGGCAGCACAGTTCACTTTTGGCTCAGGTCAGACACCAGCTCACCTCGCGGCTTCTCTTCCTCAGCCATGACGATGACTGTTGCCATGGTGATGCTGTGCATGATGATGGTACATGCAAATGTGAAGCCGCAGAAAGATTTTAGCCTGCAGAAGGTAGGATTGAGGGTGTTTGGTTTTTAAGCTTTTTTCTTTTTATATATTTTTTTATGTTTCAAACCACGTTTATTCGTTTTGTTAAGAACGGGGTTTCTTTAAAAGGAGAACAGCTGTTCTTTGTTTGTTACATGACGCCACCTACTGTCTGCTGGTGGTTTTATGTGTGCGCACAGTTTGCGATGAGTTGCTACCTTACAATAAACAAGATTAATGCACAAGTAAATCGTTTCCTGGTTTGATGGACTGTGTGAGGTTAACTTTCTTTGGCATATGTGCCACAAGAAATGTGTTTGACTGGCTATGAAGTGGGATTGTCCCGCACTTACTTCTTCTTAGCCATATTATGCCTGTAAGCCTTTTAACGTTTTATTCTTTATTTTAAAAGTAAAATGTTTATTTGACACAAAGTAGTGCTGATTTTATTTTCCCCGCCAGGATTTTTTTTTTAAATGTAGGCTATTGTCTGTTATATAAGAGTAAAAGTTAACACTTTCCCAATATAATTATAATCATTGACATTAAGTCAAGTAAACACCGTTTTACATGAGGAAAAATGAAAGTGGCTCATCGGTTTTGATGTACATCGAACATCTGAGATAGGTAAGGATGCCCTGCTTTACACAAGTGCTTGCAACAGGGTACACATTACAGCCTATGATAAAATAAATATGTGAGCCACACCATTTCACTTCAAGATGTGCTCTTTCATTCCGATCAACACAAGCACTGTAGTTTATTTTGAGTCAATCCCACATACCCCACCTTGCTTCCTTAAATACTTAGTGCACCAATTACCCGACTAAAAATACTCCCAACACATTATTTGTGCCTTAAAATACAGAACCTCATTGTTTCAGGGAAATACTTCTTCCTCTTTATTTAAATAAAGAGCCCTGCATTTAACCATTTAACCAAATGGTTAAATGCACGTGCATTTAACCATTTGGTTTATGTCACCCAGTGCGTCTGGGACTGTGACGGACAGGTCACATGTAGCCTGTGCATGACTGCTCAGAAGTTCCAATAAACTGTGTCCTGTTTTTGTTTGTTTTGTGTGTGTTTAGTTTGCAGGAAAATGGTATCGCGTGGGGGTCGCCTATGACTCTCCGCGTTTCGTCCCATTCCGAAGAATAATTAAGGCCTCCATGGGCACCATCACGCCGCTGCCAAACGGCAATGCTAATCTCACAATGTGGGAGGCAACGTGAGTCTGTTTTTGCAGGGGTGACACATTTGATCACTGTTGACATATGTGGACACGCAGGGACATGCCGCTCAGTCTGTGTGAGAAAAGACTGTGGCAGAGCTTTTTTAAACTCTATTATGGGGCAAAGTCAGGACACTTTTTAAGATCTTTTAATTAAATTTGACTTGTTATTGTGTCCATGCCCTTTATGTGCTCCAGTAACCTTTGTAATTTACACAATATGCTCTCACAGTTATTTAAGATGGCTGGTGAGTGGCAAACTTGCATACAACAATAATACATATTGGGCTTTATTGAATTAATAACATCAAAGCTATCATATGTGTGCTAGTCAAGGAAAAGAGTTAAACAGAGAGGAGTAAGAAAGTGACACTTGTGGATAAACACTCATTTTTCTTTGCTTTTTTCAGATCCTTTGGTTGTGTAATCAAAAAGTACCAGTATGAGAGGGCGAGTGTACCTGGACAGTTCACCTACTTCAGTGCACGTGAGTCTTTTTCTAAAGACAACTGACTTTTTCCATCATAGAATAAAAACTTGACTGGTGCTCACAGCATGAGTTGACATTCAGGATCAGCAACATGTCATGAGCAAAAAAAACACAGTGATCACAAGGATGAAGCTGTGCAGTCCAGGCACATGTGACAAAGTAATGACATAAGACTGAGAACAGGAAATAAGAGCAGAATACACACCCAAATATATTTGGGGGATTTTTCTTTTTTACTTTTATTATTTTTTACAGTTACGGTTTTCATGTGACATGTAAGTATTTTTTATTGTTTATATAGCATGCTGTCTAAATAACAAAATGTATATTATTAAATGTAGTAATTTAAAATGCATAATTTTTACAGTGGTATAATTATGATTATGTTAGAATTGTATTGTAATGAACATTTAAATGAATGTAAATTGTTCAACAATGTATAAAATTTTCATTACAATTTTGAGAATATTTTAAGTAGGTTTAAGTTTTCATGCGACACTTAAGTATTTTTTATTATTTATATAGGTCTGCTGTCTAAATAACAAAATGTATATTATTAAATTTAATAATTTAGAATTAAATCTTAATCGAATTAAGATTCATTAACATCCAGTAAGTCAATACAAAAATTACATATCTTGTAAATTAATTTTATCTTCTACCAAATGCAATTGGGGGGGTTTTACG
The DNA here is from genome assembly GCF_057381845.1 of Rhamphochromis longiceps. Classification (NCBI taxonomy): domain Eukaryota; kingdom Metazoa; phylum Chordata; class Actinopteri; order Cichliformes; family Cichlidae; genus Rhamphochromis; species Rhamphochromis longiceps. Next base: position 41,897,662 of record NC_140563.1, read on the forward strand.
TTCATGTTTTTTTCTTTTTCTTTTTGTTTTTTGTTTTTAGCTTTTTGCATTTTAAGTAACCTATACAGGCCTAATAGAAAAATCATATACATCCCATTTGGGTTTAGTGCAGGCAATTCTGTTTCATCCAGATTTAATGTATTGGTCTATTTATTCATTTATTTAATCTGCCTATCAATTTGCTTTTAAATGTTCAACTAGCAGGGGTGCTAAAATCTCGCTTCTGTGTCACGATTTCTCTCAGGCCATAACATGGTGAAGGACATCACTGTGGTGGAAACAAACTACACTGACTACGCCATGGTCCTTAAGCACAAGGTTTTCAACAGAGAGTACACACAGGTGGCACTTTATGGTGAGACACGCTCACAGATGCGTCTGAACATGCAGGCCACTGCAATTCTGTCTTCTATACACCACATGTCTGTTTCTGTACTTGTCTGCAGCTCGCACTCTGAGCGTCAGGCCTGAAGTCGTACAGAAGTTTAAAACCTTTGCCTTGTCTCGCGGTTTACCAAGAGAGTCTATTCTGATTCCACCTCCAGCAGGTGAAGCAAGGGGGAACACGCCTCCATATATACACATAGTATATACACATCTGCGCGCATGTTGAAGAAAAATTGTCATAATTTTGGTCTGTATGTTTTCTGGTGAACAGAAAATTGCCCGTCATCAGGGTCTGGGCGTTAGGTAAGGCAATTTCTTTTTTTTTCTTTTTCTTTTTTTAAAGAAAAATATATATAAAAAACACAGGTGGTTATTTTAAATCTGCGTGTGCGAATGATTTCTGTCCAGCTAGTATAAAATCCTTTCTGTTCCCCCTTCTAGGTTCCCTGCTGTGCCTGAGATGAGGGTGGCATCACGTGTTCTTCGTGCTGTTCCAGCTGTGTGTCTGTGTCCAGTTTCTGACAGCATTTATGTATTATAAACTATTATTAAAAAAAACTTCAGCAAACATGATGCTGACTGCAAATGGCACAAGAAGCAGATATTGCTGATTACATTTATCCTATAGATCAACCTTGATTATGAAGCGTTTTCCATTATTTTCACAGTTCACATAGTTAAATAAACATTGACCTCCAGACTTTTATTAATCTAATTTGAGGGTGGGTTTTTTGTCTTATTATGGTTACATGTAAAATATGTTAGTATGTAATTCTGTGTTTTACTGTGATCTATATGTTCATCGCCTGACAGTTACCTTTACCAGCTATAATATTGGCGATACAGTCATCATATATCAATAAATATATTTCTGATCAGCTGCATTTTTCTTGAATTAAGAAATTTTACCTGCATATGGACAAACACTTTCTCTTGCATAAAGTGTTGCTGCAGAGGTTCACACTGAAAAGACAAATGTAAATAAAAGTTGGCTGCTTCATCGACTGCCCTGAGCCATATCAGCTGTGCTCTTTCACACTGTTGACATAATTAAATAAATATTCAGCCTGGACATAATAAATAAATCTCTGAGTAGATTATCTACAGTTTCTACTGCATTTGTGGCACAAAACAAGTGGTCTAAAGGTCACTGAAAGGAAGTTTTTTCCCTCAGTGAACACCAGGTGGCACATACACACCAGTATGTGACATACAGTTTATGATGCAGATATCATGATACCATGAGAAATGAGATTAAATGAGCTGTATGTTGAAGGGACACTTCTGTCTGTGGTAACATCAAAAAGTCTCTGTAGCTGATACTAATGCTACATTTCCCCACAATCTGTTAATTACTAACGTATATTGATCAGTTGTTTGTTTTAGCTTCAAACTCTGAAGTCCAGCAATTCATTTCTGATTATTTGGACCAAAGGACACACAGTGACATGCACACACCTCTGTGCACAGACACACTGATCGTCAGAACTTTGCGCGTTAAGTTGTGTCTTTTCTTGCTTCTTTTGGTTGTGTTTTGAGAGGGGATTCACAAAAGCCACATACACAGGGTGTCCGTTTGACCCAGAAAGGCAGCAGACAAAAGTTTCTGGGAGGTGACAGAAAGAGACAGGTTGGACAGGCAGGCTAACAAAATGCAGGGAGCGGTCAGGCCTGTGTCTGTGCTGGTAATGGGGTGGGCCCTCGTGACCTTCCAGGTATCTCCTGTGGAGCCAAAAAATTTTACCCTGACCCAGGAGAACTTTGATCTGGAGCAGGTGAGTGGATAAAATACTAAAAAATGAAATTTCTTTAGTTATTTCCCACCCCACCCAACAACAAAGTTTATCACTTCTTTTCATTCAATAATATCTGAGGTTGTTTTTATTGCTGCACGTCAATCCACATGTTTTAATGTACAGTAATTATGAGTCTTGTCGCACCACGCCTTGACTTCAGCAATCTTGGCACAAATTCCTGAGAAACATCAGCTTATCCAGAAGTCAGCTAAACATGTCACACCCCTGCTGATTCATCCACAGTACACTGGCTCCCTGTACTGCCATGAATTCACCCTAAAAACATGACTATTAACATTTGAAGTTCTTCACAGGCTCTGCCCTGCATATTTCACTGATCTCCTCCAAACTTAAACTTCCTGCAGTGTTCATCTGGGTGCCAGGTCCTTCTCTTATGCAATACCTAAACTTTACTCCCTCACATCTGCACACTCCTTGACAGAATTCAAAACTGCGCTCATGACATTTTTAAGCTGTTCTGTTTTGTTTTGACTGGTCCATTTTATAATATTAGTATCTGTTCTGTTTTATGTCATGCCGTGTTCCTCGCAGTTTATGGGAAAGTGGTATGAGGTGGCAGTGGTGTCTACCTGCCCTCATTATATGCAGCGTAAGAGGGGAAACCCTGTCATTGTTGCACTTGAGCTGAAACATGTTGCATCTGAGGAGAACTTCACCATGACAGCCACTGCTTTCAGGTCAGATTCACCCACATGCTGTTTCTCATGGAGTGGATGAGTATGCTACACTCAATATAACCTTTCATGTGTTTGTGTCTGCATATAGGAACAGCTTGTGTACGGAGACTTCAACAGATTACAGTTTGACGGACACTCCAGGGCGATTCTTCTACCACACTGCAAGTATGTTTTCTGCTTTCCTGCATATATAGTACATCCTTCCTGTGACATGTGTACAATAAAAACATTCTCATGATGCTAAAATAATACTCAGAAAACCTGATGCGTTAACACTTTATTTTCTACAGGGCTCGGGGCCGACGTTGATGCCTTTGTGGTTCATACCACCTATGATGAGTATGCTGTAATGCTTCTGCTGAGCACAGAGAAACCATCAGGAAATAAAACCACCATAGCCAAACTTTACAGTGAGTGACCACTGTTGGATCATCAGCCATTTTACCTTTGATTTATCAAGATATCTGTGTTGATTTTTTTTTAGCAGTGCATTTCTTTGTGTCTGAATTAAAACAAGGGTCAGGTACTTTAATTTATCAATCAATATTAATTATGAGTAAGCTAATAATAGACTTCATATTCCCAACACCTAATCCAGTGTACTTAAAGCAGGTAAAACTTGCAAAGCTTCTGAGGCTACTGTATAAAATCTAATTGTCTCTATATCTGACTGTAATCTTGTTCAAATCATGAGATCTCACATTTAGCCTTTTAATTTGGAACTATTTAATGTTTTTCAATATAAAATTATAAAAACATAGAAATTTGTTGTTCTCACAGAGATTTTAGGAACTTTAAATGTGCTGATTCTAACACTGCCTTTCTGTTTCCTTCCAGTATTTAACAGAGTATGAACAGTCAGTGTTATAAAATACTAAAGAAAATCTGTCCTCTTCAGGTCGGACTGTGGAAGCAGGCCCCGCTGTGCTGGATCACTTTAAAACAGTGGTCAGAGAGCATGGAATGAGAGACGATGCTGTCATCATGAATCAGGACAAAGGTGCACACTCTCCCTGAGAACTATTGATGAGTTTACACTCGTCATCTCCATCTTTAACATTTTTTGCCCAGTATATTCACTATCCTCTGCACATGTCCAAATCATCTTTACATGCTGTTCAACCTGAGCGAACCCTCTGATTTGTTGTAATATAGTCATCGTCGCCCCCCCCCCCCCCCCAAGCAGAACAGATTTGCCCGCTGGGATAGCCATGTTTGACACCCTTGCTGTTATTGATTTTTCCCTCCTGTTATTGAATATTATCTTCATGGTTGTGTTTTGCATGTTTAGTGTTTTCTATTACTAACTGCATTTTAGAAAGTCATCAACTCTAATCCTTCTGCCTTTACAGGTGAGTGTGTTCCAGGTGAAAAGATGACAGAGACACCTACTCAGGTGCATGCTTCACACTAACACACTAACATATAACACTGTAAAACCCAAGATTTATAACTATGTTAAAGTGATGAGTCTTTAATGCATTTTAATACCTTGTATGTCATTATTTCAGGTTATTGTTCCCAAAGGGTTAAATAGAAACGCGGTTCCACGTACGACACATCCCCAAGAAGAGTTCACTGTTACCATCTGACCCTATCCTTACCATCCTCCTCTGTCAGATAAATCCTCTGCATGTCCTCCTTCACTATATCCATGGATCTCCTCTTTCACTCCTGCCTGGCAGCTACACGTTCAACATCCTTTGCCAAGTATATCCACTATACTTCCTTTGCTTATATCTAAACCGTCTCAGCCTTACCACTCTAACTTTATTTCTGAACTGCTCTACCTGAGCTGTCCCTCTGTGGTACACGTTTCTAATCCTTTCTATTCTGGTCAATCCCAATAAAAACCTGAGCATCTTCAGCTCTACCACCTTGAGCTCAACCTCGAGCTGGCAGACCTCGAGGTCTTTTTGTCAGTGCCACTGTCTCCAAACCAAACATCATACCGGGTATGACTACCAGCGTTTAAACCTTCCTTTTACTCTTGCTGCTATCCATCTGTCACAAATCACCCACTCGACTTTGCCTCCACTCTCTTGTTAACTGTTAATATAAATAAAAATATGTAAATGTAAAAAAAATGCAATAAGGATGTTGTGTTTCTGTCAAATTTGAGCGTTTTAATAAATATATATTTGCTATATATTTTAATATACAGCTGGTACATAGTCCAAAATGCAAATTGTTTTTTAATGTGTGAAACAAGTTTAAATACAAAAAAAGGACTTTAACTTTTAAGGCCCTTTTAAAGCTGCACCACCTGCTATATATGGCATGGTGTGCTAATACTTTCCACAATTATTTATCATATGCATTTGTGCAAGTTTAAGAGATGTGACAAATATTTATTTAAAGATAATATTTTATTGCCAATATTATTTCAAATAAAGCGACCATGCTATTTGAGAAAAAAAAAGCACCAAATGGCAAGTGTACGGTAATAAAATATCTCATGTACAAATGTTTCCTGTATGTTTCACTGCCCCAAGGAATCATTTTCAAAATGGGCTGCACCGCTCCCCAACGGGACATGGAGGGAGAGAGCTGAAACAGAATCATGCATGCATGTGGATACCTTGTAAATTTACTCCAACATCATGGTTTCACATTATAAAGTTACAATTTAGTAACTTTATAATGTTACAATTTACACATGTCTGGAATCATACATCAGTCCAATCCAAGCCCTCAGAAATGTGATTCTGGCTAACCTACTATCCAGTCACATCTGGTCCTCTTTGCTCTCTAACCTGTCTGTGAATAATATTATAACATTTTTCAGGTTCCAGTGTGATCTTGAGCTGGGGTCCTGGTCTGTACATCCACTGGTACAAAGTGCAAGCTTGAGCTACCAATAGTTATTTAGGTATTACAAGGGTGGAGCTGTAGACGGCAGCTCACTCGCCAAGATACGTAACTTTTTGTATATGCGCCCAAAGCATTGTGGGCTCTGTAGTTCAGAAAAGATAACTTCTATAACTTATACACATTAGGATGAACTAGTATGCTATTGTTACTCATTAGTCCCTCCAATCATGACAAGTATTGATTTGTTTGCATTGCAGTGGTCAGGTGAGATACACAAAATCTGAACTTTGCTCTTTTACTTGTTTATTTTTTACTCAGCTGTGGGGGGGCTGGGTACATGAGGGTGACCCGGCAAACATAGCCCATAGCAGTTCAATGCACTGTCTCCTAATCAAGAGGTGAGAGGGGGCTGTTTTGATGTTTTATACTTAGGGGACATTGTTACCAACGCGTGGACAGACAAGCTGGTGAGATGCAGAAAGCAGCGACTGTGATTACTCTGCTGGTCCTGGGATGGACCTGGAGCCTCGAGGGGCTCCCTGTACTCACAGACCCGCTTTACCCCACACAGGAAAACTTTGATTTAACCCAGGTAAGTGCTCGAGTTCTGCGCTCTGGTTAATATTCTTTAACATTGTGCATATTGCATAATTCTGAGAAGTGTTAAATGCAAAAAGTTAAAAGCAGGAGATGCTGGTATGCCCTTTTCCTGTGTATTTAAATTCTAACATTTTATTTCTTTTAGTGTTTACTGAAAATTTCTTTAAGCCTTAATCTCAAGCAGAGGAAACCTAAAAATATGAGGATTATATGCTGAGGGCTTTTATAATGGAAACTAGAGCTGTTAGTTGCACAGTGCAAAGGTCGGGTATGAATCCACTGAGTGCTCATAGATAACTATGACAGAGCAAGCCTAAGGTAATATTTATCTATTTCTCATTGCAAAACATCCTTTATGATCCAGTCAAACGACTGCTTCAAATCACTTGTATTCTCAGGACTGAGAACGTCCAAAGTAAACGTTTCCTTTAGATGTAGAACACAAGGACCTCTCCAAACTTGTATTTTTAAAACAAACTTAAAATAGTTTAATTAAAGTTGACGTTTTGCTTTAAACCCAGCATTAAAACAACATTTAACTATATACTTTTTTAATAATCTATATTTGTAACATCTTTATTTTTATACCAGATGTTTGGTTAAGCAGTCTGTGAGTTTTATATCAATTTGTGAAAATCTTCCTTTTGTTTACCTCTCCTGACAGTATTTGGGAACATGGCATGATATTGCCATTGCATCCACATGTCCCTATATGCAACGTTATAAGTCAGGTGCAGCCATCGGAAAACTGGTACTTCAGAGAGGTGATAATGAAGGCAAACTCAAGGTGACTCGAACTTCACTGAGGTTAGTAGAAAACGCATGGGTGTGCGGACACAAACAGTAATGTACAGCAAGCATGTATTTCTGACAGCAAAACACAATGTCCACTATTGTGTTCCCTTCAAGCTGTGTGGGTTTTTACAAAAAATGTTTTTTGTTGTTTGTTTTTGCTAATGTACTCATTCTAAACATTCTAGCAGACATATTGAGGGAAACTGGATTAACCAAAATTTAAGAGAAATCTGGCAAAAAAAACAAACATAATATTTAATTTTGCTGGATGAATTTTATTTGTGAAAGCTACCAAATTCTGAGAATCTGCTGTAAAAGAAGCTATCAAGCTGTAAAATACCAGTAGCAGCTGTAACATTAATGCGATCTGCTCACTGATGTATTAAACGTTTCCTCAAATGAGTCTCTCTACACATTAACTGCTTTTAACTCCAGTATATTCTAAACCCCCCTCTTTGTGTGTGTGTGTGTGTGTGTGTGTGTGTGTGTGTGTGTGTGTGTGTGTGTGTGTGTGTGTGTGTGTGTGTGTGTGTGTGTGTGTGTGTTAAGACGAGGAACATGTATGGAGAGGATTGAGGATTATGAGCTGACCACCACACCAGGACGATTCTTCTATCATGTTGCAAGTATGTCTCTAATCTGTGTAAATAATGCTGTACGTGAGCTTTTGTACAGCGGATTTTTCGATATTATGACTCTCCCTGTACTCTCCCTCTCACAGAGTGGGGGGCAGACGTGGATGCATACGTGGTTCACACAAACTACAATGAGTACGCCATAGTAATAATGAGCAAGCAGAAGTTATCAGGCAATAAGACCACCTCAGTTAAGCTTTACAGTGAGTAAACGCTTCCTAAAAATGTAAACCAAAATGGATTCATTTGACAGTCCTTAAGTATACACTTGATTGTTGTTATAGTGACTATTAGGTGAAGTCCTGAAGTCTTAATGCCATTTTAAGGTTTTTATTTTCCAAATGATTGTGTTCTTCAGGTCGAACTATGACTGTGAGAAACACTGTCCTGGATGACTTTAAAAGACTGGTTAAAGACCAGGGAATGAGTGATGCCAATATTATCATTAAAGAGAACAAAGGTACAGCCCACACATACAGACACACACATAGACAGATTATCACACACGCTAACACTCTTCTAAAATGGAGTGATAAGCGTACAGTCTTCCTCCGAGATCAGTACTCTAGTTCTTACTTTTTAAAGAAATCAACCCAGATCTACACTCTATCTTCATGGTTTCTTTCCTTGCGTATGTTCTACCTCTTTACAAAAGACATGAAAATCCAGGCTCACACACACACACACACACACACACACACACACACACACACACACACACACACACACACACACACACACACACACAATAAAATAAAAAACTTGAAGAATGGAACTGTTATTCATAACATCTTAACACGACATTTTAGGCTATAGATGAAGTATATGAACAAATGACACTACTTCACTTGATCTGCAGGTGACTGTGTTCCTGGAGAGGAGGTGGCAACAGCCACAGCTCAGCCTGAGCCTCAGGTATTACAATCTATTTAACATTGAATATTTTATGCATATGCTTTAATTGTATTTCCTTTAAAATGCATGAAAGAACATCTGTTGTCCTTTGTACTCAGGAGTTTGAGTTTTATGGTAGAATTCATCATAAATGAATTACAAGGCCATCATATAATCCATGTGAGACGTTACATTATAGGAGATCATTTTATCAGTATAATGCAGATTATTTGTGGTTGAGTCATTTTTGTATCTCTGAGTCTGTGTGTCTGTGTTAAACAGCGTGTGAGGAGAAATGCAGTGCCTTCTTTGGCTCCAGATGTGGAGGGCTCTGGTGATGATACAGCTATGTTCAATGGGACTGGTAGGATATCAGTTTATGCCAAATATCAAGTTCTGATTCTGATGTTGTATATTTTCTTATGCATATGTATATTCCCTCGCTGTTCCCACAGAGGCCTGTAAAGCAGCACCAGACACAGGACCGTGTTTCGGGATCCACGTGCGTTACTACTACAACTCCTCTTCAATGAACTGCGAGCTCTTCAAGTATGGAGGATGTTTGGGCAATCAGAACAACTTTGAAAATGAAAGGGACTGTTTGCAGAGTTGCCGCACCGAAGGTAAGAAAAAACAAACACAACATGACATTTGCTAATGTGCATAGATGTCCGTGCAACACACGTGCAAATTCAGGTTTTGGGGGGTTTGGTCCAACATTTAATTATGGATTCAGCTGGGGTTTCCAAATGACGCGTAAACGGAAGAACACTTATTTTCTATGAGAAGCTACTGTGTTTGTTTTCAATGAGGCTCCTTATAACAGCCACAGAGAAAGGGACTGCAACTGTTTTACAAAGTGCAATTCATGTTCTACTTGAGACTCTTGTGGCACACCACGAATGAATATTACCTATATTATATTGTGTGTATCTCTTTTGTCATTTCAGCTGTGTGCCGTCTGCCTATGGATGCTCAGCCCTGCACAGGGAAGCCTCCCATCTGGGTTTTTGACTCCACCGCTGGTCTGTGTGTGGCCTACAAAAGCGGCTTCTGCCAGGCCAACGGCAACAAGTTCTACAGCAAGGCAGAGTGTGAGGAGTACTGCGGGGTGATGAAAGATGGTGCGAAAATAAAACAAGTATAACAGAGCAGAACTGTGGCAGGATGCAAATAAACACAAAGACACATTTATCTCATAGAAATCCCACAGATTCCAAGTCCATGGCTGAGGCACTTAAAAAAAAATCTCCCAGCCTTGTTTTTTCTTCATATGTAAACACAAAACCCAATTTTCAAACAACATTTAAAAAAAAAAAAAAACAACCTCTAACCCTTATGGCTAAACCACATCATCACATCAAAACAGTTTTAACCAGTGATCGTACACACACACACGGCCAGTCGGAAAAAAAACATTACTGCTATTATGCTACTACATCAAAAAAAAAGGAAAGAAAAGAAAAGAAAAGAAAAGAAAAGAAAAGAAAAGAAAAGAAAAGAAAAGAAAAGAAAAGAAAAGAAAAGAAAAGGAAAAACAACAATGTTAACAACACGTAGCTCCGGTCGTCTTGCATCTTAGGATTTACTCATGGAAGTGGCTTCTTTCACATGTTTCTCATGCAGTGTAATTATAATGATTAAATGGGAACATTATGTTGTATGAGAAAAAATGTGAAAGGGGCCACTTTAATGGGTGTTTGTGCTGGAAAACATAAACATTGATTGCAGAAAGGGGCATTTTTCAATCTGGTTGCCATTCCATGAGCAAGAACACAGTCTGTCACAGCTGCTCAAATGTCATTTGGAATTACTGTTGTTAGGCATGAACTTACTCCTCCTCCTCTTATAAACAGCCCTTCTCTATCTCTCTCTGATTGTTTGTTGATATTGAGCTTCAACTCAACCAATGCCATTCTGTGACGATGGACTGATTGACTAATGTTACTTACATGACATCATTAGCAAGAAGTGTGAAGAGTTTTAATTTGTTGTCGTTGTGTTGAATTTTTTTTTTTTTTTTAAGATATTTTTATGGAGGGACAAATTACAATCGTGTGAGTAAGGTTTTTCACAGGACTCTGTGCAGACCTGTGAAAAAACTAATTACACCCTTACTGCTTCCAAAGAAAAATTATGATTTCACTAAGGTTTCCAGAAAAATATGCTCTTATGTCTTTTGTTCAACAACTAATAGCCCAAATTGGGTCATGCAACAGAGCCACGATCCCAGTTTGCAAACCTATAAAGGAAAACACTTCTGCTCACTGGAAAAACTGTTGATGCATGATAAATACAAGTAAAAGTTACAGCTCAGTTTGAATCAATTCCTGCAAATGCATCAAGTTCCCCATACATGCTGGTCCAAACAATGTATATATGCTTTTTTTTAACAGATGAAGGGCTCCTCAAGGCAAACTGACTGAGATGAGGAACCACTGCTGCTCAGTCAACATAAAGGGATACGACACAAACCACCACAGTAACAAAATATGGCTTTGTCTCAGCAGCGTTATCACCAATAAAAAAAAAAAAGTTTTTCAGTTGCTTCTTGTTTGTTACTGGTAAATGGTAAATGGCCTGTATTTATACAGCGCTTTACTAGTCCCTAAGGACCCCAAAGCGCTTTACATATCCAGTCATCCACCCATTCACACACACATTCACATACTGTTACTTCTTGCAATACCAGTTATAACATCACAGCAACACCTGTGTTTTCTGTGTGGTTTCGAATTTTTGCTTGAATCAAAAATTTTATAGCACTTAAGAGTTTAGACTGAATCACCTTCCCTGACTCAATGTGTGAAAATGAACAGACCAGGTAGATGAATACCATTATAAACAATTTTGTGTGCTAAAATATAACGCCTTTGTGGTATTTCCTACTCAAAAAAATATCATGTGAAATGTTACCAGCAGAGGTCCCCATCATTTAAGGTTTAGAGCCAAATGCTCATGTTCCCCTCCCTCCTTCCGGATGTTGCAGTCTTTCTGGTTCACAGAACAAATACTGTGCACAGTCTTTAATGTGTTTTGCGGTGAACATCATAGAAAAAGTACCAACATGCAACCATACACATGTGAATTGCATACACTAATGATTACAGCTGAAAGAATATACTTCTCCTTGGTGACAGTATCAATAATGACACAGTATGCATGTTTATGGTATACTTTCCGGTGCTCAGGGACTCTATCAACAAATCTAAATAAGAAACGTTTCCTAATATTATAATTAAACAAACTGTTTGAGACATGTAAGGGTGAAAATGCTATTAGGATCACCCTACAACAATCATCAATAAATTCTTCTGTTATTTATTGCATGGACCTCAGAATATCCTGGCCATAAATTATATTGTATGATCCTACATTGTTAATCCCATAATGTGCTAATAATTATAGCCATGGCTGTGCTAGTTTATATGAATGTGATATTTTCATGTCACATAGATGTTTTGCATACTTACAGTAATAAAAGGATCTATTCTTAGACCTTGATAAGAATAGTGTATTAGCACTTCATGATATAGTCCCAGACCTAAGTGGCTATTTCCTGGCATTTATCATGTAATTGTTTCAGTCTAATTTTTATCACCATAAATTTTTCATTCAATTGTAATTACACATTATTATCCATGTGCAGGCTCTGTTATAGAGAATCCTAACCTTCACTTCTTTATTATCAGGGGTGCAAACTGTATTACAGAGTATCCCAATATACTTCTTGCATTGTAATTACGCATTATTATCTGGGTGTATGCCATCTTGAATAACTCTGATAACACACTTTACAGCATCTTGATGGAACAAAAAACATCAGTAATGGAAGACTCCTCTCTCACCATTGTAAAACAGAGAAATCATTCGCACCCACAGCCAGCAGGCTTTTAAACTCTCGTGTTAATAGCAGACGAGCTATGTCAAACATATGAATTTCTCTTTGGGATCAGCAAAGTTATTTTTATTCTTAAGCTGTATTATAGAGTAGTTTAACCTCTAATGCTTTCATTGTTATTACACTGTATTTTGAGATAGCCTATAGTGGGCTTTGATTAATGTACTAGGTGGAGTTAAAGGGGAGAAGGTTTGGTGTGCTCTCTCATTCAAAAGGATGAGGACTAAATAATCCAGACAAAAAAGACATGAAGAAAAGCCAGGAGGGGGCAATATTTCTCTGTTGGTGTTTCACAGATATATCACACAATCTCAATTACATTCAGACAGATTTGAATACATTTCGCAGAAAATTATGAGTCATTCACTGCTGCAGAAATATCACATAATATCTCAACTAATCCTAGGCTATTTGCCCTCTTTTAATTTTCACTCTTCCAAAGGAGCCAGGCTTCCTGCTCTCAGTTCCCAGAGTTCCTGGCTGCTGGCAGTAGAATGCTGGGAATATCCGGAGAGGAAGGGGAAGTGACATCACAGAACTGACCTTCCGTACCAAGCCAGATCACCTGGTGTTCCCTGGACCAGAGTTACCAAATAAGCACAAACATAAATAAGCCTGCCAAGGGGCAAATGCTTTGTTTTTGAGCATTCACAAATGTAATTTCAGAGTGCTTATCACACATTTTTGTGCTTCAGTTTATTTTCCAGAAGTATGGGAGAGACAAAGAGATAGGAGTAACTTCAATTCATTATGCAGGAATCTTTCTGTTAGATTGTCTGAGCTAATTTGGTAGGAAATTTCCACTGCAATTCAGCTGGTTCCTCATATTAACTGAAAGCCTTTCTGAGTTTCTAGTTACTAGTCTGCTGGGGGGATTTTCTTGCCTAATGTCATTTTTAATTACCAAAACATTGATTCAGTCTCACTGATTATGTTACAGTGAGCCCCACAGTACTACCCAACTGTCCTCATGAATTCTAGATTTAAAATTTATTACCCCAAAAATAATAAAAACCTATGCTAAAACCTTAAAATGAGCTAATGTTTGCTAAGAGAAACACACAATTATTTTTTAGCAAAGAGGGACGGCAGAAGAAGAGAAGGGGGTTAGAAGCTGCCCAAAAGAGAAAGCATTTGGATGAGGAGACAAAAAGAAGGACAGATGTGGGAGGAAATGTGATTTTGGAAGACGGCAAAGGAGTCATCTTTCAGCAAACTGCTGCAGCTCCCACTGTCTCATTGTCCTACCAACAGAGGACCCCCTCCACACACACACACACGTAGCGGCCGTTCTCTCACTTCAGAGGATGCAAAACTGCCTAATTTTCATTTCAGAGGACATCTTATCCAAACTATAACCAATATTTGCCTTCCCCTTATCCTATAACCAAAACTTCACCACCTTTTTTTCCATCTTCAAGTTCAACTCTGACTACGTGGCCAACCAACAGGCAGCCACAAACATTTAAATACCCTCCTCTAAACCCCAGCTGTGTCATCTGAGTGTTTTCACTAAGTCTGAGGTCTAACAGATGGTTGCCCAAAAAGACAGAACTGGGGGGGGGGGGGAGGGTTTGCTTGTCTTCCTACAGTCCCCCAAACCTATATTAACTCACAGAGTTATAAACATTGCTCAGCATATCTCATTTATTTATCTCTTTTATTTCATATAACATAACCAAAACACAGTGCTATCTCCCAGATGTTATTTAGCAGTATGACAAATGCCTCATAGAAACATAGAACACAGAAACTATCTTCAACATAATTACTACATGCATATATGCCTGTCTGGTGAAAGTGTTAATGCTGACTGAACATGTAAGAACTTTGCTTTAATTCATATGCTTTAATATTTTGGATTTTGCATTTATAACAGCTTTCTTTGACATGCAGTCATTTTACAATGACATGTTTTGTGGCATTTTTATACTGCCTCCAACTAACACTTTTCTCCTTCCTTGTTTCTCCTTCCTCACCTGGTTTTCACAATCCTCCACAAAGACTATGTGTTAAAGGCTCTACTCCTAATAAATTGTGACTGTTCCTAAGTTTACAGGTTACTCAGACATTGCTTATGATAAGTAAACGATTGCTTAACTGAATTAAGGAATGAGTTTGACTGAGACATTTTATTATGAAATAATGTTTCAAAAAGAGGAGGAGATGAATTTATCTAACAAGCAGGAGAAGCTACGACTGAAACTCGGTTTGTGGATGTTATTTGTTTGTGTAAAAGTTAAGCTATTGCAAAAGGTGCTCATGTCTTTATTAGCACTTAACTGCTCAGGCTGTATGTCTTCGATGATAGAGTGAGCGTTATGTTGAATGGGCTTATGCATGTGTTTATGTGCTGGTCAGTGTATGTCATTATTAATTTTTGCAATATAAGAAATATATTATCCAATTAGGTTCGCTGTTAGCCAAATGCAGGTTGCTAATGGTGGTTTTTCATAGCATTAGCTAACTTCCTGGCTATTGCTAACTAAATGAGAGAACCTGCTTGGTCAGTTGCAGTGTCGATCCCTGCTATGATGGCATTGTATTCACATGTTTAAATGCAATTTTCCACATGCAGTGATTTCTGCTTTGAAATCAACATAAGGGCTGAATGACCTTTGACCAGCTGACCTCAAGAATATCCAACCCTCCACTGTCGCTGCACAGTGTGACGCTCTGGCCCATTCCACTTTGACTGACCTCTCTTTGACTCTCACGCACACACACAGAGGGTATGACCACTCGATGCTCTCCCAGACACAGTCAGACACAATAGGAGACCCGACACATTCCTTTTCCCCAGGTGGCATAAAAGACACAGTCAGATCAATGTCCTAATAGGCTCCAAACCAGTGACAGACAATTATTAACCCCTGACGGGTGTGAGTTCCTCTCTCTCCTTGCCAGACTATTGTCTGACCACCGTGTGTTTGTATTGTCTGAGGGCCTTTTTTGGGAGGGGTCATGTAGTACTGGTTAACCACTGGATAAGAGGTCTAACTTAGAGTATGACATGCTCATTGTGTATGTAATCTTAACCTGAGAAAAGTGGATATTAACCTGCTCCAAATTGTGTCTTTAAAATATACACATTGATAGAACTGACCACATACCAATGTGACAACAAATGATGACAGCTCGCAGCCATGTGTCAGGACAGCTGATTAGGGTAAATTGTGTAAACAAGGATAAAATCCAAGAGCAACTGATATATAACAGTTTGCGAGTGTTACAGAGATACAATTTAAGCATCATGAGACTATTTCTACTTCTGTACCTCATTCAGAAATCTTCCTTTGCACCTACTCACTTCACTCTCTGCTTCAGCTGGACCTCCCTCATCCCCCAACTCTTCACCGCTCTTTCTCCCCCAGGCTCCTCTCCAATTCCACTACAGCCGTGTGTGTGTGTGTGTGTGTGTGTGTGTGTGTGTGTGTGTGTGTGTGTGTGTGTGTGTGTGTGTGTGTGTGTGTGTGTGTGAAGGGCTGGTGGTGGTAGGACAATGGGCAGTAAGGGGGCTAGTTGAATAGGACCATTGAGCCTGCTCAGCCAAACAGAAAATCATCTCCCATCTCACTTCAAAACCCACAGTTTCACTGCGTACAAGTAGACCTTTATTCTCCATAATTAATCCCTGATACACATATACATACATAGGCACACATGCATATAGATGCATACATACAGGCTTACAAACACACACAGATACAGAAATATATATATGGACTCTGGATGGAGTCTGACATATTAAACTGTCAAGAAGCAAGTTGTTCAAATGACTCCCCTGAATGTTATTCTGAAATGTGAAATTTAAGAAAACTAAGGTCATTTTGAATCTGAAGGCAGCTACACGTCTCCAGAAATTTGGGCCATGTTTACCACTGTGCAGCATCCGCTCTTCCTTAAAGATCAGCTCGTAAACATCTGGGAACTGAAGCGGCTAGTTACTGGAATCTGGGAGAGGAATGTTTTACCATTCCTGTCTGATTGAGGATTGTAGCTCATCAGCAGTCCTGGGTTTTCTTTTCATGTTGCTCTAAATGTTTTCAGTTGGCCAAAAGTCTGGACTGCAGGCAGGCCACTTCAGCACCCATACTCATCTACTTTGAAGCCATGTTGTGTTGATAGATGCAGTATGCAGTTTAGCATTGTTGTGCTAAAATATGCAAGGCGTTCCCTGAAAAAAACGTCTTTATGATGGGTGCAAATGTCACTATAAAACATGTATATACCTTTTAGCATCAATGGAGCCTTTCCATATCTGTAAGCTGCCAATTCCACAGACACTAATGCACTCCTATACCATCAGAGATGCATGTTTTTGAACTAAGCTCTGACAAAAAGCCATTCATGGCTTCTACATTTTCTAAAAAGAATTTCAATTTGTCTAACCACAGAACAGTTTTCCTCTTTGTCTCACTCCATTTTAAATGAGCAGAGACAATGGTGATGTTTCTGGCTTATGTTCACATAAGACTTCTTCTTCTTTGCATGATGGAGCAGACAGTGATTTCTAGAAGTGTTCCTGAGCCCAGGCAATAATTTCCATGACAGAATCATGCCTTGTTTTTAATGCAGTGGCACATCAGGCCCCAGATTTCCTGATCTAGTTACTGATTTATTTGGCATCGTCCCTCGCACACAGAAATTGCTCCAGATTTTTGGAGCGATATTATGTGTAGCAGATGATACAGTATATATAATCTTCACAATTTTAAGTTAACGAACATGACTGGAACTGTTCCACAGTGTGTGAACAGAGGTGGGGTTTTTTTCCTTTTTCCCAGCCTGTTGAATTTTTGCCCATCTTAACTTCTAAGAAACTCTGCCTCTCTAATAAGCTCTTTTTATACCCAATCATGTTACTTACCTGCAGTGTTGGGGAGTAACGGAATACATGTACCGCCGTTACGTATTTAAAATACAAAATATGAGTAACTGTACTCCATTACGGTTACCATTTAAAAAGGTGGTAATCAGAATACAGTTACTTTGCTGAAATAAAGGGATTACACAGCTGTATTTTCCTGTTTCATATGTTCGGCTATGCCCTCTCTATTTTTGGTTTCCACGCCCCAAACAAAACACGCATTAAGAGGCTCTAATGTCTGTCTCAATCTCCATGTCACCTCTACTTGCGGCTCGCATAATGACGTGAAGAAATGTTTTAAAAAAGATTATTCACAAAAATGATTTAATATGAAGGCAATAGGCAGAGTGTTACAGGCATAGCCCTAAAGAATGTAGCCCCATGGGCAGTGTAGTCCGTGCTGCAGGGAGAATGGACTGCCATACCCGTTATGTGTCTGTGAGCGCGAGGAGGGAGAAAAAGGAAAAGTACGAGCTGTCACGGAGCAGAAACGGGAGCTGGAAGCATGTAAATATAATAATAACCACTGCAGCCAAGAAGAGTGTCTGACGAGCCCAGTTGTAAGTTATTAAGACTCGACTGTACTCTGTGTTCGTGTTTTCCTCCAAAAACAATAAGTTCCGTTGGAGCAGTCTTTCAACGCCTCTCTCTGTCTCTCGCAAGCAAAGTTGACCCACACAACAAAGTAAAGCTAGTTTTCGGCTACGAGCCCGACACGGAACCGACGTATTAGCCAGAGGTCCCTTTACTACGGTTCGGAGCCGCTGACCTGTTTTATATATGCACGGAATAGTTTTCTCTACGAGATCGCTGCAAAAAGTGCAGCCTTACCTAATGTCCACCTACTGTTACTAAGATTTAAAAATCTAGTCGGTATTGGCATGGCGAGTAACCTTCAGTAATAGTAAAAATTCACACAACAATAGTAGATTCATGTAGTACGATAATATAATAGCTAATCCAAAGTATTCAGAATACGTTACTGTCATTAAGTAACGTAACGGAATACGTTACAAAATACATTTTGGGGCATGTATTCTGTAATCTGTAGTGAAATACATTTAAAAAGTAACCTTCCCAACACTGCTGACCTGTTACTAATTAACCTAATTAGTTGCGAAATGTTCCTCTAACTGTTTATGCTTAGTGCTACTTACTTTTCCAGGCTTTTGTTTCCATTGTTGCAGCCTTTTTGAGACATGTTGCCATCAAATTCAAAACATGCTAATTTTTTTTCATGAAACAGTAAAAATGTCTCAGTTTAAACATCTAATGTGTTTTCTGTGTTCTATTGTGAATAAAATATGAGTTTATGAGATTTGCAAATCGTTGACACAATGACACAACTTTTTTGCAGTTGGGGTTGTAGAGAAACAGTGCAACAAAAGTAAAACAGCTGCATGACCATGGTTAAAAACTGACCTGTGAACACCAGATTTATTTACAAATTTATATACCTATGCTAAATATTCTCCAGTTTTCATAGCTCTTTTCTAGTCATTTCTACAAACCTCGTTCACCCATTCACACATGCATATAACAATGAATGCACTGGGAGTAGTTTTGGTAATTGTCTGTGAAGGTTCTCAGTCATCCAGGTCATCGTAGTCTAAGGAGCTTGGAAAGAAAAGCGTCCTTGAAGACATTTCACCTCACATCCGAGAAGCTGCTTCAGTTCTAAGAGCAACTGGTGGAGAGTCCCAGATTTTGGTGATTCTGTATTTTGCCCATATGAAAGGAGCCAGAGATGAAATACGTACCTATGGGTTCTGTCGACGATGATGTCTGTATTCCAGCTTCTTGACAGTTGATAAAGGAAACTGAAAATATGATTGCAAGATTTTACAAAGATAAAAAAAAAAATACAGGAACATTAGTGACTGACAAAAAACCAGGAGCTATAGAGTTGCAGTAGTGGACAAATCAAAGATCCTCGTCTACTGACAGTATGCTGAAAAACAAAAAAAGTTATTCAGACATGGCACAGAGGTTAGCAGCCTGTCACAAAAATACATACTTTGATCCTATTTCTTGAATGGGACACATTCAACACATTTCGATAGACATAAAAAAAAGGATTTTTGTCCCAACAAGGTGATTCCAAATTAGCAATTGGAGTAAGAAACTTGCCATATTTCTGCATGATGTATAGGGACTACTTAAAAAAATTAGAGCAAGCTGTAGGAAACTTCATTTTTCACCATGACACAGTGCCAGTAAAAACATACCTATATAAGAAAACATGCAGTCGAACACTCAGCCATGGCTTGACATTTTTGGAGTAGTGTGGGACCATCTTGACAAAGAATGGAACAACAGTCAGCCAATATCCAAAGAAGAACTTTGAGTGTCCTTAAAGACGAACTATTCCTGAAGACTACTAAATAAAAACTGAGAAAAAGCTGCCTAAGAGAGTTCAAAATGTGCTGGAGAATGAAGGTGGTCGTAGCATATTGACTTTCAAGCTTGCTAGCATTGTACAAACTCTGTTTTTGCCTTATGTACTGTATTTCCGTGTATGTTTGCACATATGTCAATGAATCACTTGTCATTTGTCATTTTTCTGACAAAATGAATTTTTAAATGAGGCATGGCTCAAGAACTATCATCGACATCTTTGTCTTTCCCATGCTAACTACTGAACTTGCTAACTGGTTCCCAGAATAAAAACTACAGTGCATGCATTTTTCCACACTGGATTTATCCACCATCTGTGTGGCTTTCAAATGGGATGGGATTCACCCAATCAGCCTAGAAAGTAACAATTCGCCCAATGTATATAGAGATTAATTTCCAAAACCATTTAATTCTCATTTACTGTGCTGTAATAGCGAAAAATGCTGCACCAGCTGCATCACAATATGTGTTACCAGCCTAATTCACTGTAAGCCCATAACAAGAGGTATTATCTTAAACGGCCTGTTAAACAAAGGCAGCAGACCTTGACAGAACAAGTGCTGTCACAGAGTGCAATATCAGCGCCGGTTTTTGACAGTGTTACACAGGACCATTTAAACTCCACCAAGCTTGTTAGCCTAGAGTTGGTCCTGTGACCAGCCTCCTCATTGTGTATCCATCAAGCTGAATCGGTGTGTAGGAGGGTAATCCATACAGGATAATTGGTACACTTGTTCATGGAACACATGTGGACTATCCATCCATCCTTCCAGACTCAATAGTCATTAACTGATCCTTGGCAAGTCAATAAGAGTCAGCTGATGACAACTCCAGAGGTGATACAAGCATGGGATCCTCTAAGTAACTAACTGGGGATCTACAATGAAGCTGGTAAAGGTAATATTTATAAAGGTAAGATGCATCAGGTTAAGTCAATCGTTTTTGATGGAAGTCCACTAAGCAAAGTGCCTTAACTTTTGCACCAATAGCGATTATTGTTTCAGTAAGATCATGAAAAAAAGCAACAAACAACTATTTATGCACAGGAAAAAAAACAACAACAACAAAACTATGGTATAGGGGTTTTATACACAGAAACCCTCAACTGTACATGGTGGGTCAAATGGGGCAGGCAGCAGGAGACAGGATGCTGGAGGTGGAGTGCAAGTATGTGTGTGTGTGTGTGTGTGTGTGTGTGTGTGTGTGTGTGTGTGTGTGTGTGTGTGTGTGTGTGTGTGTGTGTGTGTGGCTAGTTTGGGGGGGGGTGGGTTGAAGCTCCATATGGGCAACCCACCCCTGGCACCCCCCACCCCACCTCCTGCAAACAGGCAGATGTCAAATGGGACGTGCCTCCGTGATGGGGCACAGGGTCACACTGCACAGGGGCAAATAACAGAACAGGAGGTACAGAGAGGGAGAGAAATGCCTTCTTGCCAACACCCCCCCCCCCTTTCCCCCCTCCACCAAAACACAACAAATAAGACATGCACATGCTACCAGGAAAAAAAAGCTGAGCTCACACAAACATGCCGACACAGGCGGAGGGCCGCTGCATAGCATTACAGCCACTGTGACAAACAAAACTCACGGATTAAGCGACATTTACATTTGTTTCCTGACATACATATTTAAGCCCCCTGGAAAAATAAATATGAGAAGCATTATTTAATTCATTTTAATTATATTTTCAAATGTAATATATGTTTTTTTTAGAAATACCTGTGCATTATTCATAGTTGGTAAACTTTCGTCAAGATTTCATGAACTTGACTCTTGCATCTATTGTCCGTCCCTGTGTTTTGTTCTGTTCAGTGTGGCTATATAACTACAACACGTTCCACCACACTGATGTAAATGTGGCAGGCAGAATGTCAGAAAACACTCTCAGTGTATTTCATTTAGAATTGCATCAATTAGCAGATAAATCTATTTTTTAAAATCATTTTCAGGATCTTTTCAGACACTCTCTGCTTCCAGCTATCTTTAGCAATCAATGTGCTAATTATTTCCCAACATGAGCAATCACTTGTTTGTGTATTGAATATTCAGAAACAGTGAAAAATGGGCATTGCCTGTGTCTCAGAGACTTTAACAATGTCTTCATTTTTCCTGTTTTCTTTTTACAAAAATTGGAGTGTGATATTGTATCCCTTTTTATTTTCTTTGTCATACATGACAAACTTAATATTGAAAAAAAAAAGTAGTTTCAGCCGTGTGTGGATTAAAATCTGAGCAGCCCCTCAAAAATTCAAATAAGGTTAAATTATAGCCATGAAACTTTGTCGGTGTATCAGACTGGAGTAGCAGTTGCCAACCTGACTATAAATTACACTAAATAGGAATCGTTCTGTTCTTGTGAGTCCAGTGCATGCATGTTTCTAATGTGTCTACAACTACTTGACTATAATGGGAGATGCAACCAGACTAAAAGGACAGGTGGTAGCGTGTGCATGTGTGTGTGTGAGCACAGTGTGGAGGTATGGGCTGTAGTCCTAAACAAAGCAGGGGAATGGACACACACTCTCTCACGCACACACACAAGCACACACAGAGGCTGTTCTCTCTGTTTTGAGTGCTGAATGGTTACGCCCGCAGGGCAGGAGTAAGGTTACTTTACATACTGCACTTACAGCTCCCTTTACCACTGGGGTATAAAATGGATTTAAATGAGAAAGAGGGGAACAGAGGGGTGAAGGCAGAGGGGTGGAGGGTGGGAGGACTCCCTTTGTGTAACAGGAGGTCTGCTGCTGCTCTGGCATGGCTATGGAGATGGTGGAGCGGGGTCAATCTCCCTGCTCTCCCTCCCTCTGTCCTTTTACTATAGGCTGGCTGCTCTGTCTCTCCTCCTCATCTCTCCCTCCCTCCATCCCTTCCTCCCTATTAGCATAGCAGCTGCCTGATACAGGGCGTAGGGTGGAGAATGGCCAGGTTGCTGTGTGCATATGTGTGTGAGGGTGTTTTGCAGAGGGGCGGGAGGCGAATTGGGTGGGGGGAGCCCAGTCAATGGCGGCCCGTCTGGCTGGTGAATAGTAGCTAAAGCAGGCCCCCATGAGTTAGACAAAGAAGTAAGAAGGGAGGGGATAGGGTCGGGGTGTGTGAGGGAGATGGAGGGAGGAGGGAGGGGTGGAAGAATGAGGCAGTGAATGGAGAGCCTTGTCACTGGAGCTATGGAAAGAAGCACAGAATGAACTGGAAGAATGAAAGAAAAGTTCAAAAAGGAGCGGAGGGCAAGGAAAAGACCAGCCTGACCACCTGTCTCTCTCCCTCACTCTCTCTCACTTCTTTTACTCCACTTCTTACTCACAGGCAGACTTTGGCGAGGGTGGGGGAGTCCACTGGTTGAGTTTAGCGACAGGCGTGTTTTTGTTTTGAGAAAGAAAGTGCGGTATCAGCAGGATTTAAAGCTCACTGTCATCTGTGACTCTGCGCTGATTTCCTTGCATGTGGGCCGTGGTTCAAAGAATTGTGTGCTATAAAAGATATTCTCTCTCTTTCTCTCTCTCTCTCTTTCTCTCTCTCTCTCTCTCTCTCTATATATATATATATATATATATATATATATATATATATATATATATATATATATATATATATATAAAAATCAAAAACATCAAAAATATCACAATAATAGTTTTACAGTGGATGAAAATATGATAATGGTTACAAGTAAGAATAGCTGAGATGGAAGCAATCAATAAGCAATCTTATCACCAAGCCTACTTGTTAGAGAAATACCCATCCAGGCTGAATACAGTATCTACAGAGTATCTCTGTATGCTGGGTCCTTCCTCCAAACAGCAGACACATTAAGAAACTAAGGGGTATCTACAAACACGCATCTGCATATGAATATCTAGAATCTATCTTTAAAAGACATTTTTGTAGCTTCCCCTGGAGTCCTAGTCCTGATTTAGTATGCTTCAGTGGCATGCAAGTAAACAGTCTGTGTGGAGACCAAAGAGACTTCACTTTTTAAAAATTATTTTAAACTTGTAGCTGTAAAGAAGGTACAGCCCAAAAAAACTGTCTGACAGACCAAAAATAGAGCAAACGGTAGGGTGAATCAGTTTTTTACATCATCAATTTGAGAAAAAAACATATCTGTATATAAAAGATGGATATAAACATGACTTTGTCCCATTTTTAGGCATCCACTCTAGCATTATGGCTGTTGTGCAGGTTTTTGGAGCCTGGGGTGATAATATTTGGATGCAAGGGTAAAGGCTTGGGTATAATTTCTTTATCCGCAAGTTCACTGGGATCCACTCCGGTTTGAGTGATGCCAATTTTCATCTTTTTCTTTTTTTTGACCTCGCGTACTTGTCTATGCAGAACTTAAGACTATGGTGCACCAAGTACATCACAGTAAGTGGAAGATATCAAAGAAGCATAACAGTAATGGTTACTCAGCCATCAGGTCTCCAGCTATTTCAGGGTCGAGCTGCCTATTTATAAACTGTCCATTTAAAATTGTGTTTAAAAAGTTTCTTTTTGTGTGCAGAGAGTCACATTCCTTGTTTGTGTGCACAAACTTGGCCAAGTAAAATTGATGCTGATTATGCATAGAGCAAGAAGTCAATTTGTTGTCACAGGGTAGACAACAAGAAATTAAGTTGCAACATGTTGTGTTGTCTGATTCAAGATGGTGGAAACACTATTAAACATTTTAATGCGTTTGTCTTTGTATGGCTGTCATCGCTCGACAGTCACACAGGGCTGAGTTATTGTGCTCCTGCAGTAACTCTTAAAAGTTCCTCATATGTGTTCTCAACCTAATTATACAACAGGTTTCATTCAGAGAAGCCCTTTGTTGTACATTACTACCCAATCAGAGAGCAATCAAGCCTGTATCAGTGTATTCTGAGGAAGTCAGAAGTTCTCGTGTACACTGTACACATGTTGAACATGTGCTGATTAAACAAAACAAAAAAAGAGGAATTTATCATTGCAAAACCAGTCAAATGGCATTTTACATGTATCACAAGATGTTCAGTTAATCTTGCGTGTTTCAGATTAAGTGCATCGCTTCAAATGAGGGGTGGAAGCATAGATATGAATATTTTATGAGCCTCTGAACAATGGGCTTTTGAATAGCGATGGCAAATAATCACCCAGATGCACTTTTGCAGCTGCTATAACATCACCCCACCAGCTTTTAACACTGTCTCCTCTATGTGTTTCATACAAAAACTATACAAGCAAAAGGACACAAGGCTGTCCTTTTTTTTTTCTTTACCACTGTGGCCTGTTTATTTTTTAGTGAAGCAATTTTAATGTGATTCCCCTATGTTTTCTGGACTTCCAGTTATTCCCTCGACAATTTATCCATCACAATTTCCCTCTCTGCCTTCTCTGCAAAAATTCCTCCAAAAATCTGTTGTCTGGCTCACTAATGCAAGCTTCTCCATGCAATGACCAAGATGAGCAAGGAAAGCCAAGGCACATGAAGAACCTATTAGGGGGCCTAGCAGCCAGCATCAACGCTGGGAGGCCAGCCAACTCAGTGTGTGAACAATGGGAACGCAGCTCAACAAAAACATCCTGCAGAAGTGAGAGACTGAGAGGGAGGGAGGCAGGGACTTGGGGAGAAATGTGCAAGCGAGCAGCAGGCGAGATAACACACTCTGCCTGCCATGGGATCACAACAGAGAAGGGCTGGTGTCTAGAGGAACTCAAATACATCAGATCAGTGCTGAAACTTTGAGCTGAGGTCATTTATGGTTCAGCTGCGGTGCAGACACCGATTTTAACAGCTGCTTCAACAATGGCACAAAGTTGTCAGTAAAAAGCTTATAACACTACTGCTTTTTTTTCCTCTCAGAATTGCAACTCTAAGACCACAACCGTTATTTCGAACACATGGGAAACCCTTTTTACTCAAACGTTTACAGTTGAAGCTGGTCAACACCCAGAAAATGTTGCAATACGAACAGGTCTGACATGTTGAAAAACGTATCGTTGCCTCTGTTTTCCCACCAACCGCTTTACAGCCATGCAATATCAGTTGCGAGTCATCATTTCTAAGAAAGATGTTGATGTTGATGTGACTCACTCAAACACTCAAATGAACAGGAGAAAAAACAGATTTTGCATTTTAACCAATGCTGACATGAAATGAAGCACACATGCAAAAAAGAAAAACTGAAATAGAAATCAGAGCATAATGCACACACTAATACACTCTTTCATAACCATTTTGCTTGTAAAAGAGACAACATATCAGAATAGCACAGTTCCCCCTTTTACACTTATGGCCAATTCATTTTTAAGCCCATTTCATGCAACATTATTTTGAACACAAGCTGCAAGAAAATCACAAAAAAGATGGAAAATGCCTCAACAAAGTGGATGATTTTGAAGCAAGTCGGACTTCTTGGAAGTTGTCTTACTTCTTAGAAGTCTAACTCCACAATTAGTTTTGCTTTGAAGAAGATAATTTGATAGGGAGTATAAATAGTGAGTAAGAGACTGTTAAGTAAGGTAAAACAAACACACACAAAAGTCCTGGTTGTTAGCAGAGAGCTGAAGTGTGGTGCAAAGCCTGGGTCTTAATCATTAGGAAGAGAGCATACGAGAAGAGTGTGTTGGAAACGTTTTTGTGTGGGGGGGTAACATAAAACCATCTCTCCCACAACACACACAGGGGAGGGGACCCTTCTTTAAACTGAGCCTACCCACAATGCACTGGGCTCCTTTATCCCGGCAGTGAAAGGATGAGGCCAGATGAATGACAAAAAGAGAGAATGGGCATCTGGGTTGGGCCCTGTTTGGAAGACAGGGAGGGAAAGAGGGAGAGAGAGAGAGAGAGAGAGAGAGAGAGAGAGAGAGAGAGAGAGAGAGAGAGAGAGAGAGAGAGCAGTGTGGGGGTGAGGGAGGTGTTTCCCAAACCAATCTTTTCAATGAAAAATGTGAAGAGAGGGGGGCGCGGGTAGCTTTTGCTTGGGACATAAGGAAGAAATGTATGCATACACAGCGGATTTTAAGTTTAATGATTTCTTTACTGGCTTGTACACAAACGTACAAAAATAATACAGCACTCATCTCCACATGACATGATGTCATCATCACAGTGTTACAAATGTTCAAAAATAAAAGAATACAAACAAACACACGAAAAAACTCCAAAATCAGACATGATGATGGAACATCTGCATCACACATGAAAAATCAACCGTTTCCTCCTGCTTGCAATGAAGCAAGACCAGAAACACAAGTTGGCCCAAAGAAGTCAGCACTCTTTCATTCTTTTTTCTCTTTCTTTTTTCTCTTTCTTTTTTTTCCTTTTTTGTTTTTTTATAGAAAAAAAATCATCTCAATGTGTACACCAATCCGGCAGCAGGCTCCTTACGTCATAAATGTTATGACCATAGCGAGCCAAATAACTGCACAACCGTGCAATTCTTTATTATGTTACAATGATCTTACCATCAAATGTATTATTCCCCTTTCAAACAAAATCAGGAAGACAGCACTTCAGAAAAGAAAGTGCCCCAAGATATCATCATCTTCAGCATCGATATATATATCCATATGTATATATACATACACCCAATCACAGAGATACACACGTCTTTGTTGAAAAACATCATGTTTTTTCCACAAAGTAATACACACATTAGGACATCATCACCTGGAGCATATATTTATACAATAGTATTTTGTTGTGTCTGCTTTTTTTTTCTATTCAGAAAAAAAAATTAAATGTTGACACATAAAAGCCAACTTTTCAACAACAGTCATCAGTGCAATATTCAAACAAAAGAGAAAAAAAAAATCAAGTTTAAGACAAGCGATGCATATTTCATTTGTTGCCTGATACCAATCTATACCTTAATGTAGTTGAACTATTGTTACGGTTAATTATCGGTTGTTCCAGGTTGAAAATGGGACACGTGCCTCATGAGAAGACACACACAACACGCACACACACAAACATAAACACATACACCTTAACGGGAAAACACACTCGTGCACACCTTCTCAAGAGCTTCTCATGAGGTCAGCCAGTGCTGCTGTGAAAATTCTGTTGGCCATTTGAGCAGTAGGCATTTTTTTTTCTAAAAACAAACAAAAAATAATAATAATAAAATAACAACATCAACATTAACGAGAAAAGAAACATACAAGCAGCATCGTTACAAATGTTAGGGTGCCATGACTTTCAAAATGCAGCAGGCAAATTTATGAGACCTAATTTTCCTTTTCTGTGAAATCCTGCAATAGTCATGTGTTGTTGATCATTTTTAAGTCTTCATCGTCCAACAGTATTAGGGTCCTGCTCAGTAGTAGTAACTATTCCAAAGCCTTGGCTCTTGCAGTTACCCCATACGAACACTGGGGGCGCTCAAGACTCCGATTTTGTGCAATAAAACTCCCTGCATTTATAAGTCATGCGATACAATTCCATTTTTTGTATGACTAAAAAAAAGAGAGAAAATAAATGGAACTAAAACAACCATACAGGCTGATAAGGACACAGAGAGAGAGAGCAAAGTGGAGTATTATAGGGGAGACATGCAACAATGGCTCTGTGTGTGTGTGTGTGTGTGTGTGTGTGCGTGTGTGTGTGCGTGCGTGCGTGCGTGCGTGCGTGTGTGTGTGTGTGTGTGTGTGTGTGTGTGTGTGTGTGTGTGTGTGTGTGTGTGTGTGTGTAAAGACAGACAGAACCACAGACTCTCTTGCAGAAAAGGCAAAATGATGTTTTGCTTGTCAGCACTGGTTTGGTTGTAGTGTGAAAACTGTCCCGAAGGAGGATGCAAAAATGGGTTCATTGCATCTTCTTTACTGAAGTCCATCTGGCTGTGAGGTTACTTTAGCAGACACAAACAGCCCATCGGCATGCGGATGATCACAGACTCCAAACAAGGCGGTGGTGAGGAAAAACAGAACGACTTGAGAATACTTTACAGACGAGGTAGCTGGGAAAAGGCAACCAAACAGAGTCACTTTAATGGGAGGATGAGAAAGTCCACTCCGAAGGGGTCGACAGCCTATAACTGGAGGGTGGGGGTATCTAGAACTGTGGCCAGTAGGATGAGGGTGGCAGGTCTTACCTCCACACGGGACAGTTTACACAAAAAAGTCTGAAGCAGCTTGAGTCACCCATTATATCCTTACACAATACAGATCGTTTTTAAGAAGAACCACAAAATATTTAAAAATGCATCTTCTCAATGTACCTTCATAAATTAAAAAAAAAACCCCAGCCTGCTTTCACAGTGATGACTAGGATGTTAATAAAATACTGAAAGGAGATTATAAAGTGAAATTAAATGCGTCTTTTTTTATACAAAGCGAAAGCAGCGGTTTTTAGTAACACAATGACCATTGGCAAAGTGGTCGCACTGGCCTGAAAAATTGGACGCCAGCATGGCAAGATCTGCTTGCAGAGCGCTCTCATCGCTCTTTTCCTTAAAAAAAAAAAGAAAAAAAAGAAACAGAAACAAAGTAAAGCTATTGTGTACAGTACTTCACAACAATTATGAAGTCAGTTGTTGTTACATAATGATTACACATCTGAAAATGTGTTGGATAGCCATAATGCCGCTCTTTGAGTTAAAAAAAAAAAAGAATGAAGAAGAATCACTAAAATTTATTAAAGAAAATAAGACCTCTGGTAACCAACAGAGGGCAACCCTTCTTCTCTTGTTCATGTGTCTTCCCTTTCAGATATTCCAGCATGCAGCCATAAAGCATCAAGTGCCTGTTTCATATAAAATAACTTAAAAAGGGGGTTTTACAGAACAATGAGGAGCAACAGGTCAAATCTGCGCTCCCACAAAGAAACTATTCAAGGGACAGGGAAAAAAACTGGGCCATCTGCTCTCTGGAGTCCAAACACACACATGCGATACACAGAGACTTGATTTCTTTTATAGTGGACGACACGATCTAATACGAACATTCAAGAGGAAAGCTTTAGTACCAACAAACTCACGGAAATGGGTTTCTTTTGTTAAAAGATTCGTGTTGAGGCGCTGTGTATGAACCATGCGGTGCTTCACTCGGGAGTGCAGAGAGGACCCCGTTTGGTTTACAGTGAGGAAAGATTATTGTGCAGGCCTATTTTTTTTATCTCCTTTTTTATATGATTTGGCACAACTATGTAAATAATGGCAGTTTTTGTTTTTTTGTTGTTGTTTTTTGTTTGTTTTATTGGTTTTTTTGTTTTATTTATTTATTTATTTTGCTTTTACAAGAGCCTGGCTTTCCCGTGTGTTGTGTTGCAGTTTTATATTTAAATTGTAGTTGATTTGTTTGCTTGTTTGTTTTAATTTTTCTACTTTTTCCTTTTTTCTTTTTTACCTGACAGCAGAGTCTGATCACCGGGCGCCAGAGGAATACTTGGCCTTGGTGATGAGGTATAGCACAATGTCTTGGTGGCCCCCGAAAGCGGCGATGTGTAAAGCGCTCCACCCTTCCCGGTTGGCCAGTCTGATATCTGCACCAAATTTCACCAGCAGTTTTACCAGCTCCAGGTTTCCGTCAATTACTGACTGATGGAGGGCCGTCTGTCCTTCCGGCCCGAAGGAGTTGACGTTGAACTCGCAGTTTGTCATGTTCTGCAGCAAAGAGTGCAGCTCCTTGGTGTTGCCCTTCTTAACCGCCTCCTGGAAAACCCTTTGCGGCGCGGAGCAAGTTGACACATCCGCCTGGCTCATGGTTGCAACTCGCTGGAGGGTGGGGAACAAGTAATCCTGCCTGGACTCTAAAGCTGATAATGATCGTCTTCTCCCTGTTGAGCGTCTCTGGTCTGGTAGCAATGCCACAGTTACACTGGATTATAACCAGCTAAGGCACTTTAAAGTAGCCCACTAAAACGGAAAAAGGTCACTTTATATATATGTGTGTACATATATCCCAAAAAGGACAAGAGAGAAAATGGCACACTTGGTGTGTAAATATTTGAGAGATCATAAATCCCCTAGAAAATAGAAGGGTGCTCTCAAGTGATCCAGGGGACTTTAGAATATAGTTCCCCTTCTGTAGCAGCAGTAGCAGCAGCAGGTAGCCTGCACAGGGGGATGGAGAAGAGAGACACCTCCGACTTTACTTGGGAAAACTGGAAGTATGGCCACTATCTCCACAGAGCAGCCTCCTGTGTGTTGGATCCCCGTCGGTTTTCCTTGAACGGTTCGATCTGTTCCCTGGCTATATGTCGCTTCTCATGTGGCCAGGGTGTCTGGGAAAGACAAAAAAGGACAAGAGGAGCCCGCATGAATCCAGAATCCTCACCAACAGAGTGCGAGAGACCCTACATTCCGCCACATCCAAGAATGAGTGCGCGGAACCACCGTGCGCACACGTTTACGCACGGGTACACTGGTTGAATTTTACCGCTAAACATGTGAGAACTGTAATCCGCTGCAGATTTGGGACTTACCTGTGACAGATAGACGGGTCCCTAGCGACGCAAACGATAGAAATCCACCGAGTGGCGCGATCTGTGTCCTCCTTGCGGTCCGTGTGAGTCTCTGCCCTCCGCTGCGCTCTGAGAGAATATTTTACGCGTCCTTCATTTGCATGACAATACCTTCCCAAAGAATCAACTGTGGAGGAATGGGTGGAGATCCGGGGAGGTTATAGGCTGCCGATTCGGTTTGAGGGAGGGTCCTGTGAATCTGTAGGGAGGGGGCGTGGTATTCCGAGGGGGAGCCAAATGTTGCTGCAAAGTATTAAACAAGGCGCCCGCAGCAATCCTACGGTGATCTCTATATCCGATCTCCTGCAGCCCACCCCGTGAAGCGGACTGAAAGTCACAGACACGGTGCTGCCAGCGCTGTAAACTGCTGAGAAATCGGGCACGCTGTAAAAGGTCCACCACTGGATTGTCGTCGGCAGGAACTTGCGACAAAAAGTCAGTCAGGTGTCAGTGACAGCGTGTTGGACACTGAAGGGAATTGACAAGTGTTGCTCGGTGAAAGTTGATCATTAATTGCTGCTCGATGAAAATTGTTACTAAGAAACAACATCAAATGAGTCTTAATCGCAAAAAAATATCTCAAAGAATGGAGTGTCTATTACATTTACCTTCATATTAATTTTCTTTCGAATTTCAAAGGAGGTGAAATCTCTCGAAAGGCGATAGAATTTCACTTCTTATCATGGATCGAGGATTGTATAAGTTAAATGGGGTTTTTTTGTTTTTTGTTTTTTTTTTAAATCTCAGTTAAGTGAATCTATATTGAATCTGGGGGAAAAAACTGGCATCACTTCTTGTGAATTTGGGGGTTTTAAGCGTCCAAATAATGACAATTATTCCGTAGAGGGAGTGGATTACGGCTATGTGTTGATTTTGGTGTTCCAACTTTCTCCGGAGTGTGGGACTCCACACAAACGCCTCAGTTAATTTGTGGATAAATGTGAAATACAACAAAGAAAGAAGATGAGATTCGTCCAAATGCTAGACTGAGGCACAAGGAGACATTTGTACACGCCGTTCTACCAGAAGCCGACACAAGTACGCTATATTACGTCCAAACCAAATGGCATAGAGTTAAATACAAACCCCAAACGGGTGGATTGTCGCCGTCATACCTACCGGCATAAAAACACCTCAAAGGAGGAGATTATAGGTGGCTGTTTAAATCATAAACGGCGGATATAGTCCACTTGTTTTTAAATGACTAGACTGTGAGAGTTCAGATAACAAAAGCCCCGCGCTACTTCCTTTTTGCAAGTGAAAAGAGGTGACGCTTTGCACAGACTGACACCGCCGCTCAGCTACCCCCACCACCGTGGGAACTGGGCGCCTGTGAGTGTGTGTGTGGCGCAGAGAAAAAGGTGTCGATAGATATCCCACTAACTGACAGAAACACGGCTCGGCACAAATAAATAAGCGTTACGGTGACACAGATGGTTAGATAAACGCAGAGACGGAGAGAATGGGTTATGTAGAAACCGCACCAGGTAGGCTACCTGCAGCTCAGCTTCCTTCTCTGACCGTTTGCTCCGTTTGGCGACCCGTTCTCCGTGTCATCTGTGTAACACTTTACAAGCCGCTTTCCGCTCTGATGGTTTGGCGGCTTTCGCACTATCAGGTTTTCCCACAGTCAGAACTGTACATTTGGCGCACGTCTGTG
The DNA here is from genome assembly GCF_057381845.1 of Rhamphochromis longiceps. Lineage (NCBI taxonomy): Eukaryota > Metazoa > Chordata > Actinopteri > Cichliformes > Cichlidae > Rhamphochromis > Rhamphochromis longiceps. The sequence goes on from NC_140563.1 coordinate 41,930,531, forward strand.
GCTCTATCTGCATGCATGAGCGTGCTATTGTGGGTCGGAGCGGCAGTCCGTGGGAGAGACAGCAACAGAGGTCCCACAGATGAAGCCCCAGACTTGCTCAGTTTAATCTAAAGGAGACGACTACACAGCGATTCTTGGGAAAGGCGGCTGATTATTAGGTGCATACAGACGTTCCTCTCCCTTTTAAGCTGACCGGAGGGTGTCCTTTAAAATCATGAATGAGGCACCTGAGGGTCACAGTTTAGTAGCCACAGATAACCACAGAGTAGTGCTTTCAGTTAGCCTACACGGCTGCACATACCACATTAACTGCTTCCATTAGTGCAAACCGGCTTTTAACGCCGGCATGATGCACAGTATGGATATGAAACAGGCTAATATTTTATTGGGTTTAGTTACACGATTAAGGGATCGTGTAGTTAGGCATAAGAGAACATTCTTGCACTGAACATGTAAGAAAATATGTCCCTTTTTTTATCAATATAGGTAAAGCTGACTTTGCAGCATATTCTGGAAGCAACTCAGAAAGGACTTCTAGGCCACTCTCTTCTATGTTTATGGATATGGAGATACCTGACTTTCAGTCACGCTCAAATGACAGCAAAAACGAGCTAATTTCATCTACTCAGAATGTCTTTGGGGACATGTGCAGGTGACTATTTGTGCGCCTTTTTTTTTTTACCTCCTACAAGTGGTCCACAGCTGCAAATGCTCCAAAACAAAGCCAGCTCTGAGTCACCCATATGTGGTGTATTCAAACGTGGTGAATAACCAAGTCAAGTCGATGATGTAGGCTGCAATAACAGACGTGTGTTCCCCTTCGCTGTCTCCGTATATGACTGAATTAGTCAGTGAGGGTACATATGGCCGTTTGCAGAGCAAATCTATCCCATCAGATTGAGGGGAAATTTAGATTGTGGGTTGTTTTTCAAATTATAAATTAAGAAAAATACAAGTGTTGGTTTAATTGTTTCCTATTTGTGTTTTTGCTGTGCAAAGACTTAACCCAAACTACAAAAGGCTTGTGCCAATTAACCAGAACGTTTGGATAAAGTTGTCCGTCACTTGCAAAGGTATAATTATATCTTGGAAAACGCTCTATTGCATAATTCCTGAATTGTGAAGAATTTATGTATTTGTTTGTTTTCCTCATTTTACATTTAGTGCGCAAAATGTTTGCACATTACTGTACATGTGTGCATTTTTTTCCTCAGATTACTGAAGGGTGAAAAACAATTTCTGGAAAATCAAGAACATCTGTCCGCTATCAGAGCTTTTGCTGCAATGCGTCTGGACACTTGGAAAACATTTGCAGAGACTACAGGAGCCAAAAGTTTTCCATTGGATGAGTTTCTCCCCGAAGACCCTCCCCAACACATGCACTTCTCTCTTGAATCTTTCGTGGTAATGTGTGCCTGGGAAGTTGCCAGAGTAAGTTGAGATAAAATACTTGTGATTCCCCCCCCCCCAGTTTCTCGCGTTCAGTTAATATGACGTCAGGTAAAACAACTAAATAAATAACTAAAAATTTAAAAACTTTTTGTTAGGTGTTTTTTTTTTTGGTGGGGGGCACAGCTATGAAGAGCGGTCGGCTGGGCACGGAGGGTGCAATGAGGCCAGCTTTCCTAGAACTCCTAAATGGAAAACGGTTGCATTGAGATAATGCAAGCCTGTTCTGGTTTTGTTTGTGCAGCCATGTCTTTGCTCTGCTTTCGTGCGATGATAAACAAGATAACACCCCCCTCCCCGAAATACAGAGAGGCTTAAGTGCTGCACCGCAAAAGGAGCAACGAAGACCTCGTAGCTGCGCGGTGCCCGAGTTTGGCGCCGACGCCGGGGCAGCAATGGGCCAGACGAGCCGGGAGGAGTCTCTCCTCTGGGTTCCATGTTGCAGAAGAGCCCAAACGGGGAAATCACACAACAGGAGGGAACATAAATCTAAATTTAGTTGGGGGTTTTTTTAAACATAATTTCTTTTTTAAACCTGTTTTTACATTCATACCTGAAAACATGCGTGCTTGAGTTTATGAGAATAGAGAGAGAGAGAGAGAGAGAGAGAGAGAGAGACAGAGAGAGCGAGAGGGGTGACGTTTTACCGGGAGGGGAGGGCCTTCTGCATCCAATTCATTCCGGGCACCACGTGTCCTCAGAGCGTGGGAAAGAGGCGAGCTTTTCTTCCCAGCAAAGAAAGAGCAAGGATCAAATAACACGGTGCTGCAGCAGAAACCTCGCGCTCTGCAGAGGCAGGGGCTGCGACCACCCGGACAAGGACGGGACAGCACACACCGGGTTTATTTGGAAGTTAGGGTGTCTGCTTCAGTCATACCAATAAAATACACCTCGGGGAAGCTTAATGTTACTGTAGTTATTGCACAGGCTGCTTGGCGACAAGCCAACAAATGCTTGGACTCCAGGAGGCTCGAGAAGAAGAGGTCATATTATTATCGTTTTAAACTACACCATTGCCAGCATAGCGGTCTCGTTCAGCAGCACTTGATTGTGGATCTTTTTCGAAACTGTTAACACGTCACAGAGGTGGATTAATCCAGCTTCCTCTGGAGAAGGTCTCACGCAGCATCAGCTATGCGTTTATCACGAGCCCTTTCCCCCCACACCTTAAAGTGAAGTTTTACATGATTTATTAGAGCTGGTTTCCATATGTGAAAACGCATAAAATGCTCAGATAATATTTTCATTTCGCTTTTCATCAGTATTGCACTGTTCTTGGGAACTAGACTTTCAAATTAATTTTCATGTTGCAATTTTTCTGTAGCTTGAACAGGTCCAGACCTTCCCATATATACACCACCAATAAAACCTCTATGAGAAAGCAGTACAAAAACTGATAAAAAAAAAAAAAACAGCTCTTTCAAACGTACCTATTAAATTCCTGCTATTAAATGCTGTTTGGCAATGTGTCAACGTGTTTTTACCTTCAGTTTAGCTTCAGGTAGCTTCCACAGAGTATTTTTAAGCTTACTTTTTAAAAATTAAATTTCACTTTTGACTTTACCTCGTGGATAATTTGTTTTAAGATGCTCAGAAAAATAGAATAAATTAACAGTGACAACAAATACTTGACACAAAGTCCCTTCTTAGACGTCCCAGATTTAGTAACACATGCACTAAAAGGTGCACAGGCTTCTTGTTTTGACAAATGTGACCAAATTAACAAATTAAGTCTAGTTTTATCTTCAGTCTAAAATGATTTCTTTCATGTAGTTTTTGGTTTAGTTTTAGTTAACTATATTAACTTTCTTCCATAAGATTCACCCATAGGACACAGAGGAGGGAGATTCTGATGTGGACCAGCATCTCACCCAGCACTCACAACAATGAATGGTTAACTTCCCACTCACTGCCATAGACACCCACTTTGGTAACATTCTTCAGAAGTGACGGCACTTATAATGTCCCTACAGATGACTGCATTAGGGATGGTGTAGGATTACTTGCTGCAACAAAAGCCCTAAGCCTACATTTTTGCACAGGCCTTTAAAGTCATGTAGCTGGTCTGTTATTCACACATGAAAAGCTAAAGTGTCAATTTTCTCTAAATTATGTGAATCTTTTCGCCTTTATCTGATTGGACAGTGAAGATTTTTCAAACAGGAAATATGGTGGAAGATATGTAGCAAAGGCGTCTAGGTCAGAATCAAACCTGCACTTGTGCATTGAGCCTTGCAGCATATGGTCACCTGCTCAACCAGGTGAGCTAAACTAAATCCCCAAAAAACTGAAATTAGGGGATCTGAGAGAGGACTGTTACGGGACATCTGGTCGAGGCTTCCAAAGAAACCATCAGAAATTTTTTTAAGGTATACCTGTTAAACTGAAACTATCTAATCAGCCAATCACATGGCAGCAACTCAGTGCATTTAGGGATGGAGACGATCAGGATGACACACTGAAGGTCAAACCAAGCATCAGAATGGGGAAGAAAAGCAATTTAAGCGACTCTGAATGTGGTTTTGTTAGTGCCAGACGGGTTAGCCTGAGTATTTCAGAAAAATGCTGACCTACTTGGATTTTCCCACATAACCATCTCTAGGATTTCCAGAGAAGGGTAAAAAAATAAAAAGAGAAAATACAAAGTGACTGTGAGTTCTCTGAGCAAAAAGGCCTTTTTGGTATCAGAATGACCAAACTGCATTGAGCTGATAGAAAGGCACATCCAAAGTATGCAGAAGAGCATCTCCACATGAAGCAGATGGTCTACAGCAGCACAAGACCAGAACGGGTGCCACTCTGTAGCTAAATACAGGAAATTGAGGGTACAATTTGTATGTTCACACCAAATATGGACAACAGAAGACTGGAAAAACTTTGGCTGATGAGTTTCAATTTCTGCTGAGGCATTCGGATGGTAGGGTCAGAATTTGGTGTAAACAGCATGCAAGCACGGGTCCATCCCGCCTTGTATGAACTGGTAATGTTCAGGGGGTATTTCTGTCACACTTTGGGCTCATTAGTACCAACTGACCGTGGTTTAAATGTCACATCTGAGTATTGCTGTTGGCCATGATCACAGTGTACTCATCATCTTGTGCACTTTTTCTAGCACATTAACATGTCCAAAAGCTCAAATTGGTCTCTTGAACATGTCAATGAGTTCACGGTATTCAGATGGCCTCCAGAGTCACCAGATCCTCAATCCAAGCACCTTTAGGATGTGATGCTTTCGCATAGAGCAAAATCTCCATGGAATTCCAGCACCTTGTAGAATCCATGTCACGAACAATTAAGACAGTTCTGAAAGTCGAAAGGGGTCCAATCCAAAACTAGAAAGGTGTTCCTAATAAAGTGTCTCATGAGTATATTTCCAGCATTTGTTGCAGTTAAATTTAGGCTGCTGAGCTCGCTGAAAACTCCCAGCATGTCAAGTCCTAGGAGTTTCAACTAACACAAATTTAACACTTTACATCTGAAAGCTCAGCGTGGTTACTCATGGCATGATAAACCAAGCTATAGCGCGCATGTTCTGGAGCATCAAGTTTCATCCTGAGATACCAACCTCCAACTTTTCTTCTGCAGCTGTCGTTGTTCCTGAAAACACATTTACCTCAGTGATTCACAGTACGGCCCGTCTTTGAAAATTACTGTCAGTAAAATTAAGAGCACATCTGGCTATAGTTAGGGATTCTTAGATTGTATGACTGTAAAAAGACTAACTAAGCCTTCTGGTGTAGCTTCATGTACTTTCCTCAGCAAAAAAACATCAGAAAATCTTTAATTGCAGTTTCCAAAACCTATTTGAACATTTTGGGAGATCTAATTGTCTGGAATCACACAAATTCACAGTGGGAAGGAGTATGAGAAAATGTGAGGGGATTCTGCTGGTATGTGCCGGGTTACTCTGTGACCCCACTAAAAAACGAAACAAAAAAAAAAACCCCAACACACATGCTACACCTGACAGACACGACTAAAGCTCGGATAATCCCATCAATCTGTCCACCCTCAGTCCTTTACCATCTGCTTTGTGAATTTAGAAACATATTGAAAACAAAAACATCTGGTGAAAGTAAACAACTGCAAATTCTTACACATTAAGAAAGGAGAGGAAAAAAAACTCTCTTTATTGAAACACGCATTTAAACATTTAAATATTACAAGAATGTAATCACAGAGAATAAAAATGTATCGTACCACTGGGTACTAAAACGGCCAAGGAACTGACCTTATCGCCACCTACCAGGGCGTTCAAGTCAAAACAATAAAAAACAGTTTCCACAGGATGTGACCTCATAAACTGCTGAATGGAACAAACTTAGGATTGATGCACATGTTTACTTTCTTAAAGAATTAACTCTTTCGATTTCAAAGTATTACAATGCAAACCATTTCTTAGGTACAGTTTATAACAAATATGGTCAGGTCTAAATGCGATCACTCTATAGCCTGTCTGAAATGTAAATTATTTTTTAAACTGTTATAAATACAAAATATTTAAACATTTTCAAAATATTTCCATCTGAAAAAAATTGGTGGCTTAAAAACAAAAATAAAGCCTTCATTCAATGCTCACTGAGAGGCAATCTGTTGATCCAGGTGTATAAAAAAAAGAAGAATTGTTTCCCATTTGACTTTGACTAATTTATTTAAAGTTAATTACATGTGGGGAAATGTTACTGTATTTTAAGAGCCCAGACCCAACTTTACTTTCAGGAAAACTATGGAAGAGTCAGTGTTGAAACTTGAACAGGAACTGTCCTCCATGTGCAGAGGGGCATGGGTTCCTACGGGATAAGACAGCTGAATGCCAAAGTCTTCATGTAAACTGACTCTACAACAGTCAATTCTGCTGAGCAGGTGTAATGGGCTCTGCAGCAGATTCATTGTCCTCGTCTGAAATGTGCAAGACCTCCTGAAACATTGAGAGGACACGGCCAAAATGAGAGCCCTCCCAGAACACCTTGCCACATCTGGTGCAGACGTAGAAGAGAGGGATCCTTGGAAGGAGGGTAGGGGGCACGGTGTGAAGCTGAATAGGCGCGCCCCCGGGAAAGGTCAGGGTGTCAGGGTCCAGCCCTGAAAGGGAGGCCCAGCGACACTGAAGAGCATACCTGGGGAGCTTTGGGGTCAAAATGTCATCGTGCTTCTCCTCTTGCTGGTGCATTAGGTCAGTGTTGTCCTGGTCTGATAGGAGTCCTACAAAAAAAAATTATTTCTTTATTCTTAAAGGGAAAAGGAAGCGAGGTTATCAATGGTGAGACAAACAGCTGCAGACATAATGGACTGTAGATTCATCCTTAAATGCTTTAGAAAGTATAGCCTTTCCTATAATACTGTGTGAGTTTGACAAACCTTTCTTTTTAAGCATCCCGACCATATCGTCTCGTGGCACTGCCACATACTGATCACTGTTACATGCCTGGAGAAACAAAGAAACAGTCACCAGCAGCAGATATAAAAATGTAAAAATGTGGAAAAAAGAAAATATTCTCGCCTGTTTACAAGCTTGTTGCAAATGTGGCCATTTGTACTCTAAATGCTGACACCATTAAAAATCTTTTTTGCTTTGAGCTTTATTCTTGATGGATGACGTGACAAAAAAAACCTCCTTACTAGCACAATATCACAAAAAAACTTTCATATTCATTTTCATGATAGCTGACTGGCGGCTGTCATTTTGCTGTTATTTAAGTGGGTGTAATGTAGGCTGAGCAAATGTGTCAGAAAGTGCAACGGCCGCCACAAACGACATTAACATTTCCATACCCATCTCCAAAAACAACACAATAACACGCATAATAAATTCAATAGAGAACAATGTGTCTGCTGTAGGGATTTGACATTTTTATGATGGTGGAGGAGAGCTCTGACCAACATGTCAGTTAAAAAAAGAAAACATATAGTGGCGATTAAGGACACAGTATGACTCACACTCATCTAACCAGGGATCACTGAGCACTTTAGATGTACATGTGTTGACAACAATCAGGACGGAACTAAAATTATGGCCATAGGCTCTCTGAGTGACGCAGAAAAACAAATGCTTTGCTATGTAGCAGGCTCGATTACAGTAATGCTCTGATAGAAAAATGTTTTGCATCACCTATAATTGATTGAGAAATATTCAAAGCACATTACACCAGTTCTGAAGTCTATCCACTGGCTGCCTCTCAATTTCCAAAATTATTTTCTTTTACTTGATGGATTCACTCGTGTATATGAACCAGCACAGGGTCTCAGGTCCTCCACAACCTGAAAAGTCTGCCAGAGGAGCTGAGAGCAGGTGGAAGTCATGAAATCTTTAAACATAGACCTACCTATCTAGACAGGCCTGGCTTTTAACTGAGCATGTGCTACTGATGTCACAAACTTTTTTTTCTTACCATTTTATCATTTTGGATGTTTACTTTCCATCACATTACTTTATTTTTATTCACTGACTGTTTTTTTTTTTCAAATTGTACATTTGATTCTATTTTATAATTATTTATCTTCTTATCTCTATTTAAAATTTTTCTATCTGTGTATTTTTTCTTTAATGTTATTTGCACTTTTATTCCAATTATAAGCTATTTATATTTTTTATTTATTTCTTGCTGTTTTGTCTTTAAGTATTTAAAATGGCTCATTATCACATATGAATTCATCTTTATTACTAATGGTTATTGCCTTGTAATCAGCTTCTCAGTGATCTGAGAAACACCTGGAACTGCACTACACTGCATGAGAAATACTTTGTAAATGAAGCTTGACAGATCTGATTAACTGGTTGAATAAAAACAACTTTTTTTTTTATTGACTAACAGTGATTATTCCCTTTGAGAGAAGTGGAGCCAATTTCTGACAGAAAAATGACAGACATAACAGACATCTACTCCCCTCACTCTAGGTGTCAGGATATTTAGATCTTTTTTTTTTTTTTTTTGGCTTAACAGGTTGATATACATTTAATATACAGACAGATGACATAAAAATAAACTAAAAGTACAGTGCAGTACCATGTCACTCCTAACCCAGTATATGACACAGGATAATGATTACAGACTACAACCTAGGTTGGCTTCACATTGTAATGACCCAAAATACTTAAAACATCACCTTACCTAAAGTAATAAAAACCCACCAGAGTACACAGTAAATTCTTAAATGGCTAACCTTAACAACCGGCTTTAAAACACAAAGTTGCAGACCTATGTTAAAACACGGGAAAAGTACAGGTCTGATAACTTGCGTTGATCTACTCGCACACCAGCAAAGACACATTTTTCTCAGGTTCTTGCTTTGGTGTGAAAGGCCATAAGTGTTACAGAACGATCAGATCTTTGTGTGTATAGACAGTGTTAACACCTCAGTAGCATTCACGTGTTCGCATTATAACGTCCTTCCCTGATAAATGGAGAGACATTAGTGGCCTCTTGTGTGCCGGCCCCCAACTCAAAGACAGACACATGCACACATTTGTCTGTAAAACATCCTGACAGCATGTCAGTGCTAAAAGCCTTGTCAATACATCAGGTCTCCGCCCAGTAAACAGCATTCCTTGACTAGTTCACTTAAGGTTTGCCTCTCTTCACCTGGGAAAATTCAGGACCATACACCCACTCAAAACAATAGCAAGTCATCTCATTTGTGTGCACATGTAGAGCAGTGTTAGCCTTTGTGGTGACAGAGGGCATGCAGGGAAAAGAGGGGAAGAAACACTGGAGGTGTGGGAATAGTAGAGGTGTAACCATCTGTCTTGTCTGTGCGAATGAAGCTTACTTCTCCCTGGCTGCATGCATGAACTCCTCTTTGTATGCTGAATTACACGCATACACAAAACCACGTAACATGCAAAAACACACACACACACACACACACACACACACACACACACACACACACACACACACACACACACACACACACACACACACACACACACACACACACACACACACAGATAAAAATTAACCGCACAGATAAAATACTTCACAATTTGCACAGGCTACACTACACTGAGCATACAAACCGCATGCACACAGATGCTAACAGCACATACACATGGTTGACACATACGACTGTGGCGGCAGCCAGGAAAACAGACCGAGCTATTTGCTCAGCTCAAAGTTTCCCAGAGTTGCGCAAGCCAGAACCTGCTCTGAACTCTCAAAGCTAAGCCACGGACGGGCAGGCACACACGCACATCGTCTCACACACACGCAACCTGGATGAAAATAATTCTATAATTAATCAGAGATCCTGCAGAGCTCTGTTAGACAAATGAGCTAAGTACAAGTGATTTTCTTTTTTCAATTTGTCACATTAGCAGATGTGCTGATAAGAAAAATGACTCTCCGACAGCTGGTGTTTCTTTATCCTACATCATTACTTAACTAGCAGAATTTTCAGGTATGCAGCTGTCACACAGGGAATAGGCTTCATCAAACCATTTCAAGTACAAAATTCAAAAGGTTCTTTATTGTCACTGTGCGGTCACACAACGAAATTCTTAAAGCCAGACAGTATTTAAAACACAGACAGACACACAGTAAATAAACATACACAATAAAGAAACCTTAAAAGGTGCCAAAAACATACAAAGTTGACTCTGCTCGTTTGGACACGCTCGTTTTAGACACGGCATTATTCTGCAGGTTAGTCAGACACCATGACTTTATTTTCTTGTTTGGTTTTCAAACAAAAGGTGTGAAGATGCAAAAGCTCGACACTTACTGCAAATCATCAGAATCTCCCTACAATACTGGCTATACTAAACTGGAATGAGGAAATATTTTGGGAGGTCGGGGGCTTTTTGGTACAATGTCTAATAATATTTCAATACTAGCTTTAGCATGCCACTAGGCTCTTCTACTTAAAACCCAGACGAGTGACTAATGATCAAAGGACCACCAAAAGTGAATTTGGCAATTCATAAAAATTTTTTTTAAAACAATTTAGATTTTTTTTTAAATTGAAAGCTCTAGAAAGTTTTAGGCAGGTACTACACTGAGCTGCTCTGGCCTTTGTTCCATGTTTTTTCGGGGAATCTAAGGCACTCTCACAGTCTGAACGTCCCTTGCTGGGACAACAAAGCCATCTAAAGTCTGATACTGTGTTTTAAAGGACGGGATGTGGTGGGAAAAAAAAGAAAAGAGGAAAGAAAGTGAGGACAGCAGAGAGGAGGTGGTGGTGGAGGTGGTGGTGGGACTTTTTCCCCTAACGTGCTCAAACACACACACAGCACTGGCTCTGTATGCAGCTCCCATGGGAAAATCCTAGACCAATCTCAATAGGCGGTGCTTTTAGGGCTGATGCCGGTCACATGATCACAGCAGCCAATTGGACACTAGTGATTTGATTCAAATTGTGGTAAGTCAGGTAAAGGACAGCGTGGGAACTGGAGAGGAGAGGAGTGAAAGGGGAGCACAAACTGCATCATCATCTCCCTTTGGAAAGGTTCTCGCTGAAGTCTTTATGTAAACTTCAAATCTGAGTAAAGGTTAAAAAATACTTAAAATTCCACCGTCCGAGGTTGCTGTGGTCTAAAGCATATACGTTGTATGTAAGAAAGGAACTTTTTTTCCTCTCCTTTTTTTACAAGAAACTTAAAAACTCTTCCCAAGGAAAGCAAAAGAAAACATTGATGACCAGAGATTCATTGTTCCCACATCTGGGAAGTTCTGCTCTGTTTGAATCCCCTGTCATTTCCTTGAGCAGACATAAAATATTGTTACTCCTGTAAGATTATGTAGATTTATTTTAAGTTGGATTTTATGCTGATTTTGGAAACAATCTGACTCAGACTGCTGTAGAAATGTGAGATTGATGAGCAAGCAAAAGCTAACAGACCATAGTCCCAAGGTCATGCTATGCAATGGGAACCCATCAGACAGTCTCTTGATTTAGCTTCCAAAGGCAACTGTCTATTTTCTGACTGTCTAGCATAAGCAGTCAGTTGGTAATTGTCTGCAAATGACAATAAATAAACAAATAAATACAAATTTAAAAAAGCTAAATTATCACCTGAACACAGCTGATAGGTATCTAATGAACTTCACCCCTCATTTGCTTTCCACAGACTGTTTATCTGCAATCAACCAAAACCTGCTGAAACATGATTTGTCAATGGCACTAGGACTACAAACAGACAAAAAGGAAACCAGGAAGTTTTGCCAACAAAAATTGCCCTTTATCTACACATTCTGTTTATGAATGTCGTCAGAGAGTTTGCACAAGTTCGTGACAGAAGAAAAGAGTGGAAACACTTTCATTAAGCTGAGAAAAGACCAGCAGAATTTTAGTGTTAATCATTAAATGAAAATCTTATCATTGAGGGTAAAATAAAGCCTGAGGCACTGTAACGCCATTTACTTAGGTGGTGAGAAAAAAAACATACACTCTGACAATATGATTTCTATTAAATGATCAAATAATTAGTGAAGGCTTTATTTAAAAAATGTACTTACAAAGAGAACAAGTTGCTCTGGACTTTAATTTTTGTGTGTGTTACCACAATACACCTGATTAATATGAAGGGAAACTGATAAATATTAGTGAATTATGATGGTTTGTACAGAGCCTGTTAATCAGAACATGGGCATAAATTACTTAAAATGAAGAGAATAAAGTGCATAATTACATGGAGATAGAGCGAAAACGTCTGAAAACAAGCAGTAAACAACAAATAGTAAGT